>NC_137542.1:61064697-62339197 GCF_963082525.1 Nesoenas mayeri | reverse complement strand
TTGCATTGTTCTAATCCTGTATTATAAAGGCAGCTGCTTGCCTATCATTTGTACTTTCCTCGTTAATCCTGACTCAGTGAATTAACCTTTAATTACAGCCGTTAAAATTGAAATGAGCCTCTTGTCTGGCTGGGGCTGCCCCCTTCCAGTGCATGAGACTGATGAAAATTTTTAGGGTCAATGAATATGTCCCATGTCATGTCTGATAGATGCTAAAGATGTGAGGAGGTAAACGTTACCTTAGAAAGATGTGGCTGAAATTTTTAAGAGCCAGGTTTTATTGACAAAATAAAACAAAAATAAAGCTTTGATTACTGCTCTCTTCTATCTGAGCTATATAGCATAACACACATACAGACACACTCCATTTTACATACTTACCCACACTACAAATTTTAAAGAAAAACTTACAGACTCATCATCATGCATTACACACACCTTCTTTTAAGCACCTAGCACAAAGTCTGTTTACAGCAGTCCCATTTTAAGCAGTATAATGTATGTATTTTTCATGTTACAAAAGAAAAAAAAAATATTAAATTCTCTCATAGATCTAAGCATTTAATTCTCAAAAAAGTTGGACTCATTTTATGACAGTATTGACTTAACCAAAGGCAAAAAAAAGATCAAAGGTCTCATCACAGTAACTTATCTAAATGAGTTTCTTTTCTTGCAATAAACTGACCCCCAATTTAATTTCTATTTTATAAGTAGGATTTTAATATTGTAATTGCACTTTACTTTGCAATTTTAGCACTTTTATTTTTAAACACAATATTTGAATATTGGTTCGATCTTTTTCACTCCAAGATAACAAAACAGCGAAATAGCATTGAATCAAGAGCATTACTGTTAATCAAAGACCTGGCTACTCAGAATACAATATAATTAATATGCAAGTTGCTAACTAATTATACATTATATAATTATACATTTATGTAATTTAAAGCATACATAGTAAAGTCATATAACATATACATTATATATTTAAAGTATAAACAAAAGACCAATTCTGGAGAACATCTAGTATTAAACCACACAGTAATCTACTAAATCAGTGAGATTATACATAGTAATAATACAATATACCTCTCAGACTGGGCATACTATTATTTGTGCCAGCGTCTTGTATCAGAAACTTGTTTCTGGCTCAGAAGAAAGATCATGTTTGAACTTTCAAATTAAATTATCTAATTTATTTAAAAGAAAAGAAGTTGAATATTCTTAAGTGTAGAGCTTGCTAAGTATTACTGCATTTACTAAACACTTGAGGGTATTTTTAAGGCTTGAACACTAATAAACATAAACCAATAAACATAACCAATAATGATAAATGGATTTCTAATTAAAGAACAAATGCAAAATCACACCTGAAAAAATAGTGTCATAGCAGGTTGTTTTTTTTCAAGCTAACATATTTAGAAGTATGTGGAAACAATTTCTGAAAAGACATTATAAATTTCAAATACTTTATGTGACACATACACTGTTACCAATATAAGAACACCCTCTTATACAACAAATTTATATAAACACAGAAAAATGAAATTAAGTATGCAGGAGGTCTTTGTTTCATTCCTTCTTCTGTCTTGGCAACGGTTAATATCTGCTGATGAGCAGCTACATTCATTTGTAGATCTCCAAGTGCTTTCTCAAGGTAAGCATCATTATCCTCATTTTTCAGATGGAAAACTAAAAGATTAAGTTACTCCCTCCAGATCATGCAGCAAGTAGTAAGCCAAAAATAGAACTCATTTTCCATATGTAACACCCAGTTCTGTATCCACTGGACCACGCCACCTTCCCACAAGCATCAGTCACACCTAATCAGCTGCAAAGCTGAATTTTGGGTGGCACTAAGAGAAAGTTGCTTTTTAACTCTTAAATTTAAGACTATGACTTTTCAGTTACTTCGTAGGTGCAAACTTTTCCAGGCACCCTACTAACATGATATTTATTAAAACTGGTTTCAATTAAACCTATACGCTAGTTATAAATCTTGCAGAGCACAGAACAGGAAAAACTGGAGGCAAAGCAGATACTTTAAACTGTTCCACGTGGGGAAAGCACCATCTTCATGGTGTGAACTGTGGGGTTGTCCTATGCAGGGACACAAGTTGGAGTCAACGATCCTTTTGGGCCACTTCCAACTCAGGACTTTCTATGATTTTATGATTCTATGATCTTAAGAAACAAATCCAGAGAGAAAACTACACAGAACTACAAAAAAATATCTGCTCAATATGCAAGTGTGATCAAGAAGGCAAACAAGCTATAAGCATGCACTGGGGTAGGACACATGCAGACTATCTTGTGTCCAGCTTCCCCTTTTACCTCCCCCCAACAAAGCTTCCCAATTTCAATCTTTAGGTAAAAGGTTGGGCTTCAGAATAAGTATAATGAAAACATTTAATGCATAGGAAAAAACTTTCCTGTGATGCAACACCAAAAGGGTAAGATATTTCTTACAGTGAGCTGCAAAACAACAAATGGTAAACTATAAAAAAATAATAAAATTATATAAAGGATACAGTAAGTCTGTGTTATCCTAACACAAAACCACAGAAACGTGATAGAAGATAGGATGTGGCTAACACTGAAAACTGATTTAAAAGAAACATCTTTTGTCTGAGAAAAAAATTCAGAAGTGTCCTAGGAGGGACTGGATATATTTACAGAAAAGTAAAACTAGTTATTTAAAAAACAACGGTAGTTAATCAAAATTACTCTAAGAACACAGGCAGAAGAGTATCAAGAATCTAGTCAAACCATCGCATGCCATCCACTGCTATCATAAGTGACTGCACCACATCTCTTTCATTACATTAACAAGTGAATGCTTCTTCTGATACAGCCATTCCAGAGGTAAGAACTCAGACCAGAGGTTATACAAATCACAAATGTAGATAGTTTTATTAACAAAGCTCTGAATAAATAAAACTCATGAAGTTGAATGCAGACTAATAATTATTTAGCAGAACTATTACTCATTTCTCTACTGCAGGATTTCGCAAATTCTTAAGCACATCATGCTAACCTTTCCTACAAGTTGCATATCAGCACAGAGCCACAATATGATCCATTATTGCAATCCTTGTGTTCCCGGTACGTCTGAGAGGAGATCCTTCACACAGGAAAATAATATGCTTCAGATCAGTCTTAACATTTGCTATCGGGGAATTATAAACACCCTAAATGGACAAAGGAACCTAAGTAACATGAAAGTTTACCCTGTAAGGATCACCTCAACAACTTAAGAAATTTTGCATTAAGAAATTAAAATACCATTTAAGGTGTTATCCTGTTCTGAAAATATCTCTAGTTGAATATTGAGGGAGTTCATGTTTACTGTTTCTCAAGGAATTCTCTTAAGTGTGCTCAGTTTGAAATTAAATGTATTTTTCACCTGGTTTGACAGGCTTGCAGCTTGACCTTGACTTTTGTCAAAAGCTATTATTTCTGCTCTATGCATCACCACTCTAAAGAAGTTCTCAAAGTAGATCTCAGTCAAAAGTTCTGCAGGAAGACATGAGACAGGAAACAAGGTGATTTACTTCTCCCCTCCTAAACAGTTTGGGTGGAACTCAGAGTAGTAGGAAACAATAAAAACATATAATTGGTAATAAATACTATCAAGAGAACAGATAGAACATGCTGAATAAAACCTTAGTAAATAAAGCTGAATCACTTCCACAATTATACCATAATTCCATAAGCACAATAATTACTGGCAACACTAAATGGTTGCATCAAATATTTTTAAGTACCTCTTCACTACAAGAGATTTCCTGTTTTTGACACATGCTTTTATCATGAACTTCTGTTATAGACTCTTGACTTTTTCCCCAAATTATCCTCTCTTTGGGGCAGGGGAAATGATCTTCTCCCCTCAAACCCTACTTAACTGAGTCTATACATCCACATACTTTTTGCCCCATCCAATTGCTGCTACCGTCAGGGCTCATATCCAGCTGTCAGTTCTTCCTTGCATTAACACTGTTCTGAATCACAACAAATTTCTTGCCACCAATGCAGTATTTCCTTCTTATTAATTTTATTTTTAAAAGTGTGTGTCATTTTTACCAGTTAATTACCATATGCATCTTGCTCAGGGCTCAAGACATTTAGGAGAGCAGGTGCTTTTACACTTTTACCATCTAAAATCCTCATGAGAAAAGAACAGGTGGTTTAGCTTTTCTTTATCAGCTGTGTGACGGGTAGGAATAGATTATCACCCCCTCTTTGGTTTCTCTCTGATACCACAGTTCTCCTCTTCCTCCTCTCACCATTCCTGCTCAAAATATTAACTCCTGAAGCAGGTTATAACCCTCCCTGTCCTTATGTCGTCCATGAGTTTTGCTTTCAATTCTTCTCTTTTCAACTCTCCTCTCACTTTGGTCTGACTTCTCTTTTGTGGACACCCTGAAAAGCTCCATAGTAGCCTCTGGCAAACTCAGTTACCTGGCTTTGGTTGAGCCATCTGAACACGGACTACAGGTACCAGGGCAGAAGGATGCACAAGGATTTACTATGTTTTGCATCCAGATGGAAAAAAGTTGTCCATAAATTACCAGATAATATTGTTATTCCTGGAACAAACTATAATACGCATGTGTGCGTTTATATGAGGGGGAAATGTGCTATATGTAAACATGAATCATAAAAACAAATGAACCACAGGACAAAGCATCAGGTTGAGCACTTTAGTTTCTATTCAAGGATATTTTGGTTTTGTAGGTTTAAAGAGAACCATACCATTACTGTAAAACCATTCTTGTATTTATGCTTTCTGTAATGTTCAGCAGCTATGAATTTGGAGTTATAAGTTTCTAAAAGCTGTATCCAATTACAGTGCTGACTGATTTGAATAATACTCTGCCTGACAGATTCCAAGATAAGTGGCTGCTACATTTCTTTGATATTAGGGTCATATACTGTACTTATCTATTTTTACTCCATGCTCTCCATTGCCTAGTGATAAATTAATTTCTCACTGTTAGTTTGGCATGTGCCCTGCAGTTAAATTCATTTTCTTTCCCATTGAAGAAAGAAAAAGTTTTCTGAAGTATGACAACTATCCTCCTTATTTTTAGAAACAGTAATCACAGATTAAGTTCAAAATACTATTTTAAGAGGGCCATTCTCACATAAAGTCTTAAAAGCCATTTTTGTATTTCCATTTTTAGAAAATAATCTGATGGTGCTGAACAACATGTGACAATTACTTGCACACAAGACTTTTTACAATATATGGATATCATTTGAAAGAACAGGTTTTAACCTTAGGGTTTAATTTTTCTTCCCTCCTGATGCACAAAGCTCAGCAAAGGACCTCATGTACCTCTGCAATTATTGTCAATGACAAAAAAAGTTGAGAGTAGATCTGAAAAGAGAACACAGCCCAAAACATGTAACCACTATCCAGGCAGCAACAATCAGTTCTTGTGTGATTTGAGTTGTTTACGCAGCAGGGAGTATGACAAAATGTTCCGGGTTCTTTGCTGGTTACATGTTTTACCAGGAGCTCAGCAGTACCAAGAAAGAGGCACTTTGCAGAATCAGCCCTTTCGTGCAGAACTTCTTTCCCTGTTTAGCATACACCTTCGATCTCTTTCTATCTAACACCTCTATTTCATTGCAGCTACCTTCTGAAGAAAGGGAAGAAGCAATTTAGTAAACGCATAGTGGCAACCATGAGGAAAGCAGGTGTGAATGTGAGAGCGGAACATGTGTTCATGTTCTGTAGATGATGAAAGGACTAAAGACACTGGCAAACAGGGAGTGTTCTCAAGCATCCCATATTACTGATAGCTGTCTTTAACTTATCTTCAAAGATGGCAATTCTGAAGTAAAGCACAGAGACCAGACTCATTCTTAAGCTAACCCAGAGCCAGGAAAACAGATGCTTGCTTGTATTTTGAACTGTCAAAGCCATAAAGGATGGCAAAGATGCACTTGTGGTATTGCAATCCCAGGAATAACAACATAGTTGTAGTTAAATTCAGGCTTTTCACCTAACACTGTGTGCTACGCTGCAAAACAACATGGAAGGGATTTTCTGGCATTTTAAGACTGTGTGACACAAGAATGACTACACATCAGGTAAAGTGACTGCTTGTCCACAGATTGCTACCACTCTGCTTGAAATTCAAATTGCATCACAATTTTCTTAGATAAGGCTAGTATCCAACACTTATCTTAAAGTCTAACTTTTCAACAGCAAAATTTAAAGCCCGTGAATATGAAACTGAATCATCAGCTAAATATTCTATTTCTTGAGTCAAATCAGCACAAAGTACCTTACCAGTAATTATTAAAGTCACAGTGTAGGTTCTACATACCAGCCCCAGTAGAAACAAGGCTAGGCTAAAAAATGCCTGTGCCTCTGGTATTTTTTCTCATCACTCCCATCCACTTTCACAATGATAAGTATACCATGTTGTACTGCTGCAATTCCTTATTAAATTGTAAATTTAAATTGGAAATACAAAATTACTAAAGAAAAATGACCAAAAAGAATACAAACTACCATCCTTTCCCCAACAAACGAATGCCCTCTACCTTCCATGACTTTGCTAAGCTTAATTATACCTATAGTTTTGAGATTCCCTAATGGAAAGCGCTACAAAGCAGAAAGCGCTAACAGAATGAATCATGACATATACTGATACACCACTGATTGCAAATCTATACCCTTTTTATTTGCACCCAGGGGCTATGCTTCGTATACTCATGAAAAACTACTTCCAAGTAGTAAAGTATCATAATTGGAGGCATGTATGGTAAACAAACAGACTGAGGATTAACAGGTATGTGATTTTCTTGTAGTTTATTTTTGATAGTGTAGCAACCAGATGATTTGAAAGATTTGTATAGTTTGGATGCTTCATTTGTGAATTAAAGTTTCCCTCAGGCAGAGAAAAAGACAAACTGAAAGAGAAGGTTAAAAACCCTTGAAGGCATCCTTCTCAGACATGCAATACTCACACTTTTCTCAGAATGCTTCAGCACGTAATTATTACAGATCAAAAAAAGTTGCCAGACTTGTACATAAACCAGAATTTCATTCAAGACCTTTATGGGTGAAAGCACTTTAAAAAAAATCACTTTAATAACTGCCTCAAAACCACGTGAAATGCTTTAATTAAGACACCCCACACACCCATCCCACTTTTTCAAGGCTACTTACATCAATGACTGATGAACTTGAAAGACTTAATCCCTCTAGGTCAGCTGTTACACTTGGGGACAAAACAGCTGCTGTAGGAACTGCCACAGGAGTTGTCACAGGACAGACTAGAAGTAAAAAGGCAAGGGATACTTAACTTTTAAAAAATTTAAAATATTAGGAAGGAGAATGAGCTATTTTCATGACATGTAAAAAAGGTTTTACATCTTGATCTAGTTATTTCATCCTTGTATATATGTTTCTTAATAGCAGAAGATTTTTTTCAGACATAAAGCCCCAATACTCAATGCAAATGTAAATAAAATGGATATATGTATTGACTACAGTATTTACATTAAAAACATTTTGTCCTCTAACTCAACTCTAACATGCATTGCACCTATAGGAGTAAATTTGAAGAATGGTACTACAAAGCATAGCCAAAAAACAGTGCCAGCTCTGCCCTTCCCTTCCAAGATTACAATTTAATCTGTTCTCCAAAATTGTAATTTTTACTATCTTACTATAGTACTACAATTGGTTCATAGGTTGCACAGATGTTGTATAAATGACATTCATTGGCACCTGAGAAAATAAGCTCACTTTAAGAGAAAACAAGTCCAGACACACAAAAATTCTCAAAATTAATGTTTTACATACCAGTACATTCTAAATTTTGAAGCTATTTCTCAATTCTAAAACAAACAAAATCACATATTATGCATAAAAATAAGTCAATAATCTAAGCTGTTTGTCAGGAAGCTGGTACAATAAATGAACAGAATCAATGTTTCAGACATTTAAAATTCATTGAATTAACTGAATTGAATTTATGTCACAGGAAAAATGAGGCTTTAATCAAGATACTTACAGTCATCTAAATCTAAAAGATACACATCTTGTTTCTTTGGAGCTTTTCTATCTTGTACTGGTTTTTCTTCTTTCTGTCAAAATACACAAATATTTCCTCTTATACCATATCAGCAAAATAAAAGTCTTTAATACTTTTATGAAGCAAAGTGTATCTTCTTTGCTGAACAAAAAAGTATCTATTTTCAGGGGTCAGTACCTAGTGAGAAAGATTTTTTTGCACAGGTACGCTGAACCCAAACTCCACATTTGAGTTACATTTACTCCTCTAAAGCCCCTGTTTTTGTTTAATATAGTTACTGTTGATACTCAAAGAAAACTTTTGGTGACAGATCAGACATTTCTGTTGAGATCACTAAAACAGAGACAGAATAATTTTTTTGTGAAGACAAAAGTAACCTGGCAAACAGAATAATATTTAAACAAAATTTGTTTCGGTATAGCTAAACAAAAAGTTATAAACAAATCTAATAACAGCAAGTGTTGGTCACACTTACAGAGAATTTAGTTTGTCACAGCTCAATATGAATTCCCATTAGGTGGCTTAGTAAAAAGGACTGGTCTTTGGATGTAGCCAGAACCTGGACACATTACCCCTGGATGCACATCAGCCAGTTTATCACCATGCTATTCCCACCCTTTCTTAAGCATCCTTCATCTGGATCCACCGAAGAACCCTTTCTGCGTTTGCTCTCTCTGTCTCACTCAATGGGCAGAAGGCTTTGTCCCGCTTTCAGAGAATTTATCCACTGCCTTTAGACCTTAAGACATTGCTTGAAAGTATTTTAAATGTATTCTTTCCAGCAGACATACTTCTTTGAACCTTCTAGTTTACCAGTTTCTTCTTCAACAGCATGTGACAACAAATGCATATACATATATTAATGCATATACATATATTAATGCATATACATATATTATTCTTTTACCTTTTCTAATACATGAATAGGTCTAAATAAATCAGCAAAACTCTGTATGCCCATCCGGGTTTCAATTTCTTCAGCATTTCTTGTAAGTTGTCACAAACTCTTCAGGCAAACAGGATACAAATTCCTACAGGAGTGTGGAGCCCTGTCAGAAACTCAGTAGCTAGAATCACTTTATTTGACTATCATCAGAGAATAAAATGACCTGTCCTTTCTAAAGGGGCACTCCCTGTCTTCCAGTCTCTCAGCCCCATGGTCAGTTGCAAACAAACAATACTCCGGAGTCTACTTTTTTGCAACTGTTGGTTCTCTCCAAAGAACATGGAAGAAACTAGCTAATGTTCTCACTATTTGAAGTTGTTGATGTCAATGACTATCAGGCTTGACCTGGGCCAAAATGATATTGCTCATCATTTTCTTCCAACAAACCCAGGGCTCAAATAGACAGTAGTTGCTTATGTGATCCTTACAGAAGTGCTTTAGATATTTGGGGAGGAGAAGAATCTTGTGGGCAGAGAATAATAGAAGTTACTGTTTTAAAAATTATTTCAGTGCTCCTTATCTCTAAGGTATTCGAGTGTTCTGCAAATGCTGATTTATCCGAAACACAGAAGTTGACTGGACAAAGGAAATATTACAAAATATCTTTAAAATGGTGCTAATGTTATTCTATTCCTTATAAGCATTGTCCAGAATGATTAAGAGTATCTGCTTCAGGAGCTGCCCTCTTGAGTTCCCAGCTACCAGACTTCATTTTCTCTTCCAGTGTCATTACTGGCAAATCATTAAGCTTCTTCTGGCTATTTTTTTTTTAAATCTGTGAAATAAGGATAAAGAGTATACTTAATGAGCTACAGGTTCTACTTCAATGTCTATGAAGTATCAGAGGAAGAACTGCACAATAATTCTTTCAATGAATTCCAAGTCTTTTAATAGCATAATTTGATGAATATTTACCCCTGAATTTATATATTTTTTAAAAGAACTCTGAATTTCCAAACTGTTTCACTCCCTACTCCCACTTCTCCAGATGATACTGTTCTGTCTTAACCTTTTGAACCTTAATCATAGCTGATTTTTAGCTAGAGTTCTGTATTTGCTAATAATTCCAGTAGAGATGGGATTTCTCCATTTCCTTTTATTATGCAACCAATTAAAGTCTATGAAAAGTGGATCATCCACATGAGAGTCTACAGCAGAAGGATTCTGTATATGTTTCAGTTCTGCCAGTGGCAGCATTGCTAGGTGAACATGTTTAAAAAACTTAGGAGTCAGAGGCAAGAAAACCCTCTTACTGTTAATCTGTTTACTGAAGACAATTAAAATATGACATTTTATGTCACAAATAATACCAATAATATACTTCAGTTCGTTTTTTTCTGTTATTTATTTTGTTATTCTCAAGTAGTTACTAAGTACATACCACAAAGCTTGATATATAATTTTGTAAGATAAAATGCATTTCTGCACTGATACTATTTTGAATCTACTATATAATTAATCTTCTAAAATGAGGAAAAAACCCTTCAAGAGAATTTATTTCTTATACTTCAAAATAAAATAAAATAAAATAGCCCTAAGATAAGACACAAGCAAAGAATCATTACATCAAGGTAATGCCTGGTGAGAAAAACTTCCACTGCACACTTTGTCAGAACACTGTACCTAAGTGCATCACTTTACTGTAAAACCAAAACCAAACCAAAACCATACACAGAAAAAAAACCCAATCCTACCATCTGGGAAATGTAAAATCAGAAGCTAACTAAATCAAGACAAAGCTGATGTTACAGTATGGTCATATTTTATTTTCTACTTCAGTCAAGTATGTTAAGGTTAAGTAAATACTCAGCTACTTATATAAGTGTGCTTGTATGCAATATATACAAAACCACACAAATATTTTCTTACTTATACATATATTTCTATATATGTGTATATATATTAATTATGGGCAATTCTGTAGAAAACACTAAAGAAATCTATTTACAATGGTCTTGCCTATTACAAACATGACTATTTTTTAATTTGGGTTTTCCAAGAAAGGAAAATTGATTGGCTTTCTAGGAATAATAAATAGCCAATGACTGCAACAAATACTACCAACAGATATTTCTATTGAATGAAAAAAGCTTTGCATTCTAAATCAAGAGAATAAAAAGGCTCTGACATGTCTGGCATTCCTCTGTAAAATAATTTTTCATCTTTTTTTCTTAAAAACTAAGTCTACAATATAAACCAAACAGTTTCCTACCAGGATAGCCCACTATGGGAAAAGCAGAATACTAAACAAAGAAGTTAAGCTATATTCCATCAAACATTTCTCCATTTGCAATTCATCTTGGTAATAGAGATGGAACCTGGTAAATGCATATAGGACTTGAAGCAGGAGATTTCTCTTGCTCAATGCATAATTCATGTGCTCCGCCTGCAAAGTGTGTAAAATGAGAATTTCACACCGCAGCATGAGCCATGGAGCTGCAGAGAAAAGGCAGATGAAATCATATTTTGCTGTGCGAATTTTATTTCTTATCCTCCCAATATTTATACAAAACCATCATTGACAATCCAAATGCATTAACAGATCACCCACTGTTTCCATTGTGTTAGCACTTGAAAAGAGATCAGGCAGAAAGATAGACAATTTGTTTTTGTATATTTTTAAATAGTGGATCAGGTTTTTAACAGCTGAGTGACTGTATTATACTTGTATAAGGAGGTCAACAGTAGCTGATTTAAAAATCCCACTGTAGAGACACCTACTTATACATGCATCATCCTCAAATCTGTATTTTAGCTTTACAATATTTATGCTTACAGTATAATATGTATCTGAACAGCTCAAGCTACCCATATTTCAAAATGATATAAAACACTGCAGGACAAGAGACTGACTTTTCTATTCACTGCAGCTCAATTACAGTGAACACAACAGCTTTTTCAAAATTATTTTTCAAGAGAAAAAAATATGAAAGCGTTAATAATGTGTTCAGGAAAAATAATCTGAGGATTTTGTAACCCATTTTAATGCTAGTAAATGCATGGATGTATGTACAAATTAAGCTCTCATCTGAGTGTAACTGAACCTTTTTTATTATTAAAATTCTGCTGAGCACAGCAATGGTACCCAACAGAACATATAGAATGGTAAACACCACCCAAAACATCAGCTATGTAATGTAATTCATAATGTGTGACGGAGAAGCTATAAAAATAGAGCCTACTAACTACTTCACTTATCAGTATATATATCTCAGAAAATCTTTTAAGTTTTATTTAAAGGGAAAGGAAATCCTAATGAACCATCTCCCCTTATACACTGACCAAATAAAGAAAAACCTGTAGCAGAATAAGGTAAGCAATGGCTTTTCCAATAAAAATCTATTAGAATAAACCCACATATTTTTGAGATCCTGGCTCAAACCATCTGCTTCCTGGGTGGTCTGAAAAGAAGTCAAGTAGGAAGCAGAAAAATTCTAACATCATCCTGGAAATAAAATAAACATGGCTGGTTCTTGTAAACTGTACCTCTACACAAGGGCTCTAAACAAGACTTTATATTGTTCTCTAAAGTTTGTTAACACTTGCTTTTCTTTCCAGTTTGGAAGGGATTAGCTATGTCATCATCAGTTAGCTCCACCTATCATCACAGGGCTCAAAACACATATTTCTCAAAAAAATCTGTTAAGCTAGTTAGCATAACCGTCACCTTTGACACAAAATACCTGTGATTCTTCTCATCATCCCCTCATCCAATTACACCTCTGAATATAACCAAGTATCAGAAACACCCCAAATAAAAATGGAGGCATCCAGCCTGGCTTAAATGGAAACTAACTTCATGGCTCTAGAGATTAATATAGTACACTGAAACAGTCCTCTGTTCAAGAGTGTTAAATTAACTTGCCCCTGCCCCCTCCATATATGATCACTGATGTTTGCTGTGCACCAGTGATTGCTTGTTGCCCTTACATCAAATGTGCTAATTTCTTATTGAAAAATAATTTACGGAACATAGATATTTAGCTTTTGCATAGCGAGTTCTATGCTGTCTTTTCAATAATCTCCTCCTTTTCTTGCTACCATGCATGTAAACTCATTGCTATTTGTTTTAATATTTTTGTGATGTTTAAAAGGTTTGAAATTTTTTAGTTCTACCCTTTGACTCTGATCAAGACTTCTGCCAATTCCTTATAAATACTTTTTGTTCCCAACACAATTATTTTTAGGTGCTTCTTAATCAAGTAAGACTCCAGGACTACTGCAATGCTCTTTCTCTTCTTTTAAAATCCAAGGGCTTGACAATTTTCAACTGACTTCCACAAAACAATCTCAAGCTTCTTGGAAATTCTGGTTCTCATATTATGAAGTATATTTGACTTAAACATTCTCAACTGCTGTTTTAAAAGACAAAAAGCTTTATCCTAGTAGTCCTCACATAACCTGCAAAAGAATCAGAAGGGTAGTCAAAGAAATAATGAACAATGGGACTGATATCCTGAGAAAAATTGGACAAATGAAGCAGAGAGAAGACACGATTGTTTGAATAAGGTTTTGCAGTGGCTGCTCAGGACTAAGCAGGTCAGAGCACCTACTAGTTTCTAGTGAAGAAATACTCTGCTAATATGAGAAGCTGCAAACTGTTAAAATTAATTCATATCCCGTATAGCATCAAGGAAGTTTATTCTGAGTGCATTTAGGTTACTTTTGTTGTGCTACCATTTTTCGGCAAGATCCAGTTTGGCTTCTCTATTACAAAAAACGTGGACATAGGTGCATTACCCAGTGTAGTATTTGGTTAGAACACAATGATCAAATCACAGAAACAGACCTCCATTTCTCAAATGTCACAATCTCACTTCATATTTTGTTCTACTTAGTCGAAGAAGGGAACAGGTTAAAAGTTAAGGTTACAACTCAGAGTTCCTAGGAGGACCTATACAGCTACAAAACAGAGACCACGTACAAAGTAATTTCAAGATCTAGAGAAACAGAGAGCTTTACTGCCTCAATTAAAGAAAATGCACACCAAAACAGCTTAGTAAAGTTGCAGCCTACTCTCTTAATTGTTCTGCATCAGAGTATCATTTAATTTTCCAAACCACAAATCAGTATTAAAATGGAAACTTTTGAGCTACAAGAGCAGAACTCTTCAAATTTTAAATAAGAATATATGGAAATAAATGCACAGGAAATATTTGATATCAGAAAAATAAGTTTCAGAAATTCTTTCACTCTTCCACCTTAAAAGATCTAGCCAAAGTTTGTAATTTATTTATTTATTAAAATTAAAGTTAGGTAGATTAAGAGAAACCAGTTCATACTTTTAGTGCTAGCTCTATAATGCTAGCTTTAGTATAATGAACTTTTAACCTCTTTTTCTTCACTAAGGTAAGCAATTAAAACTTAACTGACACATTAATGGCTCTGTTGAACACCTTTGTATCTTCACACATTTCCAAATCCAATCTATAAAAGACTTATTTGAAAGTTTGCTACTTCATAAATGTTGTAAGAAAGCCAATGCAATTTGAAGTAATGGAATCCTTTACAAGTTTTATTCCTATCAAACACAGAGAGCAATAAAAAGCCGATTACTTAAGCATATTAATTCTGCTATCTAAGGATACATCTCAAGTATAAATGCATTAACAGCACTATTCCCAATTTTAACAGGAAATTTTAAACCAAAGCTAGTGGTTCTAATAGAATGCCTTCAAGCTCCTAAGCAACAATGTACTAACATCTCTTTCTTGGTTTCGCTTCCTGTCAGACCCAGGTCCTGTACTAGTTATACCTTGAAATCCCATTTTAATATAATTACCATCCCAAATAAGGATGTTATTTTTGCGAACTACCCATGTACTATGCTTTCACTAGTTCAACAATAATCTAAAAAAATTCATTAGGTTCTATTTTTCTTCTTATTTGTGGAGTAAAAATATAATGGAATTAAAAACAAAATATGCTTTCTGTTATAAAATATTCTTACTTGTTTAAACTATTAAACCCTTTGGGATTGGTCTTCTCATGAAAGGTCAAAATATTTTTTTCAAAAATGCTGGTTTTTTAGAAATCCATATAACTACTACCCATCCCCATTCCCAGAGAAGGAAACACATAGAGAAGGTTAGATCCACCTTTTCATATTTTATAAGGGTTTTTAAAAAAACATATTTTACCTTACTAGAGGTAGGACTTCTAGATTTTCCAGATTCAAAGTCACTTTTTGAGTCTGATTCTGACTTGGAGTCTGAAGAACTTTCTTCTGATGAAATGGACTCTGTATCAGAGGAACCAGATGTGCTGCTTTCTTTGGAGATCCCCTTTGCTTTCCTTTTAATGTTCTCTGAATCACTACATATTGAAAAAAAATGTTAAGAGACATGTAAAACCTCCAAAGGTATATGCTTAGGCAATATCCTAGTTAACACTTCAAAGTTTTATTAAATGAGTTTTAAGCCAGTATTTTTTTCACAATAAAAAACTCAGCTAAGATGGCAGAAGTAGCAGCTTATTTAAGGCTATGGAAAATTATTAATAATAGAATATTATTAATAATAGAGTTATTAATAATAGAATATTATTAATAGAATTAGTAATAATAGAATATTATTAATAATAGAAAATTATTCTATCACATTAAAATTTAAATCATCACATACAATCTAATCCAGTGAAACAGCCAAACAAAAACATGTACATGTTAAATACTAAAAGTATTATTTGCCTGAAATGAAGTTGTGACATTTCAAAAAGAAGTGCAGACTCTCTTTTGTATAAAGAAACTTTCAGACTATTCCACCTACGATTAACAGAATCTTGATGGGTTATGTTTTTTGCAAAGTAATATTGCTGTAGAAAAACAAAACAAAACTCAATGCACTGAATTTATTCCTTCATTAATTCTTCTAAATCAATCCACCTAGAAATAAGACCTATAGTATCTTCAAATATTTCAACTCATTAAAGAGTTTGTACAGAAGACCCAATACATTCTGAAATCTTTGGTCACACTGAGTTACCTTACAACTAATGGACTTTGGAGACACTATTCTTTACACAGTGAAGTTCTGTTCACTCTGGAAATGTTGCATTATGTTGCTCTGTGCTAAGAGCTACCGAGTATTATCAAAATCTGCCTTGTTTGCCTCTCATAATAACTACTACCCTTTTTTCCTCAAGGGGAGTTACTATCTGGAAATATTGCAGGAAATGAAAACAGTTTTCTAACAGTTATCGTGGAACAGATAAATTAGTATCACATCTAGAAAGAAAATCTCTCTTCTTAGATCTGCAAGCAACTATTTTATAATTTGAAATCAGGTATTTCATCCAGTACATGATTCAGCTTCCTCTCCAAGACAATAAATTGGTTACTAAAGTGCTTGAAGGGTAACAAGGTCAACAATAATTAAACAAATCCAGATCACTCAACTACTAAGAGTCCCTTTGGACTCAAATTAAGTTGTTATACATTTTTGCTTAGCTGTAGGTGCTGTACAAAAGAATGTACTATGCTGCATTACTGTCTGAGATAGCAATGTTTTTAGAAGGGAAAAATACCGACAAGGAGAACTGAAAAATCTAATATGACAGAAAGGAAAACAGGGCAACGCCTTCCTCCTCCTCAAAACTTCCCAGACTGAATTGCCTAAATCAAATTTAATCAACATTATTAAAAATAAATATTAATATTTAAGCCATACTAATAATACCTATCCATGTAACCGAAGTTGAAATCAACCCCCGAAATTTTAATCAAAAGCGTTTTTTTCTCCGAAAGTATCAAACTTGAAGCTTGCAAAGCTAAAAATGAAACAAGAGTACACTTCAAAAAACAGTCTAATGTAGCATATCTGATTGTTAAAATCCTGGTGAAAAATACGTACTATCAAAATTACATTTCAGTATGACAGCATTTAAAAAGTTCTTTGAGGCCAATGAGCTAGACATAAAAATTCACTAGTGTATACTGTTTAAAGATTCTTCTTCATGATGTGTAACACAGGTACTGACAAAATTATCTACATTTCCTTAATTACCATTGAATAGAAGCTGTAGTTGCATCAACAAATAAGTTGTTGTGAACCCATTATATAAATGAAGTAAGTTGTTTTTCAACAATTTAGCTTATCTTTAAAACTATATTTGAAGATTAAAAATGTTACTTTATTGTACATCAGCCAGTTTTGATGGGTAATCATTGTTTACCTTACTGCTTAAAATTTCAGATGTTATTCTAATGAAAAGAATTTACTGGTAACTAGCTTTTTAACTTTGCGATGATGAAAAGCCTGTATTAATTTAACCTACAGATTTCATTTGTTCTGAACAGGAAAAACAATATAAATCACTTTTAAAATCATTAAATCCTGACTTAAATTAATAAAGTCATAATTAGGGCATTATGCTGTGTTTGTTATGGAAGTGGCAAGGCGAGCGGCTTTAATTACTGTCTGTAATAAAAGGAGCAGAGTGCGTACTGCGCCCCAATCAGCGCTGTCAGCCACGACTGAGCTGAGCTGCAAACTCATCAAGTGAGCTGGCAGCAGATTACGGAGTAAAGGGCGATCATGTCTGCAGAGGCCACTTGCTGACAGCAGTGGAAGAAACAGATTCATACAATCCAAGGTATTAGCCCCAATTACTCAAAATTTTAATGATACTTTAATACATAATAATGCTGTTGATAATGGGCAATCTTAAAAAGCGCTAACACTTAAATATCTTATGACCGTTTCCCTTCACAGCCCTTGCCTCCAATATTTGGATCATAATCTTTTTAATGTAACATTATTTAGAAAAATCAATTGTCTTAGTTACATAACGGCAAAGTGTTGAAGGACTTAATTTTAGCTCTCAGCAAAATTGCTGCAAAAGGTAATTAAGTGTTTCACACAACTGTTTGATCACTTATTCAGCCTCCCAAGGTTACATCAATTTTCAAAAAGCCACCCAAGATTTTACTGAAGTCAGAAATTAATTCCAAACATAAGAATAGTCTGATTAATGAAAATATGTACCCAGCTCATACACTGAGTATTACTGGCATACACTGATGTTAATGGCATATACCGAGACAGAAGACATCACTCTCTGGCCAATACACCCCCAAAAAGCCTAATTAAAGGCTTAGCAGTCTGTTTACAGGAAGAGTGCTTTAAAAGCTAGTACCACAAAAAAATAAAACCATACAAATGTATACCTACCTTTCAGCAGCAGCTCTAGATGTTTTCTTTGCAGCACTTTCTTTGCTCTCTGATTCACTATCACTAGATGCTTCACTGGAAGAACTTCCACTACTGTCATCACTGCTGCCTTCCTCCTTATCTTCCTTCTCACTTTCACTCCCAGACTCGCTCTCTGAAATAAAAATGGCCCTTATTTTTTTTTTTTTCTAAATATCTTACATAATTAGTATTTTAGGAATCCAAGTTTGTTTTAAATAAAAAATGTTTCACTATTTTAAGATCCAGTTGCAATATTTAGCATTATTTACTCCGTCTTAAAAGCAGGGAAGAAAATAACTTCCCCCTAATGTTTACAAAATTTTGTTGGTTAAAGACCTGTCCTCTTCAGCCTACAGTATTACACTTTATCAAATTAGAAAGTCCAATAATAAATTAATTGCATGTGCATTCTTCAAAATTACATAACCCTATCAGGAGTTGGAGGTGACCGCAAAATCTTTAATCTATACATTCAGTTAACTGCAAGATTATCTTTTCAACCAATGGCTTAATTAAATAATCTGTTCTTGAATACTGATAGTGATGATAATTTAATCACTGATTTAAACAAATTATTCATCCTCTAATTAATTGTATAGTTACCAAATATCCAAATATTGGAAGTGAATATATTATTTTCTTGCTTCAGAGATAATTACTATCAGTGATACAATTCTTAAGCACTCCTGTATATTTCCTTGGTTTAGGAATGAGAGGAATGAAGCTCCATATTCAGATGTTAAGGTGACCCTCTTCCATTCAACTAGATGCTGATGATTCTTGTAGGTCTCAAATGCTAAACAGTTTCTGTGTCCTAAGTCTGGATGTTCTCCACTACATCTGAACTATATTAATGTCTCCTGAAATGGATATGTTGGGAAACTGACTGGCTCACATTAAGTGGGAGACTGGTCAAAAGCACCTTTGCTCACTGCACTAGACAGGCAGCTGCCAGTCACATTCTCTAACATCACCCCCACTTATCAACACAGCAACATATGTTATAAAAATAGTATTTCATTAAAAATCCATTCCAAAACACATTCAAGACTTACCGTTCCCAACAACCAAGCATATGGGCTCTCTTGCCACAAAAAGTTAGCTGCCTTGGGTTTTAGTTGGAGTTACAAACTCTCATTACTCTTACTAGATGCAAAGGAGGATGAAAACAGCACAGCAACTTTTTTAACTGGGCAACCTTTTTAACTGGGCAACAAAGCAAAGTCTAAATCATATAATAAACATACAAGCCATATCTGTAAAATTAGCAGTTATTGCACAGCTACAGTGAATGTAAAGTCTTCCATGATTTCCTGATTTTATACACAGGTCTGGCTTTTTTTTTTTTTCCCTTTTAATTTCTTCTGGTTCTTCTTAAGTAGTGGCCAGCTGTGAAGACACAATTCTCCAGGCAGCACAGATTCAAGTTGCTTTGCAAATGCCCACCTGATGAACTGGTACTGGCAGATTCATCTTCCTCCTCTTCTGATTCAGAGTAGAACTTTTCAGCAGGTTTCTCTTTCTTTGTCTTACCTAGAATTCCAGTCCATTCCTTTGCCTGTAAATAAATTTCAGCTTAAGTTTACTTTTACAACCAGCAATACAAAAATATACACACCACATGGTGAAGAAAAACACTCACAGTAGTAGTATTTAGCAGTTTCTAAATAAATCCACTAGGTAAGTCAAGAGAAACTATTAAACTTCTCTTACTTTATACAATTAGAAGAACTAGAAGTTTTGTACATACCTATAAAAGATGATATATCTATTAGAGTGTCTAGAAAAAGATTTACTAAGGCAGATTAAAAGCATCACTAACCATAAATAAATTTCTATGCCAAAAGAACCTGAAGTCTGGCAGTTTTCTCTCTAGATTTGGCTGCGTTTAGCCTATGACTAGAATGATAGGTAAATATGGCTAGTCACCACCTTTATCAAGCCAAGATTTAAGGGGAAAACAGATGTGGGCCCAGTAGGCAGCTTAAGTTACAGCAGTATTCCACTTCCTTTGTAATTCTCTAAATAAAAATAATTCTTACCACTAAGAGAACACCAGAACACAGCAATATTGTGGCCAGACTTTCTTTCTTTCAACATCCCCCTTTACTAGTAGAGAAGCAGAAGCAAAACTCAAGCCAGGAAAAAAAGACGAATAGGCAAACAACTGTATCAACAGAGTGATAGAGGTCTGCTTCAGTGACTGCTCGGGTCTAGAACAAGACGAACGTTTGAAAAAGCTCTAACAGTGACCTGCAATGGTGTATGGCTCTAAAGACACACTGGCTTTCTCTTAAGACAGCAAAAGCTGCTAAAACTGTGTAATGCTCCACCCAGCAACTGATATTCAAACAGTCAACATTCTTTTGGATATGAATGACAATTTAATTGTGGATTGCAGCTTAAAAAATAAGCTTCACTCACATAAATTGTGTGGGCACATGCAGTATTAGAGGGACCATAAAATTAACGACAATGAGACACTCTCCAAAGAAAATACTTGCAAAAAAAAAAAAGGGGGGGGGAGGGAAGGATTTTCATGTTTGTTTTGAGGTTTAAATGGTTGGAAGGAAATGTTTTCTATTACGTTGTAGATGGATGTTACTCTATTGGATCTGTTTCCTGTTGTTGTTTTTATGGACAATGGCGCCTCCACACATTCTTTCCTACCGATCCTGTCAATTATAATACCTCACTTGATCTGATTGCCTTCAGATTCTCCCCATAAAAGCTTTCACAAGTTTGTATTAAATACCACTTTTCGTGAAATGTATACAGTTAGACGTCAAACTGAAATGCTTGTTCTACCACAATGCTGTTCACAAGTCATATCTATTTTTTAGAATTTTCCCTACCTATGCTATGCCTATCATCTTGCAGGCAATTTAATTTATGTGCATTTTACTGTAGAAGCTGGCTCACGACAAGGACCATGTGCTCTTCTGGGTCTATCTGCTACAACAGCATACTTCTGAGAGCACCACGAGTACACTACTTTCCAATACATTTATATTTCTGTTACTGTACTAGCTTTCACTGACATTTAGTAGGACTCTGGTAACTGATGTATAAATCACAAATCCGGTACCAGAATATGACTTTGTCTCAGAGTTTGCAATCCAGTAACAAAAAGCTATTGGCAGTAGAAGACCAGCCCTGTAATGTCAACAACCAACTAGTGCACTAATAGATGACATTTTCCTATTACAAACTTGCCTAATTCTCTCCAGATGATCTTAAATGTAAACCTTTGTCTCTTCCAAATTTTACACTTTGAAACATATATAATATTTCCACTTGCCACTGCCTTTCGTTTCTATTACTTGTTTTTTTCTATTTAGACTTGGATTTGTACATGAACAAACCTCTGCTCACCTCCTACTTTGGCAGTCCAGCTACAGTCATCATTAACAGCAAATAACATACTGCAGCAAAGCAAATATAAGACATATGAAATAAAAAGTAAGAAGAAGGGGAAAAAGGCTCATTTAATCCATGAGTGAAACAGAAGTGGCCTACAGCTGAACCACCTCTATCATTGTGAAAAGAGCAGGCATCATGCAGGTTTCCAAGCTAAAATAAGCAACAGGGATGTTCACATGCATCAACGTTTTTCAGTACAGCATACACATACTATTTAAATATTTGTAATTTAGGCTAATATTCTATATTGACAAGTGTATCCAGCCAAGTTACTTTTAATGATGCTAACGTACCGACTCAGCTACATCGACATTTCGGACAGAGGGGTCAGGTGCCACCTCTGGCCAATCGGACAGCTCCAGGTAGCCAGTGGCTCGGCTGTTCAGTGTGTGAGACAAGGTGCCAAGCTGGAAATGATCCCGATCTATTAAAAAAGAGGAGGGATGGAAGAGATACACAAACACCATGAGCTCTACCACAAAGAGCAATCTTAATCAGGGCTAAAGGTAATTGCCATTATATTACCTCAAATGTCATGGAATAAATATAAACTAGGAAGCTCTTCATAGGTCAAAAAACTGATTTCAGTCCATAGATTACAATAATCTCCCCCATAATGGTCAATAAAAAAGCTAATCAGTCAGTGTGTTTAGAGGTGTTGCTCTGAAATGTAGCTTCTCTAAAAATTACTTTACTGTGAATATTAAGAATGACAGCACAGTTAAACAATCCATATACATGTCTTGGCACAAACACATCCAGAATTTTAATAGTTTTTCTTCAAAATGGAGCTCCTTTAAGAGCTTCCAAACTCGGACTAAGTAAGTATGAAAATTAAAATTGCGAATAGTCACAATAATAGAGCATTTTTAATTAAGATAACCTGATAACCTTTTAATTTGAGAAGACAGACAATGGTCCTTACTTGTAAAAAGACATGGAAAATGCACAGAGAAAATTATGACTTCAGAGAAAAATAATAAAAACCTAATCTATTGAGATTCAATATTGAGATTCATGAAACATTTGCCACACTTGCATTAACAATCTTCTATTAAAGTCCAGATAAAAGACTAGAGCTATTTTCCTAAATAGAAGAATAGTTTTCCTCAAAAGACACACCTTCTGTTATTTAAATAAAATTTAAAATCCACATGAATAGAAAAGGATCAGTTAGCCAGGGTTTACCATCAGAGAAATGCACTGTGTTTGTATCATGCAAACCTTGCTTGTTGAAAAGCAAGTAGCAGGGTGAGTATCCTTGCATATTAATCATTTGTATTTGCTAAGTGACACAATTTGTGAGCATATTTGAAATAGAATAGGCTGCCACATTCCTTTATGCAATGAACATTTACCAAATGATTTTGGCAGTTATACCTTTAAAAGGAGACTCAAGCAATGGGGCAGGTTTCTGTGCCAGAAATATTTTTTTGGCATATTTGCTTAAAGCTCCACTCTTCTCATTCGGAACAATAAGCTGCCTAATAAATCTTGTACGGTCTCTGATGTCGTAGCTTTGATCATACTTGCCGAGATTTAATACATACTGGGTAAGCAATTTTGTCTGTAGAAAAAAACAGGACAAGAACAGAATACAAGTTATTTATGATTATTGATAACTCTGGATAAACATATTTAAAGAGGTAATAAAAATGAATGGTTATGTCAAACAAATGTTGTTCCACAGGGAATATGCATTTCTAAAGCTGCAAATGGAATTCTGAAGCCAAAGCACATGTCCTCTTCTGTATTGGGGAGGTGAATGCTGAGTACTGAGAAGCAGCCATGTGCTAGATTATTAAACTGCTGAAGTGGAAAGAAAGGCATCATTAAAAAAATAATCATATATGGCAAACCCGCTGAAGGGTCTACGTGAGGATAATGAATGTGGAAATACAACTAAAAACATGGCACTCAAAACTTAATCGGAAAAATATGCAGGACATCAAAACATCAGAGGGTATTAGGGGGCTGGCAAACTGCTTCTGCTGAGGTGTGTTTTATGAAGAGATACTGTCCCTGGCATAAGCAGTGTCTGCACTCTGACTGCACTCAGTTACTTTATCCTGAATTATGACCCATTAAAGCAGACACATGAATCACTGAACTGGATTACTGCAAATTATTTGCAGTGCATTTAGCTGTTACTTTTTCATAAAAGCAAGCTGCTGATGCCCTCTAAAACCCAGGATAAAAGACTTCTTCCATTTTTTTCTTGAAGCTTAAAGCCCCCAGTAATATTGGTCATTTATTTATTTATGTAAGAGAGCAACTTATATTATCACAGCTTTTTACAGCATAATAGGTCTTCCTAATTCGATGTCTGAGAATATTAACATGTATTAAATAATTTTAATAACTCAGCTGAATTTTTAAAACTAAAAAAAAAAGAATATAAAAAAATCAGGGACACTTTCCTAGTATCTTAGAAATACTGTAGTGTAACCAGAACAATAGTGCTGAACAGACTTGTATCCATTATATACATTTGAAAGAAGCCATTTCCTTTATATACAAGTAAACAGGAAAAAGAACAAAAATAATCTACCATCTTAAGGAAGTAATTTTTTAATATTTTGATTCAGAATGAATGAACAATACAGGGTTAAAATGTATTGACTAGGAAGATTTCTTCATACAAAGAAACAACTTTGCATACATATCTTGTTTATCATGCTATTGTTACAACAATAACACAGTTTCAATCATGTGAGAGGAAAAACATGTAAAAAAAATAATCAGCCCATTTTGTTACGTGAAATTTTCTGACAAAAGTTGAATTTAATAATTTCCACCTTGAGGATGCAAGTTAAAGTTTTTTCTGGAGATTTAAAAATGATTTTTGAGAATATTGAATAACTCCTGTAAGTGAAATACACAGAAAACAAAATATTGTTTTAATTGTAATCATATACAATGCAATATATGCAAGCATTTCGCAAAATACCATATGGTACCAAAGATTTGAAGAAATTACATTAGAATAATAGTAAAAGCATCGTTAAAAAAACACCCTGTCAGTGAAACACCTTTCATTCCTTTTCTTCTCTCTGATACCCAAGGATGGTTCTGTGAAAAGACATTTTTTCCTTCAAGATACTGTCTTAGCTCTGGGAAAGGTAAAACTTCTGCCGTATGTATTTCACAGCTTATTGGCAGCTATTTCTATATCAGGGTATAAAATTTTAAACAGCTGCATCTGATAGAACATACATAACCTGCATTCATGCAGGACTTATGCTGTTCAATCTAAATGGAATTGGAAGGGAGGGTTCCCAGGTAGCATGAATAAACCTACATGAGGGTACCTCCTACAGTCTTTGCCATCACTTCTCTGTAAAACAAAACAAAACAAAACAAAACTCTTTGGTGTCATGGGAAAAAGCTCAGCAGAATGGATCATAAAGCACAGTGGTCTTTGCTTGTGAATCGCTATAGGGATGGGAGAAGTTGAGGGCCTTGATGTCATGGCGGGCACTTTTTCAGTGAGTATTGATGGAGTTAGATACAGAGTTGGTCCAGAAAGATCGCATTTTCTTTAATGGGATCATTTTCTCCATGATCCTTTCCCCTTTTCCTCCTCCCTTTCTCTCCTCTAAAATCTCTTTTCTGTATCATCCAATACAGATAAAGAACAACACAGGTATATGGAAGAATACTCCATATCTACAATAATTATCCTTGCAAGCATCATATATAGTAGAAATAGTTTTCATGAAAACAGCATGAAAATACTTGGTTTCTTTCTTGTCTTACGGCGATGCAACCAAACAAGGAGCAGAGCTTTTCTACATGGAGGTAGCTAATAGAAACAATTAATTTTAATTAAAAACAAAAAGTAAACTAATGAATACACATCAGTTTTTCCAACAAAGAAATATCCATAAGAAGCTGAAAATTATTTCAGCAAGAATGTTAATTTGACAGAATATGCACACCATGGCTGCTTCACAGAACACTAAGACAAAGTATTCTAACGTATGATATTATACATTTATTATCATATGTTATCTGGACATGCTCATTATATAGGCATAATATAATTTATCTCCACACTGTTAGAATCTATTGTTAGTACATTTTGGTTTGGCTAATATGAAAAGTGTACTTCAATTCATCCTTCAACAACATTTTAGAGTCTTCTAGAGGCAATAGTCCTATTTAAAAATGTAATGCCTATCCTATATTAATAGTAATTAACCTTTTGGTAGACCCTCACCTGAAAAATTTTATCATACATGTATGACCAACAGATGAGGCTCTACAATGGGAGAAAAAACAACTAACAATCCACTCTTCGATATCACTGCCTTACAGTAACTTGATTCTTTAGATACATAATATAAGGCAGTTGTGTTGAACCATGTTTGATATATCTGTTTATATAGTAGGACTACTCAAGGCTTCTTCTGGTGGGACTTCTGTATTACACGACAGAAACACATCAAAATCGCTTTATTCTTCCTGCTATATGCAAGAAACAGCTAAGGCAATTAGATTATATGTTTTCTACATAACTCATTCTCTTCTATGACCCCCATTTAGACAGCTATCTAGCATATGCATAAGAATTTTTGTGTGTCTGAGTGATGAAAAAAGGAAGCAAGTTTACCAAACAACAGAGACAATGAGAGGAAAGCCTGTTCTTATTACATATTCATCCAGGTAGGATTGAACCTGAAATTCTTCTTTAAATTATAAACAGCTCCAACCTGACCCTCTCGCCCTGTACTCAGCACTGGTGAGGCCACATCTCGAACTCTGTGTTCAGTTTTGGGCCCCTCACTACAAGAAAGACATTAAGGTGCTGGAGAGAGTTCAGAGAAGGACAATGAAGCTGGTGAGGGGCCTGGAGCACAAGTCTGATGAGGAGCAGCTGAGGGAACTGGGGCTGTTCAGCCTGGAGAAAAGGAGGCTGAGAGGAGACCTTATCTCTGTCTACAACTACCTGAAAGTTGTTGGTCTCTTCTTCCAAGTAGCAAGTGATAGGATGAGAGGAAATGGCCTCAGGTTGCATCAGGGGAGGTTTAGATTGGATATCAGAAAATATTTTTTCATGGAAAGGGATTGTCAGGCATTGGAACAGGCTGCCCAGGGAAGTGCTGGAGACACCGTCCCTGGAGATGTTTAAAAGATTCACAGGTGAGGTTCTTAGGGGCACGGTTTAGTGCCAGAGTTAGGTTAATGGTTAACTTGATGATCTTGAGGGTCTCTTCCAACCAAAATGGTTCTGTGATTCTATGAAAATTCATGGGGTGATCACAGGGCTTAAAGGATGTTGGTTATTCTTATAAAAGATCCTGAATCTTAATACGCATTACTGAGAATGTGCTGCATTAAGTGTTTGAACATATACTTAAGGAAATTATTAGCCAATAAAATAAGATATTTACAGAAAAGGAAAAAATAACTAAGTCTTATTTCGTCCAGAATGTTGTTTTCCAAACAAGACTTAACAGATGAGTTTTACCTGCCCTCCCCTCACCTGGGGAAAGAGCTCTTTTTTTCTGTTTGGTTGGTGTTGAGTCACTCTTGGCTATCCTACCACAATTTTTCAAGAAAGTGACACTGTATCTTTGAGATTTTCCTAAGTCCATTGGCTTTGGATGAAACTAGTAAAGGATTCAAATAAGTATTATGTGGTGGTGTAGGATATGGAGGGAGAAAACATGGGGATAAAGAGAGATGGACAGACTGACCACTGAGCAGTCAAGTGTAAAAGTTTTGCCTTCTAAGTTTGAAAAATTAGACTGAAAAATGGCTGGACATTTAGGAACTCAAGACATTCCAGAGAGAAAAGTTTTAATACTGCATAAAGAAGAGTTACTCCTGGGAATAAGATGTAGGTATGGGAAGAGTGTTGCTAGCTCCTAAAGGCAAAACCATCATATTCTACTTTGGAAGGAGCTCCGAATCATGCCAGGTCAACCACCTACTCTGTTTAATTTTGTATATGAATAGCTTGACCACTTGAGATGACAACTTACTTCTCAACAACCTAAACCTAAGGGAGGAAAACACCCTTTGACAAAATGCATAACTTAGTAGATATCTCGGGAGATGTTTTTTTCTGTTATCATAACTATCATATTTTAGTAAAGGGTTATGCAATGCTTATAATGACAGTTTATAATGCATTAAGATGTGAAACTGGAAGAAGAGAACCACAGAAATCACTGTCTCCTTGTAGGCAATGGATTTTTAGTCAAGTATGGTGTGGAAAAATTAGTCCAATATTAGAAAAATCATATGGAAAATTAGTAAATATCATGTAACAGTCCAAAAGGAGACACTTCAGATAATTAAACCAAACTTTCCTTAGCTCAATCAGCATTTCCATTAAGATAAGCACTGACAGAAAGAAGTCGCCTTTTGTTACTGTCCCATAATAGACTGTATAAGCATAGGACAAACATTTATTTTTATCTGAATGCATGGCAAGATAGTTCATCTCCCACATGCCCTACAGAATCAAATCTTAGACAGATCAAATCTACAGTTGGATATAGCTACCAAGGAATGAGAAGGCATCATAGTTGCAGAGGTACAATATCCTGTGCTGTCTAAGTTGTCATAAAACAATGAGCTCTAGCAGCCCAGGAAGGTGTTTACATGTCAGACAATGTATTTCTCCTACATATGGAAAAAAAAATCTTTGATTTTACAACCTCTTAAAGTAGTAATTGGAATTAGAGTGAAAAATTATTGTTGAGATGCAATATTCCACAGCCAGAGAGTAACAAAGTTCACAGTGCTGTCATTGAGAAGAACGAGGCAGCTGACACCTTTCATAGATAGTGTTTTCAGCTGCCTGGAGATCTAAGTTCACCTTTTTGTACCATCTGACCTTTTCAGATTATCATTATTACTAAAGATGATCAAAACCCACCCTCTTCACAATGTAAAGTGAAATAGTAAGAAATACTGAAAAAGGGAAGGCAGTTACTATCATTGAGATGAGCATTGATGGAAGGACATAATGAGGCCTTTTACTGGCAGCTCCTTCTAGATATCCTGAACAAAAAATGAGCAGCTTCTTACTCAAATTGGCAGTACTCCCTTGAAAATTCTGTCTTAGATCCAGAAAACAGCAAATCACATCTGGAAAATCACATCTATCACATCTCCAGTCTGATATTAGTAACACAATTTACAAATCTATCCTATTTACATGAATTTAAAAATCCACAATCTCCCCGAGAAAGAAAGAGTCAAAAAAGAGTGATCTCATTGCTACATTCGTATTTACAATCCAGCACATAACTCAAAGACTCACGGTTAGATTTAGTCTGTTACACTTGTTGAAAACTGATGTTTAGCTTTTCTTCATAGAATAATATGGACCAGTTTTGGTTACTTATACAAAAGCAGTCACCACTATTATCTACAGACCATATAAAACTTACTCTGACTCTAAATACATACACTTCTGAGTTTAAGCTTACCTGCTTTGAGTTTGTTAAATAGAGTTTTGTGCCCAAATTTAAGATCTGTAACTTCACAAGGTCGTCTTCGTTGGTGAAGGTCTTGGCTGTCTTTCTCAAGACATCAGGTGCGATCTTCGGAACTCGTTCACAATATTCACCGATAAGCCAGAGAATACTGGCTCTGGCTACCGGAACCTGAGAAAACATTGCATACTTTAAGTTAACACATTCACAAAGAGTATTATATTTGCCTGCATGTACATGTATGTGTTCAGTAACAAGTTAAACAAAATATTGTTTAAAGACAACTGCCATGCAAGAAATACAGACCCAAATTAAATGCTGTTCAATATAGCCACTGTGATAGATTGCGTATTAGTACAAATGTAAGATCCAGATCCTGCCCCAAAACCCATGCGTTACGAGTTGACAAGATAGAGCAGGAATGGACACACAGCCACACAGAAGTGACATGCTCATGTTAACAGCACGGGCTGGTGGCAGCTGGGAAGAGAATCGAAGCCTTCGAGGTGTGGGTGGGCATTCTTGCCACCAGGATACACTGAACACCATGTTGAAATAAAACAATGCTTTTTATTACTATATTCATATAGAAACAGTTCCAAACAATACAGTATCCCCAAATCCTGCCTATCTAATTTAAAAGCACAAGAATTTATTTAAGACTATTGCTACCTTTCCTTCATTTTATTTAAAATTTTATGACAGTAAGACTCACATTTCTGCAAACGCCCAAGCTGAACACAGGATTTTGGAGAGACATAAGTTTAAAATTAGGGCTCTCAATTTCTGAATAGGATGTAAACCCTTAACTGGAAAGACTCTGACCAGAAACTTCACACAGGTCTTACTCTTTGGGAGCTACTTGGCTGTCTCACTGAAATAACTGGCAGTAGCAGTTTTAAGATGAACTCTTAGTGTATGGCACTGACTTCAGAAGCACAGTACTGTCAGAGATGGAGGGGAAGCAAAATGGAAAAGCACAGAAGGAAAGCTCATGCTACATGCAGAGTTTCACTAGAAATAGTTAGGAGTTAAATGAAGTAATATACACACACTCTTCTCAACAGTGACCAAGCCTACATTACTTGGTGGTCAAATTAAAGATAGCATCTGTGTTACATACATCCCTGAGAACACTGTTTTCCTTCCTCAAGAGGAAGGAAGAAAGCAGGCAATGAGAAAATTCTTCTAGGCAGAAGGATGTCTTACATAGCAACTATAGACTGTGGTGCTCTTCCATGCTATACAGACTCTTGTTCAATAGATATTGAAATACTAGGGAAAAACATAACCGTTCTGTCCTGTCAAATGACTGACCATAGCTTAGAAAAAAATAATGCTTCCAACTGTAACTTCAATTCGAGCTAATGTTGCTGCTTTTTTCTAAAAAGTAAACAACATTTGTACCAACACTTTCCATCACTCCCTATACTTCACAGTGATCTTTTTTAACAAGCTTACACTTAAGCCAGCTTCAGTTCTGCCTTAGGTAAGATTCACAGGAGACACAAGCTTAAGAAATTCAGCATCGTGGTTCTCAATGCACTAATTCTTAGCAACTTTTATGTATGTTTTAATTACTTTTCCAGCATATGTCAGTTATTCCTGTATTTCTCAGGATTCCTGTATCTATTTCTCAGAATTACAATGAGAATCAACTATTAAGTATCCTACCCTGCATACATATAAAATTTGAAAGTACAAATTCAAGTAAACTACCAAGGTTCAGAATAGCAGTTCCCAAACAATGATCCACAGTCCCTAATACATGGCCCACTAAGCCATACTAAGGAAATACTAATTATGATAGCAATAAATTTTCATTATTAAACACGTTTTACTGTTCCAAAAAGTTTGTGAACTGCTTTGATTAAAGTCAACGTGACAATATTTGCCTCTGTACTTCACACTGTTGCAAATAAAAATTAAAAAAACCCAAAAAACAAAAAACCAAAACCAAAACAAACAAAAAACCCAAACAAAAACAAAAAAAAACCAAAACAAAACAAAAAACCAACCAGGACTGTCCTGGGGAAAACAGAGGGCAGCCTCTGCTGAAAAAGAAAACAACCAGATCATGGAAAGACAGGATGTAGGAGCTCAACAACACAACAAAAAAGCCCCCTCAAGAGACGAATGTCAAGTCTAAACATGGAAATGATATTTACGGTAATATAATGTATTGAGAGTATTATAACACAGTATTATAACACAGTGATTTAACATACATAAATATATGTAAATACTGATTGAGACAGAGATGATTCTTTTTTTGTGCATTGATGAAAAATTCAAATGGTCTTGGAACTTACAGTGTGAGAGGGGAACAAGCTACTGAACAATTGCTAAATATAAAAACTTTAAATGTAGTCCGAACATGTTCGCCTGCAAAATGGTAAGACTGATGCCATTACTATACACTGATTTCAGAAGGGAAAGAGGTTATTTCTAATGTTCCAAAGGTTACACTGCATTAAGACCTCACTCCCAATCTATTATTTTAAATTGGGCTAAAGAATAGTAATTGAGTGGTACATTAAATTTTCCAGCATTGGAGCAGTTCAAGTTGCCTGCTGTACAGATAGATACCTCTAAATAAGAATATATAGGCAACTTCAGATTTCAGTTATGCTAGATTTATTTTTCTAAAATATTTCATTACAGACTTGTTAAAAGAGATCACCAAGTACCACAGTTTGGGCAGCAGTGTATTAGAAACATTCCTTTTCCTATTATTGTCTTTTCATAAAGCAAAAATAGCGTACAGAGCAGACCAATTTCAGTAACAGCATTAATTATGAAAGACAAACATCAGTACTGCACTGTTCCTAGTCAAACCCGGACTACACTTTAAAACCACAATTAAATACACTTAAATATATTTAAACAGTGTGCATTTACGCACAGCGTTTTACTCCTTAAAGTTTTTTCCCAGTTTGTTAAATCTAATTGTTAGTGTAATAAGCTAGTTTTAGAATGTAAAATAAATTGACTAAACAAGGACTAATTTGAAAAATAGTTACAACAGAGGACAGATGAAATCTCTCATGAGACTCTGCCTTTTAACCAGATAGTTAAATTACTATGGAAATACTGTATATATTAAATACAATTTTGTGCAACAAGAATCAGCATCAATTAGATACTTTTTGAATCAAACACTGAGTGGAAGCCATTTTAACGAACAGTGTATGTCAAACTGATGAACCCAATGTTTCTGTGTCACTGAATTCATCTGGGGTCAAAATCACACAATATTTTCAGACTTCTTTTTCCCTGTTTAAGTCTTTCAGTCCTCAGCCATGTAATATCAAGTGCATGATCCTGCAGCCGTTGTTTCCAGGGCATTCAAAACAGCAAACAAGAAATGAAGCTGCTTCTAGACCTTCACTGCCTTTTCCAGTACAGCTTAAGTAGGGACCTTGAATTGACAAAAATGCAGGAAATAATACTTTAATTATTCAGCCCTGCTCTGCATTATCCTCAAAGGCAAACAGGATTGTAAATTACTTCGCCTGATGTTTTATTCCATATGCCCCGAGCAAGTGGTTAAGTGCACTTTTTAAGCCTTAGTACCAGAAGGCAGTTTCTACTGACATTTTAACCCATTACTTGTCTGGAGGAGAATAAAGAAACAGTCAAAAAATAAAAACCAGCCAGACCCTCTCCCCTCAAAGCAAGACTGATTACTTGCAGCAGTTAGAGACAGATATAAAGATTCCACAGGTCACTGTAAGAAGCACAATTCAAAAACTATTGTAGTTCACCTCTAACCTTATTATACAACATACTTGGCTTAAGTACAAAAATGACCATTCTAGTTATGCACATTTGTGACAAAATAAGGAGATATTCAAATTGCAAATGAGGCCTAATTCTCTGCATCCAGAAGAAAATCTGCATAGTTAGCTTTTTTTTTGCTTTTTTTTTTTTTTTTAATTTTGTTTGCCATCAAAAATGGAAAGAGGGGTGAAATTGACAAGAAATATCAGTCTGGCAGCAAGAAAAAAAGGTAAAAGACAAGTGTTAGTTTTTTCATTTTCAAATGGTAAAGTTTCAAGGACTCTTCCACTATTTGAGCTGCCTTAGTAGCACCATAACAGAAAGTCCAGAGAAAAATCACACCAGAACTACAAGATTCCCATCACCCAGACCAAAAAAAATAACATACAAAAGCAAACGAAGAAAAATGAGCATTCTTTTCATATATGTAAGAAACAATCAACTAAAGGGCAAACTGAAACGGGCCTAGTTCTAAGCTTCAGTGTAAATGAGAGCCAGCAGTCTATAAGAGCTCATTAGTTTAAAATTGAACTTCCTAATATCTCTTACAGTTGGTCAGATATATTTAGCTTATTATACATCCTTTCACTTTCTAAATGGCTTCTGTAGATGAAGAAGACAAAAATTAAGACAAGATGAAGACAAGAATTAGTAAATTTCACATTGGATGACCTGAAAGAAACTTTGTTACAAAGGATTTCTAGGCACCTCATCACTGACAATCCTGATGTCAGGCTAACACAAGTGAAATTTAGAACATGAACGAAATACATTCAGGCACCAGCCCAAAAATGTACTCCATCCAGTTTAAAGCAATTTTGTCTGTTTTAATGGCAAAGTGTTCACCATTTACCTAAGCTAAATCACGAGAGAACGATCAAAATCATACTTTTACCTTAAGTGCTGTTCTATTTAATTATATTTAATTCTGTTCATGCTTTCGATTGTGTTTTATATAATACTACGTTGATTTAAACCCTAAACGCACCAGAGAATTTCTCTGCTCACACTCCCCCACTCCCTACTTAGTTTCAAGTTCATTCAAGATCATATCATTCAGCTGTTTCTCCTACATCTAAATGCAAGAGTCCTTTAAAGACAGTGCTACACTCTTGCATAGAGGAATAGGGTAGGTGCCTTAAATTCAATCCTAAATCAAAAATGAGCCCAGAACAAGTTTACTGAACAGAAGAGGTCAGGAAAAAATACTCTATGTAAACTATGAATGTACAAAAGTGTGTGTAAATGCATGTATATTGTATATCAATGTAACAAGGGTCAGGAATCCTTGCTTTGTGTCCCTATGTCACATAGCAGACAAAAACCAAGACAACTGTGTTATGTCAACTCACAACCAATCTTGTCAAATTAAGACCAATGTTTAAAACAGATGTGCAGATCTCAGGAATTCCAGTAATGCTTTATTAAATGTTGACATTTCAAACTATATATAATTATATAATCCAAATAACATCTTCCTAAATGTGTAAAAAATACGCTTATCCTTTTCAGAGTGTCTGAATGGGTTGGGGTGTTGGACTAGCTAACCTTTAAGGGTCCCTTCCAAGCTAAACCATTCTGTGGTTCAGTGAAAGAATACATCTACTTTCAAACATAACAGGTGCAAGTTACTTCAGGACAATAATAAGGCATTAAAATTATAAATATGAACTTATTCCAAATTTATTCTATAATCTGAAATCATAAACATACTGAAGAAGATAAATTTCTGCTAGTTATTATTTAAAAATAGAGAGAAAACTGCAAAACAAGATGTACAACAATCATCCTGGAGAGCCTAAAGCATCACTATCACTGCTTCCTTCTTGAATAAAAAGCATGATTCAGATTAAGATTTTGATTTTTAGTTTACTCCTATGACTACTCTGTTCCAAATATTCTTCTACTACTTACCATTTTCTGATACTCTGTACAACCTCATTAATGGAGAACACGAGTATGCTGAAGTAGTTCAGGCACTGAAATGCCTTATTTTCCCCCTTTTTCACCTTACAAAAAGGATTTTCTTTTCCAAAATAAAATTCCATTAATTTAAAACTTGGAACATTTACTCAGAAGTAATGATTGTATAAAATAGCTACAAAACTCTTAACTGTTAAACAGAGTATTTGGAAAACAACTGTTTTCTTTTATACCACATGTGGAAATATGATGACAAACTCACTTGGGGAAATCCCAGAAGCTGTGTATAATAAGATTTTACACAATCCATTAGACTGTAATTATCAATCAAAATATTGCACAAATTTTCTGAAAGCACAGGTGATTATTATAAAATAGGTAATACTTATTTGATATGTAGTTACAAAAGGTATCTTATAGCCTCTTTTGATTCTGGATATGAGCAATTCCGTAGAATTGTATTTTCTTTACATCAGTCACAAAGTTTGATCACCAGCTCTTTGAGAGATATGTTTAATCTGTTCAGGAAGCAAGAACTGAGAAGACTACATTTTCTTTGCCAAATCCAACTATGGAAAATAGAGGATTCACTAATTTAGAAACTATTTATTGCCCCATCAATAAATGTGTAATTATATGAAACTGAACAGTCCTATTTATATAATCTACAGGAAAATAATTATTGATAAATCAAAATCTGCCACCTTTGGGGATGATGCAATAGGTAGCTAATGGTCTTCAGCCCTACACTATAATTTATGATGGACCACTAAATGTTTTATCAATAACTGGGACTGTGAGGAGAATCTGGGAAGTAAATATTGACATACATAAACATCAATTTAATCTAAGGAAAGATAAGAGCCAATAATGTAAATTTTACTGTTAAATGCCACAGATTCTTAAATACTCTAAGGACAAAAATGTAACTTCAATAAACATTGCAACACACTCACAACATTGTGTCTGGTACCATGGAAAGGTCAGGTGACTTGGGTGTAGGGAAAAAGATTTTGAATAAAATTTTCTAAAGTCTAACCCAGATAAGTAAGGCAACAAGCTCCTTTGCCCTTATTTTCATTTGACCTTATCCATTCCACATTCTAAACCTGCTGTTCATCTTGACCTAATGGTACTAGCAACTCAACATCTCCAGGGATCTCTTTCAAAATAGCTTCCCAGATCTAAGGTACAAATTGATGTCATCTAATAGCTTCTATTTGCTCTTCCTTAAGATCACAGAAAATGATATTTTATGTCAAAAAAAAAAGAAGAAAAAGTTGCATTTCTCTAGCATATCTATTTTCATTTATGATATAAATTCAAAGGAGATGGTGTGATTTTTATCAGTCAACAACAAAAATAAGACCTTGTGCACAAATACTCACTGTAATGTTATCCAAGAGTTTGGCCATATGCTTAATAATTTCACCATGGTGCGCTGGCTGGGTTTGCAGCAGTTTCTTAATGACAACAACACTTTCAGCAACTACAATTTCTGTTTAAGACAAAACAAATTATTAATTTTAAAGGCATTTATGCAAAAGAAAAAGGCATAAATAATTGATTATAAAAGATGTTATCAGCTTTCAAAATACGCTTTGCACAACTGAATTCTATTTGCTCAGTAACGAAGATGTAAACCACTCTACTAAGTAATACAAGTTCAGCTTCCAGAAACAAGTTATAAGCAGCAAAAAGAGGACAGAGAAATATTCTAAATGTGAAAATATAATCCTATTACATGCATTTTTTGAAATTGCCTTTTAGTAAAGATGCAGTTCGTATTTTTCCTTTTCAAATTGAGGAACAGCATGAAAAAACATCTGTTTTTCATTGAAATTATGCATATTCATAAGTAATTTGCTGTCTGCATTAAAAATACAAACATGTTTAATTTTAAAAGAAGTGCATAGTGTTAAAAGTAACAGCTCATCCATAAGCAGCGAAATATCTAAACATTTCCTTTGGGCTTTTTCACCTTATAAACAGACTCTCTCAGGTCTGTAACCTAATCTCAAATGAAGCTTCTAAATAGCAAGCTGTTGTAAGGTTTACGCCAAAGTCATGCACTGCAGTGCTTAACTAGTGTAACAAGTAACATTCACAGCCTGATCAACTTGTATGAAATGTACAATTTTTGAAGCTGAAAGAAACCACTGGTGCAGAGGTAAGCTTCTATGCAAGAGTAGACTCATGCTGTAAGAAAAAACGAAGAAAAGTCAAACATGGCAAAAGCTGAAACCAAAAGAAAAAGTTCAACATAATTCTAATTCTCACTTCTACTACAAAAAGAGAGTAAATATTTCTCCTGAACTATCAATGTTTAAAGCAAAGAAAAAGCCCAACTACCATTCGTTAAACACCACAGAGGTTTTCTTACCTTTTGACAATTAATCTGACACTTGGACCATTCATTCAGCAATTAAGTAAGCTGAAGTTTCAAGAGAATGGGGAAGAGATGTCTAAAGATGTCTAAATTTTGTATAGCTTTTTTTAATAGCTTTTTTATTTTTTTAGAAAAGCAAACTTCTTTATGGAGAAAGGCTTTTCAAAAGCTCTCAGTACGCACCATTATGCCATAGGCCTCTGAAATGCTTAAATCTTTTATTGCAACTTTTTGTGCCATCCTTTATTTGACATGACATCTCAGTCATTTTTCTAGACTAATTTTTTGAAGCAAGGTTAACATATCTACTTCATATATCTCAAGATCCTGTACAATCCTCCACATCAATTTAATTTAGACTCTGTTTTGCCAGGTATGAAAATAAGAAGACAATTCTCAAAATTTTAAAATTACAATCTGAAATATTCAGAATGGGGAACAATTTAATTACAGCCTTCATCACTGAATGTTTTGTGATACTACTTAACACAGAGAAGGGTTAAGCAAAATAAAACTGAACCCAAAAAACTGAATGGATATGAAGTCATTATTAAAAACACTTATTGACAATGTAGAACTGAAAATAGTAAAATGAAGTGCAGTAGATGAAGTATCACCATAGGAACTGTCTTAATGTCATCTGTGGCAGCAAATTCAAAGAACTGAACCAGAATTGTAAGCAAGTTAACCAGTATGGTTCCTTTTACATTAGTTTAGATACTAAAAAGGAAAGTACAAAAAAAAGCAAAATTAATTTGTCTTAGAATAAAGATCGAAGAGAGGCTGTCTGAGGCTTGCTTTGTGCACATGAAGAATCCCCAAAATGACAGGAAATACAGGTCACACATTTAAGATCAAAGACAAAAAAAGAAAAAAAAAAAAAAAAAAAAGACAGGTGGCATGGTAAAATTGGCATCCTGAATGAGAAGTAGGAAAATCTAAAAATGTAACTGCTAGACGTATCAAAGTGCATACAAGGCAATGATAAATTACTGCAATAATTGAAAAAGAGTGTGTAAATTACATCTAGAGGGTCAAAGAGGTAAATTAAATTCTTAAAACAAAGACTAAATATCACAGAAAATCTGATCAGGAATGCTTGAATTACCAATCAAGAAGACTAAGAGAGGTATCAGCAACTTTCACAAGTCATAGTAAAAATCTTAGTATAATGTTCATTGCTAGTTTACTTCAAACAATTTTGAAGCAATATGGAAATGAGTGCTCTGAGTAGGATAATCTCTGAAGACCCTGAAGCATGACAACTTCTCAAAAACCTAAAATATATTAAGTCATACAATATTCCATTTTGCCAAATGATGATGTATATAAAATATTCACAATGTAGCAGACAGCAAGTGAATTACAGGCTTCTTCATAATTGAGAGTTTGGCCACATTATAACTGAAACTTATACAAAGACATTAGCTAGAAATGAATTATCAGAGAGTATTCAAAAGCTGCATTCTGAAATACTACATTTGATACCATTGATGTTGAGTCAAATTTTCTTTCACTTACAGTAACTGATACTTGCAGAGTGTGAAACATACAACTCAAGACTAATTTATCCACAATCTATATGTGTAATCACTATTTCTAAAAGGAACAAAACTGCATCAGCTGCTTTTGGAAGGAATATACCAACTGAACCTCATAGCAAGCCCGTAAAAGTGATTAAATGCACCCTTAGCACCTTTGCAGACATCACCAAGCTGAGTAATGCAGTTGACACACTTGAGGGATGAGATGCCATCCAGAGGGACCTGGACAAGCTCAAGAAGTGGGCCCATGTGAACATCATGAGGTTCAACAAGGCCAAGTGCCAGGTCTGGCACCTGGGTTGGGGCAACCCCCAGTATCAATACAGGCTGGGGGGTGAAGGGATTGAGAGCAGCACTGTGGAGAAGGATTTTGGGGTAGTGGTGGGTGAAAGACTGGACATGAGATGGCAATGCACACTTGCAGCCCAGAAGGCCAATTCTATCTTGGGCTGCATCAATAGGAGCAGGACCAGCTGGTCAAGGGAGGTAATTCTACCCCTCTGCTAAGACCCCATCTGGAGTCCTGTGTCCAGCTCTGGAGCCCTCAGCACAGGAAAGACATGGACCTGTTGGAGAAGGGCCAGTGGAGGCCACAAAAATGATCATCAGGATGGAGCACCTCTCCTGTGAGGACAGGCTGAGAGCTGGGGTTGTTCAGCTTGGAGAAGAGAAGGCTCCGGGGAGACCTTATTGTGTGTGGCCTTTCAGTACTTAAAGGAGGCTTCTAAGAATGATGGGGATAGACTGTAGCAGGGCTTGTTGCGACAGGACAAGGGGTGATGGTTTTAAAGTAAAAGAGGGGAGACTCAGACTGGATATAACAAAGACCTTTTTTCTAATGATGGGTGTTGTGGAACACCGGCACAGGTTGCCCAGATGCCTCATCCTCAGAGACATTCAAGGCCAGGTTGGATGGGGCTCTGAGCAACCTGATCTAGTTGTAGATGTCCCTGCTCATTGCACAGGGGCTGGACTGGAAGAACTTTAAGGGCTCCTTCCAACCTAAAACATTCTATAACTTTGTGATTATTTGGGTTAGTAGAAGGCTATGCAAATAGTTAAAACTAAAGTTAAAAGGTAATGACTTGGCAAGTATTCAGACAAGGTAATGACAGGCAAGTATTCAGACAAACATAAATTTTCTGCTTTTCAGAACTGTCTGAAGTCTAAGCTTTTACCTAGTTAATTTTCTCACTCTTATAAAGCTGAAACCACAGTAATACATATAAATTGAACACTACAAGGAGTTGGTTTTATTTTATGTCATTCTAACATAATTCCAATAGCTAGGTAGAGGTTACCTGATGTATGAAGAGTTCCACTTCTTTTATGACTTGCTTTTCCCTAACACTGTTCGAATGTGTATAAACTCAAAGGATAAAAATTGGTTCACCTATACATCCTACTACTGTGTTTACATTTTTTATTAAGCATAACCTGCAACTTTCAACTGAAAATGAAAGTCACTCATCTGAGAAAAACATGCAGGATCTCTAGCATATGTAGTACAGACAGACAAAAAGAGACTTTCTATTATCTCATCTACATCTTACATCTAAAATGACTTTTACGTCATCAAGGAGCCAGCAGTCAGTTGAAATTATCAAGGCCATTGCTGAAAGGAAACACATCCGTCAAATGCCAAATATCACACCAAAGAGCCAAAATAACTTTTTGTACTTCCCTCAGCAGAAGAGGAAGTCTCAGGTCTCAACATGGTTTCCAGAAACAAGGCTCTGGGGAAGCTGAGAACTGCTTTTGAAATTTTCTTTGCATATCTATGAGTTCTTTGTTTAATGTCAAATTTCCCCCACTGAGGGAAGCAAAACATTTGAATCACAGAAGCACATACAGAAACTAGAAAGTTTGATGATGAGACATTCAAAGAGCTCTGTGAACAGTTATCTGGACTAGTTAGCTGGACCCAAGTGACTCTTGAATAAACTGTTTAGTGTAACAACCCTCTGCTCCTCAGTACCCAAGATCCAGAAGGACTAATGCCACAGTTCCTGTGGCAGATACAGCTGAGGTATCTTGCCTCTTGGGTTGTACCTACATTAAAGGCCTTTCCACAACAAGAGCACAGAATTAGAAGGTGGTTTGCCACAAGCTCATTCTTCAAGATTCTATTTTGATCTGGTAGAATTAATTTGGTCACCTCTCTTCCACGCTCAAGTGAATTTCCCATAATAAGAAAACAGTGCAGAGAAAGCAGAGCTGACTCTGCTTTCAGGGGCTTCAAAACCTGCTGGATCTACCAGCTTGGGCTTCTACACTAAGAAAAGCAGCAGAACTGATTCTGGGCTTCAAACAACCATGGAATAACTAGGATAATAAACAGATTGTTTGCACACTTTAAAAGTGAAAGTTGGAGGAAAGCAAGATTAACCAAGACTTTAAAATCTATTATCCTACACATGCTAAATATCTTTTTTTCTCCCTTACTATGGCCAAAACTTCTTACGTTCAGTAAGCTGTGACTATCGGTAATTTCCTGCCACCTGAACAGAGGTACCATGTAAATTATACGATTCTATGCATTCCTTGAAAGAAGGAATAAAGACACTATGGCAAAGCACATTGCCAGCTGCCAAGTTTAAAAGATCCTCAACATACACTTTCACAACAGTAAGCACAAGAAGATACTTTTATTTGTTTAACAACTACTTAGAAACAGTCAAGAAAACTACTCTTGTTGATACAGATCCTTGTATACATGCACATGCACGTGTGTGTGTGTGTGTGTGTGTATATGGAAGTACTTTGAAGAAAATACTAAATTGAGAAACTATGATAAAAGAAAAAAGCCTTTTCCTCTTATCTTGGTTCCTCCTCAGCAAAAAGAAAAACAAAGCAAGAAAATGGAAAGAAGGACTAAGTAACGAACTCAGTATTGTGAAGTGATAGTTTTATTATTTTATTTAAGACAGGAGAAAAAAAAGGGGGGTTGGGGGTAACTTATACATGCTGAAAGAAGCCTGCTGACCTAAGAGGAAGACTGTTACTAGAATTAAGCAGAATCAAGAACAAGTTTTGAAGCTTCTATTTTTAATACAGTCATTGCTGAATGTAATACAAAAAGCTGCACTGTGCAGACACGGCCTGGTAACACAATATGGGAAGACACTTTAAACACAGCTGATAACCAGAAAAGCATAAGGGAACGTAAGGTCTGGAATGCTAGGAAATGAAAGTTACATATATTAATACTACCAAGCTATACACTGAGGACTCTTGGAAATTTTTGATACAAGGTGCAGTCGGAGAGAAGGAGAACTTGTAGTTCATAAATCAAAGAAGAGAAAGATCTGAGTGTATCAGCAGGTCACAAAATGATTGTGTCTCTATTAAGGATCTTCTTAGGACTACCATGAAAAATATGTCCAGTAGATACAGAGAGGAATTAATGTCACTTTTCCAAGCCTAGATTAGATCTTACCTGTGTTCTCTGAACAACTCTAATTATTCCAGGCCACCTCAAAAACAAGCTGTTCCTTCTTCCTGACATTATTATTTTTAAACCCTATTTCCAACATCTAACCATATTCATGTAGATTGGCCATTGTATAATAAGCTTCTGATTATCTTATTGACTGCTTCTGTGCAATATTCACTAGTAACTGGTAAAATACAATTTTATCAGGTATTGATTTACAGTGCTGCTATATCTCGTTCAACTTGAACTGGTCATTGCTGTATTCCTTAGTGACTTGGAAACAGAAGGCTAGGCTACAAAATCAAGCCAAATTTGGGGCCGTTTATCCTAAAACTGTTTAATATGTTTTTTCAGTTAGTCATTGATACACTAAAAAAAAAATCCCAAGCTTTCAGCACCCTCTACAGGCTGTTTCGATGAAACTAAACATAGTAACTACTGTTGTTTATGATAATCACAACAGCACACTTTAATTGCAGTATTTTGAGAAAAATGAAAAAGTAAATATGTAATTGCAGGCCACAAGGAATTTATTTCACTAACAGAAGAGAAAAAAAGCAGCCAGTGATTATTACAGCCTTTTGAAGTGCTTCAAACAAGAAGAAGCACCAGAATCACTATTTTTATCCAGTCATGTCAGCTGAATTCTTACAAAAGTCAACTGCCATATACTTTTTAACATGATCTGCTCTGCGTGGTTCTCATTAAGAAAAGTTTCAGACCATCAGCTACTCATAAAACAAACAGAACATTTCACTTACCATCCCTGTTGGACAGCAAACATACGAGGCCATTAAGGCATGTGTCAGTCACTTCAGTGATGTTAGTTGCACATCTGCCTATAGCCTGAATTGTAGCTGCAGCAAACTGTTTATCTTGGCTTTTCACGTAAGTCTAAGGAAACAGGATTTTTATTAGTCAATACATAAGTCTTGTCAACCAAAGACTTATCATATTATTCTCATAAGACAGACACACTGTATAATAAATTCAATCTAGAAAGCTACACTGCACATGAGAAGTCATACTTTTTCACCTCATTGTCACTTTTAGAAGACATTTTCTTGCTGGCTTGGGTCACCCATGGCCACGCAAAACTCTGATTTCAAGAAAGCTTTGGACAGGGGTCAATTACCCAAAACCAGCAATCACTTTGTGTGCAAGGTTGGAGGAGTTGATGAGCCTTCTTTTCAGAGGGGTTCCAGGTCATTTAACCAGGAGCAGCTGTGAAACTATGAATAACCTACCTGCCTGAGAACCTGTAACTTTCAGAGAAATCCAGCCAGAGAACTGAAGCAATGATAATAAATGTCATAAGCAAAGAGGAAAGAAAGAAGGACAGACACTGTTTCACAATGTAGGCAGAACATCTTGCTGACACATATACAGATATTGCAGATAATACTACTTCAAATGACTTACAGAAGGTTTGGCAATAAGTGCTAATGGCTAAATATTGCTAAAATTAAGAACTTATCTTGTAGTGACTTACAGTGTCAGTCAAGCTGGTAGAGTTTGTTTTAAAGAATTTGGAACGATTGAGTTTTTCTCACCACTTATTTTTTTATTTTTGCTAGCTGGAAGGAGAGTGAGGAACTTTGTAACTCTTTTGCACATATAAAAAACTGCATTAGCCATTACGATACAAGACAGTTTCATTTCCACTCCAAGAACATTTTATCATGGAAAAGACTTTACCTTGAAAACTTAAGGCTAAGAATCTAGATGAAACATCCAACAATGGCAATTGGCCAACAAAAAACGTTTCATATAAAAACAATACACTTTGCACAAACCTGAAATTCTCGAAGCAGCGTAGATATGTTGGCTTCATTTGCTAAATTTGTCAAGATTTCAAGCTACAAGAAAAAAATCAGATATTTTACCAAAAGCTAAAATATTATAAACAGTCCTACATATACATTATGCTTTTACTTTATATAAATAAAAGATAATACTACTAAAAATACCACTTAGAATTCAATAGAGTATACCAGGTTTCAGTATAAACTGGTAGCAGCATTGCACTCTGGAGGAACATTCTCCTTGCAAGTACACACCAGGCTTTCAAAGCAGGACTCTAGGGTTCAGTGATGCATTTTGCATGAGCTTTAGCTTTCATGTTGCATTGCATATCAAATGGGCTTGAAATACTTCTGGCAACATGGTTTCCAATGTTATACAACAGGCCCTAGCGTATAAGAAGCATGTGACACTGTAAGAAGAAATAATGGAAATCAAAACTACAGCAGGGGAGAAATAAAGTGTCTGTTACATTCAGTTGAACTGCAATAAAAGATCTTAAAAATCAGGAAAGAAACAGTTGCATCTATGAGACTCCTCAGATCTTAATCTACATCAACAACATCAGATCCTGAGAGGCCCCTTCTTTGTTCCTGGTGAACAGGAGGATGATATACAACACTTGGCACATACTGTTAAGATGCTATCCTTCTGGGTTGTTTTAACTTTGAAGAAGAAAGAATTACTATATAATCTGAATGAGACAAACTGAAGAAAAAGACAACTCCGCCTCTGTCAAGGGAAGTCATGCCTCAGAAAACTGTTGGTATTTTTTGTCAGATGCGCACAGACAAGGACACTTATTTAATATAATCCACTTGTACTTCAGAAGCAATTTGATAAAGACTTGTCACCAAAGGATCTTAAAGATAGATATTCTAGCATAGCATACAAAGCAAGTGGATAGATGAATACACAGGAAAAAAAAAAGATACTATTTTACAGAGCAGGAAGGCTATCAATGGAATCCCACAAATACCTTTGATGGTGTTTTGCTTTTAAACATACTCATATATGAACTATGGAAAGTAATGAGAAGATTGAACACAGATAAATGTAAAGTAATGTTTGTAACTTGGGAAAAATCCTTAACTTTACAGAAAATGATAACTGAGAATTTCTGGTCAAAATACAAGCTAAGCAGTCATCAAAAAAGAAAATTTGACATTGGGAAAGAAAGAGAGAACAAAACAGAAATCTAAACAGTGGAGCAGATGAAATCCAGGGTGCTCCTACATGTTAAATACTGCCATAGGTCTCGTCCTCCTATCTTAAAGGCAGATAGGATGGAACTATGGGGGTAGGGAGTGAATAAAAGTACAGGATTTTCTTACGTACATAGCAGTGTAAGTCGTCCTAAACTTTTAAGCCACCAAGAAAGAACTGAGTCAACGAAGGGAAAAACTACAATTTCTACTTCTCCACCTATTCACTGCATTATCAATTAATATGGGAATTTAAATGTAACAACTTTCAAATTATTTCAGGAGTGACTATTCCTGGATAACGCTGAGTCTTACTAGTATTCTCAACACTTTTCATAATCATTAGATGTGGGGAAGACTTATTCCCTCCAACTGCCTCAAATTTACTTAGATTTAATTCTGGACTATTAAAAATAGGATGGGTTGGCCATAGCCATCTTGGACTGCATTACTCTGCACATGTAATGAGGGTGTAAAATGGACGCAAAACGAAAATAAGGAAAAAATAATGTTCCTTTAAGAAACTTGTACCTTCACTCCTTCCACAGAAGTGCCTATGACAATCTAAAGCAAAACAAGAGAAAAGGCACATAATAGTAGATAATTTTTTAGCTATTGTTTTGTCAAGGATTTCACAATTGTTAAAGACCAAGAATAGAGAAAACAAGAAGATGGCATCCTAAAACCAGCATTGAGATGTAGCCTTGAGGAAAGCCTAAAGTACTTCTCATGTTGAATGCCAACTTCAAAGTGAATTTGGGATTCTAACACTGTCCCATTTTGTCCAGGAAAACAGATTTAAACTATGTTTAAGCCAACAGTATCAAAGACTGTGTGATTTAATTTCAATGTTCTAAAAGCCACAACTCTACACTTCTTAGTGTAAAAAGGGACAGCACAGAATGATGTGTGACATATGAGTGCAAGAAAATTTTACCTTCCTGTTGCAAACAGAATTGTCCAGCAGTATATGGATGAATTTACTTTTAAACTCACCTTCAGTGTCTTGATCATTGTTGGATCAGTTGATCTAACATAGAAACTCTTCATATAAGGTTCAAACATGCCCTGAAAAGCAGAACATATTTAAGTAGCTTTCCTGTGTTTCATATAAAATGTGATTTAGAAAATTCTAAATAGGGTATACCTTCCTCTGAATCGACATCGTGGCAATATTTTGCAGAACAATGTACTGCACCTCCCTAGAATTTGAAAAGAAAAACAAGAGTTATTCTGCAAAATTACAGATACATAGAATAATGCATCATGGCAAAGAAAGTGCAATTCTATTTGAATACAAAGTAATTTGATTTGATACATTTGGTTGGCACAAACAGAAGGAAGAAATTTATTGTCAACTGCTACAATTTCTTCATCACATTAATAATTTCACAATTTTGATCAACACAGGAAGATGCATCATGAAACCAGAATCTCATTTTTAAAAACTTCAATATGCAAAAAAATCACCAACATCAAAGCAATGGTGCTTCTTGTAGGCCTTGGGCTTTTTTAAAACCACAGCTCACAAAACCCTCACATTTTGTCTACCACCTTGAAATGTAAATATTTCAGGATGACATACCTGAGAACAAAACCACATGGGCCTTATCTGCAGTGTGGAAGTGACTGTATTAGTCAGAACAGCTAATCCTTACACAACTAGCAAGAATTGCTATGACTTTTGTGGTCTTAAAAAAAATTTCCTAATAATTCTCAAAAATGTTCAGGGTCTCCTGTGACTTAAGAGTATACACTGGCAGACATGCACATCTATAAAGAGCAGCATTTCAACAAAACAGACTTTGTCAAGACACAGATAACAGAATTATGTAAAATTCTAAATACAAAGACATTAAACATGTTTGGAGGATATTCTTATCATTAATGTATTAGTTTAAAAGCTTCAGCAGGAGTGAGCAGAAAATAAATTTGGGTACCACTAGAAAGCTTTTAAACCACAGAGTTTCTGCCACCAATTGCTTAAAAACTAAGTAATAATTTACATGCAATTTTTCTGAAGCATGAGTGCTCAAATTCTTTCAGGATGCAAATCACATCCTAATAGAGAAATCATCACATCCATTATCTCCTCTTATTCCAAACTGTCTAATAGCTTTGTGGCAATTACAGCTGTTGCTTACAAAGAAAAGTCATAATAGAGAAGTACTTAATATCTTTTAAACCTATTTTAATGTAATTCTTACAAAGGTACATGGAAATAGTTAGCTACACATGATGAACCAAAACTAGAAATTGTTATAAAATGCTCTTCCAGGCACTCTCACCTTAACTAGATTATAGCATATTTGACATTAATTTAAAGGCCATAGGCACATAACTTGAAGGGCAAACAGCAAAAGCTTATTTCAAAGTGGGTCTAATAGCAAAAGTATTCCACACAGACTGGTAACAGAGAATGGACAAGCCATTCAATATAGGAAAATCAGAAGACCAGCACTATTTTAGGCATTAGGTGAGGTACAGGAAAGATGTGACTTCTCTTTTGATGAAATTTGAGTATAAATGAGCAATAAACAATATGCAAAAATAATCCCTTCAACTTATGAATTTAGTTCTATACATTACCTGTACATATTTCAAACTGCTTTAGCCATTTTACTTATCTTTGTATAGTATAAACAGAACAGGAAGCATATTGTAGTATAAAACCAAACACAAAAATAACAGTGATTCATTTTTATCTGAAATAAAAACATGAATACTCTATCAAGTCCAAATGTACAGCTTCAGTAACTTTTAAATGAGAGACACTAGCCACATGCACACTGCAGATGTTTACAGAGAACAACCTCTACGGTGATTGGGCTTACAAAAGTTAAAGCCCATCTCAGGCAAGTAATCTTGTCAGACACAACAGAAGAGAGTTTTTTTAACAGCTTCTTGTCTGTTTGATGTCACCAACTTCAAAAAATAAATCATTTTCACAGCAAAGTTGTAGCCAAAAATACTCTGTTTAGTTACAAAGTTATTCTGAAAACAGCTGTCAGTTTAACTCCAGCTAGCAATCAGAAAGACGCGCTCACTTCTCTCCTCCCAAGCCTCAAGTAGGGGAGAGAATCGGAAAGAAGAAACTAGTGGATTGAGATAAACAGAGTTTAATAAAATAACAAAATAATACTAGTATACTACTACTAATAATAACAACAATAATTATATTTATAAAATAAAATACAAAGTAAGTGATACTCAATGCCATTCCTCACAAACTCCATCTGCACCAAGCAGCCAGTCCTGGGAAGAGAGAGAGCACCCTGGTCCTGAACAGCCGGTCACAGGGAGAGAATGAAAAAAGGCCAAAAAGACAGAAAGGCCCAGAGGCCACTGTGAAACATCAGGATGGCAAAGGCTGAACTAAAGAAACTCCTGAACAGAACTCAACTGGAATAGACCAGAACCAGCATGGGTCTCCTGAACCTGAAAACCCAACTCACATAAAATACGGAGCATGGCACTAATGGCATCTAAACACTGTAGGGGGAAAAACCCTACTTTTATGCAGCAAATATTGGCATAATATGCCAAAGCTACCAAACACAAATCGAAAATAATATTATTAATCTTATGAAACATGAGACCCTTCATAGGAACGTAGACAAGATTACTTTGAAGATCATAAAGTCAAAATTAGATGTCCTGAATGAAACATAGACTTGCTCTTTAAATATAGTCCAAGGATTAAGGAAACACAGGGGATTCAGCAGTATCCAAGTGGTATTTTAACAAATATGTTTCCTAGTTTGTCTGTCAACAATAAGTGTTTAATATAAAGAACAAGAAAAGAAAACACACATCTGAAGACCTTTTTAGTGCCTAGCGAGACAGTAAGGAACTCCAATATAATTAAATTTCCAATAACTTCCAGTAATTAAAAAAATCAGAGAACTAAGCAAACTAGTTAGTACTACCTCTATTTGTATACTAACTAGAAGCTATGATTCTTCTCAGAATGAATGTCATAATTAAGAATGAAACATGATATTGAATGATCACTGGATGCGATAGTGAAAATGATGGAATTGCTTTTAACGATCTTCATTTGTTAAGTAAAAATTAATATTACAGGACAATGTTTAAATGAAACTCTAATACCACAACAGTTATATTCTTATAACTATGGTTAAACAAGTATATGCAAAAAACTCTCACATAAAAGTAGCCATAATAATGTAAAGCATGGACTTGACATACCTATTACTACGCAGTAAACGCACCAAGGATTTAGAAACAAGACCAGCTTCAGATTTTGGTGCTGAATGCCAGTAAAGCTGTGCAACTGCCATTACCACCTAAAAGAAGAACATTCAGAACAGCATGTTAACTTTGAATTGTTGTACATGTTGATCACAGTTGCTTCAGACCTACAGAACTACCAACTCACTCTTCTTCAGAAAGCAAATGGCATACCCATGTTCATTGAAATCAACAAAGCAGACTGTGGGAAAAATATCAAAAGAAAGATATTTTAATTTATAAAATCGAAGGTAATGAAGTATCTCTCATTCCTCCCAGTTACTTACCGTATACTATAACATACAGAAAGAGAGCGGAAGAGACAAAGAGAAAAAACATAACTCGAACTGTAAACATACTGATATCATCCTTAACAGGTCAGTATTGCTAACATCAGCTGTACAAATTAACTCTTTAAAGCTTCTGAATATTTTGTGCTTCCATTTTTTATTAAATACAGGTTCAATGTTACTTATTATTTAGTTTCCACTTAAAATTTTTCATTTTATTTCTCTATTATGCAACAACAGCTGCTATTACTGGCAACTTCTAGAGTCTCAATTCCAATAGAAAAGCAAAAACTACAGGGTTATATATCAGCATCCTGGCTGGCAAAAAGAAGAGGACTGAGATATAAGCAACTTTAAATCCATACTTTTTTTTTTTAAAGTTTCCTCCTAAGTAAAAGACAAATTATGATCTTCAAGCTAATGAATAAGTCACGTCACAGCCTTCCCTACAATACTGTCATGATCAACTTTCTGTTCAAAACAAAACAAATCATAAAAAGGAGACTCTAAGTAATGCCATAATTATGACACCTAACTTGGTATCTTAAATCTTCCTACCAATGAAACAAAAATTATTATTGATCAATAAAAACTGATTAAAGACATCTGACAAGAGGAAATAACTGGAAGATTTTTAGCAATATACTACAGGGATCTTTATTACTGACAAAAATCCAAGGTCAAAGAGAAAGCAATTAATTTAATTGGTGGTCAATTCTGTGAATAGTACAAAAATTGGTGTAATAGCCATTCAAAGCAGCACGAGTTCATTTGACAAACTGCACTTAAACATCTCAGTTAACTTTAGTAACAGAAAGTTAAAGATCATAAATGTGAGAATCAACACCATATTTGACAGATATTACGAAAATTATTTATGGAATGTGGAAGATAAGCAACTGAACCTGTTCTCAGTGCAGTGTGATAGCAAACATACCTTAACATACGTTTTCTTACTGTGAGATGAGGAAATATTGTATAGACATTGAACAGTGATTTTAGCAAAAGGCTGTGTTCTAACACAATTATTATTGTAAAAGTTTATTCAACTTGTTTCCAAAGTCTGCTGGCAGACTATAAGCAGTTGTGAAAAGAGTCAGAAATTAGTTGGAATCTAGAAATATGTTTCATGGGAGAAAAAAAAAACTGATCTGTTTAGCTTATCAAGAGCAGGTTCAGTGGTGACTTATTCATGGTGCAGGGTTTTTTTTTGCAATTATAGGAATATCAATTATCATTGGAAGTCTTTTCCTGAAGACATCTGTCTTGATTAACAGGACAAACAAGTTAGAAAAAAAGTTCTGTGTTTTGAGTAATGTCACAATGATTCACCATGAGCACGGCTTTTTCCAGTTCTAAAAATCTACCTGCATCTTAAATCTCATGGAAATACTGCAGAGCATACTATAGTCATAACGTCATATCTATCATGGAACTCTGCCAAGGCACCAATGATAAGAATCTGGCTTAGACTGACAAAGAATTTAGGCACATAGTTGTCTACTTCTAAAATGTGAGACTCAAGGAAAGCACAACCACCAAAACTGAAAGTTTGTGCCATGCTAGTTGCTGAGAACTTGAGCATTAAAAGCTAGTTGGTATGGTCACCACATACTGCTGACGCTGGATTCAAATGTTCTAAGACTCTGTTTGTCCTTAATATTTGGAGCACATATCACATACAGTTCTGGTGTTTTACTCAGAAGTTAACAGCAGCGTGCCCAGTTAATTTCAAAAACAGAAATAACCACCATACCATACATTACTAGAGAGTAAGACTGTATTTTTCAATCTTTTAAATTTTCTAGAAGCATAGGTATTTAGTAGTTTAACATTTTAATCAAAAAGGAATTTGTCATACAGCAGCATTTCGGCTTTGAAGTAAGGGCTTCGTATTTCTTAACAGCAGCCTGTGATCTGGGTCCATAGTGTAGGTGTTTTTCACTTTCCGATCCTTTTCTTTCTGTTCTTCATCAGATTCATAGAAATTATTTTCACTATATTCTTCCACCACCTCATCATTCTACCAAAAGACAAAATGACAAAAAATAAATAGAATATTTGAATCAACAGGTTTTACTTATTAAGGAAGTCACATAAAACCACAAATTCATGTAAGATTTACACACTTCTCAAGCCTGGCCTTTTCTGATGAAGTGCAAACCCTTGAGCTTTTTAAATGAAGGAATGAGTTATCAGCACAATGTCACTTAAGAAAACAACACACTGAAATAATTTAGTAAAGTTTGAGATATTAGTAAATCAATCCTCTTTTATTCTGGAAGCTAAATAAAACAATATAAAGAAATATGTTGGATTATGTAAACATTATAAATTAAAACAAATCTTAAGATTTTTTATGTGCATCAAAAAATGGATAAAGAATATATGCCTGTATTTAATTAGCACTAAAAACTCCCCAAACTTAAAATAATTAAGATGGAAACCAACAGGATTAGATCAAAACAAAACATCAGATCCCAGAAGATCTGGTCTGGATTATCAACACTGAGAGTACTCAACATTATTAACCAATTTTTTTTAAAAAAAAAAAGCTACTGACTTCTCCACCTTCTTATATCCAAGGGTGTGTCTTTTCTCTCCTAAATTCCCCCATCTCACTTTGTCACCAGAACACAAAACTAAGACAAAGAGCATTACTGTGGATAGCTGGAGCTACTCACATTACAATGGACTGGCTGGTACCAAACACAAACTGTACCAATAGCTCTGCTTGTCTTTCTTTCAAGTTTCTGCCCAACTATTTTAAGGAATATCCAACCCTACACAATTATTTAAAGAGGGTTATTTAAGTCATATACCAAATTACTGATTTTTTAAAAGACACAGTTATTTTTGAGACAAATCTATCTTTTTAATTCTAGCTGGTAGTAAGGAAAGTGAATGGAAGAATAGCTAGAAATGAAAATAAATACTTCTTTAATAGGTCTTCAGAAAAGTAGGCAAGGGTAACTTCAGATATTTGTTGCATGCCTTGGTCAAATATCATGTGTAGTGAAAGACCCATAGAAATGTCTTCAGTAGAGGCAGGGGTGCAAGGGGGAATAAGGGGTGAAGTAACAATAAATCAAAGTTGCCACTTTATTCTGTTTTATATTAAAATTAGAAAAGACATTGAAAATAAGATTTCCTTTCGCATTTCTTCTCATTTTTATTACTTGATGCCAACAGTGCTCTCGGTGTTCTATAGAATCTTCAGCAAGCTCTTAGATTTCTTACGCAATGGCAACTCAAGTGATTTAATTTGTTTACTTCTCTGTCTCTACATCTTTGTGTCAGTCACTCTTCTACACTAAAAATTCAAGATGCTAAATCAAGATTACAAGTAACCAAATTCCTCCCCTTGTCTACGGGACAGGCAACTTGACAGCAAAATTCCTGATCCCAGTGCATCTCAACCCTGCACTGCAGAAGCTTCCTCTAACAGAAGGAGGATAATTCAGTTTTCGTTGATTCAGTCTTCAGTATCCCGGCCTTGACTGCTAACAGGCACACACATCACTACTATTGAACTCAACAGGAATAAAGTTGGAAATTGTACTTAACTCACTAATCACTGTTGTAAACAAACAGCTTGAGCTCTCACATTTTTCTTTTTCTTTTTTTTTTTTTTTTGTTAATAGTTGTTGGTTAGAAACTCATTTGGAGCAGAATTCCAAATAATTATAAAGCAACTTAGGCCTGTTGTGAAAACATTTTAATTTAAATCCCATTAGAGCCTTTATATTGAATCACTTTCTTTATACCCCTAGCCTGGCCAGATCCCTCTTGTAGAGCCTTCGTATCCTCAAGCAAATCATCACTCCTGCCCAACTTAATCTGCTGGAGGGTAAGAAGGGTCTAGAGAAGGATCTGGACTGGCTGGATTGTTTGGCTGAGGTCAGTTGTATGAGGTTCAACAAGGCCAAGTGCAGAGTTCTGCACTTGGGTCACAACAACCCCAGGCAGCACTACGGGATGGGGAAGAGTGGCTGGAAAGCTGCCTGGCAGAGAGGGATGTGGGAGTGTTGATTGACAGTGGCTGAACATGAGCCAGCAGTGTGCCCAGGTGGCCAAAAAGGCCAACAACATCCTGGCTTGTATCAGGAATCGTCTGGCCAGCAGGGCTAGAGAAGTGATTATGCCACTGTATTCACAAAATCATTTCAGTTGGAAGAGACCCTCAGGATCATTGAGATGGTGAGGGGTGTGGAGCACAATTCTTATGAGGAGCAGCTGAGGGAACTGAGGCTGTTCAGCCTGGAGAAAAGGAGGCTGAGGGGAGACCTTATTGCTGTCTACAACTACCTGAAAGGAGGTTGTAGCAAGAAGCGGGTCTTGGTCTCTTCTCCCAAGTAGCAAGTGATAGGACAAGAGGAAATGGCCTTAAGTTACACCAGGGGAGGTTTAGATTGGATATGAGGAAAAACTTCACAGAAAGGTTTGCCAGGCATTGGAACAGGCTGCCCATGGCAGTGGTGGAGTCACCATGCCTAGAGGTGTTTAAAAGATGCATAGATGAGGCTCTTAGGGACATAGTTTAAAGGTGGACTTGTCCGTGCTAGGTTAACAGTTGGGCTCAATGATCTTAAGGTCTTTTCAAGCCAAAATGATTCCATGATTCTATTATGGAAAAAGAAAAAGTTAGCACTGCTAACACTCTAATAATTTTTACTGTCAGCACAGTACAGAAAATAAGACTCTTGCCTTTCAGAGATGAGAGTCTTCCTCTTTTAACTATTAATGTTGAATCAACAAGCTGCTAGTTTCCACAGAGAATTTCCTGCACACTTTTTCTCTAATAATCAGTATCTATATTGCGACTACATGAAGCTGTGGGAGATGCTTCTTCACACATCCTTGAAGAAATTCTAGATTTTGGTGACACTCAAATTCTTCAGATTTTAGATTAAAATGCTCCCATGCTTTCTCTTGTCCTTTCGATCACTTTATATGCAGTTTCAGAGTTGATTTAAGACTAATCATGCCATTAAAAGTTTTTTATCACTCTGTTTGTTTGTTAAAAACATGTTTTATTTTCAACAGGATTAGTAAAATGATCTGGCTCACTTTGTGGTCATAGATTACTAGAACAGCTGGATTTTCAAAAGGTGGTAAAGGAAGAGGGACAGAACAGAGGCATTCCCTTTCAGTGTGAGTCTTTAACTAAACTGCATTAAGTACACTTAACAGTTTGTAGTAGCACATGATTTAATTGTGCAGTTAATAGCTTTTCTAAATTGTGAAACCACTAAAAAGTTCAGAACCCTGGGAGAATGAAGTGATGAAAAACTGAGAGACCACTAGCATTCGAGGCTAGAAATTGCAAATGGACTCGGTGCATTCACCATCTTCTGCAATTTATTTAATCCAGTAGAGAAGTGAGTACTTTAGTGTGAAAGAACAGGCATAATTCTTTTTTATGTTATTCCAGACATACAGTTTAGGGACATCTTCATAAAGTATTAACAGCTTAAATGAAGAAACTGCCAGATAATAAGTTCCACTAGCCTGTTTTTAAAGTCACTAAGTAAATGAGCTAACATTTAACAGAGATCTTGCTTGAAATTACATTTAATATGGCATTAAAGTTGAGAATGTGCCTTCCATTTAGGATAAAGGGCATTATGTGAATGCTTCAATTATATCCAAACAGAGTTTTAGACTTCAGTTTCTCTCCTCAGATTCGTAAGGGAACATACTCACAGCTTTTTTGATTCCTGCAGTATAATCTTTGGCAGATAACATTTTATCTACCTTCCAGAGCCCTTTCTAATCTTTCTAAGAACTGGTCTCCAAAGAGTTTTGGATAAGCTAAGTTTTGAAGGTAAGAAGAGTTTTGGGACTATTCACTATTCAGTGAACCTGACTGCAATACCAAAACCACATCAGACATCAAAGATCAGCAATCCACTTGCTGTATCATGAACATGATCCTTGGAAAATGGAAATGGTAGAAAATGTATAAACCAGTTTCCTACTTTAAGAATTAATGACGTATCCAAGATAGATATGAAATTTTGATACTGTGAAGATGCCTACCTAAATCCTTCCACATGCTTCACAGATGGGTTTTTGAACACTAGGATAGACCTATGTTGGGTCTACCAGAGCAACACAAAAATTTTCCTCAAGATTGCTCAAAAAGCCAAGGAGATGTGCTGTAACAACTTTCCGATGGACAAGGAGACCTCAACCAATCACAGCTGTTAACAAACACATGCTGGCAGAAGTATGTATCCTCTCCACAACAAGAAGTTCTTTAATAAGTTACAGGTATGTCAGTTTAGGGAAAGCTTGACATGAAGAATTACTAGTCATCTAAAAAAAGGCACAATCTCACATGGAAATATTTGAGAAAATAAAGTGTAAGCAAAATAGTCTGCAGCCTGGCATGAGAAAGGCCTTAGAAGGCACAAAGGCAAGTTTGCCAGAGATCTTCAGGTACTAAATGACTGAGAGCAAGTTGTAACTTTTGTCTTATTAATCCAAAGGGAGTTGAAGAGTCTCAGAATAAAGGGATCAGATCATCCACTTCATAAACAACGGCTTCCCTTCAAGTACTAACCACCCACCAAAGTGTACTCACTTTTTCTTAGGTGGGCTGTCATTGTAACCAGTTGTGTGATTAAGACTTGTGCTACAGTGAATGGACTAACAGGACCTAATAATGATCTGATGAGATGCTGTAATGGCCATGTGAAAATAGGGGGGTATTTCAAGTTCCTAAGTATTAAGTGCCATTTTATACTCCTTCAAGTATGAGAAATATTTCTATGTCTCTGGCAGGTCCTGAAGGTATGGAGCCTATGGAAGGTCCATAATACCTGAAGACCATGCAAGGCATCTTGCAGCATTTAGAACAATATTTCATCCTCAGAAAAATGAATCATATCCTGGTTTCTCTAACGTTTAAAAGCTTCAGATACTTCCTTTTCTGTAGGACAAAATTAATGAAGCAACTCATCAAACCATTTTCCTATTTTGAAATTTACCAAATCTTTTAGTGTTATACTGAAGGAAAACAAGTTTCCAGCACCTACCAAGCTCCTGCTGATGCTCTTGTATGCAGAGTCATTGGAAAAGAACAGGCTGAGGATTACAAGACGGGTGAGAAACAAACCAGATCACAGTACCAGGATGCAAGTTACTGTAACGGTTACAAACTGTAGCTATTCCTGAATGGACAGAAAGCTACTGTCCACATTGTCAACAGAGCAGAACAGTGTGTCCTGTGTGGTCTCAGACACGATGCATTTACAGCTTTCAGGAACAACACTACATAAAAATGAATGAGAATTTGAGAAACTTAATTTCTCCTTTCTACAAATAGAACAGAAAAAGATTCTGGTAATGAAGTAGTGGTCCGGGATATCACTTGTATTCTATCAGGAAAGAAATTGTAAAGAGGCTTCCTGAAGAAATGTGCAGTCACAGGATCAGAAGGCATACGGTCTGCTACTCCCTTCTAAATTACGTCAAAATAGACTGAACACTTTCAGTACAAAAGTCAGTAAACACAGAATGCAATGATTACGTAGTGTGATATGAGATATAAACAAAAATATATAGCCTATATTATTTATACAAAATACCCTACAAAGTTATCACACTACAAAACATTGCATATCACTTCACCAGGGACCAGACCTGTTGCTTCTACATAAATCAAAAAGTACAAACACATTATCAGTTAACTAAACCACAATGGAATGAAGAACCAATAAAGATCACAAGATCATCATGATGCTACTCTGGTATGTCTGAATGGTATAATTTTTACTTCAATTACAACCACAGTCTATACATTACCATCAGGATAGAAGGGTCAGAAAAAAACTGAGTTTTTGGTTGGATTTGTAGAACTATGCAGATATGAAGCCACTGAAACAGACTTGGACGTCTAGAGTGCCCTCTTCTGTGGATCATTTTTCATATTACAACTTTACTCAAATGAGTCTCCTGGAATTATACTGAAAATGTAATACATTAATATAGTTATATAAAAGATATTATATAATTCTAATAAACTACAATGGAAACTGGTACTTCAGTTTTAACTTTTAGCTAAAAGCTATCATGTTCTAGTCAAATGAGATTTCATGGTTCCTTGCACACAATTATATTCATGGGTTTTTAAAGTTTATCTAGAGAGATAAACATGTTTTCAGCTAATAGAAATTGAGTATTAATGGAAATGGTAGTTGTGACAAACTGAAGAAATATTTGGGTCACACTGTGAATTATATTTTCTGATTTAACTCCCACTCTATAACCTTCATATTGGACTAACAGTCACATGATGTTGACAAACAATCTGTTTTTCAAATACAAACATCTACCAGGAAATTATACAACCTGAAAATGGGTTAACAATGTGATTGCCATTGAAAGTTCTTACTAGACTCTTTATAATTCAATGACAAATACGTTAACTGTCTATTAATACAAAAGGCCAAGAGACACAAGAAAGTTGCAGGCTGAGAATCCATGATCTAAAAACATGGGAAAAGAATGGGATAATAAGTTTTCAAAGAAGAAAACTCCCCCATTCTTTTTTGTCTTTATCATGTTCATACAAGTAGACACCCTTTCCTGTTTTCAGAGCATTGACAAAAAACAGGGCATTTTCACACAAGAGGTATTTCACTCAGGAGTAATTGTTTTCCCACAGATTTCATCTCACTGGGATACAGAAGTTCTGAAGTGTTTCTGAGCTCAATTAAAACCCTTCACTAGAAAGACCTTGAATTTTATTCTCAGGTTGTTTCAAAGAGGTTCAACAGTTGAGGGAAGGGAGGAGTATAACTTAGATTTATATTCCATAAGGCCTCAAGGTTGTGGCAATGGTCTCACGGTCTAAAGATCAGCTGCACTTTCTCATGACTTAAATAATTCCGAGTTTAGTATCTTTCAAACCAAGGTAATGTCATGACAATTCAGCACTATGAGTAGGAAAGGATTGTGTCAGCACGTAACAATAGTCCAAAGCTGCAAGAAGTAAGCTTCAAACTAAGTGAGATTATAAACAATATCTATTATTTGGCTTTAAACCACTAGCTTTAGTCTCAGTTCAATTCTAACAAACAAGAAAGCCATTGCATAAAATCCTCCAGCATCTTCTTGGTACTCTTAGCAGTTTAGTGACTATGGCATTGTAACATTCCTGTAAACAGCTATGCTGGGGCAACTTTAAGATATTATTCTGTGAAAGAATTAATCTTCCAAGTCAGCATACTTTGTGGTATTAATAGCCTCTGGAGTTGCATGTTTGATACTAACCAAAACATTTTCACAATTCTTTAGAAAAGCCACATTTTAATGTGGCTAAGAAACTCACCATAAAATTCTACTAATTTGGGGATATTTTATACACAATTCCATAAAGCTTTCTATAGAAAAAGCTTCCAATTTTACAAATAAGAAGCTTGATACTTAAGCTACACTAAAGTACTAAAGACACTACTCAAGCATGAGAACCAGACTGTGGCAAGTGCAATTTAACTTTAAGGCATTTTCAGTTACAACACTGTTCTTAACTTTACTTCCAGTATATATAAAAGTTACGTGATAAACAATAAAAAATGAAGCTTCATTTGTAGTTTACTATAACTTTTCCTCTCATATAGATATTCTAAGACCATATCCCCACATACTCTCATTTATATAATACCCTCTATAATTCCAGTGCAGACATGGATGTTTATTTCATTCTTAGAGGGAAAAAAAAAAAAAAAAAAAAAAAACCAACACAACACAAACAACAACGAAAAAAAGCCACCACAACATAAGTATGTAAACTCATTTGTTACATGACTGCAAAAGCTCTTCAAACCAGCCACACAGTGGCTTTTAAAAACTCGTTTAATCGATAACATAGTTTTGAATACAAACTCAAGTGTAATGAATTAAAATACTAAAAAAAAAAATCCCAAAATATCTTTCAGAAAGCCTGTACTCAGAATTCTAAGTTTTGTACTACAGCTCTGAGACAAAAGCATTGCACAGGTGTATGTATGGGTTTGGGGACCACTGAACATTAAATTTTTCCCTATATATCACAATTACAGGAACATCTGTGCTAAGTAACTTCATACCCAACTAATCTGAAAATCCAAGTGTTCAAAAGCTCATGCTCATTTCTATAACAAGCAGCAAGTACGTATAGGACTGGTGTCTAAAAATAGAGTCTAAGACTTAAATATGTTGCAATAATTATCTTTCTATAACCCTAAGTACCCAGTGATTATTCTAACAAAGTCTCACAATACTTGGAGGTAGAATTTAAAGAAAAAAAAAGATTTTTAGATCCCTTTCATTTTTCAAAACAGTTCCATTCTCCTCAAAATGGAAGTGAGGCATAAGCCAGCTTTCTCTTACCACAAATACACTTTCAATACTGTGTGGAAAGGCACAATAAAGAGAGTGTGAAGAACAATTTGCAAAGTAAAGAATGGGGAAAATGAACAAACAAACAACAATAACAAAAAGAAACATTTAGAGCATAAGGAAAAAGAAAGAACAGAAAATACAAGGAAGAAAAAGAAGGGATAAAATAAACATTGCAAAAATAAAATGGAGAAGAAGCAAAGGCAAAGGCACAAAATAAAGGGAAAAGACACCTCTGCTTCTGCCTAAAAGTTTCCAATTTTTTTTCCTCAAGTTCAAAAACTGACGTGGAATTAGGAACTTGTATTCAGAAGCTTGGTTAAAAGCTTGAGCAGTTTTTAGACTTAATATGATGGTTAAGGTTTAACCTCAGTTTAACTATATGAAGAGGTGGTATAAACTATCTCATCACAATAGCAAGAACTTATGAACCAGTGACTTTGGGGCTGCAACCAAGAGAAGGGTGTTACATGTTCCAGAAGTAGGAGTCACCCCCATCATGAATTTCAAACACAGTATGGAGGAACAGGGACCTCCTAGATATTCAGCCTGTACAGAACTGTAATGGTTCACAGTGCCTCCACTTCACTAGTGCTCCTAATATACCATTTAGTTACACCAAATCATGTATACTTAACTCCTTAAAACTACTCCTTTCTCTCTGGAAAAAAAAATGTAGATGGTTTTAAAAATAAAGTCAAGGGAACAAAAGGAACTTCTGCATTTCCCACACATGCAAACACACTCAAATCTTTATTTGTAATTTTTCTTTACAAAGCTTCAGGATTGTCTACAGTTACTAAAATATGTATCCAACATCTAAACCATATTTGGAACACAGTACTGCTCTATATGTTAGTTAAAAGCCTCAGATTTTCAAGACACAAAGTGACCTGAAATCTTAGAAGAATGCTAACTGTACCTGTACTTAGATTGGCAGTCTGAAAGATGAAAGTCTGCTATCCTCACCAGAAAGTCTGCCCTAATAACCTAAACATCATTAACAAACATTAAATCCTGTATTACAGGATTTTTTTTTCCTTCATCCTAATGCATAAGTAGTCAAAGGAGCTGAAAGCATCTTAGAACACTTGCTGATTCACTTCAGTCATATTATTGCACTAACAACCAGTGGTATATTCATTCCGATATAAAAAGCCATGATAGAAAAGAAAGAGTTACTACTATTCAAGCCTAAGTTACCCACAGTCTTCTTGTCTGACATTTTCCCAACGATAAACTGGAAGAAACTTCTGGATACACTGTCAAAGAGATGGATTATCCAAGATAATTATACATTTCTTATATTTACTCTTCTCAATGGTCCTTTTGAAATATTCCATGATGAAACAAAAATTCTGCCTGGTATTACAAAGAGAAGAAGCCTACAGGCTCAGACTCAGGAAACTAAAGCTTCCTCAGAGCAGAGGTCTGACCTCACACAGGTCTTGCTCAAACAGAGGAAAAATTATACAAAGGTTTACATTTGCAAAGTAGCTAAGGAAGCTTATTTTGCAAGTCTTCTAACTATCCAGAGAAAATACTGGTATAACAATGAAAAGGCCACACAAGTTACTAGACAGACACTAATTTCCCACAGATAGATGCCCAGGAAAAAACTTACAAATATTTTGGCATCCAAGAAGGCCCAAAAGTATTCTAAAACAGCATTAATTTCATATAGCTCACATAATTTTCTATTATTAAATATAACTGAAGTGGCCAAAACCAAAGCTAGAAACTGGTAGCTCCTGGGCTGATGAGCGTCTAGTACATCTGATATATAAGTTAAAAATGATTAGCAGTCAGCCAATGGTTACTTAAATTTCTATAAAACCACTTCCAATTTATTTTCTATAAAAATAATTCCAATTAATTTTAGTATATTTAAGTTAATGACCTAAACAGAAATAAAAACAATTTTAACAACTTCTTTGCAACAGGTGGCTAGAAAGCCTTTTACCCTATATATAAATAATAAAAAAAAAACCTCATCCCAAGTCAAGAAGGTAAGACTACAGCATTGGATGGAGTACACAGAAATTCTATTCGTCAAATTTACAGGAAAAGGAGGGCTTGCTTTCTTAATTTGAGTTGATACAAATGTCTGAGCGGTCTTCCCTACACAGATTCTACTCACTGCTGCTATTCCACTGCATTGGATTAATGGAAGCAACAAGCAATACACTTTGCTGCAACGTTAAGTGGTATATTCATCTACAGACTGTACTTCTCTTTTGCCAGCAGAAAGTTCTTGGAAGACACAAAGCAAAGCAAATCAGGAAATTTATGTGGTTGAAATTCAAACCTCCCCGTCCTTTCAGTTACTCTTCTGTTGGATCAATTCCTTTATCCAGATTGCCTTAGAAACACTACCCCTAACATAAGGAAAGAGAGGGAGAATGTGGAGGGAAGGCAGAAAGACAATAATGCTCCCTTTCAGTGACAGAAGAGACTATTATACATTGAAATAGTCTCAGATTATATCCATAAGGATCATAAAGTTTTGTTTAGAATTTCAAGAAATCGACTTTCAACAATCAACGTGAGGCCATTTTTTGTTAAAAATCTATGCTCTAAGTTATTCTCATTAAGTAGTACACTTGGCAGTTACTGGTATTATAGTAGAATAGCCAAATATCTTCAAATAAGTGAATTTTATATTAAACACTACCCCATTCTTGTGTACATCTAAAAGAACCTGGTCAGAGAGTACTGCACTCTGACAAAAAGGGGAAAAGTAACTGAATCCAGAATCCTCCAGACTGAGGATTCTGACAGGTATACCAAGAATGGATGAAGTAAGTATAACACAAATTCACTGTACACTACTTTTCCTAAATCTAATCTTTTGATCTTATTGGGCAAATCAGGCTCAAATAAATCTACTGACCTACGTGGTTTCCCACTTGCACCTGAAGAGAACAGATCAATGGAAGCTGAAAATGAGATGACTGCTTTTGATCCCTGGGGAAGAAAATTCTCCGGCCTCATAATCTTTTACAGTAGGAGAAACAATGAAAAGAAAATAAAGTCAGCAAAACTATCATCTGGTAGAACCACACAGCACAAATATCTGCAATGAAACTTCAGTAAGGTCTGCACTGTACTAACACATAACATATCTTGATAAATTTTATCCTAAAAGACTGGATGTTATTCTCCATATTTCTTAAATGTGTTTGACTATCTACGTCTCCCTGTCCATCTTCTACATCCACCACTGAAAAGGATGAGAACAGAAGAAGGGAAAGGTACATTCAGGTTGATTCATTATTAAATGAATTATTTACACACAGAATATTTTTAAAGTACTTTAGCTTGTTTCATTTTTAGCACTTTATCTACATAATTCACCTAATTAACAGGAGGCTATCAGCCTGAATACACCTTTCCCTTCATCTGTTCTCAGTCTCTCAGTATAGACTTTAGAAGTTTTACTCTGCTCTCCTGCAATAAACCAGCAGAATTGATTCAGAATACTTGTTACAGAGTTAACAAGTTCTGCAAAAGTTAAGGATAGACAGTATGCCCTGTATGTTGTGCTTGAAGCTTTATAATTTACAATTACAGTTCACTCAATGTGCATCCAATACAGGGAACAAAACTCAAATATTTAGAGCAGTACTAGACACTGCTGAGCCATTTTAAGTAGCCATTAAACACTCAATTCCATCACACATAATCATGACCTTTATGGAATACACTAAGAATTCACACATATAAGATACTAAGAAAACAATACAAGAGCAGAAATTTTTTTTAAAGCATTTAACAAATTACTAGATATCACAGAATGGTTGAGGTCAGAAGGGACCTCAGTATTTTGTCAGAGGTAGCAATCAATATAGATAAATTCAACGTGTTTCTTCCTGTAATTCCTCAAGAGCCAGGCTAGTTTCCATGACTCATGGTTTTAAGTACATACATTCAAAGAATTGCTATTTTTCTCCTAAAATTCCTTATATTTCAGATCATTTTCTTCAGGCTTAATTTCTGTGTCCCACCCCTCCATCAGTTATATCAAACTCTGAGTACTTTAAATTGAGCAACACTTCAATAATTAATACTGAAAGTGTAAGCCTAAAGTCATGCTTTTCATAAGTACTTGTTTTTAAATAACTTTCTTATGATTGAAGCCCATGATCAATCTGAATTCACCATTTTTTCCAATCTTAATTGAACACCAAGAAAGTTTATTTTTGCAACCTGCAATCGTCTGAAATGAAGCTGAGCAGCCCTGAGAGTCACTAATTTTTTGCAAGACTGCAGCTGCCATCTCCATTTTGCTCTTTGAAATGACCGTCCAAACTTCTGACCAAGTCAGCTGTTTCTAGAAGACACCCTCCCAGATGCCACACACATTGAGTGGCAGATCTACACACCAGGACAGCTGAAGCAGTCACTACCTCCTGTGATCCTCATCTCCTTGGGATGGCTGAACAGCTTGAAAATCAGTTCCTGAACTGCTAGACTGCAACTAAACACATTCATGGAAACCAACATCAACTTTATTTTAAATACCTTCATGTATCAATATTAGGCTGCAAGTTGTAATAGTGCAGGAGCTATTCGCAAACAACTCTGGCAGTCCCAGCAGCTCCCATGACTAGGGCAGGGCAAAACATCTAAGTTGGAATGCATTACAATGTTATCTGTCATCAAATATGTGCCTTCCCAGAAAACTGCTGAAATTCTTCTTTCTAGTTAGTCTCAAGCAGGTATTTTCACTTCAGAAAATTAGTGTCTTGCTCTCATTGCAATTAACACATGTTAAACCTGAATGCAGTTCACACAGGAAAAAACGTTATTCCAAAGCTGCTATTCACACGTAACTACTTCAGAAACACCCTCTAATATTTCAAGACAAATAGGATAAACCAAGGACATTCCTCCTTACAGTGTTCATGACTGGAATTAAAAATTCTACCCTTCAGGGAAGACTAAACAAGAATATAACACTAGGTACTCTTGGTTAACAGGTAACTCCAAGTTTTGCAACAATTTAAGCTTATATCTGAAAGAAGGATTTTTCTCCACAACTGGTAAGTATTCTAAATTTTACTTTAGTCTTCTAAATACACAAGAAATCAGTTCCAAATGTTACAATACTACACCACTGCTTGTTGGGAATTAGCTCAACTTGCACAGAAGCAGCGTATGTTTTTCAAAAAAGTAAGGAAAATTTTAGTGAATAAAAATGCAAATACGCATTTTAGCAGTCTTGAATTTATTAATCTGATAGGTTTAATTTCCATTTTCCTGCATCAGCTTTATTTATAAAGTGTCGTGCCCTATAAATATGCTGTTATTTTCTATAGTCAAGCACCCTCTTAACAAATCTTCTCATTAATATGTAAATTTAAAGTCAATCGGTCTTCTCCCTGACAGCGCCATGAATTCCTAGTGCACTGTATAATCGGCTTTGACTTGGCATCCACTATTTATCATCAAAGATGTCAGTTAGAAAAATTATGGAAAATGCACTGCAATTGATATGACTGCAATCTACTTTGTCAACACTTAATTGTTCCTCAAATCATACATTTACATATAAACAGCCTAAATACTGATCCATAATGATGCAAATAAACTAAATTAAAAATCTCTTCTACTGCGCAAGTGCCCTATTGTATGATGAGTTCATTTAAGAACCTATTGACAAAGGCATGCATTTCAACTAGGCCCAGAAAAAAAATTCTGCTAATTTAATTGCTGAGTAGGTAGACAAACTAAATTTTGCACTGAAGCTCATGAAAGTGGAAGCAAAGTGTTATTAATCCTATATCACTGCTGGTCAATTTTAGAGTGACACAGGCAGTACACAAAGCTTTTGCATTCTGAGAGCAGAAGCCAAACCAACAACTGTCATCCATCTGGATTCAGTGAAAAAAGTGTATTAGAATCTTAAAGAAACCTAATACCATCAAGGCCTCCAACCTCTGCATTCAAGACAGGAGGTCATCCTCTTCTCGTATTCTTCCTTTGCTCAATCACAGGCTAAAAACAGGTTAAATCTATTGTGAAACTCCAGCTTTAGGCAAAGTAAATTATCAATTTTGTTTTTTTCTAAAGGTCAGAGAGAAGAACACAAGTTACTTGCTTTCAATATGCTACATGTAATAAACACTCAAAGCCTCAAGGAGGCTAGGAAAACATTACTTAAGTGTCTCATTATCTAAAAACACTTTCCTTATTTTAAGTAATTTTCTGGAAATATGTGTTCTTACAAACCATTTAATTTTCATCTGGAATGAAAAAGAGTATTCCAGGACCCAGCTGGCAGTGCAAAAAGTATGATTCTACTTCAGATATTTTTGCTGTTTCTAGTTTTCTAATAATTATAACCCCTGCTTATTTAAGAAGAAATGAACATAATTGTAAACTAAATCAGACCAAAATTAGCTGTTAGTCCAAATACATTTCTTAGAATTATTTTCACATAATAAATTATACATATATTAACATAGAATGCCACTGCGTTTCAGTCTCATTCTCAGGTAAAGGCAATTAAAAGACAGAGTTTGAAACAGCTCAGTAGTAGTACGTGTCATTCTGTACTCCAACCCTGAAAAATAAACCTTTAAAAAATTGTTAATATGCTAATTACAAACCACAATAATTTGCACTGAAATAACAATGCCTGAACAGAAGCGTTAAGACACACCAGCTGATCTATAGCAAAGCTACTTCCATTCAAAGAAAAGCACAGTAATTAAAGAAAAAATTAAAAAATCAAATGATGAAATTTTCTCTAAGGTTCTGGGATCACCTCATATTCATTACGAGCAGGTATCCCAAACATGTTTTTGTGCAAATGCACAAAGTCCATCTCCAACTACTGCTGTAAAACAGTATATATAATATAACAATGAATATGTACATCTTTAAACATGAATTAAATTAAATAGTAAAATTTAACAGTAGTAACTACCACAAGCTTGTAATAAATGCAAACAACTGGAGCTGTGGAGCAATTCTACACAGTTCTTTCCAGAAGTATTCTGTCTTTTAATTTAAATTGGTATTCAGAGTTAAATCCCTACTGATACCAATATTAATAACATCAATTTCTTGAGCTGTCTACTTTTTTGTTGCTAGAAGTGATAGGATTTGTATTTTGAATATCTTTTTATAAATTTGCAGTAAGAGTATACTCAATATTTACATAATATAAACAAAAACACCACAACATTTTTTACGTTGCACATTTCAAAAACATATATATTCAAGTATCCACACAGTCCCTCAGTACATGGCAAAGCATAGACAAGTAACGTAATTTTCACCATGCTGTGTTACTGGGTATTCATACCTACAAAGAAAGTAGATTCCACCCAGTTTCAGGACAGAAAGGCAAACCTTTCTAGCTCTGACTCACATAAAATCTTCTAAAGTCATGTCACCATAGAAAAAGGACTCTGCTGCTCAAGATACGTACCTGGGGTAAATGAGAACATGTTATAGTCTGGAAGGACAATTCTCATGCTCTGAAGAAGGGCAGATGCCTTGTCTTAGTAGAGCCTTAGAGAGCTACGACTTATTTGATCTCTATTTTTGTTAAATTTTACATAAAAATGCATCTTAAAGGACTAAGTATATCCAACAATGGAAATAATTCAGAATGCAAGCACACAATAGTAATTTAAGAAGTAAAAAACTTACCTTCCATGGGCTTACAAACTGTGTACGTGCATATCGAGTTAGCATGTGGATTATCACAACTTGACCCCACTCCTCCACGTCAACCAACAAGTTACAAAGCTTTCGGTAGTTCTTGTGAATCAGATCTATTCTGTCTGGACACACTTCCTCAAATGCCATCACAACGCTCCCAGCTACCAGCTAGAAGACAAAATATAACCCAGAAGGTCAGTGTTCCTTCTGCAGTGGGTCCACAAGTGAGAATCAGAATTAATACTAGCAGTTCTCAGCAATTTCAAACTGCTTCTATTCAGCGAAAAGGAACAACAACAACAAAAACATAAGCCCACAGAAATAGTATCTTATTTAAAACAGAATTGGGATAAGTTTATTAGAATGGAGAAAACATTTGCTGTTTCTATTACACACATAAATCTTAGCTCCCAGCCCTGAAGACACAGTGCAATGTAAGCATAATTTTTTTTCTTATAGTTTCCAAATAAATTATCAGAGAACTTGCAATTAACTGAGAAATAACAGCAAACAACAAGAAGTATAATATAGCGATATGCCCAACAAGGTCTACTGGGATTCTCTTATCAACACTGGCGTGATCAAACTAAAGAGGAGCTGAGGTAATTTTCCCAGCACTACTGGGACTCAAACTTCTCTCTTGATACAGTCAAATTAACTGTCATTTGAAATTTTATCTTTAGTGTTTCAGGAATACACTTTGCAAAAAAAAGGCATAAAAACTACCAGTATAATAGAGAGATACATTAACACTCATCCGCAAAGCACACAAGCACAATTTCTGCACGTTTTTCAGCACTTGCCTACCAGTTCCAAAATCACACGAATGGACCATTTATGCCCCTCTATGTCTTCACACATTTTTTGCCTCCATAAGAAATAAATCTTTATATATACACAAAGATCCCCATATTATGATTATAAAAATAGCTTTGTTTTCATGAGAAAATTTAAATAGATTCTCAACGTTCTACCACCTAAAGGCTTATGGAAATCTTCTGACAGATTATTTTATTTTAAAATATTACAAAGGAAACCTGTATTGGGGTTCCTGTTAAAATTCCAGTAGCAGGTGACTTCAACTGTGGGAAAACCTCAAAAGCTGACCACGCATTATAAGGACATGTCATTGTATGTCTGGAATTACTGTTCTTTCTCTTCTAATTGCTTTAATTAAGATTTGTTTTGTGTCAGAGTACATGTTAAGTCAAATAATGAAAATGATGAGACTTTATATGAAGCAGCTGATATGTATGCAGTTAGCATGCATGCAGTATAGCCTTCTGGCAGCAAATTAATGTCATATTCTATCTGAGCACTGGGGATCTGCATTTCAACCTCTAAAATTTCCCCAATGACTTAAAGTAAGCAATTAAATAGAAGTGCAGTTTATTGAAATGGTACTTTTTGAGAAATATTAAATACAATGATATTCATATGTTACATTTTTCTCCCTGTATTTGGCTGACATTTGGTTTATTAGCATGCGCCCAACATTACAATTGAAAGAAAACAGCTCAGAATATAGTCTTGCTATTATGCTAAACAAGTTTCAGGCTCTGTGGGGATTTTACGAATTACCAATAAGAATAAACGTGAAGTTGCATTTATTGTCTCCAGCCCTGTCCACATACTAGTACCTGCTGGTGCCAGCAAGTATACAACTCATTCCAGGAGCAAAATTTGATTATGTGATCAAGCTAAATGAAACACACTTTACATCTAAAATAATTTTCTCTTTTCTGCTGTATCACAAAAACAATAGCTCTTTATTTTATGCTTTTGTACTAAACTTTTTTCCTTACTAACGTGCTGCAGGAAGCTATTTAGTAATTAAAAACTGCTGTGAATTCATGCTTAGTTTGGGTTCAAAGCTCGGCAGAAAACAGTGGTTAATTCCAGGCAAACCACTATCAATCCTGAGTAGGTATTCAATTAAGGCCAGAAAAGCTGAGGATGGGAAAGGAAGGCTGGGTATAGTTGTATGTTAGAACTCACTGACAACAAAGCAATATCATGAGGATGCAAAACTTGCTGAGGACAGTGTGATGTACTTGAAGTTTTAAAGAAAGGGATGACACCTTTAGACCACAGAGACTTTTTTTTAGGTCACTGTCCCATAGTCTTTATAATGGTTATTCTGCTTCTTCACACTACAAGACAGTATTGGGTCTCTTGACAGGTTTGACATACAAGAGGAGAAAAGGAGGAAGGGAAGGAGGAGGGGAGAGAGAGAGAGAGAAAGAGACTGACACACAGATCAATTTATGACTATAAGAACAGTCATAGACTAATATTAAAATCAACAACTTTTAGGTTCATGGGTGAAGGATGTGAAGGATGACACAGAAGCTGGTGTCCAACTGTAGTTCTGAAGTGGATACCCTTGTCTTTTACTGCTACTAGTACTGCACACACTTCTGCTATATTCCTCTTTCATTTGGATATGATATAGTTTGAAAGCCGGCATAAAATAATACATATAAAACTAGTTTAGATCCTATAAACAGCACTGGCTTTTTAAAAGTTCAGTTACTGTGAGAAAAACAACAGTTTGATACAAAGAACTAGTCATACTGAAATACAGGAATGATAAACAATAACATATTTCAATTCACATCAGTCACCTCAAGTTTACAATGAGAATGCTGTCACTTGTGAATGCTTAAAAGATATTAATAAAATTTGAACATGAACTATTAAATGAGGAGGGGCACTAGATGAACAACCATTTTATTCCTGTGGCAAGTCCCTATACTTACAAGTGAACACAGGAACTCTCATATATCATGACTCTATTTAAGATCATGCCTCTCTCCCCATTATCGCTTTTTCCAAAATCAGGCTTTCCATTTAAAGGGGGGGGGGGGAGGGGGCAAGAGGCGGAGGGGGCAGGAAAAGTGACAGTGTAAGACAGATTCAAAATATATTGGTAACAAGAGGATTTATCTGAAAAAAATTCCTAATGCTTTTTTTATAAGAGATTATTTTCTAATTCACATGGTTTCCCCTATAGTATGATCCTACTATACATCTAAACAAAGGAACAGCTAATAATCTTTGTTTATTAAATGTTCAACATTCCATAAAAATATTTAGAATTAAAACAAAATGATCCAATCAGAATATAAAACCGAAAAATATCGGTTTCCAAAAAACAGTCAGTTAATTTCCATCTCACTGTGTCAATAGTAGCTTTTTGTATAAGGAGAAAATATAAATCACTCCAACAAAACTAGCAATGAGCTCATCAAATTCAAATGCTGCTTTCCATTTATGTATTTTTTATATTAAAGCAATAAACATGGTTCATTTGTCTTCCACTGGTTGCCACGTTTTTCTGTGCTGTTGCTATGAACTTCAGCCATTAGCTGTGCTCCAAGGTAAACTACATGAACCATCAACAAAAGTGACACCCAATCTATGGAGTTCATATTTTCTCCAGATTATCTATGCTAGTTGACAAGCTGGTAATGAAAAAAATCACACTAAGCAAATGGTTCCTCTAATAACAATAAATTTTCTATAAAATTATGAAGGGTACAAAACGTTTCCTTGCATCTATTTTGTCATGAATTTTAATTAACGCTGTGAAAACCTGAGAGTGCTGGGTCATCACAAGAAGTGCATCTAGGTTTGATTGATAATACAGTGCAAGTTGGCCTATGCTGCCAAGATTCCTCTCTCTTAAATTAATGGCCACCCCACCTGCCCTAATCATACAGCCCAAATGATATTCCCCTTCTTATTTCAATTTTCTGGAGGCAAGGAAACTGGAAAAGATCAGTCATTTATCTTCTAATAGCTGGATAATAGATCTATCACAATAAAACATCTGCACAAACTCAGTAATTTTATTCCACGAAAGTGAAGCTTTTACTAACATTAAATCAATAAGTTAGGAAAACATTGTCTTTTCCACACATTTGCCTTCTAAACTAAACCATTAAGATATTAATAAAAGCCTACTGTTGAAAAGTAGAGTGCTCAGCTTTCTTTCCCCATCATCCTCAAATACCCTGCTTCAGTTTAAAAGATCAAGATCTTCATTGCAAAGCTATCACCAATTCCTAGGATCATTTTTTAATCTAAGGGGTCTCACTTCACAAGAATCTGCCCTTCATCTAGTAAACATGCAGTCTGAAAAAGAATTGTCAATACCCATACGTTTCTATCAAGTCTTCTCACTCTCAAAATAGAATTAATACTAAGATACACCTGTTATATTTAGGAGTAAATCATCATACCAGAGCAGAATAATAAATTCATTAAAATACTAGAACTAGTTTAATTTTATTAAAATGTTCTTATTAAAGGAAAAAAAAATATTTAAGCAGAGGCTAAAGGCAAATTTAGGCTTTGGAAAGGAGTGTAGATCTTAATTAGCAATAAACAGATTCCATGCAATAAACTAATTTACTTTCAGTCCTCTCCCAAAACTGCCTCTATCCCTTCTCATATTACTTCACAACAGGTTTCTGGGGACACAATATCAGGAGTACATACGTGGAAATCAATGAGCATCTGCAAGTCTCACCAACGTGTTTAGAAATTTCTCTCTAACACTCGTCTGTCTTAGAAGAGTTCAAAAGCAGTGCTCCACTCTGCATACAATCTCTTCCCACAACAGGAGCCATAATAGCTACGGCTATGATATAGCACAAAGTATATGTGGCCACATACTAACTCAGTTTTCTGGATAGGCCTGAAAAAAATTCATTTTATCATGCAGCACATGCATTCATATTTCCACACAAATATTATAAAACTTCCTTGTAACAAAGGAATCTGCCCAAACAAAAGAAAATCAGCTCAAAGTTAAAGACAGAAACCCAAAATAAGTTTGGACATTTTTAATATGCCTTAATAAAACTACATCCTAGCTACAGGTCTATATTCTTCCTTTTCTTTTTAGGTGCAACTTTAGATACAATTTGGAATACTTTAGTTTGGACTGAGGAATGTAAGTCACAAGTTATTTTTGCTTTACCATTTTGGACAACAGATGTGATTCCTTTTCAACATCAACATGGGTTTGTCTTTTTTTTTAACTGCTGTAACTCAGGTATCATTAATGAACTTCATTTTTATTGTTGTTTGTTTACACAACCAGAGCTGTAAAACACACAGGGTACAAATACAATAGATTTATACAGTCCTTCACAGAATGCCAAAAGCAATTGAAGCAACAAATTCTGCATTAAGCACTAGCACAAAGCTAGATCATCAGGTTTGTTAAGTGAATAGCTGAAAGTACAATTAGAAGGAAGTGATACAGAATCAACCAAAAATAAAAAGGGAACTAGTTTCCTCTGAAATTATACCTTCACACATGACTAAGAGACTAGCTATGTTAGTTTCTGAGAAGATCATTTTAGCATAAAATACACACATATTCTTCTCTTCCTTTCTACATAAAATCATGCCAGCTGCTCAATGACCTAGAATTACTATAAAAATAAAAGGAGCAGGCTTTCATGCTCTTGAACCTGTTTATCAATGTCTGAGGTACTTTTTTCTGTAAGGCAAGGGTAAAAACCCCAAAACTTAAGTCTCTGCAATAAAAATACTTGTAAACCTCTTATCTGTTTAAGAATTAAATACACTGGCAAAAAATCACAGCTTTGTGGATACACGCTAATTCCCAGTTAGCTACCCTTGAGGGTATGTTAATGATGGTTTGCACCTGATAATTTTGCATCTTAGATTAACTGAGAGCTTGGCTTTTAAATGAGAGTCTGACTTTTAACTGAATCATGTTAAGTCACTTAAGGAGGAAAGTGATCTTCCATTTATCTCAACAGAAATTTTAATGAAGTGCTTGGTTAAGGTTAGATCTCATTTTAAGTTTTGCTTACCTCAGCTTATATTGAAATTTACTACTTATTGAGACCTAAAAAATGAACACATTTTGTACAGTCTGACAAAATGGCTTAATTTTACTGTAGTAAAATTCCCATTCAAACAGTTTCTTGCTATTTCAAATGTAAAATGACTCTGACTAATTTAAATACATCGTGCCTTTTCTGTGCAACATAAACAGCATTAATAATCCACAATAGCATGTTCTCTTTAAAACAAAAAAATTATAGTTTATATAATTACAGATCCATCAATCTTTATTATTAACAGCTATTCTATCCCACTTTAAAATAGGGATTATGTAAGTAAGTTTCAAAACCTCTGCTTGAGGTCAAATGCTTATAGATAATAAACAGATTATGAGAAAAAAATTACTTTTTCTTAAAGTCCTAAACATCACTTGAACAATATTCAACGTTTAGAACCATTGTTAATAATTACATTCTTCCTACAAACATGTCTAAAATAAATTGAACAAGAAAAATGTCACATGGTGGATTTTGCTGCATCAAGTTATTAGAAACAATGCATTATGGCTTGTCTGAGGATTATCAGCCCTTAAGTACACAGAAATGCCAAAAGTAACCTGACATTTCCAGCACTGGAAAGAAAGGCGAAGAACCACTTATGTTCAACAACTCCCAAAGTTACTAAAATTATTGCACTCTAGTAAAGACACTATTTCATGAAAACACCATCATTTCCCTAACAAACTGATCTGCTGATATTAAACTAACAGGAGATGATAACTGATGTTGATGTAAGGGAACTGCTTCTGTGCATTTAAATGAAAGGAATCCAAAGCTTAGTGTCAAGTTAACACTTGTGGTCCAAGTTACACATTATCACCCTACAAACTTCAGGCCATCTGACTGTCAAACAGGCAATGGAAGCTGCAAAAGCTGAGAAAGGTCATTAATGAAACACATGCACTACATTAGGCTTTGACAAAGTGCTGTTCTTCTACATGTTGGACCCATTTCTATAATTCCTGTGGCAACAAACCTGACTTAACTTTCTTCACAAAGACGTAAAATGTTTTCTAAAAGCTTTTGTTTTTATGTATGTAGAAGGAGCTTTTTCTTAAATGCTAAATGTATGAAATTCAGCTTTGAGAATACAAAAAGGTGGTTCAAAATAATACAAATATCCCAAGAGGAGCTTAAATAAGACTTAAAATGTATCCGACCTAAGGCTATATATGTTAAATATGTACATGACTGTACATATGGACTACTACCCATAAGCAGCTACTTCTCTTTCAATATCAAAAGCTAAAAATAGCTACAAGAGGCACTCCACTGCGAGCAAACTGCTATGTTCTCCAGTTAGAGGCAAAGATTAACCTTATCCAGATTGGAGTTACCTACTCATAAAACATTTGTGCACAATGCACTTTCTGTTAGTAAATGTGAAGGCTTTCTGGGAACATTCAGTGGAACATGACAAAAGATAACCACTGAAGGTGAAGCTTTCCTGTGCTACACTGGTATTGTCAAAGCTATCAAGGATTAATGAGAGACTGCTACACTTTAGATCACAACAAGCTGTGGAGTCTGGGGTGAAAGAGCACATATTAATAGTTGGTTTTGATTCAGAGAGTCTTCAAGAAAGAATTCATACAGTTCCTTTCTGGAATAATAATTCTTTTTATAATTTCCTGAAAAAGTAAAACTTCTCAAGTTGAGATGTCTTGGCCCAGGCTGGAAGCAGGTCTTGACAGGGAACAGACCAAGAGGAACCAGAGGGAGGAAAATTTGCAGCAGTTAACCATATTACGGCTTTAAAGAGGTGCAGAAGACCCAATTTTAGACCATAATTCATGGCTTTGTGAATGTGCTGACAAAATAGCATAAGTTCAAGTATTGCTTCAGCTGTTACCTTCATAAATACAGTGTCTAGTATTCAGTGTCACAGAGCAATCAGAATTGCGGCTCATACTATAAACAATGAGCATCAATCCACTTGTAAGTAACTGCAAGTGCCAGGATCAGTGTGCTGGGGAAAAAGAAGAGCCAAACCTATCCTATACTTTTTTCTTTTAACATGTTGTTAAAGTATATGCGTAAATTACTAGCTGTTGGATAACTTGTCATTTTCCACAAGCAATAAGGATAAGAAACGGAGTGAAAATTCAGGGATTTTATTTTCCTGCCATCAGCAATAAACTGAAATAGAGATGGTGTCTTAGCCCTTTCTGCCTCCACAGGCATAATGAATCTAACCTCACATTCACAGATTGCACGCACACCAAGAGCACGAACCACAAAAAGAAAATACACGAAGAACCACTGTGGGGGCAACTCCACAGAAGCACAAAGGCCTCTGACAAATGAGTACAGGTCAAACAGAGATGCAGTCAGGAGAACTAACTAACTGATTTACTGTCTGCTGAGCTGTTAAGCTCTGACACTCTCCTTCAGTAACCCTTCAGTGGAAGCTGCAAGATGTCTTTTAGAGAACATCACCATTTATGTCCTGAACACCTGAACTATCCTAGAACAACAGAAGATACATTCTTGTGTGTTACAAAAACACTCGGTAAATAGGAGATTTTCTCAAAAAGTATTACATTCACTAAATTAGCAATCTGAACAAGAAGAACAAAATAATGTTTTAATTTACAATTGTTTTCCATTTGAAGTCTTCATATTTGACTCCTTGCCCAATTACCTTTCTGGATTAGACTTGGGCAACTCATTTATAGGGTAGAGGAAGAAAACCAAAGTGTGTTACCGTTATGAGACATCTGGGAGTTCATACAGAAAACCTGTACCTATATAGGGCAGGCAAAATATTACTAGAGTGTTAAATGTACAGAAATTGTCCTAGAACACCAGTTTTACTCACTAGACTGGAAGTGGAGATATTTGCAAGAATAAACAAATGCACAGCAAGTATCATCATTTAACAGTTGTACAGACTACAAGGCAGACTGTCATCAATAGGCATACTGTGCATTGTACAGCAGTAATTTATTCTTACAGTATCATGAACAAATTGAAATGACCTAACTAATTTCCCAGTGAAAAACCATTTATACACAGATATTTGTTTCGCTGTGTTGGCTGAGACATGGTTAATTTCTACAGGTAGCTGGCCCAGCACTAGCCAAAGGGGGTTTTGGATACCATACAGGGTCTCATGCTCAGTTATAATGGGAGGCGGGCCAGGGAGGTAGTTTTTGAATAGCAGGGCAGTCAGGGAGGTGCTCAGTTCTCTCTGGACCACACAATTCAGTGCTTTTGTGTTTCAGCAGGAGCCGCCGCCCAGGGCCACAGTGGCAACTGCCACGTGGTGAGGTTGTGCTGTGCAGTCATCTCTTCGTATATTCTTTCATTGTGGTTGCTGTTACTGTTTGTTCGTTTTTTCTTCAGTGTTCCATTAAACTGCCCTTATCCCAAGCCATAAGTTTTGACATTCCTTCCCTCATCCTCCTCCCCATCCCAATCAGAAGTAGGGGACAGGTGACTGAGCGGCACGTTGTGTTAGTTGCCGGCCGTGGGGGGTGCTAGGGTTAAACTATGACATTTGTACACTGATTCATATCATTATACAACTTTCATAAAGAAACACACCAAAAAAACACAGTAACAAAACCAGATTAAGAATACTCATGATGAAAGTAAAATTACCAGTCTTATTAAAGGAGATGGTTGCTATTACAGTCACAGTATAATGCATAAATACATAACAACACTTGTACATACAAACATCTAAAACCACGTCAGCAAGGGTTAGGAAAGTATATTATGTACTGCGGAATGACAGCCTCGGGAGTGAACTCTTTAAAAATACATGTATATGTAATAGCATACTGTTTCTTACCGTACTTCTATCCTTCAAAAGCTTTTCTATCACTTCAATTAACATTTCCTTTTGCTCTGGATCAAGACTAGAAGGAAAAATAAAAATAAATGTTACTAATTTGGTAAGACATACCCAAAATTAAAAGAGGTGAAGTTTGTTGACCTTTACACACAAGCTGGGAATCAGGAGCACTGAAGAAACCACTTGCAGGAAAATAAATTATTACAAAGACCTGATTGTAAAATAACTTGACTGAAAATAAAGTTAATAATGGGATGTAGAAATGAGTTGAAAGAGTATAAAATAAAATCATAACGATTGCCTTCAAGTTATATCACTTATTTGTGTTCTATAAGAATCTTAATACTTAAACTCAAAAATTTCAGGATTTAAGAAACATTAAGACAGGACAACCCATTATGGAGAACTTGACTGAGTTTCAAAAATTAAGTCACAAGGATCTCACTGCTTGTGCAGTGAGAAGGTAATTTCTTGAATGAATTCAACAGTGAATGAACATCAGGACAAAGCAGAATCATAATTTTAGTCAGAAGTATTGGAACTCAAAAATTTGCGTGTTGCTATGCGTGTACCTATGCAAAGCTGGTGTGTGAGCTGATGAAAAATAGATTGCTTGTAGTCCTATATAAACAGTAAAAACAGAGAAAAAACAAAAGTTGCAAAGAACAATCTTTGTACCATCCTTTTCATATTCAAACAGCAAATAAATTTTACCAGAAACATTCATTATTTTCAAACTTTCTTCCTTAGTAGGGAAACAACTTTTTATTCCAGCTGCTTCTTCATCATGGATCTACAGAGCACGAAAGAACTCAAAGCCAAGGCAGAAGAAGCTACAAAGAGAAAGTAGGTAAAAAGAGCCACACAGATGTGTAGTTCTATGCCTTTGAAAAGTCATTTCAGTGTGGACACAATTACAAATATGTAAGGCAGTATGGGTCATTACTGTACACTTCAGTTTTAATGCTGAATGATGAACTGCCCTAATGCACGGTATATCCTCTCCAGCTACACATTCCAGATTCACAATATATCTAGCTGTGTACTATTAATACTTCACTAAGGCTCTAATACCTAGCAATACTAGAACATGCTAAATGGATGATAAAACTTGTTAGAAGCTTTGCATAAGCAAAGCAAAAGCACATTGTTCTGTAAGTACTTTCATGACCACCTTTTGCTCCAACTTCAATTTTTGTCAAAAAAGGTTTACTGGATCTTCTACCAAGGACCAAACTCTTCAGTGGAAAAGTCAAAAGTCTTTCTAATAGGCATTATTTCAAATTTTCAAGATTGCTATAAAATTTAAAGAGGGAGAGAACTGAGTACTTATTATTAAGAAACTTTGAAAACCACCAGTTTTTTCCTCCCCTTCATCTTTCCTGATATTTTGGTAAGGAAGGCAGCATTCTTGGAAAGAAAATAAGATAACAGGCTAAAGAGCTCAGAATGATCTGCTCCCATTACAGTATCTACTAGTATGGCATCTATTAATATTAGTGATGGAAGTTTCAAAAATTCCTTTTCCAAATCTTGCTGCAAGTAGGTGCAACTACATGGTAGCATTTCCTATTGATAGACAGAAGATACTAATAGCTTTCAAATGCACTGTAAGTGAAATAAGCAAGAGGTCTGACATTTTCAATGATAAAATTACTCCAAAGTACCTGGCAATGCTGATTGCATTGGGCACAAATGTTGCTGTTCACACTATGCCTGAAATCTTTTCTGTTTGATATGTAAGCTTCCTGCTGTTAGGATTGATTGAACCACTAACGAACCAGCTCTTCTAGGTCAGCCTTTCATCCAAACACCATGACACTAAATGCAAGGAAGATTGGAGTATCGAACCTGCATCCAGAGGTCTGACTGGAGCACTAACTGAACTACAGAACTATCAAACAAGTAGGGAAATCATGGAAACCAAAAAGTAAATGGAGCATACAGGCACTATTAGAATAAACTGTTACTTCTTACTCAAATGCTCACAGAAGCTGGAGCAATTAGTAGAGTATAGAAACTGTTGACTGATTTTCACATCAAAAATCTGCCCCCTCCAGAATTCTGATTTTGATCAACTTCAGAGAAAGCCCTCTGAAATTACTTGCTCATTAAAACAGTCCAAAAGACAACCTTGCCACCAGCATATGATCTAAATCGCTGAATTGTGGAACTACAATTATGAGCTTTGTTGAAACATCAGCAGAGGCTGCCTGCTAAAGACCATTATTTGCAGGCAAGCCAACCAGGCCTGCCTGTGGACAGGTTAATTTCACAGCCTCTCCACTAGTTCCCAGTACTGCCGCTTCTTGAAGTGATACAGAAAACTAAACTCCCTTGGTCCTGCAGTACACCCGTGCGATCAGATATGGCATTTGTACAAGTAAATTTTGAAAACATGACAATAGAAGTTCACATGCTTCCATTTCTAAATCCTACTACCAAGGACACAATTGTTAGTTACAACTCCACTCACAAGTAACCATAAAGGTTACTCTGGTCCAGGAAAGGTGGAATTTGCAGCTACACCACCTTCAAAACTTGCACCATGATGCGTAGAATGTCTGCATGAAGTGAAAACTCATTAATGATGTACAGGTCTTCTACACCATTAAGAAAACCTTCACATAACATTAGTTTCACTAGTTTTCCCTTGCTATGTGAGCTTGACATCCATTTTATGACCAGTCAGAAATTCACAGAAACTAGAAGGGAGTGAGGACAGTTTTTTCCAGATTGTGCTGCTGTATTTTTTTACCACGTGCTGTACTTTTTGCCATAAAAACTACCTTTTTATGATATTTGCAAGGATGATTTCAAAATCTTGCTACTGACATCATGTAAGCATAGGATACCATATGAACCAGAGATCAGAAAAAATACAAGTTACATTTGAAGATGCAATCATATCTGGAGACCGGACGAAAAATTGATAAAAAGGTCTTTTAGTGATCAAGTTAGATTTCAGCATCTTCCAAACTTGCACCAATCACCACTAAGTTCTTTAATCTGGATTAGTAAAATAAACTTTGCCTGTCATAATGAGAAGAGAATGGAATCATCAATTTAACTTAAAATTCCATGGAACAGCCTGCTGTCCAGATACTGCTGTGCCTTGCTGGCACTAAGATACCATTACTGCCAAACTCTTCTAAATATTTTTAATACTATCAGAAAATCAAAGGACATTCTGCGTATGGACAATAATTCAGGCCAAAAGTCTTTCGTGTGCTGGAACTAATGCTACAAAAAATAAACTACTCAAACAGCATGAGGAGAATAAAAATCCATTTCCTCTTGTCAGGTTACATGATGAAAGGCTTGCCTCCACACAGAGGCGTGCAGAGGTGGGGCAACTCCAATAACATCCTGATCTAGCCACTCCCAGGGCACTCAGCACACTTGGAAAAAAAAAAGACATCATAAAGACATCACCAAGTTCTTTGGAGTGCTGTCATGGAAAACTCATGAGCTTTATTGTCCTGAAAAGAACCTACCATGACTGAGAGAAGCTCTCCAGACCACCTTTCAAACTTAGGGGTGTTACTAGCTACAGGGCTATGAGACTTACTATGCAATTCCAGAAAGAGCATTCTGAGATTGTACAGGACTTACTATGAAGTGTTTATGGGACAATGAAAAGACGGGAAAGAGAGGAATCTAGATGATTTCAGGAGGAACAAGCATAGGAAAATAAAGGGATAGGTGCATAAGAGAAGTCTGTTGTATGTAAATGCTTTCCTGCTCAGCATACTTGTCTGGCCATGCTCTGCACCTGATGACCACAGCCTGTTATGTACCATTAAAGTCTATGTCTAACTATTTTCCTGGCTGAGGCAGTCTCTATGCTGTGTGCACATGTGATGTGGAGGTCTAAGCTCCAGTAACCAGCCAGGCCACGGGTTACAGGGACCCGTATAACTTCCATACCAGCAACCAGAAAAAACTATGTATGTCAGTGTGTGATTGCTAGAGAACATCCAGACTAGGTGGCTTGGGAAGCCAGGTATTGAAGTAGGGCCACAGGTCTGTGCTGGCCATGTGTGTTTGTCTCCAAGGGAGACAACTGGAAATTTTGGCTACCAGAGGGACCAGGGTATCCAGGCCAACTACTGGAGAGACTGTAAGATCTGGGGATTGATCGAGACACCCATTTGCGCATCTCAGTCTGTTTCTCTCACCTCTTACTTTCTAGCCAGTGTGAGACAACCGGAGACAAGGGGATAGAAGGGTCCGTTACAGCATAGTCTGAGTGTCTAAAACCAGATACTGTGGAGTGAAAGGGGGGAGGCATGTGTGTGTCTGACTGAGGGGGTCTGTAACACCAAGCAGAGTGGGGCTGCAAGCATTGTGCAGTTGTATGTGCCAGTGCCAGCCACCTGAGGAATCCAAGGTCAGCTACTAGAAAGGCTGAGCATCTAGGACCCTTACTGGGGTAACTGTACTGTACATATATATATAGGTTCACTAATGCGCCTGTATGTTGACCAGCCAGAAAGGGCAACAGGGTAAGTCTGTTGGTGCTGGTTTTGTCTGCATGAGTGCTGTTTTCTGCATGTGTTGATCTGTACAGAAGGCTGCTTGCATGTGTGTGTATGTGCCCATCAGGAATACGTGCTCAGCCTCACTTATGGTTGGTTGGAGGAGGCATGGAACTGCAGCGGCCTCAGGCTACCTAAGTAGGAACCACTAGCACCTCCCATCCTCCTCTTTTTGGCACAGGCCAAATAAAAGGGAAATAAGTAGTAGAATAAATACTTGTCTTTGTTTTGGAAAGGTACAGGTTCTGTTGCCCCCACCTGTATAAACTAGTACCCACCTCTAAGAACTCCTGCACAATAAGAATTTCTGAAGAGGGAGGAGGAAGATCTGGATTTGCACAGATAAAAGTTCTATGAGTTAGTATTCATTTGTCACCTGTACTGCAAACTACTGCAAATGCCTTCAGGCTGAAAGATATAGATGCCAAACACAGAAATATTCGGTTCTGAGACTATCCATCAAAATAGTTGCTGCACAGATGGCAATAACTGGTATATTAAAACCAAAAGATAGTGTATCCATTTCTTTTTGTATCTTTTCATAGTTAACCTGTTATTCTAGCAAGCAAGAGACTTGCCTGAACTCCAAGCAAGTAAGTTGAGTGAGGGAACATCTACACACGCTTTATACTTTTTAAGAAATGGATCTGATGTATCTGAGACACATCAACTTACCTAGTAGTCTTAATAAACATAGCCCTCAGCAATCCTAAAATCGCTCTTCTGTACTTGTCAGAATCACTTACCTGTACAGTTTTTGGATTGCATGGGCTGCGTTCTTCCTCACGTAAGGAGATAAATCAGAAGAGGCTTCTTTAATAGCAAGCATCATAATAGGAACAATAATTGGGACTCGGATACTGGATAAAACTCTTAAGGCACTTGCGCGGATTAACTGATTAGGATCCTAAATAATGAGAGAAATAAAATAAGATAGTGCAGAAACGCATCATTAAATTCTTGGCAGCGTTTACAATACTTAGTGAGTGCACATTAAAACATGTAAATCTACTGACTATCAGTCAGGCTTGCAAACTAAGGCCACACTCATAAGAAAATGCACAAAACTTCACACAAGAAACAACCAAGAAAAGCAAAAGCAAGTAAGAAAGAAAACATTGAAACACTTGGAAAATCTGGAAATTGGGCAAAGGAAGATATTAACATAATTCATTTTCCCAAGCAAAATATGGGAATGATGGATAATGAAGACCAATATTTTATTTCATGGTCTGAAACACTTTCTGCAATCCCAGTGGAATTCAGATATTCCGAAAAAATCTAGTTCATTTTTATTATTTAAATATAAGAACAGTCAAACAAAAATGTGGTTCTCAGTTGCAACACTCTCACTGAAGTACTTGACAACACATTCATGTTATGCTATACTGCAAGGTATCAACTGAAGCGAGTAACAAAATGGATTTTCTCAAGAATATGTCAAAACACTAAGCTAAATGTTTTGGAGATAAAACAATAGCACAAAACATCTGCATTTGGAGGAACTGTTATGTCAACCGCATCCATTAATCATGGGCTTGGAACACACATAAGAGGTGTTGCCTAAGCAAGTACTAAATCCTTTAAAATCTAGCAAACTGAAATTTCAGCAGCATTAATTCAGTGTACAGTCTGCCAGAATGGTACTTCCCAAAGAACATATCTCCCAAGGACTGAGAGTTGTCAATATGAGTTTTCAGACCGGTATTACTTAATGATCAGTACACCTAAGTTCTCAAAATGCATACATCTTAGCAGTTTCTGAGTAGTAAGTATGCAGATGGTGTAAGCACTTAATATGACAGTTTTTGGAAAAAACAACTATTTCTTATCAGAGTTTGCAAAGCTTCTAATAACAGTGCAATAACAGGGTATTCTTTCTACAAACATAAGCTAACATGGAAAGAGAAAAGGCATGACAGAAATTAAATGTTCAGTATATGTACTTGAGAGCACTAATGTTTGAGGTAGCACAAAAAACTTTGTCAATTACATGACTTGAAACTACTTTATCAGACGCAGATATTTACATACTTTAGTTTACCAGACTGCACTTGTACAGATATTTTTATTTTTGTGATACCAGCTCAAAATTCTCTATGAAATGTTGTTTAGTAGTCACTCACTTTTAAAGCACGCTGGAAAGTACTGATGGATAACAATGCTAGATCTTGTTGCTCCTCTGCGTAACGCATCAGATAAACATATACAAGCTTTTTTATCTGAAAATAAAACACAATGAACATTATTATCAGCAAGTTTTTGAATTCTATAAAACTAAGTGCTAGATTGCACGTTTTCATCAACATATTCTTCTTTGGAAGAAGAGCTAATATATCACTGGAGTATTCACATGCTTCTCATACATCTTATGATTTACTGTAATTCTTTAAATAGAAATTCCCTGAGATGCTACAATATAACCTAATTAATGACACAGTCAGATGAAGGCTAATAACACAAAGCACTGCTTTATATTATCAACTAGTAAATAAAGATTTTAATAATCTAAGAAGCTGATATGTGGCAACTGACCACCTGAGCACTCCTCACGTTTTTTTCCTTATGGAAAACAGCTTAAACTCCAACAGCCAAGGATTTCAACAAGTCCATTTTACTTTACTTTGAAACTCAAAATCAATTACTTTAACATTTGAAAGACAATATAACTTCCAGCTTAAGTGTGGTAACTTACACTATTTAAATCTGATTAAAAGAGCACATCTGATTATGTCTTAGACAAAAGCAAAGGGTATTAGATCCCTCTTTGCCTGACTACAAGCATTCAAAAGATGTAGGCAATATAAGCACACTACAAAGGACGCAATATCCAAAGATTAAGAAAACCTCAGTACGATTCTGGGGGAGGAGGGTATTCAATTTAGTTCACTTTACCCCCTCATGGCCACTGTATGCCCAGGAAGCAGTGAAAACATTTTTTACATTGAAGTTGTAAACTGACTATTGGGGTTTATAATGGAAAATTCTGAAAGACCCTCAACTACAGCTGTGCTATAATTACTGTCACTATCAGAAGATGTATCTTTGTGCCAATTCTGGCAAAAAGCATAATATTAAATCACAGAAGGTTACACCATACTAAATTATTTGTTGTTCAGCTATAGACAAGCAGCAATCAACATTGACCACAAGAGGCCTATGCACTGAATGACTGCAGGTGTGCAAAGAAAGCCTCCTTTCCTTGAAACCACTCTGTGACTAGAAATGGAAGCACTTATAGCTTCGTGACTACACTATTCTTTTACCATTTACCTTCATTCAATGTTAAAATGCTCCTTTCTATAAAACTAATAATAACAGGGGCACATTAGGCTTGAGGAACACAGGCAGATTTTTTTAATTAGTTTATCAATATAAGCACATCAAACTCCATGAGTTATTGACCAAGGCTTATTTTTGTTCTATACCACCAATTGTTTATTAGGTCACTTGTTGTATCCTTACCAACCATGACATGATGCACATAATCAAGTTGAGGTCAGTGTGTACTTATAAAAACAAAAATCACAAGGCACTTCTGTAAACAATAAGATGCCCTTTGCTTCTCTTAAAACAAATGAACGTGTTCTACTGCATCTTCTCGTCCATTTCCTTGTATCAAAGCATTCAGCCTTGATAAAATAAAAAAACAGCAGCCATTTCTGGGCAGGAAAGTCACTCGGATATGAAGTCACTCACATGAACTCATACGCTTTACACTACTGCATTGTTGCAATTTGTACAGACAGATTTGCATAAGAATTCTTAAGAACAGGCAAAAATTTAGCAAAACGTTTTCAGAAAACAGATCAGGACCAATGTACTAAAAATTTGACTTAATCCAGTAACTTTTCATCATTTCAAAATCATCCTAAAAACTGGACCATGATGAAGGTTTCTGAGATGCAGAAGTGCTAACTAGATGGCTGTACGTATAGCTACATTATGACCTAAACCTGTCATCTAACTAACCTTGATAAAGAAATTAGTCAGATGTCTTCACTGAATGCCCTTCTCTCTTTCAACTGTCTCCTTCTGCACAAATACATTAGCACCAAATTGTGGAAAAAGAAGTAATGAGAGAACTTTAACCACAGCCTAGAGGAAGACGTGAACTCACCTGCTCTTTGTTTTAAAATATAAGGCCCATAAAACATAAACAATGAAAGGCTTCTGCTAATAAATGTTAGGTTATATGATAAAACCTTGTCCACACACCCATAAAGGAGCACAGACAGACAACAGGGGTTGAGGCATATTTGCAAGTTATACGGTGCGTTAGCTTCTCCCAAGTCCATGGCACAAACCAATCAGCCCACAGGTGCAGAGAAACATAATAGTAGGAAGGAACCCAAATTTAGGACCCAGAGGCAAGGAGATCTTGTCAGGCCCCCACCAGGACCACTTCAGGAAAGCCTCAGCTCCCATGTCAAGGTGTTAAATCCACCAAGAGACAACACCAGGGTAGCTTTCAGACCAAGGGCGTTTTGTGTGTACAGGTATGAGACAAAGATGAAGAGTGTTTTGGGATTGCACAACACTTATTGTGGGATGTTTCGGGGAGGAACCAAAGCAGAAAGAGAATCAGAGGAATCTATATGATCTGGGGAGGAACGAGTCCGGGAATATATGAGTAAGGAACTCCAGTCAAAATTCAGGTGGAAGAAGGATGTTTACGTGTGCTGGTTTGCCTGAAAATGGGTTCATTTTCTTCGTGCAGTTAGCAACCTTTATTTTTCATAGCTAGCATGCTCACTATTTGGACTTAGCTTGAAAGCAAGCAGATAACACCCCAGCACAGAGTTAATGTTTTTAATTGCTCTGGTCTGAGAGACAAGGACATTCCAAGCTCTCTGTCTCCAGGTGTGAGACATCAAGGAAGGGGGACATGGATGGGGCAGAGCTTGACTGACATCCAGACTGATCAATGAGAGTATTCCATCCAATTAGTGCCATGCTGCAGATTTAAGAGTGGGGCTTTCTGGTTCCTCATCCCCTTTTCTCTTGCTCTTCCCCTCCTCTCGCTCTCTCTTTGGGGTACAGCCAGGGGAGTGTTTGGTGTGGGACATTTAGTTTGGGTTTTTTTGCTGTTTTGTAGAGGCCTCTGAGCCTTTCTGCCTTTTTCCTCTCTTCTCTCGCTCTGGGATCAGCTGTGGGACCATGTGTAGCTTGCTGGGACTGGCTGTTCAGAATGTTTGTTTGGAATTGCCTTGAGTATCTTTTATTTCTATTTTGTATCTATATTTATTAGTAGTGTATTAGTATTTTGTTGAACTGTGTTTATCTCAATCCAAGCTCCTCCCCTCCCTTTTGATTCTCTCGCCTGTTGGGGGATCGAGAGAGGGGGTGAGCGAGTGGGTACTGTGGTTGTATTGCTAGCTCAGTCTAAACCATGACATGATGTAATGTGCAAAAAGGGACAGACCACCTCGGAGGAACATAAGGAGACATGCAGGGATGTGGTGAGGAAGGCCAAGCTCCACTTGGAAGCAAATCTGGGCAGGGATGTCAAGGACAACAAGAAGGGCTTCTTCAAATACATCAGCAGCAAATGGAAGGTTAGCAAAAATGTAGGCCTGCTGCTGCATGAGAAGGATGCCCTGGTGATGGGTGATATAGAGAAGGCAGAGCTACTGAATGTCTTCTTTGCTTCTATCTTTACTGCTAACACCAGCCCTCAGGTATCCCAGACCCTAGAGACTGAAGAGAAAGTCTGGTGAAAGGAAGACTTTCCCTTGATTGAGGAGGACCAGGTTGATCAATGGTGGAGAGTCTGTTTGGAGGCCTGTAGTTAGCAGGGTTCCCAGGGGTCAGTACAGGGTCCAGTCCTGTTCAACCTGTTCATCAATGACCAGGATGAAGAGACTGAGTGCACCCTCAGCAGGTTTGCTAATGATACCAAACTGGGAGAAAGGGCTGACACACCAGAAGGCTGTGCTGCCATTCAGTGAGACCTGGAGAGGCTGGAAGATTGGGCAGAGAAGAACCTGATGAAGTTCAACAAGGGCAAGTGTAGGGTACTGCACCTGGGGAGGAATAACCCCAGGCAGCAGTACAGTTTAGGGGTGGACGTGCTGGAAAGCAGCTCTGCAGAGAAGGACCTGGGAGTTCTGGTCGACAACAGTTTGACTGTGAGTCAACAATGTGCCCTTGAGGCCAAGAAGGCCAATGGTACCTGGGGTGCATTAAGAAGAGTGTGACCAGCAGGACGAGGGAGGTTGTCCACCCCCTCTATTCTGCCCTTGTGAGGCCACATCTGGAGTACTGCGTCCAGTTCTGGGCTCCCCAGTTTAAGAAGGACAAGGAATTACTGGTGGGAGTCCAGTGGTGGGCTACAAAGATGACGAGGGGCCTAGAGTACCCTTCTTATGAGGAAAGACTGAGAGAGCTGGATCTGTTCAGCCTGGAGAACACTGAGAGGGGGTTTCATTAATGTTTATAAACATATCATGGGAATGGGACCAGACACCTTTCAGTGGTGCCCAGTGACAGGCTGAGGGACAATGGGCACAGAGTAAAGCACAGGAGGTTCCATCTGAATATGAGGAAAAACTTCTTTACTTTGAAGGTGACAGAGCGCTGGAACAGGCTGCCCAGAGAGGTTGTGGAGTCTGCTTCTCTAGAGACATTTAAGACCCATCTGGACAAATTCCTGTGTGATCTACTCTAGATGTACCTGCTTTAGCAGGTGGGTTGGACGAGCTGATCTACAGAGGTCCCTTCTAACCCTAACCATTCTGTGAAAACAGAGGGATAAGCAAATAAAAATGGCTGGACACATCTAAACAGTTTGCTCATTGGTACATCTACTCTTCCATGCCCTGCAACTGATGAGCACAATCTATTGTATTTTCTCATTAAATTTCATTTTTACCTCACCAAGAAAAATAGTTATTCTCTACTCAGTATAAGGGTGCATGTATGTGCATGCAACTACAGTCAGGCCACAGGCTCGAGGGTGAGGATGTCCAGAGGCTCCAGCAACAAAAGAGAGCAGAGTGAATCCTAAGTGTGACTCCAGCAACTGGAATGGGATCTCAAGTAATAGGGGCCCCTGTGTAAATGGTGGCCAGCACCTGGAACAAGTGAAGGTCTGGCTGCCAGCAGCTGGGCTCTGACCACAGTCCAGAGGACCCATGAGTAAGGGTGCAAGCAATTGAAGTGACTGGAGTATGTGAAACCAAGCACAAGCCCATATGTCTGTAGTGCCAGTGACTGGAATGGGTGCAGGTGTGCCACTGGATCAAGCTGCACTAACAGGTGAGTAGGTGAAGTGGCCTAGGAAGGAGGTAGGTAAGGGTGGGTATCTAAGGGCAGGACCACAGGGGCAGCCCACTATGGCATGGACCAGGGGAGTCCCAACCAGTTACCAGAGAACCCAGATGGTTTGTGGATGTCAAGGATCAAGAGTCATGTGCGTATCTCTAAGGGCATAACCACAGCAGGTTGAATAGTAGAGAACCAGGTGAGTGCTGGCCAGGTCCAGTTGTATGTGCACACATTTGTGTGGCTAAGGGCAAGACCACAACGGGGCAGCTACTGGGAGACCATTGGAGTCCTATTCGTACATGTAGAGCGGTCTGTACCAGCAAATGAATGAGGGCTGCAGCCTCAAATGCCTGTATGTCCCAGTGCCAGCAAGAGGGGTGACTGCGATGCAGGGGCCAACCACCAGGTAGACTGTGTCTGAGCCCAGCTGTCAGAGGGATCCACACTGTACTAATGTATGTATGTATACATTTCCACTAGGGGACCTTCATCTTGAACTGCCAGGCTGCTGCTGCTGTTTGTTGTCATGTGAGTACCCTGTGTCAATTTATGTGGCTGCCTCTGTGTACATGCATTTCTTGTGTGTCTGTATATACACAAAACATACTCCTGCATTTGCACACCTAGCAGGAATACACTCCCATTACTGGTTGGGCTGGCAGCCTAGAACTGGTGCAGTCTTGCCTCTGCCAGGCTAGCAGTTCCAGGTCTAACATTTAAAAACACTTAAGATGAACAACGCTGTTCATGGCACTCCTCTTTCGTGTAAGGTATCCATTCAAAACTGGACTTAGAGTACTCATAACCTAAAAACACAAGTTAAAGTGGAAGGGAATATTTAACTAGTATAAGTGTGATTCCTTGCCCCATTTCCTTTTACTACCTATTATTAAAATTACAGTTACAATTTCTGAAGTTATTTTAATACAGGAAGTTCTGAAAGGCTGCGAATTGTCATCTTTGCACACTTCTGCCTCCTTGACTTAAAAGAGGTCATTATTTGGCCTCGAGTCAAATATATGTGTTATTTCAGAAAATGGAAAAAACAAAGCTTTAAAGTAGTAGCTAAAAAATAATAACTTCTTGAATGGTGAAATTAGACTCAAACTTGACTATTATTATCCATTCATATAAACCAAGGAGAAAAAAAAAAAAGACGTATCTGTGACCTTGTATATTGCAGCACATTAGAGCGATACAGGAGTATGCTGAAGTCATTATTGCAGGAAATATAATCTTCAGTGCCAGGGAAAAAGGAATTTTTTGTTCCTATTAATAACAGAGGCTGAGATACGTATTTCCAGGAGAGCAGGGAAGAACTGGAGCATGCATTCAATTGACTTCTCCTCTTAAAAGCCAGTGCTTCAAACCACTGTTTCCTGCATTTTTTACAAAATTATGATCCTGTGCAGTAGAAAGTAACTAATATTGCATGCTTGCTCTGCATTCCTCAAACTGATGCTTGTTGGTCACTACACAGTTCAGAACTACAAATTTACAGATGTTATTTTCATCCAAATCTCATTTGTCAAGTCAACTATAATTCTGATAGCTCTGCACTGTAGCTGGCAGTTTGTGCATAGTACTGGTAGTAAGCAGAGTAACATTTTCTTTATAAAACCTCTAGTTGTACAGCTTTCTAATGCAGTTGCTGCTTTAGATTTCCTTGAGCCACATAGTAAGCCTGTGGATTTTAAATCTTTCACAGTTGAATGCAATCTCTGTTTTTTAACTTCCAGGAAATTTGAATTTTCACTCGTCCACGGTGAGGCTTTTTTTCATTTTCTTGCTTTCTTACAAGAAAAAAAAATACAGAAGCAAGCTACTTTGTCTGTCTAACTCCTGATACTGGGGCAAGAACAGACACATATGCTGCTAAAATAAAATGGATGGTAAACAGCCTGAAAGAGAAACTTGTATTTCTGCTACTGTTCTTATGTATAGCAATCCTGAAAACAATTACTAAATAAAGCTTCTTTTAATTAAAAGTCACACAATTTAGTGCAAGTTGAATAAATGTATTGAAGTAACTGGACTCAAAAAAATAACTCATATTGCAGATGATTGTGACTCAAGTTCTTCATCAGCTGCTTTTATAGGAAGTTTAATTTTTTTTTGTCTGCCTCTTCATATACTCCTTTCATAATTTTTCATACAAAATAAATTACTAAGGGCATATTCCAAAGATGCACGTATGACTGTAGTTTAAAGTCTCCATGTCTTATAGAACATAAAAGTAACCGAAAGATTTAAGATTACGCTGCATATCAGCAAAAATTTCTTCTCTGCTCAAGATGGGATCTATCCCCTCCACATTCCAAATAGTCACATCTCTCCAAAAGATCCTGAGATTTGAAGGCTACTTTTCTGTAATCTTCTGTAATCACAGGCACTCACACTAATGAAGTACTAAACAAATTCTCTATACTAAATTATAAAAAAACCAACACTTAGGTATTGTGAAACAAAAAAAATTAAATGCAATTCATTAGTAACATCACGTTTTGTCTAACCATGAATTCATACAGACATGTTTAACTGAGCTAAAGTGATTTCACTCTGCAATCCTAATCCTGAGACACTCCTTTTATAAATACACTACATGAGTAGAACAGTGAAAACTTTTTTACCCATCTCTTACCTCTCAGCCTTGATCTGCCATAGATGTTTTCTAATACACTGTAGCACAATCCCTACTCAAACTTCACAAGCCACACAACACATCAAATAAACTTCTCAGAATTACCAGCACACACTTCTGCAAACATTCTCTAATCAATCATTTTTAAATGTAAATAGTTATTACTCCTCTCTTCAAAGCAGCCAGTAGGTTCTTTATTTACATGTCAAACTATCACCACAATGCTGTCATTGAAATTAAACCCTGAGAAATTCTGTTAAAAAAATACTAGAGATTCTATGGTTCATGTTGAAGTCAGATACAAGTAAGTAAAGTTTTCATTAATAGATCTTCCATAGCAGTATGCTTAACAAGCTATACAAATACCTCAATATTTTTACTGGCAACATTCTTCACAACAGCAGGAAAGAGCTCAGAAGCATTTTTGCCTTTTGCAATCATCTGAAAAAAAAAAAAAAAAGAAAAATTGAGAGACAAATCTTGGCAATGTAGTAATATAATTTGAGTCTTTCTGTTGTTTTGTTTTAGTTTTTTTTTTCCCCTAAAAAAGACAGGCATTTACTCCAGATCTGCATTTCAAGCCTGATTTCTATGAAGCTGAGAATAAAGTCTGATTTTTTTGTTAACTATTAGACTTTGCAGGATACTATCCATACCAAAAACAAAAAAAAAAAAACAAAACAAACACAAAAAAAACCCACAACACAAAACTAAAACCAACCAAACAAACAAACCAACCACAAACCACACCACACACACACCAACCATGGCTGGTTATACGTTTGGGGGATGGAATCAGCAAACTGGACTTTACCATATCAGATAGCACTTTTAATGCTTTAAAAATTACTTAAACCAAAGATCTTGCTAATCTGAAAAGCTTCACAAAATTACCTTTTGGGAGCTACTATCTGAAGGAAAAAAAAAATTAATCAGAAGTTACAGAGGTTTTAAGTCCTGTTCCTCTTCACTGAAACAATCTTGGTGCACAACAGAATCAAGGAGAAGAAAAAAAGAAAAAAAAAGAAAAAAAAAGAAAAAAAAAGAAAAAAAAAGAAAAAAAAAGAAAAAAAAGAAAAAAAAGAAAAAAAAGAAAAAAAAGAAAAAAAAAGAAAAAAAAAGAAAAAAAAAGAAAACAAAGAAAAAAAAGAAAAAAAAGAAAAAAAAAGAAAAAAAAGAAAAAAAAAAGAAAAAAAAATCGACATCACACTTTAAAACAAAACGAGGTTGTTTTCCATAGCAAGCTAAACACAAAAGGCCTTAGACTGTTTATACGGAACAACAACAACAAAAATCAACAGGTAAAAGCAAGATCAGTCAGCCCACTGTGGGGTTTCAGGTTTTTTGTGTTGGTTGGTTTTCTGTTTGTTTTTCTGGGGTTTTGGGGGTTTTTTTGTTTGTTTGTTTGTTTTTAATTAAGAAAGTTTTCATATTTGGTCTCAGAGAAATTTGAAACTAGGGCATGTAGTAAACAATAAAATTGTCTCTTCAGCCCTTGTTTGAACAGTCTAAGGAGGGAGTTATTTATAAGAAACCAAGTATATGAGAAGGAATAAAATACTTCCATATACACTACAGCTGCACAACTCTCTTGTATCTTAAATCTAATTCCAGCAGAATGTCTGCCAGTACATCATGGTCATGCTGTAAGCCATGGAATCTAATGCATGTGTTAGATGAAGTTACAGTGCTGCTGAATGCAAACTCAGAGCACACCCAGCTATGGTCAAGAGCGGGATCCTGTCAGCCAAACACCAGGCTAATCAGAGAGGTTAAGAGCTCACCAAGACAAGCAAATATGCAGGGATCCAACACAGGATCATGACGTTTGCAACTGCAGTTACTGCTGTTCAAAACCATCTCGCATCCCCACCATTCCACAACTTTATACAGCTGATTAAACTTCATATTCCTAACTCACAGGTCTGTGTATTTCACTGATAAAACATATTAAGAGCATGAAGAACTAGGATCTCATGCAACAAAAGCAAGAACACACAAAACCAGGCAATATCTTGACAAATTGTATATTTAGAGAAGGTTAGAAGAAAGACACTAGAAACTAGAAAAAGAAAAAAGGTAGTTGTAATTCAAGGTATTACTGAGTAAGCCTTACAAAAGGGTTTAATAGCAGCAGTCCAGCATGACATTTCAATTTAACCAACTATTTCTTGCAGCTGTATTAAAGCACAGGAAGTGACAAACTAAGAAGCAAGCACAATGTATGAGTTTCAACAGGGTTTAACTAAGAACCTAAATTACACCACAGCTGTCAGGACTGGAGGATCTTTGTAATAAATTCCAGATTCAGAATGATCAGGGTCAACTAGAACTTAGTAGCAAGATGCACTGCAGAGAAGTATCATAGAATAAAATATTATCAATCATCTCATCTTGATGCAACAGGAGTTAGGATGATCCTTAGACTTCCCTGACAGGCTGTAACAGTATGACTCTATGCATTACTTGCATTATTTAACTTATCAACCATAATAGCTCTAGTGTACCATGTAAATATGTATTTAGGGTCTTTTAAAAGAGTGTATTTTGACTCATTAAGTCATAACTATTAGCCTAAATCCTCCTTTCCCATGGATCATTAACCTGAAAGAACATAATGGTTCTTTCCAAGACTAAGGTCTATCATGTCGTTTTTGTTGCTGTGCCTAGACATTCTCCAATTGTGTATCTGGAGTTCCTGCACAGACAGAAACTTTCATTCTAGAAGAAGTGCTATTTAATGTCAGGGTGTACTAAACTTCTTACTTTTCATGAAAGAGACAGACAGAGATGGCATGTGAATTTGTTTCCTAAATTTATGCTCCAAAACCTTTATGAGCAAAATCCCACCGAGATTTTTTTCCCAGATGTGAAGTTTAGACAGGTTTCAAGACCTGGCAACATGAATATCTTGGTTGTTGTAATATCAGTGTATGTTTTAAAAGAAGTATCAGCTACTGTGTTCTCATGCACACAGTAGAATAAACTCAGTTCTGTATACACTTTGAATTAATTTCTAAACCAGCAGTGTTGCTTGTTATCTTCCAAGACTATCATTATTTTGTGCCATGTATGTAAGGAAGAAATATAAAAAATAACATACTGACTAAAAAAAAAAAAACATTTATCATTAAAGTTACACATACCTATCTGAGTGGAAGGCAGGTTTAGACATCTTCATGTAAGAGGGGGAGTGGAAAGATCAAAACTGGATTACTCCTAGGCTTGAAATTACATAGTTAAAAGGCACTCTCTGCAAGACAGATTTGTTTTTATTTGTAATGAATCTCTCCTGGGGAGAGATTCATTTGTAATGAAACCCTTTCCTGGGGAGAAGGTTTGGAAACCACCTTAGAGGAGGAAGAAGCAGCAAAATGAGCTATAAGCGTTGTTATCCTGGTACTTTTCCATCACACCTACATGGACTAAGGAAGGTCTTGAAGTCTACTAGAAGAGTAAGAAAACTATTGTTATGCACAGCTTTTCGCCCTACCTAAAATTAGTGAAAATAAGCATTCCAGTGAGACATGTTAAACAATACTTCAACAACAGAGTTCCTTTTTCCACTAATAATAAGGCTAGAGGAAGCCTTTCATCTCTGGAGAACATATCTGATCCCTGAGAACTCTTTAGATGTAAGCACACAACTGGTAACCCATAGGGATTTTTGTGCCCAACAAGAACTTTATCACCACTGCCTCAAGGCCTTGTGCTAATTCTGCAAGGTCCCAGTCCTGGCCTATAAAGCTCACTGTCTATTATGAGAACCTGAGGTTGGTACCAGGTATCTGTTATGAAACACAGTTTAAACACAAGATAACAGCAAATACGTGGAAAATATAGAAGAGACTAAAAACAGCGAATCCAGGAATTCAAACAACTCACTTGTGGTCAAAAACAGTCAATCTTATGAGCTAGAAGGCTGTTTCTGCTTCAAGAAAAGAACCAGCAGCTGAGCAATGGAAAAACACCCAAGAAACAGAAGGTGTCTGCTGCTATCTTGAGGAGTAGTGTTCTTCTAGCATTTGGAATGGGGACTGAGAACTTACAGAAGGGCAAAAATCTGGAACTGGTAAGTGTAGGTGGAGAAGAAAGAGTGTGCTCAATTTAGTTCTGCCTTCCCTTGCTGAAGACCTCCTTGCCTGATCACCTAAGCTTAAGACCATCAAGGACCACAGCTAAGTACACATGTCCAGCTTTATGGTATCATATACTTCTGTTACAGGAAATTAAATAAAAAGTTGTTAAGAACTACTTTGAATATGTAACCATAGCAAGTATTTATAATAAGTGTATTTGCTTATTGTGCGCTCATAATGAGAGCATTGTCCACAGGAAGAAATGGGGAAAAAAAATCTAGTAAAGCCTTGGTTTAAAATTTACACCTGAATCAATTTAATAGTTTCTGATTCCCCCATATACATACATACACACATACATTCAGTTGCAACAGTCTCCAAATACAGATAAAGATCTGGCCACTTTTTTTAAAAAGAAAACCAAGGGAAAAGCAGATAACTCTCCCCAACCCTCCCACTCATAGTAAAAGCCAGAAGAACGATCTTTTCCGAGGGAAGCAGAAGAATGTAAGTTACCACATGTTGAAACTATGACGCTTCTAAAGGACACGATTTCTTGCAACAGCACCTCTGTGTGCCAGACTCACACGAGTCAAACCCTGGGCAATTGCACATTGTGTTGGAGAAGAAGAGCCAAGAAACCTTTCACCAAAAAACCCCCTTGAAGTTATGAAATGGAGAAAAGAAAGCTGAGGGGAGACCTTACCACTCTATACAATTACCTGAAAGGAGGTTATAGCAAAGTGAGTACTGGTCTCTTCTCCCACACAGCAAGTGTTAGAACAAGAGGAAACGGTCTCAAGTTGTGCCAGGGGAGGTTTAGATTGGATATTAGGAAAAACTTATTCCCGGAAAGGGCTGTCAGACATTGGAACAGGCTGCCAGGGAAGTGGTTGAATCACTATCCCTAAAGGTGTTTAAAGGCCATGTAGATGAGGTTCTTAGGGACATGGTTTAGAGGCAGACTTGGCAGTTTTTATGTTAACGTTTGGACTCTATGATCCTAAGGGTCAAGCTAAATGATTCTATGAAATAGTAGCTGATAGGTTACTCAGATCCAATAGGTAATTGATTCTTTGGCAGGACTAGGATCAAAGGCAAAAGCAGAAGACAACCAGCTTGAGTAAAATTTTCATCACTAGGGGATACTGAAAGGAGATATTGCTAAGTTTAGAGTTGGGGGAAAGACCATGATTGCATGATACAACCTGTATCTTATATAATCTAAAAAAGTAAAAACTGTAAACACAATTTGTCATTTTACTCCTACAAATTTCTGTTGTTTCTTGTCTGCTGAATTAAGGCAGCATGAGAGGCTCCTCTGAAGGAACCATTTCCTCTATAAGATCTCACCTCCCTACTGAAAATTGATATTTAAAGCCATATTGGCACTGTTACGTAAACATTTTAAAATTATATGGCTGCATGTATTTTGATAGTGCAATTTCTACACAAAATTCCAAAGTAAGGACTTCCTTAAATACCATTTAAAGACTCAAATGCTGAGTTGGTAGAGGATCTGTAAAACAAAAACAGTATTCATATCCAAGAACTAAAAACAATAATGGAAAAGATACCCTAACAAATAAAAGTAATAATAATTAAAAAAAAAAAAATCACATACCCCAACAATCCTTTTCATAGCATCCAGCTTTGCAGAATCTTTACTGCTTTCCAACATCTGTTTTAGGTCTTCATTTCTGTGGTAGAAGCACAGTAAAACATCAATTAGAAAAAAGTAAAAAATAAAATCAGAATACTATTTTTATATTCTTGCATCAATTCAGCAACTTCGGGTGAAGCACTGCCGCTTCTTGCTCACTTTTAAATTGTATTTGTTACCACGCCGGCCTTGTATAATGAAGTGTTAGTAGAAGAATCTATCAGATTCCAACAATAATGCAAGACCATGCAACTTTAATCTGCTGTTAGCTGAAAGCTGAAGTCCTGAGGCAAGAGAAGAGCTCAGTTTCATTCATTCACTCCTCACTTTTTGCCCAGTAAGAGCCACAATGTAATAGCCTGAGGCTGACATGTCTGTATTACAATATAATATCAGCTTACATAAATCACCAAAAAGTCCAATAGCAGACTTCAGTATGGTCCAAATCTCAACGAGAATCAAGCATGTAACTTTAGGTTTTCATCTGCCTTTCTGGATTGTAAACTGCTGTCCCTTGTCCTCAGGATTAAAAGCCTCAGATCTATAGTACAATACATCTGTTCCACACGCCATAAGATTGATAGCTCAATGATTAGACACATGTAGTGTTCAAGCACTTTTTACAGCTGAAATAAAATTCCCACACAGAAATATTAAGTCAGCAAGGATGTCCTCTAACAGATATAGCTTCTCATTAGCCACGACTAGTAAGAAACCTCACCATGCTTGGCTTTTTAGATGCAAAGGATAACAGTCTAATTGCATGTGTATACTCTGAAAGTTTACAAAAAAGACTCTTTGAAGAAATAGCCTTTTGTAATGCCTAGATTGCTCAAGTACTAAAAAATATGAAGCAAACAATGGCTCAAGAACGGATACTTGCAATATTTAAAAAAACTCCAAAAGCTTTCCAAGTTTACAAACCCTGTGAGTTTTCACATTGTAGAGGGCAACACAGAAATTCAGACAGAATTTCAAAAGTGAATGCGAAACCTAGATATATTCTGATTTATCACTGCCCTCAGTATTTCAGATGGGGAGAAAAAGAGGTTTAAGCCAAAGCCAGAATTAGTTACAATGAGATAAAATGTTGCCATCCATTTCTTCATAAACCTTTAAATAGCATTTTTTACTACTTGCAAGGCATAGAGTCACTTTAATTGAGATTTTCCTTGTATTTTCAGACCCAGTACTGCATCTACCTGTGCCTCTCCTTGAGAAATCCACACTACCCACACAGTTCAGTATACATCCACAAACTTAAGAACCACAACCAGATGGGGAAAAAACCCAAACACCATTTGTTCCTAATAAACCAAAAGAAAAACATGCAAAATTAAGGATGCAGATATCTACAAGCAACTTTTCCAATTTAAGTCTAACCGCTTTTTCAAAACCAAGTGTTTTGTGAAATATGGGATCAAGTAGCAACAAATAGAGGAAGTAATACAGCAGCAAATTAAAGTACATGCTGAAGACTACCTCCCAGAAGACAGGAATGACAAAAGCATTCAGTTATCACAGGATGACTGAGTTACCAGTGTAAAAAATATTTTTTTAAAAAGGCAAAAGGTGAATTTTAGACATAAGGACAGAATAAAGATGTATCTAAAAATGAAATGTACTTCTAACTGCTTCGAGAAAATATTCCATCACACATTTCAAATTAAAACATTTTGAAATGTCAACAGCTAAGATACAAACCAAAGAAATTAAGACATGAAGACCTGGTTACAGCCTTCATTTCATAAGAGAAATGCACCACCATGGAAAAAAAATACCAATAAATAAAAAATAAAAAATGACAAGTTCTTGATGAATCCATTTGGAAATTAATTGCTACATGAACTGATGTATTTCTTTCAATCTTTTCTAAAAATTATAATCTGGTATTAGCAAGCATTACATACTTACAGAGTAAAATATCGTTCCAGATATTCGTATGGATCAGAATCAGCAGCAGCAAGCCTTTTTTCTTCTACGGTTAGATATGGCTTCAGTGTAACCTCAAAGTTTTGCCCTTTAAGAGCAGATTTAATAGTGCAAGACACCTCAATTATTTTACCCAGCATTGTAGAATTCTGTTCCATTCTTTCAAGTACAGTATTAAAAAAAAAAAAACCACAAAAAAAACAATAAAAAAACCACACACACTCAACCCAGCTTGCCTGCTGAGACTGAGGTCTACTCAAAAAAGAAAATCTTATTAAGTCACAGGATACCCACTCCCTTGCTGTTTCAACTTCTAGAAACAAATATCCTACACAGATTTCAAAGGTCATTTCCCTCCAAAAACAACTCTTATCAGCAGCCTCAATGAACAATGGGAAAGGCAAACGCATTGCAGTCTTTCATAATATAGTTTATTGTACAGTACAAAAATATTGCCATCTTCCAAGCATTAAGAAGATGTAAGCGAATTTCAATCCTTAAGTATAATCCTTAGAACAGAAAGCATAAATGCAAGCTTCACACTGCTGTTCATGCTTCTATATTAATTAGTTATTCTGAAGTGACAGATCTTCAGTACACAATGTTAGACAAATAACTTCTTTATCATCTATGTTCACTTGCCAGGAGCTCGGGAACATGCAAGCAACCCTTCAGCTGCATCAATACCTTGGCCTCTCCCCACTAAAGCTTTGAGAGTAATTCTGGCTTTACAGAGTCAGGTACATATTATAGATGATGGAAATATAAGCTTTATTACTTCAGCAGCAAAACCAGGTTTAAGGAAGCCTAATATAATAGTTGATAAATTATATGGAGCTATATGAACCAGGACAGTAATGGTTCAACAACAGTAGGTGCAAAAAAGCCTTTATAAGAGTAAATAAATAGTCTCTGAGCCCGTTTTTCCTAAGAGCAAGAAGGGCTCAAATGACTGAGAGGGGGAAAAAGAAGAGTCCCAATTGTTTCCCTGTATTCCCAAGCTGCAGTTGAGTGTCTCAACCTCTATATATAATACAGCCCCACTGTCCTAAAAAGTTGGCAGTTGAAAGCACAGGTATGGACTATAATTAGAAATATTATACCTATATATAATATGAATAGGGTATGAAATACAATCTTTTTTTTTTCATAGCATCTACCCAAAAAAGGCAATGAGCCAATTATTAATATATTAAGGAATCAGTACTAAGCCGCCTCTGTAATCTTTACCACCACAGGTTTGTATTCTTCAATAAAAGAATTTGAAAGGTAAGAGACTGTAAATTAGGAGTGCAAAATCATTGTCTAACTTTCTCTCATGGCAAGCATCAAACATGACAGACCCGTGATGATACAACATGATTGAAATCACAGAACACATCCAGAATAATACATTCTCATTAAATTACTGGTCAAATGTTAAAAGTAGGAAGATGATTTTTAACTTTCTTCTAGGTTTTCACGTGTTATGATCATAGCCTTTAAGAGATATGCTACTTTTGTCTTTCTGCCTCAAAGCACTGCTTTCTTCATATGCCTTTGCACCACTTCTGGATACAACAGGGTGTGGATATGACAGGGTCTATGACAAGCCTACCAGTTAGTAGTATTCTTACAGATATTACTGTAAAAAAGTAAATAAAAACTACTGGTTAGATTTTTCTAGTTCTCATTCTCTTTCATGCTCCATCTGCTCCCCTGCCATAAAAACAAACAACAAAAAACAAACAACAAAAAGCCACCACACTACACAAACTACACCTTTCAAAAATACCACCCCAATGCACCAAAATAAGAGCAAAAGTACCCCCAAAACACCTAGTTGGCAGCCAAGAGAACCGCCAAACTATTTTAACAGCCTGGAGTCTCATGCGAGAAAGGACCCTGAGCATCACTCTTCATGCTGATTATGGCAAAGAGCAACTAAACAACTCTGACTACGCCATACTCTTGTTAGCACACACTTGGTCACTGAAATGGCATCTTGCTCAGATTAAGTCAGCACAACTGCACATGACAGAGGTTTAAACCAACCATGTCAGGGATAAATCTGGGCCTCACTCTCAGTTACTTTGTCTTCTTGTAGTAACCATCACAAACCTTTAATTACATTAAACTAATTCATAATCTGTAGCACATAATTTGCCACTGCACCTACCTATTCTGAACAACTGTTGTTAAGAGAACACTTACTCCACCCTGATAAGATACACACTCATTCTATCCCCTTTTTAGCCACAACTCCAATGTACCCAGTTACTTAACAAAGTCACTCACTTACCATAACGCTTTCTTCGTAAAAAGCAGAAGTTTAATAGGTATTAAAACTGCAACAGAAGCCCAGGAGGCGATGCAACAATTATGCTTTAGCTACAAAATCTTTACTCCTGGAAGTTTATCAGCCTGCTGTGTTACAAACTAACAATTTAATTCTGATTCAACCTGCCGTCTGTATGCCCCAGAACCTGGGAACAGTTTTAATCAGCTCTAAGAAAGGAGAGGGAATTTTAAACAAATGAACTCGTGGTGAGACACAGTCTCTGTACACAAGGACAGCACTGTGTCACTGCAAGATAAGATATAGGAAATGGCAAACTAATCTACCACAGAGGAGGTAGCAAGCTTCAGCAGTTCTGATATTATGGAACCATCTGTTATAGAACAAAAGTTACAGAAATCCCATTCAAGAGAGTTTTAATAATGCATATCTTCTTTAAAGTTCTCCATCCCCTGCATGCTTTCAGTTAAACAGTATCAACTGAATTGTTCTTGTGTTCAAAGTCTTTAAGAGACTTCAGCCTGGGTAACATATTTTAACCGCAGCATACTGACATTTTTTTTTTTGCCTGCAGAACAACAAAATGTTCCAATGTGAAGTCTGAAATACTACGAATGTTACCAGGTTGGAAGTAAAAAATCCACACTGATAGAGCACCTTAACCTTTGGTTCTGGCACCTGAGTAGTAACAAAGTCCTATAGAAGGTCCTGTGTGACCCCATAAAATTAAAAAGAATAATAATAAATATATATACATAAAAATATAAAAATCAGATTTTTTACATTTTACTGGCACTGCAAAATCCTTAAATCGGCTTATTCTAGCTCAGATTATTGTTTAAACTGCAAACAATTTTGAATTTAACACTTAAAGAGGATCTGTAAATAGATTTCAGAGTCATAGAACATGGACGCTAAAATGGCAGCAAATACATGCTGCAATTTGAGTTTATTTTGCTGTTGATTTGGGGTCTTCTTCTAGCAGGAAATTAAGAAATCTGAGTTTCACTGTTTCATTCTATACCACAAACTGTTTGAATGACATCTTGTGGTGCTATTCAGTATTGCCACCCTCTTCTGTTACAACACTACTTATATTTATTACCAATTTACAACACCAACATAGAATTCAACTATTACTTCAAGGGAGACTCAGATCATTTGGCTATGAGTGTAGCTGCAGTATGGTTTAAAGAGAATCTGAGAAAAGAAGTAACCTATATCCTCTTCAGTCACCCCTAATTTTTCAATGCAAAAAACAGGCATACTGCCCAAAAAGCAGACCTGGTAGTTTTAAAGGATAAACTACAGAGATGTGAGGAAAACCAGGATGACTGTAGTATCCTGCAAGGCTGAGAACCACAGAGAACAACACTAGTTATAGTTTGACAAGCAACATAATTTAACTTATTTAATGACTGCTTTGCCACTAGCTTATCAAGCACTTGCCATCTGGATAGTTTAGGTACAGTCTCATCCTTGTCAGTGAGGAAACATACAGAAAACAGTAAAGTTAAAACTGAATAAAACATCTTCCCAGTTCCCTGTTGTGAAATTACAATACCTGAACAATGTTTGAGTAACCCAGTGCATGAACACCTGTTAAGTTGCTGCCCACCACTAACACCAACGCAGATACGTAGACAACCTACATTTCAGAAGTTCTAACCAGATGGATGCTACTATGACAGAGCAGTTTGAAACCTTTTCTAAAGAGGACTGTGATTTAATCTAAGATTATCTGTCATCAGTAGAGTGGTCATATACACTACTTCACCAGCAACAAGAAAAGACGAGAAGTATCAGTCTTGCAATCCCACTGCATAGGATCTTTTCTGACAGTGTCCACACCTCCAATGCTGCAGGGAAGCTTCTGAGAGAGAAAAATCTTCCTTGCTGGCAAAGATGAGTTTCCTGAAGGCTGAGGAAGTGGCATGTGAGGTGATGCTACAACTGAAGTGGTCATGTCAATTTACAGCCTGTCTTGAGGGCAATAATCAGAATTTGCAGATATTTGCATAACACTTTTCAGCATTTGATAGTTGTGAAGAAATTGTGAGAGAGTGAGAAGCAGTACTTTTCAGCTTCCCCAAAAATGGTGGGAAGAGACTTATTTTAAAGATATCACCACAAAGGTGGCACTGTCACTGCCAGAACCTACAACAGTGTTAGCATATACATATGTATCACAGGATGGCTGGAGGTGGAAGTGACCTCTGGAGATCATCTCGTCCAACCCACCTGCTAAAGCAGGTTCACCTAGACCAGATCGCACAGGAATGTGTCCAGGTGGGTCTTCAGTGTCTCCAGAGAAGGAGATTCCACAACCTCTCTGGGCAGCCTGTTGCAGTGCTCTAGCAACCTCAAAGTAAAGAAGTTTTTCCTCATATTCAGATGGAACTCCTGTGCTTCAGTCTGTGCTCATTGTCCCTCAACCTGTCACTGGGCACCACTGAAAGGTGTCTGGTTCCATCCTCTTGACATCCACCCCTGAGATACTTAGAAACATTAATGAGACCCCCTCTCAACGTTCTCCAGGCTGAACAGATCCAGCTCTCTCAGTCTTTCCTCATAAGAAGGGTACTCTAGGCCCCTCGTCATCTTTGTAGCCCACCGCTGGACTCCCACCAGTAATTCCTTGTCCTTCTTAAACTGGGGAGCCCAGAACTGGACGCAGTACTCCAGATGTGGCCTCACAAGGGCAGAATAGAGCAGGCGAAGAACCTCCCTCGTCCTGCTGGTCACACTCTTCTTAATGCACCCCAGGTATCACTGGCCTTCTTGGCCTCAAGGGCACATTGTTGACTCATGCTCAAACTGTTGTCGACCAGAACTCCTAGGTCCTTCTCTGTAGAGCCACCTTCCAGCACGTCCACCCCTAAACTGTACTGCTGCCTGGGGTTATTCCTCCCCAGGTGCAGGACCCTACACTTGCCCTTCTTGAACTTCATCAGGTTCTTCTCTGCCCAATCTTCCAGCCTCTCCAGGTCTCACTGAATGGCAGCACAGCCTTCTGGTGTGTCAGCCCTTTCTCCCAGTTTGGTATCATTAGCAAACCTGCTGAGGGTGCACTCAGTCTCTTCATCCAGGTCACTGATGAACAGGTTGGACAGAACAGGACCTAATACTGACTGAGGATATTGTGAGTGATGGTGTCAAAAGCCTTGGTAAAATCAAGGTAGACAACATTCACTGCTTTCCCTTTGTCTACCCAGCCAGTCATACCATCATAGAAGGCTATCAGCTTGGTCAAATGTGATTTCCATTTGGTGAACCCCTGCTGACTACTGCTGATTACTTCTTTTCCTCCACATGCATGGAGATGATGTCCAGTTGTTCCATCACCTTTCCAGGGATGGAGGTGAGGCTGACTGGCCTGTAGCTTCCTGAGGTCTCCTCCAATCCCTAACATTCTGTGATTCTTGCCCTTTTTAAAGACTGGAGTGACGTTGACTTTCCTTCAGTTCTCAGGCACCTCTCCTGTTCTGCAAGACTTTTCAAAGATGATGGAGAGCAGCTTAGCAATAATGTCTGCCAACACCCTCAGCACTCATGGGTGCATCCCATTGGGGCCTATGGATTTGTGGATGTCCAGTTTGTCCAAACAATCTCTAACCTGGTCCTCCTCACCCAAGGAAAAGTCTTCCTATCGCCAGACTTTCTCTCCAATCTCTAGAGTCTTTGACTCCTGAGGGCTAGTGTTAGCAGTAAAGATGGAAGCAAAGAAGGCATTCAGTAACTCTGCCTTCTCTATATCACCCATCACCAGGGCACCCTCCGCATTCAGCTGGAGGCCTACATTTTCCCTAACCTTCCTTTTGCTGCTGATGTACTTGAACACACCCTTCTTGTTGTCCTTGACATCCTTGGCCAGGTTTGCTTCCATCTGGAGAGCCTGGCCTTCCTCACCATATCCCTGCATACTCTAACAGCCTCATTATATTCCTCCCAGCTGGTCTGTCCCTTTTTCCACATTACATAAACATCCTTCTTCCACCTGAGTTTGGACTCGAGTTCCTCACTCATCCATGTTGGCTTCTTACTCCTCAGGTGGCCCACAACTTTTACTTGATTTCTCCCTTGTAGGGATGCATTGGTCTTGAGCTTGGAGGAAGTGACGTTTGAATATCAGCCAGCTCTCATGGACGACCCTACTTCTTAGAGCACTATCCCATAGGATTCTTCCAAGCAGGACCTTAAAGAGGCCAACATTTGCCCTGCTGAAGTCCATGGGTTTGGTCCTACTTATTGTCCATATCGTATGTCCACAAATCTTTATATGCCAAAAGAACTCTGGTTTTCTCAAAGTAAGAAAACTACCACAGAGTGGTACAGACAAGGACAGCCTTCAGAAAAGCATAACTAAGAAACTCTGGAATTTCTTGCAAGTGTCAGCTTTATGTTCTAACAGTCTTACAGAAATGTATTTTTAATGCCATTCAGGATGCAGATCACAAGTGTCTAGGGCAAATATGACAGCATAATAAATACGCAGAAACCACAGTGAAGGCCTTAAACTATAAAACTTGCCTTTCTGAGGAATAAAATAAGCCTCAAAAAAATTTAATGACTACATTACAGAGAATCACAGCAAATCAGCAGTTCACTGTCTGCATCCTCGTATGTGCCAAGTGCATGGCAATAAGAATGTATTTACTGTGTGTCACTTCCCATCAGATCTGACCGATTTCAGCTAGAGAAGTGCTCTGCAATAGCACGCCCATGTTCATATAGTGCATTTAGTTCCTGTCCTGGTGCTGACTACAGGGTTCAGATTTCATCTTGTAGAGTCATCAGTTCATGCAAACCATTCATCTTTGCTGGCTTGTACACCCTACCCAAACTGGCATATCATCATATTAGTGGGCATAATGCCATTATAACAGATGGGGAAACAAAGTAGCAGTGCCAATAAGCTAGTGGATGCATCAAGTTTGAATATTAGGACTGGAGTCTCCTCCAAGAATTTCACAAATGGCAGTCTATGTACATACCACCTTTCCATGACTGGTGGAATAGGATATGCCAAGGCAAAACTTGATCGATTTAAGACTCCAAGAACATCTCTGGCAGCTGTTGAAAACAAGTTTTTGGCTCTGATGAACTTGGAAAAGTCTCCTGCACAGAGAATTGGGGAATGAGTATCTTAATGAAATCAACACCTTAGATCAGCTCTCTGCAAAACAGGCTTGCAAATCTCAGGACAAAAGAAAAAAAAAAAAAAAAAAAGGTTTGCAGCCCTGCCGAATTTTCTGATGAATAGCTCAACAGAATGCATAAGCCAGATCTGCAGAAAAAATATCTAATAAATTACAAATGTATTTTGTTTGGCAGGAATATAGTTTAAAGATGCAAATCAGTAAAGGTGAAAATGCATGTTATAAATTTTTCCATCTGCTTCAATACTGTACTTATCAATTGATATCTACCGACACTACTCATGTGGTTAACCTGTAAGTTTTTACATTTGGTTTAGGTACAGCAATAGCTAGTTTATTGCTGAAATTGTATAATTTCAAATAACTAAACATTATTAGATTGTAATATTACATGCAGGTAAATATTGTTCAAAATGCAATCAATATCGATGAAAACTTTATGTCCACCTGCCATTAACCATAGGCAGTAATAGCTGCACCCTAATGCAGACAATTAACATGGATCCCATGTTATTAATTAGCTTTCCACGTTCTCTTAAAAGTTGGAAGGCAGTTAGACTTTTCATCCCTCTTCATAGAGCAATACTGTAAATATAAAAACATCCTATTAACTTAGGTGACGTGCATCAAATAGTATCTCTCTACAATACACAGGTGGTTTTGACAGCCTTCCAAGTAGGCAGGACTTACTTCATGGATTTCATCAATCTAGAAATAACCTGAGGTCCACAGGCTGGATTCAGCTTGTCCATAAGACTTACATGACCCCTTAGCTCTTACTAATTCTCTGCTGAAAACTCCTGTTAAGGGCAAAAACTTGTCTGCCAACCACTTCCATTATTCAGGTGGCCCACAGCTTGACCCTTTTTCTTCTTTTCCAAACATGTGGGGGGCAACTGAATGGAGTACATCTGGAGCACCTACAGAGACCTATGTCTGGAAGATAACCAGTTCACAGGCAAGTGTCAGACTACCTACCTGGATACATGAATAAACTCCTAAAATGTAACTATTAATATGCAAGTACAGCTCATGTGACAAGTGTGGAAGAAGAAGAGGAAAAGGAGAGAGAAAGTACCTCCAGCCACGCAGTGGGGCCCATTCTGCACAAGAAAGTTTAGACTGACTCATCTCAGGTATTTAAGATCTTTTAATTATTCAGTTACTGAGACATTTAACAGAATCAACAGAAAGCTTCCATCCACTGAACATGAGATCCACCTCTGACATATTTGAAGTGATCTAACTAACCAAAAGGCTTTTTAAAGCAATACATACCTAATAGGCAAGTTATATTTGCCTCTTTAATCCACTTGTCATAGGCTGTTCTACATAATAAATGCTGCAAGATCAAAGACATTTTATCCTAATAAACTACTTGTTTACTTCAGAAGTATTTTGGCTTACTTCCTCTTCATGACAAACAGGATAAGACAGACAACACAAAGAGACTTGAATTTTTTAAATAAAGTGTTTACAGCAATACCTTGATATTTATACTTTAACCACACAATATTATTAAGATTAACTGGCAACAGGCAAGTGCAGGTCTCTGGTTCAACAGTTACCGGACTGGTCCAACAGTCCAGCAACATTCTGGGCCACGTATTGTATATATGACCCACTGCTGAGAAGGAGTACTTCTTGCACCATCATTAGGTCTAAGGCAGAATCCCCCTTCTCAGCAATAAAAAGTTTGCCAAGCACTGAAACACCACAGTGATATGGGACATAAGCATACCTAACATCATATTTAGCAGTGTTGAATGACAACCAAGAGAGATCCAGAAAACTAACTCTGAAAAGCCACAGCAGTAATTTTATCTTCACTGGTGGAATACTCCACTGTCCCCACACTTTAGAAAACAGAGACACATCTTGTGCTTTTCTGTAAGGAGGAATGAGTTCTGCCCAGTTCAAAGAACACAAAACCAAACCACCAAAACATATGATGCTCTCCATATGTGGGCTACACAGTCCCTGTTCTGAGAAGAGTTCCATTTCTGCTCTAAGGAAATTTTGTTTGCTTCTCAATAAGGACTTTTTTTGGCTATTACCAGTGTGGACTATATAACATACATGCTATTTGCTTGATAAAAGACTATTGCATTTTCCAAACAGACTGCAACACAGTCTGCTTTTCTAATAATAAACCTCACTTGTAGTCCAGTGGCTTTTTCACACTACACAAATTCCACCATCCTCCCTGCACAGTGTCTGTTCCTCAACTGTCCAATCCATACTCAGAGCTCACCCACACAGGTCTGAATCATGGATAACTTCCTATTTCTACAAGAACTTCTTTTCCAGCTACAAAAGGCCACAGAGATCAATCCCTGCTGTCTTCTCAAGCCCTTCCTTTAGAAGATGAGTCTTCCCTCCTGTAAGTGTAAGAACAAGCCTGGAGGAGCAATCAATAAGGCATGTATACATTTCACAAGCTATTTTGGTTCCTCAGGATTGAAAGACAATCATATACACACATGTACAAAACATATCAGGACACTGGGCAGCCTCAGGTAGAATTTGTCACTTCAGCTTCTCCATCTGATAAAACATAGAGAGCTATACTTCATCTGCAAAAAAGTCTGAAGTCTAGGATTAAATGAGTTATACAGAGACTTATGGCCATGACCAATGATCAGAGTACACCCCTCTGTGAAAAAGAAGCAGCAAAATAATTGTTAAGAAATAAAGTGCCAAGTTATTTCTGTGGAAGGGGACAAGAAAAGAAGGGTGCAAACAACTTAAATCAGCTACAACACACACGTCAGCAGAGGGGCACCTATGCTAAAGTAGCAAAGATCTTAACTGGAACAGAATGAAAAAGCAAAGTATTAGTGAAATAGCAGAGGAAGAGAAATGTGACTTGTCTCGCTGAGGAGGCCTATCATCTGCTGTTTCACAGAGCTAAGCATCAGAGTGACAGCAGCTTCATGTTGCTGTAATTTACTTTGGTGTGGCACAAGAATAAACACATCAGTTGAGGTTTCTAGAGCATGGATGTTCTCTTTGTGCAGAACAATCAAAGTGAAGAAGTAGTGATTGATTTTCTCATGTACATGAGACCTTAGTTTATGGTGCTTTTTATTGGTTGCTCTCCGAATAGATTTCCAATTTGTTGTAGCGTACAATTCCAGCTTAGCAAACCCCTCGTCCTCCCATTTAGACACATTTTTTTTTCTCTCTCCAATTCACTTTTCCTTTAAGGAACTGAAGGCTTTCTGTGCCTGTGCATTTCGGCTCTGGGAGATTTTTTTCCCTTCTCCACTTCCTCGTTTTGACTTGTGACTGAGACACAACACTGTTGACACCCACCTCAAGTGGGCCACTTTACCATGATCAACTACATTTCCAAACACAACTCCCACAGATACTTCCAAGGACTTTTTTTTTTTTTTTAAATAAGTTTCGAGACAAAATTGAACTAACGCCAGCGTGGTTAGCTATCAAAAGCGGGGCAGGGGAATGTTTAGCGCTTTTTCAAACAAACCAACCAAAAAACTTTACAGGTTACCTATTCCGCTATGAAGACCTCAAAGGTGAGCAAGCGAACTTTCCCAACGAGTCACCAGTGGGTAGAAGCGGCGAAACGAGGCACCGCTTCCCCGGCACGGTCCCCGGAGCTGCCCCTCGCCGAGAGGAAACCCGAGGCCGCACTCCTCCCGCACCGCCCCAGGGCTGGGACCGCCAGCCCCGCACCGGCCACCGCGCCCCCGCCCAACAGCCCCGAGCGGGCCCGAGGGACGGGCCGCCCCCCTTACTTCTTGGTGTCGCTGCTGAAGAGCCCGAAGGCCGCGGGAGCCGAAGGTGTCGTGGTGGGCGCTGCCTCCTGCACCAGTTCGGGCGCCGCCTCGCCCCCCTGCTCGCTGTAGCTGAGCCCGTTGCCGAACATGTCACCGCCACCGCCGCTCCCTGCCCGCTCCGCCAAACTTACCCGCACGGCGCGGCCCGGACCGCCCCCCGGAAGCGGCGGGCACGCGCCAGCACGGCGGGGCGGGCGGGTCACGTGGCGGGAGGAGGGAGCCAACCGGCCGGGGCGGAACTCGCGCGAGCGGCCTGCACGGCCCGGGCGGTCCCGCCGGCGTGAGGCGCGTGCCCGGCCCCGGGGCCAGAGGCGGCGGTTTGCTCCCGCCGCAGGAGCGCGGGCCCGGCCTGGCCTGGCCTGGCCTGCCCCGCGGCGGACACAGCCGGGCTGCTGGGGACACCCGCTCTGCCGTGCCCGGGGCACAGCCGCACACAGCACCAAGTAGGGCCCACAGCATCAGGCTGCCTGTTGCTCCGAGTAATCACAGAATGGCACAATGTCAGGGATTGGAAGGGACTTCGAAAGATCACCCAGTCCAATCCCCCTGCCAGAGCAGGAACACCCAGATGAGGTTACACAGGAATGTGTGGAGGTGGGTTTTGAATGTCTGCAGAGAGGAGACTCCACAAGCCCCTGGGCAGCCTGTTCAGTGTCTGTCACCCTCACTGAGAAGAAGTTTCTTCTCATATTTCAGTGCAACCTCCTGTGTTCCAGTTTGTACCCATTGCCTCTTCCTATCATTGTTTGCCACCGAGAAGAGCCTGGCTCCATCCTCATGACACTTACCCTTTGTATATTGATAACCATTAATGAGGTCACCCCTCAGTCTCCTCCAAGCTAAAGAGCCCCAGCTCCCTCAGCCTTTCCTTATACGGCAGATGCTCCACTCCCTTAATCATCTTTGTTGCCCTACGCTGGACCCTCTCCAGCAGTTCCCTGTCCTTCTGGAACTGAGGGGCCAGAACTGGACACAATATTCCAGGTGTGGTCTCACCAGGGCAGAGTAGAGGGGAAGGAGAACCTCTCTGGCCTACTAACCACCCCCATTCTAATACACCCCAGGATGTCATTGGCCTTCCTGGCCACAAGGGCGCAGTGCTGGCTCATGGTCATCCTGCTGTCCACCAGGACCAATCCCTATTACGGATTTACTTGCTTGCCAGTAAATGTCAATACCTCATGCTGACCTCCACACTCACTGTAGTAGTGAGATAGCCCTGACTAACAGCAGAAGGAAGGCCATGAAATGTAGAAGGATAAGAAGAAGTGGTCTGAGGACAATTTATCTTAATTTCTTTTCACAATCGTATTTTCCTTTGTGCATCTTTCCGTCCCACTCCCAGTGTCTGTGGAACAATCTGTTCATTAAAATGTTCTTCTATCCATCTCCTGACATAACTTACATTAGTGGAGTCCAACCTTTTGATCCTGGGACCTGAACTCGTTTCCCAAAGGTTATAGTTCTCAATCAATACTTTTTATCTTGCAGAGGGGAAAACAAACAAACAACCCACAAAACCAAACACCTATCATAATATCTTTCTGAAGCAGCCTTTTGACTTGCTTGTCTTTCAGCAACTTGCTCATTTCTGATTGAAACGGAGTCATTAAAAAACAAACCTGACAAAAAAGCGGTGCCAATACAGGATTTATTACAGTATCACAGTATCACAGTATGTTCTGGATTGGAAGGGACCTCAAAAGATCACCTAGTCCAATCCCCCTGCCAGAGCAGGAACGCCTAAGTGAGGTTGCACAGGAACATGTCCAGGTGGGTCTTGAATGTCTCCAGAGAAGGAGACTCCACAACTCCCCTGGGCAGCCTGTTCCAGTGTCTGTCACCCTTACTGAGAAGAAGTTTCTTCTCAAATTTAAGTGGAACCTCTTGTGTTCCAGCTTGATCCCATTGCCCCTTGTCCTATCATTGTTTGCCAACGAGAAGAGCCTGGCTCCATCCTCATGGCACTCACCTTTTATATATTTATAAACATTAATAAGGTCACCCCTCAGTCTCCTCTTCTCCAAACTAAAGAGACCCAGCTCCCTCAGCCTTTCCTCATAAGGGAGGTGCTCCACTCCCTTAATCATCTTGGTTGCCCTACGCTGGACCCTCTCCAGCAGTTCCTTGTCCTTCTTGAACTGAGGGGCCCAGAACTGGACACAATATTCCAGATGGGGTCTCACCAGGGCAGTGTAGTGGGGAAGGAGGACCTCTCTTGATCTACTAACCACCCCCCTTCTAATACATCCCAGGATGCCATTGGCCTTCCTGGCCACAAGGGCACAGTGCTGGCTCATGGTCATCCTGTTGTCCACCAGGATCCCCAGGTCCCTTTCCCCTACACTGCTCTCTAATATGTAATTTCCCAACCGATACTGGAACCTGGGGTTGTTCCTGCCCAGATGCAGGACTCTACACTTTTCCTTGTTAAATTTCATTAGGTTATTCCCCGCCCAACTCTCCAGCCTGTCTAGGTCTCGCTGGATGGCAGCACAGCCTTCTGGCGTGTCAGCCACTCCTCCCAGCTTAGTGTCATCAGCAAACTTGCTGATAGTACACTCTATTCCCTCGTCTAAGTCGTTAATGAATATATTGAATAATACTGGCCCCAGTACTGACCCCTGAGGTACTCCACTAGATACTGGTCTCCAACTAGACTCCGCACCATTGACTACCACTCTCTGGCTTCTCTCCTTAAGCCAGTTTGTAACCCACCTCACTACTCTATTGTCTAGACCACACCTCTGCAACTTAGCAACTAGGATGCTGTGGGAGACTGTGTCAAAGGCTTTACTGAAGTCAAGGTAGACCACATCCACGGCTCTGCCATCATCCTCATATCATATCATACTCATCATATTAAGAGTGCAGGGCTGTTACAAGGGCAGTTGCCCTCAGTTGTTGCTTTCTATGGATGCCAGCATTTCGGTTCTGTTTTATGACCTCTCACAGTAGTTTTTTTTTTGGTAGGACTGTCTCTTGAAAGTCGTGACTTACAGTGTAAAAGTCCCAGGGTGAATATTCCTAACCACAGCCATTTTACTTGGTTCTTTAGACTTCCGTTTTTGTCTTTCCATTTGCATTGTTTACCATAGCAGCCACCACAGTTTTCTTTCTCAGTAGATGCAAATATCTCGTTATAACTACCATAAAAAGCCATGGTAACTGCTGATATTCTTCAAATAATGTGACTTGAGGTGGACACCTCTCAATTGCACAAAGTCAGGCAGCATGCAACATCCCGAGTTTTAAAGGACCAGAAACCAGAGTAGACTGCTGGAGAATTCAGTCTGAACCAGACAAAAATGGACACTTCTCTCCTAAAAGTTCAAGATGTTACTCTGATCTACAGAGAGATCTGAGAATTCATAGCAGCAGTCCTTAGAAAATATCTCTCTTTTTCAAACCATGCATTAATTTCAAAATTTAATGGTGAGAGTGCTTGAACTTTGGTCCCAAACACAGTTATGCTTATATGAAGGGGCTCCAGGTTTACATCTTTTATTTCTGTATAAAGCACATATAGTGTAGGAAGGGATAAATTATACTAGGCCAAGTCCATAGTTTGTCGTGTAGATCTATTTCTTTTGAGACTGCCTGCCTGTTCTCTGAAGCAAGAGGTTTAAACTTCTTGCTTCTTTGTATAAACCTATTAAAAAAGTATTTCTTGTTAGCAATAAGAAACTTCTTAAGTACAACAAACTCTTTTATTATTAAATATATGACTTAGAAAGTAACCTTAGAGGAACAATGAACAGAAAAGGAGAACAATAGACCTGTAGAATATTTCAGAGAAATTTTTGAGAGTACAAACATGGAGAAAAGCAGATAAATGGGCTATTGAGGTGGATGATCATGGGACTGTGATATGAGAAGAGGAGCAGATAATAAGAGTGAAGCAGAGCTTCGAAGGGCCTTGAAACTGAGAACAGAAAGCAAGTATTATATGAAGATTTATTAAGTATCATTAAACAGTCCTATCAGGAACACTAGCTATAAGCTCTTGCTATCAGATCTTGCTGTGTAGTTTTAGCCTGAAATATGCAACAACTGGTCAAAGAACAGCCTTTTCCTGGCTATATTAACTCTTCAAAATCACCATGTAGTGATAACATATTTGCACATTGAATTTATATCTGTTCAAAATTATGTCAAAATTGCCAAGTTGCAAAACACAAAATACTACGAAATCTAAATTCTCCACTTACATTCATCGGTTACAGCAGGGGTGTCAAACTCATTTTCACCAGGGGCCACTTCAGCTTTGCTGTTGCCTTCAAAGGGCAGAACGTAATTTTAGGACTGTAAATTTATACAGTCCCTCAAATTGGAAGGCCCCAAGAAGCAGAAGTGGAGACCCTGGATGTGAAGTCTTGCAACCTCCCCTGAGGTGGCTGAGTCCCCCAACCTGCACCCTGCGCAAGCACACAAATGTAATTTTAGGACTGTACGTTCATACAGTCCTAAAATTACATTTAGCCCTTTGAAGGCAAACACAAGGCTGATGTGGCCCCTGGTGAAAATGAATTTGACACCCCTGGATTACAGTAATCTATATTTAAAGTTTTTGTGCAGCAGAGGAAAAGTAATATACAAGGCTTAAAACATGGAACACAGAAGGCTTTCTCATTTTTCCACTCATCATGTTTCTTTCTGAAAACATTTCACCTTAATGATTCATACCATCTTCACAATTGCTACTTGTACAGCATCTGGTAAATTGCGTAGTTTCTTACTCTTTCATTCATAGATGTAAACAGCTATGTAATATGAGATGTATGGACGTAGCTTTTAAAAATTAGTTGCATTGAGCCATAACTTCCAAGGCTCTATGGAAACGAAAAAATATTTATATGGATAAATACATTTGTATTTTCATTAAAACTCGTATATTGTATACACATATGCATTTAAGCAGAAAAAAAATATTCACGTTATTCGTCAAAATGTAATTTTGTAATTCAATAAACATTCACTATACTCAGCTTTCTGAAGCATTCACAGAAGATATTTTGCAATGTTTTTTACAAAGTTATGTCTATTTTGTGGTTGTTTACTGGTTTGTTTTGTTTTGCCTTTTTTTTAAGCTGAGCTACGCTGCCATATGTTTATTTGGTGCCCTCTCGTGGCTCAGTTTACTTATACGCTGTTTGTAATGAAGAAGACAAGAGGTGCATCGGTAAGAAAACTCATTTTTAATGGAGTTCAGGCTCTGTATAGCAGAAATGTCAAGATATTAAATACTTTTCTCGTATTTTCTATATTACTATTAGTTTCTGATTTACCTAGAATGTGCTGTTATTGCAGAACCTACAAAAATGCTTGACTTTTGACGGAAATTTGGTTTAGTATTATAATGCATGTTGTCGATGAAAGATAAATAATGATACTATACAAACTTCTGAATATTAAGATTTTTCATTTAGCCATGATTTAGAAATCTCATGTATAATCAATTACTTTAAAATTAAATACCAAGAACTCATTCCATAACCTGGAATAATGGATTTTCTGTCTGAGGCATGAACTCAGCTGCTAGTATTCCTGAGTACTTCAGGAAATTTGTTACACAAATGAGAAAACTAATGGTCTGAAAAAACTTTGATCTGCCTCTCTCTAGTTGAATCTAGATTTGGGACTGTAATAAAAGCAAACCACTGTTCTTTCAAAAGGACCTATTCTCCATTTTTTTCTTAGCAGAACTGGCTACCGTATTATCCACAGGAGCTGCTCACATATGCACTGTTGAAACCAGGAGACTTTAAATTATCTTTTGTTCCTACAGCTCTTCTATAAACTATAAAATTACACATTATGTGTCTTCTGGCTTCACCAACCAGTATTCCTTTGAGCGGTTATAAAGATTTTTGGTTAAATTATGAATAGGAAAAGCAGAAAGGAAAAATGTAGAACAGAAAAGAGAAAATATTGGAAAAATAAAACAATTCTTCAATTATGAGAGTTCTTTGTAATTTTTTCATTCATAAACATGCAAAATAGGTATTACTAGAATTAGAATTATAGCTTTCATGTATATATAGAAAGACTAAGGTTATATTCAAAACTATTACCGAAATACAAAAATCTCCAAATATAAATAAAATCAATGGAATAAGTCCTGCTATACACTCGTGCTGATATCATACCAGTATGTATAATGATCATTGAAGTTCATTTACGTTCCAAGGTGAATTAGTCTTCAAAACTTTCACTGTAATTGGAAAGATTATTTATTAATTCTTCATTATTTAATCTTCCCAGATCTTTAAATATCATACCATCAAATACTATATCAAAATAGGAAGCCTAAATTAACTTGCAACAAATTCACAGTAATATGTGATGCTCACAGAACTCAAGCAATGAGTTTAATATGTTCTAAACAGTGTTCAAATGTTTATTGCACTGTATCCTAATTTTAAAAGATACATACTCCTATAGAATGAGAAAAATTTGTCATATCTCAGATTTATCTTAACTAGGAGAAGAAATTCAGGACATGTTGTGTTGCCTCAAATACCCCAGCTAGCCACAACAACCTTTCTAATGCAGTTGCAAGTTACAGAGTTGCCCTTGGTCTACCTTGTTGATGTCAGTTCCAGGTTTCCCCATGGGCATACCAACTACAGACATAGGTTTGCCAATTTATCTCCTGCTTTTCTTGATCTAGATAAGCACAGGGTCTAGGTAAATTAGAATGAAATATTTAACAGTTTTAAGTGATAGAGCTTAAATAACTTTTTAAAAATGTATACAATTTATACTGTAACATATCTGGCTGGATAAGGTTACTGGATTGAGGTCAGCTCCAGACTTCTTCAGGGATTTGCCATAACTGACAGAGAAAACCAGAGATTTTTCTGCCTTTATTAGTATTTCACAGTTTTCTAGTCTAAGTTTGTAACCTAGCACATTTATTTAAAGATATTTTTAAGATAGTTTGGATTAAAGGCTTTAAAAAGGAGGAATAGGTACATAGTTCATGTGTTTATTATAACATCTCTTCTTCTTTTTTATGCTGTCTCCTAGCTATTATCTAGAAACTCCACTGAGTTATGCTGCCTTTGAAATACATGCCTTGGCAGTTGGAAATGGTTACTGGGTCCTGAGTTTTAAAAGAAAATCAATCTGCACTTAGTAGGGAATTCAACCTTTGCATTTCTTGTGTGCTTGCGCATCCTCCATGTTCTACCTTCAAACTGTACTAAATAGATAATACATGTTTGTATCTTAGTTTTCTTTCCACTGGTACTGCAAGTGAGGTGTTTGGCAGAAATAAAGGGACAAATATTCATGGAAAGAATGGCAGGATGATTAGATTTTCTCAGTGTGTCTGTATCTTCCAGTCAGGGTATAGAAATACACATCTGTGCTAAAAATCCTCTGTTCCACTCTTGAGTTTTGAATTCAGTTATAAAATGAGAAATTAAGCAATTTTAAGCTATCGGTCCAATAGGCAGGGAGAAGGCTAGATGTAAGCACATTGTCACTTCCTTGGCACAGGGCGTCAGTGCTGGTACAGATTACAGCAGTATGGGAACAGGTTTTACTGTTGTTGAATGAATATAGCATACAAATTCTTCCCACTGTAGTTGGAGCACAAACATAGCCACCTTCAAACTTAACCACCTTTGTACTTCTGCAGCATTCAGCGTGTATCCTGTCCCAAGGGGTGAGAAAAGACTAGGCAACAAAAAAGTCCCCGTCCAAAGACACTTATTTTTTAGCATTTTTGTGCAATTTGTGGACACAATCACACTGTAATAGAAGTAGACCCATAATGTGAAAAAATAAAAGTGAAGCCTGTAATTAAATAATAGAGAAAAGGATAAAGTGCTGCTTAGAAACAAGAATAAGGAAAATGAGAAATAAATGCTCAGAAAAACGCAATGGCACTTTCAGCTGGTAGTGATCACAGAAGATAAAATTCTCCATCAGAATGTAATAGGAATTGAGGGAGAAACAGAGAACAGTCTTTTATTGAAGAAGAACAAAGTAAGAAAATAAAGTGTCGAGGGTTTAGATTGCAGGGTGACAATAAAACCCTGGCAGATGTATTGTTAACCTCCTCTCCCCGCCCCCCCCACTTCCCCCTTTTACCCCTCCCTCTCCCCGCTTCCCACTCAGGACAGGCGATCAGGAGGGAAAGAAGGACAGAGAGAAGAGAGTTGGAAAAATTAAAAATGTTTTACTAATGCTACTAATAAGAATAGAGAAAATAATACAAAATATACAAAACCAATCCTGAAAGTCTCAGCAACTGCAGAGCTGGCATCCGAAATCCTGGATTGGACTCTGCAGCCAACCGGAGCTGGATTCAGTCTCTCTCTAGGCCTCAGTTCGCAGTGATCTCCCACTTTTATATGAAGTATTAACATTAATGGAATGTTATACATCATTGGTCAGTTTCTTGGTCACCTGTTTCTCGTTGCCCCTCTCGCGAGATGTGAATCTGTTCTTATCAATAACTTCACATTCCACTGCTATGTTTACCAAAACATGTGTCTGGTTCTCCAGGAAAATGCAGCTAATGTGAAGGCTTTAGCTGACAGGCAAATTCACTAAAAGAGAAACTTGTTTTTTAACAATACCAGGACATAAAGCATGATGCCAAGAAATGGTTACTCCTCACATTGTCCTAAGGGTGAAACACGTTACTTATCCTACTGCATTTTTTTTTAAATGTATGATAATTTATAAATGATTTCTGGAATAATGTAATGAACTCACTGAGGATCGGGTCTGTAAGCAGTGGCTACACTCAAGTGCACTTGTATATGAAAGAGGTGAAAAGGCCAATAAATTATTTTCCTGGCACATCAAGAATGAGAATGTTGAAAGATGAATCTTGGAAATAACACTGTATACACAGAAAACAGGGGAGGGGGTGGAAAAAAGGCACACAACAACAAGCCTTTTTTTTTGTCAGAGATTCCTCTTGCAGTCATATCTGAAGAATGACCATTCCTAACCTGGAACTTGAAAGGCTGTGGAAATGTGTGTTCCGGTTGAATAATATCTCTGGTTTGTCATGGAATAAGATAAGGGTTTCTCAGCAGCCTATAACTGTGATTCTAATGCTAGCTCACTTATTTAGTTAATTAAACCTGAAGGTTTTTACCTATAATTAACAGTTGTTTCTCAGACAAGATGTATGTCCTGTTTCTTAAAAAAAAAAGTAGGGAATTCAAAGTAAAGAGAATTTGTGTGAAAATTCTCCTTTTAAAATAAATTTAATTTTATAAATTTTGTAATTATAGAATTATAATTGAATTTATACTAATATTTATTTTAGTTATATTTCTTCAATTTAATATTAAAGAGTAATGATATTTATAGGTATGATCACATAATTGTATTAAACTAAAAATTATTATTTTCTAAAATAAAAATAATTTTACATTATTTTTTGTTAAAATATCAGACTGTGTCTTTGATATTTATTCTCTTTAGTAAATAGACACTTTATTCCACTTATTCAGTGCTGCTGTATCACTGTAAAATACATCACTTTTTCATACTTCTAAGAAGGGACTTCCTCAGAAGTTACATGAAGAAAATTCTCTCATTTATTATTTTAAAGACTAAAATAAGGAAATATAGTGCATATTTATACTCTTATTGCTAAAGCTATTTTGCATGTGAATTCATAACCCTTTTTCATAATGTAGGCTGCATTTAAATACAGACTATTTGTAGTCAGTCCTGGTCAGTACATCTCATGATGTACTTAACAAAACTTGAAATGATACAAAGACATTGAGATAAGGAATGACTTGCATATGAGCAAAAAAAAACCCCTCAAACTAAACAGACTTGAACTCAGCAGCTTAGAAAAGAGACTTTTGATAGAGATCTATCTGGTTTATGATAGAGATCTATAAAGTAATGAATGCCACAGAGAAAACCCATTTTTCTCATCTGCTAGGAGGTATCAAATGAAACTGGTAGATTATAGGTTCAAAATAAAGGGATTTTTTTTTCCTACAGCCCAACTGAAATGTGGATTTTAATAGTTGCCATGGGATATTCTTGATGGCAAAAGTTTTCATGAGTTCAAAGAATGAGAAGACAAATTCATGGAAGAAGTACAAAGACAGAATCTTTGGCTCAGGAATTCCTGAACCACAACTTTATTACAGAGAATTACCATTCCATACTCTTCTGATACTCTTCCATAAGAATCTGGTACTAGTGATACTTAAATCAAATACTTAAACTATTTGGGGCTAGATGGACCTTTGCAGGTGCAACCGTTCTTATGTGATATATTTCAGTTCACTATTCCTTTTGCAGCTACGTAAATGCGTGGATATCCCTCTGTCTTGTGACACAGTTCAGCAGCTGAAAAACAAGAAGCTGCAAGCAATAAGCCAAGTTTGTACAAACCACCCAGAAGTGCTCTGTGGGGCACCAACAGCCTATACACTGTAACTAGGAATTTCAATGCAATAGGAAGAAAAAAAAAAGAATGAAAGAAATTACAACATATGATATATAAAGGTATGGTTGAACTTTTACCGAAGACGAGTAGTCCAATAGAATGGGAACTGAAGTCATGTTACTTTGCTGTTTCTGTTTCCTCTTCTAAGAAAAAGCAACACACCAGTCTACCCCATCTGTAGTTGAAAAATGCCACATATGAGTCAAGTCAGGCTACACATCACATTTTGATCACAGAAGCCGAAACTTTAGTGGGGTTTCCTGTTTTATTTGAGAGAAAAACAGAAACATCCTTTGTTTTTAGTTTTATTTATCCCCTCAGGTCTTGTTTGCCATTTCTGCCTTTGAAGTTGAGAATGAAAATTTATCTTCACTCTTGCCAAACCACTGCGATAGTCTTTAAAAATGCTAAATGTTTATAGGGCTATTATGGCTATCTTTAATATGTACTTGAGATATTATATCTAGGATGACCCATCTGTGCTGTTTTCAGGGACACCAAGTCATAGCCTGCCGGTTGTCTAGTCCTTCAATTTGAATGCTTTGGTACTACATGTTTATTAGATCCAGTGCTCCACAAAGCAGTTCACTCCTAATCACTTCAGTCAAAACAGCCAATATGACCTAGAGAGGAATTCTTTTTTCTCTGTAGCAGTAAGCTATGATCCAGGTTTTTGTTTCTGGATTCCAAGCTACTTTAGTTCTTCATTTCCCTATGGAAGAAGTATGAAATAAGATGATGATGATGAAGAGGCAAAATCCTATTTTGCCTTCTATACTTCTTTGTTCCATAACTGAAATCAAAAGAGAAAAGCTTTCTTACAACAATTCATTGGAAATGAAATGGTATCCTTGAAGATACATCATACTCAAACATCAAACAAGCAGCTAGCAACTAAGAAGAGCAGAGGTCCTAGACATAATGTACTTCCTTTCAAACCTTGATAAAGTGTTTAAAAATTTGCCAGTATGTCATGCAAACCTTCTGACACCATTCTCATCAGAAAATCCCGCTTCTATGGCCTTTAATGTCTGCATTTCTTCCTTTTTTATCTTTAGTGACTGAGTCATTAAATGTTAGTGAAAGAAGACAGCTGCATTTCCATTGTCCCCTTTTACTGGTTGTTCTTCAGGGAAAGTGGTCTGAGTTCTTACCCAATAATCAAGTCTTTTCATGCTTATTTTAATAGAAAAAGAAACTAATGGTATAACGAAAGTCAAAGTAATGGCCAATGTTGTACAAAAGGATCCGGTCTACAGGGACACTCAAAGGGAGTGTCAGCTACTCTGAAACTGCATAACTGAGCATGCAGCATAGATAAACCTGGCACACTAGTCCGGATAGTGGGAGTATGGGAGTGGGATGAGGAATGTAGTTGGGAAAACAGGGAATACCACACCTAGGCAATGGCCAGGGTGGTCTGCATCTGGTTCTCCTCAGCAGAGTATTGTGTATTGGGCTTTGCTTCTGGGGCAGAAGATAATACTGAGCATTGGAGAGTGCTACCCCACCCATGCACATGTTCACTTAGATGTGGTGTTGGCGGAACTGGGGAAGATGAAAGGACTGGAGATTTCACCCTTGATATGAAACAGCCTTCATTCTGCTTTGAGAAAAGCATTTTTTTTCATGCAGCTTTATAGACAATGTCCTATTCCCTGAAAACAGAGATACAAAGACCAAACAGCAGTTTCCTTCTGCACAGTTTCTAAGCCATTTTTTCAGCAAATCTGGGGCCCTAGAAGTCCTCTTTCTATATTCACTCAGGCTCTTATTCACACTTGACTCCTCAGCTGACAGCTTTCTGCCTCTTACCTGCATTTTACCAATCTAGTTGCTTAAGTGCTCGATTTTCAAAAAAAGATGAGGACTTTTTCAGCAAAAATTAATTTAATCAGAATTAGTACCTTTAAAAGCAGGCTACTGTTACGTAAGCCCTCACTAATGAATTGAAGTTTCTAAATTCAGGCACTCTCATTTAGATGGATAGGCAGTTACAAACAACAGAACAGAGTACACCAGCAAAACACTTCTAAATGGAGATGAACTTTCAGGCTTCCTGAAACAGCAATAGATTGAAGCTTTAAGGTACACAGAAGCTGGGTAGTTTGGCTGCCTAAGGACATCTCTTCTTCTATACTTCAGACTTCCACCAATACTGCTCTTAATTTCTTTCTATACACCTTTCTCTTTTTTAGACTCTCTGAGTGGCACTCAACATCTCATATGACAGAAATGCAAAAAAATTTGGTACCAAACACTGAGAAAATCTGAGGGAGCTATCAAAACTATTATATATATTTTTTTGCCCTGCTCTTACTCTCCTTTGGAGAAAGGAGACCAAGAGATGACCTTTTGTTCTGCCCCACTATGGCCTTCTTACATTATTGTAATTGAAACTGTGACATGAAAGTAGTACATGAAAATCATCTTGTACAGCAGTTAAGAGGAAAAAGTAGTATGAAAGGTGCATGGAATAGAAAATCATAGAATGATAGAATAGTTTGGATTAGAACAGACTTTATTGATCATCTAGTTCCATCCCCCTGCCATGGGCAGGGGCATCTTCCACTAGACCAGGTTGTTTAAAGTCCCATCCAACCTGGCCTTGAACACTCCCAGGGATGAAGCATCCACAGCTTCTCTGGGCAGTCTGTTCCAGTGCCTCACACCCTCATGGTGAATAATTTCTTCCTCATGTCTAATCTAAATCTAACTTCTCTGAGTTTAAAGCCCTTACCCCTTGTCCTATCACTGCACGCCCTTGTAAAAGTCCCTCTCCATCTTTCTTGCTGGCCCTATTTAGACACTGGAAGGCTGCTATAAGGTCTCCCCAGAGTGTCATCGGCGTCATCGGCATGCTTGCTGAGGGTGCACTCGATCACACTGTCCATGTTGCCAACAAAGATGTTAAACAGCACTGGTGTTTAAAATGGGAAACTGGGAAATAAAATTGCCTAGAAAACACAGGTTTAGAAGAAGGATTGGGGGAATGCACAATAGAAAACCTTTCCATTCTCTCCACAACACGTAGGATAAAGACACCAAATCTGATTCTCAAAAGATTTTGATATTGTTTACTCTTTTCTACTGACATAAAGTAAACTAAAATTCTAAGCCTCCAAGCACGAAAATTTATATTCATGGGGCTTTTTTGTTTTTACACTTGAATTTACTTTGAGATTTTTGAAGTAAACTTAGATTTGGCATCTAATTTAACTTAACTGCATTAGAAATCAGTGCTTTTGAAACTTCTTTTACATAGACTGATTTCTTGGCCTGGCCTTGTTCCCTGGGAGCCCCTGGCCCTCGCCGCAACCTGCTTTGTAAATTCATAGACAGAAAAGGACTGTCCATAGATCCACATTCTCTTTACAGTATAAACAGATATATAATAAATATGAATCAGTGTTGAAAGGAAATAATATCTATTCAGTTTTATTTTATATCCGTTAATGAAAATTAGCCTTGTCTGTGGCAGTTCCAATTTTGGGCACAAGAGGTAGGTGTTTTCACATGAATCTTCTGGATAATACTCAACAATATTTACCGAACAACTCCCTGTTACATTCCAAGGTGAATGATGATTGGGAATTGCTAGTTTCCTCTTTTACAAAAAGTGAGATTATTCTTAAAGATGCAATGTGAAGAACAGGAGTAGCCATGAGTTGGCTTATAATGGACAACCATGGGTTTTTTCTGTTTGCCCAGGGGATCTTAGGACTTCAGAGAGGATGCAGTGTCTTCTTATTTTTTTTTTCCATAAAAAGTATTATTATATACACTTACATGCACTTATGAGACCAGAGTACACACAGTGAAGCTGATTTTGTGGGAGATGGAGAGCACGTTACTGACATTTACCTGCCCCACACTGAATCTAATGATTTTCTATAACAGTTGGGACTCCTTTGTGAGTTATTTCTTGCTCTCTGCAAGCTAAGTAGTTTATGATTAAAAGCCAAGTGCGGCTGTACCCTCAGACGCTATTAAATTTTAAACAGTGTTATGTTTACACTATGTGGTTGATATTTTTTAATAGGAAGTCATAGGTAAGAAATACTTGAGTCTATTAAAATATTTTTTATTTTAATATTGTGAGAATTTTTCCATTCCTAAGTATTATGGAGAAAACGCAACACATTGCGTGTATTTATTTTCCATAGTGACACACACACACACACACACATGCTCTGGTTAACTGCTACCTAGCAGAAGGGTTATCAATGACAATTTTTTTAAAGGAGACTATGGCAGATTTTCGTATTAATGCAAACATGAGCATTGCTTTACGTGTGGACCTAAGAGAGATGATTATGTTCAAAATTTTATCCGTATCTTCAAATATTTACCTAGACATTATTTTTTACTTTTTAAAAGGCAGCAGTGCAGGCTTTAAATGTACTTTTTTTATAGTCCTGTGTGCTACAAAGACTCACAGTATCCAAAGTGAAAACTAATATTTTTCATTCTACGTCTCTTTTTATCATCTGAGATTACCAATACACTAGGGTCTGGCTTTGAATGTATGTTCATTGGCAGACTCATTAACTTTAATGTAGTTATTTGAGTAAGGATGGCTAGCACAAATAAAAGTTTCAGAAGGAGAGTTTATCATATGTTATGGCCTGGAAAGCTTTTACAGGAACTGCCATCAATGACAGACTTCATGTGTTTTCAGATCAGCTCTTGTACATGTTAGCTGAAGGTTGTATTTGTGTTGTCAGTAAGAAAATTACTGTATGGAGAACAATATTTACTTCAAAGCAGTCTGAAATTTTAAGTAATTACTTGCCATTATTTTTGTGAAATCCTATGGATAAGTTACTTTGTTCTGTTTCATTTATGTGCTGAACCTATCTTTGCTGTGATGGAGCCTTCCAATACTTAGAGCATCAGCTTATACAGTTATTTTGTGATAATCTGTGTTCGCTGTTAAAATGGACCAGTGTAGATTCCTGTATCCACTACACTCACTCTCTTCAGGTGCCTTTGTACTGAATCGTATTGGTTCAATTTTGCTCACAGGTTCGATGCTGTAAGTATGTAATCCTTGCTACAGCAGATGATCTGGAATTGCAGTCTTGCACACTGCAAAATACCAAACAACATAAAATCAGCTTTTTGTTGGTCCTTGTACCACTCGCTGGCTTGTCAGTCCTCGTTGTATTCCAACAAGTGTTCAGATCATTGCAGCTGAAAGCAGAGAGTTTATTTGAAGTAGTGTAATAGACAATACTCTCAGAAATGTCTGATACTTTGTCCCACTATTTCACATCAGTAAGAGCATGAAGACAGTATGTTATAAAAGTGCAAATTCAGCACCAGGAAGATAGCATTAGTTCAGGGTTTTCTACTTGAAACTTCTCACTATATACATTATAACACTAGGTATTTAGGTTACATTAATTTACTAACTGCCTTCACACACATATAGCATTTTCCATGTAAAAGAATCACATTTTCTCATAAATATTCAATCTGTTGTGGAACAAAAACTGAAGAAAACCCCAGCTAATGTAGTTGTCTACTTCAAAATTAACTTCTTTATTAAGAAACTCTTAAGAGGAACAATCCAAATCAAATCTAATAATGCAATGTTAATAATTCAGGGATTTAAGCAGAAAGACCAGAATAAGACAGGCTTGCACAGTGAAGCGCTATCTCTGATTGCCTTGAGTTGTTTCCAGAAACTTCTGTCAGCACAGACTGATTACAGACTTGGTAGAGAGAGTCCATACTAAGCAAAACCAGTCCAGCCTGCAGGAGCTGAATGACTTGAAAGGAACTGCCTTTCTTATCAGCCAAAAATGTCTGTTTCACGCAGACAGAGGACAGACATATCCTGTCCTTTTAGCCAGGAAGACAGAAGCCAAAAGCAGCGGGTCTGCAGTGCCACAGGTGTATGTATTTCAGGCTGCAGACTGCTTCTGTGAGCACAGATCAGCTACCACAAAAAGTTTCGCAGTGGTTCCTTCTATTGGCTTTGCATCCTGACGGACCCACTTGACACATTTTTAGTAACAAGGTTCAGAGCACAGCCGGCATTCCAGGCTGAGTCATATTCCGTAATACAGTAGTACACAGAACGATATACAAACTACATCTTATGAATACATAAACAAGCTTATGAATACATAAGCTTGCCTGTGATGTGTAATTAGTTTTCATGAGCAAATAGTCACAATATACATATGCAATATAGGCCAAATATAATGACTTTCACCAGGAAACTGAAGCAGAATGAAGTCACAAAACCAACCAAGTTCGGACTTCTGAGCTGGACTGGGTTTCCTGTTTGAGTACCCAAAACGTACCAGACAAGAAGGTACGTGAAGCTTGTGGAACCAGTGGGAAATAATGGGATGTCGAATTGTAATCACTCCTACAAACTCAACATCTGCTACCTTAAAATAAGGTGTGATATATAATGCTATGCACTGTACAGTTTTTAATGCTTTAGAATACGGATGTATGGAAAAAATCTAAACACAGCAGAACTTAGCTAAGACATTTGACATTCTTTGAGAAATATTACAGAACAGTGCTAACCTTGTAAAATAATTCAAACTATTAGTAAAATGCGGATGTTTTACAAACACACTTTTGAATGATATAGTTTATATTTTTCAGAAATGTAATCTCATTAAGTGAGGTTTTATAATATTAGCAGTGAAAATACAATTTAATAGTGGAGTACTGCTAAGAGTAGCTCTACTGTGACTATATAGACAGCTGCAAAAACTTAATAGAATAGTAATTCCTCATGTATATTGCCAATTTAGGACCATGTAGACTCAGACCTTCAATTAAAACAATTACTTATATGGCTCCACTTAGCCTTTTTATCATGAAATGGAGATTTGACTTAGCCTTCTACCTACTTGTTAGTGTAACTAAGCTGAGCTGTGAATCTTTTGTGTGTGTGATTTCTTGTTTTCATAGTTGGCTCCATGTAGCAATTTACTTTCTCTCCTCCAGAATAATTTTCTTATAGGTATCCTAGTCATTGTTCAACAACCTAGTCCCACCAGTATGGCCAGAGAACCATATATGCAATTTAGACATTTGTAGAATGAGTTAATTCCAGGCAGAACCTGTGTTTCCTCATCTGATCCCCTTCATGGATCAAGTTATAGAATATGCATTGACTCCTTTTTGAGATGAAAAGTATTCTGTACCGTGAATACCATTTAGGAGAATACTGTATCTTCACTGTGCTCACAAACGATCCATCAGTTTGACAGAGTGTCTGATTACTCTTATTAAAATTCAGTGTATTTGAACCTGTATTTGGAATAATTCAGCCTCCGTTTTCCGGTCTTTATTTGCTAGACTTAGAAATCATGTGTTCTGTGTGCATGAATTATTAAGCATAGGTTCAGGACTAGAGTTTGTCATAGTTTTTTCCAGTTTTTTTAAAGATGCCTATGTAGACAACATGGAATAAGTAACATCTTCTACCTCATAAAGACATCCATATGTATATACATCTTTCTTTGAATTTTGTACTTCCCTCTGAGATTTTCAAGGGAACTACTAGTAACCGGGTGTTCTGCTCCCCTGGGAGGTAGTGGGCCTGAAACCTCTCGTTTCATGCTTATCAGATCCAACTGGGAGGTGCACAAGGCTTTTTATATAGAACTGGAGAGGATGAATTAAACTGCAGCTTTCATTTGAGGAAAGATGATAGGTACTTGGGTATGGGAAAAATATCAATAAAGTAATTTAGGTCATTTTGTGCAGGGAGAATCAAACCTTTGTCAAAATGCAGCTTGTGAAGATTTTTGGTGAACAGCCCCAAATGCTAATAGGAATTTCTTATATATTACTGGGCATCTCTTTTTGATATTAAAATGGTAACTGAATTGAAGTTAAAACTAATGAACCTGCAGTGAAAAGAAACCTCTTCTCTCAGTTAATAGCACAAATTCAGATTACCCCAGAAACATTATTATGAAAGTGTGGAGTAACGTAGCTAAACTATTTTAGCAGTTTTAGCTGGAAGAGTAAAAATCACTGAGGAGTTTTGGCTATTAATATTAACACACAGCCTCTAAATGTATGACTGAAATAAACATCACTCTCTTTGCTCTCTTTTTACTATGTGAAATTCAAGGAGCTGGTTATATTTTGCAAGAACTTAAGCATTCCATGTGCCACATATTTAAATTTGACTGTCTCTTCCATCATATCATTTTACTTGCACTAATCTAAAATTTTCAGATACGCTTCTTGGAACATGAAACTCATTGCTGCTCTTCCAGGACTGCCATTCTGCAATTCACTTAATGCTTAATCATAATTTTGTCCTACTTTAAAAAAGAAGAAAGTTAAATCCTACTGTCCAAGCTTTTACAACTAATTCTACATGGTTCAATAAGTGGCACGATCCCATTTAGGCTGTTGTGTAAAAGGAGAAATAGGATGATATTTTGCTCTTCTTACTTAATTGAATAACTCTGTTGTGCAGATACTGTGGTAAATTGTTTCTTTGTTTCTGGTTTTAATTTATCTTAAATTTACCAGAGGTACTGTAGCAATTTACTTCATATAAATGCATGCAATACCAATGGCTAATCTCTTCAGGAACAAAAGCTAGCTTTGGAAAAATATATTTCTATTTAATAAGGAGAATATTGCCACTTCTACCACCCTAACTTAGTCTCTTCCTGTTGCAAATCCTGAGGAACAGGAAGATCTGTATGATTCAGAAATTAAAAATGCATGAATGCTTTCACTGATTAGCCTATCTGAACATAATTTTCATATTTGTATTTGAATAGCTAATAGACTAAACAAACAGATATTCTTTGCTCAGCCTGGCAAAACTTTTGGAAATATACTACGTAATTTGAAAATACCCTCCAGAAAGATGCTCAATGCACAAAAGTGGGTATAATACTTTTGGAAATAGTTTTGCAGCAAATTAGAGAGCTACCAATAACGAAATATTAAAAAGAAAAGCTATGGCAGTAATTTTGGTTTCAGTGGTTATGGAACAGACCTTAACACCACCAAAAGGACACAAAAATTGAACAGAGATATTATTCTTAAAAATAAGGCAAATTTGCAGATTTCTGTTGCTACCCCAGAAGATTTGTAAGGTGTTCTAAAAAAAGACTAGCAATTGCCACAAATATTTTCTTATTAGGAAGAATGGCAGAGAAAGCAAACGTATCAATGACCCTTGAGATGGAACAAAATCACAAGGAATACAATTTATTACTGGAGACCGAAGGATGTAATTCTAAAGTAGACATTTATACTTGGTCAGATGTATCGCACCCTATTTCTATTATTTCTAGTAGTAGTTCTTGCTATCAACTATAAACGGTCTCTTTGTTAAGTAGATCAGATATGGAGGGATACATTGTAAAAGACAAGTTAATTTAGTCAAATGAATCCCGTTGGAGAAGAAATTGAAAACTGGGGCTAGGTTTTGGAGTTGTAATGCAAGTTTCTGCTCATGGTATGTATTTGACCATGTATCTGAAGACCTGTTAGAATATGTAAGTTATTGTAGACTTCAGGAACATTGAAAACAAGAGGAAGCAAGGCAGGTAAATTTACTGGAAAGCATTCCAGTCCCATGACCAAGGGAAAACAGAGAAGTCTAATAATTTGTTATGTAACTAGTATGAAAATGATAAGTCCTGTGGAGCCCTAGGCTACATTTCAAAAAGCAGGTAAAGGAAGTAGTAATAGTTACAAGACTGTAATGTTAAATTCTGCTATCATTATAAAAAAATATTAAAGAGACAGGGTATGAAAGACACTGAAAAAAACCATTTTCATAACTTGAAAAAAAAGAGAAAGCCATATAGAAACTTATAAATTATCGGTTCAATTTGACCAGTTTATCAAAAGACAGATGAAAGATTACTGTATTAGGATGCACTTGTATCTCAACTGGGGAAAACAGAAGTTAAAAAAGAATGAAGTCATCTAAGATAAGCACAATAGGAAAGATTTTAAATTAAAACCATAAAAATACAAAATAAGCTACTTATCCATAAAAATTAGAGTGGCTAGTCATTAGACAAAAAAAAAAAAGCATATTCAGATGAGGACAAAATGTTTATTGCCTTCAACAGTCTCCACTTATTTGGCCCAAACCTGGAACAAGCCAATAAAGCTTTACAGGCCATTTTACACGGTAGATTTAAATCAATGAACTCATGATTATACCTGACCTTTAACAACTGTGATTCTGTTTAGAAAACCCACATTTAGTACAAATGACATAGAAGAATTTGAAGAAACCATCATACACTTTTTTTCCTATTCTCTCTGTTCTCCATCCCCAAACAAGCACTATAAAATAAAATTAACTGGAATCTAACTTAATCCTGAAGCTGAATACAGAGCTTGTAGACCTATATCCAAGGTGAGTAAAGCAGTTATGCATACAAATCAGCATTATAATAACGTAAGTTTTTATTACTGTGACAGCCAAGTAAATACTTTTGTCCTTCATAACACTACAAGTTACATGTCCTTGGATTTTTGAGTAGTTATCACTGTCCTCACCCTCCTTTTCCTTATCATCGGCTTCTAATATGTAAAGAACTCAACACTAGCCCTGGAAAGGAGTTACTGTGTGGTCTGCCTGAGCAATTAATGTGGGTGGCTAATATGTAATAATGAAGATAGTGAAAGACAATTTAGTAAGCTGATGAATGTGATGGACAGCTACTTAATTGCACAGGAGAAAGTTAATTCACTACTCAAGTGTCATTATTTAAGTAATGCTTGTCTGTTCAACAGGCACCTACTTAATAGAGATGTTATTAAAGCTAAATGAGAGCAAAACTGAGAGGCATCTTCATCTAAACAAGACAGGCAAGTCAAAATGAGGGATGAGATTCTTATTTTAGTAATTGTCAGTTTAGCCATTTATTGTAATTACTATTGGATGCCATATCTTTCATTGCTTTGTCACTTCATGTTTGGAGCCACCTGATTTGTATCTTTGCTGTTCAAAGTACATAAGTAATATAAAGTAATACAGAACATTTTTTAAAATTTAAAATTACTTAGTTGAAGAAGTGATATGAAAGCAAGATGAGATCTGAAGCAACAGAAATTAGGATTTAATATGTACTAAAATAACCTTGGCTGCTAGATGAAAATGGGCATGTGGGAACATCAACTTTAAATTTTCAGTCACTCAATGGTTGCAGAAAAGCTTTAAAATGTAATAAACATGTTACTTGCAAGACATAAATTAGGACAGATATTAAAAACCCTCTGTTGCCATTATTTACATCTGATTGATTTTAAGGCAAGCTTTTGTTCTGGAGCAGAGAGAGGAGTTAAATAGTAATATAAATAACAGAACACAATAATACAATCTATATTGCTAAACTTGTGTCAAAACAATATGTAGTCCACCCAAAGGCTTAAAAACATGGACCAGAGAAATTTAGGGGAGAGACAATTCCTCTGAAGCACTCTTGTGCTTTTCTTTTTCTCTTCATATTTTTAGGACCCCCAAAAAATACCAATAAAACAATTTTATTATTCCAAAGGCTTTCACTGCTCATCAGCAGTAAAAGCTAAATGAAACACGTACCCACACTTCTGTGATATTTGGATGGTAATACAAAATTGAAACTCTTTTCTTTTCTACGTTTGTGTCCATTATATAAAGAGATCAATATGTGGAGGCAGCCTCACAAATAGTTATTGTCAGAAGTCATTTGGCACTAATATATTATAGATAAGGGTACAATCCAAAAATAGACTCTTCAAATTTCATAGAAGGACACTAAGTTTATTTTACTAATAATCCTGTGATGCTCTACACAGAATTTCTCTGTTTAGAGCGGGTGGAATGAGAAAATTGAAATTATTTATAGTTAATATATATTTTTTTACTTCAATACAGAATAAAATTTGCATTATTATTTTGTTCTTGAATTTTATTTCAAACCGCACGATTGTGTTTTACATTGTCTTCATCTGATTTGTTCCTTGGTTCTCAAGGTACATGATAGTGGTGTAATAACTTGTATACAACAAAAAAGACCACTGATGTTTAAACAAGTTGTTTTGACTGTGTTTTGTATTTGCACATTTTCTTTTAATGTTAGTTTGTTAAATAGTTTAATTCAAAATTTAGTCTTCATGTATAATATTAGCCTTTTAAATTGCTTAGTGCATTTATCATCTTAAAATATTATTTTAGTAATGCTAAGAACTATTTTGTAATACTTAGTACTATTTTAAATATGACTAGTGATATGACATATTTTTTCATTTAATTTAGTAAGATTTGGCATTGAAAACCCCTTTTTTTTTTTCCACCTTCAAGGAATGGATAAACCATAAAAGATGTTTATTTACTCATGTGTCACATTGTGGTTTTACATTAGATTTTAATGTATTTTGTTGTCTAATGTGCCTTTCTTATAATACAGAAAAGTGATCTCCATTGTGATTTCCTTTTGCTCTGCTAGATGACTAAAGGTTCAGACTAAGAGTCTGACTTGTTGTCCTTTATTTGTGTAAGTACTCTTACATAATTTCAGTAGTTCTCCTGTCTTAGTTGAGTATTCATACAAAGAAAGGATATTTCAGTTAAGTATAAGGTGGCACAGTCAGCTTTAATCACTTATGCTTGGATTTGTTTCATTTTCATTTATTAATATGTGATATCTTAATATTTTTTTCCCTTCTATTAGTCTTTTTTCAAGAGGTCTGGAGGAAGTGTTGCTGAATAGGTGGAATCATAGAATCATTCTGGTTGGACAAGACCTTTAAGATGATCAAGTCCAACCATTAACCTAACACTGTCAAGTCCACCACTCAACCATGTCCCTGAGAACCTCATCTACACGCCTTTTAAACAGCTCCAGGGATGGTGACTCCACCACTTCCCTGGGCAGCCTGTTCCAATGCCTGACAACCCTTTCCAGGAAAAAGTTTTTCCTAATATCCAATCTAAACCTCCGCTGGCACAACTTGAGGTCATTTCCTCTTGTTCTATCACTTGCTACTTGGGAGAAGAGACCAACACCCTTCATGCTACAACCTCCTTTCAGGTAGTTGTAGACAGTGATAAGGTCTCCCCTCAGCCTCCTTTTCTCCAGGCTGAACAGCCCCAGCTCCCTCAGCTGCTCCTCATAGGATTTGTCCTCCAGGCCCCTTCACCAGCTTTGTTGCTAATGTTGTACAGTTTTAGTTCAGTATTAAAGGAAATGGTTAAAAAGCAAGTTTAATTATTCCAGTCTGCCACTAAAGACAAAGAGAGTTTTGTTTACACAGGTCTGACCTCTAAAACATGCCAGATGTTGTGGAATGAGCTATATAAGAACTGAAATAGATGTTTACTCTTCACAAAGTTAGGCATGTTCTTCAGAAAATAGTTTTTTTAACCAATTACTCTCATCTGGCCATTTCTACACAAATTGAGTTTTTATTATTATTATCTTAAGTGCCTTTCTTCCTCCCTGGCAAGTAGGAAAAAGGTTTTATTACTCAGATAATGAAGTAAGTAATCCATATAATAATTCCTACTTCAAAAATAACTTAAAAGTAAGTTACAGGCAACATATGGTTTCACTTACACAAGGCATCACCTGATACAGTGGAGAAAGTCTCACTAATTCTTTATTTCTTCACAGTATTTTATCGTATTTTTAAAAACTTTGTTTAACTGTGTCCTTATATTTATTGATAACCTCCTGTACAAATTATGATATGTAACTTTCTCAGTTGGGTATTTTGACATGTGTTTGCTCTTGGACTTAAACAGCTAGTCAGAACTCTTTTCCAGTTAATGTTGCCTTGCTCATTAAACTTGGAAAGTGGGACTCTTATTAACCAGCATTGGTTTAAACTCTTTTTGCCAACACTTTAAAATATTGTGTCAATGTTTTTATATATTCTGAAAATGGGACAACTTCCCAAAGCAAGCCTTGTGGAAACCAGATCTTACTTGTGAGAATCAACCTGGTGAGAAGTTAGGCTGCAAAATTTATGAAGCCGCCTTCTACACCCACTAGCTGACCTCTTCACAAGGTCATCTTTGTTCTATAGTTAACCAGACTAGGAGTTCGTACTTGTCAGCACCTACAAATACTGTAACTTGCCCGTAGTTGTGGAACAGAAGTAAAACAGTGAGAGCCATGAGCTCTAGCATCACTTCTAGTCATGATATCTAATCATTTATCCACTTTATGTCTTCTAGAATGTACTAATGTGCCTTCATTTTACAAATAAAATCAATAAACTTGCAGAGGAACATTCCAGGAAGAAGTGATGTCAGACACATTATTTCCAATGTGGCAGACAAAAGTTTTGTCATCAGAGTAGAAAGGTGGAGGTACAGTTATCTGTATCTCCAACATAATTCCTGTCTTACGTGCTTGCTCTACCAGGCGGTACTTCTACTGGATGCTGTTACAGATCAGAAAAGTACATGAAAGTGCTATCTTTTATTTGTTCCACATCTGATGTATTAATTCAGTGGCATATTATTTCTCTTGACCAATATGAGGGATGTGACAACCAGATTGGCTGATATAAGCCATTATGTATACTGAATTTAATAGATTACATCAATGCAGAATATCAAGGTTTCTGTGTTGTTTTGTTTTGTTGTTTTGCTTCTTTGTTTGTTTTGCAATTTAATGTCTAACAGCTTTAATGCATTTATATTTCCATTATACGACACTTGGGTTCAACTTAGAAGAAGGAATGAAAATAGGCATTTAGGAATTAGTGAAGAAATGCTTCTCTTCCTGTATTATGTTGCATAAATGTATTTTAAAACACTTTCAAAAATTTTCTAATTTGTATCATGCATTAACCAAATAGCTCTTATTCCTTTAAATGGAAATAGTACTATTATACTTCAGAAACTCTGAAAATTGGCATGATACATAAATACACATCATATGAGATTTTAACCATTGCTTAATTGTTTCAGACCAGCTGTTTCTTATTTTAAAACTCATGCAAGAGATTTCAAGATTGGTATTATAGATTACATATTATATTTTAAATACTAATAATATAATGTGTATTTGTATTATATAAAGTTTTAATGTTGTTTAGAATATAACAATAGTGATGTTGTATAGTAGTATTATACAATATTAATGCTTTGCTATAATAAACATTTTTCTATATTTTATACATTATACATATTACATCTTAGAATCTATTCAACTGAATATATGACACACAGGTGTATTTGAAATCAGAAGGGAAATGCACTGGTCTCACGCAGAACTATAATTATGGATTTCTTCATGACTGGACTTCTGAAATAATAATTGTTTCAGCCACATATTCTTACTCCATTTACCTCTAAGCTGTGCCACTCTTCAACAGTTTGTCCTTTACAATCCATATGAATAATCCAGCATATTTACCCTGAAGTCTAATTTTCTTAAAATAAGGAGAAAAGTACAATGTTTTTCCCACATTCAAGTCTCGAAAATGTAAATTTCACATGCTAAATAACAATACCAGTAAGAATACCCTAGTTTAGGGCACAATGTTTACTGGGTGTAAAGAGAGACATATTATAGAGTACTAATAGATCACAGGAGTTTTCATACATGGTTTCGTGAATACCTTGGCTGCTCCTTCTACTCCAAGCCTGTGTCACTTTGGAGATTATCAATATGAAGTGTCCTCTAAACACAGAAGTAGGTATGACCAAAGCTGTAGTGAGATGGATGTTTCAGCCAGTGTTTAGTTGTGCTTCTGCAGTGGAAAGTAGTCCTGATGTCCACGGAATCCCCCTTATGTGGGCCATATCTGCTACAAGGGCTGAAGAATATGAGTAAAAGGGCATCACCAGAACGATATAAGACAACAGAGGAATGCAGTGCAGGGAAGGCTGTGTGTCTTCTCTGTAGTTCTCTGCTAGATGTGTCCAGATTAAAATGCGTATGATCTTGACTTAAACAAAGAGCCGATACCACGTTCTCTTAACTGCAGAACTAGAAATCATGCAGCCAGCTTTTCTTTGGCTTTGAGATTAGCAGTAGATTTCAAGTAATTTAATGAAGAATGAACTCCAAAGCCTTCTCTGTAATTGGAGGCATTCATAATACTCCCTGTATAAATTTTATGGTGCCTAATAATGTAACTTAGTTCATGTTGCAAATTTCCACTCACTTGGGGCACTAATATGGTCTCTCACCTACACCCCTATTCCTTTAAATGTGGAGGAATATGATATTTTAAGGGATATTGATACACACGCACTGAACGAATAACAGCCATTCCTTAGCAAACATTTAATGCAGAATTCCTACGTCTTTCTGACAGCTCCCTCTAAGAAGATAGATCATCCTCTAACAAAACTATGTAATTCACCTAAGAGACTGGATTAAGAGAATTACTTTTTAACACTGATAGTTTTAAAATTAATTTTATTATTTATGTTCCAAATATGCCAAAACCAGTACATTATACTTTCTTGCCTAATATTAGAAAAACAAATCTCACTTCATTCCCAAGCTGCTCGTTGCACACATAATAGCAAACTAATGTATTTTCATTTCTTAAAAAGGTACTACTACAAAGTATATACTTTATCTACCCTGCAAGTCCAAAATTTTACTTAAAGTAATAAATGGATAGAAAAGCAACATCCCTTTATACAATGCAAACCGCAGAGCTACATGAAAAGCAAAGAACCCTGAAGTGATGAAGTGGCTTTTTTATCTCTTACATGAAATATTTTCAGACAAGGGCTATCCCAAAACCTTACATATGAAACTCTGACATTTTCTGCCTAATAATTTTAGTGATGCTATTAAGATACTAATAAGGTACCTTTAGAGTACATTTGCAGTTCAGTTGCAATTCACTTAAAATGTCACAATTCACCAAACTTCTGCCTGTCATTCAAACATATTAAATATTCAAACATGTGCAAGAAGAGCCAGACCTTCCCTGACCTCCTAACATTTCCCAAGCCTTAAGCCCCTGTCCCAAGATACACAGGAATTAACACTGACTAATGACATCTTTCCAAATATATCCATGCAGAGACTAGAGGCCTGGAATCAGCATACTTCAGAGTGTAGAAATGCCTGATTTTATATGTAATAAAAAGGAGGGAATAAAGGATTCAATATCACAGAAGAATTGGAAGAATCTCATAATTAAAAAACACAGGAGTATCCTCAGCCAGATGTTTACATCTATAGATACTGTCTTTCAGTGTAGGTAAATATATACACTCTGGTCTTGAAATGTAACAACACACTTATTAGGCCTCTTTCATCAGACAAACACAGCTTTGATATGCAAATCAGGTGAAGACTTCTTAGATACAACAATCTGTAAGCCTTTTAAGGAATATTTTTCACAGAAACATTTTCATCAAAATGATGGCATTCACAAAAAATGTTTATAATTGAAGTTTACTAAAAGTAAACTAGTTTTAGAAAAGAAAGCAAGCCTGTATGCAAAATAAAATATTTACATAAGATACAGAATTCAAGAACTACTAACAGAGAGACCTACTACTTTAACTAAGAAGAAGGAAAAGCACTTGAAATTTACAGCGTAACCCCTTTGTTCAGAATATAGAAGAAAGCTGGTTTGGGGAACCCTTTCAGAAATAAACTTAAAATAATGACTATTCAGTTATTTGAAAAACAGTAGCAAAGCCCAGAAACCATAACTTTATACAGAAGAAAAAGACATGGACATTGCTTACTACACTTACCACTTGTTTTCATTATAAAGCCTTTTAGGACATAGAAGAAACTGGAGAGATTAACCTGTTGGAAGCAGAAATTAAGATTTCATTATATGCTTATGACTTTATGTTCCTTATACAACATACAAAATAAAGTTGGCAAGGATTATAGGAAGTAAAGCTATTTTTTTTAGCAATTAAGATATGCATTAAAATACTGTAAGTCCCAGTGTTGTGGCCTAAAACAATGAAGGATGGCAGAGGACTTCTAAAATGTATAGATAGTAAATGTAGATATTTTGGCACTATTGTTCTGAAGACGGATGACCTGTTTCAATGAAATATGGAATGACAATTATTTACTCTGATGTAAATTTGAAAATATTACTACCAGTAAAATGACCTAGTGACTTCCAGGGCTTTAAATGAATAGTTGGACTTTTGTATCTCTTTTTTCCTGAATTTCTTTTAATCCACAGACGAATCCTGAAGAATCCTATAAAGATAATTAAACAACTCCTAAAGGTTAAATGGTAAGTTGATACACAAAATAGTACAATTGAAATAATGCTGAGGCAGGACAAACGAGGGCAGTGCTGCCACAGAATTCCCAGAGGAAATGCTTCTTCAGAAACCCTGATAGAACAGAACTTATTGACCTCGATCCTCTAAGGTAGCTCAGCCCAAAACCTTCAGTATGAAAATTCTGGCAAGCATGAAACAGTCTGTGGAATTTAAAAGCACAAGCAGCAGTATATGGCAATTTGGACAAAACAGAATTAGCCAATATAAATATAATATATCAATATATGGACACACTCATTTACATACACAGAGAAAGAGGGAAAGCAGAGAGGTATTTTCTATTAGACTCAAAAACTGCACAAGTCTTGAAACAAAAGGAGGTATTTATTCATGACATACAACCTTGGATAACATTATACTTAAAATAGAAGTATTGAAATATTACTATATGTGATAACGATTTTTTACAGCAGTCCTTTATAAAAAAATCTCTTAGAAAGCAAGCTGGTGAAGCTATTCACCATATGAAATTTCAAACAGAAATCTGAAGTATTCAGAGGCAATGGGAATTGTTTTTTAATTTATTACTTCAAGCCTATGCTTTTAAAAGACAAAATTGAGTCTGTAAATTTATGAAGTGTGGATTGCAAACATGAACCAAGAGCAAAAGATGACAATGAGCTAATGCAGATCACAACTGTTATCTCAAAATTAACCAGATAGCATAAGTTCAGTACTATTTCTTTCATGGAACATTTTAATCTTCATATAATTAGATAGTACTATTGTCCCAGATATCAATGTGAAATGTAAAATCACACAGGCCCTACTTCATACAGGATGTGATGGAGAAGGGAGAGCTCATGTGGGGATGTGGAAATGAATTTTGCAACAGCATTCTGGGAAGATATGAGCAGGGAAAAACTAAGTAGTTGGGGAAAGGTTGTTACAGCGAATGAGATATGAGATAATGAAAGCCTTCCTGAGGGTTTTTAGCTATTGGGACAAATACAAAAAGGGGCCACCATGGCTGCTTATTGCTATCATTTTTACTCCACTTTAATTTCTGTTTCATTGCAAATGCTTGGCAGAACCACTGATCAAGCTTATCTTTTCAATGGGACATCTAGGTGAAACTGGATCACTTTTTAACATTTCTCAGATAGTTACTAGCAGATGGAGTACTTATTATTGTTTTACACTTTTCATATAAATTTTCATCTGAATTGAATGTCAAATATCTTATTTTGCTGAGTGCATTTTCTCAGCATTTCTACAATCCTTCAATAGATGCCTTTTCACAAAAATGGTAACACTATTGTTTAGTTGCTAAATATTTCTCATATGTTAAGTGCACCTCGCAGCAAGATCATGAGCACGAAGCAGAAAATACACAGCTTCATTATTCTATTAATATTAAAAATTGAAGAAGAAATGTTTTAGAATGTGTTTACACTTTTGAATAGAAATTTTACAAAATCAGTATTTGTGATCCAAATTTTGCTCTTTGTGTTCTGTATTGCATTTAAGTCCTATATTATTCCAGTTTTCACTGATTGTAAATATGGATTTTCTTCTGATTCACAGAGCACAAAAGAACTAGCCAAATTTGAGTTACAATCATAATTTGTATCAAAAAATAGAAACTCCTTTAAGAATATTTCACAGAATCACAGAATTGACTGGGTTGGAAAAGACCTCATAGTTCATCAAGTCCAACCCTTGGTCCAACTTCAGTCCATTTACTTGATCATGGCACTTAGTTTTGTCCAATCTCAGTTTAACAACCTCCAGGGACGGTGAGTCCACCATCTCCCTGGGCAGCCATTCCAATGCCTGACCACTCTCTCTGTAAAGAATTTCTTTCTAATATCCAGCCTGAATTTCCCCTGGCAGAGTTTAAGCCCATGCCCCCTTGTCCTATTGCTGACTGCCTGGGAGAAGAGACCAATCCCCACCTGGCTATAACTTCCCTTCAGGTAGTTCTAGAGAGTGATGAGGTCACCTCTAAGCCTCCTCTTCTCCAGACTAAACAAGCCCAGCTCCCTCAGCCTCTTCCCATAGGTCTTATGTTCAAGTCCCTTCACCAGTCGTGTTGCTCTTCTCTGGACCCGCTCCAGCACTTCAATGTCTTTCCTGAACTGAGGGGCCCAGAACTGAACACAGTACTCCAGGTGTGGCCTCACCAGTGCAGAGTACAGGGGAAGGATCACTGCCCTTGTCCTGCTGACCATGCTGTTTTTGATACAGGACAGGATACCGTTGGCCTTCTTGGCCACCTGGGCACACTGATGGCTCATGTTGAGCTTCCTGTCAATTAGTACCCCCAGGTCCCTTTCTGCCTGACTGCTCTCCAGCCACTCTGTGCCCAGCCTGTAGCGCTGCAGGGGGTTGTTGTGACCAAAGTGCAGCACCCGGCACTTGGCCTTATTGAACTTCATCCCATTGGAATCAGCCCATTTTTCCAGTCTATCCAGATCCCTCTGCAGAGCCCTCCTGCCTTCCAGCAGGTCGACGCTCCCTCTCAACTTGGTTTCATCAGCAAATTTGCTGATGATGGTTTCAATCTCCTCATCCAAATCATCAATAAAGATGTTAAACAGGACTGGACCCAACACTGACCCCTGGGGGACACCACTAGTGACTGGCTGCCAGCTGGATGCAGCCTCTTTCACCAGCACTCTCTGGGCCCGGCCCTCCAGCCAGTTCTTAATCCGGCAGAGAGTACACTTGTCCAAGCCATGGGCTACCAGCTTTTGCAGGAGTATATTATGGGAGACAGTGTCAAAGGCTTTGCTGAAGTCTAGATAGACCACATCTACAGCTTTCCCCTCATCCATTTGGGCAACAGTAACCAGAGTCCCCATTGCCCCTTGGGTATCAAAGCCAGAACATCCATCATTAAAATAACAAGCTCATCAATGCTTGACAAGCATTATGCAGTAACATAATCACTGAGTTTGTTTAACAGGGTGGTATCATGTTTCAAAGTGAGCTTCTTTATATGACCTTCAGATCACATACCCTCTGATGACTTCTTTTTAATTGAGCTTAGTGAAAGTGAAAACCTACCTATCAAACCAGACACACCTATCAAATGCTAACATAAAAAATGGAGAAGAAGTTAGGGTTTTCAAGGCGAATGTGCTTTGAGCACTAAAATAATAGTGTGTTATCCCATCTTTTGCTGGCCACTTTGAGTACTTAAACATGCCGCTGGTCTAGGATATTGATCATACACTAGTAGATGAAAAATTAATTATTCAGTTCTGCTAAAAACACCCAAGAGACTTATCAAAGGGTAGTATCTAGCACTTTGTAATACCTGGCTATGAGCTGCACTCCAGCACTTTCAGTGGCTGGAGAGGTTCACAATTTTTTCAGGGTTCTTTTACAGATGCATAGATTAGTTTTTATTAAAGAACAGACTGAAGTTTCTAATTTGCATTGATTCACACAAAGTATTCTAATGGTACACACATACCTCTGAATTTTTGTCTTTCCATGAGCACACAATATCTGGATGGAGCAGAGCACTCTCTGTGCACTACAGCACTACCACTTAGTAATAATGATACCATATGATATTTGAAATAGTTTGGGAACCCAGTTTAATAGATCTGCACCAAGTATATGCTCTATCACTCTTTATTTCATGCAAATGTAAACAATATTCTCTGCTTTACCTGCAGTGCTTATGGAAAGACTGAAACAACAATATCCTTGGCAAAACATTAACTTTGTCAGTGGCCAATCTCTTTTGCCAAGGACCTACATATCTTATCCCCAACACTTCAGATCTCTGTTTACCAAAATAATCATTTCACATTTAAAACTTCTAGGTTATTCTGAGCTTTGAATTTTGAAGTACTGCATAGAGCTCACTGCACACTTGTGCTATGGTATTTCAAAGGGAATACTGGTTTGACTTCAGCACGCCTCCAGTTAGAAGTTCAGAGTTGGCATCACTGTCTTTAAAGCCAAACACTTTTATGGAGTCCTGGATTTCCTTAGCCATTCATTTTTAGATAATGTTAAAGTTTATCAGTATATAAAACTGTGTTGTCATGTAATTTGTAATTATTATCCACATAAAAGGATGTGTGGTCAAGAAAAGCAATGGGTCAGGAAAGGAGATTATAGGACATTCTTGGCTAATTCTGTAATTTGATTTAAAGAAGTACTTTTGAAACTATAGAAAAAGTGGTTATCTTTTTAAAATTGGGGACAAGGGGATGTGACTCTAACAAGAAATGTATTACTTATGAATTGAAGACTTTCTTAGCATATAAGCCCCTGAATAAATTTTTGAGCTAATAATGCAGTTTTGCTTCCCTTTTATGCCATGCTTAAGAGATCGAGATTTTTTTCAAAGGCAAGATACGTGTTTTTTCCACCACTTTCGCTATGTTTCCAGTGAGGCTTGATTCAAGCATTGAATTAACTAACTTTTGGTAACTGTTAACATTTTAAAGATTATAATTACAACACTTTTGTAAACAGCAAATTGGAGTCATAATAAAATGACTAAACTGGTTCCCTTCTTTCCAGCAGTTAGATTTAGTGATATGCCTGCTTTCTTTTCTTTTCTTTTCTTTTCTTTTCTTTTCTTTTCTTTTCTTTTCTTTTCTTTTCTTTTTTTTTTTTTTAAACAAGCCTGTCTGAACAAGGAATCAGCACAAAATGGAAACAATGTTGTAATCCTTTCCTCCAGAGATCCGTAGTGCTTTAAAGAAACAATACTTTTTGTCTTGAAAGCATGCACTGAGCTACTGTTATTAGAAAAGAGGGAGCAATTACTACATTTTTAAGATAAAACATCCTTAAAACATCCTCTAATTGGCTTTATATCTGAAGATGCACAACTTTAACAAACACTTCATTTATGTTTCTTCTTCTTCAGAGGAAGCCTAATCTGCACACTGAAGTATCTCATTTTTCATATCCATAATTTGCCCCTTCTGAAAACAAGCCTCTCAAAATAAAGAGTGGTTGGGTTTTTTTTTAGTTCTGCCAAAATGTTTTCCCTTTGGGGGTTCTGATTAATAGCCTGGAATTAAAGTCAAAGGGCAAATTCAAAGGAAAGGGTTATTCATTTAAATAAATGAAAGGTTTGGTTTTTTTGTGCAATAAACGTCTCTCATTTAAACTATGCTGTCTCTACAGCTGTATGCTGTCAAAAACTTCCAGATCTCTTTTGCTCATCCTCACTGCTTGCTCAGTTCGCTTGCCTTCCGTGCACACCTTTTTAAGAATGCAAGTAAGATGCAAAAGATTTTTCAAAAGTCAGCCCTTAAACGGATGTGCTTTCCGAAATCCCATGTACAGCTCCCATGAGAACACAAACTCCTGAAAAGGAGACAACAAACTACATATTGTATGTGCCATTAGCATTAGACCACCACCTGGCTTTTCGTTGTCTTTCTTCACAAAAGGAAGGTTTGCAGAGATTCCTGAAAGCTGTTGTTCCAATTGATTATTTTATAAGGGGATGCTATAGAGCATATAGTCTCTGTTTTAAGTCATGTGCCTGCTACATGTGTTAGGCCACTGCTTTCAGTTCTCTCATTGCTCTAAAAAATTCTCAGGAATGAAGTCTGAGCAGAGAAAAACAGGAAAAATCCCACCTGCCATTAAAAAAAAAGGTAGTCTGATCCAAACTGGGATATCTGATTACTTAACTTATGATTTACTGTCACCTCTGTTCCTTCTAGTTGACGACATTTCTGGGAATCACTCTTTTTTCTTCTTTGTATAAAAAGCAGACACCAACACATAAGAATCATGTCTACACAAATTAAACCAAAATCTGCTTTATTTTCTTTCCACACTGCTTTTCTATTTAATGTTTAAATCAGACAGATTAATCCTTCTGTCAATTTCACTTCATGTCTGTTATTGCAGCCTTCAGAATATCTCTACCACACCGTATCTCTCCAGCAGTGGAATATTCTGCAAGATTAATTGCACCAGCTAATCTTTAGATTTAATCCTGACTGCAGTTGACTGCCCTAAATTTCCCTCATTGTCTAAAGCTGTGGTTCTATTTTTGCAGTTATGCATTGTCATATTATCTTGGAGTACAGGTTTGAGTCAGTTCAGACACAAGGGCACTTTTCCAACTGCACTGTTCACTTAGCAAGAGCTAATGGTAGAGGTTTTGGATGGTGAGAAGCCTGATGCTCTGACTGCTGCATATGCAGACTCACTTGTTCATACTGTTTCCCTGTGAGACTCCCTCTGGACCAGCCTTTTTGGAAGAGCTGAGCTTCTCTTTATAATATCAGACTTTTCCTACATTGCTGGCTAGAAACCACTGTCCTTAAAGCACTGCTTCACTGCCAGGACACTATTCAGCACTGCAACAGCAGTACATAACTTTTTGTTTTCAACTGAGCAGTGACTGCAGCAGCAGACGCATGGATCCTTGCCTGATGGCAGCTGTACATGCCCTGATGCAGCTGTATTGGCAACCTCTGTGCCAGGCATGAGTCTTCTTGTCCACTAATGGTCACATACTGGGAGAATAGGTACATTCAGAGATGGAATGACACCAGGCCAGGCTGCCCCAAGCCTAGAAATTCTCAATATATTGTTGGGCTTTGTGCAAAGATTAGTAACTAGTTGCACCTGTGCATCAGAAGTGGGAGAATCCATCTGTGAAGGATGCCTTCTGAGCTATTTAACACAAAATCCCAAATTTGTTCTGCTAAACTATGTATAGTTGAATTGAAACCAAGGAACCATAATTCCCCACACCTTTTGTGTTCAGTCTTTTTTCCTTATTTGTTGCAGAACAGAACTGACTTTTGAGAACGACAGTTTTGAATCACACCTTATGTGTGTACAGGTTGCTCCCTGAATTGTTTTCCAGATCCCAGAAATGGAATTTGTTTGCTTTCTAATTGGAATTTAATTGCTTAATAATTACAACTTAATAATCACTCAATGAAGAAAACATGCGTGATTAAAAAGCAAGGTAAAACATAACAAAAATGCAGACAACTATTTACGTTCAACTATTCATGTTCAACTATTTACATACAGTTTTAAATTGGAAAATATGAGAGACACATTAAAAAGTTATTTGCCAGAATCACTTGGCTGGAAGGGATCATAGCACAAGCCCTACCACTGTCTAGACAATTCCTACTGAAGTCTTGAGGGGTACAGGTATGAGAAGAGGTCGAGGTGTTCAGAAAATGACTGTAGAAGCCAAGCATCTATAGTATAACACAGCAAGAGATAATACAGTGGGAAGAAGAGACAGGTGAGACTGAAATCTATTCTTTGCCTGAACTAGCTCTTTCATCACCTGCCTTAGCTTCTGTTCTTCCTCCCACTCTCGAGTTGTTACAGAACATATGCGAGCAGCACATGCTGCTAGTGCTGCTTGGCTTTACTCCACAGCTGCCTGGAATGCTCTCCCCACTCCCAAACAGCATGTGTTCGCTTTGCTGTATCTTCCCTCGTGACTGCAGCTTACTATTCATTGCTCACACACACTGGCTTCCACGGCAGGTTACCCATCTTCTTAAATGCTGTGTTTGTGGCAGTGTATGGCTTCCTCCACAGGTGTCACGACTCTTTAGACATGAGTGGGGAAATCGGTACTGTTCTGTTCCCAGCTAGATGGATACATCAGTATTTTCCAGCAGGAATAACTCTTCTCACATGATCACGTTCTGTTTTCTTGGCCAGTGCTAATGATTGCTGGGCTTTGTAAGTGTGCTTATGCTTACCTTCGCTGCCTGCAGGATGGGAAATATGCAGGCAAGTTCAGTCTGGGAGAAAAATGAAGACACCTTACTGGCGATAGCTGTGCTGTGCCTGCACATTCCTAAAACACAGGCATCCTCTGCCATGAGAGAAGGGCTCTACTCCTCGGACAAAGATCAGCAACGGGTGCACAGGAAAAATAAGTAGAGGGAAGGATGGTTTGCTGATGATCTACTCTTTGCAAAGTCCCAGAACAGATGGAGGAGAATAGGACTAAGGAGAATACAATGAGCAGCAGACGGTAATGGCTCCATGGGGGACAGCTTTTCCTTTTCATATCTAACCCTCGTTTCAAATGATGTGACACTGAGCAATGTCTTTCTAGGTCAGCAAAAATGATTCTTTGCTCAAGTCAAGAATGACCTGATTTTGTTATTACACAGCATGTCCTTAGAGCACCTGCACATAAGCAAAATCAGTTACTCCAAATAGCAAATGAGATGTTGGTTCTCTGATGTAAACTAAAGTTCAGTTCCTGAGAGGCATGAGGAACAGTGGCTGGACACCAGTGCGGGTCTGGGGTAGAGCATACGGTCGTAGCAAGGCAGTGGGGTAGAGCATGGGTATGCAGGGCATGAGATCACTGATAGCATCAGACTGACTTTTGGGAAAATGACCGCAGCCTGGCTGTGCATTAGGTTACCTGTTCTTCTACCTCCAGAGAGGTGAGATGTCCACAGAGAAGAATTCCAAATATCCTGCAACAGTTTTGAAACACAATGGGAAAAATCTAAGTGTGGGGCTTCAGAAAGTAGTCAGGGTTCTCATACAAAGGGCAAGACACCAACCTGTGACTATTCACTGTTGCACTTGTTAGGTGACCCCAGAGGTTTGGCTTGGTCACACATCGCCTCCTGTAAGCTGGCTAAGCTGGTTCTACCAGAAAAGGGTGTAAGTGTACCTTCTAACAGCAGAACTGGCAAAGCTGCTCCACCCCCAGAAAAAGAATAAAGCTACTTCTTCAGACTATTTAAAACAAGTTTATATTAGCTCAAGACTTTGCAAGATGGAAACACAGAGCTTTTGATTCAGCAGCCAGCACACTGGTTGTAAGAAAGAGAAAAAGAAGTTAAATGGCAGTCTGCATGTAGCAGATTTTTGAGCTTTGAATGCTGCTGTGATTTCTGCCCTTTCTTCTATCTTCTCCACAAATTTTTCTTTAAATTGAGGCAAAAGATTTTGAGGAATATTGCAGCTTATGACCTTCAAGTATTACACTGAAAAGCCTGTTTATCACATTTTTCTTCCCTCCCCCCCAAGTTAAAACCTTTCCAACATTTCGCAAGTAAATCTCTCTGCTGTAAAACCTAGAAAAAGTTTCTTTGTATTTTAAATTGTTTCAGGAGCTGCTATTGAATAACTCTTCAGGTGAAGTTTTACCTAACAGACTGTCTTCTGCCTAATTTTTCAGAAAGAGTTTAAAATTTCTATCTGCACATGATCTAATTTGATGCTGTAACTTGCACTAGTGTGAGTTCTCTTGCTTGCTTTACTGCATGAGTTTCTAGCAGTATTTCAGTCTCCCATGCCAGTCATTTTGCCCAACTTCAGTAGCAGAGCCTTAGCTATGTGCTTATGTGGCACGTTGGCATTCTCCATCCCTGCTTGCTGCTAACAATTGTGCTTGCATTTGCTGCTGTATAGACTGCTCCATTTCATGAGAGGAAATGGGGGGTCACTAGGGCTTGTTACAGCTTGATTTTGTTTTTTGAAAGTACATCCTCTGTAGAATGATGATCTACTTTACTGGGACAGAGAGATGATCAAGACAGATCACTTAGTTGTCTACTCAGCATTCAAACATTTTGGATTGAAAAAAAGCTGATGGGTTTTCCTCTCAGCTGATATGAGCGCTCCTTGCCACCATCTGAGGTTGGCATAAAGACTGTAAACTCCACAAGTGATAGAAAATGGAGAGAAGCAGGACTTGAAGGAATATCAAGTCAGTTCCTCACACAAGATTTCTTAAATACAGTATACAAGTACAGTACTCACAGAAGCAGCTCAAATCTACTGTTCACTCACTGAAATTTAAACTCTTCTGTCTGAAAAAATGACCAATTCAGATTAATATAATTTTGTTTGCTAAGAAGGCAACAATTTCAGAATTCTTGAAAACCACTGAACGAAATCAGTTCCAGAAGGCTGAGGAAATTGTAGTTGAGAGAGATATTTTTATCTAAATAATGTCAACTAGCACATTAAAAATCAGGTTGATACATGAATTAACTATATATATTGCCACAATTAGAAACAGTTAATTGCAAGTAGCTAATTATTAAAAAAAAAAAAATCTACTATTTGGGAAGTATGGAGTAGACAAGACTTGTTGAGGAAAGACATCCTTGGCTAACCATGTCTCTTTTCTAATTCTGAAATATCAACGCTCAGCATCAAATGATAACCACTTACATTACCCATGTTCTTTATGTATAGTACAAACTACTCAATGATTTTGAAGGATAAATTAATTATAATTTTCTGTTAGCTGGCAGCTAGTTGGTATCTCCCAAAGTTAACATTTCTAAGAGCAAGCAAAGATGCACTATCAAAGTTCTATCATTTAACTGTAAAATACTTCTTTTACTTTCCAAAAAAGTCCCAGTGAAGTTTTGTTACTGCATTGAAACTTATATGAGATTGACAGATTATTCCCCTGTAACTACGCATAAATTATTATCAGAAAAATGTCACAATGTCCATGATTTGAAACACCAGCAACCGCACAGGAAAAGAGATTATTTTCAGCCAAATCTTCATTCATGCATTCATTCCTTCATTCACTCATGTTAAGTTGAAAGAGGAGGAAATGTATAGTTGCCCATGCACACAGCTTTTGAACTATCAACTCTTATCATTGAGCTGTGACATACCAAGCCATGGGCAAACATTGGAAAACAACATTATTTATACTCCTGTCACCATAAGTGAGCTATATGAATGAATGTGACTAATACTTTAACATACTTTTGTTGATCATGCAACAGCTGCCTTTGTGTTTTTTGAAGTATGGAGTACTTTACACTTCATAGCAACAAAAAAGTTGAAAGTGTTTTGTTGTTTAGAAGCCATGCTTTTATGATTTTTCCCATTCGCATACATCTTGTATCTGCTGAACAGTCCTTCACAAATGATTGAGAAACTTCTGCATAAATTAGAGCAAGCCTTGAAGCAATTATTGCTTTCTTTTCTGACCCATGTAAAATCATTTCTCAGGCACCATGTAGGATTTTTCCTGAGTTGTTGACAGAACACCACCACTGTCATGACTCCCAGTGTCAGGATCAGAATAATGATATATGTAGCACCATTAAAATACATAAAAATGTTAACATTCTGAGTCTGCCTTCAAAAAGCCTGGATAGCATGTCCCACAGTTTGTTTATGATTATTACATGGAAAAGAATCACATTTGAATGCCAAAAAGTTAAATAGCCAGTTTTAGTATCATAGCAGTTTCTTTTTGTCTGACTTGCTTCAAACTTTTTTGTTTCATTTAAATGAAAGTTTAAATAATTTCTTTAGAAGAAATACATAAAGAAATCCAGCATTCACTTGTTTTAAAAGTGTTGCATCAACGTAGACTATTTGATATCAAGTATACGGGATTTCAAATTTCAACCGTAGCTCTGAACCAATGGTTCTTCAGTGCATCATTTGGAATGGGTTCTTCAAACTGCAGTGTCAGTATTTCCGGTTAATTATTTCAATAGTCTTTCAAACAGTTTGAAATAGTCAAACACTTCCAAGAAGCCCTTTTAATGTGTTGCTGTGGTTTAAGCCCACCTGGCAACTAAACCCCATACAGCCACTTGCTCACCCCTCCCCAGGGGTGGATGGGGAAGAGAATTAGAAAGTTGAGAAAACTCATGGGTTGAGATAAAGAGTTTAATAACTAAAGCAAAAGCCGCACACATCACTAAAGCAAAACAAGCATTCACTCCTTCCCACGGGCAGGCAGGTGTTCACCCATCTCTAGGACAGCAGGGCTCCATCACACATAATGGTGACTTGGGAAGAGAAATACCATCCCCCAGAGCATCCTCTCCTTTCACCAAATACATACTGAGCATGACATTATATGGTACAGAATATCCCTGTGGTCAGCTGGGGTCAGCTGTCCCAGCTGTGTCCCCTCCCAGCTTCTTGTGCACCCTCAGCCCACTCACTGGTGGGGTGGTGTGAGAAGCAGAAAATAGCTGGACAGTGGTGAGCACTGCTCAGCGAGATCTAAAACACGTGTCTGTGACCAACACTGTTGCCAGCACAAATCCAAAACACAGCCCCATACCAGCTACAGTGAAGAAAATCACCTCCGTCCCAGCCAAAAACAGGACACGTGCCCACCCACAGAATCAGGATTTTGTGGCTGTGGCTTGAAGCCGAACCCGAAGCACAGCCCTTGGACCTTTGAGACCCCTGAAAGCCTCAATCTCGGCAAGCAATTCATCATGCCGTCAGAAGGGAACGAGAAAGTAGATTTGTTTTTTTACCAAATCAGCCTCAAATTCGAAGGCTTTATTGCTACTTTCATATGTACCATTTCACTTTCCAGACTAGACGGGCTGTCCTGACCCACCCTAAAGGAGGCCGAAAAGGCACACAGCTCCTCCCTTTGGGTCGGTACCGAGGAGCCCCGAGACACGGTCACCAAGTGGGGGCGACCCCAGCCGAGCCGGCCCCTCAGGGCGGACACACCCGCTCCCGCCACGGCCGCTGGCAGCGCCCGCACGCCCTTCCCAGCGGGGGCACCGCCCCTGCCACACGCGGGGAGCCCCAGACCTCCCGGCTGGTACTGACAGACGAAGGCAGCGGGCAGAACCCGACCGCCAGCCCAGGCGGAGCGGCGAGGACGACAGGCTCCCAACAGCGCTCACCACAGCTGCCTCCCCCCCTCGCCCATCCCGGAATGCGCTCTCCCGGCTCTCCTCCCTCCCCGCCCCAGGAATGGGCTCTCCCACGCCCCGCTCCCGCCCGCCCCGGCGGGGGGCTCGCTCCTCCTTCCTAGGGCCGTTCCACCCCGTAACCTCACTTCCGGGGCGGCCATTTTGGGTGGCCGGCGCTGCGCGGCTGGTCGGTGGCGGTGGGGGCGGGCTCGGCCCGGGCCGCAGCGGCTGGTGGCAGCGGCGGGGGGACAGCCGGCGAGTGTCGGAGGCGCCGCAGGGGAAGAGCCGTCACTCGGTGATCGCAGCGCCCGCCTGCCCCCGCCATGTCGGACTTCGACAGCAACCCCTTCGCCGACCCGGACCTCAACAACCCCTTCAAGGTGAGGCTGGGGGCGGGGAGGGGGCGGCCGCCAGCCTGCCTCGGGGGGGCGGCACGGGAAGAGCGGGCTGCGCCGAGCCGCGGCCATCCCGGGGGGAGAGAAGGGCCCCGGCTGTTCCCTGGCGGAGTGCGGGGATGGAAGGGCCGGCGCGGCGGGCAGCGCTGGCCTCGGTGGGGCTGGAGGGCCGTGGCCGCTGTCCGGCAGCGCTGGGGCTGCCCTCCTCCGGCCCTGGGGCTGCCCTCCTCCGGCCCTGGGGCTGCCCTCCTCCGGCCCTGGGGCTGCCCTCCTCCGGCCCTGGGGCTGCCCTCCTCCGGCCCTGGGGCTGCCCTCCTCCGGCCCTGGGGCTGCCCTCCTCCGGCACTGGGGCTGCCCTCCTCCGGCCCTGGGGCGCCTCAGCTCTGGGGGGGTTGTAGGATAAGCAATGTTTTTGGAAGCCCTAGAAACGGGCGCAGCCGTTTCACAAGTTCAGGCTTCTGTGTTTTCCTTATGTTGCTAAAATAATACAAATCACGTTTCAGGTGCATTATTTTGAAGAAAATAAATAAAGCTTTTTTTTTTTTTTAAATTAATATTATTTTGGCGGTAACTTTCTGTGCGTATAGTACTACTACAGTCTTTTTTCGTCCATATGACTTAAACAGATAGTTAAGCTTAGTAAATTTACCCCGTTTTTCCTCTCCAGCCTCCTCCCTTAAGCTTACTTGCCTCTTCATGTTATTTCTGAAGCATGGAAGCATGGAGGGTACTGAGGACTAGGGATAAATTCTATCCTGCATCTCAAAATGCTGTGTAATGTATTCTAAAGCTTTTAGTTTTTGCACTACAGGCTTGTCATAGAGCTTAGAATTGTTGCTTCAGCTGTCAAAATGAGCTAACTTGCTTAGATGCTTCTGTTCCTGTTCTTTATTATTTGAATCCAGTTCAACATATTTACTGAACTACTTACTTTAATAATCTTACTGAACTCTTTTTTTGGCCACATTTTGTTTAATGCTGACACTTTGAAACACACACATAGCATATGGCAGCGAGTTTACGATGTTATCTGGAATAATTATGCCTTTTAAAAATTGAGCTGTCACATTTCAAGCATACTTCTGTGCAGGTAGCTGCTTGAAGCATAGCGTTACTGACATCTATTAGTTGGAGGCTGTCTGAATCATTAGTTTCATTTTTATGGTCATAAAATTATTTGCTAGTACGTTAGGCTAGAAACTGTGTTTTTACTTGATGCTGTACACAGTGCAGTGACGTTCCAGATGAACAGCAGCCCTGGCATTGAGGTTGCCTCCAACAATAGTTTGGACTGGCACCAATGACAGCGAGCACTGTGCTTTTTAATACCTTTTGGCACCAAGCACTGAAAAGGTGTCATTGTTCTAGAATGTGCAACATGTGTTCTAGAATGTTCTAGCAACAAAAACACATGCTGCCTTTCCTCACTTTTTGTAACAGTTATGAAAGTAACACCTAGCCAAATTTATTGTGTGGAGATAGCCAGAACCGTTCGGGTATTGTAAGCAGTACAGTTGCCCCTCCATCGCTCATCAGCTCGGGTAACTTGTCCTATGTAGTGTTTATGATACTTAAGCTATGGGCCTACCTCAGCCATACTTACAGGTTGAAGACATTGCTAAACTGCAATAGTTTATTCCAGTTTCTCTTCTGGGAAAGGTTTCTGTTGTAGCTATCAGGCAGAATCCATGCTCTGCTTCTCATCTGCAATGCATAATGATAAAAGGACTGTATAACAACTTCTCTGTAACTTGAAGCTCACTGTTAAACACAGTTGTGGATTTCTTTTATTTGCAGAAGTTTGTTTAGGAAAGCTCTGTACTTTTTCAGAGGCTTTTTTTTGCTTACTTCAGTCTTACGAATTTCCATCACATTCCACTGCCCACAGAAGGTAATCTTGCATACCTTTACTCATCCACACATTTAACTTGAAGGGACAGAAGGCCTTATATGTAAACCAAGCCTTAATGCCATCTCGTTGGCATAACAGCTTTGACATTAGTGGGTATTATGCATGTGTTCATTTAAGTTTTGCCTGAGTGTAAGTTTTAAAATACTTTACACATAGAACCAGTATTTCCAGATGGATCCTGACAACCTAAGTCATGTTGTCTGAACACCTTATTCAAATACACTGATATTTTTATTTGTCTTTGCTTCATAATTTTATGTGTGATGTGGTTAGGGTTTTTTTTGCTTGCTTTCTGTGCTAATGTAAAATCAAAAAGTAGTATGGCAAAGAAACATAGGGAGGGATCACGTGGAAGAGTTGTTGCCAAGGTCTGGAGATAGATCCTTCTTTTTCTTACGTATTTTGGGTTTACTAATTGTCTGTGATCTTTTTGTGAATTTTCCTGTAACTGTTCTCATGCATTTTAATAAAAATATTTCAGCAGAGATTCTTGCTGGGTGTTGAATTAAATAATTATGTTCTCTGGGAAGATAAAGGTAAAGCAGAAACGTGGTGTTTGGGGTAGTTCATTCTTTGGAAGCCTAGAATTAAATTATGTTTCTGGTTTTTTAATCTTGGAAGTAAATAAATTTATTTTATAAAACAGAATTTCTCGCTTCAAAACATTGTAAAGTTTGAGACAGTGGCTACTTAACCTCTGCTTTTTCTCTTTTTATTCTTTAAAAAAAAGACAAACTGAATCCAGAGGCTGATAGGCTTTTGAAGTCATAGTGTTCCTCTGTAAATAGCTGTCCCCTGGGTGCTGTACCAACAAAACCAAGAAATGTTTTGTTTTGAAAGAGGTAATGAAACAAACAGATAAGTAACATTCTAACATTAAAAAGCTTTTGGTCACATTAAAGTTGTGCAGAAGAAAATGCATCCATGTGCCGTACAAATAAAGACATGATAATCCTGCTATAATTTGTTATAGTGGTATTGTGCAGAAATACATATATGATGTGACTTCAAGTATCATAAATGAAAGCAGACTACTAATGAAAGCTATTTCATTTATTTCACTGAGAAGCACTTGCCATAGCGTGTGAGTATGAATTCACACCTGGTAAGGTTCTCACTGACAAACATTGCAGTCCCGCAGCACCTGTGCAAGGTGAGTAGACCAGATCTGGTGATCATAACTGTGTTCAGCCAAGAGTCTAGAGTGCTGGACAAGTCCATAGAGAGGAGGCAGATCTGAGCCCAAGTTAGAAAGTCAGGTCAGGATCAGGTCCGGTGAAAGTAACCAGGATCAGCCAGCAGGCCCATAGTGACCAGACAAGTCCTTAGTGATGACGTGGGTCTGACCACCTAGGAGGGGTTTGGGCAGTCCTCAAGGCTTTGACAGTTTGTTCTTGAATAGACTAAGTCAGCATGAAATAAACTTTGTGTGACGAAAAAGACAAGTTTCTAATGTAGATGTCTCCTTATTGTACCTTTTTTTTTTTTTTTTTTAAGTGTCATAGGGTAAGGGATGGTCATAGTGTTCTGACTTGGGAGGTCATACAGATACAAAGGTTCTGAAACAGCAGTGACCTGAGATCCAGTGTAAGTTTCATTTACTCTGAAACAAGTCAGCAGCTCATCTACAATACAGATGTATTGGTGCTGTGGTTTTGTTTGTTTGTTTTTTGTTTATGAGGAAATGATACTACTACTAAGAGAAGAAATTCTTCACTTTTTAAGAAGAGCTATGAATTTCACAGGCCTTTATAGCTTGGCTAACAGACTGTAAAAGGTTTGAGGGCTGTCTGTTACAGTCATCCAAACATATGAAATGGTTACTTATGAATGCGGAATTGAGACTTTAAAAGCTGAGTTCTGTGATGACCTCTGTTGATTTGGAGCTCTGAGCAGGAACAGGAATTTGATACTATAGTGATTATGATAAGACTGGAAACTGAGATATATTTTGTTTAAATGTGAATGGTGACCTTCAGATAAAAGCCAAACCACTACTTGGTATGGGTGAAGATTTAAACAGAATGGCCTATGTCTTGTTCAATTTTAATGTGGAAGCAGACAATCATGGAAACCCATGAATGTATGTAATATTAATTACGTGAGTAGTTTCTGTGTGTTGGATTAGGTGTCCAGAGCGTTGTTAGCTTCAAGCTGTTGCTCCAAAAATACATGGGTCTTCTGTAGTTCTGTCATGACTACATTTCTTGTGTGGATGTCTGAAGTGCTGTAAGGTATCTAAAAATGGTGTTAGGCACATTAATCGTTCCCACTGAGGTCACAGGATTACTTGAATCACTAGACCTATGTATATGTTAGAGCTTAAATTTACTACAGAGGTAATTCCGGTTATAATTTGGATATAACATTTAATCTGACTCATGTGAGCACAGATTAATCTTCTGTCTGGTTTGGCAGGAAGTACAAGCTGGAGGTTTGATGCTGATGCTAGTAGTGCAGATGATGACTATTATGTTGTGTGCAAGCAGAATCTATACAGTTTACACCTTGGTTGCTCAAGTGAAGCTAAAGTCATGGAAACTTACAGGAAGAAAGAGAAGTCTTAAATATTTTTTTAAGGATCAGAACCCTAACTACTTGAAGGGTTACTGCAGTATTTGTGCTTTGGGATTCAAAGTTTTGTTGTGTGCCTGTATGCATAACTGTGTTTTAGTTATTTTATATGACTATAAAACATACCCAATTAAGGTGTCTGTCTTTAAAGTAGTAAAGGACTTAAAATACAAAGATTTTTCTGACTTTATTACCTGATTTCTTCACTTCAAAATTTATGAGCTCCCCTAGATCTTGCATAATATAAAGTTGAACATCGTGGTGTTGAGAATGTCCTTTAGCTGTCCTACATGGTAGTTAGCTTTCAAGAGCACACTTAATCAGTGCTGTAACTGCACTGTAATCTATTAAAACTGTGAAGTGTTTTACTGGGTATTCAGTATCAGTTATAGCTGTATTTTTTCAGTAAAGTGGTAGCGCATGTTGCATTAGTATTATTATTGAACTATGTATTGAGATTTAATATTACAAAGAGGAATGTCAGAGCTGAGAAAAGAGAAAGATTTAAGAATAGCTATGGAGATGATGCTTTCTTATGTATCCAGTACTCCATTGCAAACTACAACTGGTGCAAGCTTTAGGTAAATTTTGGCCTTGTGAGCCTCTGAAGTTTCTTTTTTATTTCAAGTGAGAAATTTGCCTAGCTCAGTAGCTCAGAACCTGTCATAGCTCTGCTGCTGTGAGATAATGTGGCATTTAAGAGGCATTGCTTGAGAGCGAGGTATAAGAAACCCCAGCTGGCTACTTTCAAGCTGTCCTGTTTAACCATTGTGCTCTGGCTGGAGTAGAGCGAAAATCTTCTGAATATCATTCTGTGAGGGGGGTGGGAAATGGCTGATCAGTCAATGAGATGTTAAACTTGAAATAGTGAAAGAACTGTTGTAGTTGTTACTCAGTTTTGGTTTTTTAAATTATTAATAGAAGTGCAGAAATAGTCTTTATTTTGCCTCTTAAGTCATTAATTCACCCAGGTGTTACATGTGTAACCTTTGAGGACAATTCTTTCCTACAGTAAGTGGTTTTTACTCATAGATTAAAAAAATGTTATTGTAGGTGCAGTACATTATGGCTTCCTTTAGCAATGTGAACAGTTTACATTTAACAGTGTAGTGTACTATTAGGATAATGAAACATGAAATCTCAAATTAGTTGCTGTTCGTGAAGTTTCTGTGCTTTTACTTCTTCTTGGGCCTGGGATTATGAAGGAAGAAATAAAGCATGAAAAACCAGCACTGACCCTGCTGCATTTTAAACACTCTCATTTCTGATTAATGGTGTTTGTACATGCTATGTGATAACTTGGTGTTTGGTTAATTTCATCTGTATCTGAGTGATGTAAGCAGAATTTGTTAACCCGACACAGATAAACATGTGGTTCTATAGGTGCTTAGGTACTTTTACCAATGTGAGATAGAAATGTGGATTTCTGCCTTTGTTGTTGTTGTTTGTTTATTTGTTTTTGTTTGTTTGTTTATTCCTATCTGACTCTTTCATTCTTAATATAAATACTGGGGTACTTTTTGTATATGACTCCTAGTTATTCACACAGTGCGATGCTAATCTTTGCTTTTGAGATTGACATTATAGGGGGGAGTCTCCTGAACTAATTCAGGTCTTGAAAATGTTATCCGAAATGACTGTGTGTGACTTAAATGCACCACCACCAACAGTGGCTGGATATGAAAAATGGCCTGTTCTTAAATCATGGTCTGCGGTTGTTGTCACTAATAGTTAAATAAAACTATCAGAAACTCATGGAGCTGAACTGGCAGGAATTTGGTTGAGATTAAACTGGAGAAGGAAGTGTATATTGGAAGGAAAGAACAAGGAGTTTGATGAGAATTACAGTGATCTGTAATTCTCCTTTACTGAAAGGAGCATGACTGGGGCTGACTGGGTAGTTGAGTAAAATCAGGTCATGATGAGGAGTTAGTGCAGTGGCAGGTCCGATTCGGACAGAAGTGCTGCTCTACCAGGACGTAGCTTTCTCGGTCTGAGATTGGACGAAGCATTTCACAGTTGCTGCATTCAGTGGCTGGCATATATTTAAAGTCTGTTTCAGAAATTCCCAATCTTCTGTGTTTGCAGAGGATAACCCAATTTTTAATAACTGAAATCATGCAGTAAGCTGAGTTCTGTGGATGTTTGATGGTTCCAGCCATGCTGCTGCATTGTGTTGATGTCTGTATATAATCACCTATTGGAACTTATCTCTTCGGCTTTTTTTTTTAATGTTTCTTAATATTAAAAACAAAATATAAATAAACAATAATGTATTTGAACTTTATTATTTGGGTGTAATGTCAAATATGGAAAAATAAGTTATACCTTATTCCTGTAGAATATATAAGTTTTCACTGTTTTTAACCACTAGAATATGTGTCATGTAACATAGAAATTTGATAGTGCTCATTTAACTGCCACTTTTTCATTGGATGTGTGGTCCTGCACAACATTTATTATCTGAGTTAATTAATCAAACCTCCATTAACTTCAAAATTCATTCTTTTATTAGGTTGGTGCAAAAATAATTGCGGTTTTTGCATTGTTTAAATCTGCCATTTGATATTGGAATACCTTTTTAAATAAATGTGGTTATTTTATACATAATTTTAATGCACTTTTCGTGCTTTATTTTTTTTTCTACTGATTTATTACTTGCTGTTTATTTTATATTTATTTTTTGACTATGGAAATTATGTTAGACAAAAGCAAATTCAAGCGATTTTTCTTATTTGAGTTCAAAATGGGTTGTAAATCAGCAGAGATAACTTCCAACATCAACGATGCATTTGGCCCAGGAAATGCTATCGAATGTACAGTGCAGTGGTGGTTCAAGAAGTTTTGCAAAGGAGACGAGAGCCTTGAAGATGAGGAGCGTAGTGGTGGCCATCGGATGTTGGCAACGTGTTTATTAGAACGATTTGAAGTCTAGCAGCCCACACCCAGGCACAGAGACTGCGAAGAGCTTGTTTCTTTCCATGCTGAGGACACTTCTGGTGTTGAAAGAAGATCGCAGTGAACGAGTGTAGGAGAGATATGGATCACTAGTCTAGTATTTTCCTCCTTCAACTATGAGGTTACTTTTCTCTTCATGTCATCTCTTGTTTGAGAGCAGAATTTGAATGTGGGATTCAATTTGTGTAATTCAGCTATTTTTCAGTAGATAATGAAACTTTTCTTAGATAGAGCTCATATTGAATGTTCTGTGAGTCATTCAGTTTTTTCAGAGTCTCTGCTGCTTCTGCAGATAATAGCAATATTTGGCAGAAGTGTAGCAACTGTTGTTTGAAAAAATCTTCTGATGGAGTCCTTCTTGCTCTACTCACTGTATGCATTTAAGCATACGACTTACTTCTAGTACTGTCTTTTGCTGTGGTAGGCTTGTATGGCTGAGCACGTTTCCTGTCATTTGTCAGTGTTAGAGGGTCACAATAGCTGTGTAAAGAGATCTGAGAAACCTTCTTTACCTGGTCTTCTCTAAAACACTAGCAGAAAAAATGCTTTCTTTCATCAGATATTTATTATTGTTTCCATTTTGTATTTCTAAATACAGATTGCTCTTCTAAATTTGACGTAGCCACTCTTTCCTGCTTTTTGGAATCTGCTGCTGTTCACTGGCTGTCTCATTAGTCTGATATTCTAGTTATTCAAATAACTGTGTGTGTTGTGCTTCACGGGCACAATTGAACTGAGTTAATGGTGCAGTCTTCAAATAGCAAAGTTTATTGTTGAAATGTACTTTTTAAGCAGCTAATTTGACTTAAAAGTGCTAAGTTCGATTCAAGTTTTAAAGACTTAGACATCCTGTTTCACTATGTGGCTGATATTTAGGTATCACTAGTTTCATATGTGTCTATACTTAAACATTTTTATGTGTGGAAGAGGAATGGTAAGAGAGCATTTGTGGAAGGGCTACCATACTGAAAACATGATCACAGAGTAAGTATTTTATGCTCTGCTAATTCATGCTAACATGTAGAGGCTAGAATAAGTCTACTGGGTCTGGCTAGGATGGACTTAATTTTTTTTTTTCATGTTTCAGACCTGTGACTGAAACAGTGTTTGTAAGGCACCAGTGTTTCAGCTGTTACTGAATAGTGCTTGCACAGTTCCAAGGCCACCTCTGTTGCACAGCCTGCTTCCCCCTGGGAGCAGGCTCAGTTGGGCAAGAGGTTGCGAGGGGACGGAGGCAGGACAGCTGACCCTGACTGACCAAAGAGAGGTTCCATACCATATAGCAAGGCTATCAAATTCATTTTTGCTGGGGCCACATCGGCCTCATGGTTGCCTTCAAAGGGCTGTATGTAATTTTAGGACTTCATAAATGTAACTACTCCCCTGGTGAAAATGAGTTTGACACCCCTGCCATATAGCATCCTGCTTGGCAGTAACGTTGGTGGTACTGGTGGTGGTGGTGGGCTGGTTCCAAGGTAACCATTGCTCAGAGGCTGGGGACATCTGTCTGCTGGTGGTAGGTGGTGACTGACTGCTTTTGCATTGCTCTGGGTTTTTGTTGCCTTTTAAATTTTTTATTTCTCTACCCCCTCTTTATTAAACTGTTTTTTTTTCTCAAGTTTTACTTGCTTTTGCCCTTTGTGATTCTCTCCCCATCCCACTGAGGAAGGCAGCGTATGAGCAGCTAGGTAGGGGCTTAGCTGCTGGCTAGGGTCGACCCACCACAGGAAATCAAAAGTTTTCAGTTGTATACAACTTTATACCACCTGTATATTGTATTATGAAATTCTCTTACTTGTGTTAATCTTTAAAGTTCATCTTTTTTGATCTTGTACCGACAAGTCTAGTAAACTAATGCCTAATTCAAGTGTCAGATTTGATTCTTCCCTTATTTTTTATGATCTTTTAATTCAGTGTTTCAGATGATTTGTAGTTGAATTTTAACAACATTCTCTCCACACACATTTTCGCTTGCTTTTGTTGTTCATCTACACAATATTTTGTATCAGTCATTTAATGAAAGAACATGTAAGAAAGAATTAGACCATCAGTTTATGCAAGATGTGACGACATTTTAGTTGAAACTATAGATTCAAGCCTAGGATGTGGGGGAGACTGTCACCAAGGTGACTTTAGTGCAATCACTAGTTATGGTGTAAATCGAATGTAGAGAAGCTGATTTTAAATTGTATGCAGCATTTTGTATACATTTATAGAAATGGAGATTCTTGTTCAGTCACAGTTACATTTAGCTACACAGCAGTATTTTATGCTTTAGCCAAAAGTGATAGCATTTAACGTGACCAGAAGGGTAGTTTTTATGTATGCTTATGCGCATGAATTTGATTAAATTATGCATGATGTAATTTTTTAATTTCTGAAGCAATTATTTTCTTGTCTTCAACTTTTTATAATAAACTTTTAAAAATTGTCTCATATTAATGAATTTGTGACTATAGCTAATGGAAAAAACAGACTTGTTCTCATTTGTTGTATCCTTCAGGATTTTGGAGTTGATGGATATTCTACGCTATTTTTTTTCTAGCTGTAAATAAGTTGACTGTACCCATTAAGAAAATAGTGTTCCTGCATCTGTGGATTAAGTTACCGCTGTCAAGACTAAGCTAATGCTGTAATAAATGCTGAGAATCCAGGTTTTATTTTTCAGTAGCTTAATATTTTTTATTTTTACTTAAGTGTAGATTGTAACTTCTTTTTTAAATTAGGCAACTATTACATGTAGACACTTTAAATGTAGCTGTCTTTAGAAGAAATAGGAATGTAAATCTATATAAATGTAAATACTTATCTTCTTTCCAGTCATATTAACTCTGTTTTGTTTTCTAATGTTGAACTAGATTGTTGAAACTAAGAAAATATGTACATCTATACTTAATAGTTATAAGTAAATAGTATATTTACGGCTGGTTTTTATCTTTGATGTACATGCAAAATATTGTATGCTTGTTTTGTGCATTTATCTAAATATAAAAGTAACAAACCACATTGAATAAGTGGATTTATTAATTTTTCAAGAAGACTTTACTTTCATCCATTCTTATGTTGTGAAAATGCAGAAATAACTGCAATAACAATGCAGTGGTATCAGGAATCCTGTGGAATAAGTACAATTTTTCCCTAGACAAAGTTAGTGTGGCCTATTGTAGTGGGCACTTCTGTTCTTCTGCAGAACCAAGCCTGCCTGTCTTTAGCACAGAAAAAAGTTTCATTCCTGAAATTGTGTTCTCAAGCTAAACTTCAAGCAGTCTTTCTTACTGTATGTTTCATAGGAGGAAAAAAAAAAAAATACACTTTATTTTTTCAATTTTACCAGTTTGGGTAGAAGCTGAATCAGAGGTGCTTTTGTCATTATGGGAAGCTTCATTTTTCTCAAATACTTTTCCTATTCCTGAAGGAGTTGGAGGTACTTCTGGGTAGGGAAAACTGAGCGTTACGGAAAGCTTTTCTGTTGTGCTTTTTGGGTATATAGGTGTGGAGTCCTGCAGTCAACATATCAGGATGCAGTTTTCTTCTCTTCTCAATTGAGAGCTTTTTTCAGTATAAATCAAATGTATGACAGATGGAGTTTCTTTTAGATTTTGTTAATCTAGGTTTGTAAGAAGCTCAGAGTGGAATGATGTCATTTTGGAGACAGAGAAAGATGTGCATGTTTACAGGCTTTTTTAGTGAAAGCAAACCCTTTTTAGATTGAAACAAAAGCTGAGTTGTATATGATATTATTCTATAAGTTTTGACTTGTTGCTTATATACATGTGCATACATCTACAGAATTATTTTCTCTTCTAGGATCCTTCTGTGACACAAGTGACAAGAAACGTTCCTCCAGGGCTAGATGAGTACAATCCTTTCTCTGATTCAAGAACAGTAAGCACGTTTATTTCTTTATCATGCTCTTAATCTTTTTAGGTAAGATTTGTGAGGTATTGTTTTCAGAGTTTGGGGCTTATGCTGTGAAACATGTGATGGGCTACCTAGATGTAATAGAAGATGTGTAAGAATACACAGTCCCATTAAGTATTTGGAAGATTCAGTGAGTAGGTTGATTTAAGTGAGCTTTGACTTGTTAAAAAAGAATGGTTCTGTGAAAGGAGGCCAAAACAGAATTGAGTTTTCTCCTGTTCAGTAACGCTTTGCTTCTACAAATTTTACTTGCTTTAAAGCTTGTGTGGCACACAGTGTCTTGCTTTTGATTTCTGTTTCACTTGGTGAAAGTACTGATCAGACTAAGAAAAAGTTGTGCTGTAGTAAAAGGAATCCTTTATGTCCAAGAAACACAATTGTTCTTTGCCTCTAATTTGTGTAGTTTTAATTTACCATTTGCTTATTTTTTCATCAACGGTGGGGAAACGCAAGGAATGGGGTAGTAAATTCATATTGTAACAGCATTTTTTCAGTGATTATTTTCGATAGTGAAGATCTTGTGCAAGATTAGCAAAACGTATGGATGATTACTGTCTGTCAGTATAATTCAGAAACATTCAAATACTGTATTTTTCAAATGTAGGTTTATTTCATATGGCAAATCTGGTAATGCAGATAGGGAATATTAGTATTTTAATCTCTATAATGCAACAGTAAGGTTTCATACAGTGCTAAAATGCTACACTGGAAGAAGCTTCGTTTTGAGCTGTTTAAGTTGGAATATTTACAACTAGCAACGATATTAAATAAGTCTTCAAATTTTTTTTCTTCTGTTAATAACTCACAATATCACAAATCATGTTTGAGTTGTCTTTCTAAAGCTTGAAGAGTTTCAAAGTTACTTTGTATTGACCATAAGTTATAAAGACAGTAGGTCTTGTTTAAAAAACCCTAAAGCTACTCTGAATTTTTTTGTTACTTATTTTTACATGCAGCTCTGTGGGAGAAGGAAAACAAGTATATGGCTAAGGTTATCTGGCTTTAAACAGTCAGCTGTGCATGTATAAAAAAAATACTAATTACTCATTACAGGTGCCACTCATATAGAAAGTTGAGAGTATTGATGAAATCTTTAAGTTAGTGTTCACGTCTACCAAATATGTGCTATATTCATTCACTGTGATTCAGTTAATAATCAAATTTGTAAAAACAGGTCTCTATCTGTAGAGGAGAAAAACTTTCACAGGTTTTCTTGCAGAAAGCAAGACTGAAAGTACAGTATATATTCACCTAAGAGTGCAGTAATAATCAACCTTTAGATTATACTCTTCTTTCTATATTTTGTGGATGTTGAATATGCAAGTATTTATTCTGAAATTTTAGGCATTTGCAGGAATGTACCCGGGGATGTGCTCACAATTCTATGTGCCTACCTCTCTTTTCCTACAAGCTTTGTACACAAGAGAATGGGATACTGCGTGTGTACAAGTAAATGTAGGCAGCAGGAGTAAGGGAAGAGACAGTGGAAGTTAATGCCTTTGAAAATTGGATAAACAGAGATAGAAGCAGGGTCAGTGAATTTTAGACTTGGAGGAGTACAGTGTTGGTCAAAGTAGGGGTAAAAATTACTCTGCATTTTGTATGCTACTCAGAGTAAAAAGATCCATATAGTTCTTGCGGACTTTGGTTTGTTGCTGTTCCTTGTTCTACCTTTGCTGGGAAGCTGAGTCACCCTGAACAGTTTTGTTCAGGTAATCCTACAGTTGAAAACCACAATGGCATTGATGGGCAGAAAGGATGTAAGCTGGTGGTAGCAAAATGTGTCCTGGAGATGTCTGTGCTCATTAGTTTGAGAGTCACTGGTATGTAAGACTTAAAATTATGTTTGTTTCACTATGAGTAACAATGTGTAATTGTTTTTAAGGAAGCTGAGAGTGCCATGCTTCAATTAGAAATCCAGATTTGTAGTGGTAGTGCTGAGATGGTATCTTGCAGTCTATAGCATTAACAGAGCATTAAGCTTATTTCCCCCTTACCTCCAAATTCAAGTTGATAAAGCATGCTGGACTGCAAAAATATTTCTTCATTACAAATACAGAAAGAAGTTTCTTCTGTGAGAAGGTGACTTCAAACTCTGAATACTGACATTTGCTATCTTGGCTCACTTGTGTTCTCCCCTTGCCAAGGGAGACGCTTTCTATCTCTTTTTTCTTAGTTATCACAATAGGACAGAAAAAAAAAGGTAAATTCTACTTTTTCTTGGTATTCCCTTTTCTATTTTTTTTCTCTTTTTTAGTGTGTAATTGCATTCACCTTTTCTCAGTCAACTTATATCCTTCCTATGGGCAGTGGGAAATTTGGTAGGAAAATAAAATGTAAGACATAGTAAGGAAAGTGAATGCGCATAGAATATTTTAAGTCTCAGGTGTCACCACGTTGATATCTAACCTGAGAAATCAGGTTTGGTTTTTTTTTTACTTCATATTAGATTTCAAAACCTATCTTATTTTTGATTGTTAAATCAAAGTTTTCAGTGAATGGTATAAATGTCAGATTAATTATTGCCTGCATCTTCAGTGGTTTTGTCTCAAGCTCTAACAGTCACCATGGAGATGACTTTGTCTTTTTGTCGTGTTTCTGAAATCAACAAGGAACAGATGAGATTAGACAATTAGTACTTCTGCTTCATCATTTAATGAAACTAATGAAAATAAGGCTTTTAGTCTCTTCCTGCTTCTACAAGTTTTGCTAATGCATGTTGAACTCCTCTGAGCACTCTGTGTGTGTATATATGTATAGCAAGTATAAACATAGTAATATATACAGCAATCACTTTCAAATGGGTACATTAAAAATTTGGAAAAATCATAAGTAGAGTTGGAGGGTTTTTTAAGTGTATTGGGTTTGTGTGGAAAGGTTTTGGTAGTTGTGGGGCTGCAAGGGTGGCTTCTGTCAGAACCTGCTGGAAGTTCACACCCCATGTCCAACAGAGCCAATGCCAGCTGGCTCCAAGACAGACCCGTTGCTGGCCAAGGCTGAGTCCATCAGCTACAATGGTAGTGCTACTGTGGTAATGAATGTAAAAAGGGGAAAAAAACCTGCTGCACAACAGCAGCTGGTGGAGAGGAGTGAGGATATATGAGAGAAAACAGCTCTGTAGACACTCTGTGGGGAGTCACAGAGTAGCTTTGGTAGGTATCTTGTGTCAACCCAATACCATTAAGAGACATATTTCAGTGGATTTTTGTTTCAGTAAGTTCCTGGGCAGCTCCTCTCCTTCTGTGTTGCATCCAAACACAGTGAAGTGTTTATAGGAAACCAGATTCATCATTCATACCTGGCTTCTTTTAGAAGTCTTCCTCCTTCCCCAGTAAATCAATAGATTTCCCCATGTGGGTGAAGTAATTTAAGAGAGAACTTCTTTTGAGCATTTATCTCCAGCCAACCTCTTCACTTCAAGAGAAGGCATAATGATTTGCTTTCTCCCCAGTGCAGCTGTGAGAGCAAGGCATGAAGTAAAACGATCTATCACAGAAGTACCATTTGGGATAGGAACAAAAAAGGGTGTTATAGAGTGGAGCTGGTTAAATTTTAAGATCTAAGTACCTTATTATAATGTGTCATTGAGGGTCAAAGACCAAGGATCTGTGAAGTAAAGTCTCTATAAAAACAGTTGTCTTAATTCCCCTGCCAATTCCCCAAATGGGGCTGGTATATCATGATATTATATTCTCCAGTGATGGCTGGAGGTTAGTGCAGTCCTCCCAATGAAAGTCTGAATAATTAGTTGCACCCTCAAAAAGACACAGTTGCTGACTGTCTGTCCTGCTGTGCATGTCTCTTCAGTCCTGTGCAGGCTGTAAGTCAGTTGGGTGTCTTCCATGCCCAAATCCCTAAGCCACCAGTAGCACTTGAACAGGCAACCAACTGCACGTGGACATACAGGTATGACAAAATAAGTGCCAAGTTATAGGTTGCAAGGTACCTCAGGAGGTCATCTTTTTAAAACCCCACTATTCAAAGCTGGTGACTAACTCCCATTGCTCAGCAACTTCTCCTGGGGTATTTTGAATATATACAAGGATCCTGTGAGCTCACTAAGCAACCTGATCCAGTGTTTGGGAGCTCTTACTTTTTTTTTTCCCCATAATATCTAGTTAGTTTGCAGTGTTCCAACAGGTAGCATGCTGTGTAATAAATGCAGCAGCATGTTTTCCCAACAACCTCATGCTGATCCACAAAGGAGTCAAAATGTGTCGTTATTTCTTATACATAGTAAATTATGTATTAATTATGGCAGAATTCTATCGCTTTATCCTGATATGTGAGTAACCCAGACTTCAGTAAGTATGAAATTAGGAAATGAAAGAACTTGTACATGATGGTTGTGACATTCTGCTCAGGTAAGAAACGGGGATCAAGTTTTGTTTTAAAATTTTCATGATATGAGGCCAAGTCTTCCCAGTTCCTGAAGGCTGGATTGGACTGTTAAATTTGAAAGGGAAAGGAAGAGGCTTGAATTCTACTGCCCTCAAACCACCTGAGAAGCCTATGTCTACTTACCTGAGACAAAAGAAGACACAGTAGTTTTTAGGATGCCCTGGTATGACAAAGATGTTCATCAAGGTGAAAGGAGTTTCCTGTTGTGTGCCAGATTCACTGACTTCCTTCAAAGATGCCTCAGCAATTCCTATTCCTAGAAATCCTATGTCAATAAAAATCAAAATAATACAGGCAAAAGTACACTAAGAGACGAGAATTCCTGTTCTGCTTACTAGTTATGGATCTTGATGTCTTTATGAAATGCCCATTAATTCTCAAAATTAGTTGCTGCTGTTACCTAGTTTGACATCTTCAGGATTTTGATAGTTATTGACCAAGTGTCTCTCTCCCACTTGCATCTTTTATGCTGATAAAACATTTGAGGTAACCTTAGAAAGTAGATATTTGCTTTTGGTTCTAAATAGCAAATCAGTTGGTCCTGTAAGTAGCTCTAATCTGACTGCTTGGTAATGGTATTTCCTCAATAAGATTTAGAATGATAGGATCACTTTGGTTGGAAAAGACCTTTGAGGTCATTGAATCCAGCTGTTTACCTGATCTTGCCAAGTCCACTTCTAAACCGTGTCCCTAAGAACCTCATCGATGCGTCTTTTAAATGTGACTGGGGATGGTGACTCCACCACTTCCCTGAGCAGCCTGTTCCAATGCCTGACAACTCTTTTTATGAACAAGTTTTTCCTAATATCCAATCTAAATCTGCACTGGTACACCTTGGGACTATATCCTCTCATCCTATCACTTCTTTACTTGGGAGAAGAAACCAACACCCTTCATGCTACAACCTCTTGTAGACAGCGATAAGGTCTTCCCTCAGCCTCCTTTTCTCCAGGTTGAACAGCTCCAGCTCCCTCAGCTGCTCCTTATAGGATTTGTCCTCCAGACCCTTCACCAGCTTCATTGCCCTCCTCTGCACTCTCTCCAGCACCTCAATGTCTTTCTTACAGTGAGGGAACCAAAACTGAACACAGGATTTGAGGTGGTGCCTCACTAGTGCTGAGTACAGGGGGATGATCACTTCCCTAGTCCTGCTGGCCACACTATTCCTGATACAAGCCAGGATGCTGTTGGCCTTTTTGGCCACCTGGGCACACTGCTGGCTCATGTTCAGCCGCTGTCAATCAAGAACCCCAGGTTGTTTTTTTCCAGGCAGCTTTCCAGCCACTCTTTCCTGAGCCTGTAGTGCTTCCTGGGGTTATTGTTAAACAGGTGCAGTACCTGACACTTGGCCTTTGGTTTTCTTCATCCTACAATACTGAGTAATCTTTCTTAGGATGAAAAACTTAAATTGCTGGCTATTTCTGAGAAATGAGACTTTTCTGTTATGTCAGTATTTGGTCAGGATCTAATATGTAATGGGAAGATGATTTTGAAATGCTAGAGTCAGCTGATGTCGCTGAAGTATGCCGCAGTATCACACACAGAGGTGGGGTTTGCTCAGGCGTGATATTTTTCTTCTCTGTGCATTGCGCTTGTGCATTTCAAAAGATGTTTAGAAAAGATGGAGCAAGTGATTTTTCTGTCTTAAAAGCTCACAGAATATGGAAGCTTTTATGTAGCAGGGCATACACAAAGAAACAACCATAGTTTCCCTTCAAGCATATTTAGGAATAAAATAATGTCATAGTACTGCTATATTGATCTGCTTTGGTAAAATTCAGTTAATAACTTCAATCTAGACAGTAGTTTTTTCCTTGGTTTGATAGCTACTGGTTAACATTATGTAAGATAGAGAGATGTGGAGAAGGTCAGAGAGGATGACAAATGAGAGTTAGGAAGAGAGGATTTATTTTTTTAAAAAAAGGCAAACAAAAAATCTAAGCGACTGAAAATTCTAGTAAGCTGTATACTTACAGGTAATGACTAAATGAATGAATTGGCAGTAGTACTTGAAACTAGACACTATGGTATGTACTGATGGAATAGTTAGGCAGTAGATTATGGATCTTGAACAGGAAAATTTAATACAATACATTGCTTCTGTAGTTAGCCAGGTGATAAAAGCCTTTGTGAAATAGAAAGCTCTGGAAGACATTACTAATAGCATCATGTTTCAGAATATGAATAGATCACTGTTAAATCCTGCAGTTCTCTTAAACAGTAACTGCCCTTATTCATATTTGTGTCTGAACAAAATTAAAATTCTGTGTAGTTTCTACTGATCCCTAAAATTCCATGTGTGTTTTATGGAAAATAGTGGAGTGTATAACCAAATAAGCAGAACAGTGCACCACAGAATGTAGTTAACTTCTTTTTCCTAAGTGTTATAAATATTGCAGGCAGCATATCAGATTTTGAGTTTATCAGTAACACTTCCTTTAAAACAACTAGATTGGTTCTCACAGCATTAATGAAAGTATGTTTATTAGGAGACCTATAATTGTTTCTTGTTTTCTTAGCCTCCTCCAGGAAATGTGAAAATGCCTAATGTACCCAGTACTCAGCCAGCGATAATGAAACCAACAGAAGAACCACCTGCTTATACAAAAATTGCAAAGGTTTGTCTGTAACTTTCAGTCACTAGGTTCCTTTTACTTGTGATTATTTAAACACACTTCTTGAATAATGTCTTTTATAATAAGCTTTGCTTTGCTGTTGATTTATGAAAATTAGTAACTGCCTTTAAGTAACCGGTTAATGCATGAATCTGTGCCTCATCCGTAACTGGAGATACTTAATTATAGAAAACAGACTTGGAATGTTTATTTTGTGTTCCTCTTTTTATCAATATCTAATGATGCTTGTTTTGTTCAGGAGCATGCCTTGGCCCAGGCAGAACTGCTAAAGCGTCAAGAAGAACTGGAAAGAAAAGCAGCTGAATTAGATCGCAGAGAAAGGGAAATGCAGAGTCTCAATCAGCAGGGGGGTATGCATGAAAAAAAGCCTCTTTAAATTGCAGAAATTTTACTTTTTCTTTGGAACTGTTTTAGTTTGACATTGTGAAACGGATCAAAGAGGGGGCTTTATAACCTCTTCAGGACAATAAAGTAGGGCAACAAAGATGACTAAGGGAGTGGAGCACCTCCCTTATCAGAAAAGGCTGAGGAAGCTGGGTCTCTTTAGTTTGGAGAAGAGAAGACTGAGGGGTGACCTTATTAATGTTTATAAATATATAAAGGGTGAGTGCCGTGAGGATGGAGCCAGGCTCTTCTTGTTGGCAAACAATGATAGGACAAGGGGTAATGGGATCAAGCTGGAACACAAGAGGTTCCACTTAAATTTGAGAAAAAACTTCTTCTCAGTAAGGGTGACAGACACTGGAACAGGCTGCCCAGGGGGGTTGTGGAGTCTCCTTCTCTGGAGACATTCAAGACCCACCTGGACATGTTCCTGTGCGACCTCACCTAGGCGTTCCTGCTCCAGCAGGGGGATTGGACTAGATGATCTTTTGAGGTCCCTTCCAATCCCAAACATACTGTGATACTGTGATCTCATTTGAGACAATGCATACAGTGAATAAAAATGGGCCTGGCCTGTGCAGATTTTCACTGTAAAAACTTTAAATGTGCCCTCTGTTACATGTTACTCTGCTATCAGCTATTTTTCTTCTAGGTTAATATCTAAGTAATATTATTGAATAGAAATGGAGCATTTTGAGGAGTAAAAGTAACTTCATAAGTAAGATCTCTTTGATTTGTCTTCTGCCATTATTTATATCTGTAGGAGAACTTTCCTGTTTTGAAACATTTACTTATCTTTTGCTGTGTTACAGAAGTAATGTATCTTCCTGGTATTTGCATATAATGTTCTATTCCTAGTCTTTTATTTATTTTTCATATCATACTTTGGAACCCATAGCCAAGATCAGTGTCTCATTTTTACTCAAACTGTAAGTGTGCTGTGCAAAACCGTCAGTTTATGTATGGCAATTTAAAAAATGAGAAGATTTACATCCTCTTAACTGAAGATACTTTGCTAGAACTACAGGAATATTCTTTTTCAGAAGGAAGGTCTTCAGGCTGACGTTAGGAAAAACAAAACACTGTGTGCAAGGTTGACTTTGTGTGGTATTTTCACTTGTATCTGGAATTCTGACTGTTTTATTTCCACATGTGCTGTTTTTTTTTGAATATGCAGTAGTACAATTCCTGATTACATAATTGCTTAGTAATTCAAATTCTCAGCCTAAGAATATAATAGAATAGAATATTTCGGTTGGAAAGGACCTGCAGTGATGATCTAGTCCAGCTACTTGTCTACTTCAGGGCTGACCAAAAGTTAAAAGATATTGTTAAGGGCTTTGCCCAAATGCTTCTTAACAACTGACAGGCTTAGCCTGTTCAAGGGTTTGAGCACCCTCTTGGTAAAGAAATGCTTCCTGATGTCCAGTCTAAACCTCGGCTGGTACAGGTTTGAGCCATTCTCATGCGTTCTGTTGCTGGATACCAGGGAGAAGAGATGAGCAGCTTCCTCTCTGCTTCTACTGCTCAGGAAGCTCTAGAGAGCCATCATATATCAGGATCTGGGAATGGACAATTGCTGTTCTTCTCAGAAAAAGAATCATCTTGATATTGACCCTTCATTAAACCATTTTAATTTTCTCAGTATTTGTTCTTTTCAATCTCTCTAAATCTCTGTGCCTCTTCTCCCAGATAATGAGTTGTTGGTTTGTTGGTGTTTTTTTTGTTGTTGTTGTTGTTGTTTTTGGTCTTTTTGTTTGTTTGGTTTGGTTTGGTTTTTTTGTTTTTTTTTCATTTTCCTCTCCAGATATTGCCCTTCATCTACTTTCACTAGCTTATCAATGGCCTGGGTTGATTACTTTTATCTTCCAGGCTTTAGGGACAGTTTTGTTTATCTGTCTCTTAGGGAACATAACTCTCATCCTCCATGTATGTTTCAGGATATTTCTGAAATTGGTATTTGTTGTTAGGTTGCAGTTGTTCACATCAAAGTTCATGAAGATTCTTCAGGAAAGCTGAACAGAGGAAAGCTCTTAAAACTTTGGAGAAATTACTAGTTTTTTAACACATGACTTTGTAAAAATATTGCAAATCAGGAACTGTATATTGTGACTGAGGAGATTATTCTTTTCCTTTTTTTTTTTTTAATTTTATGCACTCATTTGAACTCCTTTGGAAACACTGTGGAGTTGCATTGTTTGGAGGACAGGGTCTTTTGCAATACTGTAGCTATTTCCATTCAATTTAAGATCCTGGCTGCACATTTAGGACACTGTTGTCACACACAGTTGACTACAGTGTGAAGATCTTCAAGCTGGTAGATCATCCCAGCTCAGTGTCTTTGGTCTTATCTCCTCAGATCCTGTACAGCACTGTGTTTGAGCTAATTAAAGTGCGTTGCTTCCTATTTCAGCTAGTTAATTTGGGCATGCCTGAAAATCCATTTTTGTGCTTTATAAAGCTAGTTTGGGAGTGTCTGCATTAATAGCGTAGGCATGCCACTGAAGTTAACACGTCTTGAGATTGTAACTTGTGTTGAATGAAATGACTCTGAGCTAGCTTTTTGCTTATCAATATACAGTCTTGGAATATCAGTATCCAAAGTGAATTTAGAAGAAGATCACTTGGTTTTTGATCTCAGACTGTCTTAGCAAGCTATCTTTCAGTCAGTTGAAAACTTTGAAACCTGTACCACAGCAGTGGGAAGGTGCATGACGTTCACTTCTTAAATAATAATGTGAATTATTATACCTTAATTTTTTCATAATTCCTGTCTTGAAACTACCAGTCCTATGAGAAATAACCATATACTGCAGAATGAAGAACTGAATTATTATCAGATTTTTCTTCACGTATATTCCAATGTAGTTGTTAATATGAATAGAGTTGTTACTTAATTACCTTCTCTATGCTGCCTCTGGCAATCCTTTCGTCTGAAAGGCTTGGTAAAAATTTCAGTAGAAGAGGCAGAAAATAGATTCTCAGTACTTTGGACCTGTTTGAACAGAACTAACAGCTTCATCTTGTCTGAGTGGGGAAACAAATAAGAAATAATGCAAGTATGTAAGCTTTGCAAGTTTTCTGTTCTTACCAGATGAACTGCTACGTGAGCATACATAAGTCACTTGGACCTGAAGAGATGCATCCCAGGGTCCTGAGGGAACTGTCTGATGTAGTTGCCAAGCCAGTCTCCGTGATATTTGAGAAGTCATGGCAGTCAGGTGAAGTCCCTGGTGACTGGAAAAAGGGAAACATTGCACACATTTTTAAAAAAAGTAGAAAGGAGGACCGTGGGAGCTACTGACCTGTCAGACTCACTTCTGTGCCTGGGAAGATCATGGAACAGATCCTCCTGGAAGCTGTGCTGAGGCACATGGAGGACAGGGAGGTGATTGAGACAGTCAGTGTGGCTTCAGCAAGGGCAAGTCCTGGCTGACCAACCAGTGGCCTTCTACAATGGAATAACTACATCAGTGGACAAAGGAAGGGCTATAGATGTCATCTGTCTGGACTTCTGTAAGGTCTTTGACATGATCCCCCACAACATCCTTCTCTCCAAATTGGAGAGATATGGATTTGATGGGTGGACTTTTGGGTGGGTGAGGAACTGGCTGGATGGTCACACCTAGAGAATAATGGTTAATGGCTTGATGTCTGGATGGACACCAGTAATGAGTGATGTCCCTCAGGGTTCTGTACTGGGACAAGTACTGTTTAGTATCTTCATCTATGACACAGACAGTGGGGTCGAGTGCACCCTCAGCAAGTTTACAGCTCAATGGTGTGTTTGACACACCTGAGGGACAGGATACCATCAGAGGGACCTGGACAAGCTCGAGAAGTGGGCCCATGTGAACTTCATGGGGTTCCACAAGGCCAAGTGGAAGGTCCTGAACCTGGGTCAGGGAAACTGCTGGTATCAATCTAGGCTGGGGGATGAAGGGATTGAGAGCAGCCCTGAGGAGATGGACTTGGAGGTACTTGGTGGGTGAAAGATTGGACATGAACCAGCAACGTGCACTTGCAGCCCAGAAGGATAATCATATCTTGGGCTGCATCAAAGGGACCAGGACCAGATGGTTGAGGGAGGTGATTCTGTCCCTCCGCTCCACTCTAGTGAGACCCCACCTGGAGTCCTGTGTCCAGCCCTGGAGTCCTCAGTACAGGAAAGACATGGACCTGTTGGAGAGGGGACAGAGGAGGCCACAAAAATAATCATTGGGATGGAACACCCCTCCTGTGAGGACAAGCTGGGAGTTGGGATTGTTCAGCCTGGAGAAGGGAAGGCTCCAGGGAGACCTTATTGTGTGTGGCCATTCCATACTTAAAAGTGGCCTATGAGAAAGATAGGGATAGACTTTTAAGCAGCGTCTGTTACAATAGGACAAGGTATAATGGTTTTGAACCTAAAGGAGTGGAGATTGAGGCTAGATGGGAGGAAGAAATTTTTTACCATTAGGGTGATGAAACGCTGGACCAGATTCCCCAGAGTGGATGGGGTGGATGCCCCATCCCTGGAAGCATTCAAGACATGGCTGAATGGGGCCCTGAGCAACCTGATCTAGTTGAACATGTCCCTGCTTACAGCAGGGGTGTTGGACTAGATGACCTTTGAAGATCCCTTCTGACCCATACCATTCTGTGATTCATTCTAAGAGATTGCTAGAAAAACTGTGTCAGAATTTCAAATAAAGTGCTTTTAGGTTAGTCTCTAGTTCAGCTCCAATTTTGGAACATGGTGATTAATGTTTCTATTGCATCCAGAATTTGAAATGCTACGGTAAAAGTTTGTTGCAGTTATTATCTCAGTTGAATCTTTGAGTCTATGCTTGGTATGACTTGTGTTCAGGAGAATGTATACTGTACCCTGTGAGCAGATCAGTGTACAGGAAATCCAGGTGTTTGGTACTGTGTCCTTTGTGGTGCCCTCAGTGTGTCACACATCTGTATGAAAATACAATGATGCTGTAGGGCATCTTCTTGTGACAAGAAAGTAGCTTAGACCATTTCAATAGCTACTTTTCTTGAGGCTTATGGGCTTTGAGGTAAAGCTTAGACTGTAAACTATATTGGGAACTAGTTCAAAGTGTTAGAGGTAGCCTGGTGTTAAAAATACAAGGATTCTGAGAATGGAGAATGCTTTTCAGTCCTCAGTCTTTGTGTTTAATGAAGTATGTGGGTATGGTGGGACTTTAGGGAAACATGCATTTAGAAGTCAGGGAATTCTGAGAAATTGTCTTTCTGCCCATACCTGCTTGTTTTGTGAAGAATTCTCTTTTCTCATTACTTTATCAGAACTGTCAGATATCTGCTTAGTCTTCTACATGGATAAAATATTGCACTTTCCTTCATCTGTCTGCATTTCATTGTATTTTGTTTCTGAAGTTTATTTTTACTAGTGTGTGTATTTTTACTATTGTGCTGATAAAACTCTTGGGTTTTGGTAGTCCAAGTTTATCCATATGCTTGTGAAACTCATGCATAAAACCATTTTAACAAGGTCAAATGCATATCTCTTTCTAGTAACAGAGATTAAAACTTCATTATAAAGCTCTTTTTTTCTTTCTGCTTTGCAGGTAGAAAAAATAACTGGCCACCTCTTCCTGAGAATTTTCCAGTAGGTCCTTGTTTCTACCAGGACTTTTCTGTAGACATTCCTGTAGAATTCCAGAAGACAGTAAAGATTATGTACTATTTGTGGATGTGTAAGTATTTTCTAAAAAGAAAAAACAAAGTGCCTATTCAAACTTGATGATAAATACCAGCTTCTTTGGCTTTCAGAACATCTGTAATGAGAAATTGTTTTAAGTGTAGATGTTAAATGTTGGAAGTGAAATATTTTTGTTGGCTTCAATTGTACAAAGATTAAATTATTTCATAGAAACTTCCACAGAAGAAAAGGAGGAGGATTATCCAAGGGAAATTTGGTTAAAGTATATTTCAGTTTTCTGGTTTCAGTATCTCTGTTGTTGTCAAATGAGCTTTGATCATTTAATAATAATGTTACTGTTTTTAAAATCAGCTTATGTATTAAGAAATATAATACAAAATCAATGTTAATAGATGGAGTTTGAGAAGTAAAATATCCATTTACTTCAATATGCATAGTTTTATATAGTCTAATATGGTTTTTAGTCTACAGTGGACACTTAATATCATTTTAGAGTCATAAAATCATTTCGGTTGGAAAGGACCTTTAAGGTTCCAGTATAAGTTGGGGAATGACCTATTAGAGAGCAGTGTAGAGGAAAGGGACCTGGGGGTCCTGGTGGACAACAGGATGACCATGAACCAGCACTGTGCCCTTGTGGCCAGGAATGCCAATGGCATCCTGGGGTGTATTAGAAGGGAGGTGGTTAGTAGGCCAGAGAGGTTCTTCTCCTCCTCTACTCTGGTGAGACCACACCTGGAATATTGTGTCCAGTTCTGGCCCCTCAGTTCCAGAAGGACAGGGAACTGCTGGAGAGGGTCCAAAGAGGCAACAAAGATGATTAAGGGAGTGGAGCACCTCCCTTATGAGGAAAGGCTGAGGAAGCTGGGGCTCTTTAGCTTGGAGAAGAGGAGACTGAGGGGTGACCTCATTAATGTTTACAAATATGTAAAGGGTGAGTGTCACGAGGATGGAGCCAGGCTCTTCTTGGTGACAACCAATGATAGGACAAGGGATAATGGGTACAAACTGGAACACAAGAGGTTCCACTTAAATTTGAGAAAAAACTTCTTCTCAGTGAGGGTGACAGACACTGGAACAGGCTGCCCAGGGAGGTTGTGGAGTCTCCTCTGGAGACATTCAAAACCCACATGGATGCCTTCCTGTCTAACCTCATCTAGATGTTCCTGCTCTGGCAGGGGGATTGGACTAGATGGTCTTTCGAGGCCCCTTGAAGTCCCTAACATTCTGTAATTCTGTGATCATCATGTCCAGCTGCCAAGTCGACAACTAAACCACGTCCCTGAGACCCTCATCTACGTGTCTTTTAAACACCTTCAGGGATGGTGACTCCACCACTTCCCTGGGCAAAGGGACAGCCTGACAGCCCTTTCCAGGAAGAAGTTTTTCCTAATATCCAATCTGAACCTCTCCTGGTGCAACTTGAGGCCATTTCCTCTTGTCCTGCCCCTTGCTGCTTGGGAGAAGAGACCAAGACCCACCTCACCACAGCCCCCTTGCAGGTAGTTGTAGACAGCAATAACATCTCCACTCAGCCTCCTTTTCTCCAGGCTAAACAGCCCCAGTTCCCTCAGCCGCTTCTCATAGGATTTGTTCTCCAGACCCCTCACCAGCTTTGCTGCCCGTCTCTGCACTCTCTCCAGCACCTCAATGTCTTTCTTGTAGTGAGGTGCCCAAAACTGAACACAGGATTTGAGGTGGTGCCTCATCAGTGCTGAGTACAGGGGGACGATCACTTCCCTAGTCCTGCTGGCCACACTATTCCTGACACAAGCCAGGATGCTGTTGGCCTTTTTGGCCACCTGGGTACGCTGCTGGCTCATGTTCAGCCGCCTGTCAGCCAACACCCCCTGCTCCTTTTTTTTGCTGGGCCACTTTCCAGCCACACAGTCTATTTAAAAAAAATAGTGTAAAGTAAATTAGCTGACTTAATATAATTTCAGTCTGTTTAAAAAAGTAGTGTACATTAGCTGAAGATTCAGTCCATGTTAAAATTACCCTTTGTACACCAAGAATGCTCTACACCATCTTTGTGGGGTTAATTTTGCTCTCATTCTGTTGCTGTATTTTGGCTGGAGAAATGCTGGATGAACCAAATGTACAAGTGCCATGGCATTTCGTTCTTCTACCTTGTCTAGTGTGATGAGAGCCTAACAGTTTCTCTGAGACTGAGGAAATTCAAAAGGTTTAGGTGCTGTTAATATGTTTATAGCATACTAAGGAAAGGTGAATTTCAGAACTTTTCTTTAGGTTTTTTTGGGGGCTCCAGATTTAGTTAGCAAATCTCTGTAATTTTAGCTGTTAGTCTGGTAATCTTATTACTGTGATTGAACCATATAATTGTAACACATAAAAGGAACAGTCAGCATTGAATCAAGTGAATTCCACTTCGTCATAATCCATAGCTTTCTGTATTCATTGCTGGGTCATTAATCTTCAAATAAGCAACTAAATCCACTGTAGAATGTGTGACTAGTCACCCTCATAAATCTGACAGACAATTAAGATTTAAATGAAATTTAAGATCAAGTAATCAAAAATTTTAGGATAATTACTAATTCTGGCCTTTTGCAGGACTGAGTTGTGGAAGTGCTGCATGCTTCTAACACAAGGTGAAGTTAGGAAGAGAGAATTAGAATATTAATACTGTTTTTCCTTCTTATGGCCAAAAATAAAGAAGCAGCAAGGTTATAATATTTCAAAATATATAGGAGTTGTGCTTTTATCCTAACATGACAGATATTCTTCTAGGTAGACTGAGAGTTTACCTGAGTTCTTTTGCTCTTTTCTTTCTTTATCCCTAGTACTCTCCAACTGAGGGGTTACTCAGGAAGGAAGGAAAAGGACATAATAAAGGAAAAGAAAGACAAAATATATTTCAGGGTAAAAAAATAAATTAAAAGAATATGAGAAAAAGATGAAGTACAGAACTCTGTGCCTTAGGGCTGGCCTTTGAATCAGTCCTTGTGACTCCTCTTTCCCAGGACTGTATCTATGTGGTTTGGCTCATTTTTTGTTAGAGTGGCTGTGCTTCCACAGTGGAGGCACTTATTACCATAACAAACCAGCCTGGTTCTGCTTGCAGCTCTACCCGAAGTCGTAGGTCCTCTTCCAGAACTCCCTAGGTCTTGTAAGGCCTGGGGGTTCTGTGAAGGTAGTCATATTTGCATGAATCTAGTACCGCGTGCTCAGCACTTTGTAAAGTAGGTTAGTTTTCCTCTTCCTTTTTAGCAGCCCTAGGAACAAACCTTACTGTTTCAGATTTGTGTGTTTCCATGGTTAGTAGCAATTTTTATATCCTTATTCTTAGTCTTTATGTATCTGAGGAAACTTTTTTACCTGTTTCGAATCTATATGCTCTTTATCTCATGAGAAAACAAGCCTGTATCCCTATTCTGTGGATTCATCCACTTTTTTCTCTGCATCAGAACTCAGTGTTTTCTGATTCCTTGATGTGGTTTTGTCTTCACACTTTTTTTTTTCCCCTCCCTGAGGAGACCCTCTGTTTTTTTTTTCACTGACTCAGTGTTCCCATGGTTTTGTGCATTATACCAATCATTTAGAATGGCTTCTCTCAGCTGCCACTTGAGCTTTTCTGTTCTATCTTGGGTTTGTGACTCTTGCTGTTTTAGTGGCTTGCAGATAGAGTTACAGTTTTCCTGCCTCTTTAGCAGTGAGCACGACTTTTTATGATCTTTCTTTGCTGTTACTAGTGAAATCTCTTATGTCTCTTGACCCGTATCTAATGCCAAAATTATTTTGGCTCAGAAGGCTGTGTTTTCCAGCTACTTTCCCCACAGGCTGATAGCATGTACAAAATGAGTAGTACTGATTTTCAAAGAAAATTTATTTGAAGTTACAAACCAAAGAGCTGCTGAATCTCATGGACAGCTTTTGTGGCATTTGGGTTTGTTACTTTATATAGGTTGTGAATGTTTCCATTTTCTGTGAACAAGGCTTTTAAAGGTTTTCAAAGACCAATGACTTAAACTGTAGATTCTGGTAGAAGAACAATACCCTAATAATAATACTTTGCCCATCCTTCTGTCTGAGGATACAGTCAATAGTACATATATTATTCTGTTGATCTGCCTGTTCCTGAGAACCTCTAAGGATGGAAACTTCATAAACTCCTTCCAAGCCTGTTGTAGTTTTTTGCTGTCTTTTATCATTACAAGATGTTTCCAAGTATTTGATTTAACTGTCCCTTTCTGTGATTGATCTTCCCTGTTGTCCACTGTTGTTATGGAACACATTTATCCCCATTAATAATGTTTTTTTGGCTCTATTAGCATAGTTTATTCAGCCTTTTTTTGTAGGTTATGTTTTCTAGAGGTCTGATTGTTGCTTTCTTACAGATTCACTGCTTGGTCCATTCCATATCATGTTTTTTTAGTGTGTAGCAACTCCTGGTCTTTATCTGTGATTCACTTGCAAACATTAATGGATGATAAAGTGTAGCTAATTAAGTCAGAGAATGTCTATTTAAGTAGAATTCTTCTGTACAAGGAAGTTTACATTAATAAAAATGGTGTTGAGTTTGAGTATTTATTAAACTAGAGTAATTTCCCATTGTTCACTCTTATGCTGTCATGAGTCCCGTTTTTATTTTTTTAACTTCAGCTGCTTCTGCTGTTAGTTTTCTTAGATCACTTCACACTGAGTACTTTATTGGTATAGCTGTGAAGTTACTGTCATATAGACATTACATGTTGCAGACTTCTGCCAAAGCCTTAGGTCATTTCAGCCCCCAGGTGGTTGTTAGCGTCTCGTAACTTGTATCATCATTTAATCTGAAGAGGCAGGTAGGTGGAAAGTATTTTAAACTGTTACCCTGAACATAAAAGCACTTGTCCATACGGAAGCAAAGCTCATCTAGGTCAGCTAGTGAAGGTGCTGGCTCAAACAACAGATACCTCTCTGCAGATTGCAGCAGGCAGAAAAGGATGAATGGAGCGAAGAGAGAATTGTCAGCCAAGTTCCCTGTCTTCATCCATAGCTTGCTATTAGTTGGTATTTACAGGTGAGGTTCTCCATTACAGTGGTGAAGTGGATCCCGATGTTGCTGGTTTTATTGTGCTGATAACTGTCAGTAGTAGGTGTGGTGTTTCAACCCTCTTGTGCACCAATTGTATTCTTTTAAAACTCGTCCTCTTATTGTAGTTGCAATTACAAAAGTAGTATTTTCAGAAAGTTCAAACTACACCAGAATGTGGATGTTTCTAGCAATCTAGGGGGTCTGTTTTCTGATATAGACTAGAAAAAGAAAGAATACCCTTTAGTAAGCTTTCTCATATTTTTCAAAGGAAGGCATGAATTTGTATTATCTGTTGTTGTGCTTTATGAGGCGTACACATAAATTCATACATGAGTTGCTTTGATGACCCCGTGGAACAGTGCTAAGATTTCTATGTAAAAGTACGAAGTTTTCTGTTTCTGGTGACTCTTAGAGTGAAATATGATTTGTTTTGGGTTTTGTCAGCCTTTCATGCAATGATGCTTTAAGATTTTTTTTTTTCCCACAAAGTTGATTTGGGACTTAGTTAAGTACTAATTAAGAAGGCAGCGAAGAGTTTGAGGACTCTTTTTTTCAGAATCTTTATTATCTTACCAGTTCTGTTAACCTTACCTTCCAGTAGAATGACTAAAATATTTCTCTTACATGAACTTACATGAAAAAATCATTGCTGCAAGGAAGGAGCAGCTTGTACACTCTCAATTAGAAATATCCTGGTCCACAAAGGCAGAAACTGTCCTCTGAGATAGCAAAATCACTCCTGAGTCACTGTTTATTGCTGAACAAAGACAAAATTCATGTTTGTATTTTAAGTCTGGCAGAATTAACTTCTGTGCCAGATAGCATGAAAGTAGCAGTTGTAATGTTTCTTAATACTGCCGTGTCTTTTCCTGTTCTTAGAACTACATGTATTTGGGAGAAACTGTTAAGTAGTAATGCCAGTGCATTTTCTTTAGTAGAAGTACAAAAGTTAACCTGTAACAAGGCCTGCTGATGAGAAAATGCTAGTATTGAACTGAGAATGAAGCACTGAAAAAGGAAGATGTTACAGACCAATGTTACAGGAAATATTTGAATATGCAGTATGTACTAAAGGATCTAGGCCAGGTTCTTGGAGTCTTGTTTTACTGACAAACATTTTTACTAAGTGGATAAAAATATTTACTTGATTACATGGAAGACAAAGTGCTTTTCATGAAAGATTTTTTTTTGAAACTTATTTTCAAATGTAAAGTTATGCTAAATTGATGATGCACTTTATATAGTGTATAAGCTTTCTCTCAAAATATATTTAGTAGTCTGTTACATATCTGTATCCAGTTATTGCTGTAGAAAAGTATCCATTATTGCAGCTGTAGAAACCTTCGTTTTCATCATTTTAAGTTTGACAATGATTTGTTTTTTATTATAAGATTTTTTTCCTTCACCATATACCTGATAGTACTTGAATTTTCATGTTCAATACTTTTATTTGTGAATACAGGGTTTACCTGAAAATTAGAAAACTGTATAAAAATTAGCTTATTGCTAAGGGTATTGATTATTGCCAGCATGCTGATGCTTTGTTTAAAAATGCGCAGTTTGGGTTTTAACTTTAACAGTTGTAATAATTTATTGTATATACACAACTTAATTAAGACTATTTTGCTTTTGCTTCTACAGTCCATACAGTGACACTGTTTCTTAATATCTTTGGATGTTTGGCCTGGTTTTACGTTGATGCTACGCGAGGGGTTGATTTTGGATTGAGTATTCTCTGGTTCTTGCTTTTTACCCCTTGTTCTTTTGTCTGCTGGTACAGACCACTTTATGGAGCTTTCAGGTAACAACTTCAGCTTGACTTAGGATATTTAAAAACTTGTTGAAATGCGTTAAGATGTCAGAATTTGCTTGATTATCATTATGATAATCCTTTAGTATGCTTTCATTAGAAACAAGTTGTATGTTTGCCATTAATTCAGTTGTTACATTTGAAACATAGATGGCAATAGTTAGAAATATCATGAAATATCCTTCGAAGTATTTCTAGCTTCTACCATTGCCACAATATTTGTAGGAAATACTGAACTTTATATTGGGCTGATAACAATTTTATGGAAAATTCTCATGAAATCTCTATGCTTTCACACCAAGAATTTAAGTAGGTTAATAGTTAAGAGTGTCTTAGATTTTTGGCTTCCTGAATGAACTTCATAAAATTCTACACTTAATGTCTGTAATTGGAGTAACTGAGATTCTTAAGAATGAGTAGACCAGGTGTATGGTAATCAAACTCTACTGTTTTTCCCAGTTTTTAGCAATCTTTGCAGACTTCGCAAGCATGATGTGTGGTAGCTTTGTGTTTAAGAATAGAATGGTTGGTTTGCATGCAAAAATGATGTGTGTGTTGGTGTTTTTTTTCTGAAAATCAGCATGTAGACATTCTAAATGCTGTACTCTTACGTATTTCTTGATTTTTATTTTTTTTTTTTTTTATGTTGAAGTGATTCAGGTTATTCTCTTTTAAAATGCACTAATTCTTGTAGAGAAAGATTGATAGCCCAAAATTGCAATTAAGCATAACTTTCAGACTAAAGGAGATGTTTCTTTTTGCTAACCAAGAAGATATTGCTCTACCCACTTATCTTTGAGGAATCATATAGTTTGACTTGCATTTACTCTCTCGTAAATACATAGCTTTTCTTACTGAAAATTGATTGTTTGGAAGACTACTACTTGCATATTCAACTGCTTTTGGTCAGTTGCTCAGCTGGAAATGATATAGTTATTTAACTGAATGGATGAATAAATGAACAGAATCCCTTCTACGGGAAGAGCTAATTGTTCTGTGACTTAACTGATTTCTACTTTCTTTAGAATTTTCGTAGCAAACACATTTGCGATCATTAGTTTTGACAGCAGTAAGTTTAGGTGTTAGAGATTTTGCTTGTTGTACTTCTATACTTTTTTTTTTTACCACTTTCAGTCTTTGTCAGGCTGGCATTTTTAGTAATTTAAATAGAAAACCTATTTTGTATATTTTGCTTTTAAGCAACAACTGCTTCAGTAATCTGGTCTGCACCATGCTTCGGTAATTCCATACTAGAATTTATTTCCTTTTATGAGTAAAGTATTTTCTTCTCATCCTGCCAGCACTCTGAATTTCAGTCTGAAAGTGGAGCAGAATTCTGTTCTTCATTCTTTGTAACAAAACTTCTGTATTTAGTTTAAGAGGCCCTGCTCTGTGCTGAATAGAGCACTAAGGAATAGAACTTCCTGGTGTTCTCATCTGTTAGAGGTGCAGGTGGCAAAAATACTATCTTGAAGCAGATCTTGTAAATGAACACTACAAAACCATGGAATTACTGATACTTCAAGTCACTGTCAATAAATGAAAGCACTTTTCCTCTATTTAATGCAGAAAATATTTTTGTATTGTTACTGCAGTATTTGCAAACGATCATTAATTTCCTGGCAGCTTTAATCTTTCCCCCCTGCCCTCTCTTTCAGGAGCGACAGTTCATTCAGGTTCTTTGTGTTCTTCTTTGTATATATCTGTCAGTTTGCTGTACATGTACTTCAAGCTGCAGGATTTCAAAGATGGGGAAACTGGTGAGTATTCTGTTTGCTGTTAAATTGTACTTTCTGCAAGACAAACACTTAGAGTTGATATATCACCTGCAACATAGTCTATTTTTTCAAACAACCTCTTGTGTTCCCTGAAATTGTTACATTTAGCACTCAAAAAAGCATTTTTTGAGCGCTCTTAACTAGAAGTGGGTGAAACATACCCCAGGAGTATGAGGTACTTATGTTATTAGGCTGATGAAAATTTTATCCTTCAGTGTAAACCACTTTGAACTATTCTTTTGTGTATTACCTTCTGAATTTTGGTGTTTTGTAGAGATGTTATTTGCTCTATATTTAAGAAAAAGACATTAGCAAAACTTTGAGAAAATGAAAATTAGTAATAATATAATATTTACGTGTTATTTCGCATCATTAGTTATTTCTAATGATATTATTGTTACTACTTCTTAAGGAGGTTTATGGCTAAAATGTAAAAAGTTGATAGTGTATTTGAGTGAATATAGTGGTATATATTTGATATTATTTGAAATCTTATTTGTCTGAGACAGCTCCTTCTTCTGTAATAGTTTATTTTTCTTTTTGATGCTTATAAGTGTGTAAGCTTTTACACAAGGATTTCATGTGTATTGTCATTCACTGGAGTCTTCGAGGTCTAATATTCAGATTTTACAAGAAAAAGCTATTGGGAATCAGTCACTGTCCTTGGGGAAAAAAACCAAGAAGACTGAATTAACTGAAAGCATGTTTATAGCAGCCAGCTGGTAGCATGGAACGCCATGATTGGCAGCACTGTAGCTGGGTAATGGCACTTCTCTGTATCTGTGCTTTTTGCTGCTTCCAGCATATGTAAGGCAGACAAAAGAGCATTGCTTTAGAACTGTAGTGTAAGGAAAGATCCTGTTTTATTGTTTTTGCTTCTGAATCTGGTATTTTGGTTTTTCATAGATAAATTGATTAACATTGACAAAACAGAAAGTGTTCAGAGGTCTAACTCTCCAAGTATGTGGAGTGTGCTTTTAAGGATACTTGAAGAAAGGGTATGAAAAGTAGCCAGATGATTTTTCTGTTGGTGTTTCAGTTTTGAAGAATGGGGAAATGTTTGAAGTAGCTACTGAGATAGCAGTGTTTTCTGTTAGTTAATCTGATTCTATCTGCTTCAAATTTTTCTATTTATCTCAATTGCTAGAGCATCACTGCGTGGATACAGTTAAGTGAGTCTTCATGCATAGAAGCTGTATGTGTGTATTATGTTTGTTTTCTGTTTAGAGAAGCTGGAAGCTATCTTTTTAGGGACATTTTATCTTCCACGAGGTCATGTAGTTTTATATCAGTCTGAAATGATAGTTTGACCAAAAAAAAAACCCTGAATGTTGATGAACAACTCTGTATTTTTTTTACAATTCTACCCAAAAATAATAATCTTTATGGTATTTTTTGTATAGTTTCACTGCATGCATTGGAGAAAATGAAAATAAAGCTCTAAGAGCTTATTATAGAACTGAATTATGCTTACATAAAATTCCTTTTCCTTGTCCTTCAAAAATATTGAAAGTTGATCAGAACCAGGAGGATATAAAGCTCCTCTTAGGTACCTGAGGTTGAATGGTTCATGTGCTGTGCTAGTAAAGTTTGTTCTTTCTTTTTCCTTCAGTGGGTGGATTTCATCTCTTACTGGTCTTAACAAGAGTATTCCTGTTGGCATTATGATGATAATCATAGCTGCACTTTTCACAGCATCTGCTGTTATCTCATTAGTTATGTTTAAAAAGGTAAGTTGCATATTTATCCCCTCTTTTGTTTCCTGTGTTGGATCTGGAATTTGCTTTCCTGCTTGAGAGATGCTCTCTCAGCAAGTAGTGGGGATTAAATTATATTCTTGGGGGTGTGCCTTACCTATTAACAAGTGTACTTTTTTTGCTTATACTGTTCTGGAGTTAAAAAATGCAGTTTGTACAACGCACTTATTTTCTGCAAACTAAAATGGGGAAGGATAGCTCTGAATAGGATAAACTGGGAGGTAAGTCCACAATGAGAGGGTTGGTGAATGCACTGAACGCTGTGATTGTGTCTGTAGATGCCAGGTTCTGATTTTCAAATCTGTGGTGATTCATCATGCTGAGTGAAAGGTGATTCAAATGATTCTAAGTTTCAGCTTTTACAAAAATCATTTATATTAAAATCAGTAGAAGTGGGAGATGCCTGGCACCTCAGAAAAGGATTTTTATTTCTCCGCGTCTATTTCAACATTTTGTTGTCAATTAGCAATTGCATAGCATAAAAGCTCAAAGAAAGATACTTTTTGCCCTTGGCTCCTTTTTTTGAATTTCCATCCAGAAGACCTAAGTTTAGATATTAATGTTCTAGTAAGTTTTTGATGCTTTTTAGATAAGATGTAACTGAGAATTCTGTAACTGATGTTGTGCTCGCAATTCTATTAATTCAGCCTTAGTTACAGTTATGCTCAAAAGATTTTTCACATGCCCAAAGCTAGAAATTCTAAGTGTTGCCTGGAGATTACCCTTCTCCTTATTTGTTTTCTGCATAAATATTCAGGTACAGTAGAAAGAAACAAGCAAGAAAAAATTATGGCAGAGAATTTTTTTTACATTATTCCTACTGTATGCATCTAGATTCTTTTCAAAAACCTGCATACTCAGATGTGACCTGGTGTATCTTTATGAATGAGAAGTGGTTACATTTATAACAAAGAAAAAAGTTACTAAACTAATTTTCTTGCTACAGTTAAATGAAAACTTCTTTACGATATTATTTGACAATTTTATTGTGACTTGATTGAATATGACTCAGAAATAGTATTTTAGTTTCAATATGCAGGTAAATGGAAGTTCCTCAAGATTTGTCTTTTTATTGTACTAGGGATTATATGCCATATTGTTTAATACCTGTGCTTACTATGCAGAGCTATTGGTCATCCTACTAGTTTAGTAGATATGTATCTGCATTATTAGGATATTTTGTACTTACTCAGTCGTAGCTTAGCTTGTTCTTGTGACTGTATCAATCAGAAATTAAAATGTTTCTAGAAACTAAGTAGAAAAAAGTTCACTAATATATTATTGACACAGCAGATTCAAAACTACTTTTTTGGTTTTGTCAAAACCACTTTTCTGTTTTGGCCTTTTTTTTTAAGCATGTACACTTACCAACTCTTCTAAGGAGTGTGACAAGTTGTAAACAAATTGACCCAGAAGACATTTTTGCAAGCTGTGTGCCCTGCATTATGCTAAGCATGCAGCCTGTTTGTGTATTTTATATATGTTATTTCAGACGGTTGATACCACACGCATTTTTGTAAAGACCTGTGAGACCTGTCTAAATTTGCAGAAAGCTACAGGTATTCCTACAGTCAAACCATGGATGCACCAGGGCAACCAAAAGTTGTAGGATTTGTGGGGAAAAGAAGTCCATTTACTCATTTCTGGATCCTCCCAAATACATAAGGAAGCCAGATTTCTCCACCACACAGCTCTGCTTTGCGTTTGAGAATTTGCTATTAGCCTACCAAGAAATGGAAGGGTCAGCGCCATATTTTCACTGCTTTTCTGCCGCTTTTCCACCTCCCTAGGTGCATGGTCTCTACCGCACGACTGGTGCCAGTTTTGAGAAGGCGCAGCAGGAGTTCGCAACGGGAGTGATGTCCAACAAAACTGTACAAACTGCTGCAGCCAACGCCGCATCAACAGCAGCAACCAGTGCAGCTCAAAACGCGTTCAAGGGAAACCGCATGTAGGGAAACATAAAAAGTCATCACGGTTCTCTTCGATTGTACCTTATTTTCCAGCTACTTATAATATTCCCTAAAAGCCTAGGTCAAAATTCACACAGCATGTTTGTCTCTTCTGCAGCTGTGCATGGGTAAAATGGGAAATGTTTGGTTTATTTTATTATAAATTTATTTATTTTAAAAATATAGCCATTCTTTTCCCTTCTTTAAGATGTTGCATTCTAGAATATAAAGCCTTCCATATTATATGGAGGATAAATAATTTCAACAGTTGGCCTGAGAATTAATTATGTTATATAATGATTAAATAAATGTATTAATAATTTTGAAGGTATTTTAGTGGTTCACTCTAGGGTTATTTTGGGGATTGGATCAATTATTTTTCTTCGTAAGGACTCTTTTCCCTATTTCTACTATAAGAAGTGGAGTAGGCTGAGAGATGTAGCAAGTTAAGTTTGGCTACTACTTTTACCATTTCAGCAGCTGCTGGAGGACAAATACGAGTAGATATTATAAATTCTTTTCTTGCGTTTTTTTTTCTAGGATAAGTCTTTTGATATAAGCCTGTAAGTTTGCATGAGTACTGTTGAGTTATTTGATCTTGTTTAAATAGTGTTTTGCTCCAGAATTTACCTGTGCCACTTTATAATGGTAGCGTTTGTTTGTATCTATTTTCATGGAGTATTCTCTACCTGTGAGAAATGGCTATGGTACATAAACATTCTCTGTAATGGAATGTGTAATGCTTTTAAGGAAGTTAAATGATGGTTTAAATCACAAAGCTAAATGATTATATATTTGCTGGTTTTAATTTCAGTATTCATGTACTGGAGTAATAATTTTGCTGGAAAAGAAATGGATACTGACTCTTAGAACACTAGTTTCTTGCCCTCCTTCCCTCTTCTATGTGCAGTGGTATTTTGTTGTATTTGGAAATTTTTTGGTTTTTTAATGTAGATTTGTGTTTAACAGTGGTACTAAATCTCTAGCCTAGTGAGTCACTCTGCTTTCTGCTTGTCCAAAAACCTACACATACAGTATTTAATTTTCTAACAGGAATATTGTCTAAACCCAAGATTTTTAGGCAATGGCATTTAACAGATACTTGAATTCATTTTAACATTAACTCAGCCATCTCTGTGATGTGATTTAAGCTGAGGGAAAAAACCCTTTTAAAACTATTTTGAGTTGGAAAAGTAAGAAATCTTCATATTTAACAAAATCAAATTTTAACTCATTGAACTGGAGGCCTAAGAGATTAAATCGCTGCTGTGGAACTGAACAATCCATAATGGTACCTACCATCATAATATTCTACAATATAATCAAGTCTTACTGTAATGTCATATTTCTGTCCTTTGAAGACTATTTATATTCTTGGATTGCCTCATGAGTCTTATGCACAATACTATGGATGTTTTTTCAAACTGTGTTTTAGAAAATGAAAACAGGAAGGACGACAACCCACAACCTATGTAAGTACACACTGCAGCTGAAATGAATTCAGCTCTTAAGGTGAACCACCTTTAGTAAGGCAGCATAACATTCTGAGGCCCCTCCATGCCCTGAATGCGGACCCACAGTCACAGCTTCTTTTTCACTACACTGTATTCATAATAACAGAAGAGCATTACTAAAAATAAAATGCCCAGCTTAATCCCTGGATCAGTATTGTAGTGTTAGTATGAAGTCCCTATTAGTCTCCTTTCTTTTACTAATTTCTTTAAATCCAACTTCAATGTGGATAAATGAAGTAGTTTCACCTATGCTGAAGTTCATACTAATGAATATACTTGTCTCTAAATGTTCTCAGCATCATGAAATTAAAAGCAATTTAAACATTCTGTGTAACAGGGACTCTAAAATTTCATACTAGTGGACATGCTAGCATTGAACTTAAATTTGTGTGGAATGCTATTAAAAGCTTTCCAGACAAGAAGCCACTATTTTTTTGTTGAGATCAGACATAATCCTTCTACTAGCTGTATATCAAGATTGTTAATGGTTGGACTCAGTGATCTTAAAGGTCTTTTCCAACCCAAGTGATTCTATGGTTCTATGATTGTTCTTTTCATAATCTTCTAGACATGAGGATTGTCTCTAGGAACTCTGCTATGGATTATTTTTAAATCTAAATTTAAGCTATTATCTTGATATCTCTTGGATAGGAATCCCAGGGACATCATCCTTGGAATTTAACTGAAGTTGAAAGACTGCATAATAACATACATTACCAAAATCCATTATGGAAAAAAAAATCAGGAACATACCTGAGTTTGGCAGGTGGATTTTTTTTTTTTTTAATTCCTCAAAAATGTTGAAAGGCTCTTTGAGGAAACATATTCAATGTCCTCTCTATATGGAGCATTGATTTGTAATGTCATGGGTTGAATAGATTGTTTTAACCTCCTAAGTGAAATTGAAGGTTCAGTTACACATTAATTGTTTAAACCAGAAATTTCTGATGCTTTGCAGCTCAAAAGGGAGAAGTTTGATTTTTAGCTTTGACAAGAGAAGGCTGATATTTGTTAAAATATTTTGTACCAACAAAACCTAGATTTTTTCAGTCTCTTATTAATTGATTGGAGTATGGTGCCCATTTAAGTTGTCATTTTGTAGTATTGTGGCAAATCGACTACAAAGTATGAAGTTTAAACACTGGAATGTCAGTAGTCATTGATCTGTAATTTAGGAGTTGGTTTTATTTATCTGAGGGATGTTTGTATATTTTGTAAATGACTAACGAGGCTCTACCATCCTGGTGAATGTCATGGTTCTGTACAAATGCACTTCTGTCCTTCTGTTGCATGTCTGAGTAGTTAGAAGTTTTGTATATTTATTGTATTAACACCGTGTCATAGAATAAACAAAGACTTTTTTTCGTGGATGTTTGCTCTGCATAGTATTGACCAATATGGGGATTTCTCTTTTAACTGTCAGGGTAACGTGCAGGGCAGCTGATCTATGTAAAAGTCTTGCTTGGTTTTTATAATTGTGTATATAAATGCTGTAATTCTGCTGAATGGGGAAGCAATATGTCCACTGTCAAAATAATGTTAAGGTACTGAGAATTAGTCTACTCAACTGTTATAAAGAAAACTCTTAAACACTTGCAGCCCACTTTCTTGTGCTGTAAACTTATAAGGGTGAAAATCTAAACATGTTCTGTCATTACTGAATGGAATTCTACAGGTATTAAGTGAATCTTAAACCACTATTGAAAGTAAAATGAAGTTGGTGAAAACAGCATTGCTTTGGTACTGTTTATTTTCCTAATTTCTGCTTATGAATTGACATTTTTGTATCACTGCTGTGTCTTGCTCTTCTTTTAGCCATTATCAAAGTATTTTGATTTTTTTTTTTCATATAGTAACTCTAACAGCTGCTTTCTAGTACTGGATTTATTACTGGGTTTTCTTTGAAGGGTGAAACTATTTCATCTAGACCACGGTGATATAGCTACGTTTGCAAATGCAAAATACAGATAACAGTGCTTTGAGATACAGTCAGGATTATTTTGGGAGATTACATATGTCATGTATGCATGTGTCATTTAGTAGTGAAATTCTTCATCACCTTGATGGGTTTCTTTGTAATTTATAGATCTAGCATGGCAGACTAAAGCAAAGTTTTGTGCTTTCTTGTAAATGGTAAGCACAGTTGTGCAGCATGATCCAGTCATGTTTTATGTTTAGAATTGTTAAACAATTCAGGTGCTGTTGTGTGGAGATAATTCTACTGGTCTGCTAAGGCTAGTGTTCCCGAAAAAGATATAAAGACAAAGTTGGGAGGCCACATACACACAGAGAAAACAGCAAAAGGAAGAAAAATGTGACTAAAAATACTAAGTGACAACTTCTGGAAAGATTTCTGTCAAGGAAAAGGCATGCACGTAGAGCATTCTGGTTATGAATCAGTAGTAAGGCACAGTGGGTCAGGTAATTAAAACATACGTGTGTCAGGTTTCACTCAGTCACAGTCACATTAAAATGTGTAGGAATGTTTGTACTATTTTTGTTACAAATTAATTTTATGTCTGCAAGTAGTTTTTATCAGTAGAAAAATCAGGAAGACTTATAAAAGAAATGGTGTAGATTTCTTACCTTAGTAGCAGAATACTAGTTTATGGTAGGATTAAACTACATACCATATCACACACTACTGAGGGAAAAAAAGACGTTGATGAGAAGTATGACTTGCAGATCATGCTTTCAGACATTCTGTTCTGGAAAGAAATTAATTTTCCAGCTGTTTAATGGAAGTATATACAGCTCACATTAAATGTGCTTTTTGTTGGATGAATGGATAGAGATTACACCAAACAATAGTTTTATTTGGTTTGTTTCACTTCCTGTCAATACACTTTGTGCTGCAACGTAAGTAATGTATATATAAAAAATGCACTGTCCTGCTTCAGTGAGTGTACGTACATGGTGCTGTTACATCGCTAGAGGTGAAGGGCAACACTTCAACACAAAGGAGTTGCTGTACAAAGCGCTGTACCCGTGGTTCAGGAAGGGAAACGTTTAGCTGGAGATATGGGAGATTTCAGAGACTGTTTTTTGGTGAAGCTGGAGGTTTTATCAGTATTTGGCAGTGTGCCTGGAACAGGGCTCATGCAGACCTGGAAAACACAGCCTGGTTTAGAGTCCAGTTACTTGTGACCATTCACTCAACTTTTCCACTTTGCAGATGTGTATGTACAACCACAGCTGGGCAGAAGATACTGGCTGGAGCCCAGGACATTTTAAAAAGCAGCTGCCTCTGACCACTGATGCCTCTGTGGTATCAGCTGCTCAGTCACTGTTTCAGCTGACAGTGCTGCAAGTAGATTGTACGGTGTTTGTAGCCTAATGGAACAATTGTACAGTGTCTGAGCTGTAGTACTTGCACATGTGCCAAAGTGTGTGTTGCTGTTTTGCAGTGCAGAGCTGTTGTCTTTGCTATGCATGTATTTTTGATGGTTTTTTGAGAAAAAGAGTGGATAGGCTGTATTGAGCAGTGGCTGATACTTTTTGTCCAAGGTAGGAGAGGAGTTGGAAGTGGTCAGAATAATGTGATCAAATTTAGAATTATTTTTTCTTTGCCTTTCTCGGCTAGACCCAATTTCAGATCGCACTGCATCTGAGTGGTTTCTAAAGCTGGTTTGGGACGCTTGATTCCTGCATTCTCAGAATTTCACTTAAGATACTGCAAATCAAATAAAAGGCATCTCTTTGAAGACAAGCTTTCAGTGTAGCACAGGAACAGGTCGACACCTTTATATTCCTTTCTCTCTGATACTAGGAATAAACATTCACTTTCTCATTGTATCACCATTCTAAACCTAGCTGGAGCTTGGGGAAGAAGTTACTAGAACGCAGGAATCTGTACTAATTTACACAATTAGAGAATTAAACTCCATGTTCCCTACTGTCAACTCCATTTACCTTACTTAAAAAGGGCGTTAATATTTTTAGCTATACAAATCAGTACTTTGTAATTACTTTTGGTAGTGCTTTTTATTTGTAGAATATCTGCTGTATCTATACCTGCTTTGAAATTCATGAAGATGACTAATATGGTGGTACGTTTAGTGGCACATATCCCCTAACTTCTTCTGGATTGCAGATTTCTAAATGTTCCAAGTTTTAACCAAAAGCTACTTCTTGGAAGTTTAGAAACAGTTAGATGAGTAACTAAACTAAATGCAATTAATTATATGTAAATTTAATAGAAATGGACCATTGGAACTATGAGACGAAAGTGCTATCCTGACTTTTCCTTTAAACCACTAAATGCGTTACTGCTAGTTCAGCCGTAGATTTGCTTAGAGAACAATATGTAACCTCTCTCTAGTGTTTGTTAAGTCACAGGTGAAAGATAATACACACCATGGCACTCACCATTTAAAATGTCTATGTGATTAAGCAGTATTTGTGCTATAACCTTTGCTACCCATTTTCATGAGAAAGGAACTGCAGTGCTTTACTTGCAAAATGACAAACATTTGTCAGACATATTCAATTGGAAAGTCTCTTTAATGCAACTGTATTGTATAACAGATAGCTACAATTTCAGATCACATACTTTTTGATCAGTAAGTGGTAGTAATTGTTGAAGTGAGATGGAAATCTGAAACACAACATCAGTGGGCTAGGATCTTACATGCTATTAGAGCTACAGTTAAAGCGACCTTGCTGTGGCTCAACTTGTCCAAAATGCCTGAATTAAAGTAGTCAGACTCCTTTTAAAGTTTGAAAACTCACATTTTAATTGAAATTTAGATTAAAAATAACACATTAGGTACATAGTTCATGCTAAAAAAATGTACATAGTGGTGATTCAAGAACAGAAAAAGAGTACCACAAATAAACCATGGCTCAAAAGCTACTCTAGCAGGATTGCCACAGCTGCTTTTCCTATACGAAGCAGCTGTGGTGTATATGTTGCTGCCACACTCTGCTTCTGTTGGGCTCCATCCTGCCCCTGAGGTGGGCACCAGTGCCCACCACTTCCCAGGAAGGCTTGAGCCCGTCTGCGTTTCCCACTGGGACGTGAGAGACTCTGATGTGGGATAACAATGCAAAATGGAAATGATTTGGCTGAAAAAACATCCCAAAATCCAGGGAACTTTATTGAGTAAGACAGATACAAAGGTGATATAGACAACCCAGAAATAGCTCAGTAGCAATGTTTTTTTGCAGTGCCACATTATAAATAAAGCACATTCAGAAACCTTGCTAGGCCTTTGTAGCTTTTAGATTGTATATAGCCAGAGATGGACACAGCATCACATTCGAATTGTCTGTATTACATAAATCTGAGTATTTCAAATCAAACTAGAAGAGATTTTTGTTAAATCCTTAAGCTGCTGTTACTATTCTTGTATTAATCTTCAAAATCAGTGATTCTATTGCATTACTCTATGCTTTAGTTTCTCCACACCACCAGAACTTCAGCCACTTCTTCCCTGGGAAGTCCCTTTTCAAATATCTGGTTTAAAAGCAAAAGCTAAGAAAAATAAAATAAAAAACAAACAAACCCCATTCCTGGTATTGCACATCTCACACGAGTTTGTGTATATATATATATTTTTTTTTTTAAATATGCTACAATTAAAAAAAAGTCTATGGCACTTTACAGATTATAAGTTTACGAAGATGATCAAACCACAGAATTCTTCCATACCACAAAAACAAAGTTAAACTGAAATAACTGGTACACAGGTTTTAAAGAATCCACAGCAAATTCTTCTAGATCCTATGCAGTGCATATGCATTAAGAAGCAGTTACACTCCACAGCCCTCTCATGAAATTAATTAAATTAGCTTTAAACTGATTATTTTTTCAAAGTATTTTTGAAAGCTACTGCTGAGGTGAACTTCAGGAACAACTTTAAACAGCTGTGAAATGAAATGAGTGTACCCTACACCTAAAAACCTCATCTAGAAAGACAAAAAAATCTGCAATATCTATACCACCTTATCGCTTGCTAGAAAAACAGAACCCTGAGAAAATAAATTCCGTTTATTTTTTTGTTCTGTATTTCTTCCCAGCCTGTCTTCTATCTGTGCTATGTGATGAACATGGATATTTTTTGCGAGTTAGTTGATTATGTTGTTGCAGAGCAAGTTGATAGTAGGCCAGCAACAAGCAGGAAAGCTGGTTCTTCTTGGTTAGAAATGCAAACAAAAGCAAAACATGCCACTGGAAATACCTCCTTTGTACTTAAAAACTGCACTATTAAAATTTTTTAAGCATTCTGTAGATCATAGCACAGGTCAGCTAGTAATGTAAATGAAGGTTGGTCATTGTTTACTTCTAAGCCAAAGCACTATATACCCTCCTTGCTTTTTTTTTTGCCTTTTTTTTTTTTTTGTTTAAGAACTGACCTTATTCTGACTAATCAAGGGCTCAAGCCAAAACAGCATTTGTCCCCCTAATATAGTGTCAAGATTTGTTGGCAGCGGTGACCTGGACACTGGATTGCTACCCACCTAAGAAAAGCTAAAACTATAAAACTATTTCATAATTAATTTTAGCTGATTTATATGCTACTCTTGTTCTCCCTCGCCTTTTCCAATTGCAGAGCCCACCCATGCAGAGGTGCGCTGGTAGCCCAGCCTCTGGTGCAGACCCCAGCACAGGGGGAGGTGAGGGGCCATGCCCACAGGACAGCGGGAGTCACCTGGCAGCTGTGCTGGCCCTGAGGGACAAGCCCAGTGCGTGCCCTTCAGATGTTAACAAATCAAAATTACGAGCATAATCTTGCTTTGTGCAGGCAGTTGGCAGAAAAGGTTCCAGACCATAACGTTTGGGTTTTTTTTAAAAGAAAAGTGAATTACCCGTTTTAAACTAGAAAACGGTGGGCATGGGTTGCAGGAGCAGGTGCATGGCTCACGGTCATCATCATTGCTGAACCGCTCTTGTATTGCGACTGATTGGAGTGGTGTATTGAAATTAGCTATCTACCTGTACAGAAACAATGGTTTTTTAATATCTATGGCACACCTTAAGGGACTGACAAGGCGTAAACAAGAATCTCTGTTCCATATTATACAGTTAAGTGCTGGATAGCAACACTGTCATTGGATGATGTTAAACTACCAATAAGAAGAGGAGTCTAAAATTCATTTAGTACTTCTCAGATGAATTATCCCCAATGCTCCTATGGTACAGTTCTTCATTCCTTTGTTTTTTAAAATACCTTTAAGGTCAGAAGTATATTAGTTCTAGTAAGTGACGCAACACCACAAGTAATAGAACCTACTGCCTTTGAGAAAGGAATGTCATTTGTGGCAAGTCTGTTTTATTTCTGCTGATTTAGTTGGAAAAGAGTCCATACTACATGTGGTTTAATAAAAACAGAAAAGATCTTCCCAGCCATGTAGAATTTGGCAAGACTTCCTGAAAAATGTAAATTTCTTAAGGACTCATGTGGCTCTGGGTCATGAGACAGACGGATCTGTAGACTAGGAATGAGGTTTCACTGGCAAGAGAAAGAATAACACTGTTGAAGCCCAACATGGGATCTACATTTGCAGGAGAGGCCGCAGCCCAGGCCTGGCTGTTGGCATTCACAAGATAACAGGGAGTTGTCATCTGCTTGGGATTTCAAGAGCTTCAATAAAGGCTGTAGAAATATTTCTAGTAATGGCTATTTCAAGAAATTTTATCAGAATCAGGTGAAAGCCAGTGTAAGAACAGCTTCGCTGTCCTAGTCAATGGAAACAAAATAATTTACCTGCTAAATAACGGGTGGAACATGCCTTGCACTGTAAGTGTCCAGACACAGACACCTGGCAGGGACTCAGCTTTTTAAATGCTTAAAGATTGGTGTAAGCTGCATCATGTCAGCTTTGCTTTCTCCACCATACACTTGCTGTCTGAGAAGGCACTGTATTTTAAGGAAGTTCAGTATCAAAAAGCACCTCAACGAAAAGGATGGTACCAAACCAGGCGGTGGTGAAATATTCACAGGTGAGGGGAGCCCTTGGAAACAAAGCCTAACCAAAATAGGCTTCCTTTTTGTATAAGAAAAAAAAAAATAGGTGCTGGCTTTTATTATTTTAAACCCAAATTCTTCAAGGTGACCAAGGTAGGTAAGGCAACCCAATCAATCAGAATTTGTCAGTTATAACAACAACATTCCTGCTATACGCACATGATTCCTCACCTCTCCAGTTAGATTAACATATTCCACTGTGTCCTGATCACAGAATGAAACTAGTAATATCCCCAAGTATTTACATTCTGCTTTTTTGGGATCCTTTATCTGATCCTCATTGCCCTGTAAGGAAGAAAGACCCTTTCAGTAGTTCGTGGTTGGAATGCACGGGGCTCAATGACACAAATGGTAGAAACAGGTAAGCAGATCTGCTTGTCCAGTCAATGGAAAGCAGATTAAGATCCAGGTGCTGGTAATTTTCCCCACTGGAGTTAAAGGAGGCAGATAAGGTTTTTCCCTTCTTCTATTTCTTCTTGCACTTTGTCACTGGATGTGGCTATTTCAGCTTGAGCCGAGAAGACTGCACAGATGAACGTCAGCACAGTGCCACCGATAGCGGTGTAGAAAGCCCAGCCCAAGGAGCAGTCTCCTAGTTTGTAAGCAGACGCGTAGTGTCCACAATAGCTTATTGCCTTCTGGCATCCCCAACCTGCAGGGTAAAGTATCAAGCCTAAGATAAGGAAGAGGCCTAGAAATAAAAACAAAAAGACACATGTTTAACAAATTGTCAGTGTAACACCAAATGCAACACCTGTAGTAATAGGTTATCATGGTCACTGTTCCAAAGTACCAGGACTAGGAGAAGGTAACTCTTTCTCATCCATCCTCATCCATCCTTCCTTTACTGATTATTCCTAGTATATATTGGGCAGTGTTTTACCTAGACATGGATCTATCCTGTGTTTTTTCTTGTGAAAGGTTTATTTCATCTGATAATGGCCTAGTTCCTAATTATAATTACCCATATTCCTTCTACATCCTTTGTTTTAACAGATTACTGCTTGGTATACAGAGCATGCAAAACATTTGAGCATCTCTACCTACTACTTACACTTTTCAAATACTAAGGAATGTTTGCATCCATTTTCAGTTTGTGTTTAGCTAGCCCTCATTCAGCTTTCCTTAGTCATTCATCATAAACATTTTTGCCTTTTTTCCTCTGGATTTTTTCTACATTGATTTTCTTGCCTGGGGAAAAAAAACAAAACAAAACCAAAACCAAAACCCTAAACACACTGTGTCTGCTTATCTGGCCACATTAGGACACAGCAGAAAGGTAACAACCAGTTCAGTAAGCTGCTTTCCTAATGAAGGGATTTTAGAGTCAGCAGCAAACAAACAGATCTTGATACCCACAACCAGTGCATGGGTAACGCTGCGACAGTCTAAACCGGCAACTGATGGCTGCAGAAATAAAGCACATTTTAGGGTTGCACGACCAAAAGCCTCAACTCCTCGTCTTGCTAAACCACCTGAACACACTGCTGTGCCTCAGAGAGGTTTTGCCCCTCTGATCATTTCTCCTATTGACAGTTTTCTGTCCTATGAGGACCAGTCTTATCTAAGCAGTGAAGGGCTTCATTAAGGAAATTAGAAGTCACATTAGAGTCCCTGCAAACATGATGTGTCTTTGCACAAAGATGATGGATTTAATCAAAATGCCTAATATGCTAGTGGCTACAGGACAGCCCATAGGTAACAAAATTTGCTGTTTTCTTTAAAATTTTATTCAGAAGAACAGGAGGAATTATGAAAACTAGTTTTTGCTTAAACACAACCAGTTTATCCAGAAAATGAGTGCAGCCTCCCACATCCCATAAATATTACCAATTTATTTGTCCTGCACTATAAAGCCCTTTATTCAACCCGGCACTTTGATGAAAATAGCTGGTAAATGTGCTGTCACCTAGAAGTGGGCTGGAAGTTGTTCTTTCTATGTGTGGTACTGGTTCACACATTAGATTCCATCTAATCCTAAAATTTCTACCAAGTAATAGAATAGAAGACAGTCCTGCTTTCTTCCCTATACTGAGATTACCAAGAACAGCAGCAAAGACTTGTTCACACCTTTGATTCAGTGAGACCAGCCTCTTCCGCCATATATTACATTTCCTTAATTGTTTAAAGAAATTCAACCAGATGCAAGAAAACATCCTCACTGAGAAAGAAAAGCTGGCTCCTAGCTAGTAAGCAGTTAACACATACAAAATGCAAAACCCGTCATCCAACTGTCTAAAATTAATGTCTATGAATGCTAGACATTTCACAAAAGAAAGTCCTTCCTCCAGCGTTTTTCTAACAGTGACACAACGCCATGGGCATGAATGAACCAAATGTCATTATTCTTTGGGGCGGCAAAATCCATTAGCGAGTGGTATCTGTTCTCTGTGAAGGGATTTTATCGCTGGTTGCTTTTAAGAACCAATGACAAATTTTATGCAGTGTTTCCTGGCTGATTGGCCAAACTACATCAAGGATAAAGTATTGCTTTATCTTGGACAGACCTGGATAAGCTGTGCTTTCATCCCACTGAGCCCCGCAGCTGTTTCAGACTGAACACCAGCAGTTCCTTCTCCTCTGTTCATCACTAGTTTCCTGTTCTGCATTACCAGCATCACTACAATATGGGTTTTTTTCTGACTGTGCATTGGTATGGGCCAGTTGCCATTTTCTCTATTGATCACAAGCCCTTTGGTGGTTAAAAATCACCATCACCAAATTAAGAAACCAGATCTGAAATGCCAATGTAGCTGCTGCCAACTAGGAAGTTTTTAAAGTTTAGCCCTCCATCACTCACACGCCTCCAGAGCCTGTGTCCAGCAGCAACCTGGCTTACCGCTCTGCCACAAGCAGGACCGAGAAGTTACATCCATCTCTTTTTACAAAAACTAGAGCAACAGAACCACTGAAAGCTTCTGGTTCATGGCATGTGTGCCCCGAGCTGAAAGGCCATTCCCCAAAACGCAGGCCCACAAAAGGCTGCAGCGCTGCTGTCAAGGGTAGTCATCAGCACTTCACTGATTTAAAACCTTTTTTTTTTTTAAAGAGTACAGAAAATTCCTGGAGAAATATTGACTACAGCCCAGAGTTTGAAAAAAATACAGCTGTTTTCTCACAGATGAAAACAAAATTTGGAGGAAAGTCTTAACTATGGACTTGAATATGGACAAAGTCTCACCTGATTTTTTCCTTCAGATAATTAAATTTGTGAATCCTATACCAGCCTGGCATGAGAAAAAAAAAAGCAATGTTTTCACTACCAAACCTATCTGCTACTACTCCATTTCAGTGCAGACAGAAAGCTTCTCAGGACATGAACCTCTTCTCACTATCACTAATATTTATCATAATTTCTCATTTTATTAATACCTGGTTTCTACTTGCTAGAGAAAGAAAATAAAGATGATGCAATTAAGCCAATTCAACACACAACAGAAACGGCACTGCTTGGATCTCACGCTGACTAACAGCAAGTGGAGAGGCACAGGCTCCCAATCATATGTTCACCTCAAAGCTCCAATACTGGGAGCAATGGCTGAGCTGTGCAGGGTCTTGACTCTCCCTACCTCCCCAAAAAGGGGTGCTCAAGTGAAAAGACCAGGAGGAGCTTTGCCTCCTGCTTCCCAGTAATTACAAAAGAGATGGTCAGAGGCTGCACAGGTCACCTCGGTGACTGCTTCAGCTTAAACAAAATAGACAGAAGACACTCTATCACCCTCCAACAGAGCAAACCGTGGGCTAAAGCAGAAGGCAGCAACTCAAAGGCATTAATTCTCCAATTACTTGTAATGAGAGCAGCACCTTCCAGAGACCCCCAAAAGAACCTTCTCCTGGCAACACACATGCAGAGGGAAGGAAAAATGCCCATGTGGAAAGAATAAGGTAAGATATAGCACAGTCAGTAAGGGCAGAAGAGGTTGTGGTGCTGCTTGGAAAGTCATGGTCTGTTTTTAAACAGGCAAAACAGCTAAATGCAAAACTAATAGCTCGGCAGTCTCTGTGCTCTTCCACCTTTGACCTAAGGAGCGCTGCACAACCACTTTTATGCAACATGAAAAAGCCAGAGGGCTGTTTCTACAGCTAACAGCGTGGCCTTGATCTACATCTAACACATGTGCAAGCAGCTGCATGTGAGCAAAAAATACAGGCCAGTCTGCAGTGACACGATCCACCAGGGGAAAAAACACGGTAAATTCTTCATGCTGATTTCTCGTACCAGTGTCCACAGGGCAGAGCCTGGCCAGGTCCCTTACAGCTCTTTGCTTCTTTGACAGAAGTTTAAGCCTAACGGCCTGTATCCCTGCCTTTCTGTAACTGCTGCTCAGTCTCTGGGGCTCTCCTGCCTGCAGGTCTCTCATTCTGGTTATTTGTTTGCATTACGACAGTGACCGGCAGCTCTGCTCACAGTTTCTGCCTCCAATAGCTGACAATCTGCTTTCCAGACAAGACACACAGAGATGGAGCGCAAGGCACAAGTGAGATGATATCCCCAAACAGTGCATCGGCCGTAGCTTCATCCAATCCAAAACCTGCCTGTTACCAAGGTTTTCCTTTACAGCCTCTACAACAAGACAGTCTTAAGAAAAATGTCAGAGGAAGAAAAGTGGGGTTTCGGTTGCCTGTGGACAGCACAGAGCCCCATGTGGTTTTCTTTCTGGAGAGTCCCAGGTGAGAAGGCAGAGGAGGGTGCTGGATGGGCTGCGGGGAGCCAGGAGCAAAGCTTCTTGCCAGTGAATGGAACATGGCAGAGACCATGGCCTGGGGACTGTGAGGGGCTCAAAAAGGGACCCAAGCGCCTTGTCCCTGGTATTCATTTGTACTTGCAGTGCACCGGGACACAGGACCAGCTCTTAGGACAATCTGCAGATTTGTGACAATTCTCAGGTTTCTTGAATTTGAATCAATTCAAATATTGACTCATTCAAATATTACTTCTGTGTTTAATTCTGCATTGTGCAGCTTTCTAAGCCATTTAATGCTATAAATTAAGATTCAAGCACATAAGCTTTTGATAATCATAGAGGTACAAAGCTCAGTTTTGTGTCATACACGTTTATGTCCGCATAATCGGATAAAGCAACAGTTAGCTCCTGTCGACATTTTGCCTTGAGATGTATCTGGCAGGAGGACAGTAAATATTAATGATGGATTTCTTTTTCATAATACATCAATTTTTGCACTTGTCCCAGTGTCAATGAAGAGAAGCCCATCTCCAAGAGGAAGGGCAGAGAACAAAAATCGAGTGCCCTGTCTAAATGAAAGTTTTGTGCAATGAATCCTTTTCAGTTCTTCATGCTGATGTATAGCAAATGAGAGTTTTGATTCACAGCCAGTCTACCTGTGGAATTACTGGTGTTTGTTCCCTCTGTTGAGAGGAACAAATTCATTTTGAAGATGTTACAAGCTGTCTTCCACTGTGTTCCTCTACAGGCTCACAGAGCTCAGGCTCGCTCCCTTATAGATGTAATCCCCTCTCTGAGCGCAGCTGCGCTGCTGGGAGTGCAGCTTCTGCTGTACACATACTCCTGTTCCTTCTTCTGAATTAGCTCTGCCCCACCTCTTTAAATCAGTATTATAATTTTTCATAATTGCATTTTCCTTTCTGTTAGTTGTTGCCAGCTCTGTTACATTTCCTCCTACAATTCCTTAAAACAGAGGCCTGAAAGAATGCTGCACGATGCTGCCAGATGCCTAGAAATGACAACAGAAAACTATTCAAATTGCTTTTTTATCTGGAGACCTCTACTAAAACTCCTTGGTATAAGTCTGTCAGCAGAGAACATTTTCACATCTTCCACTGAAGGCAATTTGCCAACATAACATTTTACTATCAATCCCTAATTACCTGCTTTCAAAGAGAAGCCTTAAGAAATACAGAATTCAGACGAAATTTAAATTTTATTGGGAGTATTAGACTAAAATATATTTCCTATTAAACATCAGCCCTTTCATATTCGAAAGATGTAAAGGCAACTTCTTTCTCCTAAAATACCAAAGCAAAACATTACAGCATACTGTGAAATATCAATATAAATACAGCAGACTGCACTGCTGTGCAAAGTTGTTTCTGCAGATAGCTCAGTAATATTTTTTCTATAGAAGAATCCTTTTTGTGTTTGTGCACCAAGAACTTTCCCCCTTTTCAGGGCCTGCAGCAAGGGAACTGCAGCGAGCAATTGCTCCTCCTGGTTTTTATACACAGCGGCAGCACTGCCAGGCTAACATAATGGAAAACCAACAGACCGCTCTATCGTTACGGGCATTTGTAGGTCACATAATGTGCTGGGGTCAGATCTGAATAAAAGCCTTTTCATTCCAACCTTGGAAGCAACCCTTGAGACAGGGGTTAGGCAGATGCTTGTTTAGCTAAGTGAAGGCATGCTATTTAGTTTTGACAGTCTCCTGTACAGCTGCTGTTGTGCCATATTAAACAACAGCATATACTAACAAAGCCAATTTCCATTGCAAAGCCCGAAACTATCTTCTCATTTCCTAGCAAAACAGCAAAAAAAGCTTTTAAATGCTGCTGAAGAAACAGGAAATTAAGCAGCTGTGGTCAATGAGGTGGCACTGCAACAGTCTCCCATGGTGCAGCACAACTGAGCAACAACATTTTAAGAGAGGAAGAGAAAAAGTGTGAAGGTGGGGAGGGATCAGCCTTGCACAACAGCACGCAGGCAGCGCAGGGGGTGGCGTCCTCAGTGGCAGTGATCCCAATCGTTCTCATCTTCTGCACAACCATGGGAGATTAAAACGCAGCCCGGGGGCATTGCACCAGCCAGGCAAAATAACTCTGCCTTTATTGCTTGTATTTCCAAATGTCTCAATATGCTACCTGAAAAATTACATGTGTAAAATATTTGTGCAAATGTACTATGCTAGCTTAAGCCAAGGAAGTTTTCATACACGCAAACTTTCCCTGACAAAGCTCTACCCATCAGGAATACTACCAGGTCATCACTTGCATGCTTTGGACCGTCTCATCCACCAAGAGGCAACGGAAGCGAAAGCCTCCTACTCAGCAGCTGCACAACAAACACCTTCAGCCCTGTGAAAAGATTCAGTAATCACGTTTTTCTCAGAGAGGAGCTAATGAGGAGGTCTCAGGCCAGTCAGTGTGGTGGTCTCAGCACTCCACGCCGGCGATGGGAAAAGGATGAGGGTGGTGCTGGGCTGCTGAAGGGAGCACCAGCTAAGGGAACCCACAGCACAGGGGCACAGACTTGCCTCTACAGCTGCCGTCCCTCTCCCTGGATAAGCGCCAGACCCACCAAATGCACGCAGCCGAGTAGGGACAAGAAGGTGTCTGCCCAAAAAGAAAGAGGAGACTGCAAGCTCTAGTGCCTTGGAGATGGCCTCTGGCCCACTTGGAAATGCCACACAACAACAAAAAAATTAATAACATTAACAAGATAAACACTTTAAAAAGCCTACCTGGACACCACACTCCATGCAGGCTCACACAAGCAGAGGGGATTTGGGGTGGGTTAGAAGCATGGCTGTGGAGGGTTGCCAGTGGGCAATGCAACGAGGCAAGGTCCATTCCTGCATACTGCCCGCAGTCACTGCAAAGGACTCCAGCTCTATACAGATTTCAGCATACCTGGGATACACTAAGCTGAGGCAGGAGAATGAACTGTTTAAAACTATAACCAGGGGATGGCTTGAAACCTGCAAGGATATTATTTTCCTTTTAAAATTGTGTCAGGGTCATATAATGGTAAGCAGTTACCAGAAGAAAAAGCAGCTCCCTAACCACTGCCTTCCCCAACCTGAGGAAGAGGGTAAGATCCCTATTATTTTCAGCCATAAATTAACTATACATATGCTCATGCGTTTTTTTTCCCCATTTATTAAACAAATCAAAGATGCTCACTCATGACCAAACCCATGCAAACCTACATAAACTTCTGACAGCATTACTGATGTTGGGGTGTGGAAACAGGGACAGGAATGCATGGAAGGGGGCTACTGGTGTGAGATTCAACTACTAAATGTATTTTGCTACCCACAGAAAAAGCTGAAACTGAGTCAGTTTATCAGGTTGATATGGGTTGCTTTGGCAGAATGACATCATATGGATTTTGTGTGTTGTTTTTTTTTAATATTGGTGTGATCTAACTGCTTGTACTTCTCTGTAATAAAGTACAAGCCTGCAGACTCCTGTTTTTATGAGAGGGGAGGGCAAATTCCCCGTTAGCTTTTAATAATTTTTATATATGTGTTGAGAGCTGCTGTTGGTTTGGTGGGAAGTAAATGTGGAGATTCAGGGTAAGGTGAGTCCCAAGCCCTGGAATGATACCACTGCCTCTTTGCCGGCTGCTGGCCATGTGGAGTCATGTCACCATACTATGGGAGCTCCTGTGTGGCGGATGCTAACCATGCAATTAAGTCAAGATAAAGCAGCTTATAGGAGAAAAACCAAATGTTTACAAGTTTTCAGCAACGCAGAAATAACTAAAGACGTCTCCACTCACAGGGCCACTGCTCAGGCAAAGCCACGAGGGCTGGTCACCTCTCCCATTTTACCTTAAAAGCGAATGAAGCATTGAGTGTTTTCAACCAAGGACAGCCCAATTAAAGGCTTCAAGCTGCTAAATGAGAAACTCAAATGCAGATGGTAAACTTGGGAGGTTCCTGAGTCAGGGAATGTTAGGCCGTGCTAATTAGTCCATCCATGAAAGAAGCAGAGGAGAAGATCCAGTATATTTCTCACTCTTGTCCACAACCTTTACCACTGCCATTTGACCAGTGAGCACCATGCCCTCCAAACCATCCATTGCTTATGCTGAATCTGCAGAAAGGGCATGCAAACCACCACCTCCCAACCAGAGCTCTGTAAGAGAGCCCAGAGCAACAACCTGCCTCAGCTTACAAAAAGAGGTAAAAGGGCTGCAGGCCATGTTTTTCATGGCATGACATTTCCTCAGTACTGATCCTGCAGCATGAACAAGACCTCAGGGATGCTGGGAGGAGGAGCTGAAGAGGAACTAAGGCTCAGTGAGAAGGAACAGAAGAAGAGGGATGCAGGAAGGGGAGAATTTTGGGTGGATTCACGGGTTGTACAGCAGCAGAATGCAGGTCACCCTCATTGGGGAAGGAAGCAAGACTCAAAACCACCGATTTCCTTCACCACCACACAGGCACACTGAAGACAGGAGCTAGACATTAGTAAGCCCTCATCTTGAAAGAACCACTTCCATCTTTTTTCTTGTGTTTGAGTGAAAACATAGCATTTGTTGAGTTTAAATATTATCTTAGTGCTTGCATCCTATACACGAACAGCAGCATCAGTCTTGGCTCTGAAGTCTGGAAACAAAAATCTGATGGAAAGGGAGCCCCACTCCCCCTGGCCTCTTGGGGGGCCGCAAGTGCTCTCTGACCCCACATTGCCAGGTTTGGGGTGTAAAGAAGTTTTTGGCATCGCAGCCACACTGGCAGAGGTAAGGGACCTTGCTGTGCACGTGTGCCACAGTAAAACATTTCTCAGTGGGTATCACAAGAGGCTCCCACTGAGCACCGCTTGACGGAAAAGATTTATGCTTGCTGAGAAAATCAGCTGCCAAACTTGATCACTGAAAACCTGAATTTTTTCTTTGTTTTTCTATTCTATTTACAATCTGCTGGGTGTTTACTGGTTCCCATGTGCCCACCTTGATAATGTGGCAGATGAGCTGACCACCAAATCTAACAAAACACTCAAAAACTTCATGTCTTTGAAGTTACTAATACTCTCTCTCCCTCAGGCTCAATAGCGATTTAGCACTTGAATTCAATTTTCCTTCCCTGGCATACTCAACACGGCAGTCCCCTTTGCTTGAACTTTCATCAGCCAAGTGTGTATTAGATGTTGTGCTGGCATTTGGCCATATAGGTTACAGGAAGCACTATACCGCAGACAGCAAAAGCAGTTCAGACTCTCAGAATTTCCATGTGAAATCCCTTGCCCCCCTTTTTTCTTTCTTCCCACCCCAAGAATTCAGAATTCTGGCATCAGAAAATAAAAACTCTGAGCCTAATCCAAGAGGAAATACGCTTTTTGAAAAATGCATGCTCTGCATTTTAGAAAGACAAACAAGAAGCTTCCTTGCCTTCGAGGGCAAAACCACCCTGCTCTCCTACTGCCCTACTGGCCGAGGAACAGCTTCCATCGCCTGCAGGCAGCAACGTGAGCTCACAAGGTGATTTCTTCCTCGCTCACCAGCCTGGCCCTTTCTCAAACAAAATGATGCTTTTTTACAGCATGCTGCTGCTTACAACCGAGTATCTTAAACTACTCTGCAACTATCGTAACCTTTTGCAACACGTTCTGAGCATCGAAGAGCTCTAGCAGCCTCATGTCCCCTCCACAGCAGCTTGCTTCTCCTGCGTTTTCTCCCCTCTCCAAGAGAAGCCCTGGCTGACCTCCCGCTTCCTCCTCAGCTTCCTCCTCCACAACTCCCCAGGGCCTCCTCACCTCCCAGCCGCCAGCAGCGCGCAGCCCCACAGCCCCAGGCACCACAAGCCCACCCTGGCAGCCAGATCCTACTTCCTACACCCCCACAAGCAGCTCCAGATCCTCTTCCCCTTCAGATGGTTCCCATTACGCCCTGCTCAGACCATCTTCCTCATCACCCTGACTCCCAAATGGACATCATGACCCATAAGTATAAAACACTGAACTATTTCATAGTGCAAGAGTTGTAAAACAAACTCTTTCAGCAGCAAAGACAGACCGTTACAGACACAGCAGGCTTTAAACTGGGTTTCACCTCTTTGTTTTAGGAAATTGTGGGTAAGTTTCCTTGCATTTGAGGGTAAAGCTGCACTCCTGGAGCTGAACCATTGCTCAGTTACTGCAGTAGATTTTGGTGGAGGGACCCCACAAAATACCACAGCAGGGAACAGAAGAAGACATGAACAGTAATAAAAAGGAAACATTAATCAGTCATGGAAGGCACAGAAGAATGGACGAAGGAGACCTTGTGAGACACCTGAAAAAAGAAAGTACCATGGAAAAGACTTCATGGCTTGGGACTGAGCAGGACAAGTGCCAGGGAAAAAGAAACAACAGCCTCCCAGAATGAACTGGTGGTACAAGAGGACATGCTCAGCAGGAGTAAAGTAGGGTGAAATGTTAAGGAAACTTCAGCAGCGGCTGATGAGAGGAGCATAATCAAGCAGGATCCTGGAAAGGAGGAAGCCAAGTCATCCCCGAGTAATGCTGGAGGAGAAATTCCAGGGGTGAGGGAAGGAAGCCCAAACCTGCAGCATCTGGGCCCAAGAAGACAGACTCAAACAAGGTGGCTGGGGGAACGTAGTGCTCCTGATCCACTGTCAGCAGCCTTTGAAGACACAAACCTCTGCTTTGTCTGACTGGGCATACATCTGTCAAAGGCACTGCCAGCAGCCCGGCCTGCCAAGCCACACGATGGCAAAATACAGCCATGCATTCACCTCACCCAACCAAGGACACACCTCAGCACACGGCTGGGATGCAGCTGGTCTCCTGATGATGCAACCAAGTTTTGACATGCTTATTTATTTTTTTCATTTTTCTGTCAGAAACTCCTTTAGTCAAGGCCTGTTTGAGCTAGAAGACAGGGGACCACAGAGAAAGTAGTGAGAAGGGGGTGACCCACAAGTGGCCTCTCAGATAAAGCCATCAGCACTCTGGAAAGACTTTAGAGCACAGGAACTATTTTATCCCCTGTCAGTAAACCTGCCTGGCAATGCAGCCCCGCTCCAGCATGGCAAGGCAGGAATAACAGAAACTGACCTCTCGAACCCCACTGCCTTCCTGACACACCAGCACCCCTTCCCCTCCACTCTCCCCAAAGCCTGCCCAGGCACACGATGGCGTAGCTCCCCAAAGGAAACACAGGGGCCTGCCCAAGGCTTGCGGCTGAGATAATATATGTGCTGCTAATTCAGCTTCTTCCTCCTGGCACACTGTCAGGGTGTTGCTGGCAAGCTGTGGCCTGCCTTCAGGTCTGGCAGCTGCAGGGTACGGACCGTGTCACCCAGCCACCATGCCAGGGGCCAACTCTGCCCAGCTGTGCCCTTAGGTGTCAAAAAGAAAAGCCAAGGAAAGTTGTTAGTGATGAACTTCATACGGGAAACTGTCAGAGGTGGAAGTTGAACCCATTTTAGGCTCTGTTGCAAGCTCTCCTCCACCTTACTTTGAGGCCAGATTATGTTTAGACTACATTACTTAGCATCAACGTGAAGTACCCAAGCCTGGGTAAGGCTTGTAAACACATACGCAACAATCCTATATGCATACCAAGATACGTTAATAGGAGATCACCCAATTTTTACTTCCTGTAACTGGATGATTACTGTGAAATGTTACTTTGAATTGGTTCTTACCAGCTACCATATAACAACATGCTGCCTCTTCTAGCCTCTGCATTTCAAGTGATTCACAGGCTGTAAAAATAGTATACTTTCCCCAAAAAGACATTCAAATGAAAGTCTGCCTGGTCTTCTTGCTGCTGAGTAGTAATTATCTGTTTAATTACATGGCTCCATTCTTTGTGCTCTCTATTGCAGAGAAAAGATGCTTTTCCAGATGAAACGATCCTCAAACATCTCCAAAACCAGGGCCACTGATTACAGTTTCTGCAGCTCCATAATGAAAGGCACGGTAGTCTGAAAATAAGTGTAGAAGGTCTCGCTCTATAACAAAGGAATTACGTGAGTTTAAACAAGAACCATCTTTTGTTTCTCTATGGCTTTGTATTTCTAATTTTCTGCCACAAAAAAAAAAAAACCCTCTATGGACCAGATATGTGTACGGCTCCTTCCTGTTGACATAAATGAGAGTTTGCACATTTGTCCAAGGGCCAAAACAGTAGAGATGTTGCTTTCTGTTCTGTAATTTCACTGTAGGCATCATCCAGGTTGCAAACAATGTTGCTAGACTGAAAATATATATCTGGTGTCTTTTATTATTTTTTCATGATGAATTCCAGGAATAAATTAAATTGTTTTATGTTTTTAATTATATTAAATCTCTACTGCAAAGACACAGAGATTTTAAATGAGATTAAGTCTTCAAGATCCAGGATTCCCGTAGATGACTCTACCATGGGCGCATCCCATCTTTGAAAATGAGATGTTTGACATACTTGCAAATATTGGACTGGTACAGGCAGATAAACAAAATGATTTTGTGAATTCTTGTCCTATGCTTATTAAAAACATAATTGTTTGCAATTGAAAGAATGACCTTTCGCTTAAGATGATTAAAGCAGGGTTGTATCTTTTTCTCTGTCTGGGGCATTAGTCTAGCTATCATAATCCCCGTATGGATTAACTATGCCAACAACTGTCCTTCTTGAACGACTTGCTTAAGCATTTTCCAAAACTCGGGAACTGAGAAAGCTGAAATTAACAGCTGTGATAACTCATACGGAAAATAATTTCAACTAAGTAAGCAGATGCTGTAATGCTACTGGCACAAAAGTAGCAGTGGACCCAACAAAACCAATCTTGAGAAAACGAGTTGCTAGCCACAAGACGCCTGGCTGCAAGTACTGGCAGGCGTACTTCTCATAGCAACGGTTTCAGTAACATGACCTTTCTGGTACCCAGTTTCATGCTGTGTCATTTATCTAAATTGTAAGAGGGGAAGTGCTTCCATCCCCAGTACATCTCAAAAAGGACTGATCTACTCCCTAACATGTAAGAAATGCTTTGTTGACTGTAGTGTTCAATTCTTTAGACCACAAGTCCCATTATAGGTACAGCTGGTTTGACAATAAAACTGAAACTGTCTTTGCACATATTTTGTCACACATGCATGGTCTCCAGAATAGTATTCTAAGATACAAGAACCTACTTCCTGCTAATCTTGGTGTTAGACTAGATATTTTGAGATGGTATCAGAGTTGTAACTAAAGTTATCTTTTCAACAGCCCCAAGTCTGACATGCCAAGCATCTACTTATGCTGCTAACCAATCTCTCCCACACAAACACCCCTCCAACAGAAAAAAAGTGTTGTAATCCCCTGAAAAACAGGTTTCATGGATTATTTCTGAACTACAGGGTAAGAAAGCAAGGAGCTAAAACCTTCCCCTGGCTTAATATGCATTGCACAGCTCGATCCTTCTCACATTAGTTGCGGCTAATTCTGTAAACCAGGAGTGACTACAGCAAAATCTGTAATTTTTATCTAAAGAACATTAATCTGCTAATTGTGTGCCCTCATGTGAACAGAAGCATCTTGAGCCAACTTAGGGATCTATTTCTACCCCAGAAGCACAAACCGTACATTGCGGGTGACATGAAATAAGCATGTCTATACCGAAGACGCATGAAGTGGCGGACAGCGAGGGCCACCATGCCAGCTCTTCAGGAGCCAGCACCCCTGGCCTGTATTGCTGGCTCTGGCTGCAGCAGGCAGCAAATTCAGTTTTTGCCTACTTCCCCAAGTGTGTTTAGAGTAAGAAGAATTTAGGTCTCAACTAAGCAAATGAAACCAACCAGCTTCATAAAGGTTTGAACACCTGTCATGACACTTCCTGTCTAGGTACACCCACCACAGACGTGTTTGGCCAGCTCAGTGGAGGTGGGAAGCTGGATTCACATTTCAATCAAACAAGTTAAAAAACTCCTAATTTTTGTTGTAACAAAACTGTTTTGTGAATCAAAAACATCTGCTTAAGAGCACCACCAAGAGGAAAAGAGGAGGTGGCCCTGCTCATTCCCTGCCTCCTCACAGGTCTGTGAGGGATGCCAGAGGTAGGGCAGAAGATCACTCTCCTCCTCCAGATGACCACACACACACAGCACAAAAGATGAAAACCTACGTATGGGACGGGTTCTCCCTATGGCTCACTGGCAAGTACAGAAAGCCAAATACTTCTCTAACACGGGCTGCCTAGTGTCAGTTTACTAACAGTCATTTAATCTCTGTAAAATCCATGGTTTTAAGCAGAAACACCACATCTCTAGAAGCAATTCATCTTTTCAGGTGAAGCAAAGTTGATCCTTTGACAGTGAAAAGAGAAGCTCACCGGGCCGTGTAACTGCAGCTGAACAATAAGCTGCCTAAAGAAGGTTTATCGTAACGTATCACTTGTCACACTCACAGCCCGGAAGGAGGCTGCTTAGCATGAAATGCTGGAGAACTGGGTGTGTGACTGCAGGCTGTTCTTATCCCTGGGGTGGTATTTGCTCTCACCACAGTTATGAAGAGACACTGGAAGAACTGCCTTTGGTCCATGGAAAAATTACTAAAGTAGTGAGAGGGAGACAGACTGCCTTAACATGAGTATTAACTTTGCTCTCTGCTGGTAACAGAGGAGAGAACTTTTTGTTACTGAAAGAAATTCAAACAGAGGGGAAAAAAGTGAACAGCAAACAAAGGCAACACTGGTCAGTTCATTTTGGCACACATCAGGCTGCAATTCTGCTGCTACATGCTGTGTAGCTATAAATTTCAGTTGTGTTTGAATAAGCACGAGCATATAGAACTGCTCTGGGTCTGCCTAATGCAGTCTGTCTGTAGACAGGACAGATCACGATATTTCAGCTGAATTACCCCAAAATTAAAATCTTTAGTGGCTCTTCAAAGTACACGTACCTGCAATCCCTTGTAGCAGCCCACAGACATTAAAAATGCTTTTCTTCATAATACTCTGCACGCACATAGTAAAGACAGACACAAACGCCACAGCACAGAGAATCATGATTCCCACAGCTAGGAAAATAGCGGTTGCCTGCCAGAACCCACTGGCAATCTCATTGAAGTTTTCGGCGTAAGGACCACAAAGCGTGTCTCGTCTAGAAAGCTGCATGTGGGAGATTCTGGTACAGCGCCCGTAGATGCCCAGTGTTGGATGGTAAGGCTCCTGTGACCCCCCCGTTCTGTTGTCCACATCGTCGGAGCTTGAAGGCTTCGCTTTGCCAATCAGCCAGTCTGCGCTCATGAAAGCAATGAGCTCTGCGAAAGCCACCACAATACTCAGGAGAGTCCACAGCATCGACCGACACGTTACAATGACATGACACATATTGATGTCCAGTGCTGGTGATCAGTGCAGCTGACAATCTTAAAATCCAGGCACGACAGGGAAAGAATTAAATTAAGAAAGAAAAAAAAGGACCCAAAGAAAATCACTGTAGCTGCTCTGCCTGCTCTTTCAGCTCTCTTGCAGAAGCCAAGATGAAATTTCTCAGGAGAAAAAGTGAATGGCCCCAAGTTTTGCAAGCAGTGTGGTCATTTGTTCTGTCCGTTTAGTTCCTCCTTTTTTCTTTCTGGGATGTTGAGCTCTGAAGTACGCTTTTCTCTCTTAATACTCATATTGGCACATGATGCTGCAGGCTGGCGGGGGAGGCCGCAAGGACTGCCCACTGTTTGACATCACACACCTACAAGAAAAATGAGACAACACATCAGCAGTGAGAAAAAAAAGTCTTCATTTCCACCCCCACAATGAGCCAAGAACTTGCACAGATCCACATAAACATGCAAAAGCTCTCACAAGGGCCCGTCAAACAGAGCCTGCTGGAAAAACCTCCCGGATTTGTCTCAGGGGAGTGATTAATCTCTGGCTGCCCGGCTGTACTTACAGTATCTGCTCTGCCCCATCCAATTACGAGTGTTTGTCAAGCACTTTGCAAGCAAAGATCTCAGTAACAGCCAGTGGTCCCACCCACTCCTACCACCACGCCCCCACCATCTTCCTCTGGTCAAAATTACCAAGGTTGCTGGCAGTCACCCAGCGAAGCGTTCATACATGTTTAAGCTGTTTCACAGACGTGCAGCTCCTGCCTTCAGTGTGCAGAGGCAGCACAGCGCGCCTTTGGGAAGGACACTGGGCACAGCTCCGCGTGTCCTGGGTGCCTTGGGTGCAAGGGGCAGTGAAGGAACTTTGTTCCAGCCTTCTGGGCTCCTGATGACTGCAGCTGAGCCAACCCTGGCCGTGGGAGGAGGCAAACAGGCTGGGGACAGCCCGCACTGTGATGTGGTGACAGAGCCCATCCCTTTGGAGTCTGGGGTTTGCAGGAGCGGAGCTCCTTTCTCGGGTTCTCTACTGGCTTTGCACCAGCATTTCAAGAAAGCAATCTGCCTGCAGGTATGTCACACACCTCATCCTGAACTGATGCCAACACTGGCAGTCTCTGGTGACTTATACCACTGTCAGCAGGAATCTGTGGAAGAATGCCCCAGTCGCTGCCAAGTGGCCGAGAGCCGCAGTGAGAGGGGCTGCCAGTGAGCCTTGAGCTTTCTGACTCTCCTCAATTCCCCCGCTTCCATAGTCCCACGCACGCTGGGATTGCAGCAAAATGTTCCCCAGGGCTTTCCCCAAGCCTTTATGCTGCCTTGCAGCAGCAGCTGATGACATTCCCAGAGTTACACTTATCTTAGTACAAGAGGCAATCAGAGATCACTATAATTCCAACTGGTATCCAAATATTGGCCTTAAAATAACAAACGGGTCACTGCACACGCCTCTGAGCTTGAACTGAAACCGTGTCACTTGAAGGCAAGGGAGGGAGCAGGAAATGCCCTGACGTTACCCCCTCCACACTTCCAAGTTTTCCTCACAAAGAACAAAATATCGACATTGAACTGGAAGCAAGAGAGTTGAGAACCAGATCTGGACCTCACTGCTGTGCTGCTGCCAAACACAAAGGAGTCAGCATCTGCCACAAAAACAGACATCCCCCCCTCCTGCTTTTTTTTTTTCAGATTTGTCATGGGCTTGGTATTTAATTTCTTAGGAGTTTTGAGCCCAGTGGTTGAATACTAGTCCCACTGAATGCAAAACCAAACACACACCCACAACTTCAGCACATTCAGAATTTCATCCAGCGATTTCTATTCCCTCCTATACTAGTCATAGTGAATCATCCAAAAGACTTCATCCACATTACTCTTTCTCATCTAGATCTGCACACTCCTCTGGTACTAGCAGATACACAGAATTAAGCTTCTGTGCCAACAACTCAATTTTGTCTCGATGTTACAGCATTGCCTTAAAAAAAAGGCAAAACATGTTCAGTTATGCTTTTAGCCACACTGAGATAACAGTTCAGAGTTCAGCTCATTTTCCATTTTGGGAGGGAAAGCATCAAGTTTTCAAACAATCTGACATATTGATGACTTGAATACACCCTTTGTAATAACAGAGCTGAAGTGTCAGCCTGCCAAAAAAAAGTTAATTCTCTCAGTATTTCCACTTTAAATAACAACTGGAATGTAGTAAATGTCCACTACAAACCTACATTTTTCTGATGTCATCTGCACAATTAAAGAGAATGTAATAGAAAATGTCTTTATTTTTAAGAGAAGTTCCAAAAAGCTCTAGAGTCTCTATTTCTGTGCAAGCACCACACCCATGTGAACTCCTCGTCTTTGTAATTCCAGGATTTTAATTGAGGTGCAAAGGACATAGCTGTTACTGCTTACTCTGTACCTGCTGAACATAAAATACTGTTTATTGAACACAGATGAGAACAAAGTTCATATTTACTTAAGTAGGTGGAAATTCCAGACACTGGCAGCCATAAAAACATGGCACTGATAACAAATGTGGGATGCTATATTAGAATGTGAAGAAAAGACCAAACCATGAGGTCCTTTTTCATTTGAAATGCAAGAATAAATTGCAGTAACATTTTAAAATACAGCATCTCTAGAAAAGTCACTGCATAAGCAAAATAGCCTGTCTAAAGATGACAGTGAGGTCATGTCAAATCTCAGGACTTCATTGGAACATACATTTCCCATTTTGCAACACAAGGAAACTTCTACAGCACCTAAAGGTCAGTAAATGCTATTGGTAACTACAGTTCAACAGAATATACTTTGCTTTCCAATGAAATTATTCTGGTACAAAACATATCTCCACATCAACATATCCTTACTCCTGGGAGAACTTCTGCATAAATTTATTCTTGGACTAGTGATACCATCAAACAGGAGCACCACTCACTTAAAACTCATTTTCCTGAGCAGATGGACAGAAATGTACGAAGTAGGTTGGTACACGGACCAGAGAAGGGGCAACGGCATTTCTTCTTCGTGATACTTAGCAAGGAAAGGTTTCAGATAAAGTACTGGAAACAAGATACAGTTTGGTCATACTTGTGTAGTTAACCTTTTTCTTCCAACATAGGCCACCTTGAGTTTCCAAATGAACCTAACCAATTCCCAGGCAGTTCCAACAGCACATTTGTGCCATACATCAGAGCCTTTCCAGACACAGACTGTGCTAAATAATTGCACTTCATTAAGCTTCCCTCCAGCACTCCGCTTTCCCCTTTTCTTCCATTTTTGCTCAACAGAAACTCAAGCCAGGCCCTTGCAAGGCTGAAAACTGGTCGTTTATTCCTCCTCACAGTTTCCCATCCCTTGACAAGCTTTTTCCATGACAGAACATTATGTTCTTCACAGCACGACACTCAATATCCACTTCTGACCGACTGTCAAAATATTTGCTTTGACAGCCCAAATTCAAAATATACAATGGTTCTTTAACCCTTTGGTATTAACTCATTCAAAATAATTCTTACTGAGGGAACAAACTACAAAAAGTAGGCTCACCCCCTAAGTCATTTGGGCCTCCCTCTCTTCTTACAATTCCAATGGTACGGGCACGGAAGTAAAACATTGGCGCTGGGAAGTGGGTGTCCCAGGAGGGAAACAGCCCCACATGACAAGCACCCACGTGGGCTGCACACCATGGCAGCTCCCCAGTGTGTGGGTCTTGGCAGAACCATCCCAACCCACCACACAATCCACCGCTCCTTGGCTGGAGAGCACAGCTCTTCAAAGAGTCAAAACTATACCTTTAGCTTCATTTACTCTGCTTGCTGAACAGTGCTCACGGTCAGGCTCTGCATTAACTGGAGTATAACACAGCGAAAGTATGTCAGTGAGAACATGAGATCCTCACAGCATCCAGAGAGAATAAAACTGAGTTCTTAGATGCAAAAATATGTTGGTTGTTTTAATATAACAAAGCAAACCACCTTAAAATAGGACTAAAAATTTTTTCCTCTTTAGATACAATTTTGATAGCCAGATGCCTCAACTTATACTTTCACACCTGTAGTTAAGACTATTCAGCTGTTGAGTTTTACTACACAACATTGCTACATCCTAAGTAGCTGGTGAGGGATCTGGAGCACAAGTCTGATGAGCAGCAGTTGAGGGAGCTGGGGCTGCTCAGCATGGAGAAAAGGAAGCAGAGGGGAGACCTTATCGCTGTCTACAGCTACTTGAAAGGAGGTTGTAGCGTGGAGGATGTGGGTCTCTTCTCGCAAGTAACAAGTGATAGGACAAGAGGAAATGGCCTCAAGTTGCACCAGGAGAGGTTCAGATTGGATATCAGGAAAAACCTTCTCACAGAAAGGGTTGTCAGGCATTGGAACAGGCTGCCCAGGGAAGTGGTGGAGTCACCATCCCTGGAGGTATTTAAGAGATGTGTAGATGTGATACTCAGGGACGTAGTTTAGTGGTGGACTTGGCAGTGCTAGGTTAACAGTTGGACTCAATGATCTGAAGTGTCTCTTCCAACCTAAATCATTCTATGATTCTGTGATTCTAAGTAAATAAATAACATCTATTTTTCTGAACTAGATAAAGAAACACACTTGCCTTCATTTTGCTTATACTGCCAAAACCATAAAGTCAGAAGCTGATCCAAATTATAGTATTTGAATTAAGGTTTTGATTTTGGAGATGTTGAGTAGCAGGGTTTTGCTTTGGCATACCACATAGATAGGAAGGAACAGCTGCAAAGTTCAAATCTGAGTCAATCACATACCACAGCTGTTTATTTTAAAAAGGTGTCCTGCAAGCAATGTACAAGAGACCCATAAGTACCTTCCAGAACAATGCTATGGCCAGTCCTTCATGCTCCCCTTATGGTCTGACTGAAGATGGGAGCTCAGGACTAAGCCCTATAATTCAGCTGTCACCCTTCCCAGCCTGATTCTGTCAGTTCAAGAGTGAGAATAAATCATCTTTAGATAAGTGGCTTTTGGCTTGGCTTAAACAAACAGCTGAATGGAAGGCCACACAGACTGCTGAAACTATCCCAATTTATAAAATAAATCCAGGCACAATGAAACATTTTCTTCTAAAACTCACTACAGTCCAAAGCACAACTACATGGAGGAGTTTCTAAACCTTGTTTACAATACACAAGTTTGAGCATCTCATAACCCAAAATGTGCAAATCTTGGAAGCCTCGGTTCTGCTTTCTCTGAAACATTGTTAGCAGTTATAAACACTGTGAAAATGCTTTGAACTATGAGAGGGGAAGTGGCTCCTATTTATGTTGATGTTTGCAGACTCACTATTTAAAACAAACAGAAAGAGGCTCACTCACAAAGACTCAGTTACCTCAAGCTGACCCCCACCCAGGTTGACATGAGCTCCCACTTTATGCAGGTTTCATCCTTAGGTGTTGCTGGACCTGAGCTAGTCATCTGTGAGCTCACACTGCCTGGTCTGGCAGCCACCAAACCATGGAGGCAGGAGGGATGACAACACTTGGACAATGTGGAATGAGCATTAGAGATTATTCATTTTCTGGATGATTTATAAATGTGAATAAATAAACTTCTCCTCCCACTTGGTCCCCTCACAGGAGGTGTATTCATCTGGGTGCTGCTGCCCAAGAGGAGATGGAAAGCTTTCGACTTCCACTCCGTCTTCAAAGTAGTGGACCAGACACCAAGTAGGTATTTCTGGAGATACCACCATGAACACCAGTTACCCTGCTAAAGATGCATTTCTATCCCCACACACTTGCAGGTGCCTTGCAAATATAAGAAGAGGTACATTCATCACACTCCCTTGTACAAGAGAATAGGGACAAGGATTAGTATTTAAGGAAGGACCTGGGTCAGAGTAAGGTTTTTCTGCAGACCACAACAAGCCCTACTGGCACTGGTTTCTAGTAAGCTGTGCATACTCCCAACGGAAAGCACCCGGATGAAGAAGAGGGAAGGACACTTGGATACTTCACTGTGTTGTTTTTCTTTTTAATGCAACACATTTCAAAGTCATCAAAAATATTCAGAGCCAGAAAACAAAACAGGAGAAGGTGCTTTAAAGCTGAAGTTGTTGCACAGCTTCAGACAAACAGCAGAGAATAAGCAAAGGATTCCCTCCCCCTCCATATTTTCATCGAATTATTGCTTACTAAAACAACATTCCAGAGCAGAACTTTCTAACAGAAAGCAAAGCTTTGATTAGTCGTCACTTGTGAATTAAAGAAGGAGAGGAAACATTTGCATATCTCATAAATATGTAACTGCTATAAACCTACACAGGCATATTAATGAGTGTGTTATTGTGACAGGCTGTTGAGAACATGCCATACTCTGTTCACAGACAGATGCATTTCACTGGTAGTAGAAGGAGTGTAGACTTAGAGTGCATCGTCTTGATCCTGTTGGCACAACATATGATGTAAAATATAACTAACATATTTTGCAAAATAGTTAACACTCTCCTAAGTATCCTAATCAAATCCCTATTTCCTTGCCTTTCATTTGAATTATGCCCTGTTTATTTCAGCCTTTTCCTACCAAAGGCAGAGCTTGTGGATGTAAAATCTTAAATTAAACCATCCCTCATGTGCCAAAATGCCCAAATTCTATGTAAAATAACAGGTTAAAAAGAAAAAGAAAAATGCTGACAGTGACTGTTGTTCTTTTAAGGCAGCAAGAGACGGTTATTGTACCCCATTTTGCAAGATGGCTTTTTTCCCATCATGCTATGGAAAACGCCATCTAATTACAGGTGGATTTGTTTCTAAAATACATCACTGTAAAAGAAACAGATATAAAACTCATTTCCAGCTCTAAAAAAAAAGCAGTTGAAATGCACTATTATCTTTCTGACCTCATTAAAAGCCATGGCAAAATTCCCACTGACTTTAATGGGGCCAATACATCACTGAAAAATCACTGGAAGAATAAGAGTTTCCAAATTTTTAGACCAACTGCAGGGGAAATTTAAACACAGGATTCATTTCCCTCTTCCCTCATCCAGACAAAACTTTGCTTATTGCCCCCCCACTAAGAAGAGATGAAGCTAACTCAGTCTTCCAGCATCTCCTCTGAACTGCAAATTCTCAAGCAGATTTGTTCCATTGCTCCGTATTTATTGACTTATAAAATTCCTTAAACCTACAGCCATTACATTGTGTTTTGAAAACTTATTCAAGATCTTTTGCAATTCCAAAATTTATTAAAACCTATAGAGCTAAGGAAAGCTGATGTGTAGTATTTCTATTGTTGCTATCTCAAGAGAAAATTACACATCACATCAAAAATCATCACTAAGGGAGCAATCTTGGCTACAATTAGTGATAGCCTAAGTGCTCAGGAATTTACCAACTAGGAGTGGAATCGTGAGTTTCCTTTCCTACTTTGACTCCTCACTAGCACACTGAAGTCCGAGTCTTCAGGAGTCTGAGCTGAATTCCCCTTTCTTTGTTATCTAATTACTTCTTACAACAACTCTTAATTACATTGTCTAAAGGACTGTGGTGGGGCAAAAGGGTGGTTAGGACGAAAACGGGAAGTCAGAAGGAAAGTACTACTAATATTTGGTAGCAAACAAATCCTTGCTATTTTTATACTAAGGTTTTTTACCTTAAAAGGAAGCTAGGCTTTGGCTGTTTAAATAGTTAAAAGTGTGCACATGAACTAGAGCATCAGCCCAAAAAAACTTGGAAACCGTGCTTGTTGTAAAAAGCAATTCACTCTCATGAGTTCATTGTGACAGATTTGGAACTGCTCTTAATAATTTATGAATATTGTATTAAGTTATTTATTAGACTAATATATTGGTTATTGTTTAATATGTGGCTGGTGAGAAAAACAGGCAGGAAAGGAAAGAATGACTCACTTATGCCTCTTCTCAGCAAACTCTGGAGAGTTGCTTACTAAAAAGACAATACTAAGACAGGAAAAGCCTCGCATACACAGCAGATCAAAGATGTGAGGCCTTTTTAGGAAGGAACAGTCTCTCAAACTGAAGGGAAGAGAAGCTGTTTTGGACAACAAAAGCTTAGAGGCACCTACTGGAGGTGCCCATTGAAGTTAGGCCAAGATGAGACACCACACTGGGCCTCCCATTTGCCTTCAAGCAAGCTGCAAACAGCCATGGTTCCTTGTATGAAGGAAACACCACTTCAGCTAATTCTCGAAAGCAAACCATTGCTGTATCTCTTTCCAGAGTTGTGGCTGAGTTAGCAGGGTGACCACAAAGGTTATGGATCTCCAGTCTGTCTGAACAGCCTGGGGTGAGCCATTCTTCTGCTGAGCCATGACCTAAGGCTGTGGACCCAAGCATTGCCTTTTACAAGCAGGAAGAACCCAGGCAAGTTTGCACTGTCAACAATCTACGTCAGTCCCTTCAGAAAGCCACCACCAGACAGTGAGTCACCTCAGGTATCAACTGTTCCCCGGTTTTATGATGTGTAACGTTACCATAGCATGGGAAGGATGCACTTTTCAGCAAAACAGGAAGCACTTTGGAACTGGTAAGTATTCATTTATGTTTCTCTTAATTCAAATATAAAGTGAAACATCCTCCCCAAATAATCAATACAAATGAGCAGCTCAGCACACTAATGCATACAAACACCTGTACTGAGGAAACACTGACTTTTCGTCGTACTATAGCTGAGGAGAACCTGTAGTGACTGAAGGAAACTGAAAAGGGTTGTGATGGATCAGCACTGCCATGTTTCCACACTGGAAAGGCATGTAGACATCTGAAATATCTGGGCACCACATACAACAGTAAATTGGAAAAAAGTGCATGAAAATGCTTTTATCTAGCCTGGAAAAATGCAAGGTACTCAGAGAAACACAGATGTACAATATCTCTGCAAACATCTCATGAACATGATCTTTAACCTTTATTAATGGTTAACCATTTAACCACAGCCAAGCAAGAAGAACTGAAATGAGATGTTTCTGATACTGCATATTTCCTTAATTAATAATTTCAGGAATCCTGTGTTCAGCTGAGATCTCTACACTTTAAAATGGAAGCTCACTGCACAGATTTTGGAAAAATCCAAACTGGTAATTCAAATTTTGAAAACCTCATTTTAGACCAAGAAACAAAAAGAAACAGATGATTTATTTTTGCAACTGGATTCAATTCTAAAATGAAGACTGGACATACTTTGACAAGCCGAGCTGTGTGAAACAAGCAATTCTGGCTTGTTTTATGCATTTTTACTTGCTAGACTAAGTATTGCTAACAGTCCTTTTCTGTACTTAAAATGCATATGACTGTGAAGATGACTAATAAAAATTTTTGAAAGCTGTAAAGTGCTAGAGGTACAAAAAATCTGTACCCTTCTCAGATTTACTTGTTTGAAAATGCTCTATCATTTCTCTGCCACTAATGTCCTGCTGTCTGTGTTGCAGCAGCACTTAATGGAGCAAACTAAAACTGGACCTGTGTGGGGATATACGTTTAGGTAAGGTAGTGCATCACCTTCCTGCCATCTAGTTACACAGGAACAATGGAAGGAAGAAGGTATTATTAACCATCCCAGTTTTCCAGATGAGATGTTCCTCAGTCATATAACAAAGTCTGTAGCAATACTGGGACCAGAAACTTGGATGTTGCCATTACGAACCCTAAAACTTTGGAGGTGTAATATACTCCTCAGTGTCATGCATTGTGCCAACCACTTTTCTTGTCATCCTTCAAAAACAAACCTCAGCTCTTCCTCTGTCATTTTGAATCTCCAGCCCTGGCATGCTGCCTGCAAAGGTACTTCTCCTCCACCAAGTATGACCATGGACAAAGGATGCCAAATGAAATTATCATATCTTCAACAGTAACTTTGATTTTCCTGGTCACTAAGAAGCAGTTTTGTTATTAAACTGTAATTTTTTCCTGCAGTACTCACTATTGAAATAAACAGTTCCCACAAGAACATGCCACAACAGCTTGTCCATCACGAAATACAAATTCACCTGCAAAGAAACAAACTTACCTTTATGACCACACTTCTCTAATTGTACTTCAGAGAACATAACTTCAGTCATAACTATAGGAGATGATTCTGCCCGCATTCACACCTTATTGAAGGGAATGAAGCTATGGGACAATAGTAGGTATTCAACAGGTCCCAGAAGGTTACAGGGAGTAGATGCACTTCAGGACAGCCAGCCTTCTTATGTATTTTTAAAGCCTTCACTGCTATTAATCCTTTTGAAAGCAAACGCAGTCTACAAACTAGTGTAAATGTAGCATCTGATTGTACTATTGCCAAAAGGTGGAGACTTCTTGATTACGTCTTCTCCTTGGGAAATGCAAATAAATCAAAATCAAACCTTTTTATCTGAAGATCTCCCAATGCCTAGATAGACATCTATTACTAAGAAAAACTCCTTGCTCTAAGAAAACCTGTCTGCTCAGTAAGTTTCAAACATTTAACTGGATTCTGAAAATAATCTTTAAATATAGGATTACCTATTAGATGTCCTTGTTGATTTCAAGCTCTTTATAAATAGAGAACTTAAGTGCAAAATTAACAGTACAGCATACTTACACAGCACAAGAAACGCTTTCAATAATTGTCCATCACACAGTGTGCTGTTTCAAAACAATTTTAAACAGTACACTGCGTTCTGTAAATTGATAATGGCAATTATTAACATTAGTTGGTTCTTTAAAATACATTGTTGGAAATTACAGCTTTTATCTTCCATTTCTTAATAAATAGCCTCCTAGAAAACCAACTCATTTCATCATGGACAAAATTAGGCAGATCTGAACAAATGATTAACAGCATTTAGAAAACAGAGAAAATATGATCATCCAGGCCAGACATTTATTTAAACATTTATCAGAATTTTACTCAGAATCTAATTTCACAAATCCATAAAGGTCTTTCAGTGTGACAGCCTAAGCTGTGCAGAGTGCCACAATTTGCATATATTCCTGTTCACAGTGATTTCCTCAAACACATATTTCAGTTATGTTCTGGAACAAACTTCCTAGTTCATGTAGCTGCACATTTATGTCTATCTCGGGTGGGCAGAACATGCTCTTCTCCCAGTCTTTGTCTATTTGGTTCTGTTAATACTGCAGAATTAATAGATTACATAAAGTAAGCAAATAATCAAAACTATTTGAACCTAAAATGGAATATACTGAGCAAACCAGTATTTTATCTGTGGTTTTTTGTTTGGTGTTTTTTTTTTCCCAAGATGCTTAGCCCTATGTTGCCTCACTGTTGAGTAATGAAGTTATGAGATTGGTCCAAAGCATCCAGGGAGAGAAAAGAAAGAAAAAAAAATATCAAAATAGACTACCTAAATGTGGAGAGGACAAAAACATGCAGGTAGAAAGCAAAAGTCCAATGCTATAACCTCTGAAGCTAGTTTCCTTTGCCAGCAGGGCTTTGTTTTGGTTACTAATGAAGCATTGCTTATTGTACTGAAATGCTTCCAATGACTGCTACCCATTACTAAGGTTCAGATCTCTGATAATGCATAAAATCTTGCTAATTGAGACAGTTAAAGTTTTATCTTGTATCTCTATAGTACAAAAGGTTGGAAATATTCTCTCCTTACAGAATAACTTTCCACTCTTTTTGCATAAAAGTTCAATCAGCAGCTTTATCTATTTTTCATTACAGCAGAGAAAAGATTAGTGGACATCAGAGTTCTTATTTGATTTAGAGTTAACCAGTAAAAATACCTATTTAGAAAGCTGATCTTCAAAAATTATCATCATCTAAATGCATTAAGAGAAAAAAAAAATCTGTTGGAAATTCAACAATCCACTGAATAAATTAAAATGGAAACAAAGCAGCTTGCAAGCACATCCACTGCCCTGCCAGTCCCCCAGACACTGTTAGATGAATAGTGTCTGCAACACAAGCAGGGGATCAACAATTTGGCATCTATCGCACCAAAATGGCACAGCAAACTCTCCTTTCTTATCTATGTGACAGGGAATACAATTCTACATTAAACTGGACATAAAAGCAACTAATCTGTGTTCAGTGAATGCCATCTTTTAAAAAGTAAGAGTTTATTTCTTTTCTTTTTATCTTTAATACATCGTCTACAATAAGACTTGGCAGATCACTTAGGTGTTCTACATAGGATAACCTCAAAAAATACACTGGCTGGTGTATGCTACACTTCCCACACTAGAGTGAAATAGAGCTTTCCAAGTTAAAAAAAAAAAACAAACAACAGATTGAACCAACCATTTAAGTCCTTGCTTCTGGAATCCCTTTTCCCTGCGTATTCCCTGAGCTGTCAAGACAGCACAGGAGTAACAGAGTAGAAGCTCTGAAAGTGCTTTGGTGGAGTCTGGCCCATTTGCAGCACAGGCAGAACATGCCAAAAGATTTAACTGGACTGACTCACCATTTGGATAACGATCTCATCTGAACTGAAGCTGTGAAAATACCAAGTGACTTGAGATGACATAATTGCTGTTGCAAAACCTAGATTCTTCTGTAGCTCTCCTAGAAAGAGGGCTTTGTTGGAAGACACAGATGAGAGACTCTTAAAGCAAACACTGCTGGGGATGCGCCCAGAGGCTGGTTGGCCCACAAGCACAGCTGGGTCAGCGCTGTCAGCAGGGCTCTGGCAGCCCCTCCACAGCAGGCTGTCCTTTCCCAGCTGCCATTCGTACCCTGTGCTGTTACTGGTTCTGCCCTTGCAGGGCCGAGATCCACCTCAATTGCTCACCTTTATATTTGGAAAAAACATGTACCAGGCTTTGGTAGTGGAGCTGTTGCCACTGGCTTCATTGGTGGTGGCACCTGCACAGCTGGTGATGCCTGCTCTGATAGTCTTTTATCAGCAATAAAGGGTGTTTCAAAAAAAGATGGACCCAATTTGAAATCACGGTATCTCTGCAACCATGAACTATCAACTATTGTACAGCAAGTGGAGGGAACATAGAGCATTTATAAAAAGGTTACTAAAACCTGATAACTCATTAAACAAATTATAAATTTTCCTGTAACTGTAACACATTTGGTCCATCTTTTTGAAACGCCATGTATTTTAAGATGCTGCCTGAGCAGCACTGGATAGAGCACTAGAAAGCACAGCTTATCTTTTACCAAAATTCACAGGTTTATCTTCTCTGGACTGGAAGAGACCTACACAGATTGCTGCAGGAGATTAACAGCAATTGTGTTGCTGTGTTCAAGGTGTGTCACTGAATACAAGAACACTGACATTTGTTTTACTGCACATGTTTCTCCCAAGAAATGAAAGAACTGCTTTGTTCTTTTTTCACTACAATGAAAATCTGCTATCCTATTCAGGGGAGGAAATACAAAAGGCAGAAAATATTAGATGGACAAGTCATCCTTGTTTTTCTCAGTATGGTGCTTCTACACAGTTATTATTGAACAGTTTCAAAACCAAGCTTGGGGAAATTCTCACAATTTAAGCAATTTTTGCATTTACCCATCATGATCATAAGGGCAAATACATGGCTCTGCAGTGTGACTAAGATTTCTATGAGTTCTAGCAGCTATACTGAAGTCTTGAATACTTTATTTAAAATACTGAGTTACGAAAGAAGAATATCAGTATTCACTTCAGGAGGGTTAACATAAAATTATCAGAAAAACTCTGAAGAGTTTGAAGAGTCTGTTTACCCAGGACACGCCCAATATCTTGTCTCCCAACTGCAGCTTGAAATAAGAAACTGCAGGAACTGTGTGGCAGCAACGTAGCTGCACAGCAACATTGCACCCCATTGCCATATGCTGGAGCCAAACACTACTTGCAGCACATGCGCAGCCCTGATTAAATTTGTTACTCCACAGATGCTGTCTTGTATGCGTGAGGGCTTAAAAGCAGTTGCAACGGCAATGAAATATGCTGCAAGAAGAACAAGACTGCATATAGCTCCTTTCCACATAAGTGGCAAAACTTCTGTGTACCAGATTTTGCTTTCTTTATGAGCTGTTACAATAAGATTGTATTAAAAGGTACTTGGCAAGTTGGCTGATTTGTAGAAAAAAAACCAAACAAACATGACAGGTTAGGTTAGATTAGGTGTGTGTGGGTCTGAAATGTAAAACTAACATGCTGGTCACAGTTATACCTAGTAAAACAATCCTCTCCCTTGTTTTGAAACCCATATTTATGTTTAAGGCTTTTTTTTTTTTTTAATTTTCCCCAGGAAGCTATAAAAAGGAACAATAAGCAGAAAGGCCTTAAACCACAAGCAAATGCAAGGAAGAGATAAGGTGAAATACTAAAAATAAATCTGGAGCACTTGAAAGTTGCTGAGGAAGGAAAGTAATAATAAAACATACATGTCTTTATGCAAATATGGTTAAAAAGAAAGTAAAGAAATAGGAATCAGCTGGTGAGAGGAAGAGCACAGTGGAACAAAGCACACTATAGGAATGCAAGCACAGGCTGTTGCAATAACCTGCACAGGAAAGCTACACAGAAAAGACAAGGTCAATGCATTACTACTACACTTGAAGACAATGAGCGTGTGCTAAAATATGAAGAGGAACAATAGAAAAGACGGACACTCAGTTGCACCTATGCGGTGATGATGCACTCGTTCACGCTCCAAAAGCTGGTTGCTGAAGGCCAACTCAGAAGGCCTGCGCCCTTCTCTGAGGGCACCCAGCAGGGCAGCTCAGCAGCACCACAGCTTCTGACAACACCAGAGGAAAGTGTAGGAAGGGAAAAAATTCAGCCCAGCCTCAACTAAGACCAAGAAACAGGACACCTATGAACTCTTGTAAACAGTTCCCTTAAACCTACAAAGAACACGAGATTATAGAAATAAGTCTGACCTTCCCATAGTGTGTTCCTTCTGAATGACAGGCTAAAATTCAAAGCTTAAACTACTATTTATTTGGTAGGAAAAGGTCAAGAATGGTCTTGGGACAAGCAGGCAGTTATCCCTCCATGAAATATAAACGATATTTTGTCTCCTGAAAATACTAGGAAGACATGCACGAAAGAATGCTGCTGAAGACAACTTGAGCTAGGCTAAAACTGCATATATCCCTTTATCAGATCTTAAAGAATCCACTGTACTAAGGGTAGGCTACCACAGAGACTCTGATAACTGAGGGAGAAAAGCATTCAAGACTTCAATACAGCCACTAGGAGCCATACACATTTTACATCACATTGCAGAGTCATGCCCTTATGATCATGATGAGCAAATACAGATGTTGCTTAAAAAGCAGGAATTGTCCTAATCTTGGTTGTGAAACAGTTCAAAAAACAACTGTTTAGCAGCACCATACTGAGAAAAATGAGGATGATTTGTCCATTTTCTCTTCTGCTTTCTCAGACAGCAGAGAAAAAAGCATTCGTTTAAATTTATTGGTACTGTATGTGCATGATAGTTAATCACTCAAGAACAAGCACTGCCTTTGTAAGACAAACGAGGCACGTAAACAACACAGAAAACCTTTATTTGCCTTTTTTTTTTCTTTCCTCCTTGCCTTGTTAGACATAAGCCGTATTTGCATTGACAGTGGAAAAACAGAGGATATTGCAACACCTCCATTACTGCACCTTTCTTAAAAAGCATCTATGGTGATTTAAAAAATATACAATAAATTCAGTTAAGTAAGTCAGCATATAAAGAACGTATCTTTTAAAAAATACTTACATTTAACTTGGTAAAATTAAGCATTATCATAGATCAGTTTTAAGCCTGACAGTACTACCACCCTGTTTCCCTGAAAATAAGACCTACCCTGAAAATAAGCCCTAGTATGATTTTTCAGGATTTTTTAGGATGCTCGAAATATAAATCCTACTCCAAAAATAAGCCCTAGTTACACTTCATTTTAAAAGTCTATTTAAATAGTGTCCAGGCAGCTACACATGTAAAAAAGTAATAATTTTTGGAGCAAAAATTAATATAAGACCCTGTCTTATTTTTGCGGAAACAGGCTATATGTACACCTAAATTAAATGAAAGTCATGCTCCACCAAAATGTCTCAAAATCCTATTCCGATACTGATAAACTGTTATGCATGCTGTCAAGCAGAGAACACACCCCAGCCACCTTTTTCCCCCCGGCCATGAAAACAAGACGCTGAAGCTCATTTGATTTCAACAAAAGAATCCAGGCAATGCTCACTGGTGAGGAGGAATGGGAGAGTCTGCATTGGTTTTGGTTTATTTTGAAAAGATTCACTAGATATATTCTGCAGTAACTTGTCATGCATTTAGCTCCTAGTTAAAATAAAACTGTGGCTTAAAGCACAAGACAAATGCAGACTATGATACTAGTCTTTCAGCTGGTAAAATGCTTTCATTCACCCACCAGAATATCAAAACACAAATCCCCTTTGGTTAGTGACATTGTTTGAATTCAGTTCCCAGAACAAGCTAATACACAACATCAAGGCTGTAGATCTATCAGACTTCCCAACTAGAGCAAAACTTTTGAAATGGTAAATATGGGTTCATACATTTTTTTTTTCCTGAGCAGAAAGATTTCATAGGATACACTTAGAAATGCTTAGTATCCTTTAAAATGTCTAACTTCATTGCCCATAGTTTATGAACTCATTGTTTCCATAAGGTTTGCTTTGCTATTTGATCACAGGAATACAAGCTTCTTTTGAGCATTAACATGCAACTGTAATCTTAGAAACAAAACAACAAGCTGACTCAGTTACTATGTATTCACTTACATCAGCTGGTATTCAGGAAGTGAGACTGATTACTAATCATCTGAGAGAGCCCTTGAAATGATGAGTGACCTTTTAAAAGTTCAGAAGAATAAACATGTACCATGAAATCACTGGGAAACAGCTTCTTAAAGAAAATAGGTAATGGAGAAACTTAGTTGAGGGTGGATGTATCACTGTGTCTGTCACATCCTGACTTCAGTGTTTTGAATACAACAAGGCTAAGCACCAAACCTCTCAAAAAAGTGATGCTTCATTTTCCTCTTCACAATTGAAACCAATGTTTACATTATATTCATACTGCCCGTATATGCTGTAACACTAGAAGACTACCTATGTCAAAAGATTTTTGTGCTGTGTTGCAATAATGTGAGCTGAGACAGTGCTTTACACTAAGCCCACGAAGCAGCTCTTAGGAGGTACAATTAAGGGCTTTCCAAGACTGCATTTTAAGTAAACAGGCACATTTGAAAAGACTATGTAAAGCAAACAAACAAACAGACAACATCTTGAGTGCCATCATGTTGCACATCGAGAGGTCTACCAAGTGATCAGGCCCAGTCAGCAAGGGTTTATGAAAGGCAGGTCCTGCTTGGACCAACCTGATCTCCTTCTATGAGAAGGTGACACACTTAGTGGATGAGGGAAAGACTGTGGATGTTGTCTACCTGGACTTCAGTAAAACCTTTGACAATGTTTCTTACAGCATCCTCCCAGAGAAACTGGCTGCTCATGGCTTGGATGGGTGTGCTCTTTGCTGGGTAAATGGAGTCATATGAATGGATGAGTCATGAATGGAGTAAATTCCAGTTGCCAGTCGTTCACAAGCCCCAGGGCTCAGTGTTGCGGCCAGATCTGGTTTATCTCTTTATCAATGATCTGGATGAGGGGATTGAGTGCACCCTCAGTAAGTTCGAAGATGACACCAAGTTGCGCAGGACTGATGAGCTGATGGGGAGTAGGAAGGCTCTACACAGGGATCTAGACAGGCTGGATTGACGGGCCAATAGTATGAGGTTCAACAAAATCAAGTGCTAGGTCATGCATGTGGGCCACAACAACCCCAGGCAGCGCTACAGGCTCAGGGAACAGTGGCTTGTATCAGGAATAGCGTGGCAAGTAGGACTAGAGAAGTGATTGTGCCACTGTACTTGGTGCTGGTGAGGCTGCACCTTGAATCCTGTGTTCAGTTTTGGGCCACTCATCATAAGAAAGACATTGAGGTGCTGGAAAGAGTTCAGAGGAGGGAGATGAAGCTGGGGAGGGGTCTGGAGCACAAGTCTGATGAGGAGCGGCTGAGGTAACTGGGGCTGTTCAGCCTGGAGAAAAGGAGGCTGAGGGGAGATCTTATTGCTGTCCACAACTACCTGAAAGGAGGCTGTTGGTCTCTTCTCCCAAGTAGCAAGTGAGAGGATGAGAGGAAATGGCCTCAAGTTGTGGCAGGGGAGATTTAGATTGGATATTAGGAAAAACTACTTCACAGAAAGGGTTGTCAGTGATTGGAACAGGATGCCCAGGGAAGTGGTGGAGTCAGCACCCCTGGAGGTGTTTAAAAGGCGCATGGGTAAGGTTCTTAGGGATATGGTTTAATGGTGGCTATGACAGTGTTAGGTTAATGGTTGGACTTGATGATCTCAAACGTCTTTTCCAACCCAAACTTTTCCATGATTCTAATATTCTATAAACATAGTATGCTAGAACTGATTAAATCGAAGGTAATTTTTATGACCTCTAGTTGTAAGGCAGACATGATCCTAAGTAGAGGAATTCAAGAGGCATCTAATTGAAATAGAAGTCAGCCGCAATACATGTATCAAGGACTATTTATTAACTGACACCAGTAAGATTAAATGAGGAAAAGGAAAATGCAATAATAGAATAATGATACATTTTGGAACAGCTTGCTGCTTTCTCAGACAGAAATGGTACATTAGAAGGAGATAATCTTTTGCTGTATCTGAAGAATGTATGTCTTTGCTCAGATGTCCACAAAATTGCAGACAGACAGATCCGGAATGTTTCTGGTGAAGGGAAAAAAAAAGAAAAAGAAAAAGAAAAAAAAATAAAATAAAAAAGGGGGGTAGGCCAGTACGAGCCCTACTTCAAAACTGTCCCATTCTCCTCAGTCAGAAGGAGATGATGAAAATTAAGTTTTGGTTTTATTTTTAAAAAATAATAAAAGCATCCAGGAATCTGGACATAGCAGTAACATAGAACACTACTCAGTTATTTCTTGAAAGGACAAAATAAAATAGCATTAAATTAAGAAAGACAACATTTGATGAGGGCGCATAGCAAGAAAGAGACATCAGCTCTATAAGTACAGAGTGAAGAACAGCTAGGAGAACTATAGAAAGGGATGACTGTAAAGTGGCTCTCAACTAAGTAGGAGCCGAAAGTATGACAATATGACAAAGTCAAAATTAAAAACTTCTAATTCAAGGATGTGTCAGTACTCCCACCAAGACACAGAAAGAAGTGCTGCCACACATTTTCAATGCATCTAGCTTTTTGCTTTACACTTTAGCAAAAGATGCAGACAAGAGAGACCAAAGGAGAGCAACAAGAACAGCCAGAGATCTTAAAAACATGACATTTGAGGGAAGATGCAAGGAGTCTTAATTCATATTAAAGAGTAGATCTATAACTAACTGAGTATTAACTGAGCTAAGTAATGGAACAAGGATCCTAGAAACAAGGTTCACAACACAGTGCATAAATCCTTAACATATGGATGTTTTACCCAACAAACAATTTTGTCCTTAAATATGAGACACAAGCTAACTAGGGTACTTGTAAAAACAACTGCACTGCTGAACAGAGCCATAAGAAAACAGAATGGAACAGGAAAATGTCCTGTGTGGGGTTAACATTCAAAAAAATCTATATGCAGACTTTCTCTACCTTTCTTCCAGTTTCAAGTTTGAGCAAGAGCTACGAAAGCAGCTGTAGCTCGGGTTAGCTCGCATGGCTGGACAGAAGTGCGGTAAGAATTACAGGGTGATCTGAAGAGAGCTTTCTTTTACAGTGCAATCAGTCAAACTCAAGATTCATGCCCTTCACATGGCCAGTCTATAAACCATAGGGCAATAAATCAAACAAATCAAAACAGGATGTGCAAGGCAGTTGCTATGTTGCTAGAACAGCTCCTCTGGGATGCAGACACAAGACACACAAGGGCTTTTGCAGTAACTTCCAGCCCAGGTGATGCACACACTCAAAATGGTCCAGAACTAATTGTAATACTAAATCTCACAACACAATCTGCCGCTTTGCTTCCTCACAGCATTAGCAACATGCTGTGGGAACTCACAAGAAAACCTTTGTGCACCATCACAACCCAAAGATGTTCTTCCTGAAGTGTTAGTTATGCTAGTATGGAGCTTCTCCAGATTTCACTTGGAAATAGCTAAGGCTGCAGAAAGTAACCACATAAGTAGAAAAAAGTTAAACTGACACAATTGTTTGCTGGAGAATTTCAAGTTGGTTAAGGGCTTTCCCTTACAGGAAAGGGGAATGAAAGTTGCTGCAGTTCAGCCTAAAACTCCAGCACTGCTTCCCATTATCCACCAAAATGTAAGTTCTGCCTTAGTATAGAGATTGTTCAACACTTTCCACTCTTAAAAGACATTTTCATTGCTTACAACTTCGCCAAAACAGCAGTTTGGGCTGAAACTTTCCACACCAGATGCCTGCCTGAGGCTGAATTTTCTTGAACAAGTTTCAGCCAAACGGTTCAGATGTTTTTAGAAAATGAAGCTACATTCTTCAGCATTAAAAGCTCCTGGTGACCTCTTCAAGAAGGAAAGACATTCCTGACAGTTTTCAAATGATTATTAGCTTGATAGAGAAGTAAGATCTGCAATGGAGGATAAAATCTTCTGTAGGCTGGTGTGTGATATCGAGTGGTGTGCATCTACCCACCTTTGGCAGTGGGTGAGCCTTGCCAAAGTTTGTCTTGCAACTCAAACCTCCATGGACAGCATCCTTACTTTGCACACCTTTCCCTCCCTGCAGAGCAGAGTAACTAACCCCCAGGGTACAAATCGTGATTTCAATCAGCTGTGCACCATGAAGGACCAGAGCTGGAATCGGAGCTGAATGTAGGGCGTGCTTTTCTCTCTCCTGCCAGAGACTGGGCTATGCAGAGGCCAGGCGGGGGGCCTGCTTTGGAATGGAACAGTGAAAGAGCTTTAAAAACTAAACCCAAAAAAAACAACCCACCAAACACACACACACAAACAATAACAACAACCACAACATGGTTGGAGACTGGGTGGGCTGAAGAAATAAAGAGAACTGGAAGAAGATGGAGTCTGGATCAGAGACAGGACTCACAGATGAAGGAACAGATGGGGTCTGTCTAGGGGGCACCCCAAGCAGCACACTCAGGGAGAGCAGCTGGGTGTCAACAGTAAGAGGTGAAAAGCACCTAGAAGTGTACAAAATTTGCTCTGCACAAGCAACCTCAAATCCAGCATCTCCTTAACTTTTACAAGACTCTGCACGACAGCATGCTCAAAGCTCCCTCGTTCTGCATCTGTTATACAATGCTACTTTAAAATACCCACACACACTGTTGTGAAGAGTGAATGTAGCTGACCCACCCTAGCAGGGAGGCTAAACCAGACCTTTTTTTTCCCATTGCCAGACACATTTTCCTTCCACTTCCCTCGACCACTCTGGTGGCCTCTGGATGCCTCCATGGGGTTGCCTGAATCCACCAACCCAGCGAAAAGTTAACCCAGAAGAGAAAGCGAGAACACCCAGGAAGCAATCACACAGGCACCGTCTCAGTGAGCTAGTTGAACTGGCTCCCAGTGCAGAAGCACCCCAGCTGGCAGTGGCAAGGGGGCAGGACCACACAACAGGGAGTGGGGTGGGGAGGAGAGCAAGTCCTCCTGTTTCTTTTCGGATAGTGGCCTTCAGCATCACAAGTTGAAGGATATTTATTACAAAAATTACAGCGTGACATATCAAAGCTTTAGGAGCAAGAACATTGTTGGCTTACTTAAAGCTAAGCCATTATCTCTGTTTACAGACAAGCAATGTTTCACAATTGCTTAAGCCTCCCCACCGGTTAGGGTCCCTAGAAACAGAAGCTTCTTCCAGAAAACATGACAAAACTATTGGTTTTTCTTAATTCCCAGTCACAACTCTGGGATCACGTACTGAAATTATTTCACTTCAGCAATGTTTCAATGACTTACAGGCTGGTGTTCAGTATATTCCCTCAAAAGAACTCAGTCAGCTTTATTATCTTGTATCTACACTGTTTAAAAACAATAAAGTTGTATTTAGTCTCTCTTTATTTTTCTGTAGTTCAGTCACACTAGTCCAATTGTACCCAGTGGGCACCCTGCCCACTTTAAGATTAAAACTAGAAAAATAATCCTTCTGTTTTCATTAAAACGTTCTTCCTCCTTTATTCACATTACAACTGAACTCATATTCAGACATTACAGATAAAGTTTTGAAGAGGTTTCTTTTTATCAATTTTTTCCTAAACAACAGCCTACCAACCCCACCCCAACCCCAAACTCTGACAATACTTGAAAAAATATACGTTTAAACCATCTCAAAAAATAGGCTGGGGATCCAGTTCCCAGTTAAAATGCTTATGTTTGAAAATACTAGTAACAGTAGCCAGGTGGTCAGAGAAGCAGTGCCTCTGGCTCTGAAAGAAACTGCTCAGCCTTTCTTTGGCTCTGACACTGAGCAGGAGAGCTGCTGTGACCAGAGCCAGTGACCTTGGTGCTGGCACACCAGAAGACTCGTGGTCTCACCAGCCACAAGACACCCATTGGAGAATCCTGGTGCTGGGTGAGATTCCCCCAAAGTTGCAGAGAGACCTGGGGAGGGCAAATTCCCCCATGGCACCCGCTTGATGCCAGGATGTTAATTGTAAACTTGGAGATACTGATCATCCTGAAGCACACAGGAAGACATAGACAACTTGGCTTCCCAAATGGTTCCCTGCAGTTCAGTCCTTATTTTCCAGACATACAGATCCATCTGTGGCCTCTCCCCCCCTCCATGATCCTCCCAGACAGATCTGGGTCTGCATCACTGGTCTGCACCATGAAGTGTCCTGGAGCAGGGAAGGGATTGCCACACCACCCTCCAGCTACAGATGAGCACCATTCATCACACCAGCTGACACATTAGACCTGTGTGCTGGGGGGGGAAAGGAAAAGCAACAAAAACCCCACCAAACACTAAGCAGTCTGCAGCAAGAATGAAAGACTCTTGCATCACATTATTTTTCTGCATTCGGGGCCTTTTTGGCCTGAACTCTCCTTCTGACCTCATCTACCATGACTATCCTCCAAGTTTCATCTCAAAGCTCATTTCCTCAAGGGAGCTCAACAGTTAGAAATGGCAGCTACACATGCAAATTAAAAAAAACTAAATATGCGTAGACTGTCCAAGCAAGCTCTCAATGAATGAGCTTCCAGTTGGCTTAGTAAACTAGTTCCTGCAATCTGCTTTGTTACAGCCTGTTGTTCTTATGTTCAAGACATTAATTTTATTGCAGAATGCTTTCTGGGGGCAGAGCACTTTTGAAATCAGAACATCAGACACTAAATCCTGACATGGGATTAATGAGAGAAGGCCTCTATTGGAGGCTTCTCTGGGCTCCTGCAAGGTAAAATATACACGTTGGGAACATCCGTCTCTTTCTAGACTGTCAAGTGCCAAGTACGTTTATTATTACATACATAATTGAAAATACCTTTACTCCCAGTCATATGAATTGGGTATACTAATCCTAAATGCAAAATGTGTCCTCTCAGAGTTTTAAAGAATAAATGTGAACACCTACATCTGGAAGCTCAAACTGCAATAAATATGTGATTAAAAAAATAATAAATGCTAAGTGTATATTATATAGACACTCATAGATATACTTTATTTTTCTATAAGTATACACAGTAAAGAAAGCAAGAAGACAGCTTCCAGCAAATAATAAGAGCATTAGTGAATTTGTATTTTTTAAAAAAATATATCACCTTTTCCTTTTTCACTTCAGGAAGAGCTGATACTAACTGAAGTAATTTGGTTTTCAGATAACAGACAAGAAAGAATTTTTCTGAGAGAGATGAAAGGCTTTAGGTAACACTGTATATACAATTAGAATTCCCAGATGTTTGCATCACTGGCAGTTCCTGCGGGTGCTGGAGGAGAGATTAAGCCTGATTAAATTGCAGAATATGTGAGTTTATTTATGGACTCAGCTAAGAAACAGAGAATAAAATTCTATTTGAAACAAAGCTACTTCCCATTAATCTGTTGGTAAAATATCTGGAGTCAGTTTCCCAATTATTTTCAACATAAAAAACACTGTTTTAATGTGAGCTGAGAAATAAATTAAGTCTTGTGAAAGTACTAGGTGGGGAAGTAAAGGGACAAGCAAAATTATTTTGGTCCAAGAGTCTGAAGTAAAGATTTCACTGATTATTTGCTCAAAAGACACGGTTCAGATGTGTTTGTCACATGGTTCTAATTCATGTAATGACCTATTCAACTCCACTGCCATTTATTTTCAGCACTAATTACTCATTAGTACACGTATTTTGTTATGACAAAGTTTTGCTAACATGAAAATATTTCCTGGATAGTTTGGAAGCCCTACTGTATTCTAAGCCAGATGCCCAGAAGGTTGATTCAAAAATCAAAATCCTAATAAATGTACACAATGTATTTCAACAAAGAAGTTGAAGGTCTGAGAGGGAAGGACATGGAAATTCAGCAGGACACTCCTTACAGCCCATTTTTTTCCCTAGGACTGCCCACGACCATCAGACAACCAGCTATACTCCTGTTCTTTGTGGGGGACCTGAATGTGCTCACTACTGACAAAACAGGTGTCAACCCTAATCTAACAATATTGAATATGGACTTGAGAGATGCATAAGAGTTTAGTCTCAGTTCCAACAGAGGCAGGATTTAACCTGTTCATCCCACTTCCCAGAATACTTTAGAGGGAGGAGCACATTCAGCCATTTTTTAGACTTCAAAGCTGTAAGAGAAAGATCTGAGAAGGAACTGGGTTTGCCTCCCTTATTGCACCATGCTGCTGAGACGAAAAAGTCACTTCTGTTCCTAGAAGAGTTCAGACAGTCCAGAAGTAAGCATTTTTTTTCCAGAAGCTGGATCTAGAGGCATAACAAAAGACCATCAAATTAACTCAAAATGTAGCTAAAACAAAGGCTACATACAGCTTCTGCTGCTAACTTGGCATGTGAGAACAACAAAAGCCTCAAAACAATTAAAATTACAAGTCAGAGCATGAAATATTCCAGCCTTTGATATTTTTTTTTGTATTGTCTCAGTTTCTTGAGGCTTTTAAAATGTCATAAATTGCCTCTGTGCCAGAGAAGTTGCCTTTCCAACTCACAACTCTAAGTGCTTGTTTATGTGAAATACACTGCTAAGTTAGCCTTCACCTCTCAGGTCTAATAATAAATTATACTGTTGGACAGATTTCGTAAAAGCTTTTAGCACTGATTTAGCCACAGAGGTTGAAAAAAAGAATGCCGGAATGGAAAAAGCCCTACAATTATTGATGGAATATTCTCTTACTTAAACCATTTGTTAAGAAGTCCTCTAAAACAAATCCTGTTGCCTGTCACCCAGGCAAAAGACAGAAGTCAGTCCTTCAGGGCCATTCACAATGTAGCGCAGGCTTAAGAATTGAATTTGAAAAAAAAACCCTTGAAAGCCATAAAGGTAGAGCTAATTGGCAAGAAGTGACCTTTGTGTGCAGTATATGGCAATACGGGAAGCACTCTGGGGTGGGTCAGGCTGCCATTTGATGCCGAAAGTCCCAGGTTAATAGGTTAGCGTGGCCAAAAAGACTAAGATCCTATGTGAAAGTGAAGCTTTACACAGTACATTGCGGATATTTTGTTGGCCATTCACCTCATTCTGCTTAACAGAGGCCTCTGGCATTAACTGGAAGAGAAGTACAACAGCTTTCCTTGCCTTCTTTTTTGTAATGCCAGAACATGCTTCTTTTTGAATTCTTCTTACTTACATAATAAGCATACAAACATGCCTGGGTTTTGTGTCTTTAGCACTGAATCTGTTTTACAGCATTAAAGATTATAGCTGGCTACTTAAAAACAAAAACCTACAAAAAGCCCTTTTGAGAAGTCTTCTTGCTACGAAGAGTCCTTGAAAATTGAATTTAAATGTTTCCAGTGTCTGTATTCTGAAAAACACCATTCACAAAGCTGAAAACATCCCATTATTCTTTGGCTGCAGCCATCATCTAGTGCTGACAAATATGTTTGAAACAAATTTGAAAAGAATGCTCAAAACACACCCAGTTCAGTCAAGAGTTACTGCACTGCTTGCACACTTTCATTAGAACATACAGAGAATATATCCTCTCTAATATCACAAAATTAAAAGATAGTGACATATGTAAAATGCGTACAGTAGTTTGCATAAAAATCCTCCTGTAGGAATTGGTATTCAGCTATTAGACATGTTATTTTTAACATGAAGCAGAAATATATTTTAATTGCCTTAGCAGATCAACATTAATTCATGTCTTTGTTGGTAGACATCCTGGAAAAACAAACAAACAAACAAACAAGCAAACAAACAACTCCTTAGGTGTGGACTGAATTAATTTTCCTGTTCTGTTTCATTGACAGTTTAGTCTATACATTTCAATTTCTGTCTAAATAGCTTCTTTCTATGCAATTATAATATTTAGGAAAGAGAAAAAGAGGGATACTTCTATTCACCTCCCCTTCCCCTGTCACCCATCTCTCCTCCACAAAGTGCAGTCTACAGGCTCTTCATTTATGAATGCTGGTATTACCATAAGAGCAAGGGAAAATTCTTTCTGTCTTTTAAGACTATCTTTTGGCAAGTCAAAGACAATTCCTTACACAAAAAGCTGATGCCTGAGGCCACATTTCTCTTTTAAGTAGGAAGGATGTAAGGTTAATTTAAATTTTCCTTATGCTGTTTTGTGAGTTATTGAAAATGGCATTTAAAGCCAAGAACTGAGTTCTGAGAATAGGAAGAACTTTGACATGTTCATCAAAACTTTAAATCTCCTCCTTCAATAGCTAGTATGAGAATTCTTTAACAGATAAATAAAGCAGAAGAATGCAGATCCAGCTCACAGGTACTTAAAAACCAGACTATACAAGTCCTCATACACTTCTGTAGGGGAGTATTTGACCTTGGTCTACCAGTGTAATCATAACATAGACCACTGAACCACAACAGTAGCAAGACAAAACAAGGAATTAATGTTTTGCCAGTGGATGCTCTTAACACTTTGTCTGACAGATACTCAACCTATCTGCCTATTAGCACATCTCTGTAACATATCCTTAGGAATAAACAAACTTCCACTGCAAGATCTGCACTCTCAAAAAGATCCTGCATTGAGTTTTAGAAAACTGGCAATAAACTTTTTCAATGTCTAAGCAAACGTGTCGGTTCTTTGTAATCATGTACCTTTTCCTCCGAACAACAGCTCTGCTGCTGGCTGACCTGATCTTTAGCAAAGCTGATCACAGGATCAGGCTTCCAGCCTGCCTGACCTGTTGGTTGTTTTTCTCCTTCACTGTTGAGATCCATAACATTTAGCTATGGATAAAAGACGCAAATATGTCTGGCTGCCGCTGGAAGAAGAAAGAAAAATGATGACAAACTGATGACAAAAACAAGAGAAATTGAGAAAATGTGCTATGCTTTATCTGAAGATGGGAGAAAGCATGGTGAAAACAGAAAGCACGCAGGTGGATGAAGTAATTAAATATAAATATATGAATGGCCTGGAAAAGATAGGCAGAAAGCTCATGTGAGTTATAACCACCTAACCTCACATAACCAAATTTTCATTTAAAAAATATGTATATAATCATTATGATTCTATGTTTGGGAACTACAATCTCACAGAATAATGTTCTGCATAATCGTTTTTTCTTCCGCACAAATATTTACATTGTATTAGTGGAAGAGTAACCCATATTCTGCCCTCCCTGGATTAAAGCATCACCACCAAGTTACACAAGAAGTCATGGCTAACTGGAAACAGCTGCTAAGCCACTTGTATCTCTGTTGCTTTGTAATACCCACTAATAACTCAGAAGGATCATATCTTACATCTGCTTCTCTTCTCTTTTACATCAAAGTCTTAACAGATAGCTTGTAAGTGAAGTTGTCATAGAAGCTAGGTCTTGAGGAGGGGCACAGAAAGCCATCCTGTGGTTGCTGCAGATGTTCTCCTCTGTACGTTTACTAATAGCTGCCTGCTGAGTTTTAGCATTCTTGGAGCCAGGCTTTCCAGATGTCTTCTCCAAAATTAATACAAACAACTGGGAAGGTTACAGAAGTGAGACGAATTTCTCTTTCCTCACAATTTTTTCCCTGCAACGTCTGATACCCACCTCTCATATCCACCAAGAAATTGTACACAACAACATGGATTTGCTGCCCTAACACACATAGCAACTGCATACCCAATAAAAGTGTCACAGAAGACCCCATGTCATAAATCACCACTTCTACATAGCAGAGACAGCCCTTGATGCTCAGCAGCAGCACTCAAGCCACCGGGCTGCACTGCCTCCTCCTAGCGCAAATCATTCTGTTCATACGCTATCAGGATGCCGAAACTGGGAGCCAAGGCTTGGTCTGACATTAATGCCCATTACCTCAGAGGCATTATCCGTAGGTTCTGACAGCACAAAATCAGATACGGAACTCAACACACTAAAATGTAAAGAAAATTCACACTGACCTAGAACTGACAAACTTATTTCTGGCTGTCCTGTCCTACAATGCGCTCAAGCAAAGGCATCTACTTTATTTTCTGAATAGGTCCTTTGAGCACAAGAGAGAAACTAAGATATATGATTCACATATCCAAACTTTCAAATTGTGTTTTATTAGAAAATGAAACCGTGCCAAGTCCCTTTATCAAATTCATCAAATATTTTCCTGTTTCTCTTGCAGAATGAATGCAGCCACACTATTCTTATTAAAAAAAATATAATCAAACCAACCAGACTGTACTAAGGAATCCAGCTTCAGTGATTGCTCTGTTTTATTCAAGGACTCAAATTGCTTCCAGCCACCAACCCACAACAATAGCCTCTTCGTAAGTGTACAGGCATTTATTTTTCAGTGACAATTTTATAAAGATGTACATGCACAAAAGAGTTACCATGCAGGCAGTATTTACAGCCTTTTTTACCTTCTGCCAGAAATTTTTGTTCTTCTTTAAACAAGGAGGTATTGCTTTTTCTAATGGAATGAACATTTCTGAAGTCCTGGAAATCTAGGTGCAATCAGGCAATATAAATCAAACCACAGTAATGAAGCACACAGATTACACAGTTCTCTAACCAACAACACAGGAAAGTTTTTTGGAAGTATTTCTAGCAAGCATACAATATATTTTTTTCTGTCAGACTGCTATTCTCTCAAAACAAAACACATATATAACATAAAACAAAATCAAGCCTATGCCCTACAGCCAAAAGCCATAGTTTACATGGGAAATAGAAATCTTTCAGGCTCTCCTCTAATAGCCAGCATCACAAGAGTTAAGAATAATCACTTCAAACTTTCAAGATCGTGACCCAATATCAGTGAACAAGGGCACAACCCAGGGCTTTCGGTTGGAATGCACACCAGCTACTTCCCTGTTGGCTGCTTCAGAGCAAAAAAAAAAACCCTCCAAAAAACCTAACTCTCTTTTGCACACCAATTCCATTCTTGTCAATGTCTGTACTACACACCTATGAAAAATACTGATTTTATGGACTTTCAGGTTTTAAGAAAGTTCATGGAAAATTCTTCATCAGCCTGATATCAGGCAGCATCACCTGGTAAATGGCAAGTTGAAACAATTGCAAACTATTCTGGAGAACACACAAGTTAGATTTGATGAAAACACATTTCAAAACAGTCTTGGCCCAATATCTTTTCTCCAAACAAGTATTGTGTACTTGCTATAGACCAACGTTTAAACCATTGCTACGGGAGCTTATCTGTCAGCCTCCCATCTGCTAAGCATCCTTCCCTTTTTGAGCTAAAAGTAATCTTCAAAATGTGACGGGGATAGTAGTAAGACCTAAAACCCGAGACAACAGGCTCTGCTAAGAACTATTGTTTTCTTATTACTCCTGGGCTGAGAAAAATCAACAAACATTACCACTCGATTTCAGGGAGAACCTCTTAACTTACAGATCAAGCTTCACTGTCCCCTCTCCAGTATTACACCATCACAGAATAGAAGTTGTTGCTCTCACTAAAGTCACAGTAGTGCCCTCTTTTTAGAGAAAGAATTACATATCATCCCTCAGACCTAAAATTAATGTTTGAAGACTAATTATTTTTTGTAACATGTAAATGTCAGCTTCTAACTTAACAACAAAGAGCTGCATGAAGCAACTCTGCATTTCAAAGGTGGCAGCTATGGGTAAACAATATACTATGCTTGAATATGGCACTGACAGAAGCTACATAATTTATAGTTTCTACAACACTGCAAACTCCAGAGAATATTCCTACTAAGGCTGAAAAGGAGCAGAAGTTAAGCAACACTGAATGCTTTTCTCTGAATACCGCTGCGGGAAGGCTTTCCACTCAGCAAAGAAAAGGCTGGAATCTGCTCTTGATTCAGTAGTATTCAATATGCTGCACACAACTTCCAAAACGTCTCTGTGATTTAGAGTCCCAAGTTTTCCTTTTTTCCTTCTGCAAAACCATAGCTCCCCTTAGCCTTTTGTACTTTAGAAAGGACAAGTCACCTCCCCAGGGTTGCTCTGTACCAAAAGCTGAGCTCCCCTTGGAACAAATGGATACAACTCGATTTACCTTTTAAAAAGAGCAAGCACAAAATTCTTTCCAGCTATAGCTAACAGCATTACTAGATAACACTAATGCTAACATTTGAGAATTAAAGGTTATGATAACGATCTAGGACAATGCCTCTTATTTTGTTAAAATTATAAAGGCATTATGTTAATCAGCATAGCTGCCATCAACCCTTATTGTGCAACTGTAAGCCATCATGTGCAAGTCAGCAAAATGCTTTAGCAACTGAAAAACTCAGTCTAGACCTTTATCAAAAGATGATCAGAATAACAAGATCATGAAGACTTGTGCATCTATTTAATTAAAATAATATGTTCTTCACTCCAGTATGTACTTCATCACAGTTGAGCAAACATCAAACCAGCTCCATCACTGTTTAAATAACTTTCCAAAGGCAAAAATTATATTCTGTTATCATAAATTTAGATTGAATGATACAAGACTATGCCACAGAAACAGACTATTAAGGCTCTTAAATTTTAGTCTGCCTGGGTCTTTTTCTTCTTCCTCATATCACAGAATTTAAACAAGTAAGCTGTCAACTACCCGAAACTATTCAGAAATTACAAGAATTGGAGCAGTTCACAATTCAACAGACTTTTTCAATCTAAATACACTGTCTCAAAGAAGAACACTGCTTTTGTCCCAAAAATAATTACAGCAATGACAAAGGTCCAATGTTTTATCCACTGTTTGCTCTCTTTTTCAGCAAGGCTTCTAAAACATCTGAGGCTAGTATTTTTCACATGTGTCTCTGGGCCTCTTTTAACCCTCTGATTTATACACTCTGGAGGAGAAAAAAATGCCTTAAATGCCTTTAAATAAAACTACTTAATAGTGTTCTAGTAACAACCTTTTTGCAGGCTTTTTCAAGTAACATGCCAAATTGTGGGAAGTTCTAGAAGACCTTTTTAGGATTAAGTGTTGTTCTGGCTTAAACCCAGCCATGAACTAGGACCACGCAACCACACACACACACACACACACACACACACACACACAAACTCCCAGAGGGCTGGGGGAGAGAGACTCAAAGGGGAAGGCAGAAACTCATGGATTAAGATAAGAATAGTTTATTAGGACCGCAAAGAAAGAGAACATTATAACTACTAATAATATATATACAAAGTAAGTGATGCACCACCTGGTGAGCGATACCGGGCCTGTTCCAAGCAGCAATCATGAGCACCTGTCCCCTAGAGCTGATCCCAGAAGAGCAGAGACCCAGACAGGAGTTCATGCTGAAACACAGTAGCACCAAACAGCCGGTCTCAAAGGTGCCCTGGTCTCAAACAGCAAATCCCAGAAAGAGGAAAAAAAACACCTGAGTGAGCCAGAAAAGCCAGCTCCAGCTATATAGGGAGGGAATATCTCATTGGCCAGCTTGGATATCAATTGATGCTGTCCCTGCAGCTGGAAAGGTGAAAGGTCGTTGGTCTCCTTGGCAAAAGCCGAAACATCAGCGACTCCTCACATTCTTTTCACACCAACTCTACCTAGCAACTGGAAAGAAAAAATTCATTCTGTCGCAGGCAAAGGCATAGGGAGTTCAGTGTGTCATCACATTACTTTCATACTAAATCCAAAACCAAAGGCCATGCTAGCTACTAAAAAGAAAAGACTAACTACTATGAAGACAATTAACTCAATCCCAGCAAAACCAGCACAGGTATGTTTCAAAACACAGTCCATTGTTAAGGGTGTAGTCACTGCTCACTGAGGCCAACTGGAGTTTTTCACCTACAGTGGACTCTGTATAGAGGCGTACCAGTGATACAACAGAGATACCTCTCCCTCATTCAAACTTAACACAAACTTGCACACAAACGTCGTAGGACTAGCTCTTGAAAAAGCCACAGCTGTTTCTCACTTCAAGCTTTAAATCCAGGTGGATCATGTAATGACTCTTAGAGTTGTGCTGATTATTCCAAGTTTGAACACAGCCAACATTTTTAAAATGCCTAAAAAACCTGGGTGGATGAGGCCACCCCGGTTGGAAAATCTGACAAAATACATAACTTCATATAAATCTCACTGATTTAGGCATGCTGCAAATTGCTGGACCCTTACAATAGACATTGCATCATTACACCCTTTGCCTATTAGGAACCAGGACTAACACACAGAATCAGCTAAGAATATGGAATAGATCTATAGATTAAACTTGAGTAGAAAACAGACTTATTTTCTGTTTGTCTAAGAGTCTGGTATTCTGAATCTCATTTCTTGTGGACAAGAATGGAAATAATCATGTGAATATGAAAAGCCTGGTTTTATGGACCTTTTATGGAAAGTGATCCTTTTGTTAAATACATGACATTTTACAATGCACTAGCTTCCAGTGAATCAAACTGTAAAGACCTGTGTCACATTACTTAATATCCTATGTTTAACCAATATGAAGTAAAACTTACATTGTCCCTTAATAAAGGATGGGTATAATTAATTAAATCAATGCTTATAATTTCATCACCTGGTACAAAAACAAGATTCCATGGTCAAAATACCACTGGCACAGTTCCCGTTTATATTAATTTTATTTTTATTAGCATGGATAACACCACAAAAATATGGTGCTAGGAGAATCTACAAGCACGATCCTGTAAAGAAATGTGCAACTATAGCTGATACCCATCAAAACTAAGGGAGCACAGATGATTTCCAGCTCTTGTGATTTCACCATGAGTCATATCTGGCACTTTCCTTGAGTCATACATTTAGGAACCTCAGCAGTGGTGCCTGTAATTACATTTTACAGTTTTGTTACTGTGGTGAGGGGGAAAAGAATCTGCCTTTTTACATATATATATTCAGATGTGAGGCATGCAGGTGACACCCTTGATCACATGTCAGACTACTGGGTATCAGATTTTGTTGCACAAAAAGCAAAAGACTGTTGCAAAAGTGTTTTTCATCTGATCATTTTCCTAATGACAGTGCACTAAGATCACATACATGAATTCCAACATACCTTTGTTTTGTACTTTCACTAACGAGAGAGAACTCCCATTTTTTTCCTTTCAGAGAGAAGCAATTATTTATTTAATGGACAGCTTACAATACCAATATTATAACATTCCACAAACAAATAAGCTGGAACAAGTCAGAAAACTGCAAGAACATACATGAAGCTAAATTTTCTGCCTTTTTGTTTATCAACCAAATACCGTTAACGAGCAGTATCAGTAAAAAACCTACGTTGGTCAGGTCTCTGTTGTTAAAAACTGTTATTCTGTTGTATGATTTCAAGACCATTCAAATACTATTTAAGATGCAAGTCGTAATGTAAGAATCAACATTATCTAAATCAGAAGGGGAGGGAGAAAGCATACAGGTACTTGCAATATAAAGGTACTTACACATTTTACAATTCAGCTGCACTGAATATCCTCAAAACTGTTGGTAAGTTTTTGAAAAGCAGCTGCCACAAACAAACTGCCTTTCAGTGTTCACATAAACCTCTATAAATCCCAACCATTGTCTGAAGCGTATACTGCTGTTCCAGCAATCTCCAAACAGTCAATAGAGGAACAAGGAAAGAAAGAAAAACTTCCCTGTCCTCATTTACAATACTGAAAGTATTACAACTCTCCTTCAGGTTGCACACAGCCGGAAGCAATTCTGCTTCAACAATGGATTAAGCAGATGAACTAACGAATCTCTGTCACATCAAATTTTGATGATCTTCCATATTTTAACTAACTTGTCATTTAATAAGGAAAACGAAAAAGACCCCAAAATAAACTCTTTTCACAAGACAGATGCAAGCAAGCACAAATTTAAGGGTTCCGCGGAGCTGATGCCAGTAAGGAAAATATAAAACCAAAGATGAGCTTCTAGAGTTTACTGTTATTTGCTAAAATAAGTAAGATTGCATTCTGGCTGCTATTCTTACAAACGGCCCCATTTGGCCTCAGCAAACAGGGGGAGAAAAGTGATGCAATTTTCATGGCACCCACATCCTCAAAGCCAGACACTCATCACCTAGGTGTCAGCAAACCCTTACACAAGTCTTCTCAAATTACTGCTTCCCACCAAGACCTGAAACTGGCTCACTTTAACATCTGTTAATCTAATTGGTTCCTATGAGCCTGTAACAATTAAACCTGTTGTTGTAAGGAGCAACAGGGAAAGGCAATTTTACATAACCACAGTTGGGCTGTTAGCAGAACAAATGGACTGCATCTGACTCAATGGCTGTCACCGAAACCCAGTTATTAAGCTGTAAAAACAAGTCTTAAATGACGCTGATGGCCTCAGCAACTGGGCTGAGCTCAAAGTGCTTATCAGCTGCCCTGTCACAACAGCAATCATAAGGAGAGGGCAAAGGCTTCAGAGTTTCTGTAGTCACTGAATTTAACAATCCTGGAGGAAAGAAGAACTGCAACCATGACAAATATGGAGTGAACCACTCATTCAAAGTGAAAATAGAATTTCTGTATGATACATTGTGAAGCTGGCAGTTTGTAGTTGGCCTATATTAAGAATGAAAACACCTGGAATCAAAGTCCTGGCAAAGTCCTGGTTTATATTCAAAATATTTTTACAAAAAATGAAGTATTGCAACAGCTGAGCAAACTCAGCTCTTTACTTATGCAGAATACTTTCGTGGATTTAAATTAGAAGTAACTTTTTTTTTTCTAAAAAAAAACAAACGGAACAAAGCAATAGCAAGTTCAGAATCAATCCTGGTCCCATTTCTAAAGACAAAGACGTTTCTCTCCCTGTGTAGTCACAGGAGATTCTCACCTTCAAAAGGAATTCTTATGCATCTAAGTGATGTGCATAAGGGTTTGCAGAGCAGGAGGTGTAATATCTTCTGTATCATCAGCATCCAGGATAAGGAGAAGAGCTAACATTTTATCATAAGTTTTGTAGGTCTCTACACCCGAACATCTCACAGCCTGAGAAAGCAAGGAAGCCCTGCAGTGTTCTCCCAGTATGCCAGATTAATGTCTCATACACATAATTTCTCATCCTTTCTACAGTCTAGTTTTAAAACAACTTAATGAAACACTTTCCAAAGTACTTTTGCTCTGTGCTCTCTTCTGTGCTTTCTGCCCCAGTAATACACTGCCTAAGCGCTGTACTGAGGTGTCACCACCAATACCATTCGAAGTTCCTCATAAGCTCTTCCAATACTCTCACAGATTATGTGCCTCACACTTGGACATCTGAGAGTTTACTAGCTCCCATTTTAGGGTGTCGGAGGAACCACAAGATTTATTTACTTTATGGGAGCCAGGGAATTAATAGCTTTCAACCTCTAGCCACTGGCTTTTATTTTTTTAACTGTTTTGTTTGCTATCCATCCCTTTGTTAAGCTACTACCCTTATTTTCATCAACCTTTCTGAAATTACACAAAGTCAACTACTAAAACAGAAATGTTTCTAACAGGTAAGTTGAGGCTTTGGTATTCATAAGTGAATGCAGAAACTTTTACCTTTTCCAGAGTATCATCGAAGAAGGCCTACCTATCTGAAATCCTCTTCTTTCCCCTCTTTCTGGATGTTTCCTTAGATCATCACAATTACAGACACCTTGCTACCTTCTATAATGTCAGCCAATAATTCATCAGGTAAATAATTCCTTTTCTCTGATGACTGCAAAACACTTCAAATGTATCTTAATTACACTTTAATAACCATTCTGAATCAAGTTCAGTCAGGATTAGAAGGTTGCTCATGGTATGTCGAGCTATTTGATGCTCCAACAGGTAAAATTATTAAAAGTGTGCCAGAGTAACCAAGTTTCTTTTAAGATTACTCGGATACCAGGAAACACACAAGTCTCGCAGGTTTTCTGTAAGTATGAAATTCTGAGCCGTGTCTCAAAGCACATTTGAAAACAGCAATAAAGATCTATTCACATCTTCAGGCTCAGAAATAGCTTTTAAGTTATAGTTTTGCTAGGCCATCACCTCATGAAATGTCATTTCACATAATGTCAGGTTAATAAGACTGATTGTTTCTAATACCTTCAATACTTTAAGATGTTGCTCCATTTCTTCAGAGTTTTTGTTTGCTTATTTACCTTGTTTTATTTCTGGTCTGGCTAGAGTGAAGTCTGCCATAGCACAGCCAAGATGGAACACAGAGAGACCTTGATTAACCATGAACACCCTATTTCCTGCTGGCACAGTATATATATCTGCAGTGGTTCATTAGTAAGAGTGACACGTGAGCTGCTATAGGCACAGCAGTGAACACAGACCACTGCAAGAATGTCAGAATACAGGACAGACATGAAAGCAAACAAGCTACATTCAGATCTAGAACAACATAGCAATCTTTCAGACTGTCACAAAACATGTTAAAAATTATGATTTTGCACAGCTAATCCTAATTCCCATCTCACTGTTAGTTGAGTACCACCCTAAACCAGAAATGATTAATTTTTGAAATAATTTGCTGAAATGTAGCACAAATTGAAGTCCACTATTACTGTTCACTGATTTACTTTAATAAGAAGGAACTGTACACATGGACCGACGATTAAAGGAGGTAAAAATAAATGAGATAAGGACTTTCCAAGTGAAAATCATGGAATTTGGTCAATTATCTTTTTATTTGCTTAGGTATTGCATGCGTAGACTAAGCAGCACCCCCTCTGTATTTCACAGGCATTAGTATGCTAGCAGTACCTTTGAGATGGAGTCCCTCCAGCTGCCAGGAAAACAGTCATCCAAAAAAATTCACTAACAAAGAAAACCAGCTTGATAGCCAGCCATCAGAGGATGGACTGGTGAGAATGCCAGGGAGGCAGACCTAAAAATGCTTTAATTGCATTAAATATAATGTTGTCTTGATATACATGCATGCAAGATTACTTTATTATCATACTCCTAACAGATTTGACAGTTTCAGGAAGGGATAGGAATGGTATCTAGTTTCCAGAGAGAAATATCCTCTGTGCAATCTGGAAAACTAGTTAGATTGCAAGGGCTGTTTTCAACCTCTCTAGTATATAATTTCCTTTTGTTCTTATCAGCCTCAACCTTTTCAATACATGAAAAAACACAATTATCTGCAGAGAAGGATTTTTACTTCATTTAATAAAGTCTACAAATCTTTAGAGACTATAAACTTTTTCATTTTCTACTGCATTAAATTTTACTCCCAAAAGAATCTTTATTAAAATATTTATCTTCCTGTATTATTTGTCTAAAAAGTAGGTTTAAAAATGATCCAGTAGAGGACAATTGCAACCTTTTACCAGCTAGTCAAAACTATTTTGCATTAGGTGCTTAAAACCAAAAAAAGTATACAAAAAATGCAGAATGAAACTAAATCATCAGCCTACACTTGGTATAGCAAATTTTTTCAATTACGGCAATAGCTGATTTTATCAGGGATATTCACTATAATTCACCAGAATACCATTCTAATATTTCAGAACAATAAGATACTAATTTAAAAGACATTTTTCATGGGCATTTTTAAGCATTTTAGGAGGGAGGTATGTATAGCATAAGAAGATCTCACATTTAGGTTACCTGAGCTCCTCCCATTCAGTCCTCCTATTTATTCTATTGCACTGAAAGTCACTAATATTCTCTCACTGTTGTTTACTCTTTGTCCTTTTGCTTTACCTTGCAAGGAGCTGCGATTACTGGGCTGAGGGAAGCACTGTCCCTGTGCAAAACTGCAGCGGCATCATCAGACCACAGGACCCAAGTGTCAGGAAATGTCCTTGATTGTCACATCTCTATTGATCTCAGGCAGTTTTAAAAAAATCAGTGAAGCAGGGATTTTCGTGGTTCCTTGGTATTTGTAAAAAGTTCAGCTGGTAACATATGCTCACCAGGCAGCCCAGTGCTCAGTTCATAACTGTCACTGAATGCTTTTTCAACGGTCTGCCTGCATAAATTATTGGGGAAAAAAAACCCAAACATATTGTTGTCTTATGCTTCACTTCCACAATTTAAACACATGGGTTTGAAAAGCCATCGACCTGTTATTTGCAAGTTTGCTTAGAGGCTCTAATACCTCCCCCTCTTTTTAATAGCTTTGGAAAGTAATCTAACAGATCCCGTAGCTTAAGCTAGAGAGGGCCAGAAGGATATAAGGGAAGAATTCCTCTGTGGAACACAGAGAAAAAGGGTAAGTCAGCCTCAGAAATTAAAGAACTATTTATTTCAATCAATTCAGTTCTACTTGGACATAAAGTACTTGGCTCCACCATTGAGCTCTGTGTCCTGTTCTGCCTCCTGTGTAAGGTACACCTAATCACAGAGTAGAAAGCATATTACACAAATAATATTGGTGAGTCCTGACAATCAGTCTTTCTCCATCTACAGAGGTTTCTTCTTCCGCTGACAGCTTCTTTTTAAGAATATTTCTTTTCCCAGACTTTATGATGGCCCTGTTTATAAGAAATTATTTGCATGCATAGGCTAACACATCTGCTTATCTTCAGACACATATAGACTGTACAACTCACAGATCCTGCACTTTTGAAATACATCAGTGTGCTGTAGAGTATGTGGTAGAAAGAAGCAGTGGGGGGGAAAGAAAGGTAAAACATAGTCTATTTAGCACATCTGAAAATGAACTCAAGCTCTTTTTAGTTCCAGCAGCTGCCTGTAATGGAAAAAATGAAGATTGGTTGCTGCCAGAAAGTGGGCAGTAAGAAATAACAGATGTGAAATTTCAGCAACATCATTGGCCAGGTCAGTTGTACAGACGGTTTCAGAGCCGGGGTCCCCATTGGGCTGCAACATTCTCAGACGCACGCTCGCTTTTTGAGCTGCTGAACTGTTCCCCTTGCTTAGCTGAATTTACTCATTGATCTCACCCCAGAACATGATCAACAGGAAATATTTGCATCTTTGCAAACGTGTGGGCTGTGCATGAAAGCTCCACAATTGAAGTTAGTCACTGCATTTTCCAAAATAATTTCAGCATTTCACTTCTCTCCTCCTCTGTCCTGCTCACTCCTCTTTATTTCATGGACACTTAGGGCGAGTGGAGAAGAAAAGACAGGTCCTTCAATACAATATCTTATTACATGAGGCTCACAAAGAAAGGAAGATCAAAAAAATCAACCTAATCTGGTGTATACATTTTTAAGATAAAGGACATTGGATGAAAAATGCCCTTCAAAGAGTCAACTCCAATTACAGAAGTCATTTTCAAAGAAGAATGACATTTCTTGATCAAGTTTAAAGGGGAAATTATGAATATAAGGTCCATAGAATATATCATATAAAGAACAGCTTCTGTCAGCTCAATTTGCAAGATTAAGTGGACTTCATTTAAATTAAAGAAAATCACAGTAATATTTAGGCATCAGAAATATGCCTTGATATTGTAGTATGGATCACAAATATGATTGCTACTTCAGAAAAGCCATTTCTAAAGAAAAAAAAATACTTCCAGTGAAGAATATGTAACAGCAGCAACTAACATCAGCAGAACTGAAGCTGGGTTGTCACATTCATTGCAAGATATTCTTCTGCAAAATCTTGTTGTAAAATGCAGCTCTTAATAAGCCTAGATTTTCATGTTATGTCTCATCTGGTGTATTTATTACCTGGCGCTGAAAGAAATAGTACTATTCTCCCCACCTACTTTCAGCTGCTTGTTCCCTCTTTGTCCCTTGTGTTACATCTAGTAACTTCTCAGCCACAGGACAAGCCAGGCCAGCGCAGTTAGATGATGTAGTTTTCCTTCCCAAGCAGTTAGGTTTTTTTTCTTTAATCAGCTGCTTTCCTTGAACTCACCTTGGGGCTGGGGGTTGGATGTGAGAGAGGGGAAGAACAGCTGAAGTGCTGCTGCCCCTTTTGGCATCAGCCTGCGGTTGCTCAAGACCAGATGCAACACTGAGCCATGCTCTGAATAGTATTACTAGCTTTCTTCTTGCAGAACGAATATGCAAGTTGTGTTCAGGATTCAGTGTCACACAGTGAATCCCTAAAAGTTAATGTCACAGCATGAAAGAAAGTCTGCAAGTAAAAATAGTAATACTATACCAACTGAAGGACTCCACAGACACCAAAGCACAGTGAGATGAACTGAGAGCAGTATCTGGATAAAAGGGCTTGCAAACTGAACAAAAGAGTAAGAAATTAATTAACTTTCCTAATACCACTTAGGTTAAAAGCAGAGGTGGAAATCAAATGCAAGAGTCAGGACAGGCATCTCTATCCAGTACACCACACTCCTTCCTGTTGCTGCAATTGCTGTTTACTCCCCTGCTTGCGGCATGCCATCCCCATGTCAAGAACTGCACTAGGTTCCAGAAATAACAACATTAAAATTAGGCATTGTATTTGTTGCTCCATAAGCAAATTATCAGTTCAATGTGGTTTACAGCATCTGCAAGTTCCCAGCGCCTTCCCAAGAAATGAACTCCAAACCTTAATATTTTCCTGACTCAGTAACTCATCCTCTCTCCCCATTGATAATGGACAAAAGGAAAGAAAGTGAAAAAATGTCCACTGCTATTTTTGTTTCTATTAAAATGGAAGTGGGGTGCAATTTTGGATTAGGGCTTTAAAATCACCTTAAAGTTCTCAAAATTGTTCTTGTTCTTTAAACAAAGCAAGTTATACAAAAAATCAAAGCACAGACACAGAAAAGAGAATGAGGAAAAACATTACAAATATATAACTTCTCATTTACTCTGGCTGTTAATTAAAAAAAGAAAGACAGACCAGCAACACTAGCTACAGTTCGGGTTTTGGCTTTCACAGGTAAAAAACTTACCCTGTCTCTGTGCTCTTATGTATAAAGCATAAAAATCAACTCCTTGTCCCCATAGGTATTTTGCTGTGAGCTATGTGGGATTAACACACAGGACCACTAGTCACCTCAAAACTATCAGCAATTTTTCAATGTCAGGCTTAAGATATGGCAGGGCTTCATCCGAAACCTAGAACATAATTCCTGAAGTCACAAAGCACTGTCATGAGGCAAAGTTCAGCATATAGATAAGACAGCCAGAACACCTTGAGCAAACCTCGGCTCTCCTTTCTCAGGGTCCCTTTGCAGGAGAGCTAGGGAAGTATTATTAACCAAAGAGGAACTGGACTAGCTGGTCAAAACATTTACTTTCTTGTAACACAGAAGAATATTTGTTATATCAGCTGGCAGGTTCCAGAGTAGCTGGGATGCCAAGAGTCCATAGTCCAAGAACTGTACCTACGTAACAACCTGTCACAAAAATACTGGCACGTGGCTGGGGAAACTTCAGCTATTGAAAGAGGGAATCAAACCTCCAAGTCTTTGGGGATGAGTGTCACTATCAACCACCAGAGTCCCCAGGCTAACATGCCCCAACCACACTAACACCTGCTGCCTTCCAGAGATGTCCAACATTTACATCTACCGCAGCATCTGACCCTGGCTGGGGCATCTCACTGGAGCATGGATCACTGCCAGCTGTGATGTGTGGGTCCTGGGAAGAGCTTAGCAACCCTGCACTAAACAGTCAATTCTTGATTCTTTTAATTTTACATATAATAACTGGTGCTTTGTTGCCTAATACAGTTTTGGAGTCTGTCTTCCATGTTTATTAGAGAAGGCATTATAAGCCTGTATCCTACTCATATTACAGCACAATGAATGTGAATGCTGTTATAATTAAATGGAAACCTTGGGGAGAAAAAGAAGAGGAAAGAGTATGCAAAATACCGAAGATCTCATTACGATCTTGTCAGAAGGTAATTTTATCCTTTAATTTTTTGTCTCAGTTGTTTATTTCTTGCTTCAAGTTAAAACTTTATTAATTACTTTACTGCAACTGAAGATTTTTTTATGGAATTAAATGCTTACCTATTTTCAGATATTTTCCCAAGACAACTTATGCAATGCCTATGAAGAAAACTCAGACAACTAGGCCTTTGCTGTACTCACTAGCACATCTGGAGAGAAAATATATTATTATTTACGTATTCCGTTATGAAGGGAAAGTTATATTTTCAATTTTCTTTCACCATATTAGATTTGCACAGAGCTAATCTTATTAACTGTGCAATTTTACCATCACCACTACACTTAACCCTCTACTTTGGCTTCCCACCTACTGCTGCTGACAGTTGCTCAAGCCGTTGTTTAAGTTAGTTTAATGTCTTAATGCATGTGCTGGTGTTTTTGTTACGTTGCTAAGGATTACAGCTTAGCTCCTCTTAACTGGTCCAAGGCACATTACTATAAAATATGTCATATTATGTGTTACACTACCCAAGAAGCTATTTTAAATTAATAAGAAGTCTCTTTAATTTTTAACTTCTTAAAGAGCAACAAACTTTGAAAGAATCAATACCTGTATTTGGTGTCAGATAAAGGTATATAAACTGTCTACGAGGTAGGAACACCAGAGTTCCATGCAGTACACAGTTCAGTTGCCAGCTGTAGCAACTGCTGTGAAAGTTTTGGGTGGTATCTTCCTATAATCTGTAATATGAGCAAGGTTCCAGTTTGGCAAAAGCTGGTGCTTCAGCTTTTCCCCTGTTCAGCAAAACTCTTCATTAGTTTCTAAACAAATAGCATTATACTTGTATTTAAACAGTCCTTAGGCATATCTTCTGATTCTCTGGTGAATCAGGGCCTCGTATCAGAGCATCCCACAAGAACAACCACCATACTAATAATTAAATAACAATTACCAGCACTCTGCAAAGAAGGAAATTATTTCAGTTTGATGTCATGCAATTAAATGTCAGTAAAAAAAATAGACGTTGCTTCACATGAATTATTTAGTTGTTTGTAAGACTGCTTTTAAACACGCTTGAGTCACCGAATTATAGAATCACAGAATGTTAGGGATTGGAAGGGACCTCAAAAGATCACCCAGTCCAATTCCCCTGCTGGAGCAGGAACGCCCAGATGAGGTTACACAGGAATGTGTCCAGGTGGGTTTTGAATGTCTCCAGAGAAGGAGACTCCACAACCTCCCTGGGCAGCCTGTTCCAGTGTCTGTCACCCTCACTGAGAAGAAGTTTCTTCTCATATTTAAGTGGAACCTCCTATGCTCCAGTTTGTACCCACTGCCCCTAGTGTTACCATTGGTTGTCACCAAGAAGAGCCGGGCTCCATCCTCATGCTACTCACCCTTTACATATTTATAAACATTAGTGAGGTCACCCCTCAGTCTCCTCTTCTCCAAACTAAAGAGACCCAGCTCCTCAGCCTTTCCTCATAAGGCAGATGCTCCACTCCCTTCATCATCTTTGTTGCCCTACGCTGGACCCTCTCCAGCAGTTCCCTGTCCTTCTGGAACTGAGGGGCCCAGAACTGGACACAATATTTCAGGTGTGGTCTCACCAGGGCAGAGTAGAGGGACAGGAGAACCACTCTCAACCTACTAACCACCCCCCTTCTAATACACCCCAGGGTGCCATTAGCATCCTGCACAAACAAGCAACAGTCACAAGCAAGTTTCAGAGTTACTTTAAAAAAAACTGAGTGTATTTTCTTTAAATTTCCCTTAAATGATAGGTATGTTTAGCTTGACAGAAGGATAGCTTTTATTTTCAGAATGTCTGAGACATATGACTTCTAAACACCAGGCATATGTTATTATTAGATCCTGCACATGAAGAGGCACATGCCAGAACTGCCTATTGTATGCTCATAAAACAACTTTACAGTAGTTGCAGCTTTTTGTGAGAATCACATAATACATGCACTGGAGTGGTACCTGTTGGATTAACACATCTGTTTCATGGATTTTTCTATAGGATTTTGTTTCGGTCTTTCTGGTATCCATCATGACCAAAAGTATCTTAGATAACTGAACACATTCAAAGTGGGCAATGACCTGTAACATGTATTCTAGAGTAGTAACTGGACTAATATAAATACCAGAAAATCTACCATTCAATTCTGAGTACTCTTGAATGCCCTGACAAACACTTGCAGAAGTAGGAACAGAACAAGTTTCATTCTGCCCAAGGAGGAGGAACAAGGTGGATGGAAAGTGCACAGAAACTATCAGTTCATTCCACTTGTGCACTGATCATAGCATCATAGAATCATTTTGGTTGGAAGAGACCCTTAAGATGATCAAGTCCAATCATAACCTAACTCTGGCACTAAACAATGTCCCTGAGAACCTCATCTACATGTTTTTAAACCCCTCCAGGGATGGTGACTCCACCACTGCTCTGGGAAGCCTGTTCCAGTGCCTGACAACCTTTTCCAGGACACCATGGTTACAACAAGTTAGTCCTGAGAATTGTCAGAGCGTGGAGGACAGGGGAGTGGGAGTAGAAATACAGCAGGCAAAAAGGAACTATCCAAAATTAACTGACAAATTCACTTAAAATTCACTTGGTTGCTTTCGCTTGTAAAATACAAGTAGAAATAGATAAGAAATAGTAAATATAGAACTACATGAAGTTCTAAACTGATAAATTTATTCAAAGTTTTAACTGAATGGTAATTAGAGAAATTAAGAACTATACAACATAATTTTCAGAGGTCATTAAAGCAAAGAAGAAGATGAATAAAAAGGGAAAAGCTTCTCACTGTATTGCATTTGGTTCTCGTTCACCTAAGTCAACAGCATATGCAACTAAATGTACTCATGCTAAAAACTTACATTTGCTGTCAACAGCACTGAAATCAAACAAGATCTCATAAACACAAAATATTTCACATCAGTTGGCTCTGCTATGGAAAACAGAAAAACAGAAATATTGCATTATTCCAGCTAATTATCTCTTGGCAAGAAAACGCAGTTGCTTTTTCAAAGTATTCTTATTACTATTATTACTACTACTACTATTATTCAGTACAATCATCAGTTGGTGAGTTTATCTCTGGATTTGTAAGGCTCTTTGCCAGCCTACACCTACAGCCAAGGAAGTGTGAATAAAATATTCGTAAATGCACTACTAAACAAAACTCACTTTAAAAAAAGTATTTGAAATGTTTAAGTTCTTCCTCAGATCCTTCCTGCAGTCTTCTCTAGTCACAACAGGTACACAATTGGCACATAGGATGCAAAGGCATAGGGGATCAACAGTGATCTATCTTTTCAAAAGACACCACGGTTTGCAGAGTTAAGAACCACATACACAAGCTTGGGGGTTTACAGAAAGAGAAAAAAATCATCTTGCAGTAACTGATTAACTTACCTTTGGGTTCCATGTATTCTAGAATGATATCTGATTTTATAACTGCTTAATGTATGCACTGGCATGATTCTGAGAAGCCTGGATTCAGGTGTCATTCATTTAATACAATAGACTACACTGTATGTTACTTCTTCAACAAGTATAGATTTAACTATTCTGCTTGAAAGGCTTTAAGTTCAGTATTTTCTAAGTCAAGGTGATGGTGGGGAGGAGGTTTCACTTATAAAAAGCAGTCACTGAGACTATCTCCTCTTTGCCTTCCTACAATCTCTGCTTTAAAAAGTCAGATGAATGCTTTGAATAGGAACTTGGTACTCAGAAGAAAATATTCATAAAGGTATAACCTACTGCACATCTTCCACCCCTCAAACAGCAGTCAGACTTCAGAGTCACGCAGCAAGTGAAAATACCAGATAATATAGTCTGAATTTCATTTACTCACCACTGTTTCAAGTCCTTAGGTCTTGGTCAACCACTTCAGACGCCTGGCATTACCTAGGGAAATAATTGATGTAAAATGTAAGAAAAGTACAGAGCCCAAAACATAAAAACAATGTGTCTGATTAGTAGGTGTGGTTGGAATGGTACAGCTCTGCTTGTAAGAGATTATGTGCACGTGGGTAACTTTTCACTATGGGGACACTTCTGTTTTGCTAGAAATGCAGCATTCTAGACATCACTCCACTAAGGAGCTAAGAAAAACAATCACACATGAATTAGTAACACATAAACACTAAGCATGCACAAAAATGCATATTTTTATCTTGCTCTATTTTACTAATAAAGTATGCCAAGATTTGAAAATATATTTAAAATTACTTGTGTATTCCAGTTTGTAACAACATTTTAAAGTCAGGCATAACTTAGGTATAACTCCAAAACATCCTGAACCACTGGAATAAAAACCTGAACTACATAGCATGTTCACGCCACAAGCTTATGAAATGCACCTCCAAACCCTTTCCATCACCCCACATATGTATTTCATGGAAGTGAGCACTGACAAACACGAAGTCCTGTACCTGACTGAGATGGGCTAATCCCTTGGACAGGCTGGGCACTGGCCACCCAGGGCAGAGCTCTCTGAAATGGAGCTGGTGGTCTGGGCAGACAGTGGACTAAACATGAAGCAGCAGTTAGCCCTGGCAGCATGGGAGGCCAAAAATACCCTGGGTTGTGCCTACAGGCTAAACTCCCACTAAACTCCCTTTAGCCAGCACTCCAGGATTACGTGTCTGGAATACCCCATCCAGTTTTGTATCCCCTGTACCAAAAAGTAGCAAAATAAGGTGATAAAGGTAAGGTTGATTCAGTGATACTGAACTACAGGATTTCCCACAAGAATAAAAAAATCTGCGTTTTTATACATACATCTGGACAGGACAGATGAAGAATACCTCCTTACATAAAAGAACAGTGAGTCGGAAGGTCAGTAGACTCTAACAAAGAGAGATAATTTGGCCTTGGTGAAGATGGTTTAAGAACAGAAAAATTAGTGCAGAACTCCTAACAAAGTGTGCTGCCAAGGACAGAGGAAAATGTACTGGGAGCACTAGAAAGCTGAGCAGAGCTTAAAACAGCCTCTGAATTCCTGGCACATAGAATATTCCTCCAGAAAAAAAGAACAACAGGCAGAACTAAGTAGCTGTGATTACTCCAGCTTTTCCGTCTCAAAAGTAGTTAACAAGGCAATGAAAATAAAGCACTGTTAGCAAACACAAAGACTGTTTCATGAACAAAAAAAAGAGGCCAAATCATTTTCTTTTAGACCCAGGCACCTAAAAATGCACAGTTGGTTTTAAGCATGCGAAAACGATGGATTGCTCCGACAGTTACAAATAAGTTAAAATTTTAAGGAGAATTGCTTGCTTGGAGTCTAAGCTCCCTAAGAAAGAGAAACAGTTTGGACACGGTTAGACAGGATCAGCCCATTGAGGTGGCTGTGGAAGAGCCTTCTCTCACAGATCCATCCACCTGTTGAGGGCACGGCAACTATCTTCCTTGCCCAAGAAGACACAAGAATTACCAAAAAAAGAAAAGAAGGAGAGCAAGCATTGTATAAAAAAGAAAGGCTCTTTTTTTGCCACCACATTTGTGACGAGGCTAACAAGAGGAAACTCCACGAGTCTTCCACTGTCCCGTCACTACACAGGGAGGATGCACCTTCCTTATGCCACAGATGGCCCAAATGAAGCCCAAATCCTCCCAAACAAATCAGAATGAGAAAAAACAAATTGTTCTCACTGTTTCTCTCAGGAGCTCTGTCTTACAAATTTTGCAATAGCTCAGATAGATTTATACAACAGCTGGCAAAAAATACATAAAATCCATCTCTGCCTTTTTACTCGACTATCTGTAAAATTGGCTGCATCATCCCCCCTCACCCCCATCTCCCAAAAGAATAAAATCTTACATTATTCATTTTTAACTTCTTTCTCATTTGCAAAAGATAATATTCTACTATAGTTCAGGAAGAATTATAGCAGAGCCATTGATTTGAAGTTTTTTATTTATAGTCAGCAAGAGAAGAAGATAGCTGGACATTGTAACGAGAACACATTTGGTTTGATAACATCCCCATGTCACACACACTGGCTTTGTAAACCACAAGAATTGGGTATGCTTATGGTGCCCAGCGAAAATAAAGTAAAAAAAAAAGAATACAGGTACATCCACTGTATCTTAAACACTCTTTTTCAAGTAGCTTTTTCTTCAGATATACTACTGTGTGATACTTCCATGTATTATGTAACAGCAAGTATCCAAATATTTCCTTACTTCAGAAAGGTTTGTATGATCAATTATGTCACTATGAATAGACATAATGCATTCAATAGGTTCTTTGTGTTTTTCTAGCAATGCAGAACAGCATAAAACTAAAAAAGAAAAACCAACATACTAATCCATGGGCGTCATTAAGGCTACCTTCAGAAATAAGAGCAGAACAAGAAGGGGGAAGTATTTTCTTTAGGGATACACTGCTAGGAGGTTTAAAAAAAAAAAGGTCTAAAGGAATTACAATGCTAAATACCATAAGAAACTAAGAGCTTGAGATACACAATAATTTTTTTTTTTTTAAACATTTCTTCTCAGGATGATTATTTGCTACTTCACATAAACCTACGAAAGTAAAAAAACTCTCCAGTTTCGCCCTTTGCATTATCTACCTAATTTATTCTCTCTAGAAGATCAGGCTACGTATCTATATGTATGTAATTTAAAGCAAATTCAAAAGAGTATCTCATACAGAGTAACGTAATTTGCAAGCTATTTCAATGAGGACGAAACAATTCTCACTTTTTTACACTACAAAAAATATTTCACCCAAATGCACCTGCCCCGAAGTTTACACCTAATAAAAGCCAGATGTGCTTCTAATACTCTGCTGATCCCTGCTCTTAGTGCCTGTTTTCCCACTGCACCACCTTAACCAAGAAAGCGGTACAACATAGTTTTACACATCATTAAAATGTTTAAACCAAATATTACATTTTTATAATCCTAGAAATTCCCACAAAACTAAACAGAATAAATACAGAAGCATTAAGAGACTTGCACCAGGAATGAAAGATCCCTCTTAGCCTGTTACTTAATACAATAAGCACCTGAGTGATAAGTGAATCAAATTACCACATTTATTTAACAAGTCAGTCATTACTTGCTGGAGCAAGATATGCAAATTTATTTTTAGTAAAGTTATTCTCTAAAATGAGTTTTGTCTTCTAGGGTTCATTTTACCTAAGCAATAAAACCTTACTTGAAGTTCAGAACACAGAATATCAGCCAGGAGCCCGAACCCACACTGACTGAATTCAGGGCAAGCTCTTATCTTTAGCTGTTACCCATAAGGACATAAATTGCTTACTTTAAAGGTAGTGTAAAAGCACTTAAGTTCACTTTACAACATGCTTCTTGAGTCGCATCTCTGTGTCACAGGGACAGCAAAGCAGTAAGGCGAGTCACTGTCCCATGGCAGTACCGTGAGTTACACCACAGCCAGCACTTCTGTCTTGCTCCATACAACCCACCACCTCTGGCAGCCCAAGGCAGCCAAAGCCAGCAGCAGTTATCTCCACCAGGAACATCCACAGCCACAACAACTGTTCCTTGGCTCCATTTTGGCCATAAAGCTGCAGTAGGATGCAGCAGCATGGTCACCACTGAGAGGAACCAGTCAAGAAGTGACTCAGGAAGCAGCTTCACCCCAGGGCAGCACTGCTCAGCTAACTGCTGCCTGCACACGGATGGGGATATAAATGGGTCCCATGGACAACTCAGCAGTCATGGGCAACAGCAGGATCCATGTCGGCCCTGCAGCTGCTGGGACTGGAACAGGCACTCTGGTAACACAGCTCCAATGCTGACTGATGGCCTCAGGCTGGGCTGAAACAAGCTCCTGCACCTGCAGGCAGGACCCAGGGGAGGCTGAGACCCAGTAGACCCCCAGGAGCCCTAACTGGGTTGCCAATTAAATGCTCTACCCAGCAGCATTATCCTCAGCAATGAGCTAGAATCACTTGGCAAACTCAGGCTGTTCTTCACAAATGTCATCTGGCTTAATAAATAACATCTTCTGATGAGTATTATTAGCATCTAAATTATTTCCCTCAGATTACCACACACTGTGGCCTGCAAAATGCTAATTTTACAAATGAAGCCGTCTGCTGGCAGAAGTGGAACAGAACCACTCCATGGGAGACAGCTCAGTTATTTTTTTCTGAAGGCCTAGAGATGGCAACTGTGGAGTTTTGTTGAACTGTAAGCAATTAATGCACTTTCTTATTTATTCAGTAGACAGCCTGAGCCTGTTGCAGAAGCCTGCCGAGCTATCCCCTTGTAATAGTCTGGGAAACAAAAGACGTGTTATATCACACACACACTCTTTAAACCACCAGCTGTGGGGGTTTTTTGCTTTCAATCCAACACCTTCTCAGGCCAAAGTTACACTCAGAGTATCACCCTAGTGATGCAAGCTTTGACTATTACAAATCAATGAAACAATCATTAAAATGTCCAAATTGCCTTATAGAATTCCTGCATTTTCCAGTACTCCTGCACAATTGAATTAGGAACCTGTTTGTTTTGTGGTTTCAATCTAAACAACAAAATGCCATAAGCACAATCCTCCCCTTCCCACCAAAGCAAGGCAGACTTCTTTTAACATTCAACATCACTTATATTTAAGGCATCTAAGAAAGCAACCAAACACAGAACTAGGGACTGACTAACTAAGACACAAGCAAGCTGTTACAAGTCCTCAAAACACAATTTCAAACTCCTCTATGGTGTCAGGAAAACATCATTATTTAGCTAAAGCATATATTGGACTAATTTCAATGCTTTCCTTACAGCTTTCATCTTCATAGATGCAATTAAAAATACACAGAAGAAGTAGCTAATCAAATTAAGCCACCCACAGGTACTACCTGTGACCTTCTAGAAGTGAAAAGCTGCATTTTCATCATTAAGCACTACAGTGATTCACGTCTAGCAAGTGACAAAATTCTAGAACTCAGGCCATTCAATTTGACCTCTAAGCAAAGTTCCTCCTATTGAAAATAGTATAACTGAACATCACCCAACCAATAGGCCTATCATGCACTCAAGAGCTTAGTTCAAAGCTAAAAATACTGCCTAGAGCAGATCAACTTATTTTCAGCTCTTCTCCAGCTCATGCCTCAGAACAGATCTTCAGACTTGTAAACACAAAGACCAAAACCCAAAGCAAATATAAAGAAAAATTAAATAAAGATGGGACCCTGAGCAACCTTTCAAATGCTTTTCTTGAATGTTTGAGTAAAATCATGTTATAGAAATGAAAATCCTTACTCAAGCCTTATCTGTCCAGTTTTCCTGCTCTGGAGAACACCCTCAGGTTTCTACAGACCTCCGAAAGTGCTGAGCCACCTCCATCCAACCTGCTTTTCCAACGGGACGTTACAAGCCCACAAAGTGGCAATCCTTTGATGCTAACTCAGAGCTAGCTACTGCTTGGTAAGAGTTAAAAATTATACTCAGTTCACAGATGGAAGAACTAGCTAGCCCCAGGGACAGTGGGAACTGAACAGCAACTAAGAAATATGTTAACTGTGGTTTTGTTTATCACAAAGAAGCTTTCCTTTGCCTTTTTAATTTTTGTCATTTTAAGCTTTCTCTGGAGCCAATTTGCTTAAACGCTGCTAGGCAGACAATCTTCTTTTCAGAAATTGTCCTTGTAATACAAGAAATAAAACATCTGGGTTTAGCTATTCCTGAAGCTGATAGTATCCTCATTGTCACAACACACACTTTGTAAGAAGTTTTAACTATTCTTTAAATTCCTGTAAAAATTTTTTACATTATTATTTAAAATACATTTTTCAGTAAAACTGAGATATAACTTCTTCACAAGTTATGAGCTCCTAATGATAACATTTTCTTTTCCCTACACTTCTACTATTCTTTTCACTACCTAAAAGAAGATTGTGAAAGATGCTCTCCACATACAGATGTACAAATAATCACATCTAAAAAGCTCTCCTGATTCAGATGGCAAAAAGAGATCTCTGTTTCTGCTTTTCTTTTCCCTTTCAAGATTATTATAAATTAATTCTTTAAAGATACAAACTCATTGTTACCTTTTCTATTTCCTATACAAAGGTACTTGGCAAGGCTTAACTGGAGTGTCATAGGCAAACTGCAGACTCCAAAAATGGGCCTTGCAGAATAATCCATGAAGAATTCAATTGAAATAGGAATGTCTGGGGAGTGTGTTGGAGAAGTCCACTCAACTCTTGTTTTACCCCTGTTCCCCAGCTGAGGGTAAAACTCACTGTTGTCTTCTAACCTGTATAACTCTAACTATACAAGTAACTGAATATAAATGTCAGTCAGACATGTTCTTCTTCAGTATGCATTCTTAGGCTTCCTGCTTGTTTTTCTTCTATCACTGATTAACCCTTATGTCTCAAAGGTATTCAGTGTGCAAGAAAGTTTATGGTAATTGTAAGATCACCCCCTAAATTACTTACAGAAACTCATGAGAGGGTGCTTACCTCACCCATACTTTTAAGTTTGATGCAAAAACTTTTTAAATTCTGTCATGGGTTAACCCCAGCCAGCAACTCAGCATAATGCAGCTGCTCACTCACTCCCCCTCGGTGGGATGGGGGAGAGAATCAGAAGAGTAAAAGTGAGAAAACTCATAGGTTGAGATAAAGGTTAATAGGTAAAGCAAAAGCTGCACACACAAGCAAAGCAAAACAAGGAATTCATTCACCACTTCCCATGGGCAGGCAGGTGTTCAGCCATCTCAGGAAAGCAAGGCTCCACCAGGCGTTATGGTGACTTGGGAAGACAAAATGCAATTATTCCGAACATCTGCCTTTCCTTCTTCTTCGCCCAGATTTATTTGCTGCGTCTGATGTCATATGGTATGGAATATCCCTGTGGTCAGCTGGGGTCAGCTGTCCCAGCTGTGTCCCCTCCCAACTTCTTATGCACCCCCAGGCCATGCACCGGCTGGGTGGTGTGAGCAACTCAGCAATAACATAAAAAATCCCTGTATTATCAACACTGTTTTTAGCACAAATCAAAAACATGGCCCCCTGCTAGCTACTATGAAGAAAATGAACTCCATCCCAGCTCAAACCAGCACAAATTCTTTGATGTCTTCTCCTTTAACTTTCATCAACAACTGCGGGAGTGAAGGAAGACTCCTTGCTTTCCTCATGCCTACAACTGAGAAGCTGAGACGGTTATATGAATCAATTCGCTCAACTTGGACTTGTTTCATAATTATTTAAAAAAAAACTCAAAACACTGTACTTTCTCATTAAACAATCATTTTCTAAATTAAAGCAATTAATTAGAAAAGAAAATATCTTACTTACAGTTCAGGTGGCATTCCCCACCAGATTCATAGAGTTTTAAAGTTTACTGCTAGCTTCAGTTCCTAGAGAATGGTTACTTAATATGCACATATAGTTTTGAGGATGACCTTCAGAAGCGTCTCATAACTGATCTTCAGCAATACCTCTAACAAGAAATGAGGGTGAAGAATGCCAGTATAATCTTAGAATATATCAAAAAGCTTATACTCAGCCCAGACGAAAACACTACCAGTTGCTGAAGACTCCAGTGAGACCCCTCTTCGAACACTACAAAGAATTATCATCCATAAGCAAGAAGCAGGGGAAGACATCCAAGGTGGATTAGAAACACAGAGGGAATACTGTACTGATTAAAGGAAGAGGGCTAAGAAAAGGTATGAAGTCTCGTCTTTTTTTAGCCTAAAAAAACGGTGACAAAAATGAAGTATAATTGTTTCCTACAGTTACTGCAGGTGGCTAATTAGCAAGAAGGAAGAAGAGATACTTAAATTAAAAGCCAACATCACAGCAGGAACAAAATAACTGTGAATTGACTGTGAATACACTTAAGGTGCAGGTTAAGAGATTATTTCTAAACCATCTGAAAGCAAGATTCTGCAACAGCCTTTTAATGACAAAGACAGAGGCAAGAAGCCTTCCTAATTTTAAGTAAGCAGCTGATGAGATGTTAAAAGGAATTGCATACAATGTGGCTGCCTGCAATAACAAGGCAATAAACTCCCTTATAAGGGCCTTCTCATGGAAAAGATTGGTACATTTTTAGAGTACATTAGCATAGCTTCCCATTACCTCTCAGAAAGTATGTATTTAATAGAATAAAGCCACCTCAAACCCTGATGTTAAAACCAAGACACACATTCAAGTCCATTTAAAATACTCTCAAAGTATTAAACATCAAAAACGCAGTTTCTCATTTGAGCTTTACCAGCCACATACAGAATTACTGGCTCTATCCCATGCTTGTGATTATTAAAGGCAGCAGACAACTGCATTTATTAAAAGTCTTGATCATGCACAAGATATCTACATTGACTACATTCAAAAAGCCATGTTTAAAGAACATTAAATACTTAGCCATTTATGTCATTCTAGACGAAGGCTGAAAAACAATACATGGGGGTAGAAAGATGTTTATTTTGAACATTATTATCTCTTTTTTCTTTTGCAAAGTGTATAAACAAAGTAATATCCATGAAAGAAGGTTATTTTGAAACAAAACATGAAAAACTAAGGTCAAGGAGACCTCCCCAAAAACAAAGAAAAGGAAGAAATTGGTCACTTAACAGAGTGCAAGCAAAACAGCCTCAGGAAATTCATATGAAAGACTTTTTAAAAAAAATACATAAATTCTGTTATAACCTTCACAGAGCTCTACAGGAGTCAAGCTAAGAGACAACACCTCTCTGGAACAAAACAAACATTTCTGAAAGTTCCTTTTGTTCTTTCCCTTTCCCAAAACATTGTATTTTGCTATTTTATTAGCAATGGACATTTTAATTGGCATTGGTCATTTGCTTGCTACCAGAAAAAACATAATGATGAACGTGCAAGGTGAGAAGTCAAGGAACAGCCTACAAGGCAGTAAGATGGAGTACTCCTATTCTTACTCCTTTGAAGGTAGGATCACTACTAATCTTATGCCCCACTTGAAGTTTGGGAGGCAACTCTACGATTTTCCAGAGAAAAACTATCTGCAGCTCAGCTCACAGGCCTCTTAACCCTTCAATATTATATGATAAGGCTAATTTTAAAACTCCCAAAGCAGTTAAAAGCTTCCAAGGAAACAAGTCATAATCTTGTCTATATAATCAAGTTTTTCAAAATTTAAGAAGCAACACATTTGCTAGGTTCTCTCCCCCAACTTTTTTGCAGGTTCCGGAATGCAAATTATTTTCAGGCTACATTTAATCAAATAACTGAAAATAATCTTATACATACAAAACTACATATTTTAACAACAGTTTCAGTTCCGCATCAACTGAAAATGCAGATCCCTACTAGTAGGCACAACTTATCAAGACCTATCCATATATGACAGAGGGCAATCACACTGGGAACAATTATCAGTAGCCCTGTTTCCATGAGCTTTATTATTAATTATGAAGAAATTCAATCAAAGAACAAGAATCCATCTATTCCTTAAGTCTCAGTGACTGTCCAATGGACTGATTCAAAATCATAATTCTGTAAAATCTGAAGCTGTAAGTTCCAGAGTCCCTAAATACTAACCTTTTCTCCTTCAAAACTAGCGTTCTGAATTGAAAGCTGAGGTTTAGAACACAACATGAGTAAGTTTTCTGACATAACTGCTTTCTTATGGTATTCTAGCAATTGAATATTAACTGGAAATCTCTCATGGTCAGAGCTGACTGGTTTAAATCATTCATTTGAAAGCACACAGATGATATGCAGCTACTTTACTCCCCAATATCCCTTACAGCATCAAAAGTGCTCTCAAATAAGAGAAGAAAATTACATGTAGATACACAATCTCTCTTTCATATTCATACACATAATATATCCCAGCTCTGTTCAGGTGGTCCCCTGAGGTTTTGGCCCTCTAGAGAGAGTTAAAATATCTGAAACAGACACTTTGCTTGTTCATTTATTAGTGCTATTTTCAAAAGACCGTTCAGAGAATGAAGTCTAAGAGAAATGCAAATTCTCCACTCCATGCTAGACTAAGAAAGTATCCAATCGGTTCCCACTGAGCTTCAGTTCATTTTGTGTCCACATGTAAGTAATTAAGAGTACATTGTTTGAAACTTAATTCCACATCTGTTCTTCTGTGGGACTTGGAAAACAGACGAATTTTTCTGACAATTGTTTGCAGAGTGGATAATCACAAGCATGTGTAATAGTATCCCAAAGTGCATGAGTCTAAGAAGCTTTTTTTGCTAGATGGTTTTGTTTCTTTCCTAAGATAAAAAAATAAGATGCTCTCAGATGGGAATCATTAATATATGCTTGAGAAGTCATCCACTATAACTAATAAGGCAAAACAAAATCCAGCCTTGTCCCAGTAGTTCACCTAGAGAGCCAAAATCCATTTTATGGCCTGTCAGGTAACTTTTAAAAATCATGCAGAAATGGCAAAATCCTGAGAACTACAACACAGAAAATACATGTTTTCGTCATGGAGCTCTGCAGTTGTGAGAGAATGTTCCACGCTATTACAGTATGAGAGTCAGCATCTCTTGAATGAATCACACATTTACATGGTAAGGATGTATTTTCTTTTGATCTCTATAAAATGTTGATAAGCACAGAAAGGAAGAATAGATAACAACTCTTCACTGTATTTGCTAATGCAAGTGCTGACAGCATCAAAGCATACTGGGGAACTAAGGTTCAAGAAAGCACTTTTCCACAACAGATGCAGTTATGCTAAGGAAGTCTGTCACAGTTTGCTGTGGATGCTAAATTCCACATTTGCTCAAGAAATAACGGGACAAGTTCATGAAGGAAAGATCCACTTATAGCCACTAAAGGCAACAACTTCCTCCTTTGATTCAGTAAATCTTCAAGATGCAGAGCACAGGACACTATGAACGTATCAGTGTAAATTTGATTTGTACTTTGGGCCACTGGCTATGATCAGATACAGGGTTAAATGAACCTCCTGTTAACTATTTTATTTATGGTCTTATGACATTACCATGGACCTTCATTTGACCTATACATACAAAGAGTGCAACAGTGACATTATCTACAGTGACTGAGAAAGAAATTCACAGGGCTCAGGGTAGATGGAAGACAGTTTAAAAATCTTTGTTTTACTTAATGCTGAACTTAAAGTAACAATTACTTATCTATGAGGACATGTCAAAGAAAGGCCAAAATTTCAGTTCAGTCACACCAAACTGATAACTCAGTTAAAGAAACCAGATACTGCTGCCAACTCCTACAATGTTACTGTGAACTTCCAAATACTTGGTGTTTTCTAAAACAGTGGATGACAGAGATATGCAATTACCTCACATTATAAGAGGTGTTTTCCAACTTTTCTCCACGGTCATTAGGACTAGAAATATGCGCTACAACAGAAGCCAAACAAGTAAACAAAACAAAACAACACCAACACACCACACCAAGCCACTTTATTTGTAAAATAAGAAGTGCCATTATTTTCAGTTTTGTTTTCCCCCCCATGCTGGCACTGGCAACAGTGGAAACCAAGTTAAATCTGGGTAGTTCCACACGTGGCCAGTGTTGAAACCCTGCATCATCCTGGATAAAACAGATGAAGAACATGAATGAGAACCAGAGAGACTTCCTAGAGTGGAAAAGGAGAAAAGATGCAGAAGAAATCAAATAACAGAATGCTTGTAATTTATGTAAAAAGAAGCTATACAGAAAAGGAAAAGAATATTTCAATTTTTCTTCCATGTAATGTGGACACTGAAGAGATGTAGTTCTATTTTTTTAGCTTGACTGGCCTCTGCCAATACCATTTCCTAAAATATCACAGGGTGCATATGCATATATAAACATATTAAAAACAACCAAAAGCAATACCCCCATATTCCCACCCAAAAGACTACAAACGCATACACTCTAAAGGTTTGTGTTTGGTTTTGTTGTGGTTTTGTTTTGGTTTGTTTTCTCTTCTGTTAGTGTGACCAAAAGGCTCAACGAAATTTAATACACACAGGAATCCCATGGGTCTCTTCCACTTTGTCCTTCTGTAATTGTACTAAAAGCTTGTCTGGAGTCTCTCTCTCAAAGCATCTGGAGTTGACACTTCTCCTATTTATCCAGCTAAAGAAAGGTCCTCTGCTTCCCCTCTGCCAATACCATGAAGAATTTAATGTATCAGCAGGGACTTGAAGCCTGAAACTCAATCCAGTATTTTCATAAAACGATTCACAGACTTGCACTGACTTTTTTGACTTAAGTGCAAAGGGTTTCCGTACAGCAATTTGGGGCTAGATTAATCCACTCATGTTTCCAGCAGTGGGGGAGGGAGGAAGTGCACCACAACATGCAGCCACCAAATTGATTTCAACATACCCAGACAGGAAATAAATCCCTAATACAATCCCTTCACACCTTTTTAAAATATCACAGCAGCTATTTAATGCCTCCTATGAGATATGGAAGGATGAACAGCATGCAACAGACAGCAAATTAAGCAGGAAATAAATTAAAACAGGAACCAAGAAAAGAGGTTGTTTACTTTACAAAGGAGGAGGACAGTGGCTTGGAACTTAATCTTACTCTATGCCAACACCCCGGATAGCAAACAAAAAAATCAGAAGATTATTCAGATCGAAGGAGCATTCATGTGCAAAGCTGAACTGATTCCCCTTTTCATAACTAAACAAGGCATGTACTTAACAAAGAAGGAAATCCTGTTCTATCACCTACACTGAGGAACCTGTCAAATGCTCAACACAAACTTTTATTATACCATCCAGTAAAATAAGCATCAGCAAGGCTAGTCATTCTGTTTGTCTTTTTGAGAATGGACTATTTTGTGCTTGCTACTATTCTGACTTTTAAAAATTGCTTGTGTAAATGGCATCTTCAGTTTTCTTGAAACTCAACATATCCTTCATTAACACATCAGCCAAGCATGCAAGTGTGCAAAACATGAACTTCACTTAAATTAAAAAGCCTCATCCCTGTCTTTCTGAACCAGAGCAGAAGTTTATAGTGGGGTTTTTCTCCAGTCATTTAACTGTTCAAAGTGAGGGAAAATAATAGCTCTCAAAGATGAAAAGAAGCAACAGAAGAGTAAAAACCAAGAATATTAAATAAAGGCATTTCTTCTAATTCTCTAGTCCTTTTTTTTAGCCACCAGAAATCAGACAGAACTACTATTCTTCTCTATAGAGTCTTAAATAATCTTCAACATCCTTTTAATTCCCAGGGCACCTGCTGTTAAGATCCTAAAATCTGCTCTTTCACCTTCCAAATTCTGAATCAAGGTCAAAAACATACTTCAGAAGGTTGGGATTTATAAATTTCAGACTTCGACTCAGCAGAAATATTTGACATAAGAAAGAAACAGGTTATAGAGAGTAAACCAGAAGCACAGCAGAAAATAGATTATTCATACGACAAAACCCTTGGTTTATGAATAGTCATGCACTGCGTATGGACATCAGAAACATGACCTGCACTTAACAGAAAGACAGCTTCCACTATCAGTAACAGAAGGTATGTACCTTCACAAGTTACAGGCAGGACAGATTACTTCACAATCAACAAAGGTAACTAATACACTAGAATAAACACTAAAGTTTCTGCAACTTTTTCCAGTTTTCTGGAAACAAAATTAATCCAGTAAAGGCTGTTCGGGATTGTGTAGCCAGGTACAGTGTTTCAGTTCTCACATGTGGCAAGAAATCTAGAGGAAATGCTACTTCAAAAAATTGAGTTAACTAACAGTACCTGTCCTTTCTTTGCCTTCATAATACTGTATATTCTTTTTAAAAATACTTCAGAGTTTAACAGTGGTCTTAGGGAGAGTATACTCATAAGCATACACTCGTGAAAGATTCCTAATGATTAATTCAAAATCTAACTGCACTAAAAAAGAGCCATAGAAACTAATCTTAAATACTCTTATTTTCTAGGTGTATACTCCAGGCACTTGTAACATTTGTCTCAGATATTAATGTGAATTCATATCTCGTCTATTAGGTTATATGTCATAATACAGTTATCTGCATAGTTATCTGCAAAGTATGTTCTCATGTTTAAAATACTTCTAAAAGCCTATAGGTCTGTAATAAGAGTTATTTTTTTATTATTATTCTTACAGTCTAAATAGTTTGCTTCTAATGAAAGATAAACTGGTTTGGACGACAGCATACATCATTGTTTTGTTCAAAAGCTTTATTCCAGCACTGGTGTCTCACTAATTGAATGGCTAAGTCTTGGTTGTTTAGAACTTTTTAGAGTTTTATTTAATGCCTGCTCACATTCAAAGAACTGAATGCCAAGACAAGAAACCACTGAAGAGTGAAAAATATGAACAGAACAAGCAGCACTGTTTGAAGATGAAAGTAAAGAGCATCCCCTATAATCACAGAACAACACATTTAACCTGGAAGCTGTTCTGGATCATCGCAACTGAACAGTGATTCAACCCTGCATGGAGAAGCCAAAGAGCTTCTCGATAGCAATGAGCTGGCTGGATGCAAAGGCAAAAATGCCTTTCAGCCAGGTAAAATCTGAGCTGCAACATTAGAGAGCCTGTGGCCAAACAGCTCCTCACCTCCATACCAATGGTCTGGCCAGAGACAGTAATTATTTTTGTTTTCCTTTCTGCTTTATAAAAAAACCTCAGTTTCTTCAGGAATCTTGTCTTAACCTGCTAGGCTCCTGTGTGACTCCAGCTTTTCTGCCTGTATGGAAGGGACAGCCTTGTTCAAAACTACTTCTAAACATTAACTTTGGACCAGTATTTTTCAGTTTGTGGTACAGATGATCTAAAATGGAAATGTCCTAAGCTAGTATTTAGACAAATTATTCAAAAAATTAAAATGGGAAGGAAAAAAACCATTAAGTGGGAGAAGATACTTTAATTACCCATAAAGGTAAAGAGGAGCAACAATCCTTCTCCTGAATTCCCCATTTTGTGAGTATCTGTAGGAAATGAATGCTTTTGCCTAGATTATAAAAAAAAAAAATCTTGTTAGAAAACTCAGCACGATATGATAATTATGCTTAATATTCTCAGCAGAAAAAACAACTTTGAGATTTGCATAGGAAAGCTGTGAGGCCAACCATGAGGCCAAAATACATTTTCAATATTCCTACAAAACAAAAAAAAGCAAACAAACAAATGAAAAAGCTTTCACAACTTTTTACACCATATTTATGCAGCAATCAAGTATGACTTTAAAGCCACCATTAACATAAATAATAAGCAGTAGGAACTGATATTTAATGCTATTGCCTAAGTGTAAGAAAACATGAAATTCCTACTAGTGCTTTTGAATATAGCTGAATACAGTTTGCTTTCCTAACAAGGTTATGAGCAGTAAAGAGATTACAGACATTTCTTAAAAGAGGAAAGAAGAAAAAAATAAATACCTTCAGTCTCTTATAGTTCACATTACTTTTTGTATTTATAGGTTGTGTAAATTACTACCACTTAAAGCAAAGCATTAATTCCTAAGGGAAAGCACAAAAGGTACACTTCCTTTGCTTAAGTGTTTTGGCTAAGTAATATGTTTACATTGCCTCAAACAGCTTTTAAGTTCAATAATTCTTCCCCTTTTTACAAAACACATTCCTGTATTCAGTCGAAAGGATATCTGTGAATTAAGAGTATTCTCCTGGTTCAACACAATGTTAATGGGATTTCCATTTGTTTCATGTTTGAATTTCAAGGAGGGGTTTTTCTGATAAATGCATCTTTGTTATTTCTGAGTATTAGCCCCCAAAAAAGCAAAGGAGTTATGTTTGCCAGACCCTGATCCACAGGAGTGACAGCAGCTCTATTCACAGACCTCCACACCACAAAAATCTACCTGGCTGAGATGTTCTGATACATATAGTTCATTGTATGGGTTATGCAGTTTAACCTCACACCTAGTATTTTCATTTTCTTCTTTCTTGAATTCACAGACACACAAACTACACTGCAGCCACCAAAACCAATCACAGCCGCCCACCACAGCAATTTCAAAAGTACACTTTGCTATAAGGAACTAGGCTAGCAAAGTAAAACTATTTTAAAAACAGAATACTTGCAGCTAATGCATACCCTTTTGGGGATCTACACATAGCAGGTTAAATTAGTGACACTAGGTCAGCTTGCAGCTATTTCCCGTCCCCTCCACCCCTCCGCCCCCCAGTATAAATACAAAAAACAAATGTTTAAATCAAGATGAGATCCACGGAGAGTTTAGCAACTGCTCACTATTTAAAGCTGTAAGAACAGTCTCTGCAACAGAGGTGAGATCTCAGCATTCTTCTCCTTGAGTGCTATGAGCTAAATAATGAGGTTAGGGCCAACCTTTCCCCCCTCTTTCCCCACCACAGAAAGGGGGTTATGTTCCCAGCTGTGCAGTGGCACAGCTTCACTGGGACAAAAGAGGGTAGCCCTCTGGCTGGTGACCTGCCAGCTGCAGCCCCTGTGGTCAGGAGAGCTGGGACAATTTGAACCACCCTGCAGAGAGGACAGAAACACACCTTCACATACAAGTGCTCTAATGATTTGGTTACCACACAGACGGGGAGCAGAACAGCATCTTAATAATCCAGTAATTCTCTCTGTTTTCCTTTGGGAAAAAAAAAAAAAATAGTGCAATTATTTATCTGTAGGAAAGGGCTCTAGTCTGGGCCTCCCTCCTGAGCAAGAAAAGTGTGAAACCTTAAGGGAGAGCAGATTCCTTCCCCTGAACATCCTTGCCATGTATGTTTTGCTCCTCAAGGAGATGCAGTAGCTGAAACACACCTACACAGCTCCATCCAGCATTTTTACATCTTTGCTCTCTGAAGCAAGAAAGAGACATACAGATCCATATTTCTTAAATTTACTTTAAAAATTATATAAACGCATTCTAATTTCACACCAATATTATAGCCCACATAGCTTGCTCCCTCTGGTTCCCCCTATATTTGAATGTAGTTGGGCACTGGGATCAAGAAAACCATGCATAGCCAAGATGCCCCACTTGCAAGTCTCTGCTTGCTTTTTGGAAACTTTCTTTCTGCCTTGCAACCAGCCTCCTTCAGCTGTGTTTGGCCTCTCAGCTACAACATCTCTGCACTCTCCAAACAGTTGTTCCTTTGTTGTTCTCTTCCCATTATGGCAAGTCTCCCTACATGACCCACTCCACCACAGATTTTAAAAGGCTGTATCAATGGCTCTTATCTTTGCTCCCTTTTCTGTGGAAATTAAGATTTCTTGAAACTATTTGCCTCTGAACAGCAGCTAAGAAAACTGTTTTTATCTAGTGTGCAACTCTTATTTATCTCTGCCTACTGGGAGCTACTGGATTCAGCAACTCATCTATTCACAGATGGGCTAGCTCATCTACCCCAGTCCCCTTGCAGAATCAAGATGCACAAAGGGGACAAAAAAAATACCTACCAGGATATGAAGAGCTTACAAAACCATACCAGTTTTCTAACAGAATCTTTACACAGCATATAGAGAAATTCCTCAAATCATTCCTATGTAAGCACTATGGACCAATTTTTAATCTTTATTTAAACGTAGTCAACAGCTTAGTAGTTTCAAGACTACAATAAAAAGAGGAAGGATACTTCTTGCTCTTTTTACTTTCACAGCATAGTTTTAACCCCTGTTCAAACTGATGTTTGGACAACAAAGGGTCTGGCTAAAGCACACATTTTCTAGAGTATTATTTTTAGCTTTCTTAGCACTGAAGGAATTCACTACATACTCTCCATGGTGTGGAAGAACATTCCCACCCATCTGTCTGTTACAAATTAATGAAAAGCTGGCTGCTCATTCTCTGCCTAAAGGCATCCCACCATGCATCATAAACTTCAGTCTTGGGCACTGAGGAGCAGACCAAGGTACAGCCTCACCCAAATAGTCTGAAGGAGGCTCTCTGCTTCACATTCATTGCAGCAAGATGACCTCTTGAGCCTTCTACACAATTAATACTTGTGTCCTTTCCTCTTCTTTCATTACCAGACTTCTCCAAAACCACCACATATTCAGAAGAAATTGAGAAGATCTCTGTTTCCTTTAAAACACAGTATGCAGCACAATCACATGTATTTTTAACAGCCACACTCCAGCACTGAAATGTAACTTTGAGCTTGAAGGAACAAACAAGAATGAAGTATTTGCAAAATTGCATCAAAAAAAGACTCAGTGACGATCTTTGCTTTAAAAGCCCTGCTCTAAACAAAACCTATAAAGCATTTTAGCTATATATTTTTGAACAATGCCTAGATATGAGGCTCCAAAGCATCCCCCCTCTAAACCACTACTCTTTGGTATTTATCAACAACAAAGCAAACACAAAATTATAGTATGAAACTAGTTGGCTACAAAAGAAAAGAAAAACAAGCAAATAAACACAAAACACTAAAGTAACAGCAAAAATGTTAGATATTCTAAGTATTTTTTTTTAAGTGCTTAACACTAGTTTAAATCAAATGTTCCTGCTTGTATCAGTGGGAATAATTTCAAGCTATTACTGTCCATCATAGAACACTTTCATTTTGAAAGACTAAGAATTCTTAAATGCAGTTTTAATACTGATCTACTGGGCTTATAAACCTCACCAGTCAGAATTCTGTTTCTAAAGAAAAATAATATTTTAAAATTTAAAATAAAGAAGAGCCAAACAATTGTAACAATGTACCTTAAACATAGTGTGAGTTATTAGATAACAGTACAAGCAATTTATTTTAAAAAACATGTTTTAAGCTATCATTTATGATCACTGGGCTAGAAAGCATTAGCCTACCTGCAAAAACCTGTGTTTTGCTTTTGACTTGTGCAAATCAAAATGACACTGACAAATGTGCAGAAGAAAGACCCATAAAATATTCTCCTTTTTTTTTAAGCTTGGTATTTCATAGCAGGATCCTGCCACATATTGGCTCTACCCTTCGTTGGCCAACCTGGTCTTCATGCTGCTTCCCCGTTTTAGCTATGCAGCTCCAAATAAGACATAGTAGACTATGCCATGGTCTAGTGCAAACTTGTAACTTCTAGCACAGAGTTGCAAACAGCACATACATAGTGTTCTTCATGTAACATACCAAGCAGGAAGGACAGACAAGTCATCCATCAGAGCCTCCTCACCACTAAAGCTCCTAATGCAGTATGTGAGGAAATCACACAAAACAAGAAGAGATATTTCATCAACTTTTCGCGGAGTGAAGTCTGAATTATTTTAATTAAAATACATAGCGTTTGGCTGCTAGTGGAAAACTCACATCTGAAATAAACCCTTATACAGTAAAGAATTCCTCAGGTATGGAAAACTAATTAAAGCAAGTAGCTTCATGAGCTGTGCTACTAATGAAGCTTGTTTTTTTTAGATTGTGATTCACAGTTGATCAAGACTTCTGACAGGATGTTTTACCATTCCTTCCACCTATTTTTGTAAAATAGAGGTACCCTGTTAGCTTTGAGAAGTCTGCAGTTCTGCTGATAGCTGAATCAATTGACTGAACAAAAAAATTACATAAAGAAGCACCTACAGATCCCAGCCCAGAAACCTAACAGCTAGGAGAGGACAACACCTTGTACAAGGCTGCACCAAAGACACTTGCTGGCAGGAAGGACCACGTGCTATGCACACTCTGAACCCCCTAATACCACAGAATGACGCAGTTTCCTGCTAACACAGGAGTGAACAACTGAACAGGTCCCGGACATTTTCTTTGCCAGGCCACACAGACCACGTTCCACCAGCCTCTCTGCCAAATTTCCCACTACCACCCACCACCTCATGCTCAATGCGCTCGCATTTAGCAGCACAGCCATGCCCAGGTCTTCCCATGACTTACAGCTCCCTAATTGTGCCACAACACTATACTCATGCTGTCGTTTCCACTACTGTATGCCCAATATACCCTCATTCTTTTGTGCAAGGCCACGTAGGCAAAAGTGGAGTAACAGAGGGTTTGATAAACCATAGACAGGCACATATGGTTGGCTGATGGGCAAACAGAGGCCCAACTGGACTGCCAGGGCACTTGGAGAGAATCCTCCTGTAGGCTCAACAAACCGGGTCGCAGTTCACATTCAACTCACGATCAGGTCAACAGATGATTTTCTTTGGAACCAAAACCAAGCGTTTGGTATTTTAAATTCTAAAGTAGTTTTGTTTCTATTTAACTGAAATTGTACACAATATCTTGTTTCTCGGCCTTGCTAGTTGTTCAACATGTTTCTCAAACAAAGTAAGAGGCTATAATAAGATTTGCTTCATTATTCTCACATTTTTATAGAAAAATGAAAGGAGAAACCATAAAAACAGAGCTATTACAAGTGCTATTAGCAACAAAAATGCTTGTAGAAATATTTTTCATCAAACAATAGTAGCCACCATTAATGACTATGTACAGCATACAAAGGGAGGAACTTCAGTAATATACTACTTGTGGGAGGTATCACCATTTTCAGAACTACAATTTGGTTCCTCCTTAATTTATACATGTCACCTAACCCATAATATATGAAGACAGGAATTAACCAGTCTTCACAGAAGCTGGGTTAACTATAGAAATCTTAAGTCAGTTTTACTGGTAGCAAAGTAAAAAAATTCAGTGCCTTGCCCACAAAGTAGACAGTGATACTTTCACAGTGTTGTGAGATTGACTTTCCCATTGGAGCACTGTTAACCTTCCAAGACCAAAATCACTGGAAGGCTTCAGCAAAGAAGAAAGATCACCAAGAAGAGCAAAGATACTGGCCAAATGACGGATGTGTGGAAAAGTCAGCACGGAATCATTGCTTGCAAAAAAAACTAGTGGCCAGCTCACTAAATGATAAATCTGTAACAACTGAAGAAATGCTTTCCATAACTTGAGTTATGGAATCATTGCAGCAAGACACTGGATGCACATAAAGCAAAAATGAATGCAAAAAACAACTAAATTCTTGAATGACAGATCCCTGCTGGTTATTTAAAACACAAATGCTTGGGTGCAACCTTTAACTAAGGAGGTCCCTAAACCACTAATTAAGGAACCTGACCACGGGAAAGAATCACTGTAAATACTTCATGCATTTCTTACATTTTTCTCCCCAAGCATCTTTACTGGCTGCCATAGAATAAAATATGGAACTAAATGGACACTTGGCTTGACCAGAACATGGCTGTTCTGTTCTCATGAAATACTGGAAGACATTCCAAATATCAGATGAAGGCAGATAAACCAACAGACGTGATTGATATAGTGTGAGACACAACAGATTTGGATAGAGTAATGTATAAATTATTGTGAGAAACAAAAATTGCAAATGAGAAAAATGATTCTACCTCTCTCATATGTGTGACTTCATTCATTGCTGGCAGACAAGCCATGATCTGCAGCCAGCTCTCAAACAGAAAAACAAATTAGGTACAAGCAGATTTAGAAGCCTAAGCTGTGTTCTACAAAAAAAGTTCCTTTTTTGGCCCAATTTCAGAAAGCTTTTCTAATGCAGTGAAAATCAAGACTGGGCAGGTGGATCCTATACCTGATGAATGTCCCAGTGCAGTACATAGATCCTGCCCAGCAAAAGGAGTGAGAAATCACTTACGCCAAGATTTCCTTCATGTCTTAAATGTTACTTTCCTTTTAGTTACCTATTAAATTTCCATCAAGATCTACAGGCCCCTCAGATTTATCTGGAAGTCTGTAAACTGTTCAATCAAATACAGCTACACAGGAATGGGGTGGTTTGGCATGTGTTTTGGGGGTCTCCGTTTGGTTTTTAGTGTTATGGTACTTATTGCATGACTGATAATGCAAGAAGAATTAGGTACAGAGGAATTTTTTGTAACTTTTCTCTAAAAGTGATGGTGATATTAAATCTGATATCCTTTCCATGCGTGTGCTGATTTGACTGAAAACAAGCTTATTTTCTTCATACAGTTAAAAACCTTTCTTTTTCATAGCTAATATGCTCATTATTTGGACTTAGTTTGAAAACAAGCAGATAATATCCCAGGACAGAGTTAATGTTTTTAATCGCTCTGGTCTGAGAGACAAGGAGGTTCTGAGCGCTCTGCCCACAAGTGTGAAGCAGCAAGAAATGGGGGCAGGGATGGGGCAGAGCTTGACTGACATCCAGGGTTATCAATAAGAGTATTCCAGCCCATTAGCATCATGCTAATTATTTAAGGAGAGCTGGGAGTTAGGATCTTTTGGTTGGCTCTTCTGCTTTCTCTGTTGTTGGCTCTTGCTATCGAGACAGGAGAGTTTCAGCCTGGAAAACTAGCATGACTCAGATGCCCATATCAACTGAGATTCCCTGATCCACAACTAGGGGACCTAGGAGAACCTGTTTCTTTTAGTAAACCAAAACAAAATCAATAGGACAAGAGTTTTGGCACAGCTACTTTAGTTACTAAGGAGCGTTATCGGGAAACAAACTTTACAGATGGGTCCAAATGGCTGAGAATGCCCATTTTCTTCAGACACAGTTAACTCTACTGGACTGATTACTAATACCTTCCTGTTGGTTCTGGTCACAAGCAAGACCACGGAAAAGATATTTCACCTTACTGCTCTGTAGCATAAGATTTTCCACATGAATGCTTGTTCCTGTGAAGCTATACCCGGTTTCAAAATACAATTAGTTTCTCTTAACTCAGGTTGTTCCTACACTAGTAAAACTACAGGAGGAGCTAGAAGTTATTTCAGAACAACACCTTATGCAGTTCCTACAATCAAGTATAGTTAGATTCTCCTCGAGACTTCTTTTGTGTCTAACCTGTTTCTGGGAACCTCTAATCTCAAAAACTATTCCACAACATCTTTAGCCATCTATTTCAGTGCCTACCTATGCACACAAACAAGTTACTTGGAATATGTAGAGGGTTAAATCACAGAACAGAGGCAGGGTATTAGGCACCTGTCACAGAAACTTACATACCTAAGACAGTTCTTATTTTTCTATTATTCATCCTAAGTCATATTGCAGAATCACAGAATGTCAGGCATTGGAAGGGACCTCGAAAGATCACCTAGTCCTATCCCTCTGCTGGAGCAGGAACACCCAGATGAGGTTACACAGGAATGTGTCCAGGAGGGTTTTGAATGTCTCCAGAGAAGGAGACTCCACAGCCTCCCTGGGCAGCCTGTTCCAGTGTCTGTCACCCTCACTGAGAAGAAGTTTCTTCTCATATTTAAGTGGAACCTTCTGTGTTCCAGTTTATACCCATTGCCCCTTGTCTTATCACTGGCTGTCACTGAGAAGAGCCTGGCTCCATCCTTGTGACACTCACCCTTTACATATTTATAAACATTATTGAGGTCACCCCTCAGTCTCCTCCAAGCTAAAGAGACCCAGCTCCCTCAGCCTTTCCTCATAAGGGAGATGCTCCACTCCCTTAATCATCTTTGTTGCCCTGCGCTGGACTCTCTCCAGCAGTTCCCTGTCCTTCTGGAACTGAGGGGCCCAGAACTGGACACAGTATTCCAGGTGTGGTCTCACCAGGGCAGAGTAGAGGGGAAGGAGAACCGCTCTCGACCTACTAACCACCCCCTTCTAATACAGCCCAGGATGCCATTGGCCTTCCTGGCCACAAGGGCACAGTGCTAAGTTGTTTTTTTTCTGCTCTCCTCTAACAGAAGACAGTTCTCAGATAAAGCTTTTCACTTCTCATGAGATGTCTCTCCTACAGCTGTTGGTTTTTTTTCAATGAGATGAAACAAAGTTGCTTCCTTCAAAATATTCTTGCAGGTCATATTATCAAAGCACTTTATTACAGCTGCTGTATACAGTCCTCTACCTGAGGCCTCATCAGTACTAAGCAGAGAATAACAGCTGTGTCCCCTGGCATGTAACATTTCTTGTTCATACATCTCAGATGAGATTTGTCCCTGGACTATAAACCTCAGATTTTTGATGGCTAGTCTACTTTAGCTTTTTATTTCTCTTTCAACACTCAGTGCAAAACACAGCAAGTTGTGCTGACTGTTTGGAATTTCAACTCATGTTTGGACTGTCTCTCTAAATTATGAAAACAATTGCTTTTCAACCAACCTTTTTCCCACATGGGAACCCCTTTAAGTTTTCCAGTGGAGGCATAATACCCTGTGTAGTGAATTTAGGCCTAATGATAATAGGCGTGCTTTTGTTAGTTATCATTCATCATGCCTTATAAGCAACAAGTGGACGCACAGGGCCTGCAGACCACAGCTTGAAAGTCATTTACCATCATGACTCTGAACCCGTCTTGAATTTCAACATGCGAATGCAACATCCCAGCTTGCTGCTGCCACAAATACATTCTCTGTATGCTACTAACCAAGTGCCTAATAAAAATACAGAACAAAACCAAACAGAAGATGCACTGTACCTAGTAGAAATGCCCCCTCAGTTGTCAATGTGCTTAAAAAGAAACTGTTTAATAACTTGTTAAAAAAACTGTGTGGAGATTAAGGTTTCATTGACCAGTTTATAATTCTTTTCATCTTTAAGGTTTTATTGACTGGCTTACAAATCCCTTTGTCTTCCCCAGCACCTTTAAAATAAATAAATAAATAAATAAATAAATATATCTATCTATCTATATACACATACATAGAAAGAAAGAAGTATGGAGTATACTTTTACATTTGACCTTTCCCAGTCCTCTAAAGAATCTCCTCCTGTCCTCCCAAAGACTTTCTGAAGAGTCAGACTAAAGAGTCCCTGAAAAAGACGAGAAGGATAATGCTGACTTTTTAGTTTAGCAACCTCACAGTTCTTATGTGAGCGCAGTAATCTATTAAAATTAGTGAAAGAGCAAGGTAAGTTAATCACACAGGAGCTTAAGTAGTAAGCTGAGGTCTCTGAAGAGGACAGAGACAAAAATGGTGAGAAATGGACTTTACAAAGGGTGACTCCTAAAAAAAATGCACTAGTTTGCTGCCCGAGGAGATATCAGTGGTTCAAATGTTGTTTGTTTGTTTTTAAATAGCAGAGATAATAGGAAAAAATAGCCTAAGCCACTAACATTATTGCTTACCTTCAAAAGCCTGTTGAGGGGCAGTAAAACAGACTGGTTCAACAGATGTTTAACAATGCACTTCTGTGCAACCTAGTAAAACCACTTTGGCCAGACCTGGTAAGCTGGGACCTGCTCGGGTATTGCCTTCAGATGCACTACTGGGAAAGCGCAGGAAGCCCCTGTCTCCATCACTCCGGTCTGAGGCACTCCTTATTGCTATAGCAGGAGGCTATTGTGCTAATGGAAATTCCATTAGTCTTCACTTGCAGTCCGCACTCTCTCCCTCCTGCCAAGTTTTCCCAAAATGTGAGTGCCTAAAAAAGCCTGTAGTTAAGAAATTCTCTCTGAGACTGGGAAGTAGGTCGCCCTGCCAAGGACAGGAGAGACACAAGCCATTCTGCAGGCTGTCAGGACACAGAGAACGCATCAGAAATGGCAAGAAGGCAATCTGTTTTTCTGTACCTGCCTTAAAGTAAATGGAAATGTCGGTTACCTAGAAGGTAGGCTGAACAATGGATTCAGCTATGAAGAAGACATTACTCCACTAATATGTATTCCTACACACTAAACAGTTAAAGCAGCCTGCTGGTACTGCCAGGAACAACCCTATCATTTGTGCACTAATTTAAATATTGGTCACAGTAACATACCTAACTTTCAAGAGACATCGAAAAGTGCTTCTCTCTCTCCTAGTATTTTCAAAAAAAAAAAAAAAGAAAAAGAAAAAGAAAATTAAAGAGAAGGAAGGTTTAAAAAGAAAGAGAACGAAGAGGAAGAGAGAGCAATCAAAAACTGTTTCTCCAGTTTACTCAACATAGGTAATTTCTGGCATTTATGCACTCTGGCTCCATTCTCCATCAATACCACCTGCCACTACAGATGCCAACACATGCATTATAGCTTCAAACCTACCTGTAGCCCCAAAAGTGTATTAGTAGAGTCACGCGCTTTACCAGCACCCACTCATCAGTAACATATCCGTACTTACTATTTTAGCTTGATATCCTGCAGAGTTTCTGCACAATTTCAGGTTGCTGTGTTCAATGCATATATGGGACTCAAGCAAGTACAAGGCCTCACGTCTCCTGTATGCTGGCAATACAGTGGTGTATCTCATTGCATAGTAGAGTGCTAGAGAAGGAACTCATCCAAAACCCAATGAGAAGAACTGAACTGAATGCTAACATATTAGAGAACACCACAATACCACACATAGATGAAGGAGGGCTGGATCAACACCTTTCTTACCTCTTACTAATTACAAATGTCCATGTTCCATTAATTAAATTCTGAATGTGAAATGTTTTTTGCTAGCAGTAACTATTCTTACTTTATAATTCAACAAAAACTTGACTGAAATCAGCCATGCCTTTATCACAACATGTTAGCATCATTCAGAAACAGCTGCTTCTTCATCCACATTGGCAAATGTCAATTTAGGTAAGCAGGAATCCTTCCACTGGGATTTGGATCAAAATTTTACTGAACAGGATCAAGGTTATAATACCTATACTGGACTACAAATACACTGCACTGGATTGAACAAATTATTTTTTATTTAGAAAGTTATGTATTAGCAGAAAGAAATCACTTTTCACAGAACATAGCAGTTGAAGGAATTAGATTGGACAGTCTCTTCCTAGTTTAAGAAAAAGAGAGACATACTGACTGGCTGACTCTGACTGATGCTTTGTTCGAGAACAACGTGCTTCCACTTGTAACGTCGCCCCGTGTCTATGTAATGGATACGAGTCACACGGCCTTGTTTGGTTCCTTCAGCTTTTCTATACAGAACTGAAGGTAGCACAGGGATGACCTGTAACACATCTGTCTAAAGCATAGCATGAGGAAAAGCAAGACAAATATTTAACTACATTAATAGCCATCTTTCTAGTAATTTAAAAATTGCACCTACTATTCACAGGACAACAAAATACCCTGGAAAAGAAAAACAGTGCTTGACCAATAGCCCATTCCATGTTTTCCTCTTCTACAATACACAGCTCTTCATTATGTATTTGTTTGCACAGGACTTAAATAAACATCTTGTTTAAACAAATCCTTCAGTCTATGGAGATAGTTTATAGTTTCCAGTTTAAACAACTGTAGTGGTGCATACTTTACTAACGGATTGCCTTAGCACACCTTAACAATTTGCGAACTTGCGGAGAAAAGCATAGAAGCAAAATCATAGAAGCAAAAAAGCCAGTGTTTGAACTAAACAACGGCAACATTGGCATCTAGTTTTACTTTATAACCATAATCCAAATTATTTCAACAGCACTTTTCCTATAGACAGTCCAAAACCAGTGCTGATTCCTTTTCCTTTTCTAATGCATTTAGTTCAAGAAAAAAAAAATCTGAGCTGAACAGACAGGAATGCTTTTAATAAGATTTTGTCAGACAAACCAAACCCTGCCTTCAGACACATAAGGTATGTTTATTACCCTAGTTACCATGCATTTATGCTACAAATGAAGTAATGCAAATTCATGTCATTAGAAAACTAATTAACATGTTTATAATGACATGTTCCTTCATGTCATTAAAAAACAAAACATGTATTTCTGCATTATTTACCTTTCCCTCCCAACCTGTCAATAAATTCAGTCTCCTTCATCATTATGTTTTAAGGACTCCAAGTTTTAGTAGTGGTTGTCTATGTGAGTAGTCTAGAACAGCAACAAAACTTGTTTTATTTAAGGCACAGGAAACTATGCACACACATAAGCAGTGCATTTGTTATATCCTTACAAAAATAAACCAAAAGCTGATAGCTCCCCTTCAGAAAAATAACCTATCTGTCTTCAAAAAGAAGAAAGAACTGTACTTCTGGTGATTTCACAATGCAGGCTGGCACCATATGTTTCATTTGTGTTGGTTTTTTTTTTCTGTTTTGTTTTTCTTCCCTCTTGAAGGACTAGAGCAAGCTCTATTATGCATGAATTCAGAAAGTACAAGTCAGCCAAAAGTCGCAGATCTCTCAGGATAGACACATCCATCTGTCATTTCACAGCAGGAGAACAATAGCAGCTTCAGTATAGACACAACAAGCTCACACAGTCCTTACACAGCCAGACAGAAAATCTGCCTTAGCTGATAGCTAGCTGCTTTTGAAACTCCAGACAGATGTTCCTGTGTAACACCAGGATCAATTGCTGCTTTCTTCTTTCTGTATTTTCCAAATTCCTCATTTGTTCATAGCAACCAAAATACAGTCAGTTTACTGGCTGTAATCTCTATAGAGCCTTGGGAAAATCAGATTTCAGAAGCAACAGAACTCAAGACATAGAAGCACAGAATACACTATTCTTTAATCTGCAATTTTTCTGCTCCTGGGGCCTATTTTTGAAGTAGCTAATCCATAAAGCTTGACAAAGACTGTGCTTGTTTTAATATAATGATTTTCTAGAGCTATGCTTAGCAGCCTGCAATGATCTTGTCCATAAATCTGTTGAACAGACAGCATATTGCATTGCTTCTCTACCATAGAAAAAACCAACTTTTATTTTTTAATGATTTACTTCACATCTGTAGATATTGAAAACACAAGTTCTAGACAGAAAAATAATTATTTGTAAAACACCCTAATTTAATCTTTAAGTGATTAAGCAGAAAAATTGGCAAAGCATTGGTTTTAGTTCAAGTAAAAGAACATGTTACTGATAACACTCAACCAGTTTACATGTCTAAAAATAATCTCATCAGGCCCATCTGAAAAACTTCTCTTTCAGTAGTAGTTTTTTTTCCCTGACAATCAGTCAGTCTCATCGGGTTTTGATTACATTCAAATTTGCAACACCGGCTCTGTCACAGTTCCCACATTTTCCAGAAGTAAATGGTGTCTTTTAAACAACAGGATAGTGCTGGTGTCCTGTGCACTACTGTAAAGTTTGCCTCATTGAGAATAAGCTTCTAAAACAAATTTGACTGCTAGTAACTGAAGGCACACTGAAAATATATACCTTGGAGTGCCTTCAGAGGTCAATGTTGGGATTTAAAACTAAGCAAGGCCCAAGTTACGCAAAGACTCTCAAACATGACAAAACTCTGCAAGATGAAGGCTGACACATTATCCTGTAAAAAACATCATCAATTTTTGTTCAAGAATGCTATCGTCTGCATTTCCTTTTTTCAAGAACCACAAGGACAGAGAATGCTGACAGTCTAGGAAAGCAATAAAACAAAAAAAAAACAAACTTAGGAAGGAAGAAGAATAAAATGCTCAAAAGATGAAGATGGAATGGAAGTACACGCATATTATTGACAGAAAGTGTGCTTTATGCAACATCTGAGTTCCAAGATTTTGCTTCAAAAATTTACCCATGCCTCTCAGATATTTCTGGGAATTTTCCAGGCACTAGATGTAAAGTTCTCCTTACTAAAATCACTCCCCTTTTTGAAACTATAAAGCAAATGCACTTTCTTTTGACATCCCATAAAGATGTAGTTCAGTCACATCTAACTAGCAAATGCAATTAATCATGCATTAACTCTTAGTCCTTTAAAGTTTGCTGGGTAAGAAGAGTATATAAAACCTGAATACAGAAAATATATCTCAAATCTCCAGACAGAGTATGTATGTCACAGCAAGGGGGAGAAAGGCAGTGAAGACTCTTTTAGAGGGGCTTTGTTTTAGTTTGGTTTTGGATGGCAGGGGTTGTTTGCTTTCTCATCTGTGCTGAAGCCTGGAACAGCCTGAAGCCACAGATAGCACAGATTGAGCAGGAGTAAGAGTGCAGCTGGAAAAGTCAAAAGGTAACAGTGAATAGAATTCCTCACTGTTAAGCAATGGAACAAGAGTTAAACCTGCCACAAAGGAAAATTAATCCGAGATAACCTGCTTTTCACTTGTATCCCAATCTATTAATATGGCTGGTCAGCTTCCTTGTACATCACTGCATTTTGTGAAGCCCTATCATACTACATAAACCCTGCATTTTCCAATAAGAGGTGCTTTCCTAAAAAGTAGATTGTTTTATGCATGGTTCAATTAATTTATCATTTTGCAAAACAGCCTATGTTCTACTTACTAAAAAGGTCAAACTATAAAAGCTCAATTTCCACTTTTTAGCAAGATTAACTAAGCTGACTTAGTTGATGCAAACTTATCCTTAAAGAAAATAGTTTCAGGTAAACGTGACGGTTTTTCTTTTTTCCTTACATCAAGGTTCACAGATCCATTAGAATGGGACCTGTGTGTCCAGAAAGGAGAGCAGAGAAATAGCTTTCTCGTGTGGACATACAGCACACTGTAAATAAGCATCCCCCTCCTTCCCCTGCTCTTTCCCCCTCTCCTGTTCTCCCTCAGAAATTAGATCTACTGATAACATCTGCAGTAAATAAGGACCAAGACTGAAAAAGAAAAGTGTGCAATACTGAACTAGCACTGGACAGGCAACTATTATAGATCCTTACTCAAGTTGTACAACTGTTCAGGTCAGTAAGTTCCTAAAGGACTCACTATTGATATTAAAATAAAAGAGGACCAGTTTTCAAATTAATTCAAGAGAGTGAATGGCCATGACTGTTAGAAGGAATAGTTTCATGATTTAAAAACATTTTTCCTAGGAAATTGCTCAAATTCAAATAAATTCTCCCAGTGGTGATGCAGTAGATCTCAAGATACAGTAAGACATTTTAGTATAGTATTGGGAGAAATTAAGTCAAAATCTACAATCTGCAGGGCTAGAATAAAATTTGTACCTTAAGGAATAATATAATGCTGCGATCCTTGAAAAAAGTACACTTTTCTTGCATGTGTTAATATAATGGGTATAATATCATCATACTTTTGTCCAAAACTCTCATAAAAAGTCATCATGGTTATGCTTCACGTTTAACATGATATTTAACTGCTGGACTTTACATAAACCAGTACAACACTTGTTGACATCGTTCTGAAGCCTACCTCAGTAACGTACCACATCATCCAAATACTCCTTTTAAATCCACGTGAACCCAGATGGAAGCCTGCTATTCACGAGGAAACTCCCTCTGCCAAGGAGCATTTGCAGAACCTTTGTGTTTTGTTAAACAACCCAAAGAGCAACAGTTCCCCAGCCAGAAATGTATAAAAACAGTGTCACTGTCTCAGTCCTATTTTTAGTTGCTTTATGGGTGATCACTGGAATTATGAATAAAATTTTTTAAATCTTATCCAAATACAACCTAAAAAAAATCCAACAAAAATTAGAAAAAAAAGGGTGGGGCAACCCCCCTCCCACCAGTTCCTGCTGTCTCCTCTCATACTGGCTGGTAGAATGGGTTTATCATTAGCCGTTTCCAGGTCAGTGGCAGGTAATGGAGCAAACCCTTGAATGCCCTTCACCTGAACTGAATCAGGACCATAATCTGGATACTGCCACAGAAGACAATTAAAAATGTTTCTGTAAATACATTAGCCACAAAAGGAGGGCTAAGGAGAATCTCCATCTTTCGGTGGATGTGGTGGAAAACATAGTGACAACAGATGAGAAAAAGCCTCAGATACTTAATGCCTTCTTTGGTTCAGTTTTTCACGATAAGATCAGTTGTTCTTTGGGTACTCGGCCCCCTGAGCTGTAAAAGAGAGAAAAGGGACCAGAATGAAGGCCCCATAATCCAAGGAGAAATGGTTAGTGACCTGCTACACAATTTATAGTCTATGGGGGCAGATCCACCCAAGGTTGCTGAGGGAGCTGACAGATTTGATCACTGAGCCACTTTCAATCATTTATCAGCAGTCATGGGTGACTGGGGAGGTCCCAGTTGACTGAAGGTTGGCAAATGTGAAATCCATACAGAACAACAGTTGGATAGAGAATCCAGGGAAATACAGGCCTGTCCCTCTGGCCTTGGTGCCAGGGAAGGTCATGGAGCACATCATCTTGAGTGCTATCACACAGTACATAACAAGAAAAACATGCAATCAGGCCTTGTCAGCATGAGTTTTGAAAGGCATAGGATCCTGCTTCACCAGCCTGATTTCCTTCTATGACAAGGTGACCTGCTTAGTGGATGAGGGAAAGGCTATGGATGTTGTGTCCTTAGACTTCAGTAAAGCCTTTGACACCATAATCCACAGCATTCTCCTGGAGAAGCTGGCTGCTCATGGCTTGGACAGATGGCTGTAGTCTTTGCTGGGTAAAAAACTGTCTGGATGGTCAGGCCCAAAGAGTTGTGCTGAATGGGGTCAAATCCAGCTGGTGGCCGGTCATGAGTGGTGTTCCCCAGGGCTCAGTGTTGAGGCCAGTTCTGTTTATTATCTTTATCAATGATCTGGATGAGGGGATTGAGTGCACCCTCAGTAAGTTTGCAGATGACACCAAGTTGGGTGGGAGTGTTGATCTGCTGGAGGGCAGGAATGTTCTACACAGGGGGCTCCGGACCAGCAGGATCACTGGGCTGAGTCCAATGGTATGAGCTTTAACAAGGCCAAGTGCCAGGTCCTACACTTGGGTCACAACAACCCCAGGCAGCGCTACAGGCTGGGGAAGAGTGGCTGGAAAGCTGCCTGGCAGAAATGGATCTGGGGGTGTTGACTGACAGCTGGCTGAACATGGGCCAGCAGTGTGCCCAGATGGCCAAAAAGGCCAACAGCATCCTGGCTTGTGTCAGGAACAGTGTGGCCAGCAGCACCAGGGAAGTGCTTGGGACACTGTACTTGGCACTGGTGAGGCCCCACCCCAAATCCTGTGTTCAGTTTTGCGCTCCTCACTACAAGAAAGACATTGAAGCACTGGATAAAGTGCAGAGAAGGGTGACGAAGCTGCTGAGAGGTCTGTAGAACAAGTGTTATGAGGAACGGCTGAGGGAACTGGGGCTGTTTAGCCTGGAGAAAAGGAGGCTGAGGGGAGACCTTATTACTGTCTACATCTACCTGAAAGGAGGTTGTAGTGGGGTGGGTGTAAGTCTCCTCTTCCAAGTCACAAGTGATAGGATGAGATGAAATGGCCTCAAGTTGCACCAGGGGAGGTTCAGATTGAATATCAGGAAAAATTTATCCACCAAAATAGTTATCAGGCATTGGAGCAGGCTGCCCAGGGAAGTGGTGGAGTTACCATCCCTGGAGGTGTTTAAAAGACAATGTAGATGAGCTTCTTAGGGACATGGTTTAGAGGTAGACTTGGCAGTGTTATGTTAAGAATTGGACTTGATGATCTTAAAGGTCTTTTATCATCTAAATGATTCTATGATTCTAGGAAGATCTCTTGAAACAGAAGTTGTTCGCTACCACCAACAGATGCAGAAGTGGATGGTTGCCCCATGGATGGTAAGAATGTGGAGGGCAAGTCATCCACAGTCCTCGGATAAGTAACTCAACCACTGAATGTCTCTGCAAGACAGCAAACATCTTGATGGGTCTTAGGAGGAGGTATTCTTTGTTTCTGTGATATCACTTACTCTTTCCTGACAACAACTGCATCTTCCATTAATGTTTTTCTAGGGCATAGACTTGTACCTGGAAACACTCATCAGTGCCACATTTCCCAGTCACTCCTCAATCCAGAGTACCATGTACAGCCACCACAGTACCACAGCTCTCCTTGTTGCATACAGCACTACTTAAATTTTCCAGGAACAGACCAGATTATTTTCCTGTTTCCAAAACTAACATTGCTGCTACTGTAATCCTGGAGAAAGAGATGCCCAGGGGAGAATCAAACTCTAATGACAGAAGTTGTGAAAACAAAATGGCTTCCTTCCATCTGTGAAACATAACCACTGAGAGGGTAAAGGGGGAATGCTTTGAAGAGGAATCGCCGCATTAAGAATTTATTTACATGTGTCAGACAGACAGTGTCCTGCTGTGCTTGTCCCCAATTATCTGAAAGTAGAAATAAGATGGGCAGCAGACTGCAAAGCTTTGATCTGAAGTGGAGCAAGACTGGTTTCACGATATCAGTCATGTCACGGCCTTTACAGGCAGCCAAGGCTGAGATCTTTTGCTAAAACTCTCATACATCTTATAGTCTCCTGTATCCACTGACCTCCTTTGATCAAAATGATGAGTAGCCCCTTTTGCACCCAAAAGGAAAGCATCTGGTAGAAGAAAGAGGCCTGCATGTAACCCCAAGGCTGTGGTTTCAGGAGCAGCCAAACTAGTTTGAAGGTTTCTTGCCACCCAAATAGGAATATGATAGAGACCATCCCCTTCTGCGCTCCTTCCCACTGCCCTGCACCTGGCCACGCAGTCCCATCTCCTTCCCTCCATTACACCAGGATGTGACAGACTCTCCTAACAAGACACTACATTTAAAAGGCTGGATATTCTTTCCTCTTGAGCCAGTCAGGAGCAGAGCCAGCGTATGCCCTCACTCTGGTCTGGGGATCTAGACACTGAGCCGCTCTTAAGACTGACCTCTTCAGGTACCATTGGAAAAAGTTGCTTCACCTACAAAATTTTAAAACATCTCTAGCTTGCCCCATCTGTAATAATTTTTCTTGTATCTTTTGACAGGAGTCAAGCTCACACATTATTTTTTTCTGCTAACTTCAGACACTTCTGCTTTCTATTAGGACTATAGTAGTGAACAAATACTTGGCCTTGGCAGTTTTTCATGCTAAGGCTTTCTGCAGTCATGTCAGAAGATAAACAGAATCTTTCAGATTTAGGAGAGATCTACCTAAAAATGTTATTAGCTTGCTTGTTTGTTTTAACTGACTGAAGGGTACAACAGTTTAACACAAACAAAATCATTTTCTAATTGAGTAACACAAACACTGTTACATTTGTAGCACACTATTCCATTAAAATAAAACATCTGTAAATTATGTAATAAAGGCATGCCAGCATTATGTGTCCTAAATATTTTAATAACGACATATTCACAGTATTTTGTGCAGTAACCAACAAATGAATGTACAATGTGTCCATAAAATTATCCCATTTCAGTGAGAAATGCACATTTCACAGTTTACTTAGAAAATACAATACTTTCATGGAATATGATACCTAGTGCCTGACAGTTCTCTTCATTTGTTTGGGTAAACTAAGTTTAATGTATACAATGATAACTGCTAACGATTTACTGATCTACCTTTTTAGGATACTTCATGGTACAACAAAACACAAACCTGCTTCTTTCACTTCCACAATGGAAGCATCCACAATCCTCTAGAATATCATAGGTAATTTAAATAGCGTTTGGAATTACAAGCTTAATTAAAGAACAGGAATTTAAATGGCCTAGACCTACCCACCAGTTAAACTAATTTATCTGACCATATCTGAACACATATCTCATCGCTTGAGGTATGCTTGAAGGGATAAACCACTTCTGTTGTGCAATTTCTAAATCTAGAGGGACAACGCTTAAAAAAAACCTGCCCATTTGCCACTCTTTTAAACATCAGCAGCTCTTCAATGATCAAATGACCACAAAAGCAAACAAAACATTATTTGCCTTGTACCATCTGAACTCTCCTACTTCAAGGAGAGTGCCAAAATGATGTCAGAGTAAACCTGATACCCAAGCTTCAGTACTATAAGGGTGGATACCCTCTGAAGCTAAATTCTCTCCTGATAAGAAACATCAAGAGCTGGTCATTATGGAAAACAGACCTTTAACCTTGGGAGTGATAACGAAGTAAATTGTGACACTGGAGGAGGAACCTCCTGTCCCAATCTAGATAAATATTTTTTTTCAGATAAGATTGCATTTGCATCTTTATTTGCATGCTAGAGAATTGGCAAGCTCATCTCTTACGAAGACAAAGACTTTACCACAACCCTAAACAACACCAAAAAAACCCCATCACCAACAAAAAACCCCACAACACTCACCCTTTTATAAATAATAATTTCCAAGCTTTCAAGAACAGTACCTAGTTATCACAATTCTACTGCAAGTTTATAATATAAATATAGTAAATTTTGCTACAGACAAGATAAAGACACAAAAAGATTCTTGTAATTCTGGCAGTAACAGAAATGAATGAAGTCATACTGCACAGAAAAACAGGCACATTAGAAAGAACAGCATAAGCAGGACAACAGCATTCATTCCAGCAATACACATGCCACAAGCAAACTGGTCACAACTCATCCAGGAGTAGCTCAGTGGCCCTCTGTTGACTACATGAAACTTCCTGAAACCTGACTACACTGGATCCTCTCTGGATCCTCTTGAAAACAGTGTGATGTTTTAGCTCACTGGGTGAGAAAGCAATCCATGTTCCTCCAGGATGGTCAATATCCACCTCCCCCCCAAATGAAATAAACACTCAAGAAAAGGCCATTCTGTATGCCTTTAGCAGAGCCCCACTTTTTTGCTCCTACCCACAGTGATACCTAACTTCCCAGAAAAATGGTTTGGTTTGTTTTTTTTCTGAATACAAGCAGCCTCCTCACCAAAAAACAAACCAACCCTACCAAAACAAACCAACCAACCAACCAACTACAACTCTGCTTCCTTTCCTGATCAGATGCCAAATTAACCCGATCCTTTTCTTTCTAGCTCTCCCCACCATACCAAACTCCTGTTACAGGTGTTCCAGAGAAAATGTGAAGGGTCCCATAGTTTTAATTTATCCTCATGTGGCCAGTATACTACTTACATAGTAAATACAGTGAAACTCAGTTCTCAGTAAATGTAGGATATTCCAGATTTTAAACCCATCCACAAAAAAGCTGGTTTAAAATCAAATTAATTCACTTCCAACGCATATATATTTCTGTCTCTGTGCATCTGCCATGTACATCTCTAGCAAGAAAAGCTCCAGGGACCTTTAGTTAACTGTATCAGTAACTTAAAGGTATTTTTTAAAGTATTTAAAAAACATACAAAAAACCCCAACCAAACAAAACAACACACACACACACAAAAAACCCACAAAACAACAAAAAACACCCAAACCCACAAGACTTCTCTAGCAACATGAGATAAAACTGGATCCCATGGTATTTCAGAAAAAGTGCTCTTAAACCCAAGAGTTGAGTCAATAAACATTAGCCCCTTATATCAAGCGTATCATATAACTGATCATGCCCTAACAATTCTCACCCCACTCTAGATGATGAGACAAAATCTATTGCTTCTTAATTGGCAAAACATTTAACCAGTCTGAATGATAACTTAAGGAGAAGTTAACCTCTTAATTCCATGTGTTTAAACATTAACATTTACAGTCTGCAGAAAGTACAAGCTAGTTAGCCTTAAAAAACTATTTGCAGCCCATTTCCTTTGATGTGCAAATACACACAATTGCCGCTAGCAAATGGCAACACTTAGACATGAAGTAACTTTTTTTTTTTTAAGGTTCACTTTAATTATGACTAGGAACCTCGTGGTCTGAATGCTGTTGCTGATTCTTTATGATGTAAGAAACTAATTTAAACCTATTTTCTCAATTAAAGTCTTTACAATCAAACTTAAAAAAAAAAGAAAAAAAAAGACAACAACACTGAAAAATTCACCTGGCAAAACATTTCAAGTCAATTGCTGGATTATTCTCATTTTCTCAACTAGCAGAAAGCAGTCTTAATTTTTGACAATCTCTTTGGAAAAACTAACATATATTAGCATAGCTCCAAGTAAACATTCTTAAGCAAGCACAAAAGTAAAAGATACACTAGATAATAGACGAATTTTAACTTTAATCCTAGCATGTTTAAGAAAATCAAGATTATTTCCCTCTGATTTATGGCAAAAAGCAGTCAGGGACAGCAAGCAGTACATCATCTTCCACTGATTTTTACTGGAGCCATTGGTTTTCAGCTCCTTGGAAATAAGCAAGCCTTGAATATGAGAAATGTCTCATGGTAATAAACAAACGATACATCACATCACATACTTCCAAACACACTGGTAAATACCGCATAATTCGCATTTTCTGGTGATACTGTGAATGAAATTTTCAAACACAGCTGGTAATTAGGTGTATAGAGTTAACATCAGGTTGCTTATACTGGCACCTGAAATTAGAATTGGGAGGATGTTAGTTTCTGAAATACAAGCCTAATGAGACAAGGGGCAGCAGCCAGCCTGCCCACTCACCTCACAACACTGACAGCCCAGCAGTCAGCTCTTTGTTGGGCTGGAGAGTTTCTTTCACTGGTGCCAAAACACAGGTGTTCTTCACAGGCAGAAGCCCAACACCTGCCTTCACCACCAGCTGCAGGTAACAACATGAAATTCTGATTAAACCATGAGATGCTTGTGATGCTTTACACACCTCAGACTCTTCACATAATTTACATTGTTCACAATTTAAGAAGTCACCTAAAACCAGTCATGCATTATGCATAGGGATGACAAACAGTAACTCCCCACTGCAGGCACCAACTAAACAGACACAGAGAATCAGGTTCCCTCAACCATTTTCTCCTTCCTCCTGGTTCTCTTTTGAGTCTCGATTTTAGTCCATCAGCTTCAATAAGAGAGGAAAATCCTCCAGCTCCTCCCCCTCAGACAATTCTCGATCCTGGTGGTGAGAACACAACACTCAGAGGTGGTGATTGCATTTGGGTCCCTTGAGACTACAGAGAGGTGTGAGTACAGATCATCCTCTTTAACCAATATGCTGTGTGACTACAGGACAGGGGACAGATCTTTTACCTAGGTGTCCTCAGGAGAGGATTTCGTGTTGGCAGAGATGATCAGCACCCACCAGCCAGATACCTGTGTTCCACAGGTAGGTAAGAGATGAGCAACACTTTCCATGGGCTAATGCTGCAAACCTCACCATTCCCTTGGAGATCTCCCATCCTCTCTACTGACTCTACAAACATTGCAGGCTCTCAACTCAGGTAACGTGAATCATCTGCCGCATTTTTCAGCTCTGCATGGGAATTGTGCAAGGAGTTGCTTTGAAATCATACCCAGCAATTTTATTACTTAATATACTGGTATATCAATTTCTGGCAGAATTTTAAAGCAAGCCATTCTGAAAACTAATTTATGGAAGAAAAATGAGTCAAGCGAGAGAAAGATTCAGCTTCCTTTTAAATGCATGACTCATTTTAATTATCATCCTGCAGGCAGATCAGTTAATTGCTAGAAACCGCTGATTATTCTCACCTTTTCTTATTAGGCAAAAATCACTGCACACTCAGACTCAAAAATCATAACATGAACTAAAAATAGACCTTGCTTGATATTTCTAGTATTTTTACTTGATTTTGTATTTTTACCCCATTTTCAAATGATTTTTTTTTAATAACAGTAAGTCTACATTGCTCAGGCATGTTTTAATTTGCTCTTTTAACATCTGCAATTTGTTACATCAGCTAATAAAGCACTGTACTATCTATTTTTTTTTTTTTTTAGCTATGTATCCAGATGTGTCTCTAAGAGTTTATATTTGAATCAATATATTATGAAGGCTTTATTTCACAGCATAACTCAGTACACAGGACTTTCTTCTACATCAGATCAAGGTTTGTTTATATTTTACAATACCACACAGGATCTCAAACAAAGCTATTTTTGCAGAGAAGTGTAAAAAAAGACAAGCATTTTAATTGGGCTTTTTTTGAGTTGAGTGGTGGTTTTTTTGTTGTTTTGGCATGTTTTTTGCTTTGGTTTGGGTTTTTTTTTGTGAAACAGCAGAAGTCATGATGGAAATAAAAGACTTAAAAATCAAACAGAGCCTTGTTGACATGGCAAATCCTCAGCTAATGAGATCATGCCAAAACTAGCACCTATAGTAAACATTCAATGGAATGCAAATGACAAAAGCTCCAAAAAAAAGTATCCTTCCTTCTGGCCTAGAGGAGTCATGTATTGCAACTGTGAAGACACCTTTTTTTAAAGAAATCAAATACACATGTTGGTGTTACAGTCTGGAAATAAGACATGGCAGGTATAAATAAAGCAGTTCCCCAGCTGCCACAGTTTATTGTTGAAGAGTAATATATCTAGAGAAATTATTTCAATTTACAGACATTCTCAATTACATTCAGGTCTTCAAGAATGTATCACTTCATGCAAGAGAAGCCTCTAAAAAAGTGTTCAAGCTTGTGAGGGGAGAGAACTCCAAGCCACAAGTTGCTGCCAGGGACTAGCCAGGTGCCTCTGGCCAGCCAAACACAGCAATTCTGCACTGATGTGTAGTGGCCTGTGCTGCAGGAGGGACTGTCCCAAAAGAAGCTCACCAGTGTAAGAAGCACACCCAAGAGACGCACGGGTTACCCTCCTGACCAACATGAAGAAGTGATGCAGTCAGACAATTTCAGCCACTGTTTTATTGTTTTGTTGTTTTTGTTTTTTTTTTTCCTTCTGGACATTTTCTAGAATTCTCAAACAGTAACACCTTAATGGACTTTGGAGTTCCTGTATGGTGCAACACTAACCCAGAATCTGATATATGAAAGCCATGGTTTTGTCAGATGGCCTCTATGCAAATACACACAGCTAGAAATATAGCTGATCTTCTGCTGAGCAAAGTAAAGTAGATTCACACTGTATGGCACTGGAAAGGAAGGGCTGCTATGTAACTCAAGCCGTATGACTTCCCTGAAATAATTCAGTGTTGAATTACAGTTTATTTTTCAGGAGGAAAAAAGTGCAATCTGGATTCTAGGATTGCCCATAATTTTCTTACTGACACCGTAAACCAAATAAATACACCACAGATCATAGTTCTCAGTCCACTATGAATTTCCCTGGCTCTTCTCTGGTCACATCATATTTGATTCACAGGTATTAGCAGGGTATTCCAGTAGCAGTTGTACCAGTGCCAAACAGATAATATAATCTCAACTGCTAGGCACAACACCTCATTTTTAACAGTCAGAAATCACACTAGTCCTTTCCAGGCATACTGCTACACTGAGAATTCATGTTGAGCTGATTATCTGCTGTGACCCTCTATTGAGAGTTGTCACATTTCACACAGGACATGTCCACGGGAGTTCTTCGTGTTTCCTATCTTGATGGCTTTGACTTCAGAATTGCCATTCACCAGAACCTGGCTTACCAACCAATCCACATCACTGTCTCTGTCTGTTGTCATCCCACTTATTGCTGTATGCCATTGGCAGAGAAAGGAGTGATCATCCCATCTCTCGCGTTTTTTCAGTCCACACGGAATGCTCTTTTTATTTTGCAACTCAAACAAGAATTAATTCAGAAGTGTCCTAATGCCTCTATTGCTCAGGAAGTCAAGCTGCCTGACCACAGGTGTACTTCCAGGCCTTGCAAGCTCTGGTTTTGTGACTCTTTTCAGAGGTTGGCAAGGGTAATGTGATTTCTGTTTTAAAAAGATCAGTGAAGAGCCAGCAGCTTATATGCAAACCCGGCAAAACAATGGTGGCAACTCCATATTTACAGTTACATTAGGCACCTGTCATTTAGCCAGCTCAAAGATGATTCTTTGATTTTGCGTCATTCTACTTTGTGAAAAAAGAAAAGTTAAATATGTGACCTAAGTCTATTACATCTTTATCCATCAGCTGAACTTGTCATTTCATGAAAAGGCATTATCAAGTTAATTTTATCAGATAAATTTTCCACAATCCCATACCAGTTAGTATTAGTATTATAAACTAAGTATTATATACTTCTTCCAGTGCCTATTAAGCCAATGCAATGATAAACAGCACAATGTCCAACCCTAAAGCCTGGCTTTTTCAGCGTTTCCATCCAACCTACACAGAAGCTTCTCCCTGGAGGTGGCAGAGTTCTTTTCAGGTAGTACCCACTGTCTGAGGAGCAAAATACTGCTGCCCACCACCACCTAACGCAGAGGGTCAGGCTGAAGCTGCTGGCAATGATACCACTGTCCACGGCCATCAGCCTGCTCTTACCTTCTCAGGCACCAACAGCAATTCGACTATTCAGGGCTGACAGCACAGTCCACCCGTCCTTTTGTACATCCAGCCGTCTTCCTAATGTCTCCTTCCCAGCAGCCCATAACAAAACCCGAGACCCACTCCACAAGTCTGTGCTGTACAAGATTAAGTCATCGCGTGTAATCTAATAAATTAGAGAAAAACACTTATGTCATATTCTAGTCTCTGAAACTTCTCCAGAAGTAAAAATAAATAAATAAACTGGGGGAAGAGGTGGTGAGGATAGAGATGTAAATAGCATTAACAGAGCAGAGAACTCATTGCTTAGCTTTTCCGAATTTTCTGGATGCACTTTCCTTGGCCCTAGTGGTTTTAAAAGATGTTGTTTAATGGCTGGTGTTACCGGAATGGAATCTGTTTTGTTATAAATCTCTGAAGAGAGCTAGTGCCTCTTCCAAATACTAAACAACACTATCTAATAAAATCCTTGCTCATATTGCACTCTTATTTACAGTTCTACCATTCCTATTGAGTAATGCGCCAACTGTAATGCTCCAGTTCCACTTGCTCCTCATAGAACAATCTCAACAGCCCTGAACACAGTGATCAGCACAACCACTTCCATGGAGCAGCATCTTGGCTTCTTTTAAACAAGATTTGTAGCTGGTTCCTCTTCAGCATCCAAAGACTGAAGTCACCTGTCAGGTAAAACAGGAGGAGACTAAATTCTGAGAACACTGATTATAATCCCACCCTAAAACCACAGAGGATTAGTGTAAAAAACAAACTGTTATTTTTGTATATTCAGAACCTGATACACTGTGTCCTAGAAACATACAGATGTCTAGAATTTAATGGGTGGCACTGGCAAGCATTCTGAGTGGCATGTCATGGTGGGCAAAAAGATACTCTGCAAATCTTTTAAAACTAGAAATCTACCACATAGCTTAATTCAACAGTTGGAGACCAGACTTTAGGACTCAGAGGTCCTCTGGCAATTCTGTTCTCTCAAATAATTCACAAAGTGCCTGCATGCTCCTCCAGAATTTTACAAAAACTGCATGGGGCAGTTCCTGCTAAAAAAGGGCTTTAACAGTGACTACATCAACTATGTTGGGTTGGGGTTTTTAATTAAATTTCCAGCTTGCATTTTGCATTTCTGCCCAGGCAGAACTGATTTCTTCTCATCTATGTGATCCTAAGTATATATATCATATATAATCTTGATGGGTTGAAACCACACACTTCAGTTCATTTCCTCTTACCCTGCATAAAACCTCTATAAACTTAAGTCAGATCTCTGCTAGCACTGCAACAGTATCACTGCCAAGTAGGTAGTCTGTCTTTCAACACTTTTAAGAAAAGTAATTTTATTTCATTTTAGATCAACAGATTTGTATAAACTTCAAATCCAAAGATATAGCTAAAGGCTATCTATAGCTTTTCCTAGTTATTAAAATTTCCAGCATCACTTTCTGTTATAATTGATGCTGATATTTGCCCATAAAGTTAGTAAGCAGAGCTTTACAAAGGAATGGAAGGTTACGTCTCTTTAATGGCAGTTTCTGAGACAACTTTGACAGACCATGAACTCTCATTAACATGAGCTCAACACTACATAATGACCTTAAAAAGAGAAGCTCCAGACAATATTAACCAGTAATCACTCTTAAAAAGAAAGAGAAATAGATACAAGGCTCATAGCATTATTTAATGTATTCAGGTTCCTTTTTTTTTTTTTAACTCCAAAAACTCCTGTCACTCTACAAGTACAGTTTTCCTGAAAGCACCTGAAAGTATATCATAGAAAATACATGGCATAACTGGGCTTACGAGGAAGGAACTGGAATTCATGTCTTCCGTACTATAATAGATAGCATATAATAATAATAGCTATGAGGAAGGAAGGAAGGAAGGAAGGAAGGAAGGAAGGAAGGAAGGAAGGGAAGAAGGAAGGAAGGGAGGGAAGAAGGAAGGAAGGGAGGGAAGAAGGAAGGAAGGAAGGAAGGAAGGAAGGAAGGAGGAAGGAAGGAAGGAAGGAAGGAAGGAAGGAAGGAAGGAAGGAAGGAAGGGAGGGAGGGAGGGAGGGAGGAAGGAAGGAAGGAAATATCCACAGGAAGGGTAAGACCAATGTAAGGATGACAATTTCTTGCTCACCAATCACATTTCTAAAGGCAAATTTGTATTTCAGGATGGAAAAATAATACAATTTCAAGAGTTCTCCATCAGCTATGTGACACTAATGAGATCTGCATGTGACAAGCTAACCAACAGTACCACAAAATGGGACCATATATGCAGAATACATGAATGTACACCACACAGATGAAAAGCACATAGAAAATACAATAGCATACACAGCACATAGGTCAATGTGTCATTTCTTGATAACAACAATAGATCTCTTCAGTAAATAACATCTCTGTCACTATTATCTGAGTCCATTTCTTTCTCAAATGCTCAATATAAGCTTAATAATTCACCAAAGGAGTAATTAATATAGGCTCTGAGGAACTGGCAAGGGCAGGACATAAAATAATTCAAGATACTGAAGTGAACATACACTCTTTTGAAGCAAGTAACTTCATTTCAGCTGAAACAAGACAGACAGGTTCTCTTTAATGGGCATGTTTTCAATACAAAAATCAATACTTGAAATTTTATCTAGAAACTGACAGCACCCAGCCAAGATGGCTCAAAATTTTGCTGCCCTGCTCCTATCAAACCAAAGGAAACTATTTTTCATAATTTTGCATCTTAATCTATTTATAGGAAGAAAACGACACTATTGGAGCCTGTTTTAGAATAAAACCAAATCAAGTGTTTTACAAACTTACAGAATTTGTTTTAAATGATCACGTTAAAAAAATTTCCTAGCTATAAATGAAAGACCAATTGATACTGTGCATGTTCCACTAATCACACAACAATACCCCCCTGTTATATTCCAGAATACTAATGTTTCTTAGAAGTACTTTTTCTCAATAGCAGCCATACCAGGATACAGATGGTTGAGTATTTGGTTCCTTAAGTCAATGAATGCAAACGATCCATCCATTTAAAAAAACTCATAACAATGCAATGAAAAAATAACTCTAAAAAAGAATAAACTAACTCAGCCTTTAGGAACAAATTTTGTCCATTTTTGGTTAACATTTATATTTTTAAAATATCAACTGTAAATGCACAAACTAAAACTAAAAGCAGACAGAAATTTGTCTTTAAATTGTGAAGTATGCAAATGCCTCGTAACTTCAAAATTTGCATTTACCATAGATATTTAATTTAATAAACCACATGTCCTGGCAGTGTGCCATATCCCACCTCTTCAGGAAACACCAGACGAAGGTATGACTATTATGTGGTTGGTCCCTGAGTTATCTGAAAAGTACATTGTGAGTGGTATTTATTAATTCATCAGAGGTGATTTAATTATGAGGTTTTGGAAAGGGAATGGAAATAGCTCAGCTGTTTCTCCTGTTTAAAAAAATCCTGCACCACCATTTCCCTGCTTTTTAAAGCAGAGGTCTTATTTTCTTGTTTTGTTTGATGTAGTTCATTGTCTGTTGGTAACATTTAAAGTTTCCAAAGAAAGGTTTTATAAACCACCTCTTCACAAGAAAGACTGGGGACTAGCTGTACCATCCCTATCCAAAACATACAAATGCCCAGTATTTTTCAATGCTTTTAAAGATAATGACTTCAAACAAGCTTGATCCAAGAAAAACGAATGTCGTGACTATGTCTGATGGATGTTTGATGAAACAGAGCTTTCACCCTTTTGGTTAATGCAAGGCATATATAGCTTCTCAAATATTCAGGCATAAGTAACTACACGTATTTACACTCATACAATCAAAATGTATAAATCCCAGTTAAAGTAACAGGTATGGTGTGACCTTCATGATCCGCATGTGTCCTCAGGTCACGTAGTCATGTATCCACAGTGGACAAGTATCCAGTATCCAAGTGAGGGAGATGGGGGCAGGATACAGCTCTCTGCTTATGACAAATGGGCCTCAAAAAAACAAGGAGATGGGAATGACAGGCACGACAATGTTATTACAGAAAACAAAAAAGAAAATCATAAAAGATGAAAAATCATGGAAAACATGTCAGCTTAAATGCATGCAATGGAAGAGTCTCCCAGTGATGGAGAGTGAAAGGGTTAACTATAAACCTACACATCTAAATATTGTGGTGATCCTTTAGGTTCTATATATTACGGTCAATATCCAATGAATATTTCCATCATAACTTCTAACATAAATTCAAGAACTAGTGAACTTTAGCACTAATGAAGCCAAAGTTCATTTAAAAATAAAAGAAAAACCACAAACTGTTCTTAGAAATGAGATAGGGAACAGACTGTCTGCTCAGTCTAGGTCAATGTAAGACTGCTGATTACAGCATTGCTTTCAGAACAAAGGATCCTATTTAATTTTATCATATCTAATGTAATTTTTGGTATTTGACAAGAAACAGTTCCAGAGAAAATTATTTCAACACACAAAGTAGTACTGACACACAGTGCCTATTTTCTTCATTTCATCCTATTATCACTTTGCTCCTTTGACCTCATTTCACCACCATTTAACAAAGCCATTAAGAGTAGTTTTGTTTTCCTCATAAATCATCCCACCGACCCTTTGATGCTTTTGACACCTCCTTCTTAATTCCTTTGATTCTGTCAACATTTCTTCATAACAGGTACCTTAAACTGCCTGTAATTCAAAAGAATGTAAATGTACTCCAGGACAGAGAGGCGTGTTATAAAAAAGGGAAGAAACACTTTTTCTTGCCCCTCCTGTTTTGGTCCATAGAACATTTTTTAAAACAACTGGAACTGATCTTTTTTTCATTACTATCTCAAACTCACATTTTAACGTGTTTTTCCATTTCTTCCAATATTAAGAGTTCTTATGCTTTCCCAGACCCATCTGCTTCTTAATTCAAAATGCATAGGTGCACAGTATTACATAATATTTTTCAAGACAGAACTCAATGCTGTTTTCCTGCTGGTATTTCAATTGGGAGGTTTGATGCTGAATGAGGATGATACTATGATGCCTGTCTCTGCTGGTATTTCCTTAATAGGTTCCTGTCTTGAGAAATTATGTCTTAGTTCTGCACAAGAGTGAACTTTGAGTTCTAAAAAATTATTTATGAAATCATGTAAATAATGGTCAAATAACACATTTTCTACATGTCTGATCAAACAAAATTAACAGGCTGTGTGTGTACATAAGACCCAAAACATATCTCAAAAGTTAACTATGTAACAAGCAATCACATTATTATAAATATTAAGTATCATAAAAACTGCAACGCACAGCCACTTGCTTTTATAATATTTTCCAGGCAGTGCATGTGTTTAAAAATGTCACTGTTCACATACTTAAATGTAACTATCTACTTTGTACTGGAACAAACCAATGCGTAGGTGGTAAATCTTCCAGCTGAGCTGAGCAAAAGCATTAGTACAGACAAATAAATCAACAGGAGCCAGAATAACTTCCCTCTAAAGGCAGAAACTCATTTAAGCATATGAAAAAAACACCATCATTATGGAAAATAGTTTTTTTTCTGTTTCTGAAAGGATATAATAAATAACAGACACAACTACAGTGTGGGCCATGTCCAGGAAATCTGTGAGGTCTCTCAGACCACACAATCCCTCCAGAAAGTCACATGTAGTAATGATGAAGCAACACACCCACTCAGGGCAATGCTCAAATCACTCACATATGGCTAGAAAAGTAGAAAGAGACATTCATCAAATGGCTACCAGCTCCTCAAGAACCACTGGCACTGTCAGACAACACCAACCATCCCAGGGGCATTTTAGGACGAACGGACAGCTACAGACCTCTGCACAGGCTTGCACCCCCAAATAATTCCAACATAAGAGGATAAACATATTCATTTTTTAGATAAAGTCTTCTGTTTGCTGCTTCATTTATTTTTTTTTTTAAACTTCAAGATGCAAAAGCTTCACATTCAGCAATCACAGAAGCGGGTATGGATCCATTTGTGCCAGCCTACAAGCTACAAACATCCAAACCTCCATGCAAAAGGAAAGATAAAACCAACCACTTCCTGATCACATCAAATTACAGGGGAAGGAATATGAAATATTGCATTCAATGGTTGCTTCTCCAACTGGCTGACATGTCAAGAATGTCTGCCCTTTTTAAAATTCAAACGTAGCCTATCTTCAAAACAGAATAGGTTACATAGGAGACACACAAATACTCAGCTCTTAGCAGAGCCATAATCCAGGGGCAGGTACTAACTACTGAATCATTTATTCCACTGCAAGAGCATGTGAACTTCACAGAAAAAAAAAAAAAAAAGAAAAAAAAATATATCAAGCTTCTGCTGTATAGACAGGTTTAGGCTGACTATAGCCACATATAGTAATTTTCCCCTTTAAATCTTGATCTCAGTCAAAAAAACATACAGACACAATTAAGTATGCATGGAAAAATTAAGATTCAAAGCTTAAAATATGGAGCAGCCTCTACTCACTAAGGACAATGCTGAGCAGCAATTTTCATTCCTCTCGTTTCATAAACAAAGACTATTACTATTAAGTAATAACTCAATACTCAACCGTTAATGGAGTAACAGCATGAGCATGTTAAAACAAAAAGAACATTTAATTTCAACTGGTTAAATCCAAAGCTACTAGAACACACAACTTATCTAGGATAAAAAATTTAGAGTTATATGCAAAAGCAGAATAGTATTGTACAGCAAAGAGGAAGCTGGCAGTTGCAAACAGCAGATAGAAACAGTAGGTGGACATATTTATTATTTTTTAAACAGGACACTAGTTTCAGTGCAAGACCAGCAGACAGGCTATTTCTATCATCTGGCAATGAGATAAACACAGATTAAGAGGCAGGCTGTTGGCTTCTTCCAAGTGAAATGAAGACATCTGCGGTGATCCAAAGACTACAGAGTGCTCCCTGCCCTGAGCAAGAACACTCACAGAAAGCTGACGGAGGGACAGGAGACAGCTGCAGGTTTTGCCAGGAGGAGCCCAGACTTCAAAGTCCGCTTGTTAAGCCCTTGCATCTGCCCCTGCACCGTCACTCAGCTCTTCTGCCCACCAGGTCCTCACAAGGACAATGCCCTGTGCACAGGACTCCTCTAGACATCTGTGAATATGAAGCCCATGCCTGTTATTACTTCATGTAATGTTTTTAGTTATTCTTACCATTTACAGTTCCTTTAGAAAAAAACAAAACAAAACAAAACAAATGCTTGATTGTACCTGCTTCCTCTCTGAATAAGGAGATGCACAATAATGTTTTGAGCTTCTGAAGCTTTGCAGGAAACCCCGGGAAACTAATGTTAAAAACAAAGCACTGCTTTCTAAAAACAAAATGAGAAATAAACTCTATATTTTTGAGAATTTGACTAAGGAGGGGCACATATGTCAGCCCTCAAAAAATAAGTATCAGATAAATTTGTTTCCTTCTGGATTGCAAACTGCTTCGCCATGCTACTCAATGGGATTGTAATTGCCCATTCACCATCTATCAAACCAAAATCTTCCTGAGATGGGCTGTGATGTCTGAGCATTTTAGAGATAACATGGAGTATATTACATGTGTTTGCAAAGATGGCTACACATTTACCATTCCCCTCATCTGACGAATGCTGCCTCAGCCCCGAGAGACAGACAGAGGTCTGATGCTCTGGATTTTAATTAACCAGTGTTTATAAATAACCTTTCACATTATCAGATACAGAAAAACACAAGTGAGTAATAACAGCATTGATTTTGATCAGTCTTTGTTCAGCCTTTCAAGTAGAGGAAAGCATATTGGAAAGAGACACATTTGTTTACCAAATTATCTGGCTTGTTTGATGCAAATCTGAACTCTTCATCCTCACTGAAAAAAGAGTACTCAATAAAATAATATATTCTACTTAGTCACAAGAGCAATCACAAATGGCAAGTTAAGTAATAGGCATCAATGCCTGCAAATGCAGACTGTCCCTTGGCAGAGAACTCTGTGGCCATAGATAATGATTCAGAATGAAAAACTTAAAATGGAAGATTTGTTAATTGGTTATCAAATTATTTTTTATGACAATGTTAGAACTTCTTGTGCATTTGAGACAACTTCTGACATCTTTAGGGACCATATAACAGAACAAAAAATAAAATAGTGCCTGACCACTTTAACAGATTATTATTGCTATAATTATTACCATGCTCAAAATTTTAACGACGATTATTCCAGGAGGAAAGGATAGTAATAAAGACTTCTTTGGATTATCGTTTAATTACTTCCCTTCCATAATCTAATCTCAAAAAAGAGCGTTTAACAGTTTTCTCCTAAAAAGTGTGGTTTGGTTACATAAAATCTTAGAAGAATCACTATCATAGATACTAGGTCTGAGGTCACTGATCCTATCAATTGATAACTAAACACAAGGCCACTTTTCTTTCTTCTGCAGTATAACTCAATAGCAAAAGGCTAAATGGGGATAAAACATTAAAAATATTTTCTTTGGACTGTTTTCACAGATCTAAACAGTAGCTTCATGATACCTGACATAATTCTCAGTGTAATCAGCTAATGACATGGCCGAGTCTTCCCTTGCCCATACAGGAGAGGTGCTTAAGTCTAACAGAAGAGCTGACTAAAGAGAAAACTTGTCTGCCTTTATCAGTTCCAAAATACCCAGCTGTGATGCTGTTGACTATGAGTAATTGCATTTGGCATAGCTTTAATAAATATTCAGATAACTGTATTTGCTCTATGCAAATATATAATCAGTTCAAATATTTACAGGTATCAGATGATGATATTTGAACATGAGAATACTTCTGGGTTTTCCTGCAGTTTAATCTTAAGGTAGTCACAAAACAACCCTGATGTAGTAACATTAATTAACTTTCAGCCAGCGTGCAGAGATCAAAGTAGCCACTATATACAAACATCCCAACAATAACAAAACTGCACTCACAGTTATTTACAGCAAACTTCAATAGTTTCACCTACACAAACTCAAATGTTGCCCTTCCTCACCCACCTCCAAAGCCTCACACTTCAATAAAGGCCACTTCAGTAAATTGTATGGAGTTTCAGTATGATCACTCTGCTTCAGCAGCAGATGCGGGAACAGACTACAAAGGCTCAGGAAGGAACTTCCTAATGCCTGCATGACCCTTGCCTGTTTAACCCAGCCTCCACTGCAGCAGCACAGGATAACCTGGGAACTCAACTACTGGTAGCACAGCACAGTCTAATACCCGGTGCAAAAAAAAAGCCTCCACAGCAGTATGACCATTGCACAGGCTTTCCACCTTCAGGTAAAGTTACTTTCCCCCATATATCAGCCCACAGAGAAAAGGAGGATAAAATTGTTTATTTGGTATCACAAGAAGAGAAGAACCATTCACCACGCAGGTGGTAAGACATGAAAAAGCCTGCAGATACAGTTTGGAGTGAAAAGCATTGTTCATTTAACCCCCATAACCACTTTTGAAAATCTGGCAAAAGTGTGTGAAATATATTAATACATGACAGAAAGGTAAAGAATGCATGTGTGGCACGTGGTTGTGTCTTCATTAATGCCAGATTGCCATCTGGTACGTTACCATCTGGTACGATAGCCACACAACACAAATTTACCCCCGAGCAGGTGCAGACACAATCACATTTCTGTCAAGTTAGCCAGAGAGCAGGATGCTGCATTCGTCCTGACATCAGCCGAAGGAGGACAAACAGTATCTGGTCTGGCACCGTCAGAGTTGTAGGGAGATGAACAGTATCTGACAGAGCAGAAAACCTACTAGCACAATGTTAACATTAACATTTCGGCTGACAAGGTATGTTTATGTGTGATGATTGCATCATGTGCTTACATGTTTTTTCATCTGCTGGTGAGTGCCATAACGACATATGATTAAATCAACACTCTAAATCAATCCAGTAAATCAGCGTCTCTAGCATAATAACACAGAACCTTCCTCCTTCTATACTACTTTGTCCCAATCAATGATCGAACAGCTTTCACTCTTCTAACTCTGCAGGGAATCTTGCATATTTCATGCTCATGTCAGCAGTTAAAATGAATCTATAGCAGAAGGCAGAAGGGCAAAGAAACTAAAAACTTCCATACTAAATACAATTTCAGACAAGCATAGGAGAAAATAAATCAGAAAAAACAAGTCAGGATTACAGACAGAACTGCTTAGATTCCCTAAACGAGACAATATGTATTATCTCATCTGGCAGTTTAGCATGACTGAAATGAAACATAATTTGTAGCTGACGCCAACTGGCAGGAGACAGACAAATGTTCATAGTAATTTTTGTGTTTTGTTAAAAATGTACTTCTGTCTTAAATTATAAGGAAAATGAAGAGAAGGCTTTTGGTCTGAAAAGTACAAGATTTGCAGATGCTATCCTGAGCTACTAACACAGAAAAATGTGTCTTGAGTTTTTAAAATTTAAAAAGACAAATCTAAAATTATGCCAAGTCAAATCTTCTACCCAGTACCCCAGCTCCCAAGAGCAGCCAAAAGCAGATGTCTGGGGAAGAGAATAAGAATAGTGTAAGTGTTTAGCCATACTTTCCCCAAATACTCTCCAGTCTCCAATAATTTGCAGCTCAGGGACTCTCAAAGCCAGAGGTCATGCTTATGTATTTAATAATCCCCTACAGACTTTTTCTTCCTTTCATTTCGTCCAGCCTCCCTTTGAATCAGTACAAATTTTCAGTACCCACTGCATCCTGTGGAGTTACACAACTTAATGATATGTGCATGAAACAAAAGTCCTCTTTTTGCTGTTGCGACCCAACACCTGCTAGTTCAATTTCCATGCTCATTAGTTCTTGCACTGGGAGAGACAACAAACAACAGATCCCTAGCACCCTTGCTATTACATTCATGATTTTCTAAAACTATAATCACACCCCCCCCCTTGTCTCTGTTCCTCACCAACTTAACTGCTCTTTGTATGGAAGGTATTATGCATCTCTGATTGTCCTTGCAGTACTTCTATGGTTCTTTTCCAGCTCTCCTGGATCCTTTTTGAGATGATGGTCCAGAAATGCACACAACACTCAAGATGCAAGTACACCATGGACACAAATGGTGGATTTGTGCTCTAATTCTTTAACACTCAATTATAAATCCCCAGATTTCTAACACTCAGTTTGCTTTTTTGACTGTGGCATACTTGTGGAATCATTTATTTTACAAATCTAGGGTCTTTCTTATATCCAAGAAATAAGCCAGCTCAGGGCCCATTGCTTTACAAGCAAAGGTAGGTCTGCCCTCCCTGCCCTGATATTTCATTAGTTTTTCTTCAATGCTAAGTTGGATATGCTGTTTTACTGCCTACCTACTTGGTCTTACAAAGTATTTCTGCAGGTGTTTACCTCTCTGAATAACACAGCAGTATATGCAAACTCTATAATCCTTTCTTTTGAATCATATATGAACAAATGAACAGCAAAGGCATTACAACAGATCCACATGCATCTCCACAGGTAACTTCTCTCCATTGCGACAACAAACCATTTACATCTACCCTTGGTTTTCTGCTTTCTTATCTGTGCAAGAAGCTTCACTTCAACTCCAATGGCAGCTTGTTTTCTTTAAGAGCCCTTCTGAAATCTAAGAAGCCTAAAAATAGAACTTGATCTCCATTATCTATATGCTTCCACATTTACAAGGCATTACTTCCCCTTCAAAAGTTTATGTTCTCTCTTTCCATTATCTCAAGTTTGTACAGGTGTTCACTATGTCTGGTCTTTGGCACACCTTTGTGTTACAGACAGCTGACATGCTCCTCTGTAGTTCCAAAATTACACCTGGAATCCCACTAAAATTGCCATGCATTTATCGTTTTCAGCCATTAACAGCACATGTAGCAGCTATTTCATTTTTAAACGAATGTGAATGAGCCCATTTGTTCTTGTTCGTTTTTGTCAATTCTTCTCTCTCTCCTGCCAATAGTTCAATTTGAGGCTGACCCTCTGATGAGTCTCCCACAAAACAGAATTCCTGTGCAGAAACCTTCATCAGTTTTTTCCACTGTGAACAGAAAAGCAACATATGCACTTATTCTTTCTACTATGGCCTTATCTTTCCTGAATGTTCTTTATATTTCCCAAAAATGTGCTGACCTTGCAGACTCTCTGTGGCAGACTTCCTGCTCCTGGACTTATTCCTCAAATTCTTTTTTAACCTGTCTTCTTATGCACATCTAATTCTGCCAGAGTTAGACATTCCACTTTTCCTCACACATAACAGCTATTGCCCTTGAACCTGTATTTTTCAGTGGGCTTAGATTATACAATGAACTAGTATTAGTATCACAAAAATAGACAAGGATGAAGGCTGACAGTTTTATGTGAAAATATTTACCTCTATCACCTGTAAATTAATGGAAAGACTAGAGAAGAAGGGAGGTTTCCCTCTGAGCATTAGTATCAGCATTAATTGCTTTTCCCAGTCTGCAGCACTGTCGGGAGTATGGCGATTTTTCCTTTCCACAGATTCTTCAATACAATATGGCTAATTTAAATCATTTGCACTACAAGGAAAATACTTTGTCTTAAAATTTTCTCAGTCCTCTATATTACCTTCCCCAAAAAGAATCATTACAAGGAGAAAAAGGAGAGTTAAAAAAGTATTTCCTTACTTAAGATAAGATTTCCAGTATTTTCAGGATCTGAATGATGTGATAAAGTAAGCTATTCTATTACCAGACAACGCTAATCTAGAAAAGATAGCGTGTTTATTAGATATTTATTATGATGAACTGGAGGAATGACCTGAAAAAATAGTGTCATCTTCAGTAAGAACATGTGCAAGATGCTACAGTTATATATATTATATGCAGTTATGTATTATATGCAGAAATAACCACCTATAAAAGGACCAGTGAGAACAGTGTCTTAGAACATGTATCCTTAGATGAGGATCTGGTGGATCACTGCATGACCATGAAAGAGTCATGGTGCTGCAAAGAACACATGCATCGTGTCAGCAAGTATGAAGAGGATGCCATAAAATTCTATTTAACATCATTAAAACCTCAAGTGGAATACCGTTTTAACCTGGATAAAACAAAAAAGATGTGACATAATGGAAGATAAACCAAAGAAAAGCAACAAAAATAACTGGTGTACAGAAAACAACATCTGTGAGGTTAAAGAATTGAGCTTAAAGAAACACCAGGCTATAGTAGTTAAGAAGCAATATAAAACACATTGTAAGAAAAATCAAAACAAAACAATTACTTGCTTTGTCAAACACAGATGCAGGATGAGCAGTTATAGTATTAAACTGCAACATGAAAGGTGTAAATTGAATAACATGAAAAGAAAATTTTCCCATGGCATGATGACTGTTGAGCTCCTTAGAACAAGTCACAGATGACAGATACGGATGATCCTAATCTCAGGCAGATGAATGAACTAGGTGACTTCATAAGAAGAAGACTAGCAGCCAAGAGCTGGAGAAATTATGCTGAAAGTTTGGACTTCTATTCTCTGACCTTGCCCAGACGTTCTTTAAACGTGGCTTGGAAGCAGACACACACTATGCAGAGTACAGTGCACACATGCGTACACAGCACTCCTGATGCACCTTAAAAGCAACAGATTGCGCATGGTGCTAGTTTTGGATGGGACAGACTTAGTTTTCTTCACAGTATCTTGTATGGGGCTGTGTTCTGGATTTGTGCTGAAAACAGCGTTGATAATATAGGGATGTTTCAGTTGCTGCTGAGCAGTGTTCACACACAGTCAAGGCCTCTTCTGCTTCTCACAACACCCCACCAGTGAGTGGGCTGAGGGTGCAGAAGTTGGGAGGGGACACAGCTGGGACAGCTGACCCCAACTGACCAAAGGGATATTGCATACCTTATGATGTCATGCTCAGCATAGAAAGCTGGGGGAAAAAGAAAAGATGTTTGAAGTGATGGCATTTCTCTTCTCAAGTCACCATTACATATGATGGATGGAGTCCTGCTGTCCTGGAGATGGCTGAACACCTGCCTGGCGATGGAAAGGAGTGAATGAACTCCTTGTTTTGCTTTGTTTGTGTGTGCAGCTTTTGCCTTACCTGTTAAACTGTCTTTATCTCAGCCCATGAGCTTTCTCACTTCTACCCTTCCACGTCCCTCCCTCATCTCTCTGAGGGGGAGTGAGCCAGCAGCCGCATGGTGCTTGGTTGTCAGCCGGGGTTAAACCATGACAACATCTGCTGTGCAATGCATGCAGTGTGCAACAGAAAAAGTAGGTAAACTCTGCTGATACAGGCTGGTCATGTGTCACTGAATTAGAACATTCCTAAGGCTCCGTTTTAACTGGACTTTCACCCTTCACATTAACATGTCCCCTTCTTGCACTGAGCAAGCTCAAGAAAGGCTGGATATTTCTGTACTCCAAGTTTGGCTGCGACGAAAGGCAAGCTCTAATTCAAGCTGTCAGGGTTGTTATGGAATGCAGTCTGGGTCACTTAGATATAAAGATTGGTTGAAGGTAATTACACTGATTTTATGCAGTCATGATCATGACTAATGACTGAATAAACATGTATGCGCAACACAAACCTCATGAACATTTCTGCAAACTGGACAGCTCTGCTAAATTGTCTAGCATCTCAGCAGAACAATCAGCTGGACAGTCTATGGAAAATCTTGCACACCAGCTGTCATGTAATATGTCTATTAGTAGCTTAAAGAAAACCTGAGAAAGAAAGATGAGAGCTTTGTTCACTCTTGAAAGGTAAACCATACCAAAGCAACACTGAGAAAAATCAATGCAGAAAGAGAACAGAGACATTAACTTTGCATGAAACTTTCTATTGAGCATAAAAACATGATTTCTTTATCATGACAAACTTGGTCCATCACTCAATGTTGAACTCATAATTTTAAATGGTTTTCTAAAAGCACAGAAACAAATCCACAAATATGACTGAATTTAAAGTTAACATATGTGCAACTAATCTCAATATGTAAAAACTATAAAATAATACATTACTATACTTAGACTAGAACTTACATTTGAAATTTTCTGGTAAACATTAAATTATGCAAACTTACTTATGCACAATGATGCTCGGGTTTTATCAGTGTCTGTTATAAAACAGAGTTACAATAGCTAAAATTGTCACAATGATGATGTAAACTTATGGCCTTATTTTGTGAAATAAGAAAATTCTATAGAAGGCTGAGAACTATAGCATTTGCATGAGATACTCACCACTGTTTATATTACAAGCACAATTCAACACATACTATTTATCAGTATTAAACAGTTGTGCTGAAAGATGCTACCATTCTTTGTACATAAAGAACTCTCCTAAGAAATTCTGTACAAAACCTGTTTTAGAAAACTCCAGACATCTGACAAACTGCACTCTTATCTACAGCACCTTCTCTTTCACAGATATTTTACTGCAGGAACGGTAACTGTATCTGCAGCACTGCACATATATTTCACTTGTCTAACATTACAGAAAAAGAAAAAAAGCCAAAACCAAACCACCTCTACATAGGAACATATTTTTTGTTACAGCTTTCCCTCCACAAAATTACTGTTTGCATAGGACATATCAAGGCAATGCACATACACTAAGAGACAAAACAAGTGTATGTAACCATTAAAATAAAGCTTCTCTCAAATGCATTCGCCAGTATGAAGACTCAGTGCATTAGCACAACCACTCACTTCAGTGATGAGGTCAGATCTTGACAAATGAAAGTTCAATGAAAACTCTGAAAAATCTGTTTACAATTATACCAGATGTAAGCCTTGCAAGCTGCAATTCATTGACCTATGTAAACTGATTTGGCTTTCAGATAATCTCCCGGTGAATACTATTGCAAAATCTATAAACACAGATGGCACCAACTGGCACTCTATCTGCAGTCTCAACTGAAGATCAAATACAGAGGCTGAATTTATCCTCCCACATCACAGGTGATTCTTTCCAAACAGGTTTAAAGGATTATGCCTGGAAGCTGAAACAAGAAAGCTCTGTCACAGCTACCCAAAGTCTCAGACACCCTGAAAAGCTGCACTGCTTGAATTAAGCTGGTTTAAAAACTGTACAGCTTTTAATAAACGAATGCAACATTAAATTCAGACCAGGCCTGGGTTATAGTTGCTACAACGATCACATTGATCATTTCTATTAGCAGTAAACTTACAAGAGTTTTTTTTCCTAAAGCACTGTAACTGAAGAACCTACTTGGGATCAAAAAGAATCTTGCAAGATTAAAAGGCCAACAACCTACAGTGATACATCAGTGCATATCAGTGATATAAGTGCAAATATCATTTGCATTATTGTTAAATTATTACTAAAGCCTACTATACAATTTTATGTACAAAACTTTGTGTTATTCATCTGGAACAGAATGACAGCATTAATACTATTGTTGGTGAATTGTCAGAATCGTTGAAAATACACACAATGTATGAAATGTCAGGTGTTACCAAACATGAAGGACAATTAGTGAACTCTAAAGCTAATTCAAACACAAGACATCTTCACTGATAAGACATTTAATTCCACGTATAACACATGAATCTATCAACACCTCCACTGTGTTTAAAATAATAAGACAAAGTAATTTGAAAAGGAGCATTGACACCAATGGTAATAGGGGCTGTACAGCTGCTTCAACAATATTGCGTCATTAATGTCTTGTAAGCACTAGAAGCTGTATAAAGGTGAAAATTACAAGATCCTGAAAATCAGCTTGAAGTAAGGCTTCAGTGTGTGTATGGGTTCATTTATCACAGTCCTCCCCTGGCTGCAACACAATATGATATTTTCTCCAGGACACTTTTTCCCTCTTTTTAGAGTACTTCTTTTTCATGGTCTATCATTTAGTTTCTATGTTTTCACCACAGGCTTCAAAGAAACCCTCAAAGAAAACCCCAACTAACAACATTTAAACCAATACAAATAAGAAATGTTGTAAGGAACAAATATCGCTGCAGCACTCTGCTCATGCAGTTATGTCTTAAACATTCTGAATTTTCCTTTGAAGAGCTCACATCTAACTTACTACATAGATCCAAGTGGAGAAAGATAGAATGAATTTGAGGACCAGAAGACAAGGAAAACTGGATAAATTAATCTTTAGCAACAGGCTGTGATTTGTTTTTTTAATTACTTATACTAAATCAGAAACTGGATCCTATTGACTGTGTAACCAGCACAACAGTCTCCAAATATCTTCTGCTGTGATTTATTTGTTCTTAGTCACGGAAAAGATAATTGCCCAATTGTTACATGTATCCCCAGAGTTCAGAATTTCAGATCTATTTCTGATTCACTCACATAGATCGGGCACATCTGCAGTAACTTGCTTGCTTTTGCAGCAAATTTACAATTTAATTGTTTTTTTCATTGTGCATTTTGTTTTCTTTGGAATTTCCTTCCAGAAAATTATCTTCTAGGAAAACACTTCTGGGAAAATTGATTATTCTCTGATTAACTGGTGTTGAAATGCTTATCCACAGTTTACGTCTGACCTCCTAAAGTCTAAACATAGGGAGAAACAAAGGCAATTAAAAAACCGTAAGATCTCAGATTAGCACTAAAATATTTTTTAAAATGCCTTAACTACTTTCAATAATATAACATGAAAACGACTGAAACTACTTGCTTTACTTAGAGGACTGTTTAAAAACAAAATAATAAAACTGTTGTTTACACAGCTTTCAGAATATCTGACCATACCTGCCCAGTGATTTTAAAAGACAAGTGATAACAATACTCCTTTGGCTTGTTTGTTTGTTTTTTAGTTTTCCTGGGCTTTACAAAGGCCCTACATTCAGCTTAATTCCAGTTCGTCTGTATGTAGGACAACAATTTTAAAAGAACACACCCTGTTAGGTCCACATTCCAGGGAAGATTTTTGGTACGATGACCTGGGAGATTCCTGTCAATTTTTGTGAAAGCTAGAAAACCTGAAGGAAAAAATAATCTAGGCAAAAGGTTTTGGCATCATTTTAGCAGATTTGTCAGCTATAATCACATCAGCAATTGTCTCTGCATCAAAGGGCTCCGAGAGACAGTACCACCTTCCAGCCACTTGACACCTCTGTCCTTGTTCCCAAGTGAGTTCAAAATGTTGAGATCCCAAATGATTTATGCGCCTTAGGTAGACAGCAAAGAAATGGGAACTGTTGTGGGGGAAGGGAGGTATCAAAAACAGTGAGGAAAGCAGCAAATGGGAAGACACAGAAAGCCCCTTTTCATGGGGAAAGTAGGAATGGGGACACAAAACAGCTTCTCCCATTGCCAAAAGCCACCAGCAGTTCAGAAGTTGATCTCTGCCCTCCTCCCCACAGGCTGGATGGTGCAAAGGGTCCGCCAACAAGAGGAGCCTTGTGTGCTTGTGCCAGTGCATGAAAGCACATGTGTGCGTGGGAAGTGAGGAGAGTTAGCGACAGCAGCAGCCATCCTCAGCCCCTCGCCGACCTTCATCAGGCAGGCGTGGTGAAGGGGAAGCCCAGCCACTTCAGTGGGGCTCTTCCTACATGAGGAGACTTCTTCCTTTTCCTCTTGGAACAAGCTGGCTTTAAGATGCTGAGGGTGAAATTCCTAGAAACTGGTGGTTGCCTACAGGGATCTTACATCAGCTATGAGCTGCCATGCCATGTTCAACACATCCCCTCGTGACGACCACTGCTTCTCCTTTACTGAGGCATCCTCCAACTAGTACTGATGTCTAACAGAGGAGAAGCTTCTGGAAATACATATTTTGATTAATAATAATTGTGTTCTTCACATCCCTCAGAACAATAATGAATCTTCCTTTTCCTGTAATTACTATTTAAACAATAATGACTGCATTGTATGCAAAACAAAACATTGGGTTTCTTGCCATTGCCACCTCTACAGTCACCTGCAGCCCAATCAGGTTCTGCTGACGCAACAGCATAAGGCACTTAATATGTCCTTGTCCTACTGTGTTACAGAACACCACACATAATTTTCACAGCTATGAGTCAGATCATGAAAAAGGATCACGACAGTCATTGCCAGCACTATTCCCGATCTAAACTTACCAGCCAAGCACAATCAAGAGTGACCCAGAAGATGTGGAAGAATTTGCTTTGATTAAATAGGTTAAGAAAAAAAAAAAAAAAGGACTATAACATTCTTCTAGAGAAATGCTATGTCCAGTCCCAGTGATTTATACTCATAAAAGCAAATGACACACTACTGTTACTTGCCTGACATGCGGGTACATCATCACCCAAGCATTTCCCAGAATGCTTAATAAAAACAGATGATTAACTAAACGAAAAGAAAAAAAAAAAAAAGGAAAGATAAAGTGGGCAATTTCCTACATACTGACTAAACTTACTCCATGACCTAGACAAAGAAAACCCGTGAAGAAAGCAGAGATGTGATTTAAGCTGGAGTGGCTGCAACTAGAAAATGCAAGGAAAATCAAGGAATGATCCCACAAAAATGTTTATGAGATAAAAGCCTCTCATTAACAACTGCCCTAACAGAGCAGACTGACAGTCTGTATATATCCTGCATCTAACAATGGGTAGGCATTGATAAAATACTCAAGAAAGTGCCAGAGATTAATTTGGATTATATTTTTGAAACATGTTTAATTCAGAAGAATAAATTGGAATATTGATTTTAGTGTCACTGACACTTTCTAATGAGTCACTCTTTGTCTATAATATATATTTAGGCCTCAATGAGTTACAGCTCTGTAAGGTTTCTGTGACCAAAGCAAACCCCCTGAAAACAAGTCTCCTTGCAGGTGTGAGCTTGCACAACCAGAACCCACTGCAGCAGTGGGACCAAGCAGATATTTTCATTAATGTATCTGTAATGGTGCCTAGGAATGTTTCCCTAAGAAAGCCAAGCCCTGAATTTACATACATAATATTTTCTCATAGATGAGGTCAGCTAGAGCTTTTTGATTTTTTCATTTATTCCTAATAACACATCTCTCATCGGGATGCACACACAGTCTCATCTGCTCATTTCTATCTCGGTGTAAACTTACTGCGATGGAGCAACCTAGCCGCTCTGCCACCAGGTACTGGCAGCACATACACTTGTCCAGACACAGCTCTGCCAGCCCGTGGTGTTTTACTTGACATTGCTCCAACGCACCCGCAACTTCTGAATTACAGGATCCAATCTCAGCAGTGTGTTACCACTGCTCCTGCGAGCGATGCCCGAAGCACGAGCAAACCTTCACTGGTAACTTGTGCCATCCACTTCTTGCTCTTTCCTAAACGACCAGAAGAAACAAAATATCCTCATCCTCCCGCAAGAACTGAGCCCATAAATGCGGGAGGAAAGAAGAACACGCCGCGGGCGGGAACGTGCCAAGGTGAGCTGTGAGCCCCTCTCTCCTCCGGGCAGCTGGCTGGGCAGACGGGCGGCTCCCGCTCGCCCTCCGCGGGCGAGGCCGCAGGTGCCGCAGCCCGTGGGTGCAGGCCTGGCGGGGGCACCCTGCCCTCGCGCTACCCTCCTCACGCTCCCTGTCCCGCACGGCGCCGCCATGGGACGCCGCCGGCGAGCGGCTGCCCCGCCGTTCCGCCCGCCCCAGGCCCTCCCGTTCCCACCCCGCTCCTTACGGCGCTTCCCGCAGGAACGGAACAGGAGGGAGCGGGGCAGCCCCCCGCCGCCCTCCCCGCAGCCACCGGCGACCGATCGGTGCTGTGTACGTGTGCGCGGGGAACCCCCGCCCAGCGCCGTCGAGCTCCCGCCCGGTGCCGGGCGGCGGGAGCCCCGTCCCGCCGGGGCGGGCTGATCGGCGGCACCTCCGAGTTGGAAAGAGATCAGGCGGGAGGGAGGCAGCCCGGCGGCTCCGGTCACCCCGCCGGGTCGCTCCCTGGTTCCCCGGCCCCGCGGGGAAGGTGCGAGCGGGTGCCCTCCCGTCCCGCCGCTTCGCCAGCGGACGCAGGGCGGCTCTCGCCGGCGCCACAGCCCCGTCCCCGCCACCACAGCCCCGTCCCCGCCGTTACCTCCGCGCCGTGCCCCGTACCCCGCGGCGCCTTCCCAGCCTGTCCTGCGCCTGCAGCCCCGGCTCGCGGGGAGCTGCAGCCCGGCCGCCGTACGGCCAATGAATGGAAACGCGCCCAGCGGCTCCCGTCCGCCCTCCCGCCTCCTCGCAACTTCAGCGGCGCCGCCGCCGCCTCACCTCCGCCAAGCAGAGCGGCTCCCCAGCGCCAGGTCTCCGCTTGCGTCGCCGCCTCCGGCCCGCACCCCGCCGGGCTCGTCCTCCTTCGCTCCCGCCGCAACCATGCACCGAGGGAAGTGGAATGGGACCCCAGCGAGCCCCGACCCCGCCGCCCCCAGCCGGAGGGAGAGAGGGAAAGAGTCGCGGCGAGGGGCGGGGAGGGACGGGACGCGGCCGCCCTGCCTTGCCCAGGACCGGCCCCCTCACACTGACGTCCCTCGCTCTCACACCGCCGGCCGCGGCGGGATGCCCGTGCTGGGGCGGGGGAGAGGCCGCCCTTAGCGGGGCCGAGCGGGAGACTACCGAGGCGGGGGAGGCCCCGTCCGGCTCGCCCTGGGCCTCGGCGGCAGCCGCCGCGGCGGGACGAGCAGCCGGCACCTCGGCCACGGGCGGCCCGGTGTACCCCCCGGCCGGGGTGATGGGTGTCCCGGGGGCTGGCCAGAGGGGAGAGGCTCTGGAAACAGTCCAAGTAAACGCTGACTCGCCATCCTGGTGGTCTAAATAACGAACGGTCGTCCATTCGCCTCCTCCAGTCGACAGGCCAGGAACTGGCACTGGCCTGTCCGACGGGCAGTGCTCACCCGGGATGAACTATCGCACTTCTCATCTGCCTCCTTGGACCTGGCTGTGGAGGATGCATTGAACTGAAACCAGAAATGCTAAACACCAACTCCCCACATTTCCAAACTTTCTACTTAGTCTAGACCTTCTGAAAAAAAATGCAGTTAATACTCATACAACATACCTTGCAAGAAAATGCCTCAAAAATTGTCTGCAAACTTTCTGTTTTGGAACATTTCCCCCAGAATGAAAAATTTCCCACTAGTCTCATTTTAAAATATCAGTTAATACTCTTTCAGTTTCAAGACAGCAATCTGATGACCCAGACTTTTCAATAATTTTGTAATCTTAAAGTGTCTTAAGACGTCTCATGCTAAACATATACGTGTCTACTGGCAGCAATACTCATTTAAAGCTTCTGCAGAGAAAATTATGGTTTAGGCTTGGACACGTCTCTGCATGCCTCTGCCATTCCCTGCTGTTGTGTCTTCATGTAATACACTGATGGTTGCAAGTGGATGACAGGTGTCTAACTTCATACAGCTCTTCTCAGTATCAGCTTCACTTGCTGGATTGGAACTGCCTGTTGCAATAGATAAAACCAAATTTATTTACCAAAATTTATTTACCAGATGGGTAAATCACAGAATCACAGAATGTTACACATTGGAAGAGACCTCAAAATATCACCTAGTCCAATCCCCCTGCCAGAGCAGGAACACTCAGATGAGGTTACACAGGAATGTGTCCAGGTGGGTTTTGAATGTCCCCAGAGAAGGAGACTCCACAACCTCCCTGGGCAGCCTGTTCCAGTGTTCTGATAACCTTACAGAGAATAAGTTTCTTCTCATATTTAAGTGGAACTTCTTGTGTTCCAGTTTGAACCCATTACTCCTTGTCCTACCATTGGTTGTCACCAAGAAGAGCCTGGCTCCATCCTCATGACACTCACCCTTTATATATTTATGAACATTAATAAGGTCACCCCTCAGTCTCCTCCAAGCTAAAGAGACCCAGTTCCCTCAGCCTTTCCTCATAAGGGAGATGCTCCACTCCCTTCATCATCTTTGTTGCCCTGCGCTGCACTCTCTCCAGCAGTTCCCTGTCCTTCTTGAACTGAGGGGCAAATAAATCACCCTGGGTATCTCAGAGACATAAATTAACTGCTACACCAATGCAAAATTCGATTTGCTACAGCTAAAGCTGTCCTCCTCCTGGGAAAGAGTAGAGTTCTCTTTTTCACAGCTATCAGAGTGGTATCTTTCACAAACACTGCATTTACTTCAAGCTATGATTTTGAGCTGCATTACTCTCTCATTCTGGTGATACAGAAGGATCAATGCAGGCTGGCCCTGCTGACTGCTTGGGACTCCAAAGGCTTCAGCTGTGCAGGGGAATACTCCATCTGACTGGGTCCAGTTGTTGGATATGTGCCTTCTTAATTAGTATCTGCTCAGAAAAACAAAAGTCAATTCATGTCTTCCTAAATGTATAGGTTTAGGAGGAAGAAACAAGCACCAAAAAAAATTGAAAACTTATATTCCTGTGGCAGAAACATTGAAAACATACACAGGTATCTACACTTATGAAAACAGAGCATATGCTTTCATGTCTGCTCATTGCCAAACTTATATCTGCATGCTACTTTTCCCCTTTCTTTCTGGACAAGTCATCAAAAGAAACATTCTAAAAAGGCCTTGTTAGAGACATTTTTGTTCCCATTAACGACTCTGAAAACTCATTTTCTACAAAATAAGGGTGTCTTTGTAAAGCTGAACTCTCTTTGACCTCCAAGAGCAGCTACTTTAACATACAATAGGAGACAACTCAATAGGCCTGTCCAAAAATAAACATCTCTTTAAAGAATATTTTAACCCTAGAGACTTCACACAAATACAGCAGTCACCATGTTACTTGATAATACAAAGTTATTAATTTTCAATAAGCTATAATACCTTTTACATTCCAGCTTTTGAGTGCACTTTGAGTTAGTCTCTCTAACAGATGGCTCTACAACTTTTGGATCGGAGTTTTTCCAAACAAATAAATGCCCCACACCATTTCAAAAGGATGCATTGGAACCATGACAGTCCATCAGTCAGGTGAAACCATAAAGTATAAAACCCACATTGCAAATATTCTTGTAGAAAATATTTTTTTTTTTTCACTGATCATCTATTAACGAATAAAAAGATAAAGTGCCTGTTGATTTAATAAAGCTTACTTTGAATGAAAGGAAATAATTATTAATGCATCTCTGCTATATTAATTTATGAAGTTTGCTTGTAAACATAGACACCCATGTGTGTTCAAATCACATATAAGTCTCACTGTAATTAACAGATGTGATAAGGAGTGATGTTGTGATGGATGCTGTTGTAGTGGATCCAGTGGCAACAGCAGCCTCTTCTTTCTCTTCCATTGTTTAAAAATTGTTTGCTATTTAAAAATGCACAGCAGGAACAGTTACAGAGTCCTGCTATCAGCACTTAATGTCTTGGAGGCTTACCAATTCGATAAAGTCATTGCTAATGGGAATGATCACACTGGATAATAAGAAAATTATAATCCACATAACACTATATTTAAGTCTTTAAGAAACTGATTACTGACTTGCAGTACTGCATGTAATACAAATGGCAACCACTAGGCTTAGTTCATTTTAATTTGGGCTATTGGATAGTCCAACCCCATCAGGTGCTGTCTGGTCCTCAGCACAGATTGCTCCAGTTAAACTTTTGCCATACTACCCTGGATGCAGAAACTTGCATGCCAATCTCAGTGCACCAGGTTGTGGGGCCGAAAGAGACTGCGGCAGAGAAATACAGTCATGAGCAGGTAGTTTTTACTAGGAGGTAGGAAGCAGCACTCTGAAATCCCCTGATTTGGCCCTGAAGGCCAAGGATTGGGACCCAGACAGATCTAAGCATAGCATATTATTTTCTTAATTTGAAATGCTTATTTATTTGGAATTGGTGTGAGGAACTTGTTATTTCCTTCTATTGAAGTAGCGGGGTTTTAATGCTAACTAATTATGATACTGGCTTTGATGTGCAGCTCTACACATTTTTATTTGGATTATCTGAAACCAAACTGCACAAACAAATAACTCATCACCAGAACATAGCACATATGCACTATCCAAACAGGAAATGGAGACATCCAACAAGCACACTTTGGATTAAGTAATATATGAGATGGAAAAGATGATTATAATGGTTTTTCCTCTTGCTCATAGATCTTCCCATGTATTAACTTTGTAGGCATTCATTTGTTTAGACAGTTTTCCTCCCTAAACATGGGTTTATTTATAACCCCAGATAGTAATACCTGACATCATTTTGATTGATCTATTTATATTCTCTGTGGACTGTAAGAATGACGGATTATTTTACCCTGAAATTTCCTGAAGTTCACCTGAACAAATACAACCTTGGATGTGGCCCAAAAAACATTATCTGAAGGTTTTAAGAATAGAATATAGACAGGGCAGACAAAACAGGATAGCAGAAAGTACAACCAAGAAGGCTATGACATCCAAATAACCAGCAAATAACATGTAAGTTGGAAAGCAGAACAGACACTATTTGGCTCAAAATTAAGCTCTCACTTAGTCTGTGAGTAGTCACTGGAAACTATTAAAAATATTGGAGAAGATACAAAAATGTCTATATGGTGCCTACAAAAAGCTAAAACTGAACAAAGGGAATATCATGTATGCATACTGCAATTAGAAGAAGTAGTTAGACTAAACAGCAAATCAATCTCAACTTTATAAGCTTCGGATATATTAATATTAGATTTGTTCCCTGATTGTATTTACTTGCCTATTTTTTTAAGTTGTTGCTGTTCCAAAACCTTCTCACTATTTTTGTTGAAATGAATTATGGCCTGACTATAGAAACACACAAGGAAGAATTTTACTGGAGAAACATAATGTTGGAAAAAACAATGCTAAAGTTGGAACTTGTCCTACAAACTCCAGTGAAAATGGAAAGAGAGGAGTTAAGGAGGCAGAAAATGGTGGGAAATACAAAAAGAGACGACTCAGTTCTTGAAGAGCTGAGGAGTCAGAGGGAATTGAGTGAGGGCATGGGTATTATTTTATTGTGGTTTGTTTGTTCTTCAACCCCAAAGAAAAACAAGATGTAAAACATTAGCTGAGACAGATCTCCAAGAAAATGTATCTTTCTCATGTAATGCTTGTTTTTGTTTATCGCTTTCAGAAATCTCAGTTCCTGTAAGCACTTAGTTATGACATTTAATTTTTCAGTAGTTCATTCCTCTGGTGTCAACGAGCATACGGTGTTACAGAAAATAACCTGATCCCTCTACTTTACAGCCACTGACAATAGGGACAATATACACACACACACACAAAAAGACATCTGAAGATGAAGAATGGAGAAATCCATGAAACTCGTCTGTTATAACTTGTTTTACCATAGCTTCTAGGAACCTTGGTCATGGATCAGACTCATTCACACTATACTATAAACACAGTAAAATGAGAGTATCCTGGCCAGAAACATCTTACACTATAAGCAAATCAGACAAAAACCACAATGCCTAGACACAGACAAGTAGAGGAATGCTGAGAACTAAATAACAATAACTGATGAGATTTTTTGGCAAAAGTATTTTCTTCTTCTTCTTTTTTTTTTTTTTTTTTTCCTAAATAAAAAGGCTCCAAATCAATCATCATGGATTGTTTATGATATAATGGACATTTTGGTAGCAAATGAGAGATGAGAAGAGGCTGTGGTTAAGCTAAAAAGGACATTCAAAATTATCACCTTATGTTGTAGATAATAAAAAAGAGTGCAATAGCACCCTGGGTAGATAACAGCAGTATCATACAGAGTTCAGAGAAAAGGGATGTTGTAGTTCAAACACAAAATAAAGTTCATCTGAGAGTTTTAGCCTTGAATTGACAGAAAAAATACTGTCTCCAAGTTATTATGTACAGAGTCAATGTACAATATCTAGATTATCTGCACGTAATGACCTAGGGAGAGATCAGTGCTGAGTGGCAGAAAGCATGGAGATGTTGCCTGTAGTGAGAAAGGGAACTGCAAGAAGGTTTGGAAGGAAGGGCTGGTCTCAGTCTTTAACCTTAGTGAGTTTGAATTGATGGCTTAATTGCAAAATATCCAGAGATATATCTTGATCTTTTTGTCTCCACAGGAGAAAGAAATTTAGGGTGAATCAGGAAAGTTAGTTTAATAGTGTGCAGATTATTTTGATCCTAGGAACAAGTAAAGGGGACAAAGGACAGAACTGCTTAGAGCTTCCATGGGAAAGTGATGCAGAAAACTCTTCCAAGACACGCAGACCAATGCAAGGCAACAGCATGCATTCATTAAAATAAAAACAAATTGAAAAAATAAGGTCAGTTAGAACAGTGTCTCAAGACTGAGACCTTTAAAAAGAGGGCAACATAAGAAGAGATGAAGTCTTTTGGTGGGTGTCAAGAGATCTCTGTTGATCCTGGTTGAGTATTCTGAGATCTCACATTCCAGCTCTGAAGCTGGTGTTTTGGGGGCAGTAATTGTTAAACTAATTTGGGACTTAGGCATGTGTGGTACAAGCAGGAATCTACCACTGTATTTTAAGCAGGCTGTAATTGAATGCAGACACTCAGGCTCACTGAAGGGATCCAGATTTATCACTGTGTCTAATCCGTACTTTCGAAACACATATTATTGTAAGTAGTATGAAAAAAAGCTGTCTAGCCAAATAAATGTTGCCTGACACAACAGCAGTAACAGCTGTGTTATCTCCTTTCCCATAATCTGGGGCTCTAGGACACAGAATATTTCTAAGTGCACTTTGAGGCAGTAATTCATGGGAATTTAAATTAGTAGTATCCTTTCTACTGAACAAACCGAGACGCTCATTGGGTATAAATAATTAAAGAGCGTATGTTTAAAATATAACATTCGTCTATTGAAATTCCCACATTAATACCCAGTTATGATAATCTATTTCTCTTCTAATGTCTTAAAATCTCTTTTCATGTCCTAAAGAGTCATAAGAGAAAATATATACAGTCAAATGATTTAATGATCTTGAGCAGGATCCTATGCACTTAATATTTGAAATTACTCTACCAACTCATATATCCAGTTGAAAAAAAGCAACTCCAATATGTTCTTCAACTTCAAGCTTATTTATCACATATATGGCATTTTCTAGAGCTTTGTCTAAATATCCTACAGTCCTACTGGAAACAGTCTAGTCCTATTTCTAGGAATTATATACCTCAAAATTATTCAATATTTTTCATTCACCAGTGCTATCCTCATTAGAGATAGGAAAAATCTCAAAGATTATAACATTGCCAAGTTTTTCAAAGCAATTTAAAACTTGAAGAAATTGCTTAAGAATTGGGAAGATTCACCCAAACTATCCAAAGAAATTCAGTGACACAGGCTTCTTACTCTATAACCCCTGCTCTCGATTAAATGCTTGAAACCTTTTTCAGAATTAAAATGGGCATCCCAGTGAACAATCCTGCTTGGGAAAGAAGTGAACCATGGTTACACTAAGGCTTTCTAAGCTCCATGTGGAGTGTCAGTGAGACCCACAGCAACACAAATCAGAGCAGTTACAGACACCAACTACTCCCACCGACAGTTTGTGCTGCTTTTGAGCTAATTTCCACACATTCCCCATATTCAAGGATGGGAAGTGGATTCCTAGCATATTTCATGCTTATCTGGATGCTCAGGATTGTACACACTGACCATGGCATTGCCAGAATGGAGAAGGAGGAAAAAATGGTGATACAGATTGGATTTTGGATTCCCCTTCTCAGTTTTGTCTCCTTTCCACACCTTGAACTCTAATAAAACTGCTCTGACAGAAGATAAAACAATCCTTTCTAGCCCAGAAGTCTGAAATAGTAGTCTCTCCTCATCTTTACTTGTCAGCCATCTGTAATAGGGCACTTAAAAATGTTTTTGAAATCTTTTCCCTTTATTGTCCCATGTGTCTCTAGTTTCACTCTATTTTCCATTCTTATCAGAAATGTATTGGAACCCTCCCTACTTCTGAATATAGATAATATGAAATGATCACATCCATCTCCAAAATGAAATTACATAGCAGGCTTGATCTATCAGCTTGTTATTTCCAGACTGTGGAAAAGAAGGATGGAATTCTCATTCACATGCATATGGTTAGCTATACTGTGTTGAATCACACTTTCACTTTGATCCTTGTTTTTCCCTCAGAAGCATTACTTTCTGTTTTGAAGCTTATTGAATGTAAAGCCAAATTGGAAAGAATGCAGTCTAGTGCTTTTGCCAACACTATATATTTTGGTTAAACCACAACTCTGAAAATAAACAAAACAAACAAACAAACAAAATACCCAACAAACCAAACAAACAAAACTACGCAAAAAGAGTTGTTCTGTGTTTAAATTTGAGTTTTCTGAGAAGTAACGTTTTCCATCTGCTTGGACCTTGCTACAAACTATTCCAATATACTGATGATTCAAAAAATTAACCTTTGGAGAACATACTGTACAAGCCATCTTCATTAAGAGAATCTATTACATTTTTCCAGAAGGCAGTTAGACGTAATATATAATTTTAAAAATAACCCTGAGACAGTTTTAGCTATAAAATACCTGCAACACCCATCAAATATGAATTCAAAATAATATTACAGGTTAGAGCAATTCTCTCTCAAAAACAGCCTGCAATATCATTAACGCATCCTCCACATCCTCTGGGGCTACATCATGTTCATGTTAATAGCCCAACTAGAGTACTAATCTGACATGTGTCAGATTAAAGAGCTTCAGATGTCCTAAGTGGCCTGGAGGCACACAACAGCACGTCTCTTCCAAAGAACGGGAGATACACACAGTGCATACTTAACGGTAATTTGGGGCCGACATTTTAATGTAGAGGATCAAATGCAGTTTATACAAACTGGAAGATCCTGGATCTTGCTAAAACAAAACATTTGTAAACTAATTGGGGAAATGTCTTTAAACTTGCATGCTGTATTTTTGATATGGCTCATTTACTGACTCCAGTACCAACTCCCACCAGGTGGCTTTTGTCTGTCAATCACAAATCACCATTAAGTACTAGGAGTTACAAGGATGTAGCAATTTCCTTGTAACTGGGCAAACTACAGAGTATGACAATATTAACTTCCTTGTTACAAAGCCATGCATTCTGAATTTTAACAGAATAATGTAAGACATACAAAGAGGTTTATGCTTGATACTTTAAAAATTCAAAAGCTTTTGAAATGAGATTTCAATGTGCAGTGCAGCATACAACACTATATTTAAGACAGCCTAAACATTAGATTCTTTTAAGCAGCATATACTGAATAAACATGGAAGAGTGAGCAAGCATTTGCTTATAACTAGCAAAAAAAATTGCCAATTTTACATTATTTTGAAGAAAACATATAACCTCAGAAGATGTTCAGAGAGCTCGAACAGGAATCCAGAAAAAAAGCCTGAAATTTGTGTCAGCACACTTTAAAGTGTTCTGATACTTGAAGCCGTTATGACAAAGTAATGGAATTATTTTTTTTTAAATAATAATATAAAAAAATAATGCAATAAGCTGTTACTTTTTATACAATGTATTGAAGTGCTTGTCTTCACATAAAGCACAGTGCTTCATGAAGCTTCTTTGAAAAAAAATGTACCTTTTCATTAAAAAATGGCATTTCTGTAAAGTAATACTCTAACTTTGTATTTCAACTTAATAATAGCTTTTAATTATTATTAAGCCACAAAAAAGTTCATTGAATGTTTTGGTTCTAAATTCCATGCAACTGAGCTTACTTTGTTTTAGCAACGAAGTGGTGTGCTGCCTAAAACAAACTTTGAAAACAAATTTAATGACTGAGAAAACTCTGCTGAAGTAGCCTGATAATTAGGATTTATGCCCTTTCCCTCTAGAGAGCATTGTCTTTCTCCGATTATTCACTGGAAGATGAATCCATCACTTTGTTTGATATGGTATCTCTATATCAAGAATGTGAAAATCTGCTGCAATATAAATAGGGGACACCTAAAGATGAGTTTTTGCTGGTCTAGAGGCTGAGGATTCTGGACAACAGGCTCTTAAACTTTTTTAGAGATCCAGCCCTAGGAAAAAATACGTAATTCTAACCACCCTTGTCTTTCCTTTAAAATAAATACATTTTCATAACACTTCCTTTCACTGTATTGCTTATTTACCCTTCAGGCACATATACGTGTATGTTAGTATGGGGGGCTGTTCGAGATATTAAACTCAGGCTTCCCTGCTGAGGCTGCACCTCGAATCCAATGTTCGGTTTTGGGCCCCTCACTACAGGAAAGACATTGAGATGCTCGAGAGTGCAGAGAAGGGTAACAAAGCTGGTGAAGGACCTGGAGCACAAGTCTGATGAGGAGCAGCAGAGGGAACTGGGGCTGTTTAACCTGGAAAAAAGGAGGCTGAGGGGAGACCTTATCACTGTCTACAACTACCTGCAAGGAGGTTGTAGCATGGAGGGTGTCGGTCTCTTCTCCCAAGTAACAAGTGGCAAGACGAATGGAAATGGCCTCAAGTTGTGCCAGGGGAGGTTTAGACCGGATATGAGGAAAAGTTCCTGGAAAGGGTTATCAGGCATTGGAACAGGCTGCCCAGGCAAGTGGTGGAGTCACCATCCCTGGAGGTGTTTAAAAGATGTGTAGATGAGGTTCTTAGGGACAGAGGTGGACTTGATGGTGTTAGGTTAATGGTTGGACTTGACAATATTTAAGGTATTTTCCAATGCCAATGATTCTATGATTTTATGATTATAGGAACTCAATATTTGAATCCTTGTCTTAAAATAGGTTGATAGTTCTTCTGGAAAAAGGTAATTATTTTTTTCACAGCCCTTACAACTACATACACTGTGAACACTGCTGCACTGCCTCACAAGGGATTTAAATTTCTCAGCCATTCATTTGAATTTGTATGTGTTCAGTGATAACCCTGTCTCCTGATGAGTCAATTGCCTTGTCTCTGTGAACTAATCAAAAATCTTTTTCCTGTCTTTTGGGCAATTCTGACTACAGTACAAAACTTGTTTCCACAATAGTTATCCTTGTTAAAGACAGTTAATTCAAGAACTCTTGGATCACACACTTTCAAGCAATAACACAGCCTTTTATTTCTCAAAGATTCTCTCACATACTAAGTGAGTCTTGGCAAGTCATGCTGCATCTCTAAGTATTTTGTGTGTAAGTAGAAAACTTTAAATTATATTTAAATTTTAAATTGCATTTGTTTTTCATTTCTCTGAGAATTAAATTATCTTACCAATATGGAATAAATGATCTACATTAAAACATGAACAAAAATGCTTATCTGGAGATAACATTAATGAAACACTACAGCGATTAGTCCTAGGAATTTTTGCTTTCCTTATTTGAACAGATAAGATGGAATCAAGACAATAGCTTGGAAGCTCAGTATTTCCATTTAGCTGCAGACAGCACTGATATTACAAGGACACTAATTATTGAGAATAATAAGGAAATAAGAAATGAGAATTAAAATACCACAACTGATTAAAGGTAAACATTGTTAATAATAATAATTATAGGGCTAATAAATTAAACAGGAAAGAGAAAGGAAGAAACTAATTACAGAGAAAAATAAGGCACATATTGACCAAGAGTAGGTTGCATACTCATTAGCGCATGCTTTTCCCACAGTACCAAATATCCATAAAGAGCAGTAGTGTAAAAGAAAATTCTGACATGCAACCCAGAGTAATGGAAATTGCAGTTTCATTGAGTAATGATTTTACTTAGCTATTACCTACAACTTAGGGCCTGGCATCATAGCCAAATTCAATAATTATACAGTACATCAGCTGTAGTACACCAAATAATGCTGTGCTGGCCACAGCACAGTAACAAACTCAGCTAACTATCCCACTGAAACCTGCAAAATTCATGGTTTTGCTAGGTGAGTTAGTTTTAGCAAAATGGCAAATTTCAGCTGCTACTGTTTCTCTTAAGAGATCTTTTCAAGTCTTTTCTTATTTGGTAGTTGGGGGGCAGTTACGGAAGAAAGCGGGAGGCACATTTGCAAAGTCACTGAATGACAAGTAAGTGAAAGTCGTATCTTAACATCAAAACTGATTTAGTTGGCTATCTGTCCTGGGAGTCACATTTGGTTACAAATCCTTGAGGCAGCACTCAGAGAAATTCTTACGGAAGAAAATTCTCGGTATAATTTAATAAACTGAGAAGAATTAGACCTGTTTGCTCCAATAACAGGAAGCATTACGTTTTGCCTGGGAATTCCCAGCATGGCAGGGACACACTCAGTACACATGGTCATTCTGAGGGCTGCAGGAAGACAGGAGATGGAGCAAGGTCATTAAGAAATGGTTCCATGCAGCAGTTTCAGGCCAAGTACTAAACAATGAAAATTAGTATTAAAGCCACTATTAATATATGGAAGATATGTTCTGTCTTTGGAACAGCAAACACACAAAATCAGCCTTGTATGGCAAGGTGCACATGGTTTCCCAATGATGTAACAGCAGCAAAATTAACAAAACTCTAAGCTAAGCGTACAGCAGAAGCTTTTTTGTATGTCCTCTACTTACTGTGTGTATGCCAGTCCTGTGGATTCACATTTTTGGAACAGTCACCATTCCTAACAAGTTAGATTCTTGTGGTTTTGGCTATCTGATTTCAATTGAAACATCTGACTCAGAGCCAAATCATGGTCTTTCCAAAGCTGATTGTAGGCCAAGTGGACTTCAGGGAGCACCAATAGAGTATATGCAGGAAAAAGAAACAAACAAACAAACAGAGTTCTTCTTTTCTCTTCTCTTCCAAATTAATTAAAGAACTCTTACGGCCCTGAACCTTCATTAGTGCTATTGTAATAAGATTAAACTAAGCAATCCCTCTTAAACAAACAGCAAACAGGATTTATTTCTTCATAGTGTGGTCATAGAAAATAAAATACAGTGAATAAATACTTTGCAACTCATAGGTCTACTAGACTATTTGAATGACAGGCATCTTCCATTTTTCTTGTGTAAATACAGAGAAAGAACTGTAGACTAATTCAAACTAATAGAAGTCAAGATTTTTCTCTGTACTTGGAGAAACCCTGTTAAGATTACCAGAGAAATGGATGGTCCATACCAGAATTTGAACAAATTATAATAATGGCTCGAGGCAGAGATCCAAAAGAGGTTACACATTTAGGCATTTAATGAATCATCTGCAATGTCCTTTGCTGCAAAAATTAGTTTAAAATTGAATTAATATCTACTTAAAAACTATTAAAGAAGAAAAAACTTATTAAAATGCTCAGCTAAAATAACATAAACAATTTAATAAGTAAATCAAAGCCTTAGGGTAACACAGTTGTACAGTAAGTAGAACTACATTCAGCATCTTTATATCACTTTAATTTTCTCCTAATGTTCAAACTAATAAAGATGAAAGATGTGTTTTTTAGCCCACTAGTGCAACATTAAAATTCAGTTTCACTGATTATAACTCACTAGCCCTTTTTCCTCTAGTAATTTTATTTTAACTATATAATTAGGATTTCCTGTTGGCTTTTCCTTTTTTTTTGATTACAGTCTTTTCTTATTTAAATACAGCAGGCATTTATATCTCTAACATCTTCCAGAACAGTACCAAAAACAGTACCAAAAACCCCTACCAGCGACAGCAAAGAATGCATAAATGAGTGACCCTTAGACTCATGAGTCAATAGAGAAAGTTGATATAATACACCCTCAACAACAACAGCATATTCTGTCAACTCAGCTGAAGTTGACAATATCATCACATCTGCGACAGAGGTACAATTATAGCTGGAAGATTCCCACAGCCCTGCCAGATTCCTCAAGGGGATTAGCACTTGTCTTATTGCAGTACACAACAAAGACATTGTTAAAATATCAGTGCATCAATCAAGAGGAATTTGGAGACTTTGAAGTTTCAGAAAATAAAACGACAGTGTGGGAAAAAGAAGCAGTTACAATAGTTAAGTGCAGTTATGTTCATCTGATTTAGTTAAATGACACACTCTCTGATGAGAGTTTTATTTTTAATTTGTCAGTAACAAATTTAGAAATAACTTTAAATCGTTAATTAATATCAATAGTTACTTGAAGGTACTTCAGCTTTATGTGATCTTTCCCACACAGAATAAACTAGCAAGATATAAAGGAACATTAATCAATGCTAACCATGAATCTCAGGCTCCTAATTAACAGAGTACAGAGCCTGAGCGTGCATTTCCCTATGCTATTGCTAGTGTTCCTTCCTCCCTGCAGCTGATTTCAGAAGGTGATACAGAACATCTAAGGTGGTGGACCTATTAAGAGCAGGGTGTAGTAATTACCAATGCATTCTCTTCTAAATCTCTCTCTGCTTTGTAGGCAATGCATAAATTTCAGCTGTATAACATGCACTGATAAGAGTGACAATGAACAATACCCACATAATTTCCTATAAGCATAAAGTCATTGTGCTGGAATTTACTGTTGCGACCTCTTATAGTAAACATACAGAAATATGCAGGCTTTTGTTAATTTACGTGAATTGTTTCTGTCACCATTTGGGTATGGATCCAAGCTACATGTCATATGCCAAAGGTGCCAACTATAAGGATGCGCTCAAACTCAAGATACAAGAATTTACCAAACCTTACTATGATTTCCCAAGAAATTTGCACTATCTGCAGCAGTGAACTTCTCAGAACTTCTTATGTAAGTCCAGCAAATATCACAGCTTTAAGAAATGTTCTAAAAATCAATATATCTTCAAAAGCACCTCTAACAGATTAGTCACAGAAGTGGATGAAGTGCAGCACAAATATTGAAAGCACAGAGAACAGCAACTAGAGATTTCCTACTACTACTCTCCTTCCCACATTTGTTCCTACTACAAACAAGTCTTACAGAAGTTTACACAGTTCCAACTGAGTTTGCAGCTCATGTCATGCTTGACAAGTCTTTCATTGCAAATAGTCTCATTTTTTTCAAACAGCACTGACAACTTCCAATGAAGTCAGAGGGCATGCTGACACCAGCATGAATTTGAACAAATCCTAAATGACAACAAGCAGCCAAAGCAACTGGATAACCTTCTTAGTCGAGAGTCCACAGACTTTGCAATGACTTTTGAAAAAATATATATCCATCGTTTACAGCATCACAGAAAGATGAATAAACAGAAATGACAGCAGCAAGTAAAACTTTATGGCAATATGCTTGCTCTATTCAGTGTGTTACAACCATGTTCTACAACTGATGCAGCCAGTGGGCATTGGATGGGCAGGCTTGTGCACTGTTAGGACAGAAGCGTACTTGGATAGACATACTGTGCTCACAAAAATTGTCTGTTTTTAAATTGTATAGCTGGCTTTAACCATCACCATATTATTGGCAAAGAAATAACGAGCCTGTCAGAAAGAAATTACAGACTGACTGGAGCTGAGTTACTCATTCTAGTCATGAAAAGATCCAGTTGTTACCACTACATAAATATGCAGAAGCATGCCACTGCCACATGCTTGCTAGAGACCAGAAATTTTTTAAAATGTAGAAAAAAAGGGACTAATATCTTTCTAATACCATAATACTTATTGGTATAAACTAGCATAATTCAGGTGGCTACAGTACAGCCGTATCAGCCTCCTAACATGAAAATCTTGACTCTTCCATAACTTTTCACATTCCTCAAGAGTTTGGAACAATAGAGCTGAAATTGCAAATTCTCAGTGAAACGTGCATAACTAGATGCTGTGATGAGAGCAGGAACTGACAAGATAAAGGCCAGGTCATGAAGCTTTCAGTTTGTACATGCCAACAAATCATTAAAGGTGTGTGAGGATTTGCAAATGCTACACAATTTGAAAATCTGTCCTGCCTTCAATTTTTTGGTTTACTGCCTTTGAGAGAGGAATGAAGAGTGTCAGATTACAAAGTGGAATTCCTACTGCTGACCAGAAAACATTGGATTTCCTTGTTCAGACCCTAAGGGAAAGAACAGTAGCCACTGTTAGGGCTTTCTGGAACTTGATTTCTAAGCAGCCATGTAAAGCTAAATACGGGTCTGTTTTAGAACTACAGAAATCTACCAGATTTACTGGGCTCTCTGTCTGGATGGGCTTTATTACGGATCTGCCAAAAGAAAATTCTATCTTTAACTTATTTTTTCTCAGCAGGATTTATAGTTATCATTTGATCGTTACGAAAAAAACAATTTTCATCTCCAGGTTTGTGAGCAGAAGGATGAGGAAATGGAGATTGTAACATTTTCAAGACAGTAAATTTTATTAACGATCGTTCCTAATATTAGCAAGTCTGTTTTGAATCTGAAGTTCTATGAATAAGTGTATGTTTGATATCTTTCTCTGGAGTCATATCTAATTAACATTTATTTTAAACACACAACGAAAAAACTAAAATAACACTAAACAATAATAAAGTGTTTGTAATATGCATAGCATAAAAAAACTGAGATAGTTATTAACCGAGAAGGTAAGTTTCTCTTCGTCCAACACTGACATAGGATAACAGTTGTTTGCACAATACATCTTCAGATTACTGTTCAAAATAGGCCCATGATTCCACAACAAATGTAACTTTATTGCTGAACAAGAATCATAGAGTTTTCCCTGAACTGAGAACATTATTTCAGTTTACATTATAAATAAGAATATTTAATCCTATGCTACACGGGGCCAGGTCATAAAACAAGCTGAAACCATTACTGCACTCACGTTGAGTGACCAATATCCTGAAAAAAGTTTTCCCAAAAAGCACCATTTTTGACACAGCCCTGTCTCTGTTTCTCACAATATTCTCTCTTCTCCCTCCTGTCACATGGGCAACTAAGGCACCTGGATGTTAATTAATCATTAATCAATTCAGAATCTTCTGAGTGCAGCTCATGGGCAAAGATTTGTCATGAAAACTGCATTTACTTGAAGCTATGGTTTTGGGTGGAATTACTCTGACTTTCTGATGATACAAAGGCATCTATGTGGTAATCACCTCCTAAGACAGCAGTGGAAGGAAGCAACACTTCGAGCGTGCTACTGTTGTGTGTGCATTTTGAGCTGAGAGTTATGGAGCTAAACAATGCCAGATCTCTGCTACATCTACAGTTTTGATGATTATCAGTGTATTATAGTCTCTTATGGCTTGGCTATTGTTTAGGATGAAGCCACGTGTTCCTAAAAGATTTCCTTCATGCTAATGCACATCAGCAGTACATTTATGCAAAGCACAATGAAAATAAACTATGGGTAAAACCAGCACTTACATATAAAAAGAGGCCATTACTTTATTTGAACATGCCTTCAAGCAGATGTCATTAAATCACATTAAGTGAAAGTATGGACAGTGGCTTCTATTAAAAAGTCGGCTTTTGCTAGCAGCTTATGATGGTTACAAATACAGTTACATAAGACACATGAGGAATGGCTGTTAAACGATGTTATAGCAGGGTCTCAGCATTATCACTGCTTCTGAAAAAATAAATGCTAACATGCTAAGTAATTTCATCTTGGTATTTAGAACCAGAGACCTAAAATATGAAATTTAGAAGTACAACAAACTTAGATAAAGTAGAAGCTTGCTTTGTTTGGATTTGGGGTTTGGATTGGGTTCATAGATATTATATGTCAGAAGTTAAACATAAAAATCATAATTCATTGAATAGTACAAAAATCCTCAGTAATGTTTGTGGGTTAATAACTAAACTTGCCTTTTAACCCTACACTCAGTCTTTACAGTTAGAAAGATGCCTTCTTGCAATTTTATGTACTGCTATGAATGGAATAAACATTTGCATAGATAATCTTCCTTTTTGTACAAAAAATGCTCTTCATATGCTAGAAGCAGAAGAATTTTTATTTTAGCCCTTTTTTACTATACATTGGCCTTTTATTTATTACAAAGTAAATACAGAAAAAGGGTGAATTATAAGAAATTCTCCATGTAAAACAGTATACATTAAATCCCTGTGTACTGTAGGCAGAAATAATTCCCAAAAAAATCCTGGTGTTGACAAGAAATTATAACAGGCAAACTCTCAATCATTCACTTCTATAAATGTTTCTTCAGAGTGGGCTACTTTGTAGGGCAAATATAAACAGAAATGCATTTGTTCCACTCTGTTCCCTCCTACATTTTTTCAAAATCCAACTGGGATATTTTCATAAGTCTTCTTTGATATTATAAATGTGCCTATTTTTTACTCAACCAAAGACTGTGCCATTTCAGCTGTTCTGCATTTTTTTAGGCTCAATTTATGGCAAAAGAAAACTATGAGTAAATTCTTAGCCAGACTTCTCCATTATAGTAGTGTCAAGGCTTTAGCTAGAAGCAGAATAATGATAAGGTATATGTTGCTCTTATCCAGTTGTTTAATATACCATGACCATGCTCTCTTCATTATCGTGTAAAGTCAAAACAGAGCTGAAAAGGCAGGAGAATGACTTTGTTTCTATAACATGTCACTGCTGGGGCGGGAGGTGTGACCAGACCAGACTAATAGCCACCTTGGGATTACTTCAGACAGTGCTTTATCAATCAAGTATGACTTGTAAAACAGAGTATTTGAAAACAAAGCAAAGGGCACAAGAATTAAAGTGAAAAATCAGTACATCTAGAAGGGCCACCTACAGGGTAGCAGTGTTTTTGTGGTTCTTGGGATGGCAGTTATTATGATTTTCACAGACTTTTTAAAAGGCTTCTCTTACCACTAATATACACAGGGCAGAGGGAAAAGAACGACGATCTTCCAGAAACTGACTGTTTTTGTGGATAATCCTGCACTGGTCAGCAGCACTAAGAAAACAGTTTGAAGTCACAGAATTGCCATGACTGTAATCTATAGAGAATATATATAGAGAGAGATATATTTGTTACAGTAGGTAGAGTCAAGCAGGAACTAAAAATATGTCTGCTAGAAGTGAAGTCAAGCTTCTGACTTAATGCTCTCAACATTCACCTTCTCATTGTCCAGAGAGACCTGTTAAAATTTTTTTCCCAGTAAGGCAGGACAAATGTAAGGATAACTTAAGGGCTCAGATGTCCTTGAATATAGTGCTTTAGAGCTCTCTATCCAATAAAAATTGATGACTCCTACTTCATGAGTGTGCTGGGAGAATGTACACAATGAAGAAAGGCTCTAAAATCCCTGGTTAATAGGGTCATCGAGTGATGTTCCCAGCAGAACTTTAGATCCCATGAAATTATTTGGGTAGGCCACAGATGTCCTGATCAAAGTTTTCCATTCATTATCGTAGGCTCTATGCCCAAAACTACTCAACAAGAATTGCTGAATACCAAACACAGCTTACTTTGTTCGTACGTGTATTCACTGCATTCTAAACACTTGTTTGCTTGAAGAAATCACAAGAATGCATGGCACAAAGCAAGACAGAGTTCTTTTATTTCTATCACTGTCCTGAATGCCAGAATCTGGCAGCCCAGAACTGTGGCTTTGGTGTAGTACCTTGTTGTGGTTTTTGAAGACTCGTCCGAATAAGCACTGCATTCCTTAGATCCAAATCTAGTGATTCTGACTGTACTTTTTTCTAACTATAGTCCTGCAGACAAAATATAGCTGCCTTTGTTGCTATTGAGTTTAGCCAGAATTATGGGATCAACATACAGGAACTGCTTTGATGATGGCAGCCGGTACTCACTGTTTTGAAACTTGGCAGCAGATATATCACCAACATTTCCAATGTCTCTCCACTCCACCCCACAAAAATAACACTCTCAGGAGGGAACACTAACGCAACAAGAACTTAATGCATCATCCTCTTTGCTTCTGCTAACCACGATATGCAATTATCACAAGGGCCGTCATTGAACCCATCCGTGGTTGGATGGTTGACTCACTCTGCCTGCTCTGTGCCAAAATGTTTTTACTGTTCCTTGCGGCAGTTCTGCTTGATGTAGATGAGCTCATACAGGCACAGTACGGCACTGGAAGAAGACATGTGAGAGCACTGGAATCAGGAAAAGCAGCTTAGGACCCCAGAAAATTCTCTACACTGATATTTAACCAGGATCTTCCCACATAACAACCCCACTTGAAAATGAACAAAGTCCACTGCCTGCGCTGACAGACAGCAAGCTAAAAGAGTTAAAACACTCAGTTGGAAACCTGCTAGCAAAAAAACTGCTTAAAAACCTACTCAGAATTGATGGGGTTTTTTCCCTTCTCTTAGCAAAAGCACTATTTTCCCATTACAAACTTCAGCTTATTTATACCTAGAGATGAAACCTATGGGTCCACTGAGGGTGGGGCTGCAAGGGAAGGACCTGGCTGTCGAAAGGGTCCTCTGACCCCTCCATCACATCAGAGCTAAGGTTAATGTTATGAGAGACACAGTCATGGGGTCCAGTTGGAAGGGGGCCTATTGTGGGCTGCCAAAGGAGCAGGTATGCAGGAAAACTAATTCTTGCTTGACAACTGCTGTGTCTTGAAATGGTTTGGTGTTCCTAGGCTAAGCACAGGACACACCCATGGTTACATTCTGGATCACCATATATTGCTTGGCATCATATATTTTTTTCTTTGTCAAGCTTGCTTTCATTTAGACTGTTTGACTTCTGCATTTTGTGATTCACTTGCCTATTTCTCATTTGGGTTTCCCTGGCCCTGCGATTACAAACACGGCTACACATAGAGACTACATGCACTCGTGTGCCAGACTCCATCACACATGTATCAGGCTCTGTCACTATCACCCCCTCCATCCAGACTCTTTGGTAAGTCAGCAACAGGATAACACAGGTCTAATAGCATTCTCTGTGTAACCTCAAGCTCATTTACGGTTTCTTAAATAAAATGTGGAAGATGTTTGGGAACATCCCTAGTAGTCTCACTTCCATTAAATCACTTTGTCAGAAAGTAAGAATGAGAGGCAAGTTCACAGAGGCCAACAGGGACTGCTCATGGAGTTTCAAATGGACACAGACCACAAGGGTTTAAACTCCGTGTTTTTCTGTTCAGAGATTTTGAAGAGGATTAAACTGAGAGTTACATCCAACACCCATTTATCCACTTTAGGAAAAACTAGACAAACTATTTTCACAGTGAATATAGGACCTATGGCTCAAGAACAGGTCCAGATATTCTGTTTTGCTCATAAAATCGTCCCTTCTTTGTGTGCACATTTTTGTAAATTTGCAAAATAAGTAGCCAGTGTGAGCATTATTCCTAGACTCAATTACTTTTCTGAAGCTTAAATAATTTCTGCAATATAAAAATGAAGACTTGCGAATTCAAAATGCTCAGATGTTTGCTAGATTAAGAATTAATCTTAACTTGGAAAAGGATGAAATGAAGTTTTATTTAGAGAGTTCAAAATGCTTGCATTTTTGGATGTTACTCAAGTAACCACAAAACATATAAAGAATTCTGTATTTCCCAATTTGAAACAACTGAACAGTATACAACTCTTTGCAGATGCCAACCTAAATGTGTCAGCCAGATGGTTTTTTTCCCAAACTCAGTTCAATTAAAATATTTTATGAAGGACCACCAATGCAAAATAATTAGGAAACAAAATAAATATTTATGTGTACTGTACCTAAGAAAATAATTAATCTTTGGGTTTTAAAATACAAGAGGAAACAGAGGGTGAATTTGATACCTACAGAAGAAAGTGACACGCCACAGTCTCTTCCTAGTAGATTAATTATATGAACTAGAATATCAGCAAGATATTAAACTGCAGATTTCAGGACATAAAGAAAAGAGAACATTTAAAAGCTATGCTTACCTCTGAAATTAAAATTAGATGTTCTTTAATCTTTTCTAACTTTAGCCAAGAAGCTGACATGGATAAGAGACTCAAACACACTAATTACTTAAGCTTTTACAATTTAGCTGATGTTTCTTTCTTTTCTGTGAAACTGGATATCACCATAAAAAGAACAGTACCTGTAAAAAAAATATCATTAACAGAAGTTCCCACTTCTGTGGGTAAGCCAACATCTTTCCTCATGTAATATGAGAGCCAAATGCTGAATGACTCACAGGAATGTAGGACAGAAATTCTCCCCGCCCCCCAAGTCCAGTCCCTTGTTATTGTGGCAACCACATCCTGTAATTGCTACTATAAACGAAAATGTTATATGTGGGTATTGACTGAGAACAGTTAGCTTTCGAGTCTTACATGTCTGCCTGTGTAGACAGAGAGCTAAATAAATACACACTAAGAAAAAACCAGCTAACTCTTTCAAGAGTGAGATTGATGTAAATTCTTTGGATCTATTTGCTTAATATACTGGGGAATGGCTGTCATCTTCTCCATCTGCATTTTAATTGCAGGAATAAATTAAATAATACATTCTGAACAAATGAGAAATGGAGTACTAAACAGATGGAACCTCTGATATTTGGATGATTTACTTCAAAAAGGCATTTGAAGGCCAGCTTGTATCATTAATGTATAACATACAGGAACAGTACCTCTAAAAGTTGCACAAGGTGATTTGACACCTTATTCTTTCAGAATCCCAGATTCCAAACCACATTACTAACTGCATGCTACAGAAAATTAGGATATGAAACTTAAAGTTGCAGTACTAAACAGATAACTTATAAACTAGTATAAATCATTATACTGCTATATAATAAACTGCAATAGTTAGGAAAGGGAATTGCAATAAAGGTTTTTCTAGAGTTACTGAAAGAAGATGCAAGCTTTGTCAAGGTGATGCAATAGCTTATAAGAAGTTTTTGTTGCTTATGTCTTCCATCCCTTGCTGTGGTCTGCAAATAACAGAACCCGAGCATCAGTTACCACAGAGAATCTTCAAAAGCTCAAAAGTGAAACACTGCTGTGCTGTGAAGCCAAGATTGTCACAGTCTGTTTGGATCTCTCAAATTTACAGGACAACATTCTCTGTAAATTATTTTATGAGCTCATTAGGAAATAAAACATATACATCAAAGAAGTGCTCAATCTGCTTTACACAGACTAGTCTAACATGAATTCTCACTAACTCATACCATAATTCATGAGGTTTCTAACTCACAAGTTGTCTAATTCATAACTTGCAAGTCATGCACCTATATGCAAAATACTTACCTGGCCGATGATGTCCTTTCTCCTCCATCACAGTGCCGGCCTCCCCTATATTACACCAGGAAGCACAACAGCCTCAGTAGTCCAGCTGCTGCTGGATATGCTTCATAAGCTTTTTGGGTAAGCTGACATATTTATATCTTCCAGATTGGAAGTTTGGTCCACAACATTTCCATTAGTTAGTGGATTCTGAGGGAACTGCCAGACAATGAATGTGCAAGGATTACGGCTGCAGGAGACAGCAAGCTGCAGGTGATAACGGGCTGTGTAATGACCTGTAGCCCTTCCTGTGGACTGTCTACATGTTGCTCTCACTTTGACTTAAAGGTGCTGCTCCCAACACACATCAGGCCTTTGCAAGAGCTGTGCATTAGCTGAAATCTGAGCAGGAGTTGAATCACACAAGATAAAAAAAAGCGAAGTGTAAATGTTTTTCGTGAAAAGGTAGGAGATAAGATCAGGTATCAGTTTGGAGGCAACCTCTGCAGAACATGTAAATTATTTTTGATGAAGATATTGGTTCATATGGAAGTTGCTAAATGTAGTTTAGTAAAAGCATCTGTCACAGCATTTTACCAGTGAAAATTCCAATTACCTAGAAGCAGGTCATAAACAAACAGATGACTCTTCACATAGTGTCTAATAAAGCTGTGGAAACATGCAATTGTGTGAATACCAACAGTTTACAGGGTATTGCAAGGCTATGTGCTGTGCCCAAGGACCCCAGTGGAAAGGTTGTGCAACCTCGCGCAAGATGAAAAAAAATCACGGAAGGCAATTAAATATATAGAAATAAAATCTCTGAGGCTCTGAATGATAATTCAGAAGGTGAGGGACAATCTGAAGATGTTATCACATATGCTTGCCTCGGTCTTACCCTGCTGCAACCATCTGCTTTCAGCCACTGATGGATGAATGGAAAAGGCTATTGAACCTTGGTCTGAAACAGGGTTCCAAAACATATCCAGCAAAACCACAGAGAATTTACATTTGCCTGCTACAAGAGAATTTTCTCTTCTCAAACTATTTTTCTTCCCTCCCCATTTTCAAAGGTGAAGAGAGTGAATGAAATAGAATTGAAAAAACACTGAAATAAAGGAGCAGAAGTGACGAAGGAGAGAGACAAACATAAGGCCCTTTGGGAAGAACAGCTGAACAGACTTCTGGAAAGCTTTGGTTTCACTTCTACTTACAGGAAAACATCAAAGGTGGAAAAGGCAAGCTAGATTTAAGAAAGTGTAATGGAGAATCAGCTGTATCAGAGAGCAGGAAGTTCTGTTCATTTTTATATGCATTTTCAGTTTACCTAATTTCATCTTTTCCATGCTTTATCTATTTAAAAAAATGCACAAATTCTGTCAAGTCTGTATCTTTGAATCTGTTTGCTAACAATTAGCACAAGTCTCCTGAAGGAAAATTGAGAAAAGGTGTGCCAAACTGTAGTGCAACTTATACGAGTTGGTCCTGGAGCCAGAAAATAAGCAGTTACATCTCTGCTTTCTGGAGAGGATGACAGCTAGACCTCTGCAGCCTGAGAACTTGGCTAAGGACCCTGAGAAGCAGTACCAGAACTCTGGCCAAACTCCAGAGGTTTGAGACATCAAGAGAGCTGGTGGGTTGATCTTACATCAATTTGATGAGTAACCGAGAAATGTTGCTTGGCCTAGTTTCTTCATGGCTCAGAGCCCACTTCAGGATGAAAACAATCTCTACTATGGTAATAAGGAAACAAAATCTAAGAAGAATGGGTACACGCTATATAAGCAGGCAATAAAAGTAAAGTTTTGTTCACCATAGAATCACAGAGTTATTCATGCAGAAAGGGCCCTTTGGAGGTCACCTGGTCGTTCCTCACCACTACCACCAAAACAGGGCCAACTTCAAGTTAGATCCAACTTCAGGATTAGATCATATTGCTCAGGCTCTTGAACATCTCCAAGGACAGGGATGCCGTAGCCTTGCATTTCCCCTATTTGACTAACCTCATGGTGTGATTTTTTTTTTTTTTTTCTTATATTGAACTGTAACTCTATGAGTTCCTGGTGTGCTTCTTGTCTTTGTGCACCTCTGAGAGGAGTCTGGCTTCATTTTGTCTATGCCGTCACAGTAGGCAGCTGAAGATAACAATTTCCACTTTCTCTTTTCTTCTCTAGCATAAACTAACCCATTTGTTTAGCCTCCCTTTGTTCTCCTTCCCGTGCTCTTCATGGCACTCCACTGGACTCATTCCAATTTGCCAATACTTTTTTGTACAGGGAAGACCAAAATGTGATGTTATGCTCCAGTGCTGAATAGAGGGGAATAAATGCTTCTTCTCATGTTCTGGCTACATTCTTCCTTATATGGACCAACGTATGGTTGGTCTTTGTCACCAAGAGAGCACATGGCAACTCTTGTTCTATTTATTGTCGAGCAGGACACCTAGACTTTTTTCCCCACAAAAAAGCTTTTTATTCAGGCATAGCTCAGCATGTACTCCTGCATGGGGCTATTCCACCCCAAGTGCAGGACTCTGCCTTTGTTTTAACTTCATTAGATCTTTGTTTACACATTTCTTCAGCCTGTCAAGATCCCTCTTCTTGACAGCCCTGCACTCCAGTTGCCCACCACTCTTTACTCGAGTTCGATACATTAACAGTGAACATGGATTAGGGATTTTGCGGTATTCTGGGAGGTTTTATTTTTGTTACTCTGGGTGGTTTCCATCTATTCTCTTTTCTGGATGGAGATGTGGGTTAAAGACAAAAATTATTATATCAACTATTGTATTTTTTTTTTTCTATTCTTTACATATATGTAACAGCTTCCAACAGAATTTTTCTTCCAGACAAACATGAAACCAAAAATCAGTTTATTTCACATGATGGATGCATTCTGGATGTCTCTGCTGACATGATTCATTGCAGCTTTTTAAGAAAAGTAATCCCTTTCAAGGAGGGAGGCAACATCTTACCATCTGCATTAAAAGCATAATCTGGATAAAGAATATTTGAACAACAGATTTATAATTTTACAAACCTTTAACACTCAATTGTTGGGAAGGAGAGAGTGGGAAAAGACTGAAATAAGAATCCCAGTTTATTTTAAGAGTAAGAAATAGTGAATTACTCAATGAATGAGCTCACATTTAGCAATTGTTTAACAAAAAGGGTAAGAAATGTGTGACTAGGACCCTGAGATCATAAACCAAACTCCGCTACAGGGATGTCTTGCGGGATGCAGTGCTGTTCACTATGCCCAAGGACCCCAAGCCCCAGTTGCTTCTGGATCACAGCTGGGATCCTCATCTGGGTAAAACACAGGTACTGAACGTTTATAATAATACTGAAGCCGTGAGAGCAGTTTTTTCACCACATGAGGATATTTTTCAGACAGATCATTTTTCTCTTCAGGATCACGAACAATATCAAATAGCCAAAGCCTCTTTGTTGGTGGATCAGGTGACTGAATCTTTGACTCATTGAACAAAGACGGTGGAGGGAACCAATGACTGCAGCCTGAAGAAACAGGAACAGACCAAGGGTTAATTTTCAGATATGGAGCAACAGTGTGGAGAAGTAGAGTTACATGGTAATTGACGAATTCACTAAGTCCCTCAACAAGCTACTGGTCACTGACTGTTGCTGCATTCTTTAACACTAGCTAACGACAAGCCTTCCCAGTCCATGGCTACCTATACAGGAGTCCAGTTGTCCAATTTATGCAAAAAGGCTGCACCACGGAGATTCAAACTTCTATGCCACTTAATTTCAAATCAAGTAATTTCAGGGACTTTCTTCTTGGATTTTATGACCCTTATAGGTCCCTTCCAACTTGAGATATTCTACGATTTTATGACAGTTTTTCCACCACTGTGGGAGTAATTTGTATACAAAATATTTGCAAAATTAAAAAAATACATTGTTTGGATTTTACAAGTTCCCCTTCTAGATTTTTGCATGTGATAAAAAACCTGAGAAGTTAGCAGAATAATACATTGAACAGAATTAAACTGTGTTTGGGGCAGGTGCAAGAGGTGAAATATGGTACAAAAAGGAGTTACTTCATTACCTGGATATCCAGTTAGTAACTTCCATTTTCCATGTCGGATTGCTGCATGCATGGATATATTGAAAAGTGTATCATCCCATGGAAAAGAGTTGCTCTGTGGTAAAGATGTCCTGTTGTCAATGCCAAGACCTTAATGAAAGAATAAACTAAGTTAGGTACATTGTATATCCAAGAAGCAATTTTCAGAATTCTGTTCCAAAACATAGCATTTATTTTAATGTGTTGGATAAATGATTTTTTATATATGTGTGGATTTCTGTGCTCTGATTCACCAAACATATTGAACTCAGAAAATGAACTGCACCCCAAAAGGTTACCAGTGAAAAATGTCACACCTGAGTCCAGATAACTCGACTTACATTGTATACAGATATTTTATGTGTATCTCATATATCTATATAAAGTATGCTTATTATAAGAATTGCCAAATTAACTCATACAAAGTGCCTGTATCTTTTGCCAGTCAGGAATATAGGATTGAAGGATCTCCTGAATCAATGCTATTACTGTTAATTTTCTTATATCACTCCAGGGAGCAAGCCTCAGGTCCTGACTTGTATACACACATAGAGAGCTGTCTCTCTGGACTGAGCTGGCTACATTTACACAGATCCACAGCTGGTGGGTGAGTTACTTCTATGGCATGACACAGTGTGAAGTATGTCTTCATGCTGTCTTTGGTAGACTCACATATGACGTGGCCCAATATCCAGATGTTGCAGAAAACTCCCAAGTGACAACTACATTCAAATTCCCTCCCAAAAGGAAACCTGAATCTCCTTATAGGAGGGAACTTAGAAAAAAAATTAACGTGCATACACCAGGGATGATCAGCAGACCAGCTCTACTGAAACCAGGAGGGAGTCAGACAAACACTCCAGGAGCATCCAAACCATCTTGCATATCAGCTTTCATAAACAAGACAGGAGTTTAAGACATAACATCTAGGAGTTTTATATTAACTATATGAGTTGATACCTGTTTACTAAAAGAGAATGAGAAGGCAACTCTATAATCAGACCAGAAACAAGACATCAAGAGGTGGAGAGAAACCAATGCTGATTTTCTAGCATCTTTCAAGAGATGACTTTCAATTCATTTAGGGAATTTGAAAGACACAGCTGACAGATTTTTGCCACTGAAATGAAAAAGAGAATCCACAAGAGGAGCAATGAGCATGTGAGATCCAATATTAGAAGCAGAACTAGAGGTTTCTAAAAAGAGTAAATTCTGTACATCACAGTGAGCAAATATACATCCGACAGAAGAATGTAACAGAAATTTTGGAAAGGAAATGCTGGAGCATAACTTCTCTATTCTTTATGAAGGCTCTGCTAAGCTTCTATTTTTTTACTGGGATTCGCACTTTGAATCAGTTTTTCTTTAATAAGCACTTTCTGTGCATACTCAAGTTTGCTGTTTACATCAGACTTGTATAATGTTCCCAGATAAATAAGACTACAATGGATGAACAAATATGCAATCCTGGCTAACTGGGGAGGTCCCAGTTGACTGGAAGTTGGCAAATGTGATGCCCATCTACAAGACGGGTGGAAGGAGGATGTGGGGAACTACAGATCTGCCAGTATAACCTCAGTGCTGGGCAAGGTCATGGAGAGATCGTCCTGAGTGACATCACACAGCACATACAAAAAAACCCAAGTAATCAGGCCCAGTCAGCATGGGTTTACAAAAGACAGGTCCTGCTTGAAACAACCTGATCTCCTTCTATGACAAGGTGACCCAAATAGTAGATGAGGGAAAGGCTGTGGATGTTGTTTACCTGGACTTCAGTAAAGCCTCTGACCCCGTATCCTACATCATTCTCCTAGACAAGCTGGCAGCTCATGGCATGGATGGGTGTACTTTTCGCTGGGTAAAGAACTGGCTGGATGGTTGGGCCCGAAGAGTTGTGGTGAATGGAGCCAAATCCAATTGGCAGCCGGTCACGAGTGGTGTTCCCCAGGGCTCAGTGTTGGGGCCAGTTCTGTTTAATCTCTTTATCAATGATCTGGATGAGGGGATTGAGTGCACCCTCAGTAAGTTTGCAGATGACACCAAGTTGGGTGGGAGTGTTGAACTGGTGGAGAGCAGGAAGGTTCTACACAGGGGGCTCCAGACCAGTGGGATCATTGGGCTGAGTCCAATTGTATAAGCTTTAACAAGGCCAAGTGCCGGATCCTGCACTTGGGTCACAACAACCACAGGCAGTTCTACAGGCTGGGGAAGAGTGGCTGGAAAGCTGCCTGGCAGAAATGGATCTGGGGGTGTTGACTGACAGCCGGCCGAACATGAGCCAGCAGTTTGCCCAGGTGGCCAAAATGGCCAAGAGCAGTGTGGCCAGCAGGAGTAGAGAAGTGAATGTGCCACTGTACTCAATGCTGGTGAGGCCGCACCTTGAATCCTGTGTTCAGTTTTGGGCCCCTCACTTCAGAAAAGACATTGAGGTGTTGGAAAGAGTTCAGAGAAGGGCAATGAAGCTGGTGAGGGCCCTGGAACTCAAGTTTGATGAGGAGCAGTTGAAGGAGCTGAGGCTCTGTAGCCTGGAGAAAAGGAGGCTGAGGGGAGACCTTATCGCTCTCTACAACTACTACCTGAAAGGAGGTTGTAGCATGGAGGGTGTTGGTCTCTTCTCCCAAGTAGAAAGCAATAAGACAAAAGGAAATGCTCTCTAGTTGCACGAGGGCAGGTTTAGATTGGATATTGAGAAATCTTCTTCATGGAAAGGGTTGTCAGGCATTTGAACAGGCTGCCCAGGGAAGTGGTGGAGTCACCATCCTGGAGGTATTTAAAAGGCATTCAGATGAGGCTCTTAGGAACATGGTTTAGTGCTAGAGTTAGGTTATGGTTGGATTCAATGATCCAGAGGGTGTCTTCCAACCAAAATGATTCTATGATAAAAAGGACTACCTGTTTAGAGCATGCAGACACAGAGTGGGGTGGACTCAGCTCATCTTAGATTATGAAGCACGGTGGCTGATGGTAAAAAAAACAAAACCAAAACCGAACAAAACAAAACAACAACAAAAAACCAAACCAAACCAACAAAGAACCAAAACCAAACCAACAAACCAACAGAACCAAAAAAAACCCAAACCAAACACCAAAACATAAAAACACACAAAGCTTCATAAATACCTTCAGGAGAAACTCTTCTGGAAGATAAATCTCCACACAGCCATGTGATAGCCATAGCAGACACAAAACAGTTTAAAGATAAATATTGCTTACTTTTCAACATCATTATATCATCTATTATTCTGTCATACTGTTTGCTACTGGGAATACTCATCTTTACCATTTGCTTTCTTAAAGAGCACAATGAAAGACATTCAACAGATCAAAAAACATAACTATGTTTTTTAAACATGACGTCTCAGAATCTCAATATTAAGGCTTTGTCTAAAGGAAAAAACCTGTGAATGTACTTCTGTTTATAAGGTTTAGCATGGAGAATATGCTTCTGATTGTGAAGCCATAGTATTACACAAGATAAAATATTTAAAGTACTTCAAATAAACAGTATGAAAGATTGTATTTTTAGATATACTTTGCAAAATATATTTAGAATGCTATGCATGAGACCTAAAATAAGATTCAAGAAGATGAAATAGTTAAACCCTTATTTGGTGGAGGTAACAAAACAAAACTAAGAAATGCTTCTGCCAGACGTTGTAGGTGAAGTTGTTTAGTGCAATATTATCTTTCAGCAAAATTTCTTGAAGAGAAAAAGATAAATTCCCTCATGTTCAGCTATTATAAACAGAACTCTTTCAGTCACGTTAACTCACCCATTGCAAGCACTCGTCTTGTGCCAAAGAAATGTACTGTCTGTTATTCAGACAAATGCATTGCTTCCCAGACAGTACAGGTCACATTTTATCAGACATATCGGGCACGGAAAAGAGACTGATGCTCATTTGAATGCTCTTTACATAGGATATTTATAGGATTGCCCTTTTATTACTTTATATAAGCACCAGATACAGAAGTAAGAGACAAAACAGTATTACTTGATATGAGGTCTCTTCTTCCCATCATATGGCTTTCACCTTAAGCTCAGATATTCCTCTGCATTTACCTGACTTCTTCCTTCCATTCAGCCCAGCTGATAAGTTTCTATCTCTGTTCTCATTGTTCAGGTTTGCTAGTGCTGATGAAATGCAAATGCCTGATCAGTATTCTCCTCCGCCATAAGAATTTCACAGGGATCGCTTTTCCAATTTGGCAGACTAAAGAAGTCACATTCTTATTGTTTTCTTCACAAGATAAAATGTTTGTTCTTATAGCAGCCTAGCAGTTTTTCTCTGCATTTGTTCTACACTGTTTTGTCATTGTTGTTGCTTGCCTTCTTTTTTTCCATCATGGTTGACCAGACGGTAACAACAGCCCCTTGAACTAATTCAGCAGTCAGGGGACAGATGCCTTCTATGGATCTGTGTAATCAAGTCTGCCTTTACATGCCTGCATACTTTGCTTATAGACTTATATAATAAAAATGTGGTGCTTTTTCTTGTGTATGTATATCAGTGGCTAATGAAATACTAAAGATTTGGTTTTACCTTAAAAAAACCCCATAGCATTTGCCATGAATTTTCTTATTTTCAAACAGTAAACACTGTTTCCTGAAGCCCAAGTTGGAGCCTCACCAGCTGCTATATCTCTTTTAAGTAGTCTTTTGGGAAATTATACGATTTTCATTAGTTAAGAAAAGAGTGAAATTTCATTCAGATATTTATTTTCAAATATTTAATGATACAACAAATTGATCTAAATATTTTAGTGTGTTGTTTGGAGTTGTAGGTCACCAAAAAGTATCCAAATAGTTTTTATATCTCTATAGAAAAAACAAGTCCTTCAGATGTGACTTGGAAGCTTATATCATATTTCAAGACCACTATTAGTCTTAACAGCCTGAAAAACAGTTTCAGGATCACATTTTAAAAGACACTGAGGTGGTAAACTCCTACTACCCACAAAAGCAGTTTATTTTCTAAATACTTTAAAAGACTGGCCCTTTGCCCTTTATAAAAACTTCAGCTTAGTTCTTTTGTTTCCATTATCTTACATTGTCTCTATAAGCAGATATATATTCCAAACCAGGATGTATTAATAAAAGCCTAAATAATTCTCAATAGCACTTATATAAGTTCAAGAGACCTGATTTTTCAGAAGGCAAATATCATAAGCTCTGAAAAATCTACGCAAGATGCTCAGAAAGCATCAGTCAAAAATGTGAGCTGCATTTGCAAAATTAATTGCCATTTTGATAATTTTGATATTCCATAACATAGTCTTCAGGCAGGACATTGAAAAATTTACTACTGGATAAGAATATAAATAACATCCTGAATGATGACCAGACGATATGTGGATTTCTCTAAAAAGTGAACCAACTTTCAATGTGTTAAGCCTTGGTAATGCACAAACGTATGTACAACAAAAGGGAAAGTAATGAACATGAAGGAAAAAAGCCAGTCTGCATACACAAAAGAATGTGCTCTGAACAAGCTATTGCTGTTTAGGGAAGAGTTTGCGAAGTTGAAATAAACACATAACATTCAGCAACTGTCAAGAAAAGCAAAATCAATATCTAAAGTGGCAAAGAACTGGGCACTATGCCACCACATAGGTCTTTTTTGGGCCCCAAATGGGATATTGTGCAGTTTTGGTCCCTGTGTTACAAAAGTAATTGAAATAAAGGATTCACACCAGAGTTATACTACTGTGATTGAGATAAGAATCCGATACCTACATTATTTCCTGCTTTAGTTGTACAATTTTAAATCTTTAAAAAAGCCCCTACAATTTACAGAAATTATACAAGATGACATGTTCTGCCATACTGAAGAAGTTATTTGGTACATTCAATCCAGCAGTGTGGCCCAAGAAGTAATTAATAACTCCTGAATCAAACTAAATAGAAAAGATAAACCAAAACTGCTTACTTTGCCCAGCAATCTGTTCTTTCATTTCACTTCACTTTCTAAGCATAGGAAGATCATAAAAAATGATGTATAGTGCTTGGCCCTGTTTTTTTCCTCCTAGTCTTTCAAAAAAGCTCTTCTGACCTCATTAAGTATCCCATGTGTACTCCTGATTTAATATATCATTTAGGTTAGGTGGGTAGTTCTTCCAGACTAAAAAAAAAAGTCTTCCTATGTATTTTTGCATAGACTTACAACAGCCTTCTGCTTAATTCATTAGTTTGCCTATCCAACTGGGCAATGATTTATGTGGATGGAAAACAGGAATAAATATTTTTTCACATTTCTTCCCTGGTGATCAAAGTATGCTTGAGAATCGATCATTTGTTCCTTGGCTCATACAATCCTAGTTACATATCAGAAATGTACCTAAAATAAAATATACTAATTTATCTGATCACCATGAAAAAGTAAAAAATGTCTGAAAATCCATTTATTTTCTGAGTAACTAATTTTTTTTTCAATTCTGCTGCTGCTGCTGTACACCAAAATAACTTTGTGACCTTTTGATGCCTGCAATGCTACATGACAATAAAAAAAATGAAGGGCTGATCCAGTTTTACTACATTTTACAGCTTTAGATGTCTTATCAGAATTTCTTTACTCCTCTTCCTGTTCAGGGCCTGTAAAACCAACTTGTTTATTTTTCTAAGTCTTATGATGTTCCTGACAGTTTTCACTGACACTCTCTGAAATATTTAATATTAAATCCATGAAATACTAAAAAAAAAAGTTCTCCTAAGTCAAGCAAAATTTACAGAAAAGCAAAGATGACAACAAAAAGCCGCTGCAACACAGTACTTGGTAAGTATGGTGGAAAATTCATATCTGTCAGCATTTGTTTCAGTCTTTTGTTTTCCACTTTGCAAGGCCAGGTTTTCAAGTACCACATAACCATAATTTGTAAAAGACGATTTAAGGATAGTCAACACACATATTGTGTAAATTTGGAAGGTTAAAAATAAAATTGTACAATTTGAAGGTTTGTTTTTTTTTCCTTAAAGAAAGGCTCTACTTCTTTAGCTCACTCTAAATGACAAATTTGCTGAGGTTTAAAAAAGGGAATGCATAGGGGAATACATATTCTATGTCAGTATAGATATATGATACTTGCACAGATCTAATAAATCAATTACCCTTCTCTTCTGTCTTTCAAGGAGACCAGCTCAAGCAATTGGTAGAAACCTAACATGTGGAGATATAAATACACAGTACAACTAAAATAAAATATTCTGCCTTCAGTCTGTGATTAAGATGATGAAAATGATCTGTGATTAGTAGAAATTTTCTTGGTTGGTAAGAGATCAAAAAGCACATAGTTCTCCCTAACATGCCATTTAGTGAAATCCCAACCACAAAATTTAAAGGGTCCAAAACAATATTGCCTGAAGCATGACATATTTCTGTACAATGTAGTTGATGATACTAGTGTGCAGGGAGGCAACATTGGGTACTGGAGAGCAATTTTGGAGAAAGACAAAATAACATTAATTATTATTTATTTGGGAGAAAGTACCCTGCCCAAAGAGTTAATCTAAACATCCTAAGTCAGTGTCAGATTGACTACGCTTCTACAATTTTCCAACATCCTACACAGTAACAAAAACATTCTTTAATAAGTAGTTACATATAATCAGTGCCCCTTACAGACAACAGAAGCAAATGAAGCTTCTACTTTTGTTTCTTCATCTGCAAAACAAGGATGCTAGAAGTTATCCACTTTTGCAGTATATTTCCCAAAGGAAAAAGTGAAAAATATCAGTATTCTCTACAGTTGAACTTCTATTTATGATAATACAATGTAGCAGCGGAGTCAGCCATATGCCAGGGAGAATATAATCACAGAAAGCTCCAAGCTAATTGCAATCTGCTTGATGGAAAAGACTGAGAAGCACACATTAATTAAAGTCACAAAACCCAGGTTGAATTAAGACTTTAGATGGCTCATACTCTTTCCAGTGCAAATTAGAAACATGTCTGAAGCAAATAATAAAAAAGTGCTACTGCTTTGCAGCTGTAAAATACATTTAAGACCTTTCAGCCAAAGCAGTAATACCATCAGCATTTCCTGTAACACAAGTGTGTATGCATATTACACCATCTAGATGCCTAAATGGTTTGATACCTTGCAGTTTACAATGTGTACAGCACAAAAGGATTTCGTAGGTGTTCTCTTAGTAACTAAAAATACCTCTCTAGTTCTCAAGACTTCTGTTTCAGTTTAAATTTTGTCTGGCTATGCAACATCCCCTATCACTTATTTAGTTACTCCACTCCAATATTTCAATAATACCTAACAGGATCCACACAGAATAAAAGTTTACTTATCATACCACATGGCCACCTGGGTTAAGAAACTGAGCAACCATAGGACAAGGGGAGGGATCCTCATCTGGATAGAAAAGCATCTTATAATATTGGAAACAATAAAAAGCTTTGATTTCCCACCGGACAGGTCACCACTGGATTTCTAAACGAATTTGTGCTGGGACCCATACTACTGAATATATTCCAAACAATCTGGAAAAGGGACTGAACAGTGAGATTACAAAGTCTGTGGATGATGGTAAGTTATTTAAAGCTCACTGTAAAGAACAACAGAAGGTCCTTATGAGACTGGGTGAGTGGACACTAAAATGGGCAATGGTATTTAACACAGATGCAGGTAAAGTGATGCATGTGAGAAGTAACAATCCCAAATTCACATATAAAATGATGGCCTAGCATCACCCATAATTGTCCAAGAGTGAAACCTCAGGATCACAACAGACCAAGCTGACGCTTTTCCAGAATTACAGCAGCACTGGTCAAAAAGAAAACTGAGAGCAAGGAATTACTGGAAAAGGATTTGTGAACAAAGCAAAAAGCTCTTTGTAATGGGAAGACTGTAGTTCTGGTCTTTCCATCGCCAAAAGAATAAAATATGACACAAAAGGTTCAGAAACCAGTTATAAAGTTGGGTGCCATGTGCAATCCCCCATGAATTAAAATCCTCTGCTAGATGTATATTCTGCATAATTAAATTTGTATGTTCTCGGGAACTCGAGGGACCAGGCTGCTTTCATCCCCTGTATGATTTAAGCAAGGTTCTTCCCATCTTGTATGACGCTGAGCCAAATGCAATCAAATAATCAAAACCTTATTGTTTTAATTGACAGGGGACATATCAATGTAACACGTAGGCCAAATAGTTCAAGCGCTTACTACTCAGACCTCATAAAGTATCTTGAGTGAAACCACATCATGTTGGTAGCTGTTAGTACATTCAATGTGGCTACAGTCTCTACCTGACCTGACTAGCCATCATCTACAATGCAGAATAGCACTACTACACAACACGTACCCACATAAGAAAAACTCAAACATGCTGGAACATTGGATGAGACATAAAATGGTTTACCTGGGAAATCAATTGTCTGCTTTCGCCAGTAACAGCTGGATTCCAACTGGACTAGACTACACCCTCTGAACAAATATAATCTTGGCTACATCCTTAAATTCAATCATATGCTTTTTGTTTTGAATCACTGAAGATGTTACATGGAAAACCTCCATCTTATTCTATCATTTTGGTCCAACTCTGTCCTTATCCCCATGTGATACACAAGATTTCAGTTTGTCTGTAGGCACCACATAAGCCACAACTGTCAGAAAAACAGTGATGCAATAAAGTCCTGCTCATGTTTTCAGACATATCTCTGCTAAGAGAGGCTGGAGAGACATATACAGAGCTATAGGTGTGACAAGAGGCACCCTTCAGCAAGGAACACAGCCACAACAAGGTTGCATCACATAGCCAAAAGACAAGGAACTACTGAACCGCAGAAACTGCTGCTTGCAGTAAGGTATCTTCAGGGAATAAACTGGCCAAAAAAAAAAGTCAAAAAAAAGATAATGCATTTAAAAGAATTCAGTCTTGTGCATGCAGATTCTCAACTGAAGAGTGTCACTGCAGGAAGAGTCTTTCAATCAAAAGGTGGTGTCACCTGGCAATGATAAGTCTCAAGGGGTTAAATTAGATGCTTAATTTCTCCTTCTCCTTCCTTTTTTTTTTTTTTAATTCTTCTGACATTATACTCTAATAGATAATGAGTGATTTAAAAAGTCTGTTTGCTCTGTAAAAATGTTTTTATTAGAGAAGAGTGAACAAATCTGTATATTGCACATAGAATTCTGCTGAACAGCTGAACAAAACACTGGGGAAAAAAACAACAAATAAAAACCAAAACCTCAGGCTACTTCCACTAAAACAAACCATAACTGGTATTATTTTAATACTAAGGTGATGCATATGCCTCCCTGCCTCTTGTGATCTGATCAGTAGTCTATAAAAAACCACAGAGGAGATCCCCAGACAGAAGTCTGGGACTGGCGAACCAAAAACCACTTATATGTGAAACTCAAACACAAAGCGAGTTTCTAGTATGTTCATTATTGTCTTTAAAATCAACATACTATTTTAGTCATCCAATAAATCCCTATTGTATTCACCAGCTTCTATATGTTGTCAGAAATACGGTAATGGTATAATTCTCCTACTGCTTCCATTAAAATAAATCAAAGGTGTTGCACATCACAGCTTCTGTTCTTCTTCAAATCATTTGACTCTTTTATCAGGATTTAAACATTTACTTACATGATGGCCATTAAATAGAAAAGAAAGAAAGAAATAGAAAGAAAACCCAAGTAGTTAAAAAATCACAGGTGATTACTTCTCTATGAACAGACACTGCAGACTCCTTTGAATCACCTTAGCCCGTTTTTGTGCTACAACAGCAGAAGCAGTAGGTAAAAAAATCACAGACTTTCTTAAACACTATGGAACTCCACATAAAAATTACCCTCGTGAAAGCAGTCTTCAGCCTCCTAGAAATCTTACCACATGCAGACACACTAAAGTTGCAAGACTGGCAGCCTCACTGTCCTGTACTAATGCTCAACTGTGGAACAGCAGGAGGTCTGTAAGGGTTTAAAAAACACACACTGAAACTAATGGAAACCTTTCTATTAATTCCAATGAGCTCTGGCTCAGACTGGTTAAGCATCAGTAGTAGCAAACAAATTTTCATGCTACCAACTTCTCTTAATAAAACAAATTAAGGTAAATTCCCCTTCATCCATACAATTCAGTAGACCCAGTGTGTTTTCCAGGAAAACTTTATATGAAATAATTTGTGCAAACAACACATGCATTTTAATCACCCCCCAGATTATCCTCAAATTAAAGTGATTCTGAAATAAAAACAAAACAAAAGCAGCAATGCACAATTTACCAATCCTCAGAAGAAAATAAATAAATACCCCCCAACAACAACAAAAAAACCCAAAACCAACACAACAACACAACAGTAACAGCACACAATCCCATGTATGTTACCAAGAATTGAGGCTTATGGAAGAGTTGAGAAAACCGAATTCCAGAATCATTTTCCCTGATGCAAAATCCAAGTCACTAAGATCAGAAGATATAGAAACTGTTTACTTAAACATATCCTTGATCCTCCCTGCAGCACTGAAACAGCAGAATAAAGGCAGACTTCAGGTAACAGGCACCCAGACACTTGATACTTTACAGGAGCATACAGCCAGAAAGGGAAACACAAAGTCGAGAAATGAACCATAAATTCAGTGCAGTAAAACTTGGGAAGCCACCCTATAGCTTTTCTTTGTGCTCCATGCTGCTTCCCACAACCACATCTTCTGAACTCTCCTCTGACTGCATTTTTCCAACTGTCCAGCAGTTTTGTCCCTAAAGGAGGAAATTCACAGGTCACACTGAAAGCCCTAGACAACTGCATGCTATTAATATATAAATTATTTTTGTCCACTAAAGCAATTAGAAACAGATGCCAATTTGATGCTGAACTTACCTAATTTTCAGTAAACTGGAAATAAAGGCTCAGACCAATTAAATGTTTAACTTCCATAAAAGTAAACAAAATTGAAAACTAGGGGTTAAATTCACATCAGAATGTACCTGACAAGACGAGACATTTTCTCCCCCCTCCAAAAAATCTAGCCCAGCGCTGGGGATACATTTCTGGGATTTGGGGATCCAGATTTATACTCTGAGTTACCCTGATTGTTACAAAAGGTTTTGAACCATGATCTCCCATCTTTCAGGAGAGATTTCTTCCCAAGAACCTTCAAGAAACTCTAGAACGGAGGTTTTCTCCACATTTTTCATTTCACATCATATAAAACATAAAAATATTTTGAATGACACAACAGAAAATAAGCCTTTAACTTGGTGATGAGATATCTAGATGGGCTGGGATCATTTTAATTTCCAGTCATACCAAATTTGTACAGAAAACTTTTAATTCCTATAAGAAGGTAAGCAAATTTAGTGGGTACACAATTTGGAACAGATTCTTAACTTTTTACTCTCTTCTAATTTTTAACTCAATGATCTATAAATATATGTTTTTCTAGCATCCCTAGATGCAAAATGTTCTGTAGGCACGGGGTTGTTCTGATTTGCAGGCAGTCTGGTCTATAGTTTGATTTGCAGGCAGTCTGCAAATACTTTCAAATTAGGGATTCTACATTACACCATAAAAACCAGAACGGTACACGGAAAAAATATCCATATTTCTTACAGTATTACTCAGTTTGGAAGTACCTGGATCTGGGTAGAATAGACAAAAAGGTGGCAGGAAGGTATAATGTGGGAACATAAGAACATACACATCCATTTCAGCATGCATCATTTCTAGTAAAAGCCATTTTTGCAACTGGAAAGCTGCACTCTTCACATTGTTCAGGTGCACACATAATAAATGTAGTATGAATCTATGGACTGGGTCAGAAAATACACTAGATTTCCATTCTATTTGAATTCCTTTGCTTTACGTTTTTGGCATAAGCACCATGATGTTTTACTTTAACATGAGAATTTTTTTTCCTCCTAAATATCAGGAAATAATATCTTGAACATGGTTCAAGTTTTTAATATATACACTAGACCACAATGGTTATAGCATTGAGAGCAGCAAAAGTACTACATTTTTCATTTCCACTGATGAATGTTAAACTCCCCAAAAATCATTACTGTCTCTAATGTAGTAATATAATTTATACAGTCCCTAAAACCTTAAACCAGTCAGATGAATCAACTACTCACCTATAAGATAAGACCATATTTTCAAATAAAATTGTATTGAGAAATAAAAAAGCAAAAGAACAAAAGCCATAGTTCATATTTTTACAATTAGGAGACAGACTTAGACCTTATATATCTTCTATTTATAAACATAAGGTGTTTTTTAATACCTCATTTCTTTGTCAACAGTGTGGAAACACATGGCTGTTCTCCATACATTTATAAATGGAATTGGAGGAGAAGAGGGAGTATTTCTCTCCCCTGTAACTACAGAAGCATAACAAATCTTAGATACAAGTAGATGAAGATTCCCCAGGCAGAACTATCACTTCTCCATAAACAGAAAATTTTGCACTGTGTTTCACATAGCTGCATTAGAAATTCTGTAGATAGTGCTGTACTGGAAATTTATTTTAAGCATTTTATACAATGGAAACTTCATGACAAAAATTATCTTTCGCTAGACATGAATCTGTGAAGCTGCCTGTTGCTCTATTACATTTATAGCTGTTCTACATCTATTGCAAATTTAGTCTGAGAGAAAAATCTACAGGGAAATATGGAAAAAAAAATATTCTTCTTCTATGAGAAAAGTTAAATATCAAAGTTTCAGTGTCTGACTTTAATAGATGAACAACACCCAAGCAGATTATTTATACTCTTTGAAGGAAAGCATATATAAGGGTATCTTGCTTGTGAACAGACTGGTTTTGCATAGACATTTCTTGTTATACCTTAACCAACCTATTTAGTAGGCTATTTAGTGCTTCTTAGACTTTTGCTTTCTTATGAAGCAACAGAGACAAAAAATCTCAGGAATCAAAGCTAAAATCTTCATCAATTTGAGAGCCAAACAAATTCTTAAAGGTTATTTCTAGGCCTGCTGCAGTGCTATGGATAGCCATTGTTAGTGATGTACTACAGAAGACAGACAACTCTTCTTCCTACCAGAGGCAAAATGTTGCATATTTTTTGGAAAGGCTCAAAGACACACAGTGCATCTTCTTCCATCTACACTTTTACCCCCCAAACACATAAGGTACATTCATTTTTGCTTTTCTTCTCAGTCTTTTAAAGCCAACAGTTTTTCCTTCACACCTATAATGAATAAAGCAAATAAGATATTCTACAGTGTTTCTAAATGATGGCTCAGTAGTAGTAGCCCTTTAAAAGTGATGATTTTTCCATTTCAGGTACATCTGTATAACATTTGTCTTTGCTCATGCTCACTCATAAGGTACATTTTTGCAATTGCAGATATGTTCGTAGGTGTGATCCCTTAATTAACGTGAGAGTCCATGAAAATTTGTCAGAAGGAAGGACAAGCTTGCTATAGTCACTTTGAAATGTGGATGGTTCTGTAGGCTAACAAGGTCTTTGCATATATGCACTTTCAACTGACTTCTCTTTTTTTGAACTGTGATGCATACAGCAATTATTTCACCTCAACAAAGAAACTCTGGAAATGTCAAGGGCTCTTCCAGCCTACACTGTGATAATGAATTACTGAAAAAATAAGGGGTTTTACTACTTCACCAAGGAAAGACATTTTGTGACCTTTTACTGTTTTATGGCAATAATAAGTTTTCTACAAAACACCAAGTCTTTCTGTTACTTTAATAATATGAAAACATTTGAGGAATAGCCATGACCTTAACCTTGGAAGAATGAATAGAATACTGATCTTGAAGAAACAGATGAGCCCTAAGACACTATAACTTCCCACCATCATGTTAGCAAGGCATAGGGCTGTGCCATAGCCAAACTCACTCAGCGAAGTTCAGCTATCTTAATTCACTTATTTGAACACTGTGAACATATAGACCCACTATTATCCCTTCTAATTTCAGTTTTCTTATAGCAATGTTTGATTTCAAAGGAAAGATTTAGACTAGAATATCATGCTTCATCTCTTACCCTTCAAAATGCATACTCTTCCTAATTTCAACAAGAGTAAGCATGCGAAAACACTCTCATTCGTGCCACTGTAAGGTAGCAGTATTCAAGGAAAAGAGAACTGAGCAGTGTATAACCTGACTCTAACAGCCTGTGCACAATTAAAATCACAGGTTTCCAGCTCAGATATATCTCATTTGAAAAATGTAATCCAACATTTTTGTCAAGACTTGCATAAAAATATAAAATGTTAGTGCTATGTTCAAATAGGTATAGGGTATAACAAAGCCTAAAAAAGAAGCGGTACTGAGGGATTTCTGAATCTCAGCCATGATCCTGGCATTAGACACTTTATCAAGTGACTTAACATTTCTAAATTCTATCTACATCCCAAAGGAAACACTGGAATTAGTATTTATGAGGCTCACCAAACATGCGATCCCCATACATTTAGTATTGAATACAGCAGTGATGGATGGTTCACACTGAGATGCAGGTGGGCTAAAAGCCAAGGTGACATAAAAACACAGGCCAAGCTTCCCAACAGCAAGAGCAAAACCCCAGAAACTTCATATAGCCAACAGCTAAAAGAAGAACACCACCTATCTCTGACGTGAATGGCAGCAGAGCTGGCTGGAACAGTGGCCTCCCTCTAGGGAGTGGAGCTGAGCCCTGCCCAAAGCTGCCAGATCAGGACGCAAAGCACCACACGAAGCTGTTGAGGGCCAGAAGTGGCTCCAGGGTCATATGTAGGCAACTCCTGCCTTGTAAACCTACAAGGGGCCATTGCAATTTCTTATTTTCTTGTGATTAACAGATGATGGAGTCCAGATGGTCAGCATGCATATGTATAATTGTGAAGAGAAACAGAAATTCAGAGAAGGAAAGAACATTTCTGTCTTTTTCCCCATTCTCGACCATTCTCCCATTCCATCTGTCACCATGTAAGCTTAGTCAGCTAACCATACTCGTCACTTTTCTGTACATTTTTGACTCCAAGAGTGGATCCCAGGTCTTATCCTGGCACAGACGTGGAGTATATTTATCCCATTCAAAGCCCGCACAGTGCAACGGCGCAACCATCCACACATAACTACACCTTCTGCTGCTACTGAACATATCCTTTTTTTTTTTTTTAAATATATTTCTAAATCAGCTAGATCATCAGTAATAAATCTGAGGAAGAAATCACTTCTGGCCTGCAAAGTCTCAAGAATCATCTTTCACGTGGGCAAATAAGTAATAAATGGGGCCTAAAGGAACCTAGAGTGTCTATTACTTAATCAAGATGAATCATTCTGGTGTACATATGGATATAATATATAATGCTAGAGCCATTATAATGCAATTTTAATGCCCATGAAGGATACATCAGTCCCAGAACTGAAATGGTTTCTCCATTGTAATATATCATATGTTAATTCTGCATATAGCAGATCTAGCCCCTTACAAGCAATCATTTATTTTGGCAATTAATAGCACAATATATGAGGTAATGCCTTTTTTCAAATGTCAAGGAGAGCAACGTAAAGTTTTATTAATTTTGCTCAAGACAAATAAAAGTTCGGAGGAAAATCGCAAAATGTTTTTACAAGTTCTCTGTCTTAGATGTCTGCCTCTATGAATGAATACCTTCAAAATAAATTGACTACAATTAGTAGCCTACAATTTTATTATGCCTTTGAAGTTTAAGTTTATGGTAAAGTCTGGAATTTTACATGAAGGTAAAAGTTTTTTCAGCCTAAGCCAGCCCCACCCAACAACATATTTGTTTTGAATACATCTTTCTAATTCAAAGAAATCCAAATTCTTTTTGAAGAGAAAGTGATGCTACATGAGTAGTCTACAAGAATTTGTGAAATTCACTAAATTCATTAATAAATTTAGCAAGGCAGATTAAAAAATAATAGTGTGAACTGACAGATTCTGATTAACAACCCTGAATTAAAGGGTACATTTCCTTTCACCATGTCATTTAGTCCTGATTCTCAAAATAAAATTGCCTTCTGTGGGATATAAAATTTCAATACAGCTTCAAGACAGGCCATCTAGCAATGACTGTGTGGTCAGAAATATGTTTGGATTAGCAGTTAGGGGAATTTAGACTTAAATCCAATTGGTTTTTAATTCAGCTGAATCACCAAAACCTGATGAAATGCCATAAGGCTGTCTAAAAGAAAGCAGATCTTTCACAATGGAAGAGCTGACGTCACCCACACAGCTGCCAAACAATCAACAACTCAGCTTTTTTTCTTTATTAAAGACAAAGTCCCAAAAAATTGAGCAAAACAGTTTTGTAGTTTATGGGGTTTTTTTCCTCCCAGCACATGTAAATCAGATTGTTCCTTTATGTAACTTTTAAGTTACTTTATGCACTTTATTTGCATTTTCTTAACCTATACATTACAAATAAAATGACACACTGTTTCAATACAGTTTTAGCTTTCTGTTTTTAATTTTCCTATTTTACTACTACATTCTTTAACAGAAAATCTGAATGGAAGACAGTAGATCCTTCACACCAATGTCCTGCTTTTACTCAGTTGCAAACTCTTGAATAAATTACAAACCTACAGTGAGACCCAGCAATTGAGACATACATTCATCACTTTTGAAAACAATCAACAGGTTGATGAATAAAAAAACAGAAAGACTGAAGCGCTGGCTTTCAGCAAGGAGGGAGAGGAGCAACCAGACTGGTTTAGCACAGCAAGGTCCAACCAGAAGGTGCGGTTTCCCCTCCTTCCCCCTGGGGCTCTGGCTCTATGAGCAGGCAGACAGCACTAGGAGGGTTGGGCTCTCCCTCTGCCTTCTCAATTCCAACCGCACAGCCCTCCTCGCCCCCATCTCCAGCTGCCTCTGGCATCCATCAGTCCCTTCAATGAACAAATTCAACCTACCTGACGCAGGAAAACCAGGAAAGCAAGTTGGATTGTTCTGAGGAGTGCCATGCAAAGTAAGCATCAGGAGCATGCAGCTGGGGATGGGGAGGGGAGGAAGCAAAGCACATCACCAGCAGAAGCCTGTATCATGAAACAGAAACCTCAGGGTTTAATTTCAGAGACAACAGAATCACTCTCAGTTGTCCCCTGAAATTCCTTCTAGTCCCATCCTTAGTGCCAAAATGAGCCTTTGGCTATATATCCAAGATAGAACCGAAGAAAAAAAAAAACATAAATTGAGCAATATCCTAAAGAGATTCATAGCCTGGCTCTGTGAGTGGTTTTGGAGACCCATGAGAGAGGGGAGCTGTGGTGAGGTGCTGTGAGAAGCAGGATTTCCTCTTCAGTAGCAGCAGTGACATACGCCAGCTTAAACTCCATCAAACTAGTGCCTCTCGCTGAGGTCCCCCAGTGGCCTGAGCTGATCTAGCTGGTCCTGCGGTCAGTCCCTCCATCTGCCACCAAACACACTCCACCAACATGGTGCTTCCAGACATCCAGCTACGGGGCAAGTTGATTCAGCTGGCTGATGTGGTAGAAACCTTGACTCCTTCTCCCTCTGCCACTGAGGATCTGAAGGCTGATCTCATCTTGTCACCATGTGATTTCCAGATCCAACTCAAGGGAAGATGGGATGGGAGAAAGGGAGAGGACAGGCTGGCCATCTTGGCAATTGCTCACCACCAGCCTGGCTTAGCTACAAAGACCACAATACACCCAGCCCACCCATCCTTGTTTTTGGAGATCCCACCCTGGTTTTTGACTCCACCACCTCCTGCCTCCTCGATTACACCACCACAATTGTAGCTCTGCCTTGCAACTCAGACCAACTGACTGAGAGAAAAGATTGTTTTTAACCCTGACACTCCACTGGGCTGCCACAGGTCAGGGCGAGCCTGCGGGCAAAGTCTGCAGGCAAGGACAGGAGCCTCGTTATTAGCAGTGAAAACAAGAAATGAGGAATTACAGTCTAAAACACTGCAACACATTTCAGGCTCCTGGAAAGGCTTATATTTGAATGAAGAAAGTCTGTCCTCTTACAGAGAAGATGATTACTTGAAAGAGTTGGTCAATAAGACCTGTCAGCATTTTTTTGTAATATAGAACTGTAGACAAATTAGTTTACAGTATTTTCACTTTTACACTGTTTAATATTAACAACAGGACAGAAATACAGTACTTTGATACAAGACTACTGTAGGGCCATAGTATTTAGCACTGGACATGAACTCCTGAAAACAGACCAGCACTCGGTCTGAGAACTTGAAAAACTGTGTGATGTTAGCTCACGAATGGTAAATACGCAGGTCAAGGTCAGTTATAAAAAAACCCCGCAATACAGTAGCAAAGATGCCGTTAGCTCTGTAATCAAGATAGTGTTTCCTACCTTTAGCTTAACATTCTGTTGGAACACTCAGCTATAACAGTTGAATTGAAACTAAATTAATTACATCTTTTGCACAAATTCTTCCCTGAAGGAATGCTTATTTTGGTGTAAAAATCTGAACAGAACAAAGCTCCCTTTTCCTATCTCAGTTAAATAAAATCATATGAATCTCATGAGGCATCCCGCCACTCATGCTACTAAAAATATACAGTATCAGTTTTTTCAGACAGAGATGAAGATATATGCATCTGTTAAATAAAAATATTATGCTGAAAGAATGTATACATTATATGCAAAAGCACTCAAGAGTTCAGGACCACTGAACCTGCAGTGAGTGCAAGTACAACAATAACTTGATGCTCTACATGTGTACAACAGTACAGTGTGTTCCTTAATAATATTATTCTCAGAACTCACCAGATTATCTGCAATGTCCTGGAAGTTTTTTTGGTTATGTTTAAAAGTATCTTGGGATTTAATTTCCTCTTTAGTCTTTAATAGTATTCTGCAAATCTAAAGATTTGGCTAATCTGTATCGTTAAAAAATCACAGAATCACAGAATGTCAGGGATTGGAAGGGACCTCAAAAGATCATCCAGTACAATCCCCCTGCCAGAGCAGGAACACCTCGATGAGGTTACACAGGAATGTGTCCAGGTGGGTTCTGAACGTCTCCAGAGAAGGAGACTCCATAAACTCCCTGGGCAGCCTGTTCCAGTGTCTGTCACCCTCACCGTGAAGAAGTTTCTTCTCATTTTTAAGAGGAACCTCCTGTGTTCCAGTGTGTACCCATTGCCCCTTGTCCTACCATTGGTTGTCACCGAGAAGAGCCTGGCTCCATCCTCCTGACACTCACCCTTTACATATTTATAAACATTAATGAGGTCACCCCTCAGTCTCCTCCAAACTAAAGAGACCCAGCTCCTCAGCCTTTCCTCATAGGGGAGTTGCTCCACTCTCTTCATCATCTTTGTTGCCCTGTGCTGGACTCTCTCCAGCAGTTCCCTGTCCTTCTGGAACTGAGGGGCCCAGAACTGGACACAATATTCCAGGTGTGGTCTCACCAGGGCATAGTAGAGGGGAAGGAGATCCTCTCTTGATCTGCTAACCACCCGCCTTGTAATACAGCCCAGGATGCCATTGGCCTTCCTGGCCACAAGGGCACAGTGCTGGCTCATGGTCATCCTGCTGTCCACCAGGACCCCGAGGTCCCTTTTCCCTACACTGCTCTCTAATAGGTTGTTCCCCAACTTATACTGTAACCTGGGATTGTTCCTGCCCAGATGCAAGACTCTGCACTTGCCCTTGTTATATTTCATTAAAATTTTCCCTGCCCAACTCTCCAGCCTGTCCAGGTCTCTGGATGGCAGCACAGCCTTCTGGTGTGTCAGCCACTCCTCCCAGCTTGGTGTCATCAGCAAACCTGCTGACAGTGCACTCTATTCCCTCATCCAAGTTGCTGATGAATATATTGAATAGTACTGGTCCCAGCACTGACCCCTGAGGCACTCCACTTGATAGAGGCCTCCAACTAGATTCTGCCCCATTGACCACGACTCTCTGGCTTCTTTCCTTCAGCCAGTTCACAGTTCACCTCACTACCCGATCATCCAGACCACACTTCCTCAGTTTGGCTGTGATGATGCTATGGGAGACTGTGTCAAATGCTTTACTGAAATCAAGATAGACCACATGCACCACTCTGCCATCATCTATCCACCTCGTTATGTCCTCATAAAAGTCTATGAGGTTGGTTAAGCGTGACTTCCCCTTGCTGAAGCCATGCTGACTGCCCCTAATGACCCTCTTCTCCTTGATATGTCTTGAGATGGCATCAAGGATAATTTGTTCCATCACCTTTCCAGGGATGAAGGTGAGGCTGACCGGTCTATGGTTACCTGGCTCCTCCTTCCTGTCCTTTTTGAACACTGGAGTGACATTTGCTTTCCTCCAGTCCTCAGGCATGTCTCCCGTTTCCCATGACTTACCAAAGATGATGGAGAACGACCTCAGCCAGCTCCCTGAGCACTCACAGGTGCATACCATCTGGACCCATGGATTTATGGATGTCCAGATTGCCTAATTGCTCCCTAACCCAGTCCTCATCAACCGAGACAAACTTCTCCATTTTCCTGACTTCCTCTGGAGCCTCAGAGGTACGGGGCTCCTCAGGACAGTCTCTGGCAGAGTAAGAAGGCATTCAGTAACTCTGCCTTCTCCATATCTTCTGTCACCAGGGCACCCATCTCGTTCATCAGTAGGCCTACACTGCCTCTGGTGTTAATTTTATCTGCCATGTATTTGAAACAGCTCTTTCTGTTGTCCTTGTCCTCTTGCCAGGTTTAATTCTAAGGAGGCCTTAGCTTTCCTAGTTGCCTCCCCACACCCTCTGACAACAGCCCTATATTCTTCCCAAGTGGCCAGCCCCTCCTTCCATGATCTATAAATTCTCCTCTTCCACTTGAGCTTACTCAGCAGTTCCCTGTTTAACCACGCAGGTCTCCAGGCTCCCTTCCTTGACTTTGTACGTGTTGGGATGCTCTGATCTTGAGCCTGGTAGAAGCAGTCTCTGAATGCTAAGCAACTATCTTGGGCCCCTTTACCTTCAAGTACCCTTTCCCACGGGATTTCCCCTAGCAGTTGTTTGAAAAGGTTGAAGTTCACCCTGATGAAGTCCAGGGTTGCAATTCTGCTTGCTATTCTGTTCCTGCCACACGAGATCCTGAACTTCACCATTTCATGGTCACTGCAACCAAGGCAGCCCTCAACCTTTACTGCTTCAACCAGACCCTCCTTGTTAGTGAGGATGACAGGAAGATCGTACGGGCAGTTTATTTTAAGATTTAAAAAACCAAACCATATCCATGAAGAGAGCCCTGATTGCTGAAAATATGACAGTACTTAAATATTCCAAACTTTGCATCTCCATAATCTTATCCACAATAGGGACATCAATATTGTCTATCTGGGTCTTAGCTCTAAACTTATTACTCAGTTTGCACAAATGAAAACCAGACACTAAGTGGAAATCAGCTGAGTTACATACATGTACAGTTACTCCTAATAACTCAGACTGCTAAATAGAAATTCCAGTCCTTATATGACAAAGCATAATTTCACTAGCTGGGTCAAAAACAAAGTCATAAACAATAAAATGACTCATCCTGCAAAGCACAAAACCCCTCCAAATTTCAGTTAACTTACAAGGAACGAAGCCCATTATGACAACAGATGAAGTACAAGGCAAGCTAGATTTCTTGTCCCCAACAGTGCATTATAAATTAACATGCTCTGTTGCACTAGGAACCGTAATTAAACGAATAGTGATCTGAAAAAGCACAGTTTAATGCATATTTTGTTCTGTATAACAGTGATACATCTTGTCAAACCTACCAGAAATACAATTACTTGCTCTCAAATGCTCATAAAATCAAAACTAGGAAAAATGTAGGGTATACTAATTTCGAGATCAACTCTACTTCTTCCTGACTAAAAGCGCTATTAAGTGAGAAAGTAAAACAGGTAGCACAAACTTGACAAAACTATAAGTCTTTGCTGGGAAGAGACAGGAAAATCCTATATGGTGCATAAGGACATGTAAAAACATTGTAAATTTACAGGCACAGATAGCTGTTCCTCTGTTTGTGATGCTTAAAAGTCACATCTCATGAAGTACAGAAGTTCCAGTTACTACAGCTTTGTGTTGGATGCACTCGATGACCCCACCCCCCTCAAACCAGCTGCAGTTTGGTCCAGGCTCCAGAGGAGGTAAAGGACTGAGCCATAGCCAGGCAAAGAATTCCTTCCAGGAGACCCACAAGGAAGCAGAATGGCACACTGAATGCCAGTAACTTGTGGGCACAGGGAGTCTCGTGCATACTTTTCCTACTGTATGCGATTTGTCTATGAGTCAACCGCTTCATGTTTTAAGTATGACAGCCTGGATGACTCCACTTTGAGCTCTCCCTGCCAAATAAGTGAGCTGTATGGCAATGATTTTACCACTCACAGGTCAGTGGATAAGCTCAATTTAAATTTAAATTTAATCAGTTAGCTTAAGTAGATGCACACTAAATATAATGAATTATTTAGAGATATAAGGTTGTATTATTTTTAATACTCTCTTTGCTTCATGTTACTTGGCAAGCTGGATTTGCTAAAATTTTAAGTTGTAAAGTTCTGCTCATATTTACCAAAAGCAACTACAAACTACAATGAACACTCGCAAGATAAGGTCCAGTTTGCACTTCACTGGGAGAAACAGAACTGACTGGGAAAAACAATGATCCAAAGCTAACGCGGAGACATTACAGACATCTGCAAAACAGGGCCTGTTTCACACTTCACTGGGAAGAAAGGATTTATTTAGACAAAAGAGTACCTGCAATGCTATGGACAATAAACAATGTCTACAGCTGAACATAAGAAAGGCTCATGTGGAATCAGAGAAAAAGATCCAATGAGAAGCAAGAAGACCCCGAAGTGAAACATTGCTGCTGGACTGAATCATGGCTCAAATGGTTTGTAAAGATATACAAGTCTACGTTTTCCTATGCTCAGGCAGTCCTCTGCGCAGGTGTCGAGCTCAGACAGTCCTCCTGTTATTATACTCCATTAAATATCTTTTTTATGAGAATTTTGTTTCCTGAAAGTCTGCTCTACATATGGCTATCAAGCCTCGCCTGAAAGTTTGCTACCAGAGTAAATGGTTATCAGGGAGGGAATGCCTGAAAGTCTGCTTCTGCGAACAGGTAAAGGCCTTGCCTGAAAGTTTGCCTTCAGAGTTTTAAAATACAGACTCCAGAGCGAACAGTTACCACGGAGAGAAGAATCCTGAAGGTTTGCACCACGATGGGTACAGGCCTTGCCTGAAAGTTTTATTTGTGAATGGGTACAGGCTTCTAGAGAGAAGGTAAGCAGCATCCGGCTTGGCATACTTCACCCATGCAGTAAATAATACAGTAGACCCATCAGTGAACTCTTTTAAGTTGCACTTCCCTTTAAGAAATCTAAACATTGTTCTGCAGTAGGCAGAACCCTAAATTACACCCCCGCAACAAACTTCTGCCCACTTGGCCTGCTAACTGCACACATGTCCTAAAAACACACACAAAATGTAAGGACACACTATATATAGCAAACAGTGAAGTATCATCACAGTATGGTGTAATGGAAACAATCTGCAGAGGTATTTCCTGAGCTCCTGAAAACCTCCTCTGCTCATCCCCCTTCAATTTATGTCAGGCATTTCTCTACTCAAACACCTCTGCTGACAGTTCCCACAACAAAAAGATGGTCTCTGAAGTATGGCGGGGAATACCACATCAGGGCACAACACTGTACAGGAATGCTACGACTCACTGAGCATCCTCTGAAGGGAAACTGGAGTAGCTACACCTTAATTCCATCAGTATGTAGGAATTAATCTGCAGGCAGTGCTGTCCAGCCACCACCAGACAGGTACTATGTCTGACAAAAGCATCACAGAACCAGCTGTGCATCACAGAAGGCCACCTTACTCATTTCCATCCAGTTATTACAGCACAACATGTATCTGCCTTCTTGCCAGCAACAGATCACTGTCCCCACTGGACTATTTTTCCTCTGCCTGAATTTACTTCTTTATTTAATGAAATATAGAAATGCTATAAAAACACTGGAAAGGACCTGTTCCAATGTTCTGCATGAAAAAAAATCTCTGCTTGAAAAGTTTGTACTGCTTAGCAAACTAATTATGTTGAATCATAAAACAGACTGTGCTTAAAGAGCTATAGAATTAGCAAACTTAAGCTCCAGTTCATGTGATTATGGCATTAAAGATCCAACCCATGTGATTATGGAATAAAAGCAATTGCAAAGGTTGGACCTTCTCAGCTTCTCACAAACTCCAGTTTTCCGTTTGCAAGGTCATATTATATAGATGTATCAAGAATCACTAGGACAAGCAGTTCATTGGAAGCTACCTGCCAACCTGGCTCAACGAAGGCTGGGTTTGGAAGGGTTTTTTGGCTGGTCCTCAACATTTCCACATCCCAAAGTACCTTTTTCTTACTCAGGAGTGCTTTAGAGCTCTTGAAATAGGAAGTGTGTGTTGGTCGTAACTCGGTAAGTACTTACAGCACCCGGGGGATGATGTCTCTGTATTTTAAAGAAATTTACTGAAAAGCAGAAGGTATCCTGCTCTATTTTGTTTCCCCCAGCAGGAAATACTTCTCTTAAGGAAAACAAGGAGTGTTCAGAATATAAACTGTATATGTAATAAGTCTTGAACAATCAGTAGCATACTTACATGGGGAGTCATCCACAAACATGGGGTCTATGTTATGCAGCAGTTCCACTCTGGGGGAAGGTCTTCCTTCACTAGGACAGATTTCAAAAGGAAATGTTAATTTCCTTCTACAGCTTATCAGGATTCTGCATGTTCTATTTTAAGACTTTTTGTCATCCTATTACAGAATGAGCTCATAACCATAAACTAATTGCTATCAAATTTAATCTGAATGCTGTTTTCTAGCCCACTAGCAACACCTATTGCCTCTAACAGATTTCCCTGATTTTACTGGTGTTTACTGGGATTACTAACAAGTCTAGAGTACAGAATTTGCCCTACAGAAGTAGGGTCTTAAAATAATCAACTTCAAAAATCATATCTTGCAGAGTAAGCTAGCCTGACACTTGCCACACTCTCTGCATATCTGAATGAGACTTATTATCTAAAATGTTGAAAACATTCTATTTGGGTGCCTCAAAAAACATGAGAGGCATTGCCTACCCCTCAAAAAAACTACCTTCAATCTGCAATTGAGGTCACAAGGTTTATTTAGATACCCTAAACCTTCTTTTGCTGAAAAAGGAAAATCATCCCTCTTTTTCTAGCCATGGACTACACAGAGATGGTATTGAACGAGCCTCCAAACTTACCCATAAATTTTCTGTGTTAAGTAAACACTCACCCTAAAAAAACTAAGTAAAAGAAATTTACTCCTTATAAAGGGCACCATAAGTAGGAAGATATAATTAGAAAGAACATGAGCTACCTCATAACCCAACAATATTTTGTTGTTTGAGAGTGAACCTAAACACATTTTTAGAAACTTGCAAATCACTTGAATTGGGTTTTTTTGTATTTTGTATTTTGTATTGTATTTTTGTTAAGAAGCTTCATTGTAAATCTCAAAAATTCAACCAGGGCACCTAGAGCAATTGTCATTATGAAAAAAAAGCTCAGGTAATACAAAACTTAGTGGAAACCTCAAAAATGGCTGTTATCTTAATATATAAAATATATAATTAAACAATAATGACCAGTAATTTACGATTTTCAATAAAAAGTAATTAAAATTACTATTGTTCTATCAATTTCTAAAACAATTTCTGGATGCTACGCATTTTGAATAAGTACAAAATCAACAACAAGGATTAGATAAAAGAGGAAATATATTCAGATAATACAGCCTTTCAATTAATATAGAGCAACTACAATAATTAAACTGAAGTGTTATTAACTCAGTGTATAAAAACTACCAAAAAAAGGTTTTCCCAAAATGTGTGTGAAATATTAAATTCCCCCTCCACACCCCAATATCACAGAATCATAGAACCACAGAATTATTAGGGTTCAGAAAAACCTTTAAGATCATCATGTCCAACCATTAACCTAACACTGCCAAGTCCACCACTAAACCATGTCCCTAAGGACCTCATATACATTGTCTTTTACATACCTGCAGGGATGGTCTGTTCAAATGCCTGACAACCCTTTCCATGAAGAAGTTTTTCCTAATATTCAATCTAAGCCTCCCCTGGTGCAACTTGAGGACATTTCATCTCATTCTATCACTTGCTACTTGGGAGAAGAGACCAACACCCTCCACGCTACAACTTCCTTTCAGGTAGTTGTAGACAGCGATAAGGTCTCCTCTCAGCCTCCTTTTCTCCAGGCTGAACAGCTCCAGTTCTCTCAACTGCTCCTCATCAGACTTGTGCTCCAGACCCTTCACCAGCTTCGTTGCCCTTCTCTGCACACTCCCCAGCACCTCAATGTCCTTCTTGTAGTGAGGGGCCCAAAACTGAACGCAGGATTCAAGGTGCAGCCTCACCAGTGCCCAGTACAGTGGCACAATCACTTCTCTAGTCCTGCTGGCCACACTATTCCTGATAGAACCCAGGATGCTCTTGGCCATTTTGGCCACCTGGGCAAACTGCTGGCTCATGTTCAGCCAGTTATCCATCAACCGCCCCAGATTCCTTTTCTGCCCGGTGGCTTTCCAGCCACTCTTCCCTGAGCCTGTAGCGCTGCCTGGGGTTGTTGTGACCTAAGTGCAGGACCCGACACTTGGCCTTGTTGAACCTAATACCATTGGCCTCAACCCAATGATTCTGCCAGATCAGATCCCTCTATATGGTCTTCCCACCCTCCAGCAGATCAACACTCCCACCCAACTTGGTGTCATCTGCAAACTTACTGAGGGTGCACTCAATCCCCTCATCCAGATCACTGATAAAGAGATTAAACAGAACTGGCCCCAGCACTGAGCCCTGGGGAACACCACTCGTGATTGACCAACAACTAGATTTGGCTCTACTCACCACAACTCTTTGGGCTTGGCCATCTAGCTAGTTCTTCACCCAGCAAAGAGTACAGCCATCCAGGCCATAAGCTGTCAGCTTCTCCAGGAGAATGCTGTGGGATACGGTGTCAAAGGCTTTACTGAAGCCCAGCTACACAACATCTGCAGCCTTTCCCTCATCTACTAGTTGGGTCACCTTGCCATAGAAGGAGATCAGGTTGTTTCAGGCAGAACCTATCTTTCCTGAACCCTTGCTGACTGGGCCTGATCACCTGGTTTTCCTATACATGCCACTATCTATAGCAGCCACACTTTTAACTAAGGAGTGCCTCGCCTTATTTAACCTAATTTTATATTAGATTTAATGGACTCTTACTGTCTCTAAATGCTCCATTTATAGCTGTGTTCAAGTGTGTCGTTCACCATGTGTTCATAGGTAACAGTAAAATGAACCAGCTAGGACAAATTAAATTAGGATGCAAATTTACAGCATGTAATGTCTTGGGAAGATATTTTGCTGTTTCTGAGCTATATCTATATTTTCCAGTCTCCTTTTAAAGAAAACCAAATACCAGAATCATGCTAAGTAATCTAGTATCTTCCACCAGGGTCAAATACAGAAGGAAGAAATAACGTGCTCCTATGTGTTTCTCCTATTCATATATCCAATATTCATACAGTACCATGTTAGGTAGAAAGTCAGAACTGAGGATATTCATGCAGTTCAAACAGCCTAGTATTACTATCATATCATTAAAGGTAATTTCCTTTATGGCTTTTAATCTGGAGGACAGATACTGTACACTACACATAGCTATGAACATTATCACACATCAGGTAGAACAGAAAATATAAATATTACACCTCCATTAAAGTTTTGCATGCCACTGTTGTAATTTTTATTGAACTCATTTTTTTCTGTGATAGAATATTGGTATTATTAACTTGGACATGTGATTTATGCATAATAACATACTCCCTGAAGCTTATGGCATTAGTGCATTAAGCTCTGTAGCACTGTTAATTGATACTGAACTGCTTGTTCAGTTTGGGTGCTATTCCAGTAATGCTGTTGCACAAAACATGAAGGTTTATAACCAGCATATACTATTCACAAAACAATAGCCAGAGAAAAGAAGATGGCATTGTACATTGATGAAAGCAGCTGGGTGACAGGAAAGCACGTGAGGAAGGTAAAACCAACGTCTTGGGAACAAAAAGGGGAGAATTTGCAATTGTGGCAGAGTTTCCCCTCCCTACTCTCCTTCCTACTTATGGACCTCCATGCTGAACTTAGTCCCCTCAAAAGACAGACCTCAAAAACAGATCCACCTTGGCAGATGTCCTACCAAGGGTATTTTACACCACGAATATATTGTAGCCAACAGAGCTAGAATAAGAAAGTAATGCAATTCTCTAGGAAATCCTGCTTTTGTATTTTAGTAGCTTCCAGTGTAACCCTATCTTATAATACTATCATTTTAGAATATTTATTTTTAGACTTCAATATTCTAATACATTGTTCCTTTCCTTAAAAAGAAGGAACTTCTTCCTTTGTCTGATTATTATTCTACCATGTCGGGCTGACTATTTAATTAAGCAGTTAAAAGGTATTGTTTTCCAAAAAAATCCACTATGTAAGAACATCTTGATGGAAACATGCAGACAAACTTCAGAGTTGGTAAGACAATCAGCTACTTTATGCGGAGAATATCTTCTGCTTTGCAAAGTTTTTAAAATATACAGAAAGATCTGTTACCCCTTACTGAATGTGAACAAACATCTACATGTGATCTTTCACTTTTGTTGTTGTTGCTCTTAAATAGGCAGAAGGTGTCCTTGGGAAGGAATCCAAGGTTTTTTCAGGGTAAATATGTTTATCTTGCACAAAAATATCCTCAGTGTCATTCAGCAAAAGCTGAACCTTTATAACCTTGCCATATATTGTATTTCTCTGGGTCACATCTGTACATGCTAAAGTAATTGTATTTCAGATATCCTGGAAATAAGCATTACTGCCAGGTTTAGATTGCTCTTTCTTCAGCATTAATTTATACCAAAACACGAACATTTTTTTCAAACAGGTGTTTAATTTCTAAAATGAATGTAACCATTTGGTATACAAGAAGTCAAGTTGATCTTGCTTGATTTACTTCGTCCAATCAATTCGGATGTTTCCAACATTACAAAAATATAAAGCTGACAATTGCCCTCAAAAATGTATAAGTAAAACTTGAAAGCCTATGCTTGCTAACAAGCTTTGAAGAAATATTATTTTGACCGTATTTTATCATGAATCTCTCAGTGCTATCAAACTGCTTCATGTGCTCTAACATTTGGTTCTCCATTTTCCTGTTAATGCAAAATAAAACCTTTTTTTCTGAGCACAGACACACCAGACATTCAGTACTGAAAACAACAAAATATATCAAAACAATGTATCAACTGGGGCAAATTTCTGCATAAGGAAAATCATTTTGCCTAGTGTCTCGATTTCAATAGAGTAGCAAGCATCTGGAGAGCAGATGTTTCTTAGAAACACCAAAGCCTTTTGAGATTCTTGCTTGCAAACAGGCAGTACAGTTTAGATTCTGTGACTAGTTGCATTTTAGTATTGTTTTCCATTATTTGTTCTTAGTATTCTTAATTAATATTTTTGAAAAATATATTAGTGATATTATAACTGTATTTTCAGATATACTTTCTAATATGTACATGGTTTTAGAGGTTCCATCTGTATCATAGTGCTGCTCATGGTAACCTAAGGTACCAGAAAAGTGCAGTCCACCCTGATTTATAGAAAAGGTTTATGCCTGAGGTTGGAATGGTCTGCTGGATATCCAAAAACGGGTTGGTACAGTGATACTACCCTAAGTTATTTCCAAAAAGAAGTTAGAGATATTCATGAGAAAGTTAAATCTAATTCAAAAGGTACTGGAAGGAAAATAAAGTTTAGGAACTACCAGTCTAAAGATAAGCTGCAGGAAATTTTGCACACAAAACTTTTTTGGTGGGCCAGTATCTTTTCCTGTAGAAAAAAGTAGCTGAAAGGTCAAGACCAGGGAATGACAGGGAAGATCAGGGGAGGCAGGAGCATGAACACACAGCAGGGAGAGGGCTCTCACAATAGCTTGTGTTACCAACACCCACATTAGCAGGTCAGTAAGACACCAACACACAGGCCAGTTTCACAGGACAGGGATACCTGGAGACAAACCAATGATGGCACCTGGTAACACACAGAGGTGGGACAGGACAGAGAAGCAGCACCAAAGGGTACCAAAACGCATAACCAGAACGTGTGTGTGGCTACCAACCTAAGAAGAACACAAAAGATGTTAGAAGAACCTCACAGCTGGTGTCCCTAGACCTGTGCACCATTGCAGCAGATCCTGAGCCTAATATCTGGTCACAAAAATCGTGGTGTCTGGCTGCAAGACGGATGGGTGGAAACCCCTGCCCTGGTGCCTGGCTGCTGGGTAGACTTCTTAGACACACACCTTTTGGTGAGTGAGAGTGTCGGACTGCAAGAGTGCAAGTAAATCCTGCTTTATTTCAGTTCTGTTCTAAGAAGAATCCCATTCCTCACTGATACCGTGTTGCACCAGTATTTCCTACACTATTAGGCCTGCAGATTGATTTAGAAAGAGCAGACAAACTTTTGAGCTCCAAGTCCCTGTCAAAGAGCTTTTAAGTAGCATGCAGATTTTTACCTAAGAAAATAAATTCAGGCAATGAGAACAAGAACATTGTACTTCCTCAGTTTCTTGCATTGTGTGAAAGAAACTTTAAAGTATAACCAGCTAAGTGAAGAATGCAGAGGAAGATACATTTGTCCAGAAGAAACATGTGCTCCTGAACTGTATCTTATAATGCCATTTGCTCCTAACCATTAACTTCCTTCCAGTTCTTCAAGTCATAATTAAGTAGAGGAGGCACCAAACAAACAGTTGTATACATGCGTGGTTTTCAACACCTCTATTTACTACAAGGACTTAATATTAATCAGTGTCACGTTAATGCAACTCCTAGTATGGATTACTGATCATCCTAAAATTATGACAGAAAGTTAATTTTAGTTTAGAATATCAAAATTTATATCTAATTTCTATATTATTTATATCATGATCTATATTAAATATGTTTATCTGTAGTTATTTTCAGAATTATATTATTTATATTTGTTATATAAATATCATAGTAAGAACACATCCTTTGAAAAGTGACCATTTATAGAGATCAGACAGATACTGGAATGGAACCAATATTTTTGTGACTTTTGAGAGAATCTATCTGCATTGTCTCATACATCCTTCTGAATATCTAAATCAAGGTTCCAAATTTATGATCTTTTTCCTTCTGATTACACACATATGAAACTGTAAGTTTAAAGCGTGTCCCCCCCCCCAAAAAAAACCAAAAAAGACAAGAAGTGTATGCAGCTACTTTCACTAAACTGTGCTGAAAAAAATACAGATGTGACATGGGGATTGGCTACTAATTTATTTTTTTTCAAATGAGGTAGACTCTTGGCAAAATTTAATTGCACTCATTATGAGCAACATATTTGAACTTTCCATCAGATATCACCAAAAGGGCACTGTGCCTTCATTGTTTCCTATCCAATATTCAAGTGACCTTTTGAGTTATGATCATCAAATTTAATACACTCATTTCTCCTGATTACATGGAAAAATCATGTGAAATTTGACATTTCAGCAGCAAGGTCAGCCAAAGAGCAGCCTAAGAATTCACAAAACTTACTTTTGCCAGCCCCCCCAACTCCAGACAGGCCCTCTGGTTGTCACGACTGAAAACATTGGTGGTCAATTATTATCAACCAGTGCCAGTAAACTTATTCAGTCCCTCTGCAAGGATATGAGATTCAAGTGCCAGGAGCATGCAGGGGATGCACAGCTATACCCATCCTTCCCCATGCAGAATTTTACTGCTGAAGTAACCTGATCTGAGATCAGTCCATGACAAAGAAAACCTAGTTGACACAGAACCTGAATTCGGCAGGAATGCTGCTGGTAGCTGGAAGAAAAGTCTGTGGTTTAGGAGTACCCCAGGATCTTGCTGGTGCAAAGTTTTGCCACAGTAACATTGCCATGTAAAACATTTTACTATCTCTGGCTGGACAGAAGTCTCCATTCTTTCCTGGTACTTAATGGTCTTCAGCCTCAATTACGCACATCCTTATCTTCTTCCATTTGGAAGACAGACATACAGTACACCTGGGCATGAGGCCACAAGGTCTCTGCAAACTCCAGCTAGTACAGAAAACTACCCCACAGCACCTCAGAAACACAGGCAGTAGTGAGAAATAAATAAAGCTTAGCAGCTTCAAACCAGGTAATCCTACTAAAGATACAAACAAAACAATTCTGAACTCAAGATACAGGGGCTTTGGGGTTTGTTGAGATTTTTTGTTTGGTTGGTTTTTGTTTGTTTTTTTTTACTCCAGGGTCTACATAGCGCTAACCAGGGATGGGTAGATGGGTTCAACTCTGCCCTCTCCAGCTCTCAATTTCTTATCTCAATTCCTGACCCAAACACTCTTGCTCATACCTGTTTAGGAAGTTACCCTTGTAATTGACTGTCTAGGATGCTAAGACACACAAAAATCAGTGTTTATCATAATGAGCTACGTAGAAAATGGCAGAAAATTCAGAAATTGCTACATACAAGTTGGGGTGGGAACCCTGAGAAGGGGACAAAAGGTTATATACATATATATATATACATAATATAATATTGTCTGACTGCTATAAAAACAGAACAAAGACTATCAAAAGAAACAAAACACTAATTCTCAGATAAACAGCATGTAGGAAACAGAACTGCTAGTTCTTTTATTCTGCTTTAGCAGTACTAAACCCAATCCTAAATTACTCTTTTGCAAAGTAAAACTATATTCAAAGACATTAATATAACTTATAAGAAAACAGACAACAGGGTTTAGCCCCATCAATTAATACATTCCATGCACCATATAAGAGGGAAAAAAAGGAAGTTAAACCAATGTCACCATGCAAATTTTGCAAAACTAAGCCTTGAACACAGAAGTTCAAAATTCTGCAGGAACCTGAGTTTTAAGGACTTTGCAATCCACTTTAGTAGAATAAAATAACATTAGAATAAAAGAAAAGCTTTGCCAGATGAAAGACTGATTGAATATAATCTCAATTGAAGATATCACAAAGGGGCAAAACCAGTTTCTTTTGATAGTTTGTTCCAGGAGAAAAAAAAATCACCTTTATCACTTAAGGCTGATTTCATTTATTCTTTTAAATTGTATTCCATTTTGCTGAGCCAAATGGAGCAATAATAAGCATATATTCAGACGTGCATAGAGCCCCCAGTATCCAGTATTTGTGATACCATTAAAACTGTTTTTTTCCAGAGGAAAAATGTATGGGATTTAACTAATTTTTCTTTCAATGCACAAAAGACCCTCCATTATGTGAACTAATGGGGTTTGGGATATCCCAGCTAATTCAGACAGCACAAGAGGTGCACAGAGTCAGAAAGAGCCCAGTAAAAGTCATTAGCTCAGCCTGTGTCAACCCAACTGGAGCTAAGCTGCCTTTTTTTCCAGCCATCTAAGCACGTCTACACTGTCCTCCCGAGTGCTGCACCTTGCTCAAATCACACACAATGTCATGACCTGTGAGGAACCAAGTCAGGTCTTCTTTTGTACTGAACCTCGTAGGCTTTTTGAGACACTGGACAGCATGATGTGAATCTATTCAAACGGTTCCACTTGGAGCCAGCCTGACAGGTGCTATACTGAGCTAACAAATCACCAAAGTGGAAACCATGCTCAGTGAGTTTAATGTCTGCATAGATTTCCCATATGTCCAACTCCAGATGCACCCTGCAGTGACACCCAACTGGGCTCTGTAGAGAGCAGGGCTGGGTCCAGAAAATCTACTCACTTGTACTCCACGCTGTGCAAAATCAGTTAACGCACTTCTGCATCACGGAGCGTTCTTGAAAAAGTGTAACATATTTCTACGTTGTTGTGTCCAAACTAACAAATTCAACATACCCAGTTAAAGCTGCTATGAAGGTTTGCATCTGGAACCACGATTGATTTGCAACCTGGATAATTCTCTCATAGATAGTAACGTTATCTGCACTTGTACCTTCCCTTTATTTAGGAAAATGACCAAGTAATAATCCTCCTGCAGTTCCAGCTCTTTTCTCTGGGCTGATTAAATTCTTCTCATACCAGAATGCTGACTCGGTGATTTGACATGCAAGTTACCTGATAGCTTTCCAAACATCAAAGCCATCCAAAGGCTTTGTGCCATTGGTATGTCCTCCAGCAAGGTGCACTAGTGTTGGCAACCAGTCAGAGATATGGATGAGTTCGTGACTTTCTACACCTTTCTGTTTCAGTAGAGGACTTGCAACAAAGCCTACTCCTCTCACTCCTCCTTCCCAGAGGGTCCATTTTCTTCCCCTCAGTGGCCAGTTATTCCCACCTGCCAAAGTTTGTCCTCCATTATCTGGAAAACAAATAATTAAAAGGAATTATTAGTAAGAAGGAAACAGAACCATCTTCCCCACAACATTTATTAATCCATTTGAAAAAATATTTTCACAATATAAGTGTGTTATGCAAGTGCTTGCATAGTGCTGTTAGGTGTTTATACAACACATCACATGTTCAGAGCATGTAACAAACGTATGTTAATTCTTGCCAGAGTCTTACAAATTACTACAATGAAAAGTTATTTCTAGGCAGAAATGATATCATACTACAAGACAATGATTTAGAAAGACTTTGTTAAGAACAGCCTCTGATACTACTAGATAAATATCATTAGACATGCAAAACTTCCAGAATCAAATAATTTAAAAATATAGTTCCAACTAATTAACTGACCACCAGAAAGAGTTGCTATCAATGCCATCATTAGTACTCAGAATACACTGTTTTCCAAAGCAGTATGGTATAATTGAAGCAGAAAACTGTTATTTCAGTGTCAGGACAATACACATACTCCTTGTTTAGAAGCATTTTTTCCTTAGATGTGTAGGCAGTCACATTGATCTTTAATGTCACACAAAACAGCGAGTTTCTCAGGCAGAAGGAGAAAGCCCTAACAAAATGAGTTTAAATTAATTAAAGTTGTTGAAGTGACTTGGAAATGTACTGAATTTATCGTGTTTGGTGAGAACAACATACAAGATACTTACAGAAAAAGCTGAACTGTGGCTACAGTAACTCAGAAATATCTACCTGAATTAGAGATAGTTCATGTAACTCCTCAACTCTCTCTGACCAAGCTTCCACACTTAGAATAAAATCCAGACTCCTGAAGTAAACAGAATTAATGATTCCTTGAAGTTACTTTTAGTACTGCTGTACAGTTGTTCTTGTTCAAACCTGTTGCAATGAACTCAGAAGAGTCATTGATGGAAATTCTTTTAAGCATAATTTTTCTGTATTTTAATGAGGTTAAATTTATTTCAAATAGTAGTTGTTAAAGTGAGATGTATTTTCTAATTAGGAAACAGAAATTTAAAGGAAGAAACAGAAGCACATGTCCAACACCTTACGGAAGAACTTTACTGTCACCAGAACACAACAGAATTTTCTCTCTTCTGTTAATTAATTAGGGATTGATGTAAACCTGGACTGTGAACAACCTTCTGCTGCACATAGAAGACCCTTTTTGTTCTACTAAGGAATAAACTAGTGCATGTCTCTGTGAAGATTTTCAAAGGTGGAAGGTTAAGCTAAATGAAGCACTTGGAAAAAACAGCATGGTTTGAAAACTGTAAAGTGTTCTGTGGCCCAACTAGTTTCCAGTAGGGCTGTTTGTGGTCCAGCACCCTTGGGTTAAAATTAAATAAATAAAGAGCTTTATTGCCTTGAATATGAAATGCACGCAAACAAATACTAGCTACCAATATTTCTCATACAACAATGCTGAGCACTGAGATCTCAGAATGTAAGTAGTGGCTGGTTATTTAAAAAAAAAAAAATCAGTCTCAACAGTTCCTTCTACTCTTACTGTAAACAGGAATTCCTGTCAGGGATACTCACGGGACAGAGCTTTCAGTAGCTTTTAACCATTGGTGACCTTAGAATAAAAGGTATCTTATCTACACTGTATTAGAGCACAGTTTGGTTATACAGTGGGATCAAGGATTAAGTATGTTAAGTATCTTCTTCATATCACAGGCTACTTACTGTCCATATCAGTTTAACACCAGCATATGAGACTTTTTTTCAGTCCTGAGTATCAGCAACAAAGTAGCAAGGAAATTATAGAAGTAGACTGTCCTTTTGAATAGCAGAGAGAGAAAAGTGTGCATTTCCCAGGTTACAGTCAAATCCTTCTGGTACTTGCTTTATATTTACTTTCTGTAGTTGAGTTGAAGACATTCACGTTGTGCCAGTTTCATTATACAAGAACCTCCTCGAGACAAGGACGCTATCTAACATATATCCTGTAAAAACTCATGTGTGATATCAGCATTCAGACCTAGTACACCAAGTTAAAAAAAGGAAAAAAAAACCCAACAATAACACCTTGTTTTGATGGCTTTTCTGATACGTAAATGAAAAAACCTGACATGTGAAACAAGCTTCATCCCACTCATTTTGACTTCTCATTTTCACATTGTTGGAACATTACTATGTCCTTCTCCCTCAGGAATTCACGTTCCAGAGACCCTTTCTGCTAAATTTCTTGACTGAGTTATCAAGAAGGTGTTGAAGGAGGGAAAAGGATGGTTTCTGTTTTGATTACTCAGGTTTGTTTCCTTTCTTAGGCAGTTAGGCAGAGCAGAGCTGGCACTTTACACGTAAATGATACCATTTTTCAAAGTTATAGATAACTACTTCTATACAGTCTGAAATATCTTCTAGGACTTCAAATATCAACAATTTGTTAAAGACGTGTGAGTTGCATAATAATGAAAGACAATAATGGAGTCTATATTAATGAAATATTAAGCTAGCCACTGAGTAACAAGATTGTGGGAGACTACAGTGGGTCTGTGGATTCTCTGACGGAGGGCTTGGGAACAGAAATTAGCCCTGAAGATATTAAGGGCTACCCGTGAGAAAGATGGGAGTAAAGGAGTATCCAGAGATATTAAAGTGTACCCATGAGAGAGAAGGGAGTGGAAGAGTAACATTGATGATAGCAAAAATAGCCAATGAGATGTTACTGCTGTAACTTGTAACCAATAGTGAAGAGACACATAAATTGGTAAAACTGTATAAAACTGCACTTGTGGCAATAAATGCCATCTACTACTTTCATCCTTGAACTTGGTCTATGCCGTTTGTCCGTTTGTTCACCACAAGGTGAAGGGGGTGAACAAACTAGAAACCCCTGATTGCATAAGGTATAGATGTGGCAGAGGCAAAGGGATGAACAACCCCTACAGGACTGTAACTGGAGTTCTAGCCCATCTGTTTGGATACCTTTCCCCTAAGAAACAGCTTTGGATGTATACAATTGATGCTAAAAGCTTGTATGGCTTCAGAAGGCCACTGGAGAAGTTAAAAATGAAAAAAAAAAAACGGATAGTTCTTTCAGGGAAAGATATCACATCTGTCTCAGGAATTTCATCAGCCACAAACTGCTGAGAATTTGGAAGTTACTTTCCTAGTTACTTTCCTAGACATGTGCTACCAGGCATTGCTGTAACAAAGGGATGCTTGGCTAGATGGATCCTTCTTCTGTGGAAGTACAGTCATTCTCATGTTCTCCCCAATAAGCTATTCCTTACTAACTCCTCATGCTATTCTAGCAAATTATCTTGAATATGAAACAAACTCCAAAGTTCATATGGAAACTCCATGTAGTTTAAAACACACACTCAATATCCACTTAGGTAAGAGACAAATAGGATCATTGTTGCTGCATGTTCTACACTGGCTTCATATTCAGTTCTAAATCCACTTCAAAACAGTATTTCCTGAATGATTTATTGTCCGTTTTTGCAACTGCTTCTCTCCATGACTCATCCTAATACCTAATCTCAGCAGACAGTCTCCAGAGCAAAGCTTTTGGAATCAAGGTACCTACAACTAGAGGCCCTGATTTATAACATTTTTTTATTATTAAATCTTCAGCCTTGCTACTTCAGCTGAAAACACAAGCCTCCCCCAAGCATGATACTTCAATTATCTCTTTCCTGGAGACAAACATCAAATATGATTTTCATTAAAAGTAAAAGTGAAATAGTCTGGAAAATATAATGAGCATATTTTTCCTATCTGTCAGAATCATTTTTGTAATTAGATCTATATAATTTAGACTTCAGTAGTACCCACAACATATTATGTGCATTAGAAAAATCATAAAACAAACAGCTCTTGTCCCTAAAGAAAAGATGAAAGGGGAGAGAACAGGGCTATAGTGAGAAATCCTGGTACTTGGCATAAGTGTTACCTAGCTAATTTAAACAGTCTCATTTGCTTTCTTAAACGGAAGCATCATACATGTTTAAAGAGCTTTGCTGTTTGCTTGGCTTCGCTTGTTTTGATAGGTGTTGAGCTACCTTTAATTTCTCACAGTATTTTTATCATTCCCATCATTCTGTGTTATTTTAAGGACGGGGGTATTGATACGCCTTTTTTCCATTCTGATGGAATTTTCTTCTACAAGCTGAGATTTGTGACAACAAAAGGGAACACTGGGAGAGTTACTCTTGCTGATACAAGAATGGGCTAAAACAGAGTTCATAGCAGGCATTACCACAACCAACAAAAGAATACACTGAAGACATACGCAGGGTAAATGGCAAAGTGACAGAATAAAGGGGAGAAACAGAAGCATCTTGGCTATTTTTAAAGGTAGTTTTGGTCAAAATTGTGCAGACCTGAATTAACATCAGCCTTGTTGACTACAGAGAAATCTGTATAATGTAGTAATTGTATCATAAATACCAATGATATGCTGCACTGACTTGGGAAGAAGTGCCATTCCTGCTACGAGAGCAAAAATCCTACAGAGCAATTTAGAAGGGAGCCTGCAAGTCAGATCTGAAGGAACCACATTGTCACAGACAGAACAGTTTCTTAAGGGCAATAAATATTCTTCAGGGTCAGGAACTGGTCAAAATAGTTCCTATGTACAAAAGCCAGACTAAACTCTAATATTACCATTCTCTGCAAATTTCTGTGACTCATGTGAATAGTATAATTTTCTTTTAATTTTCTGTTTTACTTCAGTATCCAAGGAGGAGGAATCTAATAGGATCTGAATGTATTGTCAAAAAAATCCAAATTGTCAAAATGAACAATTTCATTGGAACTTACAAAATCAGTAGGTCTGTGCCACTCTCAAAACTAATGCAGTGCTTCCAAACCCAAATCACCACAGTTCCTCCATATGAATGCATCTGTGGGACATGTATCCTGATAAAGTTGGCCAGATGAAATAACTTTTGTCTTCAAAATAGTCATGTACAGTACCCTTACCCCTTGAATATTTTTCAAAGCACTGGCAAAGCTGATCCTCAGTAAATACTACGCCTTACTATAGCAAAAATAAAATTCTGAAGTGAGAACATGTCTTCTGTTTTGATTAAAATATCTCCAAAAAAATAAAATATTTTTCTACTGACTCTAGCAACTACCCAAATATGCCTTCAATAAAAAAATCAGTTTCTTATAGGAATATTTCTAGATTTTTTTCAATCTCATGCACTTATTTATATCTAATCATGTTCTCATCCATCTTAAAGTACATACAATACAATTCACATTAAGCTATTTTAAAGGAGTGAGTTGAAACAACAAAAATACATAGTACCTCCCTCCCAAAAGATTTTGGATGAAAAAAGGACACATTTCACTCACAGAAAATCAGGGAATATAATCTATTTTTTAAAAATATTTGTACAACAGAAGGTGACTGTCTTTCAAAATTACTGTGGGGTTTTTGTTAAAGGCAATGAAGAGGAAGGGTGTTTTTTTAAAGTTAATTTAATAAGCAAAATAAAAGCAAAGCGAAGTTTGTGCATCTTGAATATGCCTTTAAAACTGAAGGCCAATGTCTTCTTCTCACAAACATCTGTTTTTGTAATTAATATTCATTGTTATACACATGAGAAAGAGTTTAATTTGTTAAATGTGTAATTTGTAAACCGTCAAAGATGTTTTGCAGAAGTTCTTAAAGGAGTCAATAAACAAAACTAAACAGAGAGGCCCTTCTGTTTCTCCCTAACCCTCCTCTGAAGAGTTGCCAGCTGCCAAACATTTTGAATAGGGCAGTATATACATGCAGTGATGTGGGATATACGTATCTAGTATACAGTTTAATTACTAAAACCTCTTTGAAGAGCAGTTGGACAATAAAAAACCAGCAATAAAACAATTCTGAGAGCAATAACTAATGAAGCATGTATGGATTCAAGTCTTCAGATGGACTCATTTTGTTATTGAGTTACCCTGGAACCGAAGCAACAGTCTGCTTTGTACTATGAAGATAACCCACATCGGCAATAGATAACCACAACTGTGGGAAAAGATTCATCTGGGATTTATACCTCTTTAGACAGCAGAAAACAAACAAGGCAAAAGTTTTGACTTAAGAATGAACCCTGACAAACATCCTTCCCAGGATCATTAATATCTCTCTCACATGTGTGTTCCTTGCTAAGACAAGTCCACAGCACTTACTGAACCCAGGGGCAATATTAATAGCATTAATAGACTTGTCGAAACTTCACGCATTAGGGCTCACTCCTGACAAATTCTGTTTAAATTGATCAACAAGCTTGAAAGTTATTGCTAGGGGAAGAAATTAAATGGAAACAAGTCCTGCAATACCGTATAAGGCCAGTTTTCCATGAAAGTAAGCTTAATTTTCCCCCAGTTGTACACACAAAAATTGGTATTGCCCATGTAGTAGAAAGAAAAACTTATTTTAAAAGCTAGAAAGAGACCTTTGTGCTTTATTTTTTGGATGGCTGGAAAAAACCTGTAAGAAGAGTTTCCAAAGGACACTTAAGTACAGTATGACCAACACACTAACTTTCTTCACCATGCAGACAAGCAGCCCAAGTGACTTCCTTTCTGCAACGTCCACTACCTGCACACACTATCTTAGTAGCTTCTGCTCGTGATGTTGCCTCACATTAATTGTCTGGAAGAGAGGTACTATTTCGTCTGCAAATAGGCCAGAAACTGGACTTCACTTTAAAGATTTCCCTTACTGCTTTTTCACCAGCTCTTACATAGGACTTAAGTGGGTAAACTAAAAATTGAAAATAATACACAAAATAAGTTTGCATTTTTTGCATACAGTGTGTCTTATTGTATAGCTACTCATTTCCTTCTAACAGGGTAGATCTTGTTTCCATTACACTATAGCAAAGTAATTTTTTTCTTTTTTTTTTTTTTTTTTTACCAGACCGTCCTTTTAATGTCTCACTTGTGACCCTTCTGGTTGCTGCATCGTTTTTATGACCACAACAGAGACACAACCCATGGTCACATTGACATGCCTGGCAAATTATTCTAGACAAGCTCCTTGGAGAGGGCTTCCTGGAATTCATCCACAGATTCACCCAGGACTCTATTTGGTGGTGTTATTAAGCAGTTTTAATCCCAGGAAAAAAGAAAAACAAAACAAAACCAACACAAACTCAAACAAAACCAACCAAACAAAACCAACCAAAACAAAACAAAAAAAAATCACCACCCTTGCTGACTACATTAAGCATGTAAATTGTTTTGGATAGTGAAAATACCTCATAAAAATATGCAGAGTTTACATAAACTGTCCTTAACTTCTATTTATTCTAAACCTTCCATTCTCATTCCCCAGAGAGTTTAAAGTTTGTGATACATGTTATGCAACCTTGATTATAATAGTAGAACTGTAATCCTAAATACGTCCTAGTGATACTAATTATGACGATAAGTTTAACAACAGGTTTTGGCACTGGTAGAACAAAGAGTGATCCAAGAATATGGGAAATATTTACAAGAATAACTCTGGAAAATACAGCACTAATTAATTCATTCCTATGAGAAAAATAACAGTCTTAACAGAAAATTTTATTTCTGGACTGTTTTGCTTTATATGTCTCATAGCATAACAAATTCTGCATAAATAAATTTTATCAATAAGTAACAAAAGATCAAAACTTCTTGACATCACCAAAAAAAAATCAACATGCAACATTTTATAATAAGGAGGTTAATAAATTTAAATACATAATTACTCTTGGATACCTAGGTTCATTTTTTAAAATAGCCATCCAAAAGTTTAACAGATTGGTACGTATATAACTCATATATTCACAGAGCAAGAAATAACCAACATTTAAAGGAAGTATTTAATTAGGAATCAGCAAAAAAAGAAGAGAGAGAAAAATCAAGTGCTGTGTGCCAATAAAGTCTTTGACTACGCAATCACTTTTTTATCCTATTCAGAACAAGGCATGAAGAAAGCTTTTGAAGTAATACATCTGCAGGGGCAAAGTAAGAAAAAAAACTTAAAACACCTAGGTTCATATAATCAGATATCACAATTCAATTCACTAATTGTTTATCATGTACTGGTGCTTAATCACTTTAACCAACCATTAGTGTCTGGAAAGATCTAGCCTAACATTTCTGGTTCCGGGCTTACAAACACCTAGGTCTTCTTTCTTTCCTGAAAACAGCTACAAAATAGTTGCCAAATACTCCTATTCTGTCTACGGTACTTTTCAAACCCAACTTTGGTGTGCCCCAGCTTTTTTTTTCTGTTTTCCACCTGTGCTTAAGCTCCTACGTTTTTGAATTAATTATTTTTTTCTGAAGCTGCTCCCATACCCTGCCATTCCTCCTCTTGGGCCCCTGCAGTAAGCTGATCTAGCACACATCTGTCTGATGTGTAACCCATGCCAAGCTCTGTTTGAAAGGCTTGCCTGAAGTCATACAGTATTTTAAAAGTGAATACAGACTAGGAAAAAAAAAAAAAACAACTCTGATTTATTTTATAATGCAGATTAGGGCATTTCAATATGTTACCAAGTTAAAGCATCTTCAAAATAATGAGAAAAAGGAACCCTCTAAGCTCCTGCTACTCCTGAAACTAAAGTCTGCCAACGTATTAAAGCCATAAATTGCATGCAAACTAGCATGAAATAAGTGCACAAAATGCTTGAAGGGGAAATACGATCAATAATAATTCCTGGTACTTGTTCCTGTTTCTTGCTGTTGATTAACAGATTAATTGCTTTGTGAAGATGAGAGTGGAAGTAAGAGGGTTTCTCTTTGCTAAAAGGAACAAGGAAGTCCCTCCTATATGCTCCCTCTTTCCATTTAAAATAAAGAAGTGTTTTAAATGGAACTCAGAAAAACATGTAGTTTCCAAGTGCATCCCCCCCTTCTCCCTACCAAACAGAAGAGACATGTCCATATGGTAGACAGACACTCAATAAAAAGAGGACTGGATAGGACTGACAAATGACAGGGAGTATGCTCGGAAGCACTGAATTTCAAGCATGACATTTTCTAAGTGCAGAGACTGTCCAATAGCTGGCAACACCTAGGTGTTTTTATTCAATAAAAGCATTCGGAAGTTTATTTTGAATACATTTGGGTTTCTTCCCCTGCTTCTGGAAGCAGCATGATTCTCTTAGAACAAACCTAGTGCTGTTATCCCAACAACGTTACGGATCTAATTAGGAGGCATATTTATAGCAGCTTTTGGAGGAAAAAAAGCAGGAAGTCAGGCCACAGTTACTGTGCTTACAGATACCCTGCATATGCAGCAATCAGCCAAAACTAACGCATCTGTACTTCCAGATGTATGGAAAATACGTGTCCTTAGGCCTGCTGGTTTTGTACTTTAAGCTGCAGCTGTAAGGTAAGAAAAGAGGATCCAATTCCAACTATGAGAATAGGAGCTGGCAGAAAACTAGTTTTACACCCATTGCTGATCAGAGTCATGTACAAGAAAAGATGTCCATGACTTCAGATGCAGCAGAAGTGTTCAGGAGTGTATGGCGTGCAGGGAAAGCTGCTAGCCCTGGGGATCATTATTTCACTTTTCTTAGGTCCATCTTTTGAGGGGCAGGGAAAAAATTACTGCTTTAAGGTAACACCTTTTTGTTTGTTAAACAAAACAAACCAAACCAAATGAAGAAAAACCCACAACCCCACCATTTCCAGGGACATGAAGCTGCAAAAACTTAGAATTACATGGAAACAGCAGAGACAATTGATATAATACACAGGCATTAAAGCTTCAGGGTTGTGCCTGAGGGTTGTGCCACATTTTCTATCCTAATATCCTGTAACCCCTGTTCCTTGGTGGGGTGCAGTGGGACTGCTCCAATTGCCTTCTGTCACTTCTTTGGCACACAAGAAAAAAAGCAATCTGGAGCTAATTTGAGCTGTTTAGCGCATCAGGATACAGCTGGGAAAGCTTTCGGGAGAAAGGCTAGGGAGGAAGAAGAGAGCTGCACGTGGTCCAGCCAAGCCTGCACACAGGAAAGCACTGCAGATGGGCACCTTCCAACAACACTGCCTGCAGACAAGGAAAACCACCCCGTGTCGAAACTCCCCAGTCAGCCCAGGAACTGCAGAAACCTCAACACAGGCAATGGAGAAATCTGCCCCTAACAGCAGGAGTGGCAGGGACACCACTCGGTGTCAGGAACATTTCAGCTGATTATCGCTCATCCAGCAGCAGCCCAATTCCTCCAGTGTCTCTACAACTTCTATATTTCATTCACTACAAGCCAGATGTCTTTTTTCCTTCTTAAGTGCAGGCACATGCATTGGCTTTAAACAGTGCAAACTATGACTTGATTCCGGCAATTGGATAGATCTACATCTGTTTTTCACATCACTTTTGTTTGAGAAGAGTGCCTTGAGTTTTTAATCACTTGGGGCCCTAGCTACACCCAGAATATATTGGCTCAATTTACTAGCAGAAAGAAACACACGTCTGCTGGCACAGAGACACAAAAATTAAACCAGACTCTTTAGTTATTACTTACAACACTGGACATTTGAAAAAGGGGCAGCACATACCTTACTAAGAAGTATCTGTCCCTAAGCTAATTCTCACACCAAGCACATAAACCAGAAAAAAAATAAATTCCATCTGACAATTCTCTAAACCAAATAAACCAACAAAATAATACAGAAAATAATATTCAACACTAGTCTTAAACTTCAGTGGGGACCAAAAAAGTTAATTACTTTGTGATCTGTTGCAACTATTTGGTCTCCCGTAGGCTGCTTCATCCTCCTAGAGATGACGATGAAATGAATCAGGTAAGTTTACTCAGCATGCATAAGCAAAGTGCATCAGTCTTGTATAGGTACATTCAACAATGTCCACAGCTCTCCCAACAACTACTCCAGCTTTTGCTAAATGCAATCAAGCTTCCATTGGAGGAAAGAGATTATTTGATAAGGTAATGTGGTGACATAGAAACACAGGTAATGAAAAGAAATGGAAGTTTACATAAATAATTTTCTTTTCCGTTAATGATCTAAGCAGTATTTTTAAGTAGTCTTCATAAATCTGTTTTTCAGCAATGGATTATGTTTCCCAGGTGGGAAAACTGCAGACAACATACTTGCTAAATGAGTTTTTCAGAGTAATTTTTTGCCTGTTATTAATTTCTTTAACATCTTTGCTGGGTGACGGGTAATGATGGCTGAATAACACACTGCTGGATCTAAGCAAAATAACGTTAAGCTGGATACAACTGAACCTACTTTATCCAAATAAACAGAAAAAGCCCTAGTATTTGCAGCGCACCTAATATTCTCCTTAATTTTGTCACCTCAATTCTATATTAAAGTAAGTGCCATTTAAAATTTAATTTGCAATTAAATAATGATTATTCTATTCCATCTTTGTGATTTTCTTTTTCCCCAGCTACATGCATGACATTTTCTAATTGCTCCCATGTTTGAATCTCTACAATACGCCTGCAAGACACCATGGTAGTTCAGTAAGGTCACCAGCAATTTCCTCTTGGCAAAACTCAGCCTTTCTCCAACATCATCATCCTTGAACTTTCTGCCACTTTTGATCATATTTCCCAAAACCTGAAGTTGTGAAATCTCTCCTCTTGGCAAATACATAGCCTTACAGACCACATTCAGTCCTCAAATATACACACAGAACTCTCACTGGTTTCAAAGGGGAGCTGTACATATGGACAGCGGAAGCAGCTGTAGACTTCAAAGGAACAGTCAAATTGTCTTGGTGGACATTTTCATTTTGATGGTTTTGTGCCTAATGATCATTCCTTAGAAAGTTTATCCTGTAAACACTATCCCTTACAGGTTAACTGGTTTCCTGTTCCATTCCTGACACCGGGAAAGAAGCAGAAAAATCCATAATGCACTAAGAGATTCCTCTGCTCAAAGACTGTATTTTGGTATAAACAGAGCTTTAGCCCTGGATGGCCAAGTGTTTCCCAGCACATTCATACTTGAGAAATAAGTTAACCCTTTCATTTTCAGAAGGCATCTTTTCTCTGCAAATTCCTGATCTAATATAGTGACACCAAAGTCATATAGTGCATCCACTTTATGATTCAACTTGTACTTGTAAAAGGAGTCTGCCTGCTATTGCTTGTCGTCCTTTGTGCCATCAACAGTCAAAATTTATCATCTCTTTCATATTATTGACCAAACCATTCACGTGATCCTTCCTCAGCCTGCTCAGTCCAAACTTGGATTAGCAAAGATCTACTGTTTCAGTCAAATGGGCAGGGCTGCTGTAAACAAGGGTGAAACAAGAGGGGATGGTGGCATGCTGTCTAGTGACCTCTCCAATACCCACAATTATAGCTGCAGCTTTATCTTCCTCATAAGGACTTCTCCTCTCCTGAGTAACCACTACCTGACCCATATATTTGAGTCCAAAAGTCCGAACTTGTCCCTGCTCCCACTTTGGCAAAGGAGTTACTAATTCTTTAAAAATCCAACTTCAAGTCTCTGTCAGGATTATGGAATAAGTGACCCATTAAATTAGTCAAGGTCTTCAGGTCCATGTTTTCCCAAAGCCTCTCTCCTCACTTGCCTTAGGCTGCTGCAAGATGTGCTCTTTTGGCTCTGACTAAACTAATTTAAAGACCTAAGCTAATTAAAAGCTCTTAGTTCACACAAGAGGTCAACAGTTCCTAAAAAAGGCTGGTATTATTGCATGTGTGCTCACTCTTAACACAGTTCCATCAAAATTATCTGGATTAATAAACCAAAACCATTGTAACTATTAAAAATGTTTAAGCTACCCAAGGTCACTTGAGAATTGCAGGAAGCCACAAGGAGTCCCTGAACGCAGCTGACAGACCTCAGGGGCCATCGTCTGTGAGGGAAGGCACCTGTGGGCAGAAAAAGCCCCTAACCTTAGACCCACTCATCACTGTCACTGTCTACACAGCTATTCTGCCTCCTGAGGCATGCATTTTTCCTTTTAATTTTTTTTCGCATTTGCATTCTTTGACTGTCTGATGAACTGTCACTGTTGGCTAGCAGCAGTTTATGTTTCCTAATCGATGTGAACCATTTGTGGTCAGTAAAATGTAATTATTAAAGTGTTTTAAACAAAGACTTTGCTTTTTGAGTCCATTGAAATCATTGGAATACAGCTTGATGCCAGCATAATGTGTAATATATTCAAGTAGGCAGAAATTAATTCATATCATTTGCAGCCACAACTGCAACTATGGACAACTTTCATGAGAAAACTAATGGAAGACACTTTTTTTTTAACCCCATGAGAACAACAATGAAAGAATACTATTGAAAAAAATCAGACTTGACAAAAAAGGGTGCATAGGATTTGATTGTTAAGATTCACTTTTTAAAAATGCTTATTTGATTGCAAAATGTGTTACAATGCTGCAGTGAAAACAGAAATCAGATGTAAGGACACGTAACTATTAGAGTGTGTGTCAGACATCAAAATATTCTAACTAATTCACTGATAATCTGATAAAGTATCTTCTTGCAAGATATCAGAAGCAGTTCAATGCTCCAATACATGCAGTTCTCTGTAGTGATCAGCAATAATTTTTCGCATAGCTTAAACATGCAAATTATTTATAATACAAGAAGATAAAAATGAAAAACATATACTACATTTGCCGCATTATTTAATTTTATATGCAGTTAGCTAGAGCCATTCTAAAACATAAGTGAAATTACTGATGCAGATTTTCCCAAACAAGTTCAAGTAACTCTGGAATCTTAATACAGAATTCAGGGTCAGCTCACTTCAATGTACACAGAGCTCTGGCTATATTTTAACTTGAGAAAAATGCAATCAGAGGTCAAACCTAAGAGCAGGCACAGGCAGCATTCCACACGGCAGCACCACTCAAAGTTCAGATAAAAAGTGGGGGTGTTTCTTCCCACTTAAAGAGAAACATAAAGATAGATGCTGTATAGTAAGAGAGAGATATTCCAGTCACAGGAGGCACATGAAGGTATCCAGAGATGCAGAGATTTCCAAGCGGCATAAAGACAATTAGTAGGGACATATACAAAAAGCAGAGGAAGGATGAAGACTGAGCTGTAAGGAACTGAAATATACAAACAACCATCCTTACAAAGGAAGAGCAAATTAGCTTATTGTTTCCAGTGTTAGTACAAAGAGCTAAAACACCCGCAATGGACACCACAGTAAGAGTTCCCCAACCCAGTTTCACATGAGACATATTTACATGGTCTGATATAGCCATCCACTACCAAATCTTAACATCTACGACTAATGTACGACTTCCAAACTCATGCTGCTCAACTTTACCAGCTCTGAAGATGGACACCTTCCACCTTCTAGCCTTAGCTTTTTTACAGAATTTGTCCAATATTAAAGCCTTATAATTCCCAAGCCTGTTTCATAAAAACAAACAAATTTTAAAAAGCCCACCTTCTTTGCTGCTTGCACAGGAGATGGGGAACACTAGGCCCATTTAAGCTTAAAACCCTTGTAAATCTTAGAGAAGCTGATGATTAGGAAAATCCATTGACAAGAGCAAAACTACGATTAACAACTTGTCTTGCACTTGTAAAGTCAGCCAGTTTTTAACTGATACAATTTCTTACTATAAATTAATTGTAATTTGGAATAACTGACATGCATTTATGGATTTAAATGTTTCTCTGGGTTTTTTAAAATTTAAAAATCTGCAAAATATATGGCTTCCCTGGCATTTAGCACATCCATACTCTGACACATTAAGTAAATTTTGACGGGTTTGCTCTCCCATGAATTAAGGCAGAGAGGGAAAATCTTACTCATTTGATACACGCTAAAGGGAAATCATCCACAAGTACAACACTATTATATTCTGTGCATTAGAATGACATGCAGGGACAAGGCAGCAGAACAGAGCCGACAGATCTTTAAGGACACTTTCCAGAGAGCACAAGAGCTCTTGATCCCCAGGTGTAAGAAATTGGGTAAGGAGGGCAAGAGATTGGCACAGCTGAGTCAAGACCTGCTGGTCAAACTAAAGGGCAAGAAGGAAATGCACAGGCTGTGGCAGAGGGACAGGGGTGCTGGAAGAGCACAGGGACACTGCCGGCTTGTGCAGAGATGGGGTCAGGAAGGCCAAGGTGCAGCTGGAGATGAACTTGGCAAGGGACACAAAGAATAACAAGAAGGGCTTCTACAGGTATGTCAGCCAGAAAAGGAACGTCAAAGGAAGCATAACCCCCTGATAAACATAACTGGTGTCCTGATTTCAGCTGGGATAGAGCTAATTTTCTAGCAGATGAAAGACTGGAGACATTCAAGGCCAGGCTGGATGGGGCTCTGAGCAACCTGATCTAGATGAAGATGTCCCTGCTCACTGCAGGAGGCTTGGACTAGATGAGCTTTGAAGATCGCTTCCAACCCAAACCATTCTGTGATTCTATAAAATCAAGCTATTCGAAGAAATCATAATAGCAGATATTAAAAATATTAGTGCTCTAGGTGACGGATTTCTTATATATCCACTCTACTGATTTATTCCTAGTGATACTAAAAGCAGTATTCCTCTTTTCCTTGCATGTTCAAGGTTCAAAAGTCAGCTATAGAAGAAATTTAGGTTCTAAAAGACTGATGGCAATATACAAAGAGATGTTGTAGCTATATCCTTTGTTAATATTGATTAAGAAGCTACTTATCAGTAAATGGCATATATTTGGCTATATCTTAACATTGAGTACCTTTTTAGTATTTGGTAGTTTCACAGAATGCAATATATCTGTAAATTCATGGCAGTAGTCTAACACAACATACAGGACAATGAAGAAATACTAAAAGTCACTCAAAGAAGAGTTTTGAGGAAAAACAGAGAAAGCTTATTTCCTAAAAGTTTTTCCAAGCTTTTTTGAAATCACCTGCAGTGTTACATTAGAAGGCAGTCTCCCACAGAAAATGGATGACATTTCACCATTTGGATACCTAAGATGGGCAATGAAAGAAACAGACAGAAACCCAGACCCACAGGGTCCCAGTAAAATAAGGAAGAAGCAAATTCGTCCTCTCTACTCAAGTTTCTGATACACTTCGACTGTGCAACACCTGAGCTCAGAATTATGTAAGCTTAGAAAAGAAACTCAAAACCACATGGTTTGGGGACTTCTTTCTCCTTTTGTTCTTGTGCTACTGCATTAGGAGACTTTGCAATAAGTTGTAAACAGAAATAACAGAAACAGAGTTCTAATCCTGAATCTCACAGCATCTGAAGTGATCCTACCACTGTGCCACTGTCAGCCAGGCAGCACTATTCCCTTAACAAAGGAAGAATTACAGCGGATGATGGATTGAGGACAGATTTTCAACGACCTTTGTCTCACTGATCCAAAACAGCATCAACAACTAAACTGCACAACAGAAGATGTTGCTTCTTTCTCTCCTTTGTGTAATCCTGGTTTTGTTTTCCAATACTGATAATTTTATTTTTCTCTCTCATAGTGTAATATTGAATTTTAAAAATCAAATACAATTCAACTTTGAATAGTAGTGACTGTATAGTTTCCTTTAATGCACAACAACTAAACAATAATGGGCATAACGAGTATAGAAAAAAGATGGCAGAAATAACATGGCATCTCCAATTTATCCACAGTTTAATTCTGTAAACATTTGTTACATGTTATATATCTAGTGCTCCTTTGAAGAGCTGGGGCTTTATGAGCAATAATGCTCTTATACTTAATCAGAACCATATGGAGGTTAGTGTGAGGGTCCATCCAACTGAAGCAGAACTGGAAAGTATATTAAAAGTTAACTGTGAAATTATTTCATATGTAACTTACAGAGTTTAAGAAGCCAATTTAACAAGGTTAGAGTCTCAGTATTGTTGAAAACAGAGAATGTCAATGAAGTGACACATTACCTACGACATTTTCACAAAGCAAGTTTCTGAAGCTTGCAACTAAAAGTAAAGAAAAGGAGTAACATGCAACATGCAAACAACCTCAGGCAAAGAGAAAAAAAAAAAGCTAGAAGACGGGGTGAAATCTATATCCCTATGCCTTTCTTCCTGTTGCCTATTTCTGATGGGAAGACTACAGAAAAGCCAAATCCCAGAGGTATGGGTTACATGAAGTGCCAACATCTCTTCTCCACAATGCAAAACTGAGCTTTGTATGATTTTGTTTAAAATGCTATTGAAATCATAGAGGCAGTCAATAGTTCACAGTAATAGAAAGCAAAGAAGCGACTCTGATACAATAGTTTTAAACCATCACAGTTGTCTAGCAGACATGATACCACTACATAACCATTTAATTTGTACTTACTTAAAAATGAAGTGATGGATATAAGCAGGAGACAAGTCTACATGCATAATTTGCATACATAGAAGTTTAGAAGTAACACTACAATCAGTTGCCAATATCAACAAAAAAAAAGCAAAACAAGCTTCTTTAAAACAAACAAACAATGCAACCCAACTTTTTACATTTTCTAGGTGAACTTCATATTTAAGAAAGGGAATTAAATATCAATTAGTAGTGCCAGACAAAATACGAGCAAGTACCAGACAGCTTCATTGCACAGCTCTGTAAATGCATCTCATTTTTGACCTCCAACATTCTTGCTGAAAGTCTAGGTCACAGAACAGGACTTCAGAGCCCTTCCTTTGTGTGATTTAAGCTCATGGTTGTGACTCACAGTTAAACAGAGAGCGCTGTCGATAATAGCAGTAAAGGATCACATTTGGGGAAAATTTCTCCCCTCTGATCTTCACAGCATGAATAATGCTTATTCTGTATGTGTTCCAAGTGCGGAACTCCCATTGAGGCTTCATTTAAAAAAAAAAGAAAAAAAAAAAGAGTACAGAATACACAGCAGAGATCTACACAGCGGATAAGAGACTCACAGCACGAATTAGAGAATAACTTTGCCCTTAATTTGAACTCAAGTTCTTCTCTGCTTTCCTATATTGCATCTGAAAGATCCGTTTGTTGCTGCATTTTTCAATCATGCTACAAGTGTGACAGAAATGTGAGCACCCTCCCTCTGATGGCTAACACAGAACATTTACTTCCAATGAAACAAACCAAAATCATTTGGTTAAGATCACTTGATGAAAAAACATCTGTTGTATACTTCAGTCTCATGCTGTATACTCTCAGCAGAATAAATAACCTTGAAGGCTCAATATAAGCAGCAAAAAAGCCACTTCAAAAAGTGTCTTCAGAGTGCTGATGCATTATTATATTTTCTGTGCTTAATACAGATTTTTTCATGTGTGTGATGGAAGAACTTCTGAAAGCCTTTCCATTAGAGGGACAATAGAAACAGAAAACCACACCTTCTACTATAAAATTCTGCTAATGTAATTCTTGTTGTGCTTTAAATACATCCATAGGGCTTTTATTTTCCATCAATGGAATGTAATACATCTCATGCATCAGAGCACCATTTGCTGAGCGTCCTCACTGAGTGTTTATAGAGCAACTTTTACTGAGGTGTGCTCAGATAAATCAACCTCTGTATTTTATTTGTAATTCACCAGAATTGTCTCCTTATTCTCCTGACTTTTCTAAGCTGGACAAAAAAAGGAGAAGAGGGGCAGGAATTGATCTAATGGGAAAAAATGTATTTGACATACACAAGATTCCAATAGTTACAAATTTAGGCCTACAAAAGCTGCATGCACAATGTCCTTTTTCATACTATTGCATTATTGTTTTGTTGTGCGGTTTTTTCCTCCCAGTACAGGAGCAATCCTAGTGCAGACAGTTTCAGGCGGCTGCTTTCATTGTAAGCAGTCTCAATAATTAAACAGGTCTCAATAATTACAGACCCTGCTGTGTCAGGTCTACACTAGCATTCACCATCACTAAACACAAGAGAAACAGAGAGGGAATTTTAACCTAAAAACAACTGGAATAACCTGACAAATTATTCATATGTCTGCAGTAAGAAAGTTAAATGAGACACAGTTGAGAAAACTTTGGACTTGTCCCAGTGATACAGCACTGAACCTGACCACTGATTCGGGTGTAGAAGATTCTGACACAAATAATAATGACTTCTTAAACACCATTGTGAAGAACAAAGTAGTACAGTTTAAAAGTAATCACAGTTTAAGACAACCTTCGAGAGCTGCAGGAAATTATTAGATGTTGTTAATTTATAAAATGAGTTGTTTTCAGCATTCATTTCAGTGTGAGAAAGAATTTGCTAGTATAATTATTAGCATATTTAAGCCAAAGCTTTAAACAAAAAATAGCAAGCATGTGACTCTGAGCAGAATTCACTTCTGAGTTTCATTTACAAATTAACTTCACTTTAAGCACTGGCATTTTCTCGAAATAGGAAGAAAAATTCAAGATTCAACTTCTGTTGGAAATTTCAATCACAAAGTGAAAAAAGAAGGGAGTGTCTCAGGGACAAGTCACCCTCTGCTCAGGAACCCAAGTTTGGAGTGTTAAGTTTTGCACAGAAAAAGCAGGGTGGATGGGGAGAGGTTAATGCTAGAACTAAGATAAATAAACATTTCCTATAAAGCATTTTGGGTTTTCACAGGATTTTAAAAGAGGGGAGGGAATATCAATGTATTGACTATCCCCATCTTCTCGGTTTTCATTTTGAAATTAATTTCCATCATAAAATAACATTTCCAGCTTTGATAATATATTCTTACAAAACAGTCTAGATATCTCATTACCATTATCTGCATAAGATATTCTTTTATTTCTATGAAATTTACTCTTACCAGCCATACTTTAATGTGGAAGAAGCCTAAAAAAACCAAAAGAATAAAAGCCAACGCTGGAGCATAAAACACCAGCCACACACACCTTTCACTAATTATCATTGACGTGCAACAACTTTGACCAATGTAAGTACAGTGACCAGCCGCAAATTTTGACCATATAATAACAAGCTTAAATAATCAAGGAACAGAAAAGTAATATTTGGGAATATATGGTCTCAAATAACTAGCCTGACTGAAGGTGCTTGCAGCTAAGGAACCTGCACGTCCTTCTCAGGAAGCAGCAGATGCTCATGCAGGAGATGCCCAGGCTTCTTCCTTGCCGGCAATGTACTGAACCTCTCAAAACCTCCTGGCAAGTCGAATTAAAGCAGGTCTTCAGATCTGCAACTGAGTAGGTTTACTAAAAAAATCTGAAAACGCAACCTTCAAAATTAGCACCTCTAACAACACTGCCAGGGAATAACTGCTCTAACCAATCTGCCCTTCAGTTGGCTTGGACAATCTACATTTAAAGTGGCTCCGAAGTCCCTTACCAGCAAAAGAGAAGGAGCAGGAGTTCATTCAGGAACAAAGACATCAGGGAGAAGATTAAAAAAAGCCCTCAGGGAAGCAGTGAAAGTTGGAGCTCTGGTTTCTACAAAGTAGAGCTGGAAACAAGCAAAAAACATCCCAACATTTTATTAGACAAAAGCCACAATAGGTTGTCTGGAATGAAGGAAAGGAGGAAAAAAAAAAATTAAAAAAAAAAAAAGTCTTTATTAATATGAAATTTTGGGGGGAGAATCTGGGTGTGTATAAGAGGGAGAGACTGTATAAACATCACTAAGGATGTCCAAAACAATCTGTGCTCTTATTAATCATAATTCTAAAATGATAAAAAGACCCTCTTTTAGAGTGAAAACAGGCGTCGCTGTCACATGCTCCATTATGGAAACGATTTATGTGGTTTCCTCTTAGCAATGTAAACCAACGCTTGAAAAGCTCCACAAATTTTACAGTTGAAAGCCCTCTTACGGCGACTACCAGACACTGCAGTGCTAATCCACATTTAAGAATTAACAGACATATTGAAAGAGAGAGCAGTAAAGAGTTTCGCTCGAAAATAATTCAGTATATTAAAAAGCTGAGTTAAATAAAGCAAAGGATAGTAGCTTTAATACAGAACTGAAATTAGAGGTTGGATTTCTTTGCTCTAATGTTGGCAAGTTTCCACCAAAATTACTTGTAATATGTTGCAGAAACTATAAACACATGCTATTCACAGCAAACCCCCACTTTTTACCTCAAATCATAGGTCTATATTTGAAGCAAAATTTGGACTCCAAGCCCATGTTAATAGTGCTGAGGTAAATTTGAACCACTTGAATGTTTTTTATGACCTTTATTTATTTTAAATAAAGGTCCTCTTCAGGAAAGTTGGTAGTTATAATCTCTGATTTTTCCTAAAAAGAAAAATAAACCCTACATCTCATTCTTTGTGATTTCTAGTAGATAAAAGGCCATGGGTATCCAAGACACTGCTGCATCCATTTTTATCTGTTTTATTTGAACAGACAATGACTTCATTTTCACCACTGATCTCATTAACGTAGACTTAATTGTATCTGCAGTATAAAAGGTACTCGATAAAAGCAATTTTTATTTCATATCACACCAGTCAAGACTTCTCAAGCTACTACTTGATATACAAATATAATACTACATAACATTGAACTAGCTTATATTTCCATTTTTCTTTTTTACCTGTAGAAATAGTTTGTGTATCTGTTCAAAAAGACACCAGAGATGCTGATTTACACAATACACTGGTTGAGTCAGACTTTGCTAATGACCAGATTACTTCATTATTGGCCTGGTGTCTCCATCAGGCCACTTTAAAGAGGAACTGGATGTGCAGTACTTCCATTTGCCAACTGGCATGTTTTCAAGGCAATCCTGGTTGAGCCATAACACATACAAACAGGAAGAAACACAAAAGAGCTTAGTAAAGAGAAACCTGCCTCAAGAGCAAAGATTATATAATGTTCTAGGGTATTTCAGTGAGTACTCACTAAAAAGAGATCTCTAATTTTGGTGCCAACAATTCACAGTGAAGAAATCAACCAGACTGTGTTTGTTGCAATGCTACTTGCTGTAGAGCACAATAGCAAATGATCACTTGTTAGTTCTTTTTTGAGAGGAAATTTTGAACCAGTGAGAGATGCAAACATCCAAGTATGAATTTTGTCCTGAACTAAGCAGAATAGTCATGAATCTAGTAAAATCTACCATAAAGTAGGGTCTTCACTTCTTTTTCCTCTACAGGTTTCCAGCACTGCATTTATCATACCACACAAGTATATAACAGAACATAGTGCTTTTATGATCCCGTGTCTTTAGCTTCTGTGCTGAGGAGACACACAGATAGTGCTCATTAAAATCACATATACAGTTTATCCTTCCCTAGATTGTCCCTTGCAGTCTTCATTTAAACCCTCAAATTGATTCTTGACCCCACAACATGGGAAGAACTTTATGGAGAGAATTCCTGGTCATAGAAGAAAATACGTCGTACTGAGGAAGATGAGGGTGCCCCAGTCCCAGGACAGCACTTGGGGCAGGGAGAGAGGGCACAGCATCTTCAAGCAGGCATACCCTCAAGAGCTGAAGGTAATATGTTCTAAGTATCTACCCAGATTGTAGCTACTAGTGCACACACAGAGCGCCAGTTACAAAGGACCTGAAAGCTGTGCAGAGAGATCTCGCATAGCACAACTCTGTACAAGATGTTCAATTGAAGATGTGCTCATGTTTCTTTTCAATCACTTTCTAATGCCAATTTTAAACCACAACATCTGAAAAGGCAATAAATATAATATAGCAAAGCTGTATAGATTTCACGCTCATTTTTTTTTGCTTTTTTTTTTCCTTTTTTTTTTTAACGCTTAATGGTTTTGACATTTGTTTTCTGGAAACTGGATATTTAAAGCATGCAATGTTTTACGCCTGTAAAGAACAGTTGTTTGAAGTGAAAAGTGAAAAGAAAAAAAGAATCAATGACCCTGACCTGCTCGATCTAGGCCCAATTTCCCTGCATTTCAGGCATATTAAATTCCACTCCCAGCAGTTTAAAATGCCCGTTAACTCAAGTGCCATTAGATAGGGTAGACATTGGATTCTCATGGCTGTTTGACTCTTGTTGAACTGATTGCAAGATGACTACTGTTAAAACCCATGTATATTCTAATTGTTTGGAAAAAAATGTTTTACAAACAAAAGAAGAAATTTGTCTTTTTAATTCAGTCATACCTTGTAATTCCAACTCAAATGTCTTCAGTTTTATTCTACAATGTACTGAACAAACATCAGTGAAATAACTCTAACAGGATCCCATCAGCATAAACTGGATTTTTTCCACATGGAATAAATTTTGCTATCATTTTCCATATGGCTTTGCTTACTTTCAGTTCTAAATATGAAAACATTGTAAACAGAAACAGACATAGAAGAGTTATCGAATTGTGTTAGAGCCAAATCCTGGACACAAATATAACACCACAAGGCAAACAGGTCTGGACTCAAAATGAAATTCTGAGATTCCAAGTGCTATAGGAAGCAGCTGCTAAACTCAAGATGCATCACTGCATTTTCATAAAAACTTGGAGTTCAGGTTTTTTGTGGTGCTGTTGGTTTTTCTTTGGTTTTGTTTTTGCTGTGTTTTGTGGGGGGTTTTAAAGTGTTCACAGAAAATTAATTTGCCATTTTGACAGCCCTAATATGTAAAGCCTGGGCAAAAGAGCAATTGTAAGCATGGAAAGGTTAATTCCCACTCCCAACTAAACAGGAACAACTATGTTACTGAAACCCAGCCAGGCAGCTGTATTTCAAAAGGGTTCTGTTTCATTCCTAATTTGGAAACAAGAGAGACTGCTTCGTAATGTATTATTTGCATTATCCTAATAATCTAGAAACCAGATCATGTGCTAGCACATACAAGAACTTAGCCTGTAATTTGGCAGCCTAGACATGCTAAACTTTTTTATTAACAGAGCTTTGCTTCACAGGAGTAAGGTGGCAGTGAAATATTTCAAGCAAGACAAAAATTGCATGTTACATGGAGGTAAGGGAAATGAAGAGTTTTGGCTTCAAACTGCTTGCTGTCTGGCTGTTCATGCTTCATGCAAAATGTGGCAATTTATAGACCGATCAGACAGCTACCTATAGCTCAGGACAAAGGATTTTGGTAGATAGCTCTCAGTAAGGATGCAACTCTGATTAGATACTCAGTAACTGCAGGCGCAATTAAGATGCCTCCAACTTCACTGCATCCCCCAGTTTTTACAATGCTGTTTTTACTCCGATAGGAGGATCCCCCATTTGCACAGACACTTCTTCAGAGATGTTTTTGTCATGTTTGAGAAAGCCATAAGAGGTGGGGGAGAAACTGCTCCATCTGATATAAAGTCCTGTTTCACTTTCATCACTCTTCTATAGCTAGACAATATATGGAGGAAGGACGGAGCGGGCAGATGTCTCTGCAGTCAGCTTCTTAGACACTCTATTAAAGTTATTACTGAAAGAATAATTAAATGAACTTACCAGTAGAGAAAACAAGAACCGTGTTGTTCCAAAGACCATATCTTTTCAGAGCATCAGTAAGATTCCCTACAGCTTCATCCATAAGAGTCACCATTCCTGCATAGTGGCGCCTCTTTGCATCTTTAATGGAGAAATATGGTTTCATGTATTCTTCAGGGACCTCAAGAGGTTCATGGACAGACTGAAAAGCAAGGTAGAGAAAGAGGGGCTGGGGTGGAAGGGACAGAATGGAAATTAGTTGAGCATACAGTACTAAATGCAAAACTTACTGCAGCAAAAGCAGCTGATTCATCAACAGCTGCAGGCACTTTGTTTTGATTTCTTCTATACTTCTTACTTCTAATCTCTAAGCATAAAATAATAAAACTCTGATAGAGGACTTTTGCAAAGCTGTGAAAAAACATCAGGTGTATCTTTTATTCATAACACAGTTTTTAACAGTTTATTGCTATGAAACTTTTCCCAGACTTTCCATTCTCTTTTTAGAAGAGCAAACTACATGCTAAATCATTTCTATAAATTCATTACTTGCATTCTTAAAAAAGAAATAGCGAAGGATAGCAGGCCAGGGCTATGCAGCCAAAGCTGATTCTGACAAAAGACAAGGCAAGTTTTACTGCTGCTACTTCTCACATTTAGCTCTATGCACCCTGCTGAAAAACACAGACTTACAGCTTCAGTGCAGGACTCTCCATTAATATTTCAATATTTCACTAGTATTTTTAACCATTCTTTAGTGCTAAAGTTATCAACAACAGCTGCTGACTGTACCTTCTCAGTTTTATGATTGGCTATAAGATCTATAGCTCTTTCTGTGAATAAATTAGTAGAGTACATGTTTTTAAACCCAGTAGCAACTTCTTCTCCATCTCGGAAGTCCAGCGCACAGCGCGTTATGTTCTTTGCTTTGATGAGGACACAACGATCATGAGAATAATAATCTTCACTCCCCAGAAGATAGCCTAGAACAGGAGAAGATGTCAAATAAGCGGGCCAATATAATGTCATATAAACAGATGGGAAGTGGGGGAAGTAAAAAATAAATGTCAAAACTTCAGTTGTTTTGAGCTGAAACACTCATCCAACATTTAGTTATTTGCAGCGACATCCCTTGACAGGTCTAAGTAGCTCAACATTTAATACTTCATAGACTTTTTATTGCTAATGGAGGTAGTAATTTCAAAACACATGAAACATTTTGAAAGCAGTTCAATGACTTTATATTCACAACATGATATAAAATACATCAGCATTAAACTAAAGTGCTGATAGCAAAGGCAGTGACCTATCCATGTACTACTCTGATTTTGAGCTGGTATGATTTCGTATATCTGTATTTCCATATAAGACTTTTCCCTCTATTAGAAAGTTTGGATTTAAAAAAAAAAATATTCAAAACTATCCAAATATGAAGCATTTCCTGTGTCAGCTGTAAAGCAACTTCTGAACCACTGCTGCCACCAACTGGTGAAAAGAAGAGACACAATTATTCAAAGATACCCAAAAGAAACAAACTATGCAAAACTTACACAGGTATAGATTTGGTCCTATCAAGGGATATCCTCTTAAGCACTGAGTGCCTTTACTTTTTATCAACTAGAAAAAAACCTCTTCAAATTTTTTTTTTTAATTTCAGTAATTGTTACTTTGGAAATTAGACTTCAGATTTATCCCCCAATACCATGAAAAAAAAAAAAAAAGAAGACAAACCTGCAAAAATATATTCTTAAGTTCTGCAAAATTAAATGAAAACTGGGGAAAAAAGCTCAAAATGGAGGAACTCCACTTGCCTTTTTATTCAATAGCTTCATATACAGTTACCTGTCAAAAAAAGTATTTACAAAAAGAAGGAAGTACTGTTTTAAAAACAATATAAACCTTAACAAGTTTTAGGAGGAAAAACATGGCTTTTGTTTCAATGTAAAAGGAGAGGTTTTGTGGACAGACTGTCTACATCGATGTATTCAGAGCTGCATGTTGCATTTTTCCACTTTGAGTGCCCAGTGCAGGAGATGCCACATCAAGGTTGCTAAAGAATCAAATGCCCCTTAATTGCTGTCAACACCTACTGATATTACATGAACATTGTAGGATATTAAACTGCTACATTCTCTGAAAAATAATGTCATACTGGGCACTCCAATGACCATGCCCAGAGCCAGCCTCTGTTAAGGCCCCTGCATTAAGAGCCTACTCAGTCCCAGGGAAAGATTTCACAGTATCACAGTATGTATCACAGTATCAGAGTATGTTTGAGATTGGAAGGGACCTCAAAAGATCATCTAGTCCAATCCCCCTGCTGGAGCAGGAACGCCTAGGTGAGGTCGCACAGGAACATGTCCAGGTGGGTTTTGAATGTCTCCAGAGAAGGAGACTCCACAACCCCCCTGGGCAGCCTGTTCCAGTGTCTGTCACCCTCACAGAGACGAAGTTTTTTCTCAAATCTAAGTGGAACCTCTTGTGTTCCAGCTTGATCCCATTACCCCTTGTCCTATCATTGTTTACCACCGAGAAGAGCCTGGCTCCATCCTCGTGGCACTCACCCTTTATATATTTATAAACATTAATAAGGTCACCCCTCAGTTTCTTCTCCAAACTAAAGAGACCCATCTCCCTCAGCCTTTCCTCATACAGGAGATGCTCCACTCCCTTAATCATCTTTGTTGCCCTACACTGGACCCTCTCCAGCAGTTCCCTGTCCTTCTGGAACTGAGGGGCCCAGAACTGGACACAATATTCCAGATGGGGTCTCACCAGGGCAGAGTAGAGGGGAAGGAGAACCTCTCTCGATCTACTAACCACCCCCCTTCTAATACACCCCAGGATGCCATTGGCCTTCCTGGCCACAAGGGCCCAGTGCTGGCTCATGGTCATCCTGTTGTCCACCAAGACCCCCAGGTTCCTTTCCCCTACACTGCTCTCTAATATTTCTTAAAGATCGTCTAGTTCCAGCCCCCTGCCATGGGCAGGGACACCTTCCACTAGACCAGGTTGCTCAAAGCCCCATCCAACCTGGCCTTGAACACTTCCAGGGATGGGGCATCCACAGCTGCTCTGGGCAGCCTGTGCCAGTGCCTCACACCTTCATTGTGAAGACTTTCTTCCTTATAAGTAATCTAAATCTACCCTCTTTCAGTTTAAAGCCATTACCATTTGTCCTATCACTACACGCCCCTGTAAAAAGACCGTTTAAAGCTTTCCTGTAGGCCGAAAGGTACCGAAAGGCCACAACAAAGTGTCCCCAGAGCCTTCTCTTCTACAGGGTGGACAATCCCAACCGTCTCAGCCTCTGCTCATAGGAGAGGTGCTCCTATCTACATCTGTGCCATAAAAAAGGCTCCTGCAAAGGGATGAGATATGAGATAAATGCATATACATTCAATCAAAGAGCCATTCTATTACAATCCATATATATTAGTTTAATTCAGTTGTGAAACCATGGCAACAAACTCCCTGACTAGTCAAAAGAGACACAATCTAAGGTAGTGGTTCTTCCCACCTGATGTTTGGATCAGCACTGTCTATAATGAGCACATCGCACAGCCAGGCTCTTCATTTAAGTACCTAAAGTTAAATAAGGAATGCGGACTTCAGCGTTTCTCTGTCTCTTACTTTCTCAGCTGTAGAAGTGACCAGCAGTACTATCAACTGCTTGCAATGCTATTTTGAAGAACTGTTTTGAAATTCGCCGTTCAATGAAAGTGTTTTAAAAACGACCAGGTGGAGATGGACAACTTTGTATTTGGTACCACACGAGATGTCTTGCAGCCAGCCCGACTCACATAACATCTGCGGCACTTGCGCAAAACTAATAAACATCCAATCAATTCTGGGACATAAGCCTTTGTGAGGAAGAATAAACAATGTGTAGCTACAAGCTACTTTGTAATACACTCGGACAGTCTAATTCTGGCATTATTTTTTAATCTGAGGATTTGACTTCATAACTTGTGAGTTCCCGCAACAGACCTCTTGGCTGCTGTTTTGTGGAGCCTCTCACACCATTTTCCTTGCCACAGGCTCTGGGAAACCAGTGCTACTCTGTTCATAAAGCAGGAACACAGTGTGGTATGATGTCTATTTCTCTCTTAAAAATACCAGCTTTTAGAAGTGTAACATTATTTGCAGAGCAAGCAATGTCTACTGTTTGATCCGACACAAAATGTTCAGATTAAAGACACTGATAAAAACAAATCAATCGCTACATCTTACATCTTTTAAACATCATGGAACCAAATTAAATGCAGATAATAGGAGAGAAATACTTTATTTTGGAGCCAGACAATAACTGTTTTCTTCAGTAAGTTGTAAGGTTTGGGCACGCATTTAAGGCACTATCTTATTTTAAGCAGTTATACTTTGGAAACATGCATGCCCATGTATTGATTTACTTATACACTAGTAGTAAATCTGCTGTTCTTAGAAGAATCAGGCAGTTTCTCAGAATTTTTAACACTGCATTTGTTGCCCATGTTAAATTTAACCATTACCAAAGTAAGTGTCGAATCCTCTGCGGGTGGGAAGGCATTCTTTTTTGTACATCCCCAAATGCCACTTCCCCACCATGTGCGTAACGTATCCAGCCTCTTGAAGAAGCTCTGGGAGGAGTTTCTCATCCAGTGGCAAACAGCTGGGCTGGCACGGCCAGATTATCTGGTGTTGTAAACCCGTGTGGATCTAGTAAAGAAAGGAAGGACGCGAGATTAGTTACAGCACAGTAGCGCATTCCCATAGGTTACTTTATAAGCAGGGTCAAAAAGAAACAAAGCTACACCAGAGGCTGGCATTAGTTTGAGGGTCTCCTGTCCTCATCGATGTAGCACCAAGGAACACGAGGAAGCAGCAGGGGGAGAGACAGAGAGAATATGGAGAAAGACATGGAAGTAGCTGGAAGTAGCACGACAAGGGATTACAAGGTCTTCTCAGGCATAAATCAAGTGCAATAAAAAAATGTAAAGCCTTTTGAACTTTCATCTAAAAATCTAACAGGTAACCATTACCATTATGGTCTCCTTGAAGGCTTGGGATGACATCTCCACACGGAGTGACAGATTTTTAATGGGATAAAGATGGGCAAAAAGGCTCATGGCAGGTGAAGCTACAAAGATTTTGCCTGTGTCAGAGAACAGTCACTAGAGGAAAGGGCGGTAAAGACATTTTTTGCATTGTTCTTCTAAATGCGCATCATATACAGAGAATCACACAGAATCACAGAATGTTAGGGAATGGAAGGGACCTCAATGATCATCTAGTCCAATCCCCCCGCCGGAGCAGGAACACCTAGATGAGGTTACACAGCAATGTGTCCAGGCGACTTTTGAACGTCTCCAGAGAAGGAGACTCCACAACCTCCATGGGCAGCCTGTTCCAGTGTCTGTCATCCTCACTGTGAAGAAGTTTTTTCTCACATTTAAGTGGAACCTCCTGTGTTACAGTTTGTATCCACAGCCTCTTGTTCTATCATGGGTTGTCACCAAGAAGAGCCTGGCTTCATCCTCGTGGCACTCACCCTTTACATATTTACAAACATTAATGAGGTCACCCCTCAGTCTCCTCCAAGCTAAAGAGACCCAGCTCCCTCAGCCTTTCTTCATAAGGGAGATGCGCCACTCCATCATCTTTGTTGCCCTGCGCTGGACTCTCTCCAGCAGTTCCCTGTCCTTCTGGAACTGAGGGGCCCAGAACTGGACACAATATTCCAGATGTGGTCTCACCAGGGCAGAGTAGAAGGGAAGGAGGACCAATCTGGACCTACTAACCACCCCCTTTCTAATACAGCCCAGGATGCCATTGGCCTTCCTGGCCACAAGGTCACAGTGCTGGCTCATGGTCATCCTGCTGTCCACCAGGACCCCCAGGTCCCTTTCCCCTACACTGCTCTCTAACAGGCCGTTCCCCAGCTTATACTGGAACGTGGCGTTGCTCCTGCCCAGATGCAAGACTCTGCACTTGCCCTTGCTGTATTTGATTAAATTTCTCCCCGCCCAACTCTCCAGCCTGTCCAGGTCTCTGGATGGCAGCACAGCCTTCTGGCGTGTCAGCCACTCCTCCCAGCTTGGTGTCAGCAGCAAACTTGCTGACAGTGCACTCTATTCCCTCATCCAAGTCGTTGATGAATATGTTGAATAGTACTGGTCCCAGTACTGACCCTTGAGGCACTCCACTAGATACAGGGCTCCAACTAGACTCTGCCCCATTGACCACGACTCTCTGGTTTCTTCCCTTCAGCCGTTTCACAGTTCACCTCACTAGCCGAGCATCCAGACCACACTTCCTCAGTTTAGCTGTGAGGATGCTATGGGAGACTGTGTCAAATGCTTTACCGAAATAAAGGTAGACCAATATCACACATTTATATACTTATTTACATATTTTAAATGAGTGTGCACACTTTTACAAAAAAAGGATTTGGATACCAAAGTTAACACAAGTTTTAGACACTGCCAAATCTGACCTCTAACAGTTCCACGTTTCCAGTCTTAACAAGTGGTGGATTTTGTATCTCTTTACATAAGCATGATCCATCATGATACTCCGAGTATTACACTTTGCTTGATGCAAGAAATCTTGTCACTGCAGTAAGTGTACTATAAGCTGACTTCTGCCAACTCCCCTATCTGCTCCAGGAAAAAAACAGAACAAAACAAAACAAAAAACCAAACACACACTACCCTAAACTTAGGCCAGCAAACATACACACACAAGTATAAATATCTTATTTACCAAATATTTCCACCACTTCAGCAACACTTTGAACTCACTTTTAAACCAAATAAGCCTTGCTCTTAGGCAGGTGGGTAAGTAGACTCTCATGAAGGGCCTACTAGTTACTAATTTTATTTCAAAGCGCAGCTGGATTTTTTTTTAAACATAGCTTTACAAAAAGATTATTGATGTAGTGAAAGACACAAACTAGCAAAGCATTGTAATTTTTCTTTAGAAAGAAAGCAAAAGAAGAAGAAAATGACAGTAATAAAAATCTGTATTTTTCATAAGCGAACACTTTTGCACATATTTCTTTATGGACTGCAAGATGACTATCAAAATTCCAAGTCCAAATAGGACCAGATTTAGGTTACCTTTTCAAATCTTACTTACATAAAAGGGTTTAAAGAGTTGGTTCAAAAAAAAAAAAAAAAAGGCAATTGCATCTTTCTACTCTTTATTATTGACTTTTGGAGTTTCTAGGAACAGATGTTGCTTGGAAAGAGTAGTTATCACCTAGAACAACTTAATGTGACAAGAGATAACATCCACTAATACAGGATGACATTTATTTTCATTCTCATTTGACAAATCGCCATGGTTAACATGCATGTGCAGGACTTTCTGAGAGAGAGGGGAAGTTTCTCTAATATACTTACTATATTTAACCCTTTGTGAGTTTCTCCTTTCTGTCTGTGCTGTATTCTTCCTCCTCCCCTTCCCCCCCCCATTTTTGCTAAAGTCGCAATAGAAAGAAGGGAAAGCGGGCATTATAGCATTATGGTAAAGTCCAATTCTTACACCTGTGCAACCAAAAAGAAAAGGGAAAAATCATGACTAGGACTTCAAAGCAGCTAGACAACCTGACTGTGGGTCAGTCTGTGCGCTCATCAATGGGTGCATAAATGTCCACACTTATGTTACCACATAATGGAGAACTTACTAACGGGATGCATTTAAACACTGCATTGGAAAACAGGCTGCATAAACTGAGTACATAGCACTTATCGACTTCTGGCTGCATCTCACCTGTATGGCTGTTTAGTTCAGAAGTACATAACAGAAGGTGACTACAACAGGAATATTTTTCACAATACACCTATTGTGTGTGCCTATTAATACAACTGAAGCATAGAGAGCACCTCAGCTTTTCTGAAGCACAACTTGCACTAAACCCATGCTCAGTTTATTGCTTAGCTAGAAAGCCAAAAGTAAGTGAATTAAGTTTTGTCTGCATATAAACACATCTTGTATTCATACAGTAGGTTCCTCCCAAGCGCATCTTTGCATGAGATAGAAGGCCAAACAACACACAGTACCGCTGAAAACAAGCAGCAGAGAAAACACCCCACCAGCCACCTGCCGACACCCCGCGAAGGAAGGAGGGGAGGAGCGGGTGGGTTGGAGGGACAGAGGAAGGGACGGAGAGAGGCAGGAAAGGAGGAAGCTCCAGCGCCATCCCCGCGGGCACGGCCGCTCTGTGGCGACAACCCCGTCACCGAGTGTCGCCGGGCGTCCCGCTCCCCTCGCCTTACCTGGTAGCGGCCGCTGAGGAGCTGGCTGCGGGAGGGGGTGCAGAGCGGCTGCGTGTAGTACCGCTCCAGCCGCACGCCGCCCGCCCCCAGCGCGTCCAGCCGCGGCGTGCGGATGGCGGAGCCGTGCCAGCCCACGTCGCCCCAGCCCAGGTCGTCGGCCAGCACCAGCACCAAGTGCGGGGCGGGCGGCCGCGCCGCCGCCAGCCGGGTCAGGCAGAGGGGCAGCCAGAAGAGCAGGCACAGCGCCGGCCGCCCGCCCGCCCGCCGCGCCATCCCCGCCAGCAGGAACTGGGCCGCGGGGACGGGGACCGCCCCGGGGACGGGCCACGGCGGCGGCAGCGCCAGGCTCCTCCCGCCGAGCGGGCCGGGCTGCGGGGCGCTCCGGCCCGGCTGGGCTGCGGCCGCCGCCTGTCCCGCTGCCCTGCGGTGCAGCTCGGTCCGAGCTTGTGCGGGGATGAGAACGGCGAGGGTTCGGAGCTCCCGCCGTGGGTGAAAGCGGTGCAGCTGTAGGCCGAGTAGTTTATGAAATGAGTCCAAACAAAGTGCGATCGTAAAGCTGTTCCCGGTGTTAGCAGAGTATACAACTCAGTGATGCTGGGGTTCATCTTCTTTCAATTCCTGTATGAAACATCCATTTTAAGCCACGGCGCCTTTCCTAGGGGAACCAGGGAACTTCTTGCCTTTCAAGTCAGCTGTGTTTCCAAGGGCCTCAATACAACTGTTTAAGTCGAGGGCACAGTGTATTCTGATACAAGTAACAGGACTGTTATTTCTCTCTTCCTGTGTGACACCATGGCAGCTCATCCAGTTTATTTTATGTATAAGCAAAGTGAGGCAGCTGCAAAACAGCCATGGCCTTGTTGCTTGCCAGCCTGGGAAAGACAAATTGCCACTGCCACTGCAGAAGCAGCTGAGCTGTGCGAGACGGCAATCATTCCTGTGGGAGAAAAGTGCATGGCCTGTTCTCCTGCCATCATCAGCTGCTGCTGTCATCCCCTCCCCTGCCCTCCGCTTCTACAAAGTCGTGAGCATCACAGTGGTTTTTTTTCTCCTCATTTTGTTTGTACAGGTGAAAAGTCTCGATCTAGGTCTGGCTGTAAGAAGGTGCTTGTGACCGTTATTGAATAGGAAGGAAGTGAAGCAACTTAGAAACAGAAATAACAGCTCTGTCAACAGGGCTGTTTCTTCAAACTGTGTCATCTAAAGCAATATTTTAAGCGACCACTACCTTAGTTATAATCTTGATGAATATCTAAGACTGTGAAAGGACAGAAATAGCTGTCATCTCCAATTGCTTTTGTTCGTCCATGGAATACATATAAATTTTGGTGTCCAGTTAAAGATCAAATAGCCATGTGTTTTACATTTAGCTGGAATGGCACACACGTGCATTTCCAAATTTATATAACTGTTTGGTAAGAGGTGAAAGGAAAAGCCCCATTAAAAATTTTGTTTCTTGTTAAGAAAGGCAAATATTGAGTATGTCAGACTCCTGTCGTCCTTCTTTTTGATTGACAAGTCTCTGTAGAAAGAAAGTTCATGCTTCTATGAATGAAGTGTACTGGATAAGTCTACAAATATACCAGATTTTTTTAATAAATCAAAAAAAAAATTTCCTGATGGTTTGAAAATGACAGCAATAAGCGATGCCACATTTTTTTTTTTTCCTACAATAAGAATGTGTGTCCACAGCTGGTATTGGAACAACATGGAACAATACTGTCCTGAAGTCAGTTTTCCCTTAAGTAAATTTCTGCTGACAATCTAGTATGTGACTATGAGTTACATTTTCTTCGTTGAGATGTGATTCATACTGTTCAACATGCTGGAAAGTTCCAATTTAGCTTGGTTTTAGTTCAGGTCCCATCACCAGTCATGGGTGTTTCACTAAACTGTATATTTTACTATTTTCTCCCATGTCCTTATTATAGGTATAATTCCATTTGAATGTTCCCATTCTCATGGAAACCATTCTTGTTCATTCAAAATAATTATTTTGAAAATCTGCACAGTGCTGGTGAAATGAGAAATGTTGGATACAAATTTTGGAATAAAATACGTAATAGCTATTCACCTGACATGTTTCCAAAGGTATCATGGTGTTCAAGTGCAGCTGAACTCTTCCCTTGTAGAAAAGTGTCAAGAGTTACTTGCTGGTTATCCTGCTCCACCAGAATTGGATAACCTGCTTGCCTGAGCCACCAGGTTAAAACATGAAGTTCTACCCTCTAAAACATATGCAGTGGATACTGCACAGTCATGGGCTAGATGTTGCTGCCTATCATATTTTCTTATGTTTGTTTGGTTTTAGTTACTACTTGAGGGATTTGGAATCCCAGTTAGAAAATATTATTTATATCAGAGCCTATTCTCTTGAATTGAAAAAATAAATTCTAGAAATGGTCTACGTTTAGTCCCCTGTGTTTCAGTGTATCTTTTCTGAATTTGGGGTTGAGTAATTTTGATGCTCTTTTGAGGTCAATGATTAATGAAGTCATTAGAGTGACATACAGTATCATGGTATCCATGTTGATTTATCTTTCCACACAAAGTATGAATAGGGCACATCTTGCCACACCATGTAGGAACTGGGAACAGAAATTCAAATGGTGGTAGTAACATCTACTCTGGTGTATCAAAACTCTCTGGAGACGGAGAAAGAATAAAGGAAAATGATGGAAAATGACAAAAAATATGTCTGAGGAAACTGCCTTTTGACATGTCCTGATCACTCTACACACAGAAATGTGAATATTTCAGAAAATTTCCTATATGAGCAACTGTCATTTTTTTCACCTTGTTACAGAGGTGTCTCCTCTGTTAGTTAATGAGGTTGCGGAAGACTCAAAAGTTATCCCCGCCAGTCTTTCTGTCCTGGTATTTCTGCTTGATTGGTCAGAAATTCTCTTAAAACATGGAGGTACTACTTAAACATTCTTGCTCCTATTCACTCCCTCTTGCTGTATCCTGACACCACAAATTTATGCAACACTGTATCACAACATATAATGAAAAGAAGCCGTGACAGGAAATAATGAAAGTTGCTGAACACTCCTCCCCCCGACATTCATTTCTTCAGGAAATTGTGACATTGCTCCTATTCAAAAGAATTGTTGAGCATATTACGGAATTCGGAAGAGTGTTTTAATAACTTAGTGTGTTCCCATCATTTACATTGTCCCAATCCTGCTTATTTTGTTTATTGAATATGTAACACTGAATAAAGCTCCTCTGCTGTGGATTTAATCTTTTTATTCATTGTTAATATTTCTGTGTAACGCCATGTGATTCTTACTGCTGTTCCACCTATAATTGACAGGAAAAGGAAGAATAGAAGTTCTCTGGTCTCAGCCTGGCTCTTCAGATTTTGAACAGTGAATCCATAATACAGTTCTATTCAAAACTGAGCAATAACATCCTGTGTGTTGTAGAATATTACACGTAATCTATCAGATGATTCATATAAAGTAACGAATAATGGGCTTCCTATAACTGTTTCATTAGGAAGAACAAGATTTGATCTTCTGTAGGAATTTCTGACAGGGTGACACACTGGGGGAAAAAAGTTAATAGTTCAGTTTGCCTTTAGTATAGCCTTTATTATTTTTAATGATCACTGAAGTGTATTTAAATGCCATAAGAAGCATTTCTGTGCAGAACTAGTATACATTTTAACGAGTTTGTGATGCCATGTTGTAAGGATAAGCTACTTTACCCCACGGACAGGCAAAGGAGGAACTCTGAGAGTCAAGGAGGAGGAAGAAGAAATTGCTGTTGGCCCATACCAAGAGCAGCTTTCTCCTCCACATTAATTCAGATGTGGCAGCCAACGTGGGAGCAAGCTGAATCAAGGATCTACTCATGCCCTGCCATTTTCTGCTCACAAGTGCTACTGAGAAGGGTGAACACGTGAACTCTGCTCTGATCTCTAACGTGAACAGCCCACACAAGGAAGCAAGAGGGTAACTACCTACATGGAATTTCTCACTGACGTATGGCACTGAGGATCTTGTGTTTAGCAATTAGCAAATCTGAATAGTTTGTTTCTCTCAATTTCATGCATATTAATGGAACTATTTCATACTGCACAATTTGTTGTATCCTCATCTGTGTTTATATTTTGGGACTTCCACCCTTTCTCTGAAGGCGTATTCTTGTTGGTTCAGTCAGCACCAGTGGCTCTTGTATAATGGTTGCTGGATAATTTTTTCCTAAAAGTTCAACTTCCAATTTCTGTCCAATTTTGCTGAGTTCTGTGGGAACATATGCAAAAGCCAGACTTCGCTGAGCACTGTAACTGAAACATCCAGAAGTGGTGTTGCCAATAACCTGAAAAAAACCCACAAACATTTATCTTTATTTTCAAGATACAGTGGGATTTTTTTAAACCAAACCAACCAACCAACTAACTATACCTCTCATATACTAGCTTTAGTGTATACACTTCAGATATCAAGCAAGTTTCAAATGTGTCATGCAGTTCATAATATTCTGTACTGTGGGTGACATCACCTTAAAATAGGAAGCTTATGCTCCTTGAAAAAAGTATATTCTTATTTTGTTCAAGTAAATTTTCACTGAAACAAACACTATACACATGTATGTATTTGTTCTGTACAATAATTAAACTGCTAGTGAGCATTTCAGCATGCAATCTGAGCTGAAGTGTGGAGGCCTAAACTTTGCTGTTGCTTTGCTTCTTCTAAGTGAGTAGCAAAAGTGTGTTTTGGACAATGGTGAACTTGCAGGAGAAGAGAATATATAAGTAAACTCTTTAGTCTGTTCCAACTCTAGTTTCTGTAACTAGATGGTATTTCATGGGAGCTTTTTATAGATATTTCCTGCTTGAAGATTAGAAAATGGCTATAGCTTCAAATTGTTCTGTGCCAGTAAAACAAAAATAATGCATTCACACTTGGAACACAAAGTTAGATTCTGTTAATGAAGAATTAACACTAGTTTCTTGTAACATGATCTATAGTCCTTACCTTGCCATTATGCCACACACTTTCATTTCCCTCTGGATCAACATTATCTGTTTCCACGGTGAGATATACCAGTCGTCGTTTCAGCCCCTTTTCTTTAATCTGCTTCAGTGCTTGCTTTCCTGTGAAGTCCGCTGGCTGGAAAAAATTAAAAAAATGTATGGTTATTCAGGTTTTGTAAAAAGTTTAGAGATACAAGTCTTTAAATCTGTCTTCATTTGTTTTCCTATCATTCAAGTATCCCATAGGAAACACAGATTAACTCAAATCTTCGACAGACATTAGTACCTTGATACATTATGTCTTGGTAATGTTGTTGAGTATATTAGTTTTTCTAGATCTCTGTCCCTTAATATCTCCAGTTCCAAGTGTAGTAGAAATGCATATGTAGTGAGATGTGTTACAAGATGTTCTACCCAGTTAAGCTGTGAGCCAGAAGACTGTGTTTCATTTCAGTTTCTATAAAAAAACTGGAATACCAATGCCCAAATCCTAAAGCCCTCGCCTCTCTATGTGGACACACATTTGTTTTGATGTCATCAGCAACCATGATAGTAATTTGTTACTATTCCAGTTTGGTGTCTCTGCCAGGCTGCAGATCTGGCAGTTCGGTCAATATTCTTATTTTATGGGATGTAATTTTTTTCCCCCCTGTATCTACCATTTTATGTGATAATGCAGCATATTAGTTAAAGAGTAATACATTTGGAGATCCCTTTTTCAGCTTGCCTAAAAAGGTACAAACATTCTCATATTTCTAGAAGCAGACTGCATAAATGTGTCATTTTTGTGGCCTCCTCTGGCCCCTCTCCAACAGGTCCATGTGTGTCCTGTACTGAGGGCTCCAGAGCTGGACACAGGACTCCAGGTGGGGTCTCACCAGAGCGGAGCAGAAGGGCAGAATCACCTCCCTTGACCTGCTGGCCACGCTCCTTTTGATGCAGCCCAGGATACAGGTGGCTTTCTAGGCTGCAACCACACAATGCCAGATCATGTCCAGCTTTTCATCCACCAGTACCCCCAAGTCCTTCTCTGCAGGGCTGCTCTCAATCCCTTCATCCCCCAGCCTGTATTGATATTGGGGTTTGCCCCAACCCACATGCAGAACCTTGCACGTGGCTTTGTTGGACCTCACGGGCCCACTTCTCGAGCATGTCCAGGTCTCTCTGGATGGCATCCTGCTCCTTAAGCATGTCAACTGCACCACTCAGCTTGGTGTTGTCTGTAAATGTGTTAAGGGTGCACTTGATCCCATTGTCTATGTTATTGATGAAGATATTAAACAGTAGCTATGCCAATACAGGCCCCTGAGGGACACCACTCATCACTGATATCCATCTGGACATTAGGCCATTGACCACTACTCTCTAGATGTGAACATCCAGTTCCTTATCCATTTAACAGTCCATCCATCAAACCCATATCTCTCCAATTCAGAGAGAAGGATGTTGGGGGCGGATCATGTAAAAGACCTTACGGAACTCCAGAGAGATGATATCAGTAGTTCTTCCCTTGTCCACTGATGGACAAGTAAGACTGTACAGCACAACACGACACACAGACTAAAATACTTTGCGTGACACACAGAAATACCAGGGAAGTAAATATACTACAGATATGCTTAGTACTGAATCAGCTGCTTCCTATAGATGCTAATGTAGCATCTGGTATTTAGTCTAGAACAATGTAACTGTGGAACTAAACACAAGTATTCAAGTATGATGGGGCCTTCTGTCTTCCAGCTGGTGCTCTGCAGGAGGTCAGGTCTCCCTTCAGTCCTGTGTCATTTGTCAACCCATTGTGGATGTTCCTGATACAGTAAGGCACCTAAAACAGTAGTATAAATGTCTGAATTCCCATTTTTAGATTTCTTTGGTAATACAAGAGTGGCAATAGACAGGGCTCTCTCAGAACTTGGTTCTGGCAGCATTCTTCTACTCTGCCCTTTTCCTCAGCCAAGTCACCACCAAGTTTTCCAGGGTAACGAATTGTGATGAGTGACTTTGGGAATGATGTATCACACAGCACTGATGTACCTATTCCTGTACTGACATGTCTCATGTTTCATGTTTGTGGCTGTTTCTGTTTGTATTTTATTTTTTGTTTGTGCTTTTTTGTTGGTGATGGTGGTGGTATTTTGTGGGGCTTATTTGTTTGGGGTTTTTTGTGTGTTTTGTTGTTTATTTTGGTGCGGGGTTTTTTATGGTTTTTGTTTGTTTTTGTTTGGGGTTTTGTTTGTTTTGTGTTTTGGTTTTGGTTTTGGTGGTTTGTTTTTTAAAATCAAGATTTCTGGTTAATTTATACCTCTGTGAATTCCTGATTTAGAAACGGAAAACCAGTTTCCATAAAGGTTAATGCAGAAATCATAATCAGAGCCTTGAGTATGATCTGATAACAGACGTGTACTGCTTTTATGGGTCACTTCCAGAATAACTGCATAGATGACAGTTAACTCCTGTTAATTTACTAATTACTGGAATCTTGAGGTTGACAGCAAAAATAATTTTGACTTCCTCTTCTTAATTACCTTTTAGATATGGAAACCGTTAGAGCAAGCAGCTCGCAGGTTTAGAATCCATGTATCTCTGGATCATTCTGTGCCTATTAGTTTACTAATACAAAATTAAATTCTTACCCAATTAGTTTTAACCAGGCCAAGCTATTAGCCACCTAGAATAAACCACTACATGCTAACTGGATGTGGATTTGGGGGATTTAATATAATGCAAAATACACACAAATATGTAAATATATATATCTACACACACACACTTTGCAAACTTGTGTGCATATATATGTTCATGGACGTATATAAACACATACAAACATGGATAAAAATTTATGTATGAAAATATGATGTACAACTGAAAAAAAGTGTATATATAGATGTTTAAAAAACTTTTAAAGCAACTTCTTAACAAATGCTAATCATATGAATCTGATAAGGTCAGTCTTCTTATTTCACAGTTCTTGGGTATCCATGTCAATTGTACACTAAGCACACTTCCATCACTATTTATTTTTGATTTATGAATGTGTGTGCATGAGGTTGTTCATTCCAATCAAAACCGCATTTTGGAAACTGATTCATTCAAACTCAGTCTGGCTATTCTTGGAAACAACTGCTTCCTATTTCTGGAAGAAAAATAGTCAGTCTGGGTATTGCTTCTTTTTGCTTTAGCTTGTGACAGTAGCTATAATGCAAGATTAAAAAAATCCCATTCAAAATAGGACAATTCAGTAAATTAATATAAATTGGAAAAAAAAAAAAAACCCACAAGAAAAATAACAGAAACAAAGGAAAATCCTAAACAATTCCAGCCTCAAACAAATGTCAAATTTAAAGCTGCTCTTACTGCCTCTTAGTTAAAAAAAAGAAACACTTGATATGTAGTAACAATGTAAAACTTCGACTTCTTAGAGTAAGGGGAGTCCTAATAAGCTAAATGTAAAATACAGAAGACTTTCCATTATCTTGGCATGAGCTCACAAAGCATTAGGCTTTGGCAGATGTAATGTTTTTCACATTAAATAAAAACACTGCTTAGATACAAGATAAAGATAGTATCTACTGCTTAACTTCATATTCTTTAATTCGAGTGCAGTTCATCAGGAAAAAAAAAAAAAAAGAAACAAAAGAGGTGGTTTGTACCTTTCACTTGTGCTACCCAAAATACAGATTAAAATGGAAAATAATATCACAAAGATAAATCACTGAAGATTTTCAAATAGCATATAGTTAAAGGGAGCCCATTGATTACCCGATCTATTAACACATCAGGCATACATATATGCCTTGTCCTTGTCCTCATTAGGCTTTTACCTTGTGTAAGTAACCATGTGTTTGCTAGCACGAGCTAAATAAATATATATTTTATATATATATATATATATATTAAGCATTCAGGAGACATCAACTGATGAGGTCATTTTTAGGCACACTGGTGTACCCTGAAAAGTTTAACTTACTGTGTTTCAAGTGTGCTGAGCTTTCAATGGCATGTGGATCCTAATTCTAGCCCTCTGTAAAAAACTTTTGTGGTGTAAGGGAAGCAAAGGAATAGGAATTATCCATAATACTTTTTTTTTTTTTTTAATTGTTCAGTTTAGCAGAATAAAGTCTAGGTATCTAGGAAGAAAAATGTCATATCCATTCAACAATAACTGGCAAAGATATGCAAATCTCTTAACAATAAAATGTTGTCATTTATTTGGGATACCACTTGAAACTGCAGGCATGCAGTCAAATTATGTACACAAAGCCACCCAACTGAGTAAGGCAGCACCAACAGCTGCTGTGATTTGCTATAACCATCACATTACAACACACTGGAGACAGCATCAATGCAGTATTTTGAACTTAATTATTCTTAGTTGGTCTTGAATAATTTCAGGGTAACACTCCAAATGATAACTCTCTCACCAGGGCAATAATTGAAGATCGTTTTCCTCCACAGACAACAACCATTTTACAGGTTTGTTTTTCTGCAGCAAACAAAAGCTACAGTTCACACCACACAAACCAGTTTTCTAAGGGAGATGTGGCTGCTCAGTGCGTATAACACCTGTATCACTGCACCTTTCATTCCATCTGCCTAAGTCGTCCTTGTATGCAAACAGCCAGCTCTAAGAAATCGATATGATACAAACAACTGATGAATTATTTAATTATTTTGGCTCAAAGCTCCTAGCTATGTGGGTGCTTATTCCTTTACATTGCCCAACAAACACACTGGGAGTGACCTAGGTATGTGCTTTATGCAGATAACAAAATCATAGCAGATTATTTCTAATGTGTTTCATACTCTGTATAAATTTATGGAATAAATCCTCCGTTTTATGACCCTCTGAACATCAGTTCAAGTAACCATGGAATATGGTTCCACTCCTAAATTTTAACTTGCATGGGGACAGGGTATAGGTAGAAAATTACACTGGATAAATTTGTTACAGGCATAATAAATGAGGAGTGAAAGAGAGCAGGAAGAGGGAAAAAAAGTACGCTTTCCCCCTCTCAAATACCTTGTACCTTTCCATCACTCCATCCTTTTTCAGGTCCCTCTGCTTTTCCTCAGGCTCCTTATCCTTTCTTCAGTAAAGTCTGTGCTCTTTTTTCTCCCTTCTCCTCCCTTTTTCACATGGAGTAGGGATGGCAAAACCAAAACCTTATACTAGTTTGTGGAGTGGGGTCAGTGACCTCTACTGTAGTCATTCCTCTCAGAACAGGAGGGGTACAAGCTGGAAAAAGTGAAGGAAAAGCACATAATGGCAGTAAGGGGGAGTCACAGAAATTCTTGCAGGTTTGCCTGTCCAGAATCAACTATGAATAGCAGCAGTGCTCCCAGCAGACCTGGATAGCAAGTGCCAAGCATTCCACTGACTACGCCTTCTCTATACACCCTATACTGGATTTTACAAATTAGAAGACAAAAATGATTCATTCACTATGGTACTGCAAACCCAGTTCCCATTTTAAAGTCAGTGGGAAAAAAAGAAAATCAAATGGTGCAAAACATAAGCAAATGGTCACAAGGTGATGCTTTCCTGGTTACCCATACTCACCACAACTCTCCTGCAGGTGAAAGGTTTTGATTTCATACTGCTGCTTTTGAGCACTAGAGACCACGCCATTACAGCATAGAGTCACCAGATCAGAACAGTAGCATTTTACACAGACGATTATATAAATGACTACATATGCCACAATGTTGCAAAGACCCAGAGCCAGCATGTACATCTTCCCTTCTGCCACTTTCCACACCACCTTCCCCTAGTGTTCAGTCCTGTTTGTGGTCAGAGCCTGGAGGCCCAAGGCAGGACTGATAGTCTAGTTCTGGAGGGCATGCTCTCTGCAATTAGAATCATGGAATCGTTTTGGTTGGAAAAGACCTTTAAGATTGTCAAGTGCAGCTGTAAAGCTAGCACTGCAAAGTCCACCACTAAACCATGTCCCTAAGCACCACACCACATCTTTTAAACACTTCCAAGGATGGTGACTCCACCACTTCCCTGGGCAGCCTGTTCCAATTACTGACAACCCTTTCCATGGAGAATTTCTTCCTAATACTCAATCTAAACCTTCCTCTGGCACAACTTGAGGCCATTTCCTCTCGTGCTATCACTTGCCACTTGGGAGAAGAGACCAATGACCTCCATGCTACAACCTCCCTTCAGGCAGTTGTAGACCGTGATAAGGTCTTCCCTCAGCCTCCTTTTCTCCAGGCTGAACAGCCCCAGTTCCCTCAGCCGCTCCTCATCAGACTTGTGCTTCAGGTCCCTCACCAGCTTCATCACCCTCCTCTGCACTCTCTCCAGCACCTCAATGTCTTTCTTATGATGAGTGGCCCAAAACTGAACACAGGATTCAAGGTGCGGCCTCACCAGTGCTGAGTACAAACGGCATGATCACTTCTCTAGTCCTGCTGGGCACACTATTCCTGATACAAGCCAGGATACTCTTGGCCTTCTTAGCCACCTGGGCACACTGCTGGCTCACGTTCAGCCGGCTGTCAACCAACATCCCCCACATCCCTCTTTGCCAGGCAGCTTTCCAGCCACTCTTCCCCAGCTGTGGCGCTGCCTGGGGTTGTTGTGACCCAAGTGCAGGACCCGACACTTGGCCTTGTTAAACGTCATGCAATTGGACTCAGCCCAATGATCCAGCAGGTCCAGATCCCTCTGTATGGCCTTCCTGCCCTCCAGCAGATCAACACTCTCACCATCTGCAAACTTAGAGTGTGCCATCGGCCCCCTCATCCATATCACTGATACAGATATTAAATGTGCCAGTTCTATCTTTTTTTTGGTGTGTTTCTTTTATTTTTTTTTTTCCCTCCAAGCTGCATCTATGTAATGATGAAGAAAAGCCTTCCCTAAAAATATTTATAATTTTGTATTTTAATAAATCAGGACATATCAGTTTAGACCATGGTAAGAAAATGAGCTGTAGTAACACAACTGAGGGGCAGATCTGGCAGAGTGAACAGGAGGGAAACATGACTGTAAAGAAGAGGGCAGTACCTGCAAGATTAAACTGCTACACCGAAGGGATAAAAATGACAGAGACACAGTCCTACAGTCCTGCTCATCCTAGTTTCCTATGAGATAACTGATGTGTAGTTATGCTGGAAGTTGAGCCAACACACATCTGTGTGAAGGTGCTGGGTGTGACACCATTTCTATTCATAATGAATAAGGAAGCATCTATATGCTTATGTGTCTAGTAAGTGCAATAGTAAAATAAACCTCAAAAATCCAATGCCAAAGTCAGAAGATGAGGTAAGGCTTGTAGTCCAAAAGGCATTTTTTTATGTCAAAATGCAGGTAATCACTGAATAGTCTTGGTGGAGATAAGACACAAACAGTGAGCAGAAGACAGGAAAAGGTGCAGGAAATGAAGGTAAAAAATAGTGCTGGTAGAGTAGACCTAAGAAAAAGTGAAGAGAGGGATTCTAGATATTTTATAATCTGGAAAAATGCTTGGAATGGAGAACAAATAAACTGTCCCAGTAAATAAACAGGGCTGCAACAAAGTAACACTTTCTGACAACGGTATTTCCTCCTATTGGAAACAAATACTAAATCTTAGCTAAGCACTCGGACCCGACCTGGAGGAGAGTCCCAAACGCTTCCAGCATCTACCGCGTTTTCTTCCCAAAGGCAGCGATGCTGCTGCAGAGGGCCTGCCCAGGAGATGGCAGTCCTGGATAGAGCAAAACAAGGCACTCACGGCTTTGGTGGCTGGTTGGGGTTAAACCACGACAGCTGAACACTGCATTTTGGTTCTAACTTACGCAGAAACCAGCACTTTAGCCAGCTGGGGGCGCATGCTTGAAGGAACAAACCCTATCAACAAACCCACAGACCAAGGTGACAAACAGATCTAAGTTATCTGTTGTTCCTAGTTTGTATCCCGTTTGCCCTTTTGTGTGTGTGTGTGTGTGTATGTGTGTGTGTGTGTGCAAAGTTTCCTTAACGACAGGAGCAGATGATAACAGAGCATTTTGCTTGTTTTCAGTCACAGTGGCCCCTAAGGAATGCTGAGGTCTATGCCATGCCAAACAGACACCAAAACCAGAGGCACAGAATTGGGACGCACACCCACAAGCTGCCAAGAAGTGAAGTAAATAATCTCACATTGCACTTTATGTTACAGTGCTCAGACTGCTTTCAATATCTGAGTTAGCTCGGGTACCTCTGCAGTGTCAACATACAGTCACAACTGCCCTCATTTGGATCAAGAAATAAACATTTATTATTTCCTTTTTCACATTAGTTCAGCAAAACTGGCAAATATTTTAGGTTGACATCCTGCATCTATGTTGGAGATTAATTCCACACCCATTCATGTACAATGAGAGTATCTGCTCCAGAGACCTGCTCCAGCCCTGCATTTCAACCATGCAGAGAAGCGTGTGGAGCAATGAAGAATCAAGTACTTCACATACACTGATGCCTTTGCATGTTCTGCATGGGCATCTTGCCAAGCAACAACTTTCCCTTCCTATGGCTGCTTTCCTGCTCATACTTTAAAGAAAAAGAAAAGTATCAGATGGAAAGATGTATCAAATGGAAGCAGAAAGAATAACTAGGAACAGTAACATTTTTTCATTGCGTTATCCCATAATCCTGCTAATGCTCTCCTCAAGGTGGGAACAACATAATCCTGTTCCACAAGATTCTGTATTTCCCTTGCAAGTGTAATTTTCTCTGGCTAGGGCAAAAGAACGGCAGCCAACAGAGACAGCTGTAACTCCACTACACATAGGAACCACCATTGACATGCCTGACACTGATGTTAGATTAGGACAAAAACGAATGTTTTCTCAATCCTGCACAGGCTGAAGAACTTTAACGTCTATAGACATGTTCAACATTTGGAGAGGAAAAGCATCTTCCTAGGTTCATCCCTGTTACTGCTGGTGAAATTGTCTCAAAAGCACATTTTCAGCTTTAACATGCCTCCACAGCTCTTGCCTATCCAAAGTTTAAAATTTGTTATTTATTTGGAGCTGTAACTTAAAAGATTTTGATTCCTTTTATCAGTTCCACAGTGCCTCCACAAATAATGGCAAAAATATCAAGGGTCATTTAATACCTGATTTATTATCCTTTCAGGTATAAAAGGAATATAAATAAGTAAATAATTTGTTCCTGTATCACATTACATCATTGTAAAGAGGAAATGTCTCACAAACACGACTTTTTCTTCTTGATCTCTCTTAGATAAAAATGTTGGCACTTTCTCTGTTTTACAGATGAAAAACTAAGGCAAAAAAATTGAATACTCCTTCATTTAGGGCACCTAACTTGAAATATATAGGACTTGATCTTTTACATTAGAAACTTCCACTACATTAGAATTACATTAGAACCTACCACTCTAGTACAGCAATTATTGAAAAAAAAAGAAACAAGATTTTTCAGAAGAACTGCTGACTGACAACTTGGGTATGAGTCAAATATAAGTTAAATTAGTATCATGGTTAATAAAGTGAAAACAATTCACTGTTTATAGAATTTCTGAAGAGGTGCTCTGCTTATAAGTTGTTTCTGCCTGATTGGAAGTTGAGAGAATGGGACTAGTTGAATTTAAATATGCAGCAAACATAAAAATATGTTATTCTATCTCCTTTTATCAACATATTCATTTCTTATATTAATATTTTAGCAAACCAAAGTCTGTTATAGTCTAACACATACAGAAATTGCTTGTAATTTTCTTCATGGTTCAAATGAAACTCGAATCATGTGTCCTAACTCTGTCAAATAGAGGACCTTTCCAAGAAACCTGGTGAATTCATTTCCTGTGCAGCTCTAATGTCATCTGTTGCTATCAGTTAGACCATCAACTCAAACAGCAGGAATCTATTGTCTTTTTCAATATTTGCTGTACTAGAGTGGTAGCCAAAAAAAATGATCATACAAACAACTCCTTTAACAACAGTAAGCAGGTAAATTGTTTTCACAATATGAACAGGCTTCTTCAGCTTGTGTATGGATACTGTATGCTTACAAAAGCACAAATCGAATTTCTCTATGGAATCACAAAGTGTTATTTTTCATGCAGGCAACACTGGGTATTTGGAACTTCCTGACCTAATGTATAATTTTGTTAGCAAGAAATACAGAAGTATGAAACTTTTTTAAAAAACCAAATCAGTACTTAATAAAGTAAATATTCTTATATATAGTGAAAAAAAGTTGCTCCGTTTATTTTCTAAACCTATTTTATTTTACAGATAATTACATTTTTCTTTTCAAACACTGAAAGAAATTACCTTAATCATAATAGAACACTTCAAAATTATAAGACATACCTTGTTTAGCTTTACAAAGCATCCCAGTCCAGCTTCCAAGGGATTAGTGTCACAGTTCATCTGTTTTAAAAAAATAAAAAATAAAAAATTTCACCATCCATATGTGATGGTCTATCATAGCTTTTGGGTTGCGCGTGTGTGTTATTTAGTTGGGTATTCCATGCAGCCTTCTATTTACTCCTGCATCAATGTCTTCCATGTTGCATATCTGCAACTTCCATTTTAATACACTGTATGCTTCCTATATGTGATTTCAACAGAATATCTATTATGATAGTCTAATATAAAGTAATGATGTATAAACCATTCATCTAACTTTCAGTATGCAAAGCAAACACACATTTCACTAAGAAACAAGACTTTTCATCAAAGCAGAATGGAATGTGCAGGAGATTGAATAACTGAGCTATGCACATTAATTCCAACAAAGTAGAATGGCTTAGCTGGAGAGGAAAGTAAAACACAAAGCTAATTTTATTTACCACCTTCTCACTAGGTGTAGGGGGAATGATTTGTTAGGCAGCATTTGAAGCAACAATGGAAATAATTATCACTGGAAAACAAAATGACCCCTAAATGCCCACCATTTCACTGTCCTGTGTTCTCTCCTTCCTAAAGGAATTAGGAAAAATGTCAGATAAGGAAGAGTTATAGTGATTTTCCCGAAATTCTCTAGGCCTCATGAGTAGTTCTATATTGTGAGCAAGAAAATCTGTCAGAAACAATCTAATGGGAAATGAAAAAGTTCCAAGTACATTATGAAGCAAGAATAATTGGCCTCTTGTGACATAGTTATTACAGAAATAAAACATTTTCAGAATCTATCAGCCAAGCCTTTGATTTCAGAACACTAGAGCTCAGCAAAACATTCGTAATTTTGTTACACGCAAGAGGGAGAAACATCAGTGAATCAAAGTAAGTGTCTCTTTGCCAGCAGTGCAATGGAGTATACAAGTTATTTTTATTTAGAAAAGACACTTTTCAGATTTATAGCAGCTTTTCCTCCTCAAATAAATTTTCTTTTCATGCTAAATGGAGAAACTGCAACAAATACTATCTGAGCTAGCTCTGACTGAAAGCTGTGCAGTCATACTGAAATAAAGAAAATAAACAGGAAGAATAGTAGTTATATTTCCTGACCTCTGCCCCCCAGGCTCGGAAACCCTTTTCCAGCCTTAAAGCATTCAGAGCATATGTTCCAAAGTTGTCAATTCCCTCTTTTTGGCCAGCTTCCATGATTGCACTGTAAAGAGCTACAGAGTCTTCTTTTCTATGATAGAGCTCCCAGCCCAATTCACCTGTTATACAAATAAGATTAACGGTTTCATCAGCTTAACAATTAAACAATCCTAATAAATACAGTCCTATCATTGGTAAAAAGTGGGGATCAATGCTGTGAGTGATAATTCACTTTCTGTTATCTGGTGAATTCTGTTATCATATAACAAGTCTAATTCCCTGCAAGAACCACCAGATCATTTATGCCCGAATCTTAAACAGTGGTATTATTATAATATTTTAAACTGTTAACTGAAATATGGGGTGGGAGTCAATCAGAACAACTGATAAGAGAGGGTCATGTAGGAAACTCACGATGAGAAATGAAGCTTAAGGACTTTACAAATAGATGATGACTTGGCAAGCTAACAGCACATGTAACTGAGTGTAAATAAGCATAATTCAAGCATATTGTATCATATTTAGTACAACAGAGAGGGGTTTCAGCTGCTTCAGAATGGTCTGAATTCAGTCCATTGCAGCAGAGTTGGACATAAAAATAAATAAAAATAAAAATAAAAAGTAAAAATAAAAATAAAAAGTAACTGAGAAAAACAAATACTCAGCATTACAGAGTTACAATTTCAAGGCACTTGACAAACACTAATATACGGTAATCCAAAAACAATTCTTGACATTGGTTTTGCAGCAACAGCACAGAGGTTATCAGAACTGGCCTTTTGTTCTGTAAAATAAATATTTATACTATAGCATATTACAGAAAAAAAATGGTTTGGAAAACTCAGCACAGACTCTGAGCAGATCACATTTGAAAAAAATCAATGTACTGCATTTCCTCAAAAATTTATACATAAAATGTGATGAAACTACTCTTTATGATGAGATTCATTTTTCAACATAATTTTAGTTACACTTATATTTTATTTATTGCCCTTTTCCTTAAGAGTCTCTTTTCTCTAGTGCTTACCTGTGTATGATATCCTAATGGCAGTAACAGCAATATCAGAAAGTTTTAAATGCTTAGACTGTAGAAAACTAAATGAACTGTCTCTCAGATCCTCATTTGTCAACTTCTGAAGGATCTGTCGGGCATAAGGACCTGCTACACCAAGTACTCCCATCTCATCTGTCATGTTTTCTATTTCAACTTTATATCCGCCTCTCGTTACTTCCTCTTCTATCCATCTGCATGCAAAACATAGAGATGTTTTTTTATGAAAAATAACTGATTTAGATAAAAGTTAAAAAGGAATAATTTATGTTAGTGTTCATCTTCCCAGCAGCTTCCAGTCCCATACCTTCTCAAAACCAATGGAACTATATGCTACACTATGCAAACCCATCATCCATGCTAAAAAGTGTTTTGTGGTGAGATATTAGTAGAGGAGCAGATGCATTTGGGATGCCGCCAGGAAAGGAAAGAATTTAAATGGGTGGAAAAGTATTTCAAGATAAGAGAAGTTATCTGACAGAACAGTAAATAGATTTGCCTTTGGATCTAGAATGTGTTAATAAAAAGTCGACATACAAAAAAAGTAAGCAATAAACACAATGAACATAAGAAATCTCAAAATACATTCCTCTGTCAATAGAAATGTATGACCAGGCTTATTCCTTCCTGAACACAGTATTTAAAGTATTGGCAGGAAGTTCATTATTGATCTAATCAAAAACATCAGCTGGGTATTGTCTTTCAGGAAGCTCATAAAAAAATGAAATTAGTACATTAAAAAACCTTATACTGTACTACTTTCTTAAGCAGATCTCAGGCAGAGAGGAGTACCAAATAGGACTGCTGAAATTCTGTAGAAGTAAATGCACTGGGCCTGGTTCTGCCAATCAGTTCCCAAATGTGTCAGTAATCCTACTCATTCCCATGGGACTGTTATGAAATAGTACATTATTCACCGTGTGTTGGGGTAGCAAGCTTCAGTCTTTTATGTGTTAATTCATTTTGAATAACTTATTTGTCAGCAGTCTCCAGTAAGAAAAAAATATTTTTCTTAATATGTGTGTACAGCACTAGACATGTTGCTTCCAATGCTCATCTATGACAAGCATTTTAATAAAGTCATCCTGCAACTGCTTCTACCTGCTTTCTTTCTGTTGTTTCACTTAGTGATCCCAAAGCCCAAAGGAGAGACATTATCACATTATCAGGAAGACTATGCTACCCATCTGTATTGGCCAGGTCAGTGCCTGTGCGGTCATGCATCTTCAAAGCCAATTTTCTTTTTTGCGTAAGAGAAAACACTGGAAAGGAACAACTGTGCTGTGTTCCATCACACGATGTCCAACGCAAACAGGTTCAACAACAAAACAAGAACTACCTCCACTATAGTGTATTACATAACTCTCAGTCTATCCTCCATCCTTTTACACCAATATGCAACTGCTTACACTTCAGGATTCAACTTAACCAAACCCCTAAGAAATAAAAGTCACAAAACAAGTGCAATTATCTCGAACCTACCAAAAGGTTTGTTGAATAATAATGAAGAATTTGGCACTTAGTAAAATCTTTCTATATTAATGTGACTGTATAGCTATAGGTACTTCCTGTATAAAAAATAAACTAACCTCAGATCATGGAGTTCTGACCCTGATCCAGTTACAAGCATAAATTCTCCAGGATACAGTTGAGAGACTGTTAGCTCAGCATAAACTTTTCCTCTTGGTGTTAGCATATGGCTTATGTTTGTGGATCCCACCTACAGAGTAAAATATGCAATTATTAAGAATGAAAAAGAAAAGTTTTTAATTCTTAGACACTATGAAATATACAGAATTGTCTTTACTTGAAAGAATATTTTTATGTTTCTTCTGCTATGCTATAATAGGAGCAAACAGATATACAACTGGCCTAGCATAAGCTTTACAGTGGAAATTTCGTATTTTTCAGCACAGAAACCATAAAAATATTTGAAATTAGATAAATTAAGACTTTTATAAATACTTTTTAAATTGTGTATTACACAATGTATTCTTAAGCTACATTTAAGAATGCATTTTCACTTCAAATTCAATCAATTTTTGTTTGTTCTCTGATCATCAGAATAAAAAATTCTACATGTTATTGATATAAGTATTCTTTTTCAATCATATGAATAATGTTTTCAAATCCCAAACGGCTAACATTACTTTGTCACTGACTTTAAAGAAAGAAATACTGAGCTGGCTTGTGCTTTTGGTTTATGCTTTTGGCTTGCCCTGGTTTATGTATGCTTTTATATTTTATGTAGTTGCTGACTATGAATCTAAATTTCTGTACATTTGAATCAGGTTCTAGAGGCAAAAATTCAAATAATAGTTACTTAGCTGTGACCATAAAACATACACATGTTCATACAGATATCATCCATAGGAACAGAAATACAAATGTGCCATAGCTGTTGTGCTGGTCTGGTTCCAGAGGCAGAATTTAATCTCTCGTATTTCATTCTGCTTTCATAAGAACATTGTCAATCACCCAGTCAGCACCCAGATTCCAGAAAATGAATGAGAAAATGAAAAATATTGCAGATATTGTCGTTCCTTTGCAAGGTCATGTTACATTAATATAGTTACTGGTATATAAGAGGCACATAGTTGAATTTTCAGGATTTGATGACAGCCACACTCAGCCTGGTTTTGATACAAGTATTTCTTCAGTAACTTCATCAAATTATTTTATGATGCAGACAAGTATGAATGGTACCAAAAACCAAAGAGCTTAAATAATCAAGCAGGTGAAAGCTGGATTTTTACACGGACTCGAACTGTTTGTTCTGTTTTGTTGTTTATCTTTCTTTTTCCCCTTAGCAACACTGAATAAACTCCACTTTCTTCTCATAATTTCCTGTTTAATCTTGCTTTACCCCACCATATAAATATATTCAGCAAGCGTTATCCATGCCCACGGATGACAGTTACCCCACCTCTACCCCAAGCTAGAAAGAAAACAAACTTTTAATCTATATTGCTATAACAAAATTTATACAGTATAAAGTATCACTACATTCAGGTTCTTCTTAAACCTATAGGACACTATTTTTGTGTACATCCAATACAGCACAGTTTCAGGCAGGCAGCTGCCAAGCTATTCTACTGCTACTGTAAAATAATTGCAGGTGAGATTCACTTGTACTTATTTAGACAAAGATTTGAAACACAGAAGGTTCTGTTTCAAAGAAACTTACTTTCTGTAGAGGTGACTGAGCACACAAACAAGTTGGCCAGACAGCTGGTGGAATCTCCAACCTTGGAGATATTTAAAAGACAGGACACAGTCCTGGGCAATGAGCTCCAAGGACCTGCTTAAACATTTGGTTGGACAAGGAGACCTCCAGAAGACACTTCTAACCTCAACCATTCTATGATTCAATTATTTGTGCCAAAACGGTATTTCTACATGGGGCTACTCTACTATAAACTCCACTGTCCATGCTTTTAACTGGGTGAGATATGTCTCCTGACACAGTGATTTCTCCAAAGGATCTGAGTACTTGGTATTTGAAAGATATGGCAGTAATATTATGCTTCATTTTCTATTTCTGAAACAGATCTTGTTTGTCTAAATCCTACATTACAATACTTATCACCGTCCCATTTACCTTTGGAACAACGTTCGCAAATAGATGATCCAGCAGCTTAACAGAATCTGTGCCTTTTACTTTAAACTTGCCAAATGGTGACAGGTCAATCACACCAACTTTTTCCATAACCTGCTTATATTCACGACCCACAGGTTCAAACCAATTTGTGCGCCGAAAACTGGGTCTGAAACAGAGGATTTACACATACAAGACAAAATTTGGAAATTTTGTGCTTTTTTCAGCAAAACATAGTCTTCTGTTTCTTCAGTTTAATAATAATTCAAAAGAGATAGATTTTCCTAATTGTACGTAGCTTACCCAATATTTTCCTTGGTCTAACATAGCTTAATTATTAAAATCCTTTAACAACAGATAAAGATATAGCTTGATATTTTATCAAGCATTTTGTACAATGAACCGTGAACTGTTCAAATGTTAGAAGTAGTAGTAGCCTGCCGTGTGTAAATCTACAGCATACTTTGTTGCTGAATCATTTATTTGAGTTTAAGGTGTTGAAGGCTTTATTTCTGAACAGCAGAGTGTGTCTCTTTATTCCTTTATGAGCCTCATTTAGATTGGGACTCCAGTATCCCTGTGGAAAACATTTATTTGCTGGATGCTCAATGATGCAAGCAGGTAACTAGGCAAAAAAAAAAAAAAAAAAAAAGAGAATTTGGCTTCTCTTTTCCTGGGAATTATACAGAACACAATCAGATTTTTCATTAAAAGACTATATTGTGCTGCTGATCAAATAATAAGAAAGGGAGAAAAATACAAATTTAAGATGAACAAAGTGTTACTCTAATATTTTCCTTGAGCTAGGCTTTTCCCTGATACCCCATACCTAGAAGAGTTACAGTATATCTCAATGTGTGTTTTCAAACGTCTGCATTATGAGAATGAATTGGATTCTAAACTATAGAAGAAATAATTATGGAAGATCTATTCAATAGGTACCTTTAGCTGACATGTATGATAAATGTATGCTTCTTATTAAATTTAGCTGGGTCTTGCTGTCATGACAATTTATTGGGGTGGGGGGGAAGATAATCTTTTATTTACTTGTATCCAGTCTCATCTCCAGGTTTGTAGAACCAATGAGGTTGCTCCCATCCTGCATGAAAGCCCATTGAACATTTTGATTTCAGCAAATCATACAGCCCACTGGTTCTCTCTGTTGGTCTCCCAGCAAATCTTTCTTCTTTAGGGTAACCAACTAGAGGGGAAAAAGTAAACAAACAACAAAAAAACTCCAAACAGCAAACTGCAAAACAAAAACCACGGCATACTAAATACTATACATCACCAAGGTAAAATATGTATTAGTACCTATAGATGAATAGAGAAATCTAGAGGTAGTCTTTGTTGGCATACATTTTCAGGATATAAACATATTTTTTAAATACCTTCTTACCGATGTTATTAAAACCATACGATTCTCTTGCTTTGGCTGCTGTGTATTCTGTGGTGGTCCACTTTCCATACCGGTTGGGATCTAATTCTATCAGGTCAAATGGAGGTTCCCCCTCAAGGATCCAGTCACTGAGGTACTTTCCTATGCCACCGGCATGTATAATGCCATATCTTAAAAAAAGGAAAAAGTCCTGTAGTGCCAAGTCTTTTTTTGTTTGTTTGTTTTTAAAAATCAATACCGGCATACACTACTAATACATCCTCTGAAGTATTATAATTTTTTCCCTTTAGTTTTTTATTTTGTTTTATTTGGTCTTGTTTTCCAAGATCACATGCTTTATTGACAAATAGTTCTACCGCCCCACTGTCAGCAGCAACATTCTATTGGTAATATGCAGCATTTGCAGTGCTTAAGATTACAGCAAACTCTTTCTCTAAAGTTCATAATTTAAGAGTCTTCTCCAGCGACATTAGAACTCTTCAACAGGCAATACTAAAGAAAGCTCTCAAACTTCTGATATCCATTAAATACACTTTCTAGTTATAGAATACCTCTTTTTTTCCAATCCAATTTGATTAAACCAGACTCAGATTTGAAAACCAGACTAAGACATTCTAGCTGCTACAGTGAATATTTAGATTACAGTGACAAGAGCAACAGCAGCAGAAGTCAGGAGACAACACTACAGCTTTAAAGAATCAGGGAATATAAAGGAACTGCAGATAAAACTAGAATACTTGTTCGTAGTGGTGCCAGAGTCGAAAGCTGCTTTGTGTCACCTGATTTACCTTCTCTGTTCTTCACTCCAATTATAGAGAAAACTGGTTCCGGAAAGTTAACAAAATAAACAGGCAGACATTTTCTGCTACTAGTCTGTAGCAAAAGCCTGTCCTGTTTCTACATAATGGGTGTGTGTAGGATCTGATTGTAGAGTTTTCTTATTAGAAATCCGCATTAAAGGAACCATGCCAGGCAACAAAGGTAGATGCTCAAAAGTAACAAAGTGATAGACATGAGGTTTCCTTACTTAAACATTTTGTATGTATTTCTAACTTTCAAAATGTCTGACATCTTGACATCCATAGGGAGAAAGCTGTGTCTGAAACGTGCTCCTGTGAGGTGCTTGAAGTGGACAACTGGGGACAAAGATCTTCATTGTGCTGCAATATGTATATGCCGCTACTCAGTCTAGATATGACCAAACAGTACTGTGTAAGACTGAATTGCAGGCACCTATATTTTGACACCAAAACTTTTAATTAGAAATAATTATTAAAATTGAATGATTTACAACTTCTTATTTTAACACCTCTGTGAATTAGCTTGCCATGTCTTAAAAAAAAACCAAGTGTCCTGTCTAGGGAAGATGTGAAAATAAATTCTGAGTTATTTGTGAAATGCTCCAATGAGCACAACAGAAAAATCCTTGAAGAAAGAGGAAGTCTGTCCAAAACCAAGTTCAGATTAACATGCAGCAGTTAATACACAGACACACTCAATAGTGAAGCTAAAACAAAATTTAATTGCTGTTCATCAACCTTGCATTCCGAATTCTATGCCCTCAATTAAACAGGCAAGGATCTTGTGGGGGAAAAAAAAAAAAAAGTAATAATTTAATTCTAATGCATATGCATAAGAAGAATTAAATCAGATTACACAACTTTGGCACCTCCTAACGATAGAATGCCTGACTTTATAATATTCATGTGAATACTTTGCTATAGTGGGGTTTTATATGCAGTTTGTTTATTTATTTAAATAAAACAGAAATATCAAACAGTTGAGTACATGAAGCGATTCTGCCAAACACACTCCTTTAGGCTGCTCAGCATAAATATTCAGATTCTCAGCACAACCTTATTATCACTGCATTTGTTGCAGTAAGTATGAGCACTTGTAAACTGCCACTCTGCAAGTACTGCAGCCACTGCTGGAGTTAATTTAATTAGGCAACTCTTTGTTATTCATGATATAAGTTTTGTGACCAAGGCTACAACGCCTTGAAGAACAGCTCCAGAAGAACTTTCAGGCAGCTTAAGCCTCCCTGCACCATTCACTGCAGCCAAAAGCACAGGGGAAAACAGCACAGAGACCACTGCATGACTCTGGGGGGCAACAGACCTAATACAATGAAGTTTTTTAGCTTCTGCTGAGGACCACTGAGCTGGTGGCAGAGTACCCCTAGAGGCAAGACAGCCCCACGACGTCGAGATGCTACTAAAGGTACAGCTCTGCACTCTGCAGAGCTTTGGAGCACTAACTCTGTGCAAGCAGCTGATTGCAGTGAGGTGAGGCCCTTATCTGGGCCTAAATTATCAGGGATTTTAAATTATGCAGGATACCCAAATCCCTCATTGCCTAAGGTAATGGGGCTCTGACTGTATTAATATACCACTGCAGTTTTGCTACACAAGAATGAAACTCATGTTTTGCAGGGATGGGATGTTACAAGTAGCTGTAAAGTGTGGTGCAGTTTAGGAAACACGGTCTTCATATGGGGATCTAGAGAAAATTTCTTTAATGAACACAAACTGCCCTTCTCTGTTTTTCTTCTCTCCTGGCAATCCTTGACAGATTATCTTCCTATTGTCCCTGCCCCATTCTTGTGTCTTACTTGTTTATGAGTCCTTGCTTCTCACCAATTTTTGATTCACTACACTCCTTTTTCCTCAGCAATCTGAGTCCTTGAACACCATGGTCTCTTTTCTAGGGTCTTTGTCACAGATTTAGCCATTTTTCTACCCCACTTCTGCAGGAAAATTCCTGCTCAGTCTTTGCCCATGGAATACTACTGTAGACACAATGTAGGACTCTTAGTGCAAGATTTAGTCTCTCTATTAAATGTTTATGAGCTGTAGCATTAATAAAGGCTTGTGAATGGGCCCCATGGCTAGATTTTGTGAAGAATGGCAGAAAGGCATATCTTAGGAGAAAGGTCACTTGTGCCAAATGTGAAGTTCATTTTCAGAAAATGGGGAAATTCTTTAAAAGAAAGACTTTACCCCAAAAACCTTGACACAGCAAAACAACATACCTTCCAAAAATGTCATCTTTGGAATGGTTATACTGCCTTGATTTAAACTTTTCTGAATACATTTCCAGTCTGTGCTTGTTAATACTTTCAAAGCTATGAGTAACTGAAAACAGTCTTAAATGGGAAACATTGCACAACCTTAATAATAAACAGTGCTACAAGCTCTGCTAAGTATACTTATTAACTTCTTTGCACATTAAAATGCCTAGCAAGCTGCTAATTTTAGATAAGAAAAATCCTCTAAACTAACAGCACTAAGTCCTCTGTCACAATGTCCCTGCTAGTTGACTATGAGATAAGGATTTGCTAATGCACACAAAAAATTACAACACTGGCAGAAACACTGCAGTGACCCAGAAGCATAGAACAGAGAGTCAAAAGTCCCTGAAAAGCAGACAAAGCAATCCAATGACAGCAACGTAATTATGACCTGTGTCTAAACATTCAGAGATGAAAAAGGTGTTTAAAGAAACTTAAATATGTAACACTGGTCTTCAGTTATTCCTATACGGGACTTCGATTCTGCTCCCATTGACACCAATGGAGGAAAATGGGCTCCAAAGACTGACAGCACAGTAATGAACTTTAATAGCCTTTTTGGTGAACAAGGACTAAACAAACCACTTTTGTAACTGTAAGTTCTGCAAATGTTGCTAAAGGACAACAATTCAAAAAAAAAAGAAAAAAATCCAAGCAGCAAAGGTGAATACCTTTCACAACAAATCATTGCAAAATTACTAAACCTTTTTATTTTACAGGCCTCAGAAAGCACATTAGTGGTGCTGCCTTATCTTACGGTCTGAGGGTTTGTTTGGTTTGAACTGAAAGAAAACTGGAAAAAACTGAGCTGGATTTTGAACACCAAGTTAGGCAACTGGAAAACCAATGTAAACAGAACGTGTTCAATAACATGTGTCTGGAATTGTATTCAGTTCATTCTACCCATCGTGAATCAATGGTCAAACTAAGATATTTCGAAACCAGTAAGAGCTTTAGCACTGACTTCAGTGGGGCTAGATTATATAAGATGCAAACAGCATTCGAAGAAAAAACTGTAACAGGCAGGAAAGAATAAATGGCACCAGTAAGACACCCATTCCTGTTGTCACACTGCTCTCATTTGCTTTCCACCAACATCCAGCCACATTATTTCTCAGCTCAACCTTCAACAGCCAGCGCCATTGCTGTGTTCATATTCCTAGAGTGGTCAGTCACTCAGTCTGCTGGCAGTGCCTTCTGCTCAGTATGCCTTCCACTCTTCACCCGAAAGTTAATACTTCGTATTAGAAGTTCTCCCTGTACCAATCATCCTTGCCACAACTTCAGTGACACCAGTTTCTGCATATGCCAAACAACTGTTGAACACAGCATAATCCAAAGCAATACATAAGATGAACTGGAAATTGTATGGTAAAGCCCAGCACTTTTATGACTTTAACTTGCTGCACAGACAGTACCAAGTCCTACCCACTTCTTGCTGCTTTGTAAAGTGTCACAGATATTGGCATCTAGAATAAAAGGAGGAAACCCACTGAAAAACTAGTGATAATTATGATAAAGAAGCAAGAGCATGTGTTATGTAGGTAGTGGTAATTAAAACCATTTCCAATAATATTTACAAAGACAAACATGCAAAACAACCCCCAAACCCATAAAAATTTGCAAAGCTTGAGGTGACTGCCATTTTAATGTTATGACAGACAAAAATTGTCACAAAGAATTTACTCACCCGAAACCAATAGCTACCCAGTAATTTCTGACACCCTGATGTGGTCCCACCATAGGAAGAATGTCTGGAGAGTAGGTGATAGGACCTGCAATTGTGTTTATGATGTCCGCATTTTTCAGAACTGGGACCATTTCCATAGCAGCCTCGATATGCTCCATTATTCTGTTTAAATCAGACTCAAAAAGTTCTTTTCCAAAACCTGCACAAACATTTACCTCTTATTACATACTTAATTACACTGAAAATACTTACATTTTAGACACAGTTATGCAATCTACATATATAAAAGCTATATGGAATAAATCAGTGATTATGTTCAAGCTTTTGCCATCCTACATGAGAAAAAATGGTGCGCATAAATCCATAGTTACCTGCAGGATCAAGTTTATTGTCACTGCAGTTACACTGTCCTTTATACGTATTTGTTTAACCCTGGTGTCATGCAAATTCAACAATGAAGTAGAAAGGAAGTGGAGAAACACAGAAACTTCCTTCCATGTTAAGACCCACTTATTTTTCTCAAAATACCAACAGTTGAGTGAGGGAAGTTAAATATTGCCTGTGTCAATTTATGATTTCCATGATGTTTACTGAATTCCTGGATGTATTTCAGGCTTCAGTCTGTGCTCTAAGCAATATTGAGCATCACTCTGTAGAGGGACTTGACACTACTGGAGACAACAAGTTCAAGAAGCTGTGACAATGCAATCCAAAGCCCAACAATGGTGATTGCTCTTCCTTCGGAAATAGGTTGTGGGTTATTTTTAAGCAGAAACATTATTGACTTAAAATAACTTAATAGAAAGTCTCTGCATTACAATCACACATTTCAAATACTTCCTATTTTCATCACATAAGGTAGCATGGCAGGCTGGGATTTGTAAAAATTTACATGTGTTAGTGCTTATCAAATTTAAAATTTTCATGTTCTTAATCACCTGGCGGGACTCCATTTGTTACCCATGACTCCTGTAGCTTCATTTTCTCCTCGCTTTCATATGGACCAAATAAAAGACCATCCCTTTCTTGCCTTAGGTAATATGATCCTTCTAAGTCACGAATCACAGGCAATTCTGTTTTTAGAGCTTTCACTTCAGGGATAGTTGATGTCACAAGATATTGATGATGAACGGGTATGAGTGGGTGCTGCAGGCCAATCATCTTGCCTATTTCACGGGCCCAGAAGCCTAGAGAAGACAAAAAAGAACTAAACAAAAAAGAAATATTCAAAGACTAATTTCAACTAGCGGAAAATAACAGTAAAGTGCAGGAAGAACTGCACTTTATGGAATGTGACAAAGAATTTTTTTTCCATACTTTTATTTTTCATATTATCCAGTATAATTTTCCCTCCATAATCCCATGTCTTTGTTCCTAATTATACTACCACGTATTACTCTAGTATACACATACTAAAAATATACAATTAGAAAAACAAAATTAGTCTTCTAAAAGTTCAGAAGAGAGTTTAATTAACAGTCCCACAAACCCCATGGCTTATTTCAGTAAAGCAGGCCTGCAATGCAGTCCCAGCAAAGTCAGAGAGACCTAAAACTCAGACTAAATTAGCTAATGCTGTGGGTGTTAACCTAGCTTCCCACTATCAACCAAATGAGCTAGTGTGTTTTCCCAGTAAAATAGTCAAGTCCTGTTATCCCAATAGAGCAAAGCAAAACTTACAACCAACTAACCTCAAGAATTTAAGTTTCTCTTCTCTTTCACATGCACCATGTGACTCATATTAATTATGTCTCTCACATAGTAATCAATCTATTATGATGTTCGTATTGGTGAGTAGTCAGCGTGCCCTCCCATAGCTGTCCAATTTAAAGTTCTGATACAGATTGTGACCAGAAAAAGCAAGGAGGAATTTCCCTGCTCCTGAAGTCTATACAGGCCCTCCACGGATACCACTAGGCATAAGTCAAAGAAGACCTAATTCTTCTCTGCTAAGGTCCCTCCAGACTAGCTGTTTCCAGCTGGTAAGACTCATTCCCTTAGTGAGGTACCTGTGTCAAAGTCAAGGCATGGAATCCACGTAACTGCCAAACTTACTCTTTTGGACTCTGCATCATGGCTCACATATACTGTGAGGCTAGAACATACAGACCTGGGAATCAGACAAGTTGACTGGGATGGCAGCTGCTGTAAAAAGCTCGGAATACTCCCCAGCCCTACTCTCCTGAGTTTTTTGACCTAGGAGTGGAGGTCTCAGAAGTGGGAATGAAGAGGGAAAAAATCTAATGAAGCAGGAGTTCCAGGAAGTCTAGGACTGAGGGTTGGGGGAAGGCAAAATAGAAGTGGAGGAAGAGGTAGCAAGGCCTTCCAAATAAAAGGCTATATGGCACCCAGGAAAAGAGGGCAGGACAGTCTGGTTCCTGTGTAAGCAGCCCGCTCCAAACTGTTTATGAAAAGCTACCTCTAGCAAGATTCGCTGTCTAACACATCTGCCCCTTCTCCTGGGACTTACACTCATGATGCCCAGCTGTTCCTGTTCAACCCCGGGCAGCAGCTAAACAGTAAACAGCCACTCTTTCCCACCTTTCCTTCCACCAGTGGAAGCGAAAAGGAAGAAAGGTTCACAGGTTGAAATGGAAACAGATTTAATAGAACAATAATAAAAGAAGAGCAATACAGAACAATACTCAACTGCTGGAACACATGCTCACAGCAATGACCACCAGAAGCAGATGCTGAGAGTTCAGTAAAACACAGAGATCAACAGCAGGAGCAGGACCCCTCATGGACAGTGGCCATTGAAGGAAGACCATCCTCAGCAACTTCTCACTTACGTATGGAGTGTGATGTTCATAGTATGGAATTGATAAGCCTGGATGTCAGTCTAACATGCTGTTCCATCTCTGTCTCCCTCCTACCAGCTGGCATCTGCAGATGAAGAAGTTCTTGGTTTCCCCGACAATAGCCAAGATGTCAGCGAGTTCTTACTTCATTTGCATACCAAATCCCAAACACTGGAAAGCTACTTAAAGAAAACATTAGACCTATCCCAAAGTGCTACCTCCTTATTCTCAAACTAAATCCAAAGCAAAATACCATGTTAGCTACTAAGAAGAAAGGATTCTAACTGCATGGTGAATTACTTTGATTTTGGCTAACCCAGCACAGCAGCTTATCATACAACTTTTCTTCTTTTTTATTGCTTACTTTTCTTACCCAGATGCTTTACCTCTCTCTTGAATTCCATGGTCTCCAGATCTGGTCAGAATTTAGCTCTCAGGACCCTGAGGGTACTAACAGTCATTAATGGTCCTGAGCAACCTCACCTGGGACTTCCACCCACATCCCTGCCCATGAGTCCCAGGTCAGCTCAGGGCCTTCAGAACCTGTCTGAGCTGGATTGTAGCTGTGCCTGTTTACAGCTCTGTCACAACTGTGCCCATGCCTGGCCATGGACCTCATCGATCCTGACCCTGATCCGTGGACTACTTCCCAGCTTGACCTCAGCACGGTCCTGTCTCTGTGGTCCTGCCTCTTGATCACTGGGCAGTATGTGATGCTGATTACTGTCAACAGACCTGTTCCTGACCTGTGGATTGACTTCTGGGCTTGGCCTCAGTCTTGCTTCATCACCACAGATCTGCCTGTGCCACACTGCCACAAACCTGCCTGGAGATTTGGACTGTGGGCTGTGCCAAGCTGCTGGTCCTGGGCCTGCCCTGCTCCCTCCCTTGTGCCTGGCAGGATGGAGCCTGTGCTGGCTTGGCCCCTGCCCTGCCAGCCTTGTCACCACTCTTGGCTCCCTGTTGTACGGGGAGCAGCCGGCCCATGCTGCTTGCTGACATTAACTGGGGAACCCATCCTCTCACCTCTGGCGTGGCCCAAAGCCAGGGCAATTAGGAAAGCTGAGTTGGGCTGTGCTGGCTTTGTACCCTTCCCCCATGCCAGGAGGGCTGTCAGTCTCTAATTTAACATTACAAACCAGCCTCAGGGTGTCATACCCACAGTTTTTCAAAATGCAAAGTTTCTGAGGAAAACATTTTCTATGGTGACTCCCATGACTATTGCTGACAGACAGGTAAAGCAAGGGAGCAGAAAATCCATTATTATGGTACAGAGGTCTGTTCAATTAAAAGCTCCTGCCCAATAAATGCTAAAAACTAGTATCTGTTGTTCTGCATTTACCATACCTAAGAGTTTTGCCTCTTAATGGCATCCTTACCACTTGGAGGAGAGTCACTGACAGAAAACTTCAGTCAGCTAAATTAGCACAGGGGAGATCATGCCATAGCCATACAGTGGCTTGAAACATCCTTTAAGGTTACTGAAACCTGATTTATGCTCCCTTATAAAAAACAAAACCCAAAAATCCTAATGAATTTTAATTTCTAGCACATCTGCAAGGTTTTCCCTCCACTACACATGACAAATACAAAAGTGGATTTAAATAGAGGCTAACAATCTCTAGGGAACTTCTTTTGATTTGGGCATTTCCATGTCACCTACAAAGAAAATAATTTCAAGCTAAGATAATGATCCGTAAAGAAGAAAGAGAGGCGAGGTAGCAGAAAATCCCATCTCTAGTATCACGCATTGTTTTCCTGGTAAAATTGCTTGGACTTAAAGAGATATTTGGAAAATAATGCTCTGGGAATGTGCTTCTAATAAATTCACTATTTTGCTTACTCACTGAAACAGAATGAGTGGGAAAATATAGAGAGCAAGCACATTCAAGCTCCTCAACAGAATAAAAATGGTAGACTTAATTTTAGGTGTTTGAAACTTAACTTTGTTTCTTTCAAAATAATACTAAATTTCTTAACCATTAAGTTTGCAGAAGTGCATTACAAACACAGCTGACTATAAATTGCTTTTGAATGAAAGGCCAATAGTCTAGGTTTGCTGAAAAATGAATTTTAAATATTATACTTCTAAAATAAAATCACACTTATGATTAAGTGCTTATTTAATTGATTAGAATAACAACAACTGAGATTTACTAAATGAAAAATATTACTGTTTCTTTTTTTTTTAAAGTTTTTGAGCCATGTGCAAAAGCTATTCCAAATACAAAAATAGTAAAAGGAAGAATATGTTCTCTGAAACAAATTTCCAGTTGGAAGCGGATGTCAAGTCTATCACATGTAAACAAAGGCATAAATTATGTCTCTAGAATGTTTGTAAAGATTAAATTGTAGAGATTGCAAACATCTGATGCTGAAATATTTAGTGGTGGTAGTACTTAGCATATCTGTTGAATATGTAATATGCCTATCTCTTGTTTTTAAAAAAGATAAAATCTTCCATCATTATGTATATATAAATGGTTGTATATACAATCTGTACACGTCTGCATATGTGTGCTTATATACATACACACATACTGTATATATAAACTAAATTCACTATTTTTGCAGACTTTAATCAAACATTCCATTATAAGTAGGCTGCAAATCACTTCAGCAGGCTCAATATCTGTTAGTTCATGTCAGGGATTATTTATTAGGCATCTGCTTTCTTCCAAAATGGAAATCTCACATAAGGAACAGCTAAAGATTGGTTGAAACTAGTTTGTTCCAGTTCCACAGCAGATGTCAGCTCGGGGGTAAGGGAGGAAAGAGAATGCAGGGAGACTTCTAATATATTTTTCTCTGCTCATATTGCAACATGACTCTAAAGTATGAGCTTTGAGTTATACCAGTCAAGATCTGTATTGGAATGAGGCAAGGCTGAGAAGAAGAATGAAAGTTAGCTGAGTGAACATTTATAAGAGATATGCATCATATAGTATTGATTTCACAGCCTTAGCCAGAAAGTTAAGCAATATGCATTTCAAATGTTCATTTTGGCTGAATAGTCAACTATTATCCACAAGAGAATTAACTAAATATATATTTGGATTTAATAACTTACTAAATAAATTTTTAAAAGACCAGCAAAATTTCACATGGGCGCATTCTATATATTGCAAATAAACTTTGAAAACCATTTACTAGAAAACTCTGCCTAATGTCAACTTGATACATAAGCCAAAGAAAGAAAACCACACTACAAAAATATAAGGCAATCTGTGATACTTATATGATGCAGAGCAAATGGTTATTCATAATGAGTGCCAGGAAGTGTGTGGCCTAAATAAGAAGTCTGATTGCCAAAAAAAGCTGCCTTTCCCTTCCATAATCTTAGATCATTCCCAGACCACTATATCCATAGTGTGCAAAAAAAGACATAAGGATCCTATTAGTAAGAGAGCTTATGATACTGTAACTGAATGCTGTCCCATAATTCATGCCTGAAAGCCATGATCTGACAGTCCAAAGGCAATCAAACTATTGATGCCTCCCATCTTGTAAGTGCTTAACTTTGCGGCCTAAATAAAATTCTTCTCATTTGGTTTCCCTGTTTCTGTGGTTCCTTGCTTTCTAAAAGCATATGAACTTTTCTAGTCCTCTTTCTCTCCAAAATGTCATTGTGTGGCACCATATGGACACCATGACAGTTCATGAGCATGCTTAGAACCTCAAGATCAGATCCCTGATATTTTAGCTAGGGTTATAGCAATAGCAGGTGATCACCTATGTATGTGAAACATATGATGAGAAAGTACACTTTCCAGTGGGTTTCCCAGTTAGTCTTTACTGAATGATCCAACATGAGACAGTCTACATCCCAGACACTGCAAGAAAGGTCACTCATTAAAGTTTATCCTCTCAGAGCTCAGCTTGTTTATCCCATTCCCTCCTAATTCCTCTCTATCCCAAACTTCTCTCTTCACTATCACTGCTTGTCCTATACTTGCTCTTCTTTTCTGCTCAGTCTCATACTCAGCTCCTCCTACCCTAGTCCTTACATCCTTCTTCAGCTATTTGTCTCTGTATGCAAGTCAGTCTCATTTGTCATATCCTGTCTCACCTGCCTTCTCTTCCTTCCAGTCTACTCCCATGTACATCTCCCTTGCTCCTCCATCAGTCTTTCATGCTCAGACAGCTTAGGCAGCCTCCATTTTCCAGTTTCAGTTTCATACAAAAACGGTCTTCTTCTTTTCTAATAGTTTTGTCTGAAAAGGTCCAGCTCCAGTTCTCTAAATGAAACATGTCAGATCCCTTTCTGCTATCCCTCTCCATGGTGTCATCCTCACTGTTGCCAGCCCCGTAGTCCCTCCATGTTTGAGCTTCCTTATTCTGCAAGTTCTCTAGTACATAAGTGCTCCACTAGCTGCCAGTGCTATCACCTGCAGGGACCTTTACCAAGCAGTTCACTCACTCAGTCTGCTCCTCTTCCAATACAACCAACTCATAATTCCAATTGTCAGCAATGGCTATTCCACTCACTAACAAGAAGCGTCCCTGTCTCGCTCAACTTCTTCATTTTATCTGTTTTGCACTAGAAATAGATACTTTTTTCTTTTCTACTACAGATGTAAAAAGGAATTATAAGGACATGTTCTCAGCTCACTTATCCCATCTGAGCAAGGAAAGAAAGTCCATCACAGCTTCCTACTGAAGTCTGATTATTCACTGAGATGGGATGTACGAAAGACTCATGCCCTAAAAATGCAGATGTGATTCAGTTTGAGACAGACAGAGTCTGCAAAAAAATAATCCAAATGGTAAATATTAAGCATGTTTTCAAACAATCAAAACCAGAAGGTCTTCCACTAGGAAGTGGAAGGCACACCTCACATAGGAGGTGCCAATACTTTCACCAATAATACATTTTTCTATAACTTGTACAAAGCAACATAAAAATAAGTGAAGTTTAGATCAAACATAGGTTTTTGTACCTATCAACTTGTTTAGGAAAACAAACACAAACCAAAGGAGTCTTGCCCAAAAGCATTTTGAGGTAGACACATCAGTTTGTCTTCTTTAACACATCGAAGAATAAAAATCGCATATGTAAATACAAGCTCCTTTGAGTTACAAAATTATTATTACATGAAAAATGTATTGTTAAGCCAAGTGCATATTTAAGATACTACTCAAAGGGCAACAAAAATCTTCTGTTTCAAGGATATGTTGATAGAGTTAGAACTTAGATAATACAGAAATATGCAGAGTTATCTTACTTGCTGCAAATCCTCAGTCTCTTTGAAAAAACAGTGAAGACATTTATACTTCATTTGTACACCTCTTTTGCCTTCCTAAGTAGCTCTCATAAGATTTTACAGGTCAATACGCATAGACAACAGCCCATCTCTTCTACACAACTTACTGTAGACCAGTAAAGGTCTCTTCTGCTACTAAAATCTAACAAGACAATCTAAATAGTAACTGCTGGAGAAAAACGAGAAAGAAATATCATTAATGCCTAGTCAGGGACAATTAACACAAGAGGTAAATTTTCAAAGTACTATAAACAATATGTGCAAAGTACATTTTACCACAAACCAAGTGAAGAGTCAAAACCATATATTACTTATTCCTGTAATACACACAATTCTCTACAGATGTTTCATGTCAGCTAGTCTGCAAATCTGAAGAGTATAAAAAATGCTTATGTTACCTGCAGTATTCACAATTCTCTTCGCCTGAATTATTCCAAGCGGAGTTTCAACTTCCCAAGTCCCATCTGATCGGGAGTTCAGATTAGTGACTTGCACGGGGTAACTTAATTGGGCACCATATTTTCTGGCTCCTGCAGCCAAGGCCATAGTGAGAGAATAGGGATCAATATGACCATCTCCAGGATTATACAGGCCAGCCAAAACCTAAGTAGAGGTAAAATCCCACTAAGTTAAATAAATGAAAATTTATCAAAATTAACTATTTTATTTTAAAAACACTTGATTTATTGAATGCAATAAATCTTAGGCAGTCAAATCAAAACAAATTTTTCAAACATATAATAATATCAGTTCTTCAGCTAGACAACTTAACAGTGGTGTAAGGAAGCAAAATTGCTTAGTTCTGCCATGTAGTCAGAGGCTACAATGCTTTAATATTATAATATTATTTGTATTACAATTAATAGTATGCCTACTAACATACACTATGCACTAAAATGCATGTGAGTCTGATTTTAAATTACAATGCATCTTTTTTTTCCACTGGAAAACAAGAATTTGTGATACAATTTGTATAAACAGACCTTATGTCTACATATCTGATAAACTGATATTTATTTGCAGTGGAAGTCGTTTTTTCTAAAATTAGGTTCTTTACCGTGTCCATGTTCAATAAGGGAAATAGTTCTTGCACTTTCTCAGGTGTGATTAGGTACTGCTCTGTTGGGTGCCATCCAGCACGAGTCATTTGGTATTTGAATTCATCTACCCTGGTCGGGGTTGAAGCAATTCTGATGCTGCCAGGCTGATGAAACCCCACAGCCTAAAACAAAGAGCAAAAGTTAATCACTGAAAGAACTTCATGTATTTCCATAAATGCTTGTTCCTATGCTATGGGAAATCCACAGGAATTTTGCCACTAACATCACTGAAAAGAGACCCAAATAAGTTAGTTGTCCTTGATGGAGCAGGACTTACATGTAAAATCCTAGAGAAAATATAGGTTTTTTTTAAGTTATCAAGTTAACTTCCTAGTTTAATATGTGCTATCTTCAAAACAGTTGTAAAAAGCTTTTAATGCATGTCATTATACTATTATTTTTATTAAGATCTGATAAATATCTGAATTTATGCACTCATGCACTTCCAAAAATAGCATCAGATAGATCTCAAAAACAAATATGTAATAGTTTATATTAAAGTCTATCACCTTCATAATTTTCTGTTGAGATGCTGCAGAATAAATTTAACTGACTAAACACCTTTATTGATACAATGGATAACCACCTGTCTTTTTTTTTTTTTTGTCTTTTTAATAAGTACAAATCCTTGTATAGCTGGACACTGAATGCTCACTTTCTGGTACTGTGTTACGCCACAGGACATTAATATGGCTGACTAACTATTTTAGTAGAACTCAGAACAATAATCTGCTGTAATACGTTATTTAGTTGAGCATTAGAATGAAGAAAAAAGCATTTTATTAAAAGTATCAAGTTTGTAGACTAGTAAAGGGAGGATTGTGCAATTTCTGCTGCTGTCTGAAGCAAACACTAGTTTAGTAAGCTAAAACTATATGGCTGAATGATACCAGATAAAAAAGATGACTCTTGTGTTTCTCTGCATACCCATTCCTTAAGTCACTAAATAAAAACACATCTCTGAAAGGGATGGGAAGAATTGCAGAAATCTTCTCAAGTACACACAGCATGATATCATATGAATTTTTAAGTGGACATGTTTAAAGCAGTAATGTATCATAATCAATCCATTCATTCCAGATCCTTGACGCTATTTTAACTCTTATACCAAGATAAAGTTGCAGACTCTGTCTGCTGAGCTTCTGAGTGTTTGATGAAAACCATTTTCTTAAACTTTAGAGAAACCTGGGGAACCATCTAAAATAGTGACCAAGCACCAGACTATATGCAGGCAGAAGAATATATTTCAAAAAAATTAGAGTTTTATGATAGTCATGAACATACACACACAAAATCAACTTGTGAACTCCAAATGTTTTTGTAAGACCATTCATAAGGTTAACATTGCTCTGAATAAAAAATTAAAAAGTTGAGGAGATTACCTGTCCAGTCATCTCCTCCAGCTTTTCATAGAGTTTGATGCTGTAAGAATGGATTTTCTTCAGGTTTATTCCAGGATGAAAATAGGTAGTTAAACCAGCCTCAAATAAGAAATAGGAACAAATACAGATATGATTTAAAAAATGCAATATTTTCTCTCCTTCCTTCCAACTGTCATTCAAAAACAAACTGTCAAGATACTGTAAAGAAAAGGAACACATGGGCAGAGCCAACTGCTATAAAAATAAAAATAAAATCCTTTCCTTACTTATGGTATTCATGTTCTCCACACATATGTTTTCCACCTGTCTTTTCTCATCAGATTTGTCAACCCATGACACTGTTGCAGTTGTTCCCTCCTATGGTTTTATTTCTTCCTTAAATTATTCAGTTGGCTGTTTTAAATCTTTTGGAAGAGACACACAACTGTGTTCCTGATCAACTAAATCAACTGATTGTCGTACCAAATGTCCTGTAGTAGGATATTTTCCTTCTTGCAAATGGACGTGGAAGAGAAACCAAACCTTCACAAAGACCAGATCATAACAGAAGTTATTTTCTTGGGGTGTGAACAGCTTGGCAGTGGAACTCAACATTCCTCTCAACAGCTGTCTCATGTGGCAGTTGAAGAGCAATTGCTGCATTTCACAAGTAGTTTAAGAAATTACTACAATATATGCAGTTTGTACGTCATTTTACAAGGTCTGACTTTAGAAAACTGCCAGGCCCTTTTGAGTTCATGCAAAGGTAAAATCCAGAGGGTACTACAGCCTCTTCTGTATCTAAGGAAACTATTCACCTCCACACAATAGAAACATCTACATCAACCTAATGGCATTTTTAAGAGCAGACATTCAGCGCTTAAAAAAAACCAGTTAAAATGTTACTGAAGTTAAGTGCATGTCTTTGTCTCTCCTGAATTTGACACTTCATTAAAACCCTTCTTCCAAATGAAACAACAAAAATGCAAACTTACTTTAGGTTTTCAAGCTAGGTAATTACACTGATTTAAAGACTTTATTTATATAGTGCATATTTTGCTACTAAAATAGAGCTTACTCATAGGTGGAGGTTTCTTCAATTAAGGGAGCTAGAGACCATAGTCCACCTTTCAGTTCACTGCCATTCTCAGAAAAAAATAGCAGGAAATCTGAAGGTGAAAAGCAATATATATGGTAGTGTTTTGATAGTTTCCTTCTCAGTTGTCCATTATGCATGCACACTATTATTGACTTTACCTTGTCAACTCTGTTCTGGGCTACATATTTTAAGGCTTTAACATTTAAAGCTATGGAATAACTGTATACATATGAATAATAAACACAAGATGTAGTGGTCTTTAAAGATACATTTTAATTCAAACTAATTTAATTATGCTAAGAACCTGTTAAATGTTACACTTCTCTATAATTGTCAACATATATTTCATTAATTAGATCACACTTCCTCAGTTTTTTAAATCATAGCCTCTTCTCACCCAACGTTCTTGGTGCAGTTCCACATTTAAGACCCAGTCTTTTTCTTCAGAAACAATTAGCTTCAAATTGCTCTTAGCAAGTGGCTTACATACAAGTACCACGTCCCTCAAAAAATATAAATCATATTCACTGCTCAAGATGATAAGTACTCAGTACCTTCAGAGCAAGAGTATGACAAGTGTCTGGCATTACTAAATGTATGTCTTTATGCTAGCCACAGTGTCAGAAGTTTTTCCAACCTTTCTTTATGAGGATTTCTTTCTGATATCTTCAAGTTTATAGAGGATGTCATAATGTACTACATGAGTGACATGCCAAAATAAACCAATGGAAAATTGTGCAAAATTAATCATCTATCAGTATCGTATTTTTCAGTTATGCCTGTATTTTATTCATAAATTTGGATCTAGTTCCTAAGTATGTTTGGTATTTTTCATTTCCTCAACAATCTGAGTTTAAAAAGTGAAGACAAAAACCTGTAGGAGGAAGAAAAACCTACTAAGGGTTACATTAAGCACAAAGCAGACACACTGTGTTAGATTAATAGTCTGGAAAAACATCATTTGTCTTTTTCTTATTATTATATGAGATCATCATCCTACTGGACAGTGTTGGAGATATTTGACTAAATACATTTTTTATCTCATTCTCTACATGTGGGTTTTAATTGTTGTGAAAACATTTATTGTAATGATATCAGACTAAAACCCAGGGCTGTTTCACTGCAGAATTTGTAATTAAAATTTTATTGTTTCTTAAAAGTAAGTCCTAAGAGCCTTTTTTCTATGTCTACAGAATAAAGAAATAAATCAGGCATTTACATGGTTACATTTCTTTAGCCACTTACAATAGCCTATGAGTAATTAACTCACTCGTACCTGCAAATTTTGTCATCTATTATTTTTACTGCCTTTTTTAATGTATACAAACATTTTCTAGTCTTTTGCTGTTTTTCCAAATGTAACACATTTTCCAGATGTAGGGAAATTCAATATTAGTGGTCATGGTTAGTAAAGTAATTTTGAACTAAATGAACCACAAATCACTTGCAAGTTATCTATAAACCCATATAAATTCAAGAGCATTTAGTGGCAGGGATTAAGTCAAAACCTCTCTCCGACATTTAAGTGAATAGAAGGATTTTAAACATATTTGATGCCTTTTGGCTTCAGATCATGAACATTCCTATTTCAGGAGTGCAGCTGGGAGACAACTACAACCTGACTGGACTATACAAAAATTAAGATCATAGAATCATAAAATAATCATAATAAAATAAAGATTGAATGGGACTTCAGGACGTCTCTGTCCAACCTCATACTCAAAGCAGTGTCAGCTATGAGATCAGACCAGGTTGCCCAAGATTTTCTCCAGTCTGGTCTTTAAAATCTCCAAGGACAGAGACTGCACTACTTCCCTGGCCAAGTATGGGACTTTGCATTTGTCCTTGTTAGATTTCATAAAGTGATTGTCCTTCCATCTCTCCAGCCTATCTAGGTTGCTCAGCACAGCAGCCATGCACCTGAGTGCATTCACCGGTTCCCTGAGCTTGGTGTCAACTGCAACCTTGACAACCATCTACTTTGTCACCTACTCCAGATCATTGCTAAAGATATTAAACAGGATGGGCTCCAGGACAGACCCCTGCGATACTGCATTTGTTTCTGGCCTTTGGGTAGAGTATGACCCATTAACCATTGCCCTCTGAGTGCAGCCATCCAAATAGTCCTTTAACTGTCTAGTTGGCCACCCATACAGAACATAACATCTTCAGTCGAATACAAGAATATTGTAGGAGACAGTGTCTAAGTCTTGCTAAAATTCAGGTAAGTGACATCAACTGCTTTCCCCTTGTCTACAGATTCAGTGATTTTATCAAAGAAGGCAGTCAGGTTTGGTGAGACATGATTTATGGCAAAGTCTATGCTGACTATTCCCAGTCACCTTTTTTCTCCTTTATGGACCCAGAAGTGTATTTGGAAACTTGCTCCATGATTTTCCCAAGAACCAAAGTATAGCTAGCTGGCCTTTAGCTCCCTTGCTTGCCCCTTTGTCTCTTTTTAAAGACGCATACGTATGCCCTTCTCCAAATGATAGGCACCTCCCCCCATCTCAAAGGTCTTTCAAAAGGTGACACATTCGCAGCCTTGCCATGCCATCAGCAGCGTTCTTGCATGCAGCACATCTGGTCCAACATACGTGCATGAGTCAAATTCTCCCAGTAATCTCTGTCTCGATTCTCATCCACCGCTGGTAGTTCCTCTTCTCCTTGAACCCTGCTCAGAGCACAGAGGCCTGAGAAACCTTGTCAGTGAAAACTGAGGCAAAGAAGGCTTCAGAAATAAAAAAAAATATTATTTTATTTAAATTAAACCAGCAGAAAGTGTGCACTTTTAAATTTTGCCAGTAATAGGAAGACAAAAATAACAGAGCAAGTGCTGCTCATTTTTATACCTATCTAACCACGACAAAGTAGTGGTTATTGTATGTGTGTAAATTAGGTCAGAATTAGAAGAATACTTCAGCTTTATCAGTGTACAGTGTGACTAAATTACCCACCTCATTCAGCAGCAGTCCTGCATTTTCCTTGTTCAGCCTTTTACTACTAATGCAGCAGTAGAGGCTCTTCTTGCTGCCTTTAATATTCCTCGCAACTCTAGTTGAGCATTGGCTTTCCTAACATCCCTTTTACATGCCCAGGCAATTTTTAAAAATTAACCTTTCACAGCGTTTTCCTGTTTCCACCTGTTGTACGCTGTGGTTTTGCTCCAGAACTCGGTCATGAGCTCCCTGTCTGGCCCAGCTGGCTTCCCAATGTGTCCGCTTGTTTTCCTGAGTTTCAGGGTGGACCATTCTTGTATTTGAAAGAGATTTGCCTTAGGTTTTGCCTTATTTTTAAAAAAACAGAGATTTTGTTATTGTAGGTGAACATGATCTGGGAAAATAATTTTAAGAATGGCCACTTTGCTATGAGAATTGACAAAGCAATTTTAAGGCATTTTAATGGTTGAATTGTTTCTTTGTTGAAATGTTCATGTATCAGTTTTGTTCTATTTCAATCTCTTTCAGATTTTAAACTAACTCCATTTATTAAATTAGAGTTCCAGGAGAAAAATGGGATTAACACTGTTATCACATATACTCTCTCTTCTTGCAAGTTTGACTGAGTTATAACAAGTTTTTATCTGTCTTGTATTGTGCTTTATTAACTGTCAGCAGCAAAATCAGTTGCATGTTTCAAGAAAAACTATCACATAAGAGAATGACACCTTAAACATTTTCTTAGAAAACATCTTTCAAAAAATAAAATCACACAAAAATCTGTTTGCTGTGTGATTTATATTAATATATCTCTTGCTCAGTCCCTAGGGCTTCCACAAGATCGCAAATGATCTGACCTGCAGAATAGTACAACTTGCTCTTTTATTTATATCTTCCTATTACTGACAATATAAAAAAGTGCACACTTTCTGCTGTTTTAATTTAAATAAAAGGAAAGTCAGCCAAATTTACCTCAGATCCAAGAAGTAGAAGAAAGTTTTGGCAGCAACACTATGAGGAATATGATCTATATGAAACATGATCCTGAGCTCTGGGAAGGCTTACTGGACAGTGAAAGAGGGAAAATGTGGTATAGTACAGCAACATCTGAACCAGAATTAGAACATTTATTTTTGCAGGCTACATACACTATTTGCGATTTCACGTGCTAACTATATGTGTAATTTTCGTCTGTATCTACTACTGTGTCACTGTGCAGAAACAACTGATAAATGCACAGTACATAGCATAGAACTCACGGTCACAGTTTTGATCTTTCTCATCATCTGAAACATCAGCTTTTTCTTCTTCAAACACAGCACTCTGAGTTCAATGAAGAGAGACAGTATACTTGTAGTCTACCCAGTAGTTATCCATTTCTAACCTGTCCCATAACTACGTGTCTTGCTGTGTTAATCACACCAAATTCTGCTGCAGAAAAGTGTCACAAAGCAGCTCTCTCACTAGCCCAGTGCAGGCATTTTCTCTGCTGCTCTCTAGGGCTCTTCCCACTTTTGAAACAGAGCCCCTCACTCAGTGCTCCATCACTGCATTCACTAAGAAGTGGGGGCAAAAACAATGAAGGAGAGGTTGCTTTTACATAGTTGTGAGGAATACTCTGGAGTGAGCAAGTGTAAAAACAAGAAAAAAGTAAACATTTAGTAACAACCACCCATTCATAATGTTGCTCTCTTGTTCAATGAGGGATTTTTATTCTGTTTTACACACATACTGTTCTGTATATGCATTGGGTAAACAGAAATCAGTCTGAGCCTCACTCATACACTTAAGTCACAATAATTCTTTGAGCATTTCATAGATATGATTCAATACACAAGACGCATGATTGGACGTTATACAAGGTGTTGCTCTGTTCACTGAACTTCATCAGCTGTGGTATCATTCTTTCAAAAAGACATAATTACTGAATTTTGTTTTTTCTAACTCTGTACAGTGTGTTTTCTTTTGCTTTGTTTGTTGAAAAGTATAAACCTACTTATACATTTCAACCAATGATTTTTCTAAATTTAGTTTTTTACTATTTTTCTTTCATAAAGCCCTGTACACACAAAGCATGTTGCACTAAGATGAAGGATTTCAAACTTCGGACTTCATCACCTGGGAGAAGTATGAGAATACAAATCAAATACCATCCATGTCATCCTTCTCAATTTGCTCCTGAAAGGCACTTAGATACTACCATTACAAGTGTTGCATAAATGGTCCATTGCATTAATAGAGTAGCTCTATAGACAGCAAACTGCTGGTTTTTTTACTCTTTTGTATTGCTACACACAGCAGTAGCATTCTCCTAATTTCAGCTGGAACTGAATGGGAAAAGCATCTATTATTGTGGTAAGCTTTGTTTCATTAAATTACACTACCTACTCCAGAAATTGACATAGAAAATATGTAATTACATACATACATGTGCAGTACATCGATATGATTAGCATCATTACAGGATATGTCCCCACCCTGTCATTATTACATGTATATCTTTTTAATTCTTTTCCTTAGACTACAGACAAATATTAAGCCTTAAAAACCCCCACATGGTAGAGTTGTTAGTTTTGCTCCTCAAGGTTTTAAGTAATGTCAGCAGTGGCAGAAAGAAAGCTCTTGTCTCTAACAAGAATCAGTTTCTGGGTCACTGATGTTACCTGATCATTGAACACTTATGCTTCTTCTTGATCATATCTTTTTCAGGATGCCACGTATATAAAAAACAATCACATATACAATAATGCCAGATTTCACATTTCTGATTTATACATGCAAGTGCAATCACTTCCCATGATGAAGTCTGCAGTATAAACTAGATTACCTTAGAAATAAAACCTTAAATTTAAAAAGCCCAAGTTAAACTAAAGTTTAAAGTCTAAATTCAGTCAACAGCCAACAATATATAAAAATACTAACAGTTACCTTCCAGTCATTTCAAAATACAGTATTTGTCCCAATTTTTACAAATAAGAAAAGTGTACTATGGACAGCTGAACCAACTATTCAAAACTCATACAGCTAATCTATAGAGAACTCAGTGCTAAAGTTATCTATAAAATAGTCAAGATATTTACTATATCTGGAACACCAGGGAATATAAAGGTAATGAAACTTCTACCACCTTTAGATACACAAACCACTGTTGATCTGAGAGATTAACAAAACATCTCTTACTGCATGCCAAGTAGATCCTGCAGTGAGCTCAGATTTTTCCAGCAGAACAACATCCTTCATGCCAGCCTTAGCCAAGTGAAAGGCTAGACTCACGCCAACACAACCACCTCCGATGATCACCGTGTCTGCTCTATCTTTCCCCAAGGAAGGAGATGGAGCTTCTTTCCTGGGTAAAAAACAAACAAACAAGCGAATACAGACAGTCACAAAAAGATAACTGCATTTTAGTTCATGTCTTGTGTGCACAGCTCCAATCATAATATGACTTGGTGCCTGCTTGAGAGTCTAAACACATCTGACTTAAAACCTAACCTGTTCACTCTTCTTTTCAAGTAAATTCTCTTAAAGGGTCATATACATAAACAGTAGTAATACAAAAAACAAGGCAAGTTTGCTTCCACTCACAATTTTTAATCTTTGTTCTTTGTGCAATGCACCCTCATATGTGGGTCACATTTCTCAATGAAATGACAGTGACAGTGTCAAAAGTTGACTTTTCAAAAGCAGTATAGCACACGCAACACAAAGTCTTTAAAAAATGTCTACTTAGTAAAGCTCCTTAAGAAATTTCTGAAGGCAATGTCAGCAGACTCAATCAGTGTTTGCATTCATAAACAATTAAACAATGTTTATTTTCATGTTTTGTGCATTTTGGCAGCTTTGACTTTGCTGAATTCAAAACATTAAAGGTTTTTATTACTGGCTGCTACTACACCACACTGCATTTTCACAACCACTTGAAGCCATCACAAACCAGAACTGCTGCCATAGGCAGCCACATTCTCGGTCTCATCTCATCCTCCACTCTGCTGCCCCATCCACAGACAGCCAAGCAGCAAGCCAGGTCATGAATTTACCCACATTTTTTAAAAGCCGCTTTTTTGGATGTGAGATGAAGCGGTACCTCTTAGTACAGTAGCAATACATACTTCTGTGAAACCACAGTATCCCTCCCTTCTGGACAGTTAATCAATACCAAATTTTATCTCCCCCCGCTCCTTGTACATTTGCTTTTGCAACTACTCTGGCAAAAGGCTTTCTAATGTGTAACTAGTCTTCCACCCACCCTCCACTCAGAAATCAAAGCTGTCAGCTGTATATATTGTGAATGGAGATCTTACAAAATAATATGACATTTTAAATACAAATGCAGGAGGCATATGTACCACGCTTAGCTATGTGGCAATGAATGGAAAGCAAAACGGGAGCACTGGACACTACAGGTTTTCCATAAACATGGTGCACCACACACTTCAATATGTTCTTCTTGAGATTACATATTAATTTTTACAAGTTAACAGTGAGCTGTTTAACAGCCAGATACACCTCCTCTGCTGAATTCTGAGGTACGTGGTAACTAAGGTCAAGTGTGGAGGCCCTTCTCATGATTCTTTTATGCTGCAAATTTGAGATTTCTCACCTGACTTTCAGTTCTTTTCAAACCTTTTCTTCCAAACCCAGGAACCTGGTAAGAAGCCGGGGGGCACCCTCTCTGTGAACCACATCATTCAAGACAGATATTTGCTTGTGCCAGTTAAAATCAACCAGTTTTCACTCGTTGATAAGGCCCTGAAGACAAGAGCATGGGTCTCCCTATAGCAGGTCAGCGACTCATCTCGGGCTGGGTCCGGTCTTTAAGGCAGATGCCAGGCACAGGGGGAAGATGCCCCTCCGGCCCACAGGGACCTCGGTGACCCCGACAGGCGGCTGGTGGAGCACCGCAGGCCGGCAGCAGGAGCCCATTCACTTGCGCCTTCCCCTCACAGCCGCCGCCCGGCAGCCTTACCCTCCTCTGCCCGCGCCTCCCCACCGCCTGGCCCGGCCCGACCCGACCCACACTCACCGCCCCCGGGCGTCCGCACCGCCGGTGAGGGGCCGCAGGGCAGCCCCGGCGAGGGGGTCGAGGCGGCCGCCGAAGCGGGGTGGCCGCAGCCGCCACAGAGCTCCGCGCAGCACCGCGCTCATCCCGCAGAGAACCCGCCGTCAGCGGGGATGGAGAGCGACGGCTTCGCACCTCTCCCGACGGCGTCGCGCCTCTCCCCACGGCGTCCCCTGCCGCCGCTGCCGCTGCCGCCGCCGCCGGGGCCAGCCCTCGGGCAGGAGGGTGCCGGCCCGCCCCTTGGCTGAGGGGGCAGCTCGGGGGAACCAGCCGGGCGCCTCCCGGCCCTGAGCCAGGCGGGGGCGGCGGCGGCAGGGTGCGGGGCAGCCCCGGGCCGTGCCAGGGCGCCCCGCGGGGTCAGCAGCCGGGCCGGCCGGGGGTGTCGCCCTCAGCGCTGCCCACTGCGGCCCGCCTCCTCCCCGGGCTATAAAAGTGCGGGCTGAGCGCTCGGGGTGTGTGGACCTCCGGGCCGAGCCGTCAGGGCAGAGTCGGGCAACCGGCGTCCTTGGGCGAGGAAGATGCTGCCGATCGGGAAGACCGGGAAACAGGGCAAAAGGGTAATTCTCCCGCCTCCTTCCCCCGCTCAGCCCCGCTCCCCGCGGGCCCGTCCCGCTCCGCTGCCCGGCGCGGGGGCGGTGTGGGCGCTGGGAGAAGTGCCCCCGCCGCGGTCCCTTTCGCCGCCCGGCGCGGTGCGGGCGCTGCCCCGGCGGGACCGGGCGGTGGGCGGGAGGCAGCTCCGGTGCTGCGGCCGGGCCGTGGTGCCGCTGCGCCCGGCCGTCCCTCCGCCGCCTCGGGGCCCCGCACGGAGCCTGTCCGGGAGAGCTGCTGCTCAGCCGGCACCACCCACCAGCCGCGCTTCTTAACCTCCCGGTCAGGTACTCGGTATTTCTGCAGGTAAGATCATATTCTGAAAAGCTAAAGTGAAACCATAATAATAACTCTACCTATTCAGCATCGAGCCATTAAAGACCTTTGGACACCATTATTAGAGACAGAGGGAGAGAGATAGATAGATAGATGGCTAGACAGACAGACAGACAGGTTAGACTGAACTTAATGCTGTAACAGCTCATACAATTTTGATTTCTGTGAACACACAGACTGGAACCACCCAAGTTCAAAACCATCTTGCTTAGTATTAGTTGATATGCAAACTGAGAAGTACTCACAACACATTGAAATTGTAAATATTTTAAGCATAAACTGTCATTGGATGGGATTTCTTTCTCCAGCATCCTGCGAACTCTGTTTAAAAGCCCCAAATTGCTCTTCCCTTGGTTTATATGACTGAATGCCAACAGCATTGGTAATATGAGTGCAGTCCCTAATATATGCATGGTGTTTGCATTCTCATTTAGCTAATGAAATAAGCCAGTATAAAAAGTTACCCAGGCATGAGCCATTCTGACCAGTAAGGCAAACATATGAGCAGTTCTTGAACCAAACTCTTTGCTATACAGTAGTACTCGTACTCTGCACTGCTGCTTGGGAAGGTCAGGGGAATCACATATTCTGTCTTCTGAGGACACTGTTATTAATAGGACACTTCTTATTTACAGCTGGTTTTACTTGTGTTTATGTGTAGTATATGTCTAGAGAAAGAGAATAGAAGGATATGGGAAGAACTCTATGAGTTCTAGGCCTTTCCTGTACATCAGATATAAAGGAAGGAGGTGTGGAGGTGTTTGTTCTGCTTTTTATTTTTTGGCACATAACTTACGCTGCGTAACTTCAGACACCTAGCAGAAGGCAGTTGCCCTCATTGCCCCCCACAGGCAGTAGACAGAGATCAGCTTCTCTTGAGGGCTCACTTAAGATCTGAATTGTTGTCTCTCCACTGATGGAAAGGTGGGATATAGGTAGACCAAGCAGGCTTTTCACTTCAATGGTTCAGTTACATTCCTAAAGGTGATTGAGGGAATATCTTCATACAGACATTTGCACTCATTCCATGGATAGTTGTATGGACTCTGTGGTGCAACTTTGTTCGTGGCAGTAAAAGTATAGCAGTGAAAAGACAGGTCAAAAAAGCCTTGGTTAGCTTTTTACAGACACTATTTCCTTTTATTTAATACAAGATCTGTGCACTACCAGATCACCTGACAATACAGTTTTGATCTGGATCGAGCCTGAGCACACAGCTGTAGGTTTCTGGAGCAGATCAAACCAATGTTGATGCTGAAATTGTGCTAGCTATATGCTGTTCGAACCAATGGTGTTTTACCAAGTGTAAATAAAGTGAAAATTGTGTGAAGAGGTAGTACCAGTTTGCAAGAAAGTTGTTTATGTTTTAAGCCAATCTTAACTTACAAAGTAAGTTCGTATTAAGTACTTTGTGCTTTATAGTTATGTCACCTGCTGTTAGATGCTTCAATGCTAGATTTAATATATCAAAATATAGTATGTATTAAGATGCTATAGTATAGTCAGTCATGGGTTATGTTGCTTCTGTGTGTCTAAAGTGAAAATAGTTTAAAAATGCAGTTTCAAAAAGCTAGAACTATGAAGAAAAACTAGTGTTAAATCCTACAAGTGACTTGTTAAAAGAAAAAAAACCTGTTGTCATGCATTTAAATACAATACCTATATATGCTATTAACATGCAACTATTACTTAATGTTCAATTAAAAAGCAATGACTGAGGCTGCTCGTGTGTTAAAGTTTTTTTTTGCCTCCACACTCCCATTCTCTGCATATTAAGCTTCTGAAGTAGGCTCCATCTGTAGAAGGTTCCTTGGCAGGTAGAGGAAGCAGGGACTCAACCATAGATCCCTTGGGTACTTTTCTGTGGCCCCACTTGAGGCATTGTGTTACAACTGCAAATTAGTTAATTGCAAACACAATCTTTACAAAGCCTGCTGACATTTACGCTTAGAACAGAATTGCCCTAGTAGAGAGGCGTAATTGGTAGACTCATTGAAAATCGCTAAGTTTTGGAGATTCATTATTGCAGATTGAGTTTTCCCCTGGTTCTGCTGAAATAAAGAAAAAGAGTTTGCACACATTATTGAAGTTAAAATTAATCAGGTCAGTATTTTGGCAAGTTCGAAGTGTGCAATGGAATGTGATGCAGAGATGTGCAAGCCAACACTTGGCCAAGATCATGTATCAGCACAGCAGCACTGTACAGAGAAGTCCCATCACCTTTCTGCCATGTCAGCGCCTGAGCCAAAGATGTCGACCCTCTCAGCCAGGCTTTGTAGCCTCCAAGACGCCTTACACTGCTGTGTTTGGTGCTGGAACTGGTATAGTTGGCACAGTGGTCCTTCTTGTTGGAAAGGCATACTCCCTTTCCACCTAAATGGTGGTGCTGAGGCATCATAAGTGTTTGATTTTCCTGCATGTATGGTGTGAGATAATTGAAATAATGAAGGAGAAATTATCAATAATGATAATCTACCAAAGGTTGGAGGCTATTTGTTAAAAAACCCTTCCTCTTGACACAAAAACCACATTGAACTCTGTGTCCACAAGGCTTTTCTTTTTTCTACTCCCTCAAATTTAATCTACTGAAATGCTAGTGTGGCAACAAGAAACAATAACTATGGAAGGAGATCTTTGCCTTAACTTTTATTGTTTTCCTGTACCCGTACCTTTGTTAATGTAATGTGTCTGCATTCATCCACTTTTAAAAGTAAGGAGAATTATGGCTGTAATCCAGTTGTAGAAATTAGTACTATTTAGTGTAATAGCAAGGTACTTTTTGGAAAAATTGAAAAAGCCAATGAAGCAATGAAAGGAATACAAAAACCAGTATATATTAGGTGCAACCCATATATGTTCTTCTCATGTTTCTTTTTTTTTTTTAATTTTACCAAAAAAACAAAAACAAAACCAAAAAACAACAACAAAACAAAACAAAAACCAAACACTTTCCTTGCATTAGCGTGGAGTTCAAGGCAGAAGCCAGGTTAATCACAGAGTGCTATGAGGTTTGTAACTTGGCATCTTAAAACATTTCAGGGCTGTGAAAACAAGCAGGATTTTCTTACATTTTCTAAGTCTAGGTAAGCAAACCCAGGCCAGTAAAAAGTCTGTCAGAAAATGGGAGGCCAGCGTCTTGAGATGTGTCTTATTTGGTAAAAAATGTCACATGATTATTTTTTATGTTATGTTGTGTCATCTTGTGTCACAACCTACTCCTGCTGCAGCTCTGTCAAGATGTCATTTGTAGCTAAGGAGCAAATGAGCTAATAAAGAGGTCAGTGATACTTGTGCTTAGTTTTAAGAAGTTTCTAATATATTTTACAAGAGAATTTAAGACAGTCTTTTACTTTCACAGGAATGGAATTGGACCGTTGAATTCTAGTTTTGGGGACCATATTTGTGAAATAAAATAAAACTGACTAATGAAAAGTCTTACATAATGTATATGCACATATTAAAATCTTATGTTGCAAAACAGACTGTCTGCCATTCTTTAAAGAGAAATTCAATAGGGAAATGGATTACTTTTTATTATGGCAAAAATGTATCTGGTAACCCACAAATATGTCTGCTTTGCAAACATGGGAAATGGCAAATGAGACAAAGGAAGCTCACAAAAATGAAGAACTGTAATTGTTACCTTTTCCTCTTGCTTTCTTCAGGGTATTCTAGAGCGCTTAGATGCTGGAGAAATTGTGATTGGAGATGGAGGATTTGTCTTTGCTCTCGAAAAGAGGGGATATGTAAAAGCTGGGCCTTGGACTCCTGAAGCAACAGTAGAACATCCAGAAGCAGGTCAGTTTTACTGGGAAATTATAATTCTGTACTGAACAAAACCACACTTGGATAAATAAAAAAATATATAGGAACCTGTAGGAGTTTTTACACAGAAGTGTTCCTTGACATGGTAGAATTTCACTGTTGAGAATAGCCTAAGAATCTATAGACCAAATGCTCATCATATCCCTTTCTCTTGCTCTTAACACTGACCAAAGGCAGTTGGCTGAGTAAAAATATGAGTCGTGCAAACATACAGTGATACCTCTCCAGAATGCTCTCCTAGTCTTCAGTAATTTGCAGCCCAGGCACTTTTTGACCCAGATGCGCTATCTTTAATAACATTCAGTGATTTCTCTCTCATAGAATTGTCCAGTCTGTCCTTGAGCTGATATAAAGCTTATCATTTAAAATATCTTGTGAAAAATAATTCTGCAGTTATCTGTTTTGTTGTGTTCTACCCATTCTAGGATTTAAACAATCTATATTAATTTATTAAAAAATATTTATTCGTTATTTCAGGAAAATAGCAGTTTTTAATAAACAGTGGAACAGAAAAGGAGTATTTACTGTACCCAGCTTCACTGTGAAATGGCAAATGATAAACCTCATAAGACCCTAAAATTACAATAAACGTTTAATGGAGTAACTCCCTTAAAGTGGAGGAAGACAAAACAAACAATCATTCTATGCCTCCCAGCATTAAAATTAGAGTGTTTAGCATAAATAGTGCAAAAGTGGATGCTATTATCTATTTATGTATGCTTCATTACAAGAAAGCATTTGCCCCTGTAATTCGATGTGCAGTTAGTCCCACAAGCCAGTTCAGACTATCGTGGGGAAAAAAGATTTCTTTGTTCTAAGTGTTTTCTCCTCCAAATTAGTCTTTTCTTTCCCTTTTCTTTCCCTTTTCTTTCCCTTTTCTTTCCCTTTTCTTTCCCTTTTCTTTCCCTTTTCTTTCCCTTTTCTTTCCCTTTTCTTTCCCTTTTCTTTCCCTTTTCTTTCCACTTTCTTTCCCTTTTCTGTACAGGAGGAAGGAAGAGGAGTGAATAAAGAGATCTTAGCCCTCTCCATTGCATTGTGTCGTACACCTTACCTATTTATTCAGCCTAAACCTTCCCAGCCTTCAAGTATCACTTTGTGTATAGAATGCCTATCTTAGGGTCACGGACAGTCTTAGATAATGCAGAGCTTCAGCAAAAGTTTAGAGGCTGATGACCTAATTTGCTGACTCTCATTTCCCCAAAAGGCATAATCTCTCTCTGTTTTTCTCTCTTCCTCTACTTTTGTCTGCCTCTACACATTTCATCTCACAAATAATACCACTTATCTCATGCTCCTTATTACCTCTTTTGCTACTTATTTTGCACCCCAAAAGCCATTGATCCTCTCCATATATCCTTTCGGGAAGCACAGGTCTCCATCCGAGTGGAATGCAAGACATGACGTTACAGAGAGGCAGTTGCAAATGGCTTAAATTGGCTAAATTGGCACACAGATTTGCTCTAAATAAGTGTTCAGTAATCATAGGTTAGTAGCCAGACTTCTAAGCATGGCTACTGATTTGCTAGAGCATATTGCTCCTGTCTGTAACATAACATAACTTTTTTATAAGCTGCTTGTAGGCTATTTATATATGCACCCTTCACTGGAAATGTGTTCATTTCTTTCAGTGCAGTGTGCTGCCTCCTCTCCATTACTGAATTTGCTCCTGCATGCTCAAGGGTCATGTTACTTTGAAAGCAAGTGTAAAGAACAGAAGGAGCAACTGGCTGAGCCAGCTGGTGCAAAACCTGTACAACTACCAGACCTTCTTGTCTTTGTAAGGAAGGAGGGAAAAGGAGGGGGGTTCTGAGAATGCAGCAATGAATGGAGGAAAAAAAAAAGGACAAGTGTGAGGCCGCTGTCTCCATTGCAAGAGAGAAGTTTTTCCAGGCTGACAAATTTAGAAATGACATAGAAATATTTCTTCTGAGCCAGGTCAGGTATTGCTGTGTAGTGAGCAATATGCACAGACATTTATTGCCCCCGTCTTCTATCAGCTTAAGTCTGTGTCTTTTGTGAAATGTCCAACTCATGGTGGATTTAAATGAAAATTCAGTGTTGTACACCTGACTCCTAAAATGCATAAAGTTGTTAATAATTGTTTAGCCACATCTGTGGCTGTTATGCCCATTTCTCAAATGGTGGAAGAAAACGCAGCTTCAGTAACATGCTGGAAGTCACACAAGAAGTAAATTACAGAGTGGTTTGGACTGTGGGCTTTAATAGTAACAGCATATTCTACTGGTAAAAATGATTTGCCTGGGGTTGAATGAGATTCAGGATGATAGTTATAATACTTTTCTTTCCCTCAAAATGTAGACCCATTCAAGAATCTCCTGTTCACATACCTGATAGCTTGGGATATGAAGTTCTTTATTCATGTGTGTTAGATTATATTTTATTTGCCTATCTATGTGAGCATCCCTATTGATGCATATAATTCTTCTAGGAATACAAAAACAATATTTAAAGAGGAGTAACCATGAGGATAAACAAATCTGCTTTAACATAGAAATGTCACAGATCATTTGTGAAAATATTCGTACATTCTTTTTTCCTTTTCCAATTTCTTGATTAGTTTTCATCAATGACTTCTCATGGGAGGAACAGAAAACCAAACTATGGAGCACTGGAAACACAAAGAGACAGCCCTTTTATTTAGGATCAGTATGCTATTTTAATGCTGTAGGAAGAAGAATGATCCCTGCACTAAGAATGTTTTGACTCTGTGTAAGGGTTGTTAAGACTGAAATCTGATCCTGGTAGTTCAGGCAGATTCCAGGGACTTTTTCAACTGTAGCTCTTCTGTAATCTGTGTTCCTGGATGAGTCTTTGTGACTGCTGGGAAAAGAAGCCTTGTGTTAAATCACAGTGTAGTTACCCTAGGCTGTAATTAGAAATGAAATACTGTACTAGCAGAGAAAACACTTGCTAGTCGTAACCTGGTAGTTTCATGGCAGTTGGTGGCAGGCATTGCTTGAGCACACTGCAGGCCTGGTCGCACATGTTGGTGGCTGTTATCACTGGAGCTTCACTTGAGCTTACACAAGCTTCAAGCATTCTTTGAGTTTTAGCAGTTCACAGTGATCATGCATTTTGCACTTTAATTCACTGTATTTAGGCCTTTACAGCAGGCCCAATTAAGCAAGAAGCGTGAGCAAGCATTTTTCTGTAACAAGCAGGACTTAAGCATATTATTTTAGCTTAGAGACAAATAATTCACAATATCTCAGCCTTCCACACTTATGCCATGTGTTAAGACCACTGTCTTCCACACATGCTCAAACCGTATGCTGAGAGCCATCATCTCTTACACTCACCCAGCTCCCCACCCCCCAAATAGGGGAGAGAATCAAAAGGAAAGGGAGAAACTTGGACTGAGATAAACACAGTTTAATAAAATAACAAAATACTAATACACTACTAGTAAATATAAATACGTATACATATAAGATAAATAGAATGTAAAATAAAAGATACTCAAGGCAATTCCTCACAAACTTGGTCTACACCGAGCAGCCAGTCCCAGGCAGCAGCACCTGGTCCCAACAGCCGATCCCAGAGAGAAGAGAAGAAGTCAGAAAGGCCCCCAAAATGGCAAGATGGCAAAAGGCCAAACTACCCAAACAGAACTCCCCCAAAACAGGTCTCCAAGAGTAAAGAGGAGAGTGAGTAAGCAAGAGAATAGAAGATCACAACTCTCTTTAAATCTGCAGCATGGCACTAATGGGATGGAATACTCTCATTGATCAGTCTGGATGTCAGTCAAGCTCTGCCCCATCCATGTCCCCCTTCCTCAATGCCTCACACCTCTGGGTAGGGCATTCACAGCAGTCCTTGGCTCTCAGACTAGGGCGATTAAAAACATTAACTCTGTGCTGGGGTGTTACCTCTTGTTCTCAAACTAAGTCCTAATAAGGGCAGTCCTAGCTATGGAAAAGAAAGGTTTCTAACTGCATGAAGAAAATTAACTCATTTTCAATCAAACCAGCACAAAGCTGAAGACAGGCAAGGTGGCATGCATAACTGAATCTGCTGAAATAAAATAGAAATCTTTGGTCATTCTTAGCAGAGAGTAACTAAGGAGAAAGTTTTCTACCTAATGTTGTGAGTGTGAGAAGAAAGGAATTCTACACAGATTGGGGAACTGCTTCTAGTCTCTCATAATGGCTTTTCTAGGAAACACAGTATCATTTATTTTACAGTAACATTACTTCAATAAGCATTTAATTTTGGGATAACAGCTGTAGTAACTCTATCAAACGTCTCTTGTCTCTTTAAATTCTTTGTAGTTCGTCAGCTTCACCGGGAATTCCTCAGAGCTGGATCCAGTGTTCTGCAGACATTCACCTTCTATGCCAGTGAAGACAAACTGGAGAACAGGGGCAATTATGTAGCTGAGAAAATAAGTGTGAGTAAAACTCTGTTTTGATGGAGATATGAAATAAACGGATTCATTCCAAAGGTTTAGTAGAGAGATTATCAAGTACTTTCATGGTTTGTCATAACAGTTTTTCTATATTTGAGGACCAAAGAATGAGATGACACAATTTCAGAGTTTGGAATAGCAAGAAAGACAAGGTTAAAGGACAAAAAAAACCCCAAATGAGGCAAGGATGAAGTGAGGTGAGAGGATACTCACATTGTATTTGTCTCATCTGAGGCAGTTAGTTAACTGGAGTTTTGATACAAAAAGTACAGGCGGGGACTAAGTGCACAGAGAGAAAAATCAGTTGACAAAAAGAAATGCTTTAACATCCAGAGAAACACATCAACTGCAACAATGGCGAAGAATCCTAGAGAATAATGAGTGGCTAAGGAGAACAGAATGTTTTTTAGAACTATGTCTTCAATAAAGTAAGAAAGAGCTAAAAAATCCAAGGTATACACTGTGGTCTATATTCCCCTTCTCATGTATAAGAGTAATCTGTTACAGCAACAGAAGTATCATGTTGGTGTTTTCTTACCCCCTGCACAAAGAAGTTGTAGGATATTGGGTGTGTTCACTCGCAGGCACCAGCTCCCCTCAGAATTCTGCCACAAACATTTCTAGATAGTTCCTATGAGACGAGAAGGTTTGCCATTGAGTGTTCTCTCCAATCCTTTACCCTTTGGTCCTATTGTCTATTTCAATCTCTGCAAACAGAGAAAATTCTCCAGAGGGCGGGGAGGAAGGAATATTTTCGTATCCGTGGAGATATTCCAAGTCAGAAATTAGAACAATCTGGACAACAGGAAAACACTCAAGGCTTAATTAAGAAGTCATCAATTACAACTACTACGTATTTTGTTTTCCATCCACAAAATGTCAAAATAAAATTATACACTTGAGTGTAACTAACTCGTTTTCTAAGAGACAAAGAAAATTCCACTTCACACCAAGTATTTGCTTTTTATTTGCTTTTTATTTATTGATGTAAGAAGTATTAAAGGTAATTTGTTTTTGTATTATTTGATATGATAACTTAGAGGTGACAAGAAATTTGTTTCCTAGTGTTCGTTGTGTTTTTTTTAAAGGGCCTGATCTTCCTCATCAATATTACTAAGAAATCCATTTAAATTTTAGAAGAAGACGAAGCAGCCATTATGGCTTTTGACTCTTTTTGTCTTTTTTGTGCTCTGAAATTGCATGCATATCTCTGACCAGGTAAAACTGACACAATCTGTATTTATACAGTGCCAGAAAGTGAATGAAGCTGCTTGTGACATTGCAAGAGAAGTGGCTAATGAAGGTGATGCTTTAGTGGCTGGAGGTGTCAGTCAAACACCATCATACTTAAGCTGTAAGGATAAAACGGAGGTTAAAGCAGCCTTTCGAAAGCAACTAGATGTCTTTATGAAGAAGAATGTGGACTTCCTCATTGCTGAGGTAAATCTATAGAAAACTTACATGCCCTCAACTGCCACAGTGTTAACTGTTGTTAACTGTTGTCCAGTGTGCTTTAGCGAGTTCAAGTATGTATTGCTTCTTCCTTTATAAATTTATGTTATGCTTCTATTCTAGTAGTATTGGGTATTTTTCTAAATGCACAGCAGCATCTACAAGCATCCTAGAATAGAACCTAGAAACCTAAATTTCTACCTCAGTCAAGTCACACTCTACACTGGTGCAAAGAGGATAGATTAATGTGCTAGTTCCTATTTTATCCCATACACTGCAAGCGGTCAACGTAAGATCACTTTTCTAGAAAAAAATAGTCCTTTGGGGATAAATCCCTGTTTAACTGCCTGTATGGGCATTCTTATTCTGAAACAGGAGTATAATTATTTTTTATTCCGTTTTACTTACTGACTTTTAAAAAGATTTTTCTAACCTCTGTGATCAGTGAACTCAATTGAATTCTGCTAGTGTAAATCATAAAAGGATCAAGTCATTGTATTGCTGGTGAATGTCTGGTCTGGATTAATGTGTTTATGCTTTATGTCCAAGGAACAAAAATAGTCCAGTTTTAATTTCTTTCAGTATTTTGAACACGTTGAAGAGGCTGTCTGGGCAGTTGAAGTTCTAAAAGAATCTGGAAAGCCAGTTGCAGCTACGATGTGCATTGGTCCAGAAGGAGACATGCATGGTGTGCCCCCTGGACAATGTGCTGTCCAACTGGTAAAGGCTGGTAAGAATCCGCTTTTAATATGCCCTTTGAAAGTATGAAACAAAGAAGTGAAGACATTAAGTACTGAGATAAATGGATGTGGATATCAAGTAGGTAGCTTCCCAATTATGTCTGACAGAAGTTTTGACCCTGTAGAAAAATTTTTAAGTCAACTTTACTACAGCAGTCTTGCAAAGAAGATGTGAAAAAGCAGCTATGAAATCCTTGTTAACCTGGACGGTATTGGGAGCAACAGCCACAGGCAGCTGATACTGAATAGGGCAAAATCCTAAAACTACTCAAATTTGATTGCTGAGCCAGCCCCAACTTGTGGGATCACAATTATGAAACATTAGCAGAATCCAAAGCCACCTTTGATTCTCTGCTTGTGTTTTTAGTATGGAACACAGTTCAAATCCAAGATGAAAGAATCAGAGGATGAAAAGACTAATCTTTTTCCTATCAAAGACTGTGTTTTCTGCAGGACAAGGTGAAAGGCAGAATAAATGAATCAGGGGCATGATGAATTATGGTATAGTTTATTATATCTGTTCCAAACTACTCTTTTCCTTCGGAGTTAGGTTTGGAATTGAAAGCCAGAACCTGTGTTACGCAAATAGCCAGCAGGTTCCTAGGTGGCTGTACATAGTCTTCATTGATTAAGCACTGATAAGAAAAGCAACTTTATGAGGGTGAGGAATGTGATTCATCATCAGGAAGGTAAAGAGGAGTGCAGCTGAGATGTAAATGGAAGCCTCAGGAGAGTTGAGGCTGGCTCTAAACCAACTGCCTTGTTTTCACAATGCTGCTGTAAGATGAACTGCTCTGCTTCTGGAATGCTGTGAACTTTCATCTCCCACTTCCTGGGAAATGTGGCTTGAAGTTATTTTCCTCCTCCTAGGTGCTTCTATTGTTGGAGTCAACTGCCATTTTGATGCAGATACTTGCCTGGAAACAGTGAAACTGATGAAAGAGGGCTTGCAGGCTGCTAAACTGAAAGCCCACCTGATGTCCCAACCACTTGCTTTCCATACACCCGATTGTGGAAAGCAGGGTTTTATTGATCTGCCAGAATTTCCCTTTGGTAAGACAAGACTATATACATATATCTACATTTTTTATTGTCTCTTCCTCCCCCCACCCCAGCTTTTAGTAAAGCTGAAACTGCAAGGTATCCCTCTATACAATAGGATCAGTCTTAATTGTCCTGTCTGGCATTTTCCATAGAGGGATCGCAGTGTCATATTGGAATAAAGATCATCCACATACTGAGAGTATTTCAGTAGTATCACAACATGTGACTGAAAGTGAAATTATAGTCAAAGTGCCACAACCTAAACATAGTTTAAAAATTTAGTTCTTCCTTGTGCTATGGAACCTTGTTCAGCACAGCTGTAAACACTCCAAAGAAATGGACAAGGGCAAATAAATACCCCCCAGACTTAAATATGTTTGCACTGGAGCTCCCCACCATTCTGGGTTTTGATGTCTGTCTCACAAGCCCAATAATATTTACCTACATAAGGAATTAATATACAATGCATACACTGAACTGGATATGGGAGCATGATTATTGCAGTCAATGGCTCAGTCTTGCATGTGTAACTGTCTAATGTGAGTGAGATTAGAAAGAAACCAGAAGAGGGAGTATGTTCTCTGAAATAGCTAACAAATGGATTAGCAGTTTGGAGATAGATTTGTCACATGTACGCTCAGGAGAATTTCTACAAAGACTGAAAGATTCAGCCACTTTATGTGTATATAAAGCTTGTGTATTCAGGGCTTATTTCTACCCGGGATGGAGAGGATCACATGTCTTCAAGATAAAAGGACAAAATCAGCCTAAATATTTTAAAAAGTATTAGAAAAGTGCTTTCATTTTCAGGTATACACTTTTCTTTTCAAGATTAGACTATAAGATAAGGTATCAAAATGTTCAGAACTTGAATTTGTAGCAAAAAAATTTGAGAGATAGATGTGATTTGCAGGAAGATTTTTTTAGTTTTTAATTCCTCTCTTTAGATAAATGAAGGAAATAAAGCATGAGCTTGAGGCATTCATTAAACGATAATAACATGTCTGAGTTCTGAAAATACTCTGGGATGTTTAAAAACGTTTGGAACTCATTTATCCTATTCATTCCTTCATATAACTCCTATGATTGCAAGCAAAAAAAGATAGAACAGATGCAGTAAGTAATCAAGTGAATTGAAGGATTCTCTCCTTCATTTGTTATGGTTCTTGGCTTGTATGTTATAAGCAACCTGTGTGACATCTCAGTTTTCAGAAATTTGATGAGTCAATTGGAGAAGACTTTTTTTCTGAATGTTTTCAATACCCATAAGGAGCAACTGATCACTTTACAGCAGATAAGCTGTTTGGTAAATAATTGTTAAATTGACCCAGTTAACTCTGTTTTTTGTGGAAGACAATATGCATAAGGGAGTGTTTAGATATTTGAAGTGTACATAACCTCTGTACAGGTGAACAAGATCTCAGTTTCTAGAATAGTATTGGCTATGTTTTATTGGGAAACTCCAGCATTTAGATGCCAGCAATACTTATTTATCTATAGAACTTTTTCGACTTTTCTCTGTTTTCCCTTCTGTGTTACTGCAATTGCTCTAAAATGTCATCAGTTAAGCAAGGACTATGTTTTAGAAATAAATCACAGAATCACAGAATTGTTGGGGTTGGAAGGGACCTCTGGAGATCATCTAGTCCAACTAGCTTGCTAAAGCAGGTTCACCAGAGCAGATCACAGAGGAATGTGTCAGGCAGGTTTTGAATGTCTCCAGAGAAGGAGACTCCACAATGTCCCTGGGCAGTCTGTTCCAGTGCTCTGCCACCCTCCAAGTAATAAGTTTCTCTTCGTATTCAGATGGAACCTTTTATGCTGTGTTCTGTGTCTGTTGCCCCTCATCCTATTGTTTGGCACCACTGGGAAGTGTCTCGTCCCATGCTCTTGTCACCCACCCTTTAGATATTTATAAACATGGATGAGATCACCTCTCAGCCTTCTCTTCTCCAGGTTGAACAGACCAGCTCTCTCAGTCTCTTTTCATAAGAAAGATGCTCAAGACCCCTGATAATCTTTGTAGCCCACTGCTGGACTCCCTCCAGTAATTCCTTATCCTTCTTAAACTGAGGAGCCCAGAAGTGGATGCAGTACTCCAGATGTGGCCTCACCAGGGCAGAGTAGAGGGGGAGGAGAACCTAACTCCACCTGCTGGTCACACTTTTCCTAATGCACCCCAGGATACCATTGGCCTTCTTTGCCACAAGGGCACATTGTTGACTCATGGTCAACCTGTTGTCCACCAGGACTCCCAGGTCCCTCTCCAAAGTGCTGCTTTCCAGCAGGTCCACCCCTAACCTGTACTGGTGCCTGTACTGGTTATTCCTCCCCAGGTGCAGGACCCTACACTTGCCCTTGTGGAAGTTCATCAGGTTCTTCCATGCTCAGTCCTTCAGCCTGTCCAGGTCTCACTGGATGGCAGCACAGCCTTCTGGTGTGTCAACCCCTGCTCCCAGCTTGGTATCATCAGCAAACTTGCTGAGGGTGCACTCAGTCTCTTAATCCAGGTCACTGATGAACAGGTTAAACAAGACTAGACCTAACACTGACCCCTGAGGAGCCCCACTAACTACAGGCCCCCAACTAGACTCTGTACCATTGAGCTCTGAGCTCTGTCATCCAGCCAGTTCATGGTCCATCTCACTGTGCACTCATCCAATCCGCACTTCCTGAGCTTGCCTATGAGGATATTGTGAGAGATGGTGTCAAAAGCCTTGCTGAAGCCAAGGTAGACAACATCCACTGCTCTCCCCTCATCTACTCAGCCAGTCATACTACCATAGAAAGCTATCAGGTTGGTCAAACATGATTTCCCTTTGATGAACCCATGCTGACTACTCCTGACAATCTTCTTTTTCTCCACATGCTTGGAGATGACGTCCAGAATAAGTTGTTCCATCATCTTTCCAGGGATGGAGGTGAGGCTGACTGGCTTGTAGTTTCCTGGGTTGTCCTTCTTGCTCTTTTAAAAGACTTGGTCTTCTTCCAGTCCTCAGACACCTCTCCTGTTCTCCACAACCTTTCAAAGATGATGGAGAGTGGCTTAACAATAACATCTGGCAGCTTTCTCAGCACTTGTGGATGCATCCCGTTGAGGCCCATGGATTTGTGAATGTCCACTTTGCCTAAACAATCTCTCACCTGGTCCTCCTCAACCAAGGGAAAGTCTTCCTTTCACTAGACTTTCTATCCAGTCTCTAGGGTCTGGGATGCCTGAGGGCCGATCTTAGCAGTAAAGAAGGAAGGGAAGAAGACATTCAGTAACTCTGCTTTCTCTGCATCCTCCGTCGCCAGGGCACCCACCTCACTCAGCAGCGGGCCTGTATTTTCCCTAACCTTGCTTTTGCTGGTTACACACTCGAAGAAGCCCTTCTTGTTGTCTTTGACATCCCTGGCCAGATTTAATTCCAAGTGGACTTTGGTCAGTCAAAGCATACCAAATTATCTCAAGAGTAGATGTATAGAGGTGCTACATCTAGGAGCAGGTTACAATGTTCTCATTAAAAAATGATGAAAAATTCAATCTCTTTTTACTATAAATGTTAACATAAGCCATTAAGCTATAGATAATTAATTCTGAGTAAAGCAAAGATAAGAAATGTATTGACTGGCATGGGAAATAGAACGTTAGTCAATTTTGGGAAGAGGAAAATCCCACAAAAATATGATATACGTGGCAACTTTTTTTCATAGAATACTGCTTGTTTGCTATCACTATGTTTCATCACATGCATGGCTGGTTCTTACGGCAGGGTCTATTTCTGCTTCCTCAGAGAGGTGAGGTTGTTGCCATCCTTCTACTCCTGAAGCACAAGGACTGGTTCACAGAATCATAGAACTGCGTGGGTTGGAAGGGACCTTAAATACCATCTAGTTCTAGCCCCACTAGACCAGATTGCTCAAAGCCCCATTCAACCTGGCCTTGGACACTTCCAGGGAGGGGGCATCCACAACTTCTCTGGGCAACTTCTTCCAATGCCTCATCACCCTCACAGTAAATAACTTCTTCCTAATATCTAATCAGTCACGTTTCTTTTGATGCAGACCAAGATACAGTAGTTGGCTTTCTGGGCTGTGAGTGCACACTGTCAGGTCATATTCAGTTTTTCGTCCACCAGTACCCTCGAGTCCTCATCAGGCCTGCTCTCAATCCACTTATCACCTATCCTGTATCCATGTTTAGGATTGCCTCAACCCAGGTGCAGGACCTTACACTTGGCCTTGTTGATCTTCATGAGGTTCGCGCAGGCACACATGTCAAGCCTGTCAAGGTCCCTCTGGATGGCATCCCTTACCTCTACACTGCCAAACACATCACTTAGCTTGGTGTCATCTGCAAACTTGCTGAGAGTGCACACAATCTCAATGTCTGTGTCCCTGTCAAAGATGTTAAATAATACTGGTCCCAGTACAGACCCCTGAGGAAAATCACTCATCACTGATCCCTACCCAGACATCAAGCTGTTGACCACAACTCTTTGAGTATGATCATCCAGGCAATTCCTTATCCACTGAGTGTTCCACCTGTCAGATCCATGTCTCTCCATTTTAGTGATAAGGATCTTGTGCAGGGCAGTATCAAATGCTTTGCACAAGTCCAGGCAGATGATGTCAGTTGCTCTGCTCTCATCCACCAATGCTGTAACCTCATAATAGAAGGCCATCACATTTGTCAGGCATGATTTGCCCTTAGTGAAGTCATGCTGACTGTTACCAACCACCTCTCTGTTTTCCATATGCCTACTTTCCAGAAGATTCTGCTCTATAATCTTGCCAGGCACAGAGGTGAGACTGACTGGCCTGTAGTTCTCCAGGTCTTCCTCTTTTCTCTTTATAAAAACGGGGGCTCTTGTTCCCCCTTTCCAGTCACTGGGACTTCACCAGTGTGCTGTGACTTTTCAGATATGATGGATAGTGGTTTAGCAACTTCATCTGCCAGTTCCCTCAGGATCCTTGGATGCATCTCATCAGGTCCCATGGATTATGACATGGTCGGTGATGGAGAAGACAAGGAAACACTCCATATTGTTCCCCTTGAGTTTAGTTGTTTACACAGGTATAAATTGAGTGCAAGATGCTACCATTGATAATTTTCTATCAATTTTGCATTAGCTTTTTAATGATACATGAGAGTCAAGGAATTAATGAATTTGTGCTTCTGGTTCTTTCTCTTATATCTGCAGGACTGTAGACAAGCTTACTTTTATTTAAGCACATTTCTAAGATAGCTTTATCTGGTTTTGCTTCTGATACTAGACCATCTACTTTTCCTTTTTTTTCAGTCTTTCCCTCCAAGACCAATAACATTCTTTTTAAGAACATTTCATTTTTTTCCTTCTGCTTTTTATTTTCTGACCCTGCCTCTTAACTACCCATTTGACTTAGAGTAGACCTGCTTTGTTTCACTTTCTTGCATGTTGGGCATTTTTGGGAAAGGACGCAGGGAGAAGCAGCCTACTTGTCTGCTGTGTTGCTAAAGCCTTGCTACTTCAACAAGGCTTCTTTGCGTGGCAGAGTGTTCAGCGCACAGACATGACGCTGCACTCGCCTGATAACCATGCTTGTGTATCTCCTGCCGATGTGCATAAAGAAGTGGGAAGATCTTTATTCCTTTATTTCTGTATTTTTATTCCTTAGAGTTTCTCCTTCAGTCCTTAGTATTTTCTTTCCACTTCTGCTACTCTTGTGCCTTCTTCCCTTTGATGTGTGCTTTTCCTTGTTCTTTTCTCTTTCTATTCCTTTCCTTCCACAAGTCCTTCATCTCAGTTTGGTTAACCCTTCACTCCGCTCACCATGACCAGCAACAGAGAGATGAGTTCAAAATAAAGATTGCATCCTAACTGGTCTGCACACAGAACTTTCCACAAGGAACACAGTGTTTTGAAGCAGTGAGCTGCTTATGGCTGGGATTATAACAAAGTAAGGGATAGACTAGGAAACAGCTACAGATCCCAGCTCTCAGTGAAACAATGGGCTGCCACTAGCTGATCATGGAGAAAAGTGTAGTAAGCATTCCTGAGGAATAACGAGTAGGCTTATTCCTGTTGCAGGTAAATGGATACCTTCTCATTTCACAGATTAGAGCACTGGAATCAGATTTACTGAAACTGATGGTTTATTAGGAGCTCTTTGGAAAATACGGACGTAACATTGAAAGTATTCCCATACTCCAGCTAACAACTCTGGTCAAATGGGAAGCATGTGACTTAGGGCTTAATTAGTCTCAGAACACATTAGGAACCATTTTGCAAGGCCAAAAAAAAAAAGCTTACAGGCAGCACAGCTCAGCAGAGCATAGCAGAATCTAAAAGCTAGACTTCTGAAAGTTTGCATCATTAATTCTAGCTCAGAGAGTTCAAACATTTACATCTAGGACCAGTTTTGCAAACAATGTGCAAGTGTCTCGACAACATTATTTCTTACCAAAAAATGTGCTGACACGGAGCATGGTGGAAACTCAAATTATTAATGTCTTTGCAGGTCTGGAGCCAAGAATTGTAACCAGATGGGATGTTCAAAAATATGCAAGAAAAGCCTATGACTTAGGAATTCGTTACATTGGAGGTTGCTGTGGATTTGAGCCATATCACATCCGAGCAATAGCTGAGGAGCTGGGTCCTGAAAGAGGATTTTTGCCAGAAGCTTCTGAGAAACATGGTAGCTGGGGTGATAGCCTGAGCATGCATACCAAACCCTGGGTCAGGGCAAGGTATGTACATCTGAACTGGAAAGCATACCAACATACTCCATGCAAAGGGTTATATTGGTCCATGCAAGATACTGGCTTAACTGATATGGAGGTCTAAATACCACTGTAAACATTCCATGTCTTAATGATTTTGCATAATTAAATCTGATCTAGGAGCAGGGAAAGGAGTGAAGTGGCAGTAAGAGAGCTCCAGAAATTCTCATCCCTCTTTAAAATGATGATTTGGTCTGAATTAACATGAAAGTAATTCATGAAAGATCAAAAACTGCCAAGAGTGCTGTAAAACAGCTCCTAATGATGAGTGCCTTAAAGTGTTGCTTTCAAGGATGGAAAGATACTTTTTAGGGATGTAGCATTTCATTGCCTGTGTTCATTTATACTTCTGTACTCAAATACAAAGTTGGTATGTGCAAGTTACTAACAGATGACCCTTTGCAATGGTGATTTAAGCCACTTTTCCTTTAGTATTGTGAGGTGCTGGAAAACACCCTACATTTCCTCTTCTTTCTTTAGGGCAAGAAAAGAATACTGGGAGAATCTGAAACCTGCTTCAGGGAGGCCATATTGTCCCTCCATGTCAAAGCCAGATGGCTGGGGAGTGACCAAGGGAGCCAGGGAGCTGATGCAACAGAAAGAAGCAACAACTGAACAACAGCTGAAGGAGCTCTTCCAGAAACAAAAGTTCTAATCCACTGTATTTGCGTAAATGTGAGAATGATTTATCTACAGAACATCACATGATTCATGAGAAAATCTGTGAAGATGAGTTCCCTGTTGATTTATCAGTTAACATGTAATGAAGGAGACAAAATGCAGAAAGCATGTGATTATGGGTTAAATATGTCAAGCTTTGGAAATAAAATCTATCTTTGACAAATAGTTTAGAGAATACACAGTCAGGATAAAGTTTGAGTCTCATAATAACTGAGCTTGAGTTAGCTAGGTGTCATTAAGTGGTTAGACACAGAAAGACATGGAAAGTAATAACTGGCTCAAGTCGCCTGTGAAAAGAGAAAAAGCCATCTATAAATACAGTATCAATGGACTTTCACTCCTGAGTTTGTTTTCAGTTGGGGATTTGTTCAGGGCCACTTCAGGGCCACACAAGCTGTCCATGCTTCAGACACACAGTTATCTATAGTCACTTTCTTGACTTTAGTAGAATAAAAGTAGACTGGAAAATACATTTTTATAATTGGAATCAAAAGATAAGGAGAATGAGAAAGGAGAATGAGGAATTTCCTATATGCAGGAGAAAGGTGCAGAGAACTTTTAGGAAAGAAAAATGACAGGTAAATAACTCACTGCTTTTATCTCAAGGTATGATGTACAGAAGATTTACTCCTCTGGAGACCAAAAGGCTTAAGAGATTATTCTGAAATTTCAAAATTCAAATAAATTAAAAGTAATATGATGGAATAGTATTGTATTTTCCTCGCACCCTAAATCATGAAAGCTCAAACTGAAAAACTTACCTTGAGTAAACAACTATTTTCAAACAATTCAGCTGATTCCTGGATATCTCATTGGAAACACTTGCTTATCTCAAAATAGCACTTAAAAACTGCCACTTCCTAAGATATAACTCCTGTTTATCAGAATAGTAGAATATTTCATTATAATTTTTAAGCTGACTGATTCATTCTAGATTCCTAGCTGTAAGAAGACATGAAAAACCCTGTTAGGAAATAGATCAATCCACCCAAGTTAAGAAAACTCATGGACATTTGTACACTGAATTTCTTGAAAGAGGTTTTCTTAGGAAGGGTATCACTACACTTGGAATCCATAAAGGACATATTTCCATAGTTTATTTTTGTGAAATACCACACAACTTAGATTTCTCTCTAGAACCTCATTCCCACCTATTCTACATTAAAGCCACTACCTTTATGAAAATATAATTCCCAAACTTAGTGTTGAAAGCTTTTGTTGGACTACTTTTTATGCAGGAGGTTATTTCATTATTTCTATCCATGTTGGTATTCTGCAGTTCAGGAAGCATTTCAATATGCAACACTTCAACGAGAATTTTCAGGTATCCTTTTCAGACCATTATTGCACACAGGTTTTAGAAAAATCCATCTGCCTTCACCAAGCTTATAACAGATTGAAATAATTACTAGATGGAAATTTTGCCTGAAAGCCAAGAGTAGAAAAATCAAAAAAGTGGATATTTTAAAATGTAGATTATTTGGAAAGCATCCATATAAGTATATATGCTCTACATTAAATTTCTTTCCTTCCTAAACCCTTCTGGATGTTTCCCCTGCAGAAAATGGAATAAGGCCAAATCTGTAAAACAAGAAGGCCAAATCTTTGATCACCACTGAAATGCACACAGCGTTAAAGACATATGCATGATGAAGTGGTTTAAATTACAAGATACAATAGCTAAATAAGTGTTTTGAAAAATCAATACCAGTTTAGAGACTTCCTGGGGCAAACAATGCAGCTTTAGCATCACACTTTGTATAAGCAGCTGAACTAATTCTTTTTCAAATTGTCCAGACATGCAAAAATGTGTATTGATGTGAATGAGTTCACCTTACAACACAGAATACTGAAAAACCATGGTATGTAAGAAGATGATAAAATATTATTCTCAGCATTTATTTTTAGAAACTCAATTTAAAAGGAATAAATTTTAACAGACACAATTACAAGAAATACTTAGAAGGCTATTTCAAGCCATTCAAAATGAAAGCTGACCCAAGGGGGATGCTATATAATCCGTGTTTGGTTCATATCACAGGCTGGGTTTAGAAAGGAATTGAAAGTGGGATGAAAACAAGTTGACAAAGTGCTTTATTGATCACTACAGAACCCCAAACTATCAAAAACTCCCATGAAACCCAACCCACACCCCTCTCAAAAATCAAAAAAATCCCTGAGCAGCAAAGCCAACAAAGCTTTATTTCCCATTTCTTTCTGTGTAACATCTTAGTGAGGGGTAAGGGAACTGTTAGATTTGTTAAAGCTTTCTAATGGTTCATTACATGACTTTTTAAGAAACTAAGACAGGCTGACAGCACAGTCTTAGGAATTTGTTGTGTTAGAAAGCCTGTCTGAAAACTTAGATAGGAAGTGAAAGGGGCTTCAGAAGGTCAATTCCTGTGTTTAGTACCCTAGGGCAGGATCAGCTAGCTATTCATAGGAGAAGACATTTGTTAACCTTTTTGGAAACACACCTAATGAGGACCTTCCATGCCAACCCCAGGCAGTCTGGTTAGTTCACTCTTCTTAGGAAGTTCTTCCTAATTTGAATATTCATTGATAGAATTTAAATCCATTACCCAGATTATTACAGACATGAAGAATTTATTCCCTTTGTCTTTGCTGAAGTCTTTAAAAAACATTCATTTGAAAATACATATACATCCCTTGTTTCTCTCTCAGTTGAACAGAGCCTGTTCATTGATTCTTTCCCTGTGGCCTCTGAGTCTGTGATTCACCATAAATCCAGAGATAACCTTCATCAGATCTTTTCCCAGAGCTTCCTACCTCTGTGGTTTGTGGGGATTTTTTTTGTTTGTTGTTGTTTGGTTGCTTGTTTTGTTTTGTTTTGAACCTGGAAGCAAAAGTGAAGTGATCTGAACTTTGAAATTCAGATCCAGAAGAGAAAATCCAAAATCTCTTATATCAAAAGAATAAACCTTTACTCATGAAGCTGAATGTCAGGACAAGAGAGATGTGAACAAATCATAAACTTCACAAACTACAAGCTCTCTGTGCTGCACATGAGAAGATGGCTCTATTTTCAGTCAGCTCTGAAGTCTTCCAAAACCTCATGCAAAAAGGGCCTAAAAACCTGCTGTTTCATGGTCAGGTGTTGGCCTGATTTATCTGTAAATTGCAGGAAAGCAAGGAGTGTTTTTTGTGAAGAAGGAAATTTTGGAATAAGGTACAAAATCACAGAAAACCCAAGGGCTTTTCCCTGCTCTTTTTGAAAAGAGTTTCCTAAGTATGATACCAAATGGGAAATCTCCATGTATCATAATTTTTTTCCTAAAGCAGTTTGTAGCTCATGCCTTGTTTTTCACCTATGTATACAAACACAGTGGCAGATTCAGGGACATTTTTTAACCTAAGCATTAAAATAAGTGGATTAATGTATCTGTCTTGTTCTACTCTACTGACTTTATAAAATATCAAATATAAACTAATCTTATTTCATCCTGCAGTGAATTAAAATAAGTATAAACACCATTGAAATAGCACGGGCAGAATATTATAATAGTATCTATTATTTCAGCATCTTGCTTTATTGCAAAAATTCTTCATTACTTTTTCTTTATGTTCCACTTTATTGAGAGAGATGGCATCTGGCTCAAGTTTTATATAAGATATCAATCTACAGTATCTAGAATTTCATGGAATTATGATACTAAATTGGGTCAACAGTGTATGTCTCTGTATATACACAACTCATGAAACAGAGAGCAATCAATTATGTCCCAGCTTTAGGAACATGAAGATGGACTTTAAATGCATTTAACTTCATCTAGGAGCTTCTGTGTCCAGTAAAGTTGTAAATCTGAAAAGAAAAGCAAATTTGGGTACCAGGGCTTGATGCAATCACAGTGGAGGGTAGTTGCTAAGAAATTAATTTCAAAGCAGATTGAATAAATGTATGTTTGGAATAGGGAGAAGAAGCATGATTCTATCTCATTACTAATAAAGCAACAGCAAATATGCATTTATCAAAAAGTGCTTTACAAGCATTACCAGTTATCAGTGGGTGGTGCAAGAGTATTTTGTAACATTCATTTGCAAACATTTGCATGTCTTCATTTCAGTGCAACTGAAGAAAGAGATTAAGTGACAACTGAAACACAGAAGGGAGGGAAATGGTCAAAACCAAATAAGCCCTGCTTTGCAATTTACCTGCTCACAAATCAAGAGGGCTAGAAAGAAACCAAACCTGTTCAGCCCGCCACACTAATCTGTGCCTTTTGGCAGACAGGGTAGCAAGATTTATAACAGATGTTATGCAAAATCTCTTGATCAATTTTTATTTCTAATCAAGCGGGAGAAAAAAAAAGAAAAATGAAAAAAAAAAAAAAAAGAAGAAGTAGGGCAGCTCCACCCAAATAAAAAAAAGGAATAAAAAGACTGTACTGTTCTTTGCTTCAAGCAGCAGTGTTCTTCTGCCACACTTGGAAGTATTTTCCTGTAAAAGGAAAGGCTTGTATGCAGGAAAGTTTGCATGTTCTATTCAATTATGTCAGCTGGCTTGCTGAAAGATCATGCTGGCTCTTCTGAAAAATCTTTCTGTAAAAAGACGTTTCTAAGTAACATCACAGTACTACAGCTTTATGGAAAATCATAATGAAAATGTCCTATTAATGAAAAAGCTTTTTAAAAATCTCGTTTTTCACTATGTAATTTATGCTCAGGCTTTTTATGTATGATGAAATCTCATCAAATTATACTTTAAATACACAGGCTCATAGCAATATGTGCAAATACTGCCTCCTGGAGACTATTTGTATGGCTACAGGATACGGCAAGATGGAACCTCAAATAGCTTCTCAGGTTCATATACAAAGACAGAAATCAGAAGAGCAATTAATATCTATTTAATTTCAGAACGGGCTTAATTACACCTGTGTTTGTTACTTAACAAGGAAGTGTTTTATTTACAAGAACTGTCAAGGCTAATTAAGTCTCCAGTTGTGCAACTTTTCAGTTTTATTTTACTGTCAAAATAAAAGGGCTGGACTGAAGTTTTTCTTTGAATATGGCCAGGTTATCTCTTATTTTAAAAAATCACAGAGCGTACAATGTAGACAAATAGATTTTCCATCACAAGGCACAGGGCAATGGAGAACAAAATTCGGAAGGTAGTTAACAAATGGAAAACTTAAAATATATCTAAATGCTACCTTCTCATTGCCTCTCATTGTTAGAATGTAAATTTCCAAAGTTTAATTCTTAGTAGTTCAGAAATTTAACTACATGTCATTAAATATGCCTACTTGTGTGTTTGTCCTACACAGTGAGTAACACAGAGGCAAAGAGACACTATGTGTAATATTAAATGCCATACAACACTTCATCCACTACACAGTAGGGCAGAATTTAGCTGATCTGACAGGCATGCATGGCTGCATCCACTGTGGCCACTGCTTTCTGCAGGGCTACACCTTGCCAGGTTTCTGTCTGATATCCTGACATGACTGTCCCGTAATTGTCTTGGCTTCAACTGGGATAGAGTTAATTTTCACAGGAAGCTGGAAGGGGACACAGCCAGGACAGCTGACCCAAACTAGCCAAAGGGATATTCCATGCCATGTGATGTCATGCTCAGTACATAACTACGGGAGCTGGCCAAGGATGGGGATTGCTGCCTGGGAGTGGGATGGACATTGGTTTCCATGTGGGTGAGTGACTGCATTGTGTATCTCTCATTTTGTATATTCCTGCAACTTACAAATAAGAAGAGAATTTATAACTTTTGGAAGGAGGTGCAGTCTACTCAAGAGGAATACAAAAATGCCATGAACTTAAGCAGGGAGAAAATTAAAAGGGCCAAACCTCAACTAGATCTGAGCCTGGCTTTTGCTGTAAAAGGCAACAAGAAATGTTTATATAAAATATATCAGCAACAAAAGGAAGGCTAAGAAGAATCTTCATCCCCTGATGGATGTGGGGGGAGACATAGTGACAGAAGATGAGGGAAAGGCTGAGGTACTAAATGCCTTCTTTGCCTCAGTCTTTAATAGTCAGAACAGTTGTACTCCAGGTACCCATCCCCCTGAGCTGGAAGACAGACAGGGATGTGAAACAGAATGAAGCCCCAGTAATCCAAGGGAAAACGGATAACAACCTGCTACACAAGTCTATGGGGTGAGATGGGATACATCCAAGTGTGCTGAGGGAGCTGGCAGAGGTGATCACTAAGCCACTTTCCATTATCTATCAGCAATCCTGGCTAACTGGCAAGCTCCCCGTTGACTGGAAGTTGGCAAATGGGACACCCATCTACAGGATGGGCCAGAAGGACGATCCCGGGAACTACAGACCTGTCAGTCTAACCTTGGCGCTGGGGAAGGTCATGGAGCAGATCACTTTGAGTGACCTCACATGGCAGTTACAAGAAAAACAAATGATCAGGCCTAGTCAACATGGATTTATGAAAGGCAGGTCCTGTTTGACCAATCTGATCTCCTTCTATGACAAGATGACCAACCTAGTTGATGAGGGAAAGGCTGTGGATATTGTGTACTTAGACTTCAAGTAAAGCCTTTGACACTGTATCCCACAGCATTCTCCTGGAGAAGCTGGCTGCTCATGGCCTGGATGGGTGCACTCTTCGACGGATAAAGAACTGGCTGGATGGCTGAGCCCAAACAGTTGTGGTGAGTGGAGCCAAATCTAGTTGGCAGCCAGTCACAAGTGGTGTTCCCCGGGGCTCAGTGTTGAGGCCAGTTCTGTTTAGTCTCTTTATTAATGATCTAGATGAGGGGATTGAGTGCACCCTCAGTAACTTTGCGGATGACATCAAATTGGTGGGAGTGTTGAACTGCTGGAGGGCAGGAAGGCCATACAGAGGGATCTGGACTGGCTGGATTGTTGGGCTGAGTCCAATTGCACGATGTCTAACAAGGCCAAGTGCCGGGTCCTGCTCCTGGGTCACAACAACCCCAGGCAGCACTACAGGTTGGGGAAGAGTGGCTGGAAAGCTGCCTGGCAGAAAAGGATCTGGGGGTGTTGATAGACAGTGACTGAACATGAGCCAGCAGTGTGCCCAGGTGGCCAAAAAGGCCAACTTCACCCTGGCTTGTATCAGGAATAGTGTGGCCAGCAGGACCAGAGTAGTGATCCTGCTCCTGTACTCAGCACTGGTGAGGCTGCACCATGAACACTGTGTTCAGTTTCGGGCCACTCATCGTAAGAAAGACATTGAGGTGCTGGAGATTGTGCAGAGGAGGGTGATGAAGCTGGTAGGGGGCCCGGAGCCCAAGTCTGATGAGGAGCGGTTCAGGGAGCTGGGGCTGTTCAGACTGGAGAAAAGGAGGCTGAAGAGAGACCTTATTGCTGTCTGCAACTACCTGAAAGGAGGTTGTAGAATGGAGGTCATTGGTCTCTTCTTCCAAGTAGCAAGTGATAGGACAAGAGGAAATGGTCTCAAGTTGTGCCAGGGGAGGTTTAGACTGAATATGAGGAAAAACTTCTTCATGGAAAGGGCTGTCATGCATTGGAACAGGCTGCCCAGGGAAGTGGTAGAGTCACCAATCCTGGAGTTGTTTAAAAGGCGTATAGGTGAGGTTTTTACAGACATGGTTTAGTGCTAGAGTTGGGTTATGACTGGACTCAATGACCCAGAGGGTCTCTTCCAACCAAGATGATTCTATGGTTCTTTTATTGTTACTGTTGTTGTTGTTGTTGTTATTGTTTATATCTTTCCTTTTGCTGTCCTGTTAAACTGTTTTTATCCAAACCCACAAGTTTTACCTTTTTTTTTTTCCTTTTTTTTTTCTTTTTTTTTTTTTTCTGATTCTCCTTGGCAACCAGGGCTGGGAGGGGGAAGAGTGAGTGACTGGCTGTGTAGTACTTAGCTGCTATCTGGGGCTAAACCACAACATGTAGCCACTGCTTTCTGCAGGGCTAGTCCTGGCCAGGCTTTTGTTTGCTATCCTTTCAAGACTGCCCCATAACTGAAGAGCAAATTGAGGCTATATCCTTTAAACTTCCTACTGCCTTCAATGATGCTTTTATTCATACGAGAATTCTTGTCTCAGGAAAATCATTGTTATTCCACCCGACTTTCATACTGCTACACCTATGTTTAATGTGACTGGTTCTGCTGGTTCTGCTAGGCTGACAGCACTCTTAAAGTTAATTAGTGTTCGCATCATTGACATGAAAGATTATTTGCTTTTTGGGGGGAAGCTGAGGCTGTATGTGCTCCACTCTGTTCACACTGATACAGCAGCACAAAAGGACAGAAACTGGATTAGCTGTGTGTGCTTGGAAATCAAGCAATCCTTCGGTGGCATAAAGATGATGTGTCTGACTCTTACACACCAGGTTCTTCCCATATGTGGGAATATGGAACATCACAAAGGTGTAAAAGCATGACCAGGACAGCTGACACTATTTAGAGTACCTTGAGGTGTTACTAAAAAGCTGCGCCAGGAAGTTGTCCTCAGCTGGGAACAGAAAGGAGATAGGAGTAGGTCCAAATGGTAACTGCCGGCACTTTTCAAATTGTATGCAGAAAATTGTTTGGCCAAACAAGGATCTGGCCCTTGGTTCAAAGCTTCATGCATAAGCCATGCAGAAATCCTCTGTAAACCCGATTAGCTTTGCTGTTTTCACTAATACATGCAGAAAATCATGGAGCTAAATCAGTATTCCCTTAGGTTATCAGTGGTCAGGCATGTCACACAGGTGAGCATTCAATGCTGACAGACCAAAGCGCTTCACTGCAGACCTCTGGGCAGGGGTGCTGCCCTGCACAAGCAGTCACACAGGGTAGGCAGCTGCAGCAGGGGCACTAGAATTAAGGACAGATTGCCGTCACTATTAGGTTTGTCTTTACTGTTCATGGCTCAATTTAATAGTCTAGCTAGAACAGGATCCATTTTACTAGAGTGTCTAGTTAATAAACAGTTATTTATCAGAAGCATAAAGAGATTATGAGTAACATAGCCTGTTCCATTACTCAGCTAGCTAGTTGCAGCTAATAAATCAAATGTCTTCTCCTTCTTTTGTTCTAATATCCTGGCCTCATTTCTAAAAGCAGTGCCTAAATATGTATTGTGCATGTGATAGACTTAGTTATGAATCCAGTCCTATGGGCACTCTACTGAAAAAAAAGGTGCTTTGCAGTCACAACTGGTAGGACATTCTTCATTTTTTTTCTGCTTATACAGAACACGTACATCAAGCTTCCACAAACCAGCAAAAATCACATTCAGTTACAGGAGCAAACAGTGACATTTTTATTATAATCTTCAGTGACCTGATGCATGGAATGCATTAAAATAACAATATGGGTGATATTCACAGCTCAAAATTTCTTTACATATGAGGCAGTAATATCTTCCATGTGAAAACCTGCTGCCCCTCAGCGGTTTCTAGAGGAAACAACAGAACAATGCCATCAATTGCTCAGAACAATAAAGAATTGTATAGAATCCAGTGGGTTTGGTTAATAACTAAATTAGCAGTTAATTATTACAGTTAATTATTTGGTTAATAACTAAATAACAGCACAACGTCAAGGAATAGTTCATAAACAGTGAACCAATGATGATGCCAACTTGGTCTACTTGTTTCCTGAGCCTTCTACATGCACCTTGTTCCATCCAAACGTTTGTTTTCATTCCCCATAGGGTGACAACAAACTTTGTGTTAGATGGTAGCTATAAGTCATAGTGGACCCTAGAAATGGCAAGGAGTGAGATGCTATAGTAAAGAAATACTGAAATTCTTCAGAAACTGGCCCTAATGTTCAGAAGCATTCAGTGTTTGCATCTACAGATGGAGACAATGTGACTTGCAAGCAGTTTGCCTGATCAAAACAAAATTCTTCACTGAGTAAAGAAAATATGACTGGGATTCCTCTTCTGATATAACATCTAGTCTTCGCAACCACTAAGAGCATGAATAAACAACAAGGACGTAGCAGAAGGTTATGGTAATGAAAGTGCAATTCATCTGAAGAAGCTTATATAATTGGATTACATTTATATAACCTCCTGTCTTGCAATATCTCGGTGCTTCATAGTCTTTTAAAGTGTTTAATTTCACAGGAATCTGGTGAGGTAAATAACTACTGGCCATCTATTTTGCAGCTGGGAAACCAAAGCAAAAGAATGAACAGGGGCTGCATTCAGACTGGTTCATACGAGTTAGCTTCACTATCATAAATACCTCCTCCACTGATGCCACAGAGAACCCAGGTCTTCCTGTCTTGTATAAACTTCTGAATTGCTGAGTGGCACTCTTAAACCTAGATGCCACAGCAGTTGTGAAAACAAAGGCTTGTACTGATGGGAAGTAGTCTGAATATGGCCTTAAAGAGCTTGTCCATGATCACGCTGAGTTTGAAGTAAAACAGAAAGTTGATGCTGGATGCTTCCCAAGTCCTGTAGGTCAGGCATGAAAAATGTGGAGAAAGCAGGATTTCTGAAAGTAATCCTTTAACGTAATAGCAGTTTTAGGTGAGCCACAGGAAAGCTCAGTCCTGTAAACTGGGTTCATAAGGTCCCGTAGGAGCTTTCTGGCAGGTGTTCACAAACCCACATTGCCCTGGGATTTGCTTCTTCCAACAGCCTGTTAGCTCCCTCTGCTCTCCGTGACTACTTTTTCTTTTTTTTTTTTCCATTTAAGAGACCAAGAGCCTCATTTTCAATTCAACTGAAAATGATTATAATTGATGTGAATTATGCAAAGCCTTTTGTCGCATTTTCCATTCTGGCTTGTTCAAAGCCCTGGATCTGAAACGCCACTCTGTACTGCAGTTCCAGGTCTGAATCTGCAGAGCAATCCCATTTCTAGTTTCAGAAATCTTTGTCTGGTTGAACATATCAGTAATTATGATTTGTATGAATATAAGTCCCTACATTTAAATTTAGTTAGTGGATGAATACCATCAGATTAAACTGTCCTTTAGTAAGTCCTTTGCAATCCATAAATAACTCTGCTGAGAGCATAACAATGGCCCTTTGTGTTATTGCGCAGTGGAGCCAAAAATGTTCTCGAAGCAAAGTTTGTTTTCAGTATAATTACATACAGCTCATACATGAAACAGCTTGTTGTGCCGTAGCCAAATATGTAGTTCTTTAGATTCTACAAACATCTTCATCTATCTATATTAACAACAGTAACAAATGCATGGTAAGACCATTTATATTTCACTGGTTCTTTTCTTTTATTCTATTTGAAATATTACTTCTTGTCTGAGGACACAGTCCTGCAAGAAACTTACTGCTGGCATAAACATCTGCCTGTACAAATGGCCTTGCAGCACTGGGAGTTCAGTCAGTGAACTCAGGACTCTTCTGTTATCTTTTGGGATAGTGCCTGTTACTGATCCTGACTGGAGACTTAAAAATCTGCAGAAAATCTAGCAAATAAAGACTTTTTTTTCTTATGTTGGGTATGCTGAGAACAGGAGAATGCATTCAGACCTCCCAGTGAAAGCTTAGATGCCTAAGGTTTTATTTTAGAAAACTGAATATATCCCCAGCCACCTCTATCAGCTGAACCATCCTGTCAAGATGGTATGTTTGGAGACTTCTCAGCAACTAAATAATCATTCTGCACTTGAAATAATGGAAACAATTTTGGATCCCCCAATGTTGATGGGAAAACCAGATAACACTCCCTACAAGAAAGTACAATAATTCAGCTAGGAAATTTTGTTCCTTAGTAATTTGTCCTCACATCTCAGCATCCTTCCATTCCAGATGCTGATAGTATCCTAATTCTCCATTGTGTTCTTTCTTGTATTTCAGCATTTAATACCTTTCTTTTTGAGAGGACTAGTGGAAAAGTAAATTATGATAAACCACAATGCCGTCTCATTCCTCAGTAGCATATGTTTCTCTGCCACTACAACATCTGGGTTTGTATGGTTCCAGGAAGAAACACCTTTTACAAAAACAATTGTCCCTGTATAGAAATCCATAGTCAGTAAAGGGGTGCTATAGCCACTCTATCATCTTCATCCTTACTACTAGTGAAAGGACAAAAGGGATGTGATAGCTATGCCACAGTAAGATGTGGAACAGACCAAAGGACAACTGGTAGCTAAAATACTTCAGAAAAATACAAATGCTGCTCTTCTCTGTTCGGGGTGGATCACATTCCTGAAGCCCTCAGATCAAAGTAGCCAAGATTTGTGCAGAACACAGTTTACTTTGCTAAGAAAGCATGAATCAGATGCCACCATTGGAAAATGTCTCTTACTGTTGGGAAAAATCCCTTTTCATCTCAGTTTCTGATTTTTTTTTTCTTTCCCAAGAAGCAAAAGACAGTTCTGATCCTGACACAGCCTACACAATTGGAACAGTATTTAGCTACCAACAGGCTGAGAACTGCATCATCAGAGATTCACAGTCCTTTGTTTCTTCCCTTTCACTTCCTTGCACAGTCCTGGAAAATAGAAAGTACTCTCGCAAGTATTGCTACATAGTCCAGCACCTAACCAGGGTAGAGCTAATGCTCGAGCACCACCTAGCCCACCTCTGTCAGGAGAAGAGCAGCTTGTAATTACAAAGCAGTGACTATACAGGAGCTCTGCAGTAGGTTACAGTAGTAGCTTTGTCCCCTCCACTTCTATCACCTGCATCTCCTTATGCTCCATGTTCCATACACTCTACTGGTAGCAACAACCGGGAGCAAGGAAGGCATGCAAAACCCTTTTGCATTTCCCCCCCGGCCAAGCAGGCCAGACCAGTCTTGTCCTAAATCACAATCTTTATAAACACAGCCTAGAAATCATAGAATCATGGAATCATTTAGGTTGGGAAAAAAACCTTTAAGATCATTGAGTCCAACTGTTAACCTAATACTGTCAAGTCCACCACTAAACCAACTACCTAAGAACCTAATTTACATGTCTTTTAAACACTTCCATTAAACTCTAGAGATCGCCTGTTTACTACTTTGCAGAAAGGTAAAACTTAAGTTCTATAAAAATAAGTGAATAAGTACATATCATACAAGGTCCTTAACCATGATAGGCAATATTATTGTATGGGAAGTATAACTTCGCCTGTTTCATGGTAAGGAACATCACAAGGGAACAGGTTATTTTACTGGCATAAATTAAATAGAGCCCTTCATCAAAAAGTTAAGGCTTCCTCCAAGAATCAATATGCTTTTTATATTTATTGCTAAATTTCTGGAAATAAAATAATTTAAATGACTGCTTGTCTAAGCAGTTTCAAGCTAGCTAATAAGTTGCACTGACAACAATACATCTTTACCTGAGTGACAGAGAAGATATACCCAGCCGGGAGGAGTGCTCTGCGCTAGGGAAGGAAAACTCTAGATACATTTCAAACATGTGCCACAAAAAAAGGCTGGCAGATATGGGATACAGCAGAGAACCTACAAGACACCCCTTTTAAATTTAAAATTGCAGCAGAAAACAAAATTTTAAAATTAACAAAGGAATTTTGGACTCTTGAAACTTCAAACAATGGGCAGTGGAAACTTGAAGCAATGGACTTCCCTGCCAAAGCAGGACTACCTGTAGCAAACTTCAAGGTAATGCTGCACTTCGGTCTCAACACACCATAATCACCCATGTATCTCTAGAAACTAATAACACACTGGCACTCTGGGCCCTAAATTCTATCTTTAGGCATTATCTGCCTGCACTTCAATGAAAACTTTGGACTTAAATAATGAAAACAAGTATCAAATTCACTAGACACTCAATAGGATAATAAAAACTAGAAAAGATGACCCGAAATTTTTTCTGAGAAGTAACATTAAAATACATGGTATTTAAACAACGCAGTGCTCACTGAAGTGCAATTCCAGAAGTAGAACTAAACCTCTGCGTTTTACTCAGTTTCCTATGACAGAGCCATAAATAATATTCCGTAGTTCTTCATCAACTAAGTTCCCACTGAATGAGTCTTTGATCTGTGGGGAACTGAAGTACTTGGTTGAAGTTGCTGGCATGATAATTATCTTCCACTCAGCCTATTTCAGGAAACAATTTAGAAGGACTCCTTTGTTCAGCAATGGCTAAAATTGCAGCAAGTCAGTCACAGAAGGACTAAGCCACGCTGAGGGTGGGGCAACAGCTGAGCTGTAGGTCCCATGGGTTCTCCCCGAGTGTGGGAAATAGCGCAGATGTAGGGGACTAATCTGAACACAGAGGAGCGTGTATGTGTAGGCATTCTTTTTTTTTTTTTTTAATACATGTTTTCAACAAATAGAACAGTGAAGAGAAGCTCTGCAGATGCACACAAACAAGGCAGCAAAAAACGCAAGACATGATCAGAAAAACAGCGGCAGGAAAACAACCATGAACAAAACTAAAGCAGCTTTTGGGCTGTCTGTGCTGAAAAAGGCTTGGAACCGAGAACAGAGAAGTTTGCTGTTGTTAGTTGAGTTTAAATATACTCAAAGAAATATGCTCAGCCTCTCTAAAAGCCCTGTATTGCATTACAAAATACCTCGCTGCATCTTCATTTTATTCTTTTACGGGAAATATCCTGCAATTCCTTCCAAACTGATGCATTATTCATGCCAAAATGGAGAAACAATATTAAGGTAGAAAATTTGGGAGGCTGTACAGGAAATGGAATTAAAATCTAAAATCAGAAGATTATCTGGAATGTATCTACAACTACTTTAATTTCTGGGGTTTGGGTGTATGCTTTTGAAATTGAAATAAGGAATGCCTTCAACTACTTAATTATGAAAGCTGCACAATGCTATGTTTGTACTTCAAGTCTCTATAAAACTATTGACCAAAAAAAATTTCTAGGCTGGAATTCAGTTTTGATGCAAACGGACCTCCTTACCACCTTTCCTAGCAGCCAGACTGCTACTCCAGCATGCAGACTGATGCCTTAGTCTCGCCTGCTTCCTCCTCGTCTTGCCTGTCTATCAGGAAGCAAACTGAATGCACATGCCGACAGCATTAGTGAGAACAGCAGAAGTTGTTACTGACTGAATTCACTATATTGGAAAAGGAACTGGGAGTTGTAGCTAGAAATCAGTGCCAACTGAAAAAATGAAAGACAATGGAAGTAAAAAGTACGCAGACAAGGGCTGGTTGAAGATGAAGGCACAAAGACTATTGCTTTGATTTTATTTTTTTAATGATTTTTTTGAAGCAAGAAGATAAAAAAATCTTTATGTCTATAATGTATATACTCATGAGCAAAGGAGAAGACAACTTGGAACTTAAAAAATATTATATGGTCAGCATTTTAATTCTATTTTGTCATATACCAAAACCATTTTAAGTCAAGTTATGGTGTTGAAGGAAAATGTAGTAGAGAAAATCTTTCTTTTAATCCAAAAGTGTAATTAAATTTCAATCGGGGCACCCAAAGAGGGCCAAACAACAAGAATACAATTGATGGAATAAGAGAGAATAGAGGAAAACAATAACCAAATTAGGAAGAAAACAAAGGCAGGAAAAGCAGGAGGAAAGAGTGAAACAAACCGCATACCTCTTGCTGCAGTGCTCTGAAACCTTTTCTGTTTCACTATTCTTTCACACTCACTGTGTCCTCCCCAAAGATCTCAGTATTTCACAACTGTAGAGATGCCTCATCATGAAAATGCATTTGCATCACAGCATATCTTGCATTTTTTCAGCCTTCCTTTTTTTTTTACTTGCTTCACACCTCTGTTGTTGACTACAGTTCATTAAAATTATTTAGAGTGCATTTCTGAGCCATCAGTCTGTCTCCCATGAACTCAGCACTGCAGATTCCCACCCAGCAGTTTCCTGTCCCTCTACAGCTGTACCTCCCATTTCCCTGCAGGCCGCAGCTCCTCTCATTGACAGAGTTTGTAGATGGTAAAATGTATTAATGTGGCTAACTTAGAGAAACTACTTCTCTCATGGCAGTGAAAGATCTAATTACAAAACAGTCCTTTGCCCTTATTCTGGCACCAATTAATTACTCCTGGGCACTGATCCCCTTTTGTTTTGTAGGTTGAAGGCACAGTAGCTCCCATTGCCTCTTTGTACTTTACAAGCCACAATATTCTGGCAAAATAAATTTGAAGCTGCTCAGTATTTCACAGGGAAAATGTTTATATTATTTAAAAGATTCCCAAAAATTCATTTCCATAATTAAAAAAAAAAAAGTTTTCCTCTGACCTTTGAGAAGGAAAAGAAAACCCAACCAACCCATTTTCTTTGCACTTCTATCTAATGTCACTGACACAGTTTTTGTTTCCATTCAAAGTAAAGAAGAAATTCGAACAAAATTTTTAAAAGTCTTTGGTTTTCTTCTTTTTTTTTTTTTAATACAAAATCAGCAGGATTACCTGCAAGCCCAAAGGAGTGAAAGGGCTCGGCCTCCTACTGAGCTGAGGGGCACAAAGTCCCCGGTTGTCCAAAGAACAGATGTCCAGCTCAGTTGGTGTGAAGATACACAGTTAATCTGAAATTGTGCTGTAAAGATGGGAACTACTAAGCAGACTGTAGGATGGGAAAAATCATTAAATGTAGGTTAAGAGAACATTTGCTACTGGGTGAAGATAAACAGAGGGCTTGGGATCCCATGTGGAAGCCCAGCCAGAGCAACTGTTTTGAACACGAGGGAACAAAGAAAGGTACAGAGGTCATTTGCTCCTAAAAGAGACACAGCAAAATAAGCATGAAGTAAACTTTCATTTATTTTTTTACAATGAGGGTGGTGAGGTGCTGGAACAGGTTGCCCAAAGAAGCTACGGATGCTCCATCATTTGTAAGTGCTCAAAGTCAGGTTGGATTGGGATTTGGGCAACCTGGTCTAGTGAAAGATGTCTCTGCCATGGCAGAGGGGTTGAATTTGATGATCTTTAGAGGTCCCATCCAACCCTAACCATTCCACAATTGTCTTATAAAATTAGGTTTTCCTCCCAAGGTAAGGAAGAAAATGGTTAATGAGGGCTAGTTGATGTTTGCCATGTATCCATTCCAGCTCAAACAAAAGTGTAATGGTTCTTTAAAGAAAAGTCAGTAACATGGTAAATCATGGTATTTGAAGAGTTATGCATAGCTCTCAAACTATAATAGGAACAGCAGCTCAGATTATCTGATTATCTGATATTCAAAGGCTCGTGCCTTGAGAGAAGCTCAGGCAGGGAAAAGACAGCCGGGAAATATCAGTGTTGAACAGAGGTAGCAGGCTGTAAAAAAGTGTTATCTATACAGGTCAGAAAATATTAAAGCTAGAAAAGTCTGCAGGTACCCATCTAAGAACCACGGAAAGATTGTGTGTCAAACAAGTAGATCCACTGTGACGTCTCTGGGTCTCCTTTCCTCAGTGCTAAGAAACACCCTGACTAGAGCAGTGCCCAGAGGGCTGTGCCCATGATACCACCTCTTCCCCCAGTATCTGTAAATGCATTCTGGCCGTCACATCTTTTCACTTGCGCCCCTTTTCTTCCTCAACATCTTCTTCTTTCTGCTACTCTTCCTATGCTTTCAGCTTACATCTTAGCCACCTAGATAACTCTTTTTTAGCAGCGCTGATTCAAGTCTGAAACAGGCAGAGTAAAGCAAAGCTTTTAAACAGCTCAACGCTTGTAAAAGTCAGATCTTGGAGCCACCATGTGCTATGCTCAGTCTCCTCTAGCAACAATGTTGTAAATTAAAGTCAGGAGCAGAAACAGAAGGTGCATTTTCTAACTTGGCTTTTTTTTTTTTTTTTTCCCCTTTTGTGTGCTTGTCCTGATTTATCATTTAGGAGGCAGATTCAGGCTTTTACCACAATAGTAATAACAGCAGCTCTGGCTCATCATCTTAACTTCTTCTTCATCCAAAAAGAACAGTTATTACTATCTTTAATACCACCTAAAAGGCTGTCAAATACAACAGTTTCTCTTATTATTAAGATACAAAACAAAATCAATAACCACTCCTGAAGCTATGGAGAAAGGAAGTAAGAGATGTGGTTAAAATCTCCCTCAACTGCTTTCCCGGCTGTTTTCTTTTCTTCGTGGCTAATAAAGTATTAAATTCCTGTGTTTGGGCTTTGGTTTGGTTTTTGTTTTGGTTTGGTTTTTTTTTAGATGTGGGTGTTTGTTGAAGGACATTTGGGTGTCTCTGAATAGCCAGACTTTTAACTATTCAGTGTTGCAGAGTGGGTTATATAAATAAATACTTTTGACCCTCCTGACTCATTTGTTCCAGTAAAACAGGCTTAAAGCTTTTAATTAATACAGGATGCCACTATCGTCTCTCCACCCCCCACAAATGACTCTCTAAACACTGTGCCATTGTTTCTTCATTATTTTCTTCTTTCTGCTACTCTTCCTCTTATTGCTTAGCTGCCATTCCTTGGGTTACCTCCTCATCCTTACTGAGTTAGGAGCCTCAACCATCTCTATTTTCCCCAGGAAAGAGCTGCTCTTACCTTGATATCCTTTACTGAAATGAAAGGCAGTCCTTTAAGCTAAAACTCAGAAGCTTTACTTTTTGCTTACATAAACCTGAGAAAACACAGTTCTTCTGATGATGACAAGATGAGGCCTGAGTGCCTTTTTATAGTTCAGATCATTCATATTCTTGCCTTCAAGATTCTGGCTTACAAGCACCGTATAATTTATTACCCCATTGCAGCTTATCTTTCCCTTCTGGCCTCAGCAGCCACTGGAGCATCTCCATTTCTTCCACAGCACCATTCCACACTGTCTTCTGTGTAGTCACTTTCCTTGGGAAGACCCCCTATGCATACCAGGCTTCTAGGCATCTGTCCTCTCCCAATTTATTATTTCCTGCCAATATCTCAGATTCTAGCTAACATAGAGCCAAAGGACTTCACCCAATATTGACACTGCAGAAGGTATCTTATTGGTAGACACAAGGAAACATATTCCCATCTCAAAGAAAATATGGAGGTATAATAGTTTGCCTAACAAGGCTGAGGAATCTCTGTTGTTGGACACATCAGAAAAGGGATGGTAGGGACATTAGGCAGGAATGGCTTACCTGCAGTGGATTGTGTTCTGGGGAAATTATGTTGTGCCTGATCTGTTGAGGTCCTTCCCAGACACAGTTTCTGATTCTGTAATAAAAGTAGCAATATCTGATTCCACCTAAGCCAGGTAAGTCTGAGGTCCTTTCAAGCGGCCACTTAAAAGCTGTGGTCAAATTACACTGAAGCCAGGCTATTGCTAATTGTTTAAAAAAAGAAGGCATGTTGCCATCACCTATGGCCCTATTGCAAGTCGCACTTTTTATACCAGCCTTTTACCAGATGCCTTCCCCTGCTTCTTAGTGCCTGCTCTGACTGCAAACACGTCAACAAAAATAGCTTATGTTAAATATTTGCCATACTACTTGGAATGGAAGATGTTCCTTCCCAGTCAGTTAGACTATTCAGGATAGTAAAGTTAAACACATATATGTTTGTAAAATATTAGTGTAATAACAATGCGGATTTGACAGGCTGTGGAGACTCACATTCAGATAGCTGTAATAAGGAATTACAAATCAACTATGCTGAAGTTATGCTTTTGATGACTGAACTGGCATTGAAACTTCTGCAGTTCTACAAATTAAAACCAGCTTCCTGCAGTAAAAAATATTTTTTCTTGTCGTATAAAATACATTTGGTACCACTCAGAATGATCAGGAAAATTCCAAATACAATTTGTGGAATTAAAATGAAGGGATGCTAAACAAAGGCACCAGATGGAGAGTCTCCTGTTAATAATGAGGTCACCAGTGAAACACCCATTCCCAGAAGGAAATGATCAGTATCTCACTGGAGCAAAGGTAAACTAGAGATGAGGTGACAGAAATTTTTGATTCAAGATGTTGACCTCCTCTGACATATCCAATAAAATGGGAGTACATTCCAGCTGAATTCCGTTAGTTGCAACAGGTGAAGATCTTCAGTAGATGTGTTTCTGTCAGCTGACATATTCAAAACTTTGGCTGAAAATTATCAAAAGACAGGATAGGCTAAAGTCTATCAAGTCTTCCAGAAAGCAGGAAACCACTAAAAATAATGCAGTTGTTAATTACAGAAAAATCAGTGATATTTTAAATAAGCAGAAATAGAATGATTAATGAGTTTTCTGTGTTGGTAAACAAACAAGAAATTACCAAGCAAAAGAAACAGGGCGATCTTTAAGTGCTTGACAAATAGAAAATAACATAATAATTAAGAAAACAAACATTATATTACTCAAAAGGATACTTTAAACAGTGTAAAGGAAAAATAATTGAATTTAACAGCTACTGATAGCATCAATTAACAATATTTAAAGAAGAGCAAGTTTTTCCCCCAACTATATCTGTCTAATAAAAAACATCTCTCCCTTATTTTAAGCGTGGTTAGTATTATATTTTTTATAACTATGGTTATGACAACCTGAATATTTCCAAAAGGAGTCGGCATACAGAATATAGCTTTGATACAATTAAACAGAAAGGATTTTCCACAGTATGATGACAAGAAATTACCAACAGGAACTTGAATAGCAACTCAGAATTCTTTAGGTCTTGCATCAACAGCAAAGGATGTTAAGATTTGTTTGTCATATGATGCAACTCTAGAAATAAAGACTGACTGGAAAAGGTGTCAGCTGGTAATTAATGACACACATGAGAAGAAGTCATTAATAAAAACTATTCCTATGGATGACCAGCTTCTCTGGAAAAGAACACAAGACCACAGCACTAAAGCATATATACAATACCATAATAATTAGTTTGCCTTGTGTATTCTACATCATGCTAAAAGCAAATAGGTGATTGTTAAAATATATTATAATGGTTTATAGTGTCATTAGGTTTCATTTCAGTAATGGAGCACATTTGTTGAACAGATGCTGAAAGTAAACCTTGCTAATATGAGAAGCAGAGCCTGAGCTAGCAACACTGAAGTGCCAGTCTGAGCCCACTGCTGGGTATGCTGCGCCAGCCTGATCTCCTGAGAAAACAAGGCTTACACAATCACCACCCATCAGTCTGTGTCCCTGCCACTCCACACCTGATCATATTTGAACGTGCTGGCCAATTTTTGCACTGAATTGCAAAATAATTCAGATTGGGTAAGTCCAACTGCTGAAGTATCTAAAGGTAAATTATTTTAGCAATGTTGAATCACAAAATGATTCAGATTGGATGAGACCTCAAGAGGTCATCTGGTTCAGCTGGTAAAGTGTCAATGGGTAAATGCATTTTTTACAAGTTTAAAAAGAATCTGCCATTAACATACACATATACTCATATGCTCTGTATCAGCTGACCAACTAAGAAAGACACAAGTATGTGTTTTAACATAGCTTTAGATGAGTCATAACGTATACTGATGTTTACCTAGATGTGTTGGCACCTTGTGGGGGGTGCAGGGTGAGTTAGGACATGGAGTTGAGGATATAGAATATAAATGTGTAAGAAAATAGTTTTGAATATTTCTGTTGCTCATGGAATAAATTGTTTGCCTGAGGCATAAATGTAAGGACTGAAAACAGTAAGACTCATTAAATGGTCAAGAGAATAGCAGCACAAAATCTGACACAAGTAACCTTCTAATTTTTCATTTATGCCTACAATCTATAAAGTAATAATATGGATGTTGTTTCTGTTCCAAAGGGTCCACAATCAGAAGGCGAACTTTTGTGCAAAGAGTATGAGATACAGTCTGACAGCAAAAATATTTATTTCGAAAAATAAAAGCTGTTCTTTTTTACAAGCCTGATTTTCTTTCAGCCCAGCTATTCATCAGCAATCACATCACATCACAGTAATAAAGAATCAGAGAAACAACCACTTTCTACAAATGCTGAACATTATTATTTCTAGCACCACACCCTCTCGCATCCCACATCCTTGAACTTTGTTGCTTCACTGCAGACTGCCTACTTAGGGGCTTGCCAAACAGTAATGCCCAGTGACATTACAGAAAGAAACAAAACTCATCTCCCCTTCATCACTCTCACATAAACTATTAATTCTGTCTCCCTGTGATCTTTCTTGGACTTTGCTATTCTTCAAAATCTGACCATCTGGACTTAAGGAGGGATTTTATCCATCTGCTGGGAGGGATGGAGGCCCCTCAACAAAAGATTTGGACGTCTTTTTACCAGGACTGTTTCCCTTCCTCGATGCTGGCCGTGGGATCACATGGCAATTCAGCTGAAGATGGAACCAGATGAAGATACCATCTGTTTCTCCTGTACTGAGTAACTGGATCAGACTCAAGTATGTAGCAGCTTTGGGTGTAGCTATGTCTACAAAGAGCAGCTGATGCTATCCGGTATTTCTCCAGAACAGTTTAATCAGGATAAGAGCTTCTTTCTCAAGTGAAGCTAAATGTCAGGCCTTCTACTGGGGTGTGTAGAGGAGAACACCTCCAATCTCCTAGATGTAGCGGTGCCATTCTGATATGCTTTTACATGAATGCTCAGGATGAAGGCTTGTCTGTACCATCAGCAGCATTATTGTGACCTTGCACTCCATAAACTGAGTTTGTGCTGTTGTGTGGAGTGCTCCCACAGTGTTCTGGAGAATTTGGTTGCAAGACTCTCTCACTAGTGTGCACTTCTTTACCCAGCAGGCTGCTCTCTGTCTTGTACTGTTTCAAATCTCGCTGGATCCCAAAATGCTGTAACACATATCTGCCAAACTATTGCTGCCATCAGTAGTTATTTCTGCTCAAAAGCTGGTAAGACTTTAAATTTTGCTCTAGCCTGCTGACTTGCAATTTACCAGGAGACAGAATTTCAAAATGCTTAGGAAAATACTCCATGCTTAGTAAATATCATATAAGTCAATATTATTTTTTTTTTTGGTCTGAAGTCTGTTAATACTAGTGTTAGTCTGTCTTGTGTTTTATCTTCTGCCCCAACTGTCCTCTATGTTAGTGTACTCTGTTGCTGTTGTGCCAACCAAAAATGAATTTTCTAAGATGTTGCTCTTCAAAGGCTTTAAGTATGTCTATACTGCAGCAAGAGCTGGGACTGAATCCTGCACAAATATATACAAGGCAACTTTAACATAAGCAGGTTGGGTATTTAGAAGAGTATAGCTGAAATAGCAGGGAGATTACATAGAGGCTGGAGATACACTAGTTTCTGTGGTGACACTAGCAAGTGACTAAAAAGGCACTGGACATCCTTGAGATAGTGAGTGAATAACAAAGAAAATCAGTTAAGTATTCATGGGCTTCCCTGACCTGTATGAATGAAGGGCAGAATGATAAACATTGGAATATTTTGGTGAAAAATAAATTATGACAGTGTTCTTGTGATTTTATAAGTCACAGATAGTTAATTTGATAATTTATCATGCTTGGAATCTTATGCAATACAGAGAAAGCAAAGAGGATAATTGAACAATTAAAGACATTTTCTGTCACTCTCTGAAGGTCTTGTCTTGATTGGAGATCAAAATCCCTGTCTGGTACAACAGCTTTGAAAGCCACAAACAATGCAAACAAATCCCGATGCTTTCTTAGCTGAGTGCAGATTTTTGCCACCTTAATAGATTAAATATATCGGATTCAAGCAAAGACCTCTTGAGTATGGGCTAGAACTGGCACACTTACTCCTTAATCACATTGAGTAATTTAGTTCCATTACTCAATCTATTCTTAGCCTTTTAGAGAATGTATTGGGAAATTTTACCATCCAAACTGTGACCCTGAGGATAGCATTGGCTGTGCTTACAATAATCTGTTATGCTCATCTCAGCCAGAGTATAATGCAGTGACATAAACCCTGCAGAATCTTGCAGGGGTCATATGGTCTAGAAATGTAATGGAAATGGGAATGACTCAACCAGTTTTCAAAGCTTTCCTCCCTCAGACCAAAGAAACAAGAGCATACATGTTTATGGGAGATGCCAGGATCACACACTAAAAAGTGGTTGTGGTGGGTTGACCACGGACACCAGGTGCCCACCAAGCCACGCTATTACAAGGACAAGGGAGAAAGAAAATATGATGAAAGGTTCTTGTGCTGAGATAAGGATAAGAACAGCAAGTACCATCACAGGCAAAACAGACTCGACTTCGGGAAATTATTTTTATTTATTGCCAATCAAATGAGAGCAGGGTAATGAGAAATAAAAACAGCTCTAGAGGCACCTTTCCTCCACTCCTCCCTTCTTCCCGGGCTCAATTTCACTCCTGATTTCTCTACCTCCTCCTCCCAAGTACGCAGGAGGACGGGGGATGTGGGTCGTGGTCAGTCCATAACACGTCTCTGCCACTCCTTCCTCCTCATGGTCTTACCCTGCTCCAGCATGAGGTGTGTGAGCTGCAGGCAGGTATCTGCTCCACCATGGACCTCCATGGGCCACAGGGGACAGCTGGCCTGACCATGGGCTGCACCACGGGCTGCAGGAGAGTCTCCTGCCCTCCTTCTCACTGACCTTGCTGTCTGCAGAGCTGTTTCTCTCACATATTCTCACTCCTCCCTCCTGACTGGTTGTGCACCAGTTTTTGTCATTTCTTAAATACATTATGACAGAGGCACTACCACTGTCACTGCTGGGCTCAGCCTTGGCTAGCAGTGGGTCCATCTTGGAAATGGCTGGAACCAGCTCTGTTGGACATGGGGGCAGCTTCTAGCAATTTCTCACAGATGTCACCCTTGCAGCTTGCCCCACTACCAAAGCCCACATAAACCCAATACAGTGGTCAAAAGCTAAGTGGTCTTCAACCCACTTTTTTCACCCAAAACGTAATCTAGATTTCTTCAGGTCAATCTTTCTCCATACATTCAAATTATTTTAGTATAGGCCTGGTGTGATCTTGCAGACAGACCATGATTGTCAGGCTATAGACCGCTCCATCAGTATATGAGGGACAGAGAGTTTGGAACCTGTAAGGCTGCTTAAAAACATCTGAACTGTATTCTGGTCATATGTTCCACTGATTAATCAGAAGGCAGACCGTAGTCACTGTCACAGGAACTATAATTTCCTTTTTTTAGATTCATGTAGGTATATTGTCTGTTATAACTCAATGCTTGTTCTGTGGTTTGTGGCTTCCCTGCCTACTTACAAATGTTCTCAAATAAGTTGAATTGTGGATGTGGCTAAACATATTGCTTCCTCTTTCCTTGAATAATATCTTCCTATGCTCCACTACTGTCATGATATTGCTGTACAGCTCAGTACACTGTATTTAGAGCCAAGTAAACTTTTTTAGATCAATATTTTGAGGAATCTCAAAATATTATGGACTTTTTCACTCTTTTCCTTGAAGAAGATACCACGTTTGGGGAACTGTTTGATAAAATAATTTTTGTGTAATTATGATATATTAAGCATGATAAAAAGTTGTGGTTTTTTGGTGTTTGAGGGGTTTTTTTTGTTTTGTTTTGGTTTTTTTTTTTTTTTTTTTACATTGTAAGTATTTCTTGTATTTTTGCACTTGAGACAAAAAACAAGTACTTTGAAAAAAACCCTATATTTCTCAAAGCTACAAATTGTTCTTTCTGTCATCAGGATCATTTTCACTATCCCCATGCACTTGGGTGGAGCACTTAAGAATATGGTTTCTGTAAACAAACAAGTTGAGAAATTGTTTTGTAAACCACTAAAGAGAGCTCCAAACACCATCACTCCGAACTCACTCAGCCTGCAAGACAGGATTGCTCCAATTGCCTCTCTCATTGTGACTGGTTTTTTATCTACCACAGAGATTTCTGATAACTTTCACGCAATTTAGTAAATTCTTATGAGAATTTTCCCACTACAGTGACAAGTTTAAATGGGAAACTTCTTTTTTTTATCATATCAAGTTTCAAAGAGGGATTCTTGAGTATTACCAACATAATTTTTACTCCACTAAGTTCACTCTAAGTTTCACTTAAACAGAAAATCTAACTTTGCCAGTGTACTTTTTTGGTTAAAACAGAGAATATGAACTTTTATGAATTATTCCTTTCAAGGAAAGACAGACATATTTAAACTACTGGGTCCTCTCAGAAGTAAGCAAGAGATTACATTACATGTTCAGTTTATCACACATTTGTAAAGCTTACCACACAGTATTAATGCCACGTTCTACAACTGCAATAATATTTCGCTGCAGGAAATTCTTCAGTTTAGAGCCAGCATAAATATGCAAAGTATACAGTTTTCCTCCGTAAAATAGATGAGCTATTACATGCACTGCAGCTATACTGGTTCTGTTGTACAGTGCAATTCCTTGTCCTTGGAAAGTATCCCCAATCTCTTATGTCAGAGATGTTAAGAGCAGGCTCTTTCAGAATTTAAAGTGCAGATACAACTATTACTAGAAAGTATGCTTTTGGGCGGATGTTGCTTTGCTACTAAGCCATCACAAAGTCAATGGTGCTTCCATGCATCCAGCTTCTTGTTTCACTTCACACAGACATACTCTCAAAAATACTCTCAAGACTTTTGCTAGAAAGAAGACTCTCACTAACAGCAAACAGACATTGCTATTTGGCTTGCCCACATTAAAATTTGAATCATACTGTCAACAGAAACCTAATAAAAATGCTTGTCCAGCATAGCTGTGTTAAGCACAATATTTAATAGCAATTTCAGGACACCTAAAATTACTTGTGATCTTGTGGTTCTTTGAAGCATGGTATTGAATATCCTCCCCTCTTCATCTTGACTACTGTAAGGAATTGTGCAGCTGGTTAACTGAGAATAGTCTTGTCTTTGGACAGAAATCATGTTACAACAGCAGTTGTTTGGAACTGATCAAGCTTTAAATCAGGCTTTGCAGATGAGACCAGGTTTTCTCAAAAAGGCTTTGTACTAAAGCTAGTTTATTCAAAGTGCTCGAAGATTCACATCCAGAAGGGTATAATTTCAGTTCAGTCTGCCACCGGTTGCAGGAGTCACACACTAGATGCTGGAACGTTTGTACAAACACTTAGAGGAGTATTTCTGTTCTTGTTCACATCACTAGCATATAAAAGACAATTTAGGCAGCACTAGGTGAGATCACTTTGCAGTGGTTCAGGTTATTCAATCCACAGAGGACCCAACCTTTCACACTCAGCAATTACCAATCCACCCCTCATATGTGCAAGTAAGTACATACATATGTGCAGTTCCACACGGTTTCATCCCACCACCAGCCTGGTTCTGCATTTATTATGTATGGATCTGTCTAGGCAGACTACCTTTTGTGCTGCAGCTTCCTTGTTCTCCCAACACCAACCTGAAGTGAGATCACGTCTGAGAACCAGCAGACACAGGCTCAGTGAAATGATACTGTAAGGCAGAAAAAGCACACAGTGACTCCTAGAAATTTGCAAACCTACTCTTCACTGGCTTACTAATTCAGGATCTTATTAAATATTGCTGCTTGGAGACTGCCCAGGGACAGAAATGACTCAAAGTACTTCCTGCCTCAAAAGTTCTGGCGCTTGACCGAGTTCTTACAAAAAAAATAGGACATCAATCAAATTCCTAACCTTACATTTCAGCTCACTAGTGACAGGATGCTTGTGGCTCTCAAAAGGTTTTGGCTCTATAAAATGTAATAATCTAGCTTACTGGCTGAGTAACTGCTACTTCCAACAGCCTTGTTGGTGACGTTAACTACACGTCTCACGTGTATAGTTTCCACGATAGTGATGGGATCCTCATGTGCTGAAGTGCCATGTCCTGGCCAGCAGTGTGGCAGCATTTCCCTTCCCTCCAGACAGCTCGGGTTTTCTTCAGAGACACTTCCCAGTAGTTCTTCAGTTGCTAAAACCTTGTCACCTTTTAAAAGTGTAGGAATCAATCACAGGTCAGGCTGACTGAGTGCTATCTAAGCCTCTTCTTGGGTTATGCATAGCTCGTCAGTCTTAACAATGTGAAGGGCAGGCTTTTCAAATATTGGTGAAATATCTGACCTATGCATGCCCCCAATACAGAGTTCATATGAAAGCTACTCAGTGCTCCTTGATAATGTGATTTTGAAAAATTACTATTTCCTTCCAGGATTTTCTCTAAGGGTATGATTTTGTCAAAATGTAATAGCTGTTGAGAGCTGATGACACAGCTTTTCTGCCGCATGAAAAGAAGCCTATCAGAAAACTGATTGTAGCTGAGTGATTCAGATGTGCTCAGCCAGATCCCAAATGTTACATTTACTCATTATCTGCTTTAAATCACACCTGCTTGCCCCTCTGCTAACTGAGAACAGTCAGGTTAACACTGCTTCAAAGACCACAGCCTCTACTGTAACGTACCTGAAATACTAAGACTGATCCTTTAGCTGATGAGAAATTTTGAATCCATGTTTAATTCTCTTAAGCCTGGAGATACAGACACACTGTTGAGTCTTCATTGCTTTAATTTTTATTTGATGCATTACTAAAGACAAAATTGGATTGCTGCTTACATTCATCTACTGAAAATTTGTTTTTAAATACTTAGCAAAAAGAGACGCTATTTCCTTCACTAATGCATTACTCGCTTGCTTGTTTGGCCACTTCACATGGGGTATAATCAAATCTTCAAGATCATTTCACAGGTGCTTTGATCTGATGCCTAAATTTACTGTAGCAGAAAAGAATGCTGAGATGTACAGCACACATCACCCTTAGCTCTAGAATGCAGATATGGTCCTTCCTCTGCACGGTGAGCCATAATTTCCCCTTTTTTCTAACAGCTGTGACTTTGTGTATTCAAGACACAACCTTGATTCTTCTGCATGTATGAGCTTGCTTTGTTAATGGCCAAAGAACGTTTGGCTTGCCAAAGGCCCTCCTCGAATACTTTAACCTCCAAGGACAGGATGCTAGTCAATACAGTAAACTTTAGAAAAAAGCTGTGACTCACTCTTGCTTCTCTGGCAAACTCAGCCAAGAATGTTTTATTTCCCCAGTGCTTCCTCTAATTTGGAGAAGGACAACAATGTCACAGATGGGCCAAGGCATATTGTCTACTGATCTTATTTTTTATGCAAGTATTTTGGGATTGTTATAGCAAGAAATACTTTTTTTCATTTATGCAAGAGGAGAAATGGAATATCCCAAAGGGCACCAGGAAACTGGCCCTTGGCCTGAGAATTGCAGGTGGTTAATCATTCCTTTCAGACATGCTTATTAGAGCTTTCTGTACAAGATTACGGTAACCAACGTGCTCTGCAATACACCTGGATACCTTGCAGAGCACCGCAGGCACTGCCAATTCTTAAGTAGGACTGGCCAACATGAGCATAAAATGCTGCATCTCAGCGCTGTTCAGTTATAAAAGTACACAGTTGCCATGAAAGCTATTTCAGAGCATGCCTTTGTCTCCAGTGTCATCACAGATGCTGCACTCTTTTTGCAGCCTAACAAGCGCAAGCACCTGGTGCATGGCGTGCCACTAGGCACTCTTGATGACAATCTTTGAAATACTTTGGTTTAATCTCTAGACAGAATTAAGTCACACAACTAAAACAAGCTGCCGAAGCACCAGATCCTTTCCTATTAACCATGCAGGAAGCCACTTTACGGGAAATGCAGGAACTGATCCTGTGTGGATATCACTTCCCTGTGGGAGGATTTGTTGCCTGGATGGACCTCCATACTTAAGCCGCCTGTCAGCCCTGTGGCAGAGGCCTTGGGAAGCAGCAGTAGCTGCGGGCTCGTGGGGAGCCGGCAGGGGAGCTGCAGGGCAGGCGGGCCCAGCCCAGTGCGCCTCACCAGGCTGACAGGCCAGAGCCGCGGCAGGCAAAGCCAGCGCTCCGCAGAGACCGTGTGTCCTGGCGAGCGGCGGCGCAAGCACGGCGGACGAAGAGGCGGACGAAGAGGCCGACTGCACGGCGAGCAGCCCGGCCCCGCGGCGCTTCCCCCCGAACCGCCCGGCCCAGCCGCGCCCTCCACAGCCTAACGGCTCCGGCCGGCACGTGCCCTTCCCGGCGTGCAGCGCGCGGCGCCCGAACGGCCGCGTCGTACGTTCGAAGGCCCCGCCCCGCCCACCGGGGGAGCGCGAGGAGGGAGAGCGGGAGACCGCGAGCGTGGCCGGCGGAGATGGGGCGGGGCGGGACGTGAGGTTCCGCCCTTCTTCCTCCGCCGGAGAAACCGCGGCGACAGCCAATGGGGAAGGCGTCCCGCGGCCGGGGGGCGGGGCTCCGGGAGGCCGCGGGGCGGGGCTCCGGGAGGCCGCGGGGCGGGGCCGGCACTGAGTTGCCGCAGCGCCACCGCCGCTTGTAAACAGATCCTGCCCCACGTGACGCGCGCCAAGTACCTGTACGGGGGCACCGGGCATTGTCCGCCGCGGCGGCGGGTCGGTGAGCGAGGGCGGCGGGATTCCTCGGGGGCCGGCTCCGAGCGGAGAGGAGGTGGTTGGTCTCCGTCCTCCCTCTTCCCCCCAGCCCTCCCGCCGCTCCGGTGGGGATCCAGCGCATCCTTCCCCGTCCCCCGGCCGCTAAGATGGCTGATGGTGGGCAGTGAGGCGGCGCGCGGGGCTGCGGGTAGCCGTTGCCAGCCGGCGCGCGGCGGGGCAGGCGGGGGTGGCTGACGGGACGGGCGCGGGGAGGGTGTGTGTGGGAATCCGCGCAGCGCCATGTCCGCCTTCGCCCTGGAGGAAACGCTGGAGGCCGACTGGGTGGCCGTGAGGCCTCACGCCTTCCAGGAGCGGGAGAAGCAGAAGTTTGTCTTCATCGTGGCCTGGAACGAGATCGAGGGCAAGTTCGCCATCACCTGCCACAACCGCACGGCGCAGCGCCAGCGCAGCGGCTCCCGCGAGCTCCGCCGCAGCGGCCCTGCCGGCGCCGAGGCCCGAGCAGCGCCTAAGGCCGGCAGCCCCACGGTGCGCAGGGGCCCGGCCTGCGGCGCGGACCCCGGCCCGCCGCGGGGCTCCTCGCATCCTCGCGCCGAGGCGGGGCTGCGGGGCTCCGAGCGGGGCGCGGCGGCCGAGGCGCTGCCGAAGAGCCCCCAGCGCGCCAAGAGCAGCCCGGCCCGGAGGCCGCAGCGGGGCCCGGAGGCGGCAGGTGCCGCCGAAGAGATAGAAGTGCTGGAGCTGGGGAAGGAGGAGGCGGCCGCTGCGCTGTCGCTGCCGCCCTCGCCGCTGCAGGCAGCCGAGACGGCCGCTCCTGAGGCTGAGCCCGCGGGGGAAGAGTGCAGCTGGGCCGGCCTCTTCTCCTTCCAAGACTTGCGGGCTGTTCACCAGCAGCTGTGCTCTGTGAACTCTGAGCTTGAGCCCTACTTGCCTGCCTTCCCCGAGGAGCCCTCGGGTATGTGGACGGTGCTGTTCGGAGCTCCGGGGCTATCCGAGCAGGAGATGGATGCACTCTGCTACAAACTGCAAGTTTACTTGGTCCACAGCTTGGATACCTGCGGCTGGAAGATCCTTTCGCAGGTACTCTTCACTGAGACTGACGACCCCGAAGAGTATTATGAGAGCCTGAGCGAGTTGCGACAGAAGGGGTACGAGGAGGTGCTGCAGCGGGCCCGCAGGCGAATCCAGGAGGTGAGGTTACCACATGGTCCAGATACCTTCACCTTAGTGTTAACTTTTTCTTACTTCATGGCGTGTTCTTTGGTTGTTTTGTCTAGCTGCTTCTCTCTACCTTTGCAGAACAGGTTGAACCATGCAACAAAAGAAAGTACAGGTAAACTGTCTAGGTAAAAAAAAAAAAAAATTGAAAATCTAGGCAAGAGAATGAGGCTTAACCTTTCCAAGGTCTCCAGGGTCAGGATTTAAGAAGGTGCAGATTTCCCTTAATCATCTAAGTGTGCCTCAGTACTTTCTTCTGTGCGATGGAACGTAGTTGTTTGTGAACAAGGATCTGATGTATCTGGCAAGATCTCACTCCCAGATTATTGTTCTTGCATTGCTTTGCAGCAGGATGTGTTGGATGCTGATTTTTGCTGTTTAAAGGGAGGTGTTTATTTTGACAGTACAATTCAGGCACTTGAGGCCAAAAAAATTTTAGGTTACCATAGGTTGCTGAATCTGGTATTTCAAATGAGAGGATGTTTTCTGTTGGAAACAGAGTAACTACAACTTTTGTTCATTTGGTAAATTCTTAGAGTTGGGATTTTAAAAAGCAGGCTGTCTAGTCCTAGCAAGTATTTAATGTGTTGCCATTGCTAATATCTGACAAGACTGGGATGTTTCTGAACTCTCATCTGTTTTTCTCATACCGTACTATTTAGACAAAAGTAGTTGAGGAAGTTCCACTAACTTCCAGCATCAGTGTATGAGAATTTTTTAACATCTTTGCGGACTGAGGTTTATGAGGATCCAGATTTTTCCAGAAAAAAAAGGAGAATTTTACAGTGGTTTTTATATTTCGATGGCCTTAATCCAGAATATACCAGGATCTGTTTAGGTGTGACTATGTGTAGGAATCAGATTATGGAATTTCTTATTTTTGCAAACACTGTCTAAGTTATATTGTATGGATATAGATCACATTTGGCTGCTTCAGCTGCCTACATATATCTTGCCAGTGTAGTGTGTTCAAAGATGTGTAGTGGTGAATGTTTTTTCCTTACTGACTCTGTATCTGCTTGTTGTCTGCTTTGATTGCGTAGTTTTGAGTCTTTTTAGGCTGAGCTTTTGCTTAGTGACTGGAGTTACAGAGTATGAGAAAATCATTTGAGCAATGATGAAAACATAAGAGCATCCAAGTGTAATACGGTCAGGTATGAGTTTATTACCAAACTGTTGTGGTAGGATATATCATTGTGATTTTTCCTATATTTTTCTGTTTGTTTCAATTTTTTTTAATTTTCCCCATGGCTATTTAAAGGGCTGAATTAATCCTTGTTAATTTTGAAATACAACTGATAATTAGTTTAATGGTCTTCTGCAGTAGTTTTAGTTCAGAATATACAAAAGCATATTGTTTTCTGCTTTTTTCTCTTTGACTGCATGAATGCTTGGGAACATGTGCTTAGATTCACTTAGCCTTCAGCTCAGTAATTTGTATAAGGAGTTGAGCAGGACAAGAGAAGTTCCTGTTAAACGTGTGAACTTTGGGAACTGTGTACCTAACTCAAAGCGTGTGGTGTTTCTGAGGAAACACTAATTTGGAATTACTGTGCAAGAATTACAACTTCTGTTTTGTTAGCACCAATACTGTTTGCAAAAAATATATTGGTTATCGATAAGCAATGCAGGCTTTATCCATCAAGATCTCTAAATTACAACATCATATTCTCTGTTAATATTCAGAACTTGGTGCAGACAAAATGGCAGAGCCTATTTGTGTATTTGACTACAGTACAACCTTAGTTTCCCATAGTAACCAACCCAGTAGTGTACCTACAGTCAGTACAGCTGTACTTCTGTTATTGTCAGTTGTGTAAATTGAGCCATCTTTAATTAAAGATAGTTCATGTTTAAGAAACCAATAGAATGACCTGTTCTTTCCCTTTTGGCTCTCAGGTTTCTCTTTTCCTTACCTGTTAGTGGTTTACTTCATCCACAGGAAATGCCTTTCTTTTAAGCAAATACTGATATTGTCATTGCAATTCTTAGCAAATGGAGCAATGGATGATGGGTACTGCTCGGTATTTCTGAGTTAAAGTTTTTTCATACTTTGAAGAGAACCTACTGAATTAGTGTTTCATCTCTCACTTTAGTTTACTTTTCCATCAGTGCTTGGAAGTTGAACTGTTGGCTAATTCTGCCTGTTAGCATATTGCAGGAATGTTGTATTCTTGCGATTTTAAACAACTCTACTTCTTACAAGAAGTTTTTGAGACAAATGAAAGGGATTGAGCAGTTTTGGAAACTGAAATGGTATCAAGGAGCATAATGAATGTGGAAGATCTTCATTAATGCAAAATTGTGCAAAAAACAAGTTTAAAACTCCAAGACTTTGGCTTAACGTATAAAAATATGCTTCTGCAGTTTATAGTTATTTAATATATCTCATTTTTCTAGAACACATTCTTCTGTGCAGTTAGATATTGCTTGCAGTTTCTGTTGATTATATTCTTTGAGGTGGAGAAGTGAAATGAGCAACAAAACCTCTTGTTCCTTGTTTCAGCATCCCCTACTTGGCCATCTGTTGCTTTCCATAAGTTACACACAAGCAAGTTTATTTTCACAGCAGTTAATAATTGTTGCTCTTTGTAATAGGCATTTTTATCTCTGTCTCAATAATAAACCTTTAATAAGCCAGAAGAATGTTGCAAGTAGAAACAGATCCAAGATGAGGAAGAAAAATAGTTGTAGATGAATAGCATGACCTGGAATTAATTTCTTCTGCATGATTTGCAGTTTTGAAATAGCACATATTTGATTTTTTAAAATAAAACTATTAATTCTGGAATAGCTTAGGAATTTGTGTTAATTTGTGTTGAACTGAAACCTTGTATCTAAAGGAGTAAATACTGTTCTACCTTATTTTTAAAAACAAATAAATGCTTGTCCAGATCCCTTGTTCATTAAGTTTTTGCCTGTTTAAAAAATTCCTTGGATGCTCAGCTCAAAGTCTGAGCTGTGAGATGGAGACATGATACAGACTCAGTTAATGACCAGATAAAAAGATGCTATTATTACAGCAGAGAGGATGACATCGAATCCTTATTTGGGATTCCAGCTTCTTGGCCAGTATTTCCAAAACCTTAAACTTTGCATCCAGAAGGCGGAAGCAGGACTCCTCTGTACTCTTGTTCCTGCCAGTTTCCTGTCCATGTTCCTCCCCATATAACACGGGAGGAGTTTTTCTAGGCTAACCATAACATGCTTGTAAATTTTTGTGAGTAAAGTAATATCAAAGATGATGTCATGCTTCTGTCAATGCCCTGTTGGCAAAAGGTTAAACGTACTCATAGTTCTGCTGAATAAAATGTGGTGTTAGTATAAACTATGATTAAAAGGGTTTGGTGGCTTAGTCACACCAACAAACATGTTCCATTGCGTGCTTATTCTTTGCTCTCGCATAGCAAGTTGTGAGTTTCGGAAGCCTATCTTTACATTACATGCCTACTTCAGCATCTTTGGATTAATGGTACCTGTGAATCTCTCTGTTCCTTATAGCACTTAATTGCCATGGTAGTCTGAAACTTGACAGATGACGGCCTGCAAAATCTTGAATGCCATTTATAAAACTAGTCAGACATTTGCTTTCATTTTATCTGTACAAATCTATGAATTCTGGTATCTGCAGGTAGACCTTCAAAGACCATTCTGCATCTCTGTTCTATGTGTGTTTTTAAATACTTTAATAGAAAAGTTCAGAAACACTTTTTAGTGATGATTAAATTCTGAAGAAATACCGAGAGCATCTTGTTTTCTGTGGCTAGGCCATACTGCGTTGGGAATGAGGACCTACTGATATTTTAAATCTCCTTGCTCTGTATAGTGGAATATTTTACGATGCACCACAATAGCCCTGGGAACTTTTGTGTTGGTTGGCTCAGTTTTCTTTTGAATCAAAGGGTTAGAAAGGTTAAGAAAAATCAGCAGAAACAGATTTTAACTAGATTGTTACAGTAACAAGTTGTATGAGAAGAAAAATGTAGGTTTCCTGACAGAAATTTGTATTGTCATTTTCTTCTTAAATCAGTATGTATACAGTCTTTTCAAATGACTTGCACAACTTTAAAGGGGAAGTGTTGTTTTTTTTCAATGAATTAAATATGATAGTCAAATCACAAAAATTGTTGAGTGATATAGTTATAAATTGTGGGCAAGGGTACTGTCACATATTTCTGTTTACATCAGAAAAGGTTATTCTTTTGTTGAACCTGTCTTAATATTTTAGAGAAAAAATAATATTCAGGATCATCTCAGTAACTCAGATAATTTTATTTCCTTGCATTTGACTATGTGCATTCATTTCTAAGGTAAATGTGTATATAGTATGTGGTGGGGCGCTGTACTAAAAGTGCAAGTTTTCCAGAGGTAAGGTGACCTCTCTATTCAATGATGTACTGCTAGGCACAGTGTGATTTTAAGAGAGATTTCAACGTCAAACTCGTAGATAATATTAAACACTACGAAGAAGTATTCAGTGTTTCAGTAATACAAAAAATAAATGTTAGCAGTAGTGTTTCCATCAAAACCAATGTAATATATTTCTACGCAAGCAGCGAAGAAAACTGGATCCTGTATGTTAACTGGAAAAGCTAGATTTAGAAGATATATATGGTGTCTCGGTGGAGAAGAGAACACCAGTTCAGTTTGGGAACTGAAAATATTAAAATGAGAGATGCTGTGGATTTTTTAAAATTTTCATATTGACATGAAGTAGAGCAGAGTTAAGACTAATGCTGAACATTTGGGAAATCCAACCTACTTTTGTTGGAAAGCTTCTTTTTGTGTACTCATTATTTGTAGTGTTAACATTTCTTTCCTGTAAAACTGTTTTGATTCACTTCTAAATGCTTTATAAATAGGCTAGTTAAGTGCTGTACCAATCCTGTATGTTAGTACTGACCAAAAATATAAATGTCAGCAGCTGTAGGGCATGCTAAGTAGACTCCAAGTTCTTAGGAGACACGTGATAATAGTACTCTGGCTAGTACTTGTGTTGCTGTCCAACCAAAGATATTTTCTTCCTTGTCAGCAGTCATCTTTGTATTTACCAAATTTGCAGCTGGAGTCATTAGCAATTATTTCTGATTGTTACAAACTAATCCTATGCTAATAAATACTTGAAAGGCCCAGCATTTTAAGCGTTGGATGTTCACACCTGACTCTTTCTGCAAGCATCAAGCCCAATAGTGAGGATCCTGTGATACATTCTCAGATAAGCAGAATTAAAAGTGCAGTGGTTCACCATTTCCCCTTTTCTGCAGATAATAAAAATTTAAGTCACACGAGTATTTTATTTACAGTGTTTCAGTGAGTTTCTGAAATATGTTCTATAAATGTAAAGCCATGTTACAAGTTAAACACTTCATGATGATACCTGATACTACTGGAAGTTGTGGAAGTAGGGTAGAGAGGGCTATATCACTTGGGATTCTTGAACTGTCGCAGTAGCAAGGATAATTAAATACACAACTGCTTGCTCATATGGTGGACTCAAATTTGTTGAAAGCCTAAGATGTGATTACACAGCATTTTAAAATATGTGCCTTAAAACGGCTTCTCGGAATTCTGTACTTACAGGACATTTGACCGTATTACCATAGAATTTGCTTCTCTCTTTAGTCTGACTATTAAAACCTTTTAAGCCGTAAGCAATATAGCAATTTACTTTTAAATTGAAAATCTTGTGTTTTATCTTTCATCCATTTGATATCTTTTTGAGTAAATGTTTGGGTTTTTCTGACTGCCTTTCCCTTTTACTTCTGTTTAACAGGTAGCAGCAAATTGTTTCAGAGATTTATAGACTTGTGATCATAGGTTAATTAGATTTTTTTGTTGTTATTTTCGATCTTTTTGTGTTGTCTCTTTTCTTGTCTAGGATACCTCTTTTGGATTTAAAGCTTTTTTGGTTGTTTTTTTTTTTTTTCTTTTTACAGTGCACTTATGGCATATATATGTAGATAGACTTCATGAATTGTTTTATTAATGCCTTCTTAAGTCTGAAAAGAGCTAGCTGAAGATGATGGAACACAACTGTTGTATCTAAGAACAGCAGAATGTTTAAATAATGTACATTTCTTCAAAACATGTACAAATGATATGTACACAAAGGAAAAGACATCTGCTTGAAAAATTAGGTCTTCATTGACAGAACTTAAGTCTTACATGAAAAATGAGAATACATTCTGTTGAATATAGCAATACTGTTTACTATGACCCCTAAGTTAGTAAGCTTAGACTTAGTTTTTAGGAACTGAAGGCAGCAGCTTGCTAGTCTCATGGTTAATTTCTTTATCCAAGCACCTGTGAGGTAAAAAAATGTATCCTCTGTTTAACTCTCTGAACTGGGATTGGAGAACCATTTCAGCCTTGTAGTTGGGAGAATATTCTGCTGATGAGATTATTGCATTTGATATTCCCCTTCAGAATTTGAATTGTTTTGTTTTCCTAGATGTAGAGGTACACTTTCTTCTATTTTTTGTCTTAAGTTATTCTAGTTGATACACAGTTGCAGCATTTTCATATGCCAGAACATTTTGAAGAGGTGTGTACCACCTATGTAATAACCACTCTGTAATCCATTATGCTCCTCAGGATTCACAGCTCACTTAATGTCATAGCTTTTAGAGGTGGTGTTGGGTTGTCTTTTCTTCATATTTACCTTTGTCTTCTTGCATATTTTTTCTCAATTTTTCCAGCATTATTTTATTTCCCTTCAATTGAATGTCCTGCCTTCAAGTTGATGCCTTTTAAAAGTGCTTTCTTAATCAGGTCACTTTTTTCCCCCTCTGTTTCTGATTGAGATACTTTTACACAGGCAGGTTTAGAATTGGAAAGCAGACTCTTTCTAATCATTTAGTCTTTTACATTTCTTGCTATAATATGAGAAAACACTAATTACAGATGATCAGTGAGGCTTATGTTGTTCTTATATATGTAAATATTGCTACCACAGAACTGAAGAAGGCACTGAGAAGCAGAGTTTTTTCAGAAATGGCTGCACCTACTGTTTTTCCTGTTTGAGGAGATGCTTTCAGGGACCCATTTTTTAATATTAGTAGAAACATTTGTTGTCGATGGATGATCTAGGGTTTTGCTTGTGACAAAGCAGTATTTAGATCACTTAAAGAAAAGTGTGATTTAACGGAGTTCAGTGGCAAGGCTCATTCTATTACTTACTGCATGTAGGAAATCTGCCAAGCAGAATCAGGCTGCTGCCCAGCTGCAGCTCAGGCCTTCACCTCCTTTGGATTCTGCACCAAACTACTGCTGGTTTGGCTGGGAGGGCAGTCGAGTGCACTCACCACTACACACCATCGCAGTCCACCAGGAAACTCCTGTTACTGGCAAGAACTTCAGTCAAAGTGGGGACTCGGTCCAACTAAAAGGGCATCTGCGAAACCTTTTTTGTCTTTTCAAGAGATGAAAACTTAGCCGAAAGGAATGTAGTAGGGGAAGAACGAAGATAGGATAGCAGCACAGGAGAAGAGGGAAGAGAATGATGATACTCTTAAGATACATATTGACTAACTCAATGATGTTATGTATACGTATCTGAGCTGTTGCTCAGACTGCTATCTGCTAAATGGGGGTTGGCAATGGAATAAGGTGGGATTGTGGCATGTTGAACCTGTTGCTTCAGCAATTGAGAGTATCTTCTGAAAAGGGTCAATTCTCTTCCTCCTTATTTTCTTCAGAGTAGAATCAGCTGTTAACCCTTTGGTGATATTATAGTTCTACCCTGAGTCTATAATGCCAGAATGTATATTTTTTAGTACTACACAAAAGCAAGAGAAGCAGTTGAATGTGAATTGAACTCCATAGAGGAATCTGCATGTAAAACATGTTTTGTGTTTTTGGGTAACTGGAGTAGTCAGGAGTTGCTAGTAATGTAACAGTTACATTGTTTCTTCTCTTTTTTCTTTTTTCCTTTTTTTTTCTTCCCCAGAAAACAAACAAACAAAACCCTAGTTAAAGTAAAATAACTTTATTTTTAAAATACGCCAAAAGTTACTTTTCATTTACTGCATACTGAAAGCTTGTAAATAAGATATTCTGCTGTTGTAAACATTTTCCTGTGTTAAAAATAGAGGTCCAGAAGTCTTGTCCTGCTACTGGTGTTCAGCATGATAGTGCTCTGGGGAAAGAGCCTATGGGCTAACAGCAGCTGTAGGTTTAATCATGTACCATATACAGATCTAGATTACAAGACCAAGTTTTGAGGAAGGGAGTCAAAGTTAATCTACATTGCAACAATTTATTTGTATTACTTATACATCTTGCATAGTACTAACTTCACTGTAACCACTCAGAAGATCTTGGATAGTTTACTGAAAATCCTTGCTTTAAATACAGTGCTGTTTAATAGCAAACATGCAAAAATGTTTTAAGAACAGTGAAAAAAGCATTGTTGTGCTTTTACAGGAAGTAATACTATGATCTCATTAGAAATCTGGTGGTGCTATTTACTAGAATACAGGTTAGTCTTTAATTATTGAAGCCCTTGAGTAACTTGAAGCAGGATTATAAAACCAAATAAAATAGTCCAAATATGTTAGGCTTGATATGGGATGGTCACATAGCATCTTCCAGTCATAAGCTGTATAAATTAGTAAGGGAAATGTGTTTTTCTTTGAATTAGTTTGTTGTTGAAACTTGCCTGTTTTCAATTTTCTGAAGAATTTGGGCCTGAAACATAAACTGTTATTAGTTTGTCTGAAAACTTTATGAAGAATTTTAACACACGGTGGTAGATGCTAGGTTGAAAAGTCTCCACAAGTGTTTCCTTGTTTAGTAGCTCTTGCTTGCCAACTCTTTCCATTTCTATTAGTAACCTTGTTAGAGGCTCATTAGTGCAACTGGGATTATACTTTTGGATTAACTCTTCTGATCATAGGCAGGAAGGTGTTTTGATGTGCAGAGAGCATCACTATAAAGCCCATTTTTGAAACTTGTGATCTGGAGCTGTTCAGGGTAAATGTAAACAGAATACTGGTGGTATATCTGCATATGACTGCTCACCAATTGCAGACATTTTGGCAAAGCTCGCTTTCAGTTAAAAACCTACTACTGATAAGATCCTATCTCTGGGTTTCATTTCTATCTATTATTTTTGTGGTATTTATGTAGTAAAAGTTACAGAATCACAGAATGTTAGGGATTGGAAGGGAGCTTGAAAGATCATCTAGCCCAATCCCCCCGCTGGAGCAGGAACACTTAGATGAGGCTACACAGGAATGTGTCCAGGCACGTTTTGAATGTTTTCAGAGAAGGAGACTCCACAACCCCCCTGGGCAGCCTGTTCCAGTGTCTGTCACCCTCACTATGAAGAAGTTTCTTCTCATATTTAAGTGAAATCTCCTGTGTTCCAATTTGTACCCACTGCCACTTGTCTAATCATTGGTTGTCACCAAGAAGAGCCTGGCTTCATCCTCATGACACTGACCCCTTACATATTTACAAACATTAGTGAGGTCACCCCTCAGTCTCCTCTTCTCCAAGGTAAAGAGCCCCAGCTCCCTCAGCCTTTCCTCATAAGGGAGGTGCTCCACTCCGTTCATCATCTTCGTGGCTCTGCGCTGGACTCTCTCCAGCAGTTCCCTGTCCTTCTGGAACTGAGGGGCCCAGAACTGGACACAGTATTCCAGGTGTGGTCTCCCCAGGGCAGAGTAGAGGGGAAGGAGAACCTCTCTCGACCTACTAACCACCCCGCTTCTAATACAGCCCAGGATGCCATTCGCCTTCCTGACCACAAGGGCCCAGTGCTGGCTCATGGTCATCGTGCTGTCCACCAGGACCCCCAGGTCCCTTTCCCCTACACTGCTCTCTAACAGGTCATTCCCCAACTTACACTGGAACCTGGGGTTGTTCCTGCCCAGATGCAAGACTCTGCACTTGCCCTTGTTACATTTCATTAAATTTTTCTCTGCCCAACTTTCCAGCCTGTCCAGGTCTCGCTGGATGGCAGCACAGCCTTCTGGCTTCTTTCCTTCAGCCAGTTCACAGTTCACCTCACTAGCCGATCATCCAGACTGCACTTCCTCAGTTTAGCTGTGAGGATGCTGTGGGAGACTGTGTCAGATGCTTTACTGAAATAAAGGTAAACCACATCCGCTGCTTTGCCAAATTTTTTACAAAATATATGGTTTGTTGTTTTTTTTTTTTTTTTTTGTCACTACATATGTGGCAGACAAACATCCATTCAGAAAAAAATGTAAATGCTTGGGGGACTTTGTCAACAAGTTGCTCCTGGAAAGTGTTATAAAACACTTCCAGTCATTCAGCAACCTTTTTATTTTTTCCTGAGAGTAAATTGTGTATCTCTGATTTCATAAATGATAGTGGAAATTTTTGTTTATTTTATGCTAGTGTTATAATACTTTCCAAAATGCATTTGTAGACAAATGTTTATATTACCTTCTTTTGGAAGAAATGCTATAATATTGGTGTGAGGAAGCTGAATGGCTTTTTTTCCTTTGAAAAAACTGTTTAAGTAATCAATTAGCATTTGTTTGTGATGATTTGTGGACAACTTATGTGGGTCATCTCAAATTAGTAGTAATACAACTTTTCACATGACAACATTGCATCATGACATATTTTGATCTACTTTAGGGAGAATTTTAAAGATTTTTCAATAACATAGAATCTTAGGTTATTATAGTAGAAAGAATCGCTCCATGTTTTCTGTTTGAACCCCATGCTTAAAATAGAACCGACTTTGATTAGGGTTTTTTTTTTTAACAAATAAGCAAATGAACTTTAAATAACACTGTGTGCTTTATATCTGTTTTAAGGAAATTAAAAAAAAAACAGAAAAATAAACAAATGTATTAATTCAGTTGTGAAACTACTGAGGCAAAAATCTGTAGATCAGTTTTAGAAGTTTCTGAAAATTTATAGTCTTTCTACAAATAATACCTTGGCCTCAGAGCCCAAATTCTTCAGTCTTCAGTAATGTGGTATTTCTTTATAATCATTAGATGTCAGAATTTTAAATTGTACCATTCTATCACTTTAGAGCGGTATAATTCAGCAAAAAATCCATATGTGGGAGTTTAAAAAACCCCATACTACTTGGAGTATTGGAGCTGTTCTAGAAGATCCGAGTTAATAGATAAATGGTTTGTATTATTTCAACTGTGTTTTATCATGCTGGTTTATCACACATGGATTTTTTTCTCCATAACATTTAAACTGTGTATCCTTTCCCCTTAATTTCTCCGTGACAACAGGAATACAACCGACCCAAATGGGTAACACCGCAGAATGCAAGTCTATGTTCACTTGATACTGATATTTGTCTGCTTTTGTCTTAAATATTGTGCTGTTATGAAAGTAGTTCAGTGGCTTGTTATTGACATGGTGTTTGCTATTAGAATAAGAGGAAGAATTGTGTGAATGATACAGGATTTCAGTAATTTCTTGATATCTTACTTAGCCTTTTGTTCGTAATCGTGGGCTGTAAATGTATTCTTTCTGTTGAGCCTTTTGGATGTTGTATGGAACTTCTAAATAAAAAACCCAATTATGTTAGCTTAGAAACTTTAAAAATTACATTTAGTCATTTGTAATGCTGTTTCCTTCTTAGATCTGCCTTTCCATGATTTCACCATTGTGCAAGGTGTTGTAAAGGTTGAAACAGTGTCGAGCTCTGCCAGCTTTGAGAAATTGCATAGAAGGCTATTTGAGTTAGCTGTCAGCTGATGTCCAGGTTTTAAAGGCTGTTCATCAGCCGTGTTGTTGAAGGGAGCTGAAGAACTGGATGATCACCTTGCTAGGGCTCTTAGAGCTCAAAGGGGTGGATCCTATAGCTTTCTGCCCACACACTCCCCCTCCCTGGTTCAGCTTTGTGTTTATTCCTGTTATGTTCTTTGTCCTTGTGGTGTGCTGATTCAACTCAGTAAACCTCAGTGAATTAATACAAAAGTAACTACAGAAAGAGCTTACTGCCAGACGCTCAGTTTGTTGAAAGGTCTGAGAAATACCAAAGCCAGAGCAGTGGAGGTAGAGAGCACCTGAGAACAGAAGGGACAAGAAACTGGGGTGGAATTGAAAGGAAAGAGGGGATGGCATCTGGAATCTGCTTTTCTTAGAAGCAAGTCATTCAGTCAGCTCAGCTTTAAAAAGTAAATTCACATGTACTAGTGCTTTGAATCTGGTATTGTCACAATGCTTTACCAACTTTGAGTTAGATTTTTAGAAGTCTAACATTAGATTTACCACGCATTTGAGAATATCTGCTACCATGCCAAATGCATTGTAAAACTGGTAAGAGTACTAATTCGGTGCTGCTGATAAAGATTCAGAGGAGCTGACTTCAGAGTGAAATGGATTGTACCTCTTAGGTTTTTTTTTCTTCCAATCAAATTCTCACCTTTGTTTTCATAAAAGAACATTTTCTTTTTAGCAGAGTGGGTATTTTACTAGGCCTGTGTCCTGGAATTGCAAACTTTGCACAAAGAAGGGTTTTAAGAGTAGCACTGTAATACCTGGTAAGTAAATGTATTAATTGTATGCAAATATTAGTTTGTTCAGACAGTTGTCAGTTTTGAAGCTCTTGAATATGTTTGTCTGACTAATAGCATAGTTCAGAAGCACACAAGAGGGTCAGTGGACCAAAAGGTAATGTATCTTATGGCACAGCATGAACACTTATGTAATATATGTTCTCAGTGTTCTGGCTTTGGTGTTTTGTGTGCGCACATGTGTTTGTTGACTTTTTTTTCTTCAATCAGACTTCTGCAGAAAAAGGTTACTTAGAACTCATTAGGATGCATAGAATAAAACTCTTTGCCAAGCCTTCAGGGTGAGGTGTTACCTAAAAGTCTTTTTGTTCAGTGTTACCATGTTCCAACTGATCAATGATTCACAAGTGACTTTATCTTTTAGTTATTTTGCCCCTTTCCAAGAGGAAGGAGTCCCAGAGTGCCATAATAACTTTGAAATACAGTAAACATATCTATTTTATTAATCCAATTACATTACAATGTAAATACTTTTGTGTTACTAATAGCAGAGAAAAAAATGCCAAACACTCCTGTACAATGAGCACTCCTGTGCAATTAGCCCTTGTTTGCTATTGTTGTGGTTTAACCCCAGCTAGCAACCAAGCGCCACGCAGCCTTTTTCTCCCCATCCCCCATACAGGGGGATGGGGAGGAGAATGAAAAAAAGACAATTTGTGGGTTGAGATTAAGACAGTTTAATAGAATAGCAAAGAAAGATATAATAGTAATAGAATATAAAACCCATGTGATTTCTGTAGCTTATTTGTGGCAGTGCTATTCTAAGCAATACAGTAAATTCAAACAGTTCCTGTTTTTATAGGCACTCATTTGACATTAGAGTGTAACTCAGGAGTGGCACAACCACATCACAGAGTATGCTAGTGTGATCAGATGAGTACTGTCTTAAAATAAAAACAGCTTTACCATGATGTTACACGTATTTGTCTTGTTTACAGAAAAGGAGATGCATAATTTTTAATTGTCAACATCTCCCTCTTGAGCTTTCAGAAGAGATCTGGTCTGCAATACATTGTTGTCAGAGTTGGCAGCTTTAAGCCTGAGCCTTGTGACATTCCAGCAAGCTATGTATATACATACAGTTCTGCTGAGATTTCTGTTTAGAATATCGGGTGGGAGGAGAGAAGCTGCATTGTTCAGTAATGATGCATACATGGAAATAATGATTTGGCTCTCTTGGCTACGTTAAAATACTACTTCAATTTTTCTTACCCAGTTCAGTTCTTTTCCATTGCTATGGACTTGTATTACACATAGCGTATTGCAATGAGATGCACTTTGGTAGGCAGTGTAGCAGTGTAAATGAACTTCACAAAAGTAATTGTTACTGACCTAGAAGCTGTTAATCTAGGTATAAACGAAGATAATTGACATGAATTAAAAGAGGCCAGGCAATCTGCAATGTGCTGGTCTTAGCTTTCTGGTGTACTATTGTATAGCAGGTTGACCTTGGATGCCAGATGCCCGCCAAGCTGCTCTATCAGTTTTCCTCAGCTGGACAGGAGAGAGAAAATATAATGAAGGGCTCATGTGTTGAGATTAAGATGGAAGATCACTCAGCAGTTGCTGTCATGGGCAAACAGACTCAACTTGAGGAAATTAATTTATTGCCGATTAAATCAGAATAGAATGAGAAATAATACCAAGTCTTAAAAACATCTTCTCTCCCCCCTGTCCCTTCTTCCAGGGCCCAACTTTGCTCCTGATTTCTCTACCTCCTCTGACCTTAGTGATGCAGGAGGATGAGGAATGAGGGTGGCAGTCAGTCCACAACATGTAGTTTCTGTCACTTCTGTCTCCTTACAGTCTTGCCCTGCTCCAGCATGGAGTCCCTCCCATGGGAGACAGTTCTCCACAAACCTCTCCAGCGTGGGTCCTTCCCATGGGCTGCAGTTGTTCACAAACTGCTCCAGCATGAGTCCCTCACAGGGTCATGAGTCCTGCCAGCAAACCTGCTCCAGTGTGGGCTCCTCTTCATAGGGCTGCAGGTCCTGCCCAGAGCCTACTCCAGCACAGGCTCTCCGCAGGGTCGCAGCTTTCTTCAAGGTACATCCACCTACCCTGGCATAGGGTCCTCCATGGGCTGCAGGTGGGTATCTGCTCCACCATGGACCTCCATGGGCTCCAGAGGAGAGCCAGCCTAGCCATGCTCTTCATCATGGGTTGTTCTAGTGTCTGGAGCACCTCCTCCCCCTCCTTCGTTACTGTCATGGGTATCTGCAGAGCGGTTTCGCTCATGTCCACTCTCTCAGATGTTGTACAACAGTTTTCTTGCACCTTCTGAAATATGTTATCCCAAAGGTGCTACCACTGTTGCTGGTGGGCTCAGCCTTGGCCAATGGTGGGCCTGTCTTGGAGCTGGCTGGCATTGGCTCTGTTGGATACAGGGGTAGATTCTGGCATCTTCTCACAGAATCCACCTCTGTAGACCTCTGCTACAGAAACTTTGCCACCTGCTCCCAATACATCTCTATGCACATATACTGAGGTACACAGGCTGTTTGCATGCAGGTAGAAGACTGTTTTAAACAGGGTTTAAAGAAGAATAATGTGGCTAACTTGATATGAGCAGCTCTTCGGAGACCTAGAAGACACATCTTATGGAATTGTTCCTTTTTATTTCTTGTGTTTTAAACACCCTGTGTTTTACTTTCTGATATATTTTTGGGGTTTTGTTTTGTGTATATATGTGTTTGCTGTTTGTTTCTTAGATTAACTGCAAACTTTGAACTTTTTTGTTAGGTGTTTTATGTATGCATTTGGTTTGGTTATTTTAATTAGCCCAGTCCTTCTCTAAATAGCCCCTCAGAAAATTCCCCCATAATCCAGACAATAACTTTTGCAGTGTGTCATCATACACTTCCAATTCCCTGTCTTCAGCTGAATTTCCTGTCTTTCAGTTGAAAAAATTGGACTTTTTTGTCCACTCAGTAGGTGGATGATTGTTTTATGTACCAATTATAAACAGTGTTGTTTCTATATAAGTTTAATATGGAACTCACTTCTTTGTATCTTCCTTTAATCTTAAGAGTGCAGACAGATGTAGTGCTGGTTCCAGCACTGGTCATGCTGGGCAGTATTAACTTATTTGTTTATGCTGTCCCAACTCCATGTCCATCCTTTGTAGTCTCTTAGATATCTGATTTCTGCCCCAACTGTAAAATATATTTTAGATATATATTGGAGTATCAGTCTTTGGTCCATTTTGGGGGCATTCACCTGCTGCAATAATGCAAATAGTCTTTTTATATTACAAAAGTAAGATTGTTGATGACAATGCAACCATGCAAACAGAAAGCTAAATGTCCTGGCAAATCTTGATCTTTTAGCCACAACAGGTGACATCTAAATACAGGACTATGCGTGTAAGAGAGAGAAAAGTAGTTAGCGTGTAGTACAGATTTTATGTAACTTGGATTTTGCTTATTAGCAGGACATGTGGGAGTGCGTTGGCTTTGAACAATAATGTGTTTGTTTCTTTAAAGATAGCTTAAAAAGATAATAGAAACAATTTATAGCACGTTCTGATATAAGAAATTGAAGCCTAAGTTTAGTTGCTAAAAATCTCACATCCAAATTTTATGTACTCTGGAACTTCACTTTTTTGGAACTTGTCTGAAGCTTGTTGCAGGCTAATGCAAGTGTAGCAGCAGAAGGATCTGGTGTTTCACTCTTAGAACTGCTGTTCAGTGGAAAGGATGGAGTATGTAAAACCTACTCTATCTACACTACTGTGCTCCTCTGAAAACAGCTATCCTTAGTTTTACCTCTGCTCTTAAGCATGTTGCTTCAATTAAAAATCTTCAGAATTTGTCCTGGAAATGGCAACTAATACTGTCAGGCTTTCAAGAATCCAAATTAATAGGAAAATAGGGTATTGTGTGATGACTATTTTGAAAAATGTGAAGAAGCTTAGGAAGGGACTGAAAAATAGGGTCTGTTTTAGCTAAAAATGGATATCTATCACATCTGTCATGCAATACTTTTATAAAATACACAAAATAAAATATGAATAACAGGGGAAGCTTTAGGAATAATAACAAAGGAAATGTAAGACTTGACTCTTCACTGATTAAATCAAGCTTTGGATTACACTCCAAACCGAGGTCAACGCGCACATAATTGCACTGTCTGCTGCAATGCTTTTAAAGCTTTATGGACAAAATATTTTTTAAAAAATACAGAAAACATAAATAATGCTTGTTATATACTTCAAATATATGTGCTGTTAAATTGAAAATAATGTTTCCTGCTGGTTAGAGTCTATCTGCATAATAGTTGCCTAAAATATATGGATTCATTTAGTTGTGAACAATGTAACATCTGTGAAACATGATTCTTAAAATAAATGCAGCATTCAATGGGTATAGCACTAGTCAGGCCTGTACAGGATATTACTCTGCCCTCCTCCACCCACTTCTTTAAATAACATAATTAAAAAATTGTGAAAGTCAGAAATTCATACTGAGGCTGTTGAAGTAAGTGAACAGTAACACTGAATGTCTATGCTGAGAATTAATCATGAGTGGGCCACAAAACAGACTACAAACTTTGTTCATATATTTTATGCTAACACCTTGAAAACTGCATGGTTTTAAGACACCAGGTTGGTTTAGGCATCCAGACAGCTTAACCAGTGTCTCCATAGTAAATAAGATATTAGGTGAATTTTCATGTTTCTAATATAGTGTATTGTCTAGGTACCTCTTGTGCAAAAATTGGAACATACACAGTTGAACTACCTGTGAGTCTGTGGAGGGCCTGGTTTGCCTTATGACATTATTAATTCAGTGGATTCTGTGCTAGACCCAGCATTATTGTTATCTGATAGTCTGAATACTGCCTGGATGGCAGCCAGCTAAAAAAATGCTTCAGCTGACTTTGATCCAAAACGGGAAGCTTCCATCAGACTGCTTACAGAGCAAAGTGGGAGACGCCCTCTACACAGCCAACTTAGCACGGTCTGTCTCCTGTGTCAGTGCCCCTCAGGACAGGTGCTCCAGACCCCTCACCAGCTTCGTTGCCCTTCTCTGAACTCTTTCAAGCACCTCAATGTCTTTCTTGTAGTGAGGGGCCCAAAACCAAACACAGGATTCAAGGTGTGGCCTCACCAGTGCTGAGTAAAGCGAGACGATCACTCCCTTAGTTCTGCTGGCCACACTACTCACAGAGTCACAGAGAATCAGAGAATGTTAGGGATTGCAAGGGAGCTTGAAAGATCATCCAGTCCAGTCCCCCTGCCAGAGCAGGAACGCCCAGATGAGGCTACACAGGAATGTGTCCAGGCACGTTTTGGAGAGGGAGACTCCACAACCTCCCTGGGCAGCCCGTTCCGGTGTCTGTCACCCTCACTGAGAAGAAGTTTCTTATCGAATTTAAGTGGATCCTCCTATGTTCTAGTTTGCACCCATTGCCATTTGTCCTATCATTGGTTGTCACCAAGAAGAGCCTGGCTTCATCCTCGTGACACTCAGCCTTTACATATATAAAAACATTAATGAGGTCACCCCTCAGTCTCCTCTTCTCCAAGCTAAAGAGTCCCAGCTCCCTCAGCCTTTCCTCATAAGGGAGATGCTCCACTCCCTTAATCATCTTCGTGGCCCTGCACTGGGCTCTCTCCAGCAGTTCCCTGTCCTTCTGGAACTGAGGGGCCCAGAACTGGACACTATTCCAGATGTGGTCTCACCAGGGCAGAGTAGAGGGGAAGGAGAACCTCTCTTGACCTACTAACCACCCCCTTTCTAATACAGCCCAGGATGCTATTGGCCTTCCTGGCCACAAGGTCACAGTGCTGGCTCATGGTCCTCCTGCTGTCCGCCAGGACCCCCAGGTCCTTTCCCCTATACTGCTCTCCATATCTCTATTCAACATCTCTTTGGTCTTGGCTACAAACTGAATAAGGTGATACTCTTCAATTTCTAAATCAGTTTTCATATTTTGTTTTGTCTTTTCTGGCAACTACAGTTTAAACGAAATTTCATCACCATTTTCTTTCAGGAAGGTCTTCATTAGGCACAGGGAATAGACTCCGTGTACGTCATTGCCTTAGGAAGGAAGAATGGTTGCTAACCTTGTGCCCATTTATTTTTCTTCTGTATGGAAGGAATGTGATAAAAATTCATTACTTTATCCCTACCATTTCCAGTGATGAACATGATTTTCGCTGAACAACCAACTAATTATAAGTAGATTCTTGCTTTTCTTGTCCTTAAGATGTCTGTGTGCTATACTGGTGGTTATAAAATGGCAATGGTCCTTCATTTCATGGTGCTTTCACTCCAGCTTCTGTAAAGTTGTGACTGTCTTCCAGAATATCAGAACTACTAAATAGGCCTTAGGAGTGATCTGTAAAGGAAAAAAATGCCCCTGCATTATATTGTTCTGTTCCTGAAATGAGATTACTTAAGATTCTCCTTTAAATGGTGATAAGTTTTCTCTAATTTTTGTAGTTTTTTGTTGCCCTCAAGGATTTGTATCTTAGTAGAATAGTAGGGTGTCACAATGAAACAAATATATGAATTTATTTGATAAGAAGATACTAATAGTCTAAGGAACTAAAAGGAAATTAACATTACAGTGTGCTGTAGAGCTGCTGCTAATAATAGAGACCCTTCTTACGTTGAGTGGCTTGAGAAGAAAGGTTTGGTTTTTCAGTACCTTGACAGAGGGGTAATTACAGCTTTGGAACTGCCAGAGGGTTTTCTGATAATGCCCAGGGGAAGTAGGAGAAGGCTTGAAGATGGCAACTATTTTTAGGCACTAGCAACACCCAAGAGTTGCTGAGGAAGAAGGTGGATTTATAGAGTAGATGGTTAAAACAGCTAGTGGGCTGGAATAATGCATGAAATCCATAGGGAATTAGGACTCAAACGCAAGAGCATCTGAGATGACTTCTTAATTGCAGGTTAGGTTATGTGTGTTTAACCTTGAAAGTTCATAAAATGTCAGTTTTACAGGCTGAAGCCAGAAACGACTACCTGGTACTCTCAGTGAGAGCTCAAATAGCACAAAACACTGCACGCTGCTGGAAGACAGCAGAAGGGCATAGCAAATGACCTTGCAATAGGAACAATTGCCTAGGTGAAATTGTTAATGTAATGCAACAAGTTGCCTTATGCTTCTGAGGAATGTCACATCAGTTCTGCACCATCTCTCCGAGATCTTTCGTCTCTGCTAAGCCTTGTTGAGGGAAAGCTCTTCCTGGCTTCTCATCTGACCATCATTTTAATGCTGAACATATAAATAAAGCTACTACAAGCCGTTCTGCATTCTGCTCTGCATCCTCTCTCTAATCTTGCCAGATCTTCAGTGCTTCAAAGGAAGCCTAGGTGGAGTTAGGGGGATCTTCAGAAACAAAATTTACATTATGAAGAGAAGATTTTTCTTATCTGGTCAGGTAACTGAAACACAGCATAGTAATATATATGTAATGGAGCAAACTGAGTAGACAGTATGGTAGTCGAGACTTTTTTCACTTGACTGTCCTGGGATATAAACGGACCAGACTCCCAAGGACTGTCGATCGAATCTTCAGTTTTAATCCACAGTTCCCTTTGTTTTGTCTTCTAGTTGTAACACTTCATGGAGTTCAGTATACTGAGAATATTTCATGTAGGCTTGGCATCCAATTTGAATGAACGGATAGATCATACGATATACTTACTCTGTGGTATTCCTAATCTGTGTTAAGTTTAAATAGACTTGGACTGTGAATATATCCTTTGGAGATGACCATATCAAGGACAAGAGACTTTGACTTTAAAAATTATATAAGAGGGGAATTAATTTCAGATAATCTTGTCTTTTCAAATGCATCAAGTACTCCGCATGTCTGTATGAGATTAGGCTTTTTTAAACAGATGAATATTTTTTTTAGAAACAGTAAAAGATTTTCAGCAGCATGTGAGGTCTGCCCAGGCAAATGCCCAAAATAGATGCGAAACAAGCATATAAATTAAAAACATACATTGTAGCAAATTTGTACAAACAGATGAATTTTTTGCTTTGTAAGACCTAAAGGAAGGAATGGACAGAATTTGTTGTGCTTTCTTATATGAATTAAAACCTCATTTTTTAAACTTACATTACTTAGATAATTTCCATTCTAAAGAAAAAAAGAATCTAAATTAATGGAAACTTAGTGCATTTGAAATTTCATGCATAAACTGTCTAGGCTAAAGTCGTTAACTAGAAGGCAAAGTTACCAGAAATGCAGATCACTGTTTTGTTTCGTGTAGATTTTTGTGTTTGTCTGAAGCTGCACTGATATAATGGGGCTGTGTGGGTTCAATGTACTGATAGAAGAGGAGAAAAAAAAAAGAGGACACCAAAAAACTTGGAAAGATCAGAATATGACTTCCCCTGTTTTGTCTCCTTTCCTATCACTCCTTCCCCTTCTCCATACCTGAAAGTGGTAAATTAGTGAAGTAGCATATGTGATTACTATGCTACAGATTCTTCTACTAAGTTGCTTTTTGTGCTTTGTGCTCACACCATTACCTTCCAGAGATTTTGGGAAGCCAAAAATCAGTAAGAGTGCTGCACATTTTGAGTTGAGGTTATCAAAGCTATGCTCATACTTAACTGGCTAAGTTCAAGGTGTGGGTGGGGATTATGTTTTGTTTGTTTTGGTTTTGTTTTTTTGTTGTTGGTTTTGTGTTGTGTTTGTGTTTTTTTTTTTTGTTTTCCCCCTGTCCTTTTTTTGGTTTTGTTTGTTTGATAGGGGTTTTTTTTGGTCTAAGAGATGATTTTATGGGAGAGGATGGGTTAAAAAACGTTTTTTAAATGACTGTCACTTTTAGCAGAAATGTTGGAACATGTTCACTGAAATTGGCACTTCTTCTACAGCTTCTGGAAAAACATAAGAACACAGAAAGCATGGTTGAGCTGCTTGAATTGTATCAAATGGAAGATGAAGCCTACAGTAGTCTTGCAGAAGCTACCACGGAGCTCTACCAATACTTACTGCAGCCATTCCGAGATATGAGGGAGCTAGCAATGCTTAGAAGACAGCAGATAAAGGTATGGTAAAGGTAACTGAACTTCTTATTAATGGGGAAATAGTGGTTTTTAGTTACTTTTTATTCTTTTTATTACACAGTATGTCTAGCAATGGTTTCTCCACTGGATGTTCACGATATTTTCCTAGTTCCTTCATTCAGACGAGTACTTTTGAAGAGTGAGAACATCTCTGATGTGTAGCTCACTATCCTGTTTAACTTACTGTGTTTGATTGTTCAAATTCATTGCTGAATTTAATAGGTGAAAATTACAATTTTGTGATTACTGGGTATACTGATCAATATGTAAAATTGAGACATATGTACAGTATCTGTGCTATTGTTAATTCTTTTGAAAGATTACACAGGAAGTTACTTTTCATTTTGGTTTTCTGAGATAATCTGGTAAACCATGAGAAGTCAGTAGCTTCCCATCTGATGTTGTGGAACACTTAGACATGGAAGCATATTTGTCACAATTTGTTGTGACACTTAACAATATATTTTTCTAAGAGCTACAAACGTATAGCCAGCTGAAGAGTGTTACATTTTGGTAAAACTGTTTTATAATGCATATGTTTTCTTTAAAAATAACTCTGATTTTAAATGGTTAAGCAAAAATACCAGATGTCATCTTTGTTGCATCTTAGAAGTACTTTTGGGAAAATCGTTAGTCCCTATGAAGATAATTAAGACTGTACCCTTCTTATTCTAATACGTGTGTTGTAACAGATAAATTGAAATGGGTTTGTTTCATTTAATTTGTATTGCAAATGTCAACTTGTCTTAGCTTGGCACCTTGTTTAATTAGCCAACATTACTGGTGACAATTTAAAAATACAGTGGTCTTGTCTGATTTTGAGTCTAGAATGAGGGAGGCAGGTAAGAGGATTTACAATGCCAAAACTACTTGTATTTTGAGCTCTTGCTGTATCCATAAAGTAATATTTCAGAATGTTCAGCAATCTGAAACTAACTCGGTGAGAAAATGTGATGATATTTGAAGTAGAAGTGCTTTTTTTCCCCTGAATGCTAACTGTTGCTGCATAGAGAATAGGATGAATTTTTTTCAGCTGTATCATATGGTTGAAGGTTATGAACAGTATATTTAATATAAAGCCTTCTTCCATGCATGATGAAATAGTTCCCATTTTATTTGAATCTGTAGCAGAGGAAAATGATTTATTTTCTGTTAGATAAGTATCATATTGAGTAGGGAGTAGGATTTATGATTTGTGGGTTTTTTTCTTGGTTGGTTGGCATGTTTGTGGTCGTGGTTTGTGTGGTGTGGGTGCCTGCCTGCCTGCCTTCTTCCCTCCCTCCCTCGCTCCCTCCCTCCTTCCTTCCTTCCCTTCTTCCCCAGCCTCGATGATCTCTTGAATTCCAGTTTTAAAGTACCAAATCTTCTATTTTTTCTGAACGAATGACCTTGGTGAAGTTCTGATGCTTGTTCTGTGTTTGATTATGTTAGTTGTACATATTATACTTACATCTAATGTACAGTAAGTTCTCTTCCTAACTTGGCCATTTTTGAGTTATAAAGCTTGGTCATTTGTATTATGTGGTAGAGAAAGATGCCATCTCTTGTTTTTCTTTTCATTGTTTGAGAGAAAGCAGTACTTGTATCTATGATGACAAAATATGTATTACACTGGGTAGCTAGGGTAGAAGAATTGTTTTATAAATAGATCTTGTGCATGAAATGGTTTGTGCTGACTTGCTGCATATGTTTTTCTGGCAGGCTTAATAATGGAACAAAGATCCTTAAGTTTCCATAAACCCTTATGGCTGGTGTTGGCTTCATTTTCATGCATAATGGAAGTATTTCTGATACTACCTTAGTGAAATGGGAGCTGTGAACATATACTGTGGGAGCTGTGAACATGTTTATATATAAAGAGTGTCAAGGAGAACGATAAAGTTTGGATGTAGAGCAGGGTAAGGCAGGAAGAATCTGCAGAATGTGTTACTAAAACGAAAAAAGAGATAACGAGGATAATTAAGCTTGAATACAAATATCAGTATTTGGTCAAGTTTGCATGTACCTTCTGTAATTACCTTATTTGTCAGTTTTAGACATTTTCTCTGTTAGGTATCTGGTTGTGGTTTGTGAGGAAGTTATTTTAGTTAGTTTTTTAAGAATTCTGGCATTTTAGCAAGTACTTTAGTCAGTTTCATTTTGTTAGTTTTCTGATTCAGTTTAGGAGGAAATCAATTGCTTTGCCTATAATCTTTGAGAAGAGTGTATAGTGGCTTATCCTTTTGGAGCAAGACAAAAACACTGGAAGATATATCATGTGTCTTATATTTCTGCTGTTGTTGTGAAACTTCTAGCAAGAGACAAGCCTGCGGGAGGGAAGGGAGAAACAAACACAAAATTCTGTCCACTCAGTGGAGGCTTATTAGAGTAAGGGAGATGTATTCTCTGCAGATTCCTTTTTTTGGAGAAAAACAAAACAAGCCATAACAGAAGTTCATAACAAAGTTAAAACATTCAGAATCTTGAAAATGGAGATTAGTCTTCTCCACAAGAGACGTGATAGAAGTCTTTGTTTGTTTGTTTTTATATTTTAACTTGATTGTAGGCTATATTTTCAAGTGTATATTGCCTCATTTATTGTGAAGGATGTATCATTTATTATGGGTGAGGAGTCAAAGCTGTATTGTGAAACACTTAAGTATTGCTGAATTTGGAAAACATACAAAGGCAGGAGATTATGGAGAGAGAAAAGGATGGATTATTATGAAATGAAATGTCGCTCTTGAAAACAGACTTCTGCCAAAATTTCTATTTAATCATGGACTAGTCATCTTACCCTAGAACAATGTATTCAGAAGTTATATGTTTCTCATTTGTTGGTATCCCAGCTTCAGAAACCTGGTTTTGTTTGTATAAATGCTTATTATTTTCAAGTGCTGCTTGAATCTATGGGGACTTCCCTCAAAGCATGGCAAAATGCTTACCAGGTACCATGCATTCTTGAAAAAAATTGGACACTGCAAGCACAGCAGTGTTTGGGACTTAGATTTTTGTATGTATGTGCTATGGGAATAATCCTGCTTGCTCCAGGGCCTTTATGTGGGGGACAGGAGTAAAAGCCAATTTGTAATGAATGGTATTATCAAACTGAGAAATGGCCTGTCAAACAAGCAAGTCTTAGCTCATGTCAATATTAAAACGTAAGATATGCTTACTAGAAATATTCTGTGTGACTAGTATGACCATGTTTTATAAGGTGTGAAAAGTTATATTGATAAGCCAACCAACCAGTCAGATCTATAAGTATGATTAATGAATGCTCCAGAAGGTATAATAAAGGAATTGAAGACAATATTACGATTTATGTACACATAAAAGTTGTGCTGAATTTGTATAGTTGTTTTTAAAATTCATTATTTCTGGGCAGTTGCTGGTTTAGTTCTCATAATATGTAAAGACATTAAACCAGTGTGTTTTAGCTCTCAGTTTCACTGTTTGGGTTATTGGTCCATTTCTCCATTTCAGACTCTCAGATATAACATAGGAATAAGGGCAAGTGAAGCTTGATATTCAAATGCTGTATTATATGTTTTGTGCTATCTGTATTTCAAAAAATGTTGAAGACAAGTATGAACTTAAAACCTCAGGGCAAACAATACTTACAGATGACTGTATCTGGCATTAATTTAGAATTCTATATAGATTTTAAGGTGCTCTTTTTTCTAGTAATCAGAGTTCTAATTAACTGAAAAAACACTAATATTTCTGATCCTAAAAGTGTTTCTCATTTATACCCACAATTTTATCAAAATAGATAATGTTCCTGTGGAAATTTTAACTTTTTTTTTTTTTAATACATTAAGAATACACGTTGCCATAGCAGAAAAGTGGGAAGAAGCAGGCATCAGTAGGTGGTAACATGGAGGTGGAGTACTCCTGAATTTTAGAAGAAACAGAGTAGATACATGTTCTCTGGTGCCTTTGATTTCAGATAGTTAAATCTTAATTTTGTCAGATCCTCCTTACGTAGTGCAGCCTTCTTGGCAAAGTCTGTAGGGAAGGGACCAATTAGTGGTTGATACTTGGCTATAGAACTTACTGACGGGTTAATATGATCAAGCTTTAAGACCTTTAAGGCTAAGATACCAAGGTTTCTTTGATACAGGATGCCAAATCTGGTTATTTAGAAAAAAAAAAATTCAAAATAATAACTTCACGGGCAAAAATCAAAAGCCTTTTATGTGTGTACAGTTGTGTTCACAGGCCTCCATAGAGAGGAACAAACTACCTTGCTACTTTGAATTTTTATGGTCTTAATATTGTGGACAGTACTTTAGTCATATTGAGTAGACTGTGTTTTATCAAACCCCTGGTGAAATCAATGAGAGGCTTTATTTTCTTCTTTTTTTTTTTTTTTTAATGTGCTTGCTATTGTTGACTAAAAATATAAGATAAATTGTTTCATTACCTACCTGTACATGCCAGCAAAACTTTTGACAGAAGCATTCTTGAAGGTCTGAGTTGGACTGGATTTGTTTAACTGAGGACTGAGAATATCTTGATACCAGTGAGAGACTGCAGCCATCATTACCTTTCAATTCATCTCCAGAAAATGTGAACATTAAAATGTTATTATGCGTATGTTTTAAAGCACTCTTAGCTTCATTGTGTGCATATTAATTATTCTCACTGACATGTTAATTCACTTGAATGTGAGGAATTTTTAAGGACTTTAAATTCACTCAGGTTGAGGTAAAGCACACGAAATAAAAGATTAGAGCAGCATATAGCTTGACAATTCATCAAATTCCATTTTTTTTTTAATTGTAGAATGCTTTATTAGTCTATGTTGTGCTTCCCCTTCAAGCTTGTTTAAGCAGATACTGGTATAGTTAAAAATATAACTCTGGCTCAACAGCATGCAGATTGATTTGTTCGTTTAATACTTGATGGTGAATTGCAGTTTGGTTAAAAAATATTTTCACCAAGTATGAAAACAGTTCAAAGGAGAAGATAAATTTAGTGATGAGGATAGCTAGTAATATAGAATACTTGAAAAAATATTCAGAGAATACATTTTTGAAAGTTTCAGAGTCACCTGAAGATGTTCTGAGGGCTGGAGTGGATGTCAATGCTTCATACACTTAATTTGTAGTGTTGCATCCATACATCAAGAATACATGTTTTTATCATTGACTCTTGAATAACTGGTATGTTAGTGAGCTGGGTTTTGAAGTGCAGATACATATGGTTTTTTAGCCTTATATAGTATTTTTGAGTGCATGATGGTCTTGCAGTGAAAAGCACGAAAACAAAGCGACACAACGCATATTGGAGAACACTAAAGCAGCACCAATTAAAACATAGATTACTTGCATGCAGTCAGCTCGGTGTCATTCCTGTCACTTTTGTGAACCACATCCTCCACTAGTTGTAGACTAGTGACTTGCTGACAAAAGCTGATGAAAAACATCTGGTAAGAAAACTTAAGGTAGTGCTCAGTGGGGAGACTGAAATACTACAGAGAATTCTTAAGTCGCTTTTAGTGTATCTGTCATTGAAGGCTTGTCTACACATCATCAGAAATCACAGTTAAATCAACTTGGCTTTGGAAAAACCTGTAGAGTAGGGAAGAAGGGGTTTTGTAAGTTTAAGCAAAATGGTTGCATTTGCAAATTAAGGTCATAAACTTTGTTGAAAGTATTGCTTTCTTGTTTCGGAAACCACTGTAATATGCTGAACTATGTTGTGATAGTCTTTGTAGTCTCAGTCTGTTTCAGAGGGGTTGTGTGCCAGTCTCTGTTTAGGTTCTGGGCAATAAATCATCTAGATTATTGTATGAACTCATAGGAGAACATTTTGCTGACATAATATCATGGTTTTATGGGCCTTCGGAAAAATAATGCTCCAAACAGGCAATCTGATGGAAGACAGGCTGGTAGTCTGATTAGTGAGGAAATGGAACTCTTGGTTGCTCACTACAAAAATGTGGCATGTATCTGATCACTTAAATCTGCCTGTCTTCATAGTGAATAGGGTACATAACTGCCCTGGATGTTGAACTGTAAAACTGATTATTAAGACCTGTAGAAAAGTCTGATTATGTTTTTGGGGGGTGGTTGTTTGATTGTTTGTTCTTGTGTGGTTGATTGGTTTGGTTTGTTTTTAAGATTGCTTACAAAAGGCTGTATTGGATAATAAAATGGTAGGTGAAATTGGTGAAATTGTCATTAAATAAGAAGTAATGCATGTGTGGGAGACTAATGGCAAACTCCAAAAGTATGCATGCACATTTTTATGCACTTAATTAACTAATACTCATGAGGAAAAAGGTATGAGAATTATCTTGAGGAGTTCTCTGAAAATAGTTTGGCATTCAGCATTTTGAAAGAGGAAAGAAGGGTTTTGAATTACTAGTGCAGTGGGGGAAGCACAAAAGCAAAACAGAAAACAGCATAACGCCTTAGTATATATCCATGGTATACTTGCACCTTGAATGCTGAAGGTTTACTCTCTCCCTCTCAAAAAATATTGTAGGATCAGAACAGTTACAACATGGCAGTGAGGGTGATAAGAGTATACCCCTTCAAGCAGCCTCAGTGCAAGGACAGAGTAAACGAATTGGATTACCTTAGTTTAGAAAGCCTGTGATTAATGTAAGATAAGAAAAAGATCTATAAATCATGAATGATAAGTAACAGAAGTTGGGAGTTATCAATGTATCCATACCTGTGTCTTAATTTCTTTTCTTTCTCCAAGTGCTAGTAATAATTATAGTTGGAAGGAAGGGCCAGGACAGCCTTGCATTTGACCTAAAATTGGGGGAAAATAGTGCAGGAAGGTGCAGAATCAGAGTGTCCATTCAAACAGGTGTCTTGATGAAACTCTGAAAGAATGTTAAAATGCAGACTATACTAATTGGGGTCTCCTGGCAAGCAATAAAGGAGGGTGGAAACTGGAGATTTCTTTTGCAGTGTTGGAGATAGGGATGGAGAAAGAAGGAAGAGACTTAGCTGTAATGTTTTACAGGCTGTAGAGGGCAAGGAAAGGGGCTTAGTGTCTTCAAAGATAGAAAAACTTGGTCATGAGAGTGTAAGCTTTGCAAGTCCATGTTTGCCTAGATCTGTAAATAGTTTGAAATCTAGTACTACTTTTTCAATACTGCTCAGGAAAAAAAATAATTTTTGTAAGCTTTCATGATATTTGCTGGCTTTATACTGGATCTTGTAGGCCTTTATTTGCAGTTGTTACAGTTGTTTTCAGTATCCCTGTCCATGGGTATTTATATGTGTTTAATCTGATTTCTTCTTGTCTAATAATTGTGTCCTTATTATTTTCTTATTTTCACTGCATTTGTATATAAAAATACTTTGATGAATTCTCAATGGATGTGCTTAAAATTTTGTCTATTTTATCTATTAAGGTTTTTTTAACTTAAAAACTTAAAAAAACTTTAAAAAAATCCATGTAGTCCTTTTTATCCACAGAAATCTAGGACTTTCCAGTAACACTCAAGCCCACTTGCTTTAGCACTCCAGCTCACTTGCTTAAAGTTTTCAAATAACTAGTAGAATATGTCTTATTAAACAAGATATTAAAAAAAAAAAAAAAAAAAAGAAAGAAAATAAAAGAGAGCGCTTTCTTTATGAAGGTGAACTTTTAGCCTGGAGATCAGGCAATAAACCTGAAATATAAATAAAGATTTTGTGATATACACATGGATAAATAAGTCAGGCATAACTCAGGCTGCACAATTTATCCTTAATTCTGTCAGTTGCCATTATAAAATACTTAGTGGTTTTAATGCTTTTTTTACATACTCTTATGTGTCTGGGGAAAAAAACACGTGAATAATCCCAGTTATTCCTTTTACTCTTGCCATAACCTTAATTTTCTATGATTTTTCTCTTCTGAATAGTTCTTAATTTTTCATAATTCTCTGTAGTTCTGGAGAAAACATTCACCACTGCACTTTGCAGTAAGATGACAATATTGTTTAGTCTTAGTTTTGTATGTCTTAAAATCTTGTTTGCTTTTTAGCTTGTTACTTCCTTTACAGTCTTTATTGAGTTGTATATATCATTCTCCTATGTCTTGATTAAGATAATAAAAACCCCAGTAGTTTTTACTGCTAGTCACATGCTCTGTATATTTTAAGGAATCTAGACCATCCAATCTAAGTTAGCTTGCATGTACTAACACGAAAGTCTATTACAGTATTTTTTAGGATAAAATCAGTAAAACTGTGAAGTGCTCTCACTTAATATATTTGAGGCTGTACATATTAAATTATAACATATTTTGGAAAATGGGTGTGTGGTGGGTGTGTGTTACCAGCTGGGAGCACAGTTAAATTGAAACGAGTAAGACTAACTTTGAGAAGTCCCTGAATGGACGATGAAGCTGAAATGCATGCATTATTGTTAATATATCCAGCAGGCTTTGGTTGCAGTTGATTGTTTGGCCTCCTGGAATGTGTCAAAAGAAGGGAGCTGAGCGTTTGAGCTGAAACACTCCTTTCTGTATGAAGCTGTTTCCTTTTGTATATTGCCTCTGCTGTCCATAGTGGTCCCTCAACTTGTTGTTGTTGTTCTTATAATTAACTGACCTGCTGTTGTTACGTTGCATGTTTTTCTGCTTTTCTGTCTACTATGAGTCTCTCTAGGAGAGGAGTAATGAAGGGAACTAGAGAGATGGGACAGACCCAGCCCAAATCTGTTTCTGTCAGTGTCATCCATTCTTTTCCCAGCTGTCTTCAGAAAGAACCTGGAAAGTATTAAAGACCCTTGAGGACCATTTATTTATTTAGGTGATGTATACTATATAAAACTTAACAAAATCCTGTAGCTGCAGGCCTGTTTCTTATATCTTCTCACAATAAACTTACTTTACTCTCTTCAAAGCTCAACAACAGTCTGAACTTTTCCAGCGAAAAAAGTTTCTAGTAGAAGAGTTTTGCCTCTGATTCATTCTCACTTGCTCACAGGCTGGATTAGGAACCTCCTTTCAGTTTGTTTCCTCTGAAGAACTCATTTGTTTTCCTTCAGAAAATATCTGTATGCTATAGAAATATGTTCTTTATGTTCTATAGCTCTTATGCAATAGCTGATGGTAATAGATGTTAGTGGCTTCTGCTATTTCTTCCTCCTCTTATGTGCTTTCCGACAACTACTTTTGTGAAAGCTGTCATGATTTTCTTGGTTTCAAAACATTATCTGAAGTAAAGCTTGCAAAACATGAAAGTCTTCAAAAGCTAGTTTCATCATCAGGGGGAAAAAAGGCCAACTTAGTTTTGCCATGAGACTTGCAGTCTTCTCAAAGAGAATACAGTTTTTTTCAGGAATAATACCTGGAATGGGTTTGGTTATTTGGTCAATTTTTTGGTGTGTGTTTGTAATTTTTTTTTTTTTTTTTTGAGAAAGTGATTACTAGAAGAGAAGCTGTAGATTTGGCTGTGTGATCTAGTTGTGAGATGAGAGGTTTTTTCTGTTAGACAACGCTTTCTCCAGAACTTTGAGTTCAGTTGAGCAACTTGCAGACCAAAAAGTGAGTTTGAGAAAATGTTAGGGAACTGAAAAGCTTTTTAGGTTAGAAAAAAACAATAACTATATCAGAGTTTCCTAATTCTTAACTGAAGTAAAATTTTACTGAATCAAAAATAGGTACATATGTTTAAAAGAAGTGTCAATTAGATGACAGCACTTAGTTTTTCTTTCGTAACTGTCCATTTCAGTTGTTTGGTGACTTCTCTTAGTCATATCTAGTCTGAACAATAGTAACTTAGAAAATATGCTTCTGCTTAGTCTATAAAATGAGCTATGCTCTTTTATAGACTACAAAAACAACAAATGCTCACATCATAAAGGTGTTCAGTGAGCAAAATGAATCGTAAATATGTTATGCATGCATTGCAAACAGTAATGGAATGCAGAAGCACATAAGAGCTTCCTTTTAATTCCATGGAAAACAAAATCTTTAAAACTCATGAGCCTGTTCATGTTGCTGTTTAATGCTCCAAGCGTGTTTCCCTTTTCCTTCTAAAATTCTAGCTAGAATAAGTGGATATAGTGGTCACTTCCACCGTGAAGGTGTTGTAGATGGGGAGGGAAGATAATGTATATTCTTCATGAGCTGAAATCTCCAGAGGCAGGTTCCCTGTCTTTCCTTGCCGACTTTTCTCCTTACTACAGGTCTTGTGGTCTTCCCTTAATTAAACTACCTTCTTCTTTTTTTTTTTTTTCCCATGGGCTTCCTTTCTAGTTCCTATGATAACATACAACTCTAAGTAATTTCTGTCCTCTATATAAATGTACCTAAATCATATTATTCAATTTTATATAATGTGATTTAATATATATTTGCTTATATTTACTGTAGTGGTACTTTACTGGGCTCGGATGTATTGCTCAGACAGCCATTTGTCAAGGGGCACCATGTATATTTTGCTGTTATTTTTCAGCTGCTCACCTCTGTTTTGTGATTGTCCTGCCCTGAAAGGATGACAAGCATAAATTTCATTAATGACTGGGAGATTATAGTAATATTCTACATAGGTTGCACTTGAAAATGAGTAATTCTTCCCTCAAGTGATGGGTGATTTTCAGTATTTACACTCATACTATGGCTATATGTTTTTTCCATGTTTCCCTAGTATGTGCCACATTCATGGCCAAAAGTAGATATTTGCATGCCCTCTGCCTTTTAGTTTGTCACAGTTATGGGGTTTTTATTATAAAGAATGGCAGTAATTGCCTTTAGAAAGTTTGCTAGCAGTATTTTCTTTTAGAGTGGTATTTTTTTTTTTAGTAACTCAATTTTTCTTTGTTACATGTCTTGATGGAGAAATTGAATCAGGTGGAATGCACTGGCTGGATGGGAAAAGATTGCTTTCCCCATGGGAAGCACAGGAGCATGTTCGGGTTGATGGAGAGGCTCTCAGGGAGAGGCCACAGGGTGTGTGTGTCAGGCAGGCCCAGAAACACTAAGTTTGTGCAGGATTACTGCAAGCCCGCTGTGAGCAGCAGGCAGCTAGACCCCAGAGACTGCAACTTCTGAGGTACCAAAGGGAACTCTTAAAGTTTGCTGCCACTCAGAACATCGTTGACCTAATAGAAACAGAGCTGGGAAGCAAATGTCTTTCTTCAAGCACACAGTGCAGACTGTGCTCATCTAATAGTTTAAAGTTTATCCTCAGCTCCTAGCTAGCCACCTTTCTTAAGGAAGCAGATCGTGTTTTCCACCTGTAAAAGACTGTTCCCCACTGGCACCTAGATTCTGTCTTCACCAGTTGATTTGATGTTCCTTTTGAAACAATGATTGCCTTCTCCATTGTCGAGGTTTTACCCCACTCGGCAACTAAGCACCACACAGCTGCTCGTTCCCTCCTCCTGGTGGAACAGAGGAGAGAATTGGAAGGGTAAAAGTGAGACAACATGTGGATTGAAAAAAAGACAGTTTAATAGGTAAAGTAAAAGCTGCACATGCAGGCAAAGGAAAACAATGAATTCTTTCGCTGTTTCCTATCAGCAGGCAGGTGTTCAACCATCTCTGGGAAAGCAGGGCTCCACCATGTGTGACAGTGACTTGGAAAGACAAACAGCATCACTCCAAACATTGCCCCTTTTTCTTCCCTGTGCTATTATTGCTTCGCATGACATTGTATGGTATGGAATAACCCTTTGGTCTGTTGGGGTCAGCTGTCCCAGCTGCATAGCCACCCAACTTCTTGTGCACCCTCAGCTTAGTGGGCTATTGTGAGATGCAGAAAAGGCTTTGGCTGTGTGCAAGAACAGCTTAATAGCAACCAAAATATCCCTGTATTTTCAACACTGTTTTCAGCACAAATTCAAAGCACAGCTCCATATGAGCTACAATGAAGAAAATTATCTCTCTTCCAGCCAAAACCAGCATGTCACTCCTCCATCATTTCATGGCTTCAGAGCCAGAAGGTTAACATTGTGTTTGTGTCCCTTATCCAAGCTGTGCAATGCAAAGTCCAAACATAAACATTAGCTCTACCTTGTACTACAGGGTACTTCAGGAAGAGTCTTTATTAATGTTAATGGTCAATAATTCTAGGAGTTTGACTGTCTTGCTAGATAACAAGCCGTGTGGATATAGGCTATAAGACTGTTAAGCATCAGGGCAGGTCAGCTCAAGCAGCATTAGGGAAATGCTTCTGTCCCCTCTATCATTTCAGACCTTATTAAGCATGCCACTGTTGTTGCAGCCTTAAGGCATGAGGTTGGTATATTCTTGTTCATACATCTACTTGGGGACCACCTTCCAGACAGCAGTCATTTGTGGAGCATGGTGCTTTGTGTCTTTTAAATGTGAACGTGTATATGAACAGATGCCATAAAGGGAAAGGAAAGGTACGCATCAGTAAGTGTACCAGGTTGAATGGTCCATCCTCATAAATGTTGCCAATCCTTTCTTCTTCCTTGTGCCCTCAGTTTCAAAAGCTTTGCAGGATTGTGACCATCTGCTTATGTTCGCACATAAATATTCATACTCGTATGGGTATTATGAAAGCAAAGGCTTCTTGAGTGTTCTGTGCCTTGCTGTATGAATACCCTCAGTGTGAATGACAGCATGGATGACATACTTGGGATTGCGGTTAATGAAAAGGTGCTTCCCCTTTTTGTTACTTGTAAATACTGGCTTTAGGGAACAAAGGTACAATTGTGCTATGCCATGATAAATCTCTCTAGCTTGCATCATGTGTGAATAATCTTTTGGCAGGCAAAACTTTGTGAAAAAAATTTATTTTGAGGCTTCTTATTCTCTTAGAAATTATGCCTTGCAAGAATGTAACACAAATTATGCAGTGACCCCATGTCAGTTCCAGTATCAAATTACCTCATCTTTACCACGGAATAGAAGGCTTTTAAATGTATTCATTTTTTGTCCTAATTCTCAAAGGAACTTGCTGTTTCAGAGTTCTGTGTAAATGCGAAGCATTAACTTCACCAGTCATCATTCACTGGTATAAATATACAGTTTGACATTTATTTGGAAACTTTTGTCTGTCCACTCATAACATTCCCTGTGGAAATTGTGATATATATGTGCTCCATCAAATCACATGTTACAGCCTATCTAGTAAAATTATTATTCACTTATCATTTGTCTACATGTTTATTTTGCCTGTTGCCTTTCTGAGGGTTTTGGAAATATATAAGTAGATTAAAATACCTTATTAGACTACTTTGAACATTTTTGAAGAGATGAATAGTTACTTAAAAGGCATTTATATATTGTTACTAGTGAAGATCATCCCTCTAAGAGATGGGATAAGTGGATATGCAGACAACCTGAACAGTCACTTAAAAACTGTTGGCAGTTCAGCTGTAGAGTGGAATGGCTATTTTAGACGAGATTGAAGCTTTGTGAAATCAAGATCAATATCCGTGGCATTAGAACTTCAAGCTGAAATATCTGGGCACATAGAGGATTGTGAGTACTTTTGGGATTTGGAGGTATTGTGAGATGTGATAATGAGATGTCTTCTTGACTGATATAAATGAAGAATGTTCAAAATTACGTCTTTGGTGTTGCAGAAGCAGGCTTAAATATGTAATGATTTAGATATGTAGTCTGTTGTCTGTAGTTGGACTACTTAATAACTTAACTTTTTAGAAGTGTGTAGAAATTTCCACTTCAAGTGGTCACTTCAAAATACAATTCCCATAATCTTGGCAGTGAAAAGATATCTGAACTCCCAGTTTTTCAAAGTCATCATTAACAAAGAAAAACTACTAAAATGTTGATGATTACTTACCACTACTCCAACATATCCCATGTTTCCAGCATTGTACTGACTGAAGACCATTCATTTACTTCAGAACCAAATATTCTAGGCTGGAAGAAAGCCTGGATGAAGCAGACTTGTTATCCGAAGCTAATAAGATATTTGACAAAAAGATACAGGCAAATCTAATTTACTTTTGAGATTTTTGTGCTTCCAGTAAATAGTAATGAAACTGTGGATGTACTTTTTTCAACAGAAAGGACCACTTAAAGGAGTTGTTTTGTTTTGTTTTCTATTGAATAGAAGCCATAGTGATTTGCTGGTGGTTTTCTATCTTTTTTGTTTTTCTTTCGTTCTTAGTCACTTCGCACCTGGTTGCTGTTGGCAAAATAGGAACAATTTATTGTGTTGTTAATTATGAACTGATTTATTTTCAGATCTCGATAGAAAATGACTACCTAGGTCCCAGGAGAATTGAGAGTCTGCAAAAAGAAGATGCTGATTGGCAGAGAAAAGCCCACATGGCTGTGCTTTCTATTCAAGATCTTACAGTTAAATACTTTGAAATAACAGCTAAAACACAGAAAGGTAGTTATTTTTGACTATCCTATTCATCAAATAAAAGATCTTTAAAAATGTATTTAATGTTTACCATGTCCTGTCTTGTACTTTTTTTAATCAGTCCTCCATGTGGAAAATGCAGTTGTAATTTCCATTTGTTTTTTCTTTGTGTCTCTTTGAATATCTCACCAATAAGCCTTTTCGGAACATCCTCAGAAGCGAGCAGAATGGAGATTTTAGATAAAAAGTTTCACAACCACCCTCTCAGTATGATTGTATTAGTTCCACTGTATAATTGCAAAGAACTTAGGGAGCACAGAGTCCCTGATGGATTCTGTCTTCTATACTGGCTATAGCAGACTACCATAGGAAGTGTTCATTTCAATTCATTTACTTTTTCTGTCTCCTCTGCCTTTCATGAATTTTTTTTCATAGCTCAAAATATTAAGCAACAACTCTGTTCAGTTGCTCAGTGAAAGCTGCTCTGTTGTTCAGAAATCTTCATGGATATAACCTTGGCATTTCTGTGTTTCAAGAATGCAGCAGTTTTAGTAAAGAGTTGGAGAAGTAAAAGCAGGTCATGACTTCCCATGTACATCTGTGTTCTTGCCCTTGTACCATTTTAACTTAAATAATCAGCTTATTAGTGCAGGCACCCCTGAGGATATGGTTTTATGTCACCTCTTAGTTTGACTGTGGGCTACCACTGGTGGAGTTTTATGTCCCACTGTCTTCCCTGCCTGACTATGAGTTTGTGCTTCTTTCTTTGCCTTGGTGCTAATGATTGTGCAACTAGATAAATGAGCTATATGCCTCGGAGAAAGTATTTTTTGATGGGTACGTTTCCTGTCATCTCCCTGCGTGACTGCTAGATCTGCCTCAAGAGAAGCAGTCACTGCAAAATGATTCCTCTTGGTGACAAGCTAAGTTAAGGATAACATGAAACTCCACCTTATTGTGAAAATGTGGCTGAACCAGTTTACCATGTTGAAATTAATTTAATGAGAGTAAATTCAGGATGTATTTAATCACTTTGGTTCCTTTTCTAGTATGAGAAAGGCAGTAAATAAAATACCCAGTTAGTTAATAAAGAATGTATATTCATAGATATTTACCTTTTGTTTTGTTCACATCCTTTTTTCGATGTACAGTAGTCAGGACTGTGGGGAGAAACACTGGGAAATGAAATGGAACCTGTTTACAACCATAGAACTTTGGTGTGCAGGTTGCTTGCCTGTTTTGTTATGTTTCAGGTTTTTTTGGCCTCCTGCTGATCACAGGGTGGTCTTGCGTACCAAAATACTAACAGGTGGCAGAGGAAAAACACATGAGAATGTAAAGATATTTTTTATTACCAAACAACAGCATATGATACCTCCTAGCACCTGAGGACTGAATACTACTGCTTTGATTGTGTGACTTTCGTGGTTTTTCCTTTGCAAAGCTAAGTGTACAGTGTCATGTATGACATTTTCACCATTTTTAATATATAGAACAATCACATGTCAGCATAGATGTTGTCTGGAGCTCGAGAATAGAAAAATCTGAATCAGGCAAGGGACTCCTGCTGCTCTGAAGTCTTCCTGAAAAAGATTGTCGTTCATCTCTGCATATTAAAATCAGATGATAATTTGTTCAATTAATCTGAATTAATTTGTGAAGCTACCTGTATTTTGAGTTAAAAGACAGATGTTATTTAAACCTTATTCATTGTTCTTACAGAATTGCACTTGAGGTCAAGCTGAAATTTTTATTTTAAATTGTAATTTTTATTTTAAATTGTAATTTTTTTTTCACTCTGCAGGTTTGTTTAAACTTATGACCACTATAGAAATTATCAGTATCCAGGGGATACTAGAAACTTTAAAAGTTGATAATTGGGGCACTCAGAAGTGTGGAAAATTTGAGATGCAGTTAAAGACCACATGATAGCATTAATGAAATATTTTTATTAAGTCAGGAACTCTGAACTAGTGATTCAAGTGTTCAGATACTGGGTGTTCAGAATGGTCCCTCTGTGGATAACAAAAATTGGAATTAAAATGATAAAATTATCAACAAACCGCTAATCACTTATTGACCTGGATCCTAGCAGTACTTAGAAGAGTACTTGATTGTTAGTACTCTGTAGAATGGCTACTCCCTGCTAAGAGAACCTTGTATGCTTTTGGATACAAATGTGCATTCTCTCTGCAATAGAATCACTAGTGATCTGAAGAGTCTGGTAAGCTGTCTGCCTTTTTTTCCCTTCTGTAGCTGTGTACGATCGAATGAGAGCAGACCAGAAGAAATTTGGTAAGGCAGCATGGGCAGCAGCAGTGGAACGTATGGAAAAGCTTCAGTATGCAGTTTCTAAGGAGACTTTGCAGTTGATGCGTGCTAAAGAAATCTGTTTGGAACAGAAGAAACATGCGCTGAAAGAGGAGGTAATCTTTCGTATCAATAAACAGAAAAATAAAACATGCAGAAAACCACCAAACCTTAAAGAATGTTGGTGTACTTAAAAACAAACAAACTAAACAAAAAAATCTCTGGACTTGAAAGTAATTATTTTTCATCTTTTAATAATAAACATCTGTATTTAAATATTTATTACTCTCCACCATGTTAAACAAATGGAGTTGGAACATAGTTGTGGTGGTTTGTTTTCTGTTCACCTTTTCCCGGTTAGTCAATCAGGATGACAGTTTTTACTGTTAACGTTGACAGCTATCCACTGAGATTAACAGAATTAAAAGAAGCGGTAGGACGGAAGTCTGCTGCTATGTCATCTCCACACTTCAGCTCTCCAAGGCTTATGACCACTTTTTTGGAATAGTTCTGACATTCCAGATGGAAGGTGTCTGACCATTAGTAATTACACAGATGACTAGCCTGTTGTACTTTACTCTCTTAAAGACAGTCTTCCAGAGGGGGTTGTGCTAGCCACAGCTTTACTGAGGAAAGAGTGTGAGCATTACACTGTGTTTAAATGCTTTAGCAGAAGAAAAGCCCACATTTATTGGGTTTTATGAGACCTCTTCAAAAGCAAAAATGCTGCAAATAATCTTTTTAAAATTTGCTGTCATATAGATGTTTGGCAGTAAGTACTTTCTGTAATACTAATGTTAATTGACATTCTAGCTAATCAGCTGCTTTTTTTAGATTAATTTTCAAATATTTCAGCAAAATTTTGACTAAGGCGGTGGCTCTGTTATGAATAGGGTGATCCAGAGAAGTCTTGACTTTAACACTGTGTAGATTGGCAGGTTTGTAACCCTGATAGACTATGTGCCTATTTTAGAAGCTTCTGTAGAAGGCAGCTTGATCTGCAAGGAAGAGAGAAAACATGGAAGACCCAAAGCATTTCCTCCATTTCAATGCTCTTTGTATTTAGAAAGCTAAGAGTTGTCTGGAAACCTGAGTTTATGAGGCTATTGACATCCTTAGCTAAGACATGATGAGAGAATCCAGCAATACTAATTGGAAATATTATATTAAATATCTTCACATATTTAGAGCAGCTACACATCATGTTTTTCCGTAGCACATTTTATTTTTCTCCCAGTGGAGACCTTCTGTGAATTTTTATTGAATGACATCTGAGTCTGGTAAGTGAGTGATTGTTTTTATGTGCAAAAGCATTAGGGGCTGCACAAGAAAAGAAGTTCATTGCGGTATACTTGCTGGTGAGGGGCTCTGAACTGAGAGGTTGGGGTTTTGGGGATGGAGAAATGAGGAATATCTTAGAGATGTCCATTGGCATGGTGCTTTGGGATGGTGTCTTACAAGGGACAGAGAGCTCTAGGTCAAAACTTCGTGATGTGGATATATGAGGACAAGCTTCTGTTCGGAAACATATTTTTTGCTTTGAGATTGTAAAAGCCCAAAGTATGCAAAGCTGGATGTGACAAATGTGACTGGCAATCCCATATTGGATAAGACAAGTTTCAGTCTTATAATAAATAAAATATTTAGTAATTACATTAGTATTTGGAAGATATGACAGTAAAAAAAACCAACCAAACAAAAAACCACCAACCTCCCCCCTCCACAACAACACTAACAGAAGAAGTGAAAAAGTGATACATCTTTTTCTTTAAGCCTAAGAAGTTAAGACCTTCCTACTACGCTTAGGTGTATAAATTTAGTCTCACTGAATAGGAAAAGGAGACACATGGGAAATAATATGCTTGTTTCTTTTGCACTTAATTCCCTCTTCTTCAAATCTACACCAACCTTGCCGATTGATTTTTCAAGAGGGACAATAAAAATGTCCTTGTTTCTGTAGTTTTCATTTAGTATTAATCGAGCGCTTTTTTGTTTCCCAAAATGTGTCTGCACTGTAAATATATAGAACGCTACTACATTTTCCAAGTTATCATGATATGAAAATCACCTGGTTAGGGGATTAAATTAGTTTTGTTGCTTTGTGTGGGGATTTTTGGTTGTTTGGTTGGTTTTTGTTTTGTTTTGGTGGGTTTTTTTGGTTGGTTGGGTTTTTTTTTGACAGCTGAAAATGTTAACCATGTGGTTATTTGTATTAAAAACCAAAAACAAACAACCAAATTCTACACAAATTACATTCTGTGCTTTTTTATTTTCCTGATTTGTACCTCTGAAGTTCCATCTGTTGTTCTGAATTTTGTTTGAAGGGAATGATGGAAACTTTCCTTTTGAGGTAGACCAGAGTCTGCTTTTGAGGACTGGTTGCCAAGTCTTGTTCTCGTGACAGTAAACAGAACCATTAAATGAGAGTGGGAATCCTTTGTAATTCTCTAAGTATGTAAAATAGTTTGGACAAATGGAAGTGAGTGACTGGAGACTTAAATTCCAGCAAGTCCCATCTTGCATATGTAGGATTCAGTAACTAGTCTTCTCTTTTTTCCTTTTAGAGCTGTACAGTTAAGTTCTAAAGATACACTTCAAAACCAGTATTTAATTTACATCATAAGTGTTCTGTGATATTTTCATAAACAAAATTATATTCTGACAAAGCACTGCTCTGTTTTTTAAGAATATTTGTCATAGTTTCATAACTCTAGGAGTACTTTCCTGTACATTAAGCCTGAATCAAAGATATATTTGCTTCCAGTGAGTTGGAGTATGTGAGTATATCTTGCATTTCATGACTGTCATTTTATTTTGGCATCTGAAAAAACAGACTTTTAATAAGGATTCTCTTCGAGAAGGCATGAATAGCTATTTCTGGAAAATTAATCTTTTTGTAAGAAGTAGATATTTTGGTACAGATGCAACATAATATTTTTCAGAAAAGTGTATTTTACCTTCATAGTTTTCATTGTATCTTTTTTAAGCTTTTTCTTTCAGTGACAGCTTTTTGAAAAGGCTGAGTAAGAAGCTAAAATTGGAAAATCTTTGAAGATATCTTCAATCACATTTGAACTATTATTTTTAATATCAGATTATCAATGCTTTTGCTTTCTTCACTTTCAGTGTTCAAATTGGAAAAGTAAATTTTTTTGTAAAGACGATTTTATTTTTCCTTAGTCTTACATTAAATATTTGTGTAATATTCACCAGTTCAATCAAAAGTTGAAAAAGACTTTGAAATAAAAGCTATTTTACACTGTCATTGTGTTTAAAGAAAGCAGTAATGGGGTGCATTCTACAGACAAAACTTGGGAGTCATAGTTAGGCTTTTAATAATGCAATGAGGCATTATTAGAAAATTACTCATTACGAATAATAACCTACTTTGGACTTAATAGTTATCAAAATCCTACATAAGTTCTTTTGAAATAACCTTATTACAGCATAGTTTATTTTTATACATTTTTTACCCAGAAAATCTATTTTAAAGAGTATTAAAGAGGGCAAATCCCAGCATTTGCAGAGACTTTTTTTCTTTGAAGGATTTTGTGCATCAATGACATTTAGTTCCCATTGACCAAGAGAAAGAAAAAGATGAGGTATTTATGGTCACTTGAAACAGATTCACAGCACTATTAGAAAATCAGAACTGAAATACCTTCTCTGGCAAACCATTTAGCTACTGTTTTATAGGCATAGAAGTTAAACCCAAGATATTTCTTTAAGAAGATGAAAATACTCAGGAAACTCATTTATCAGAGTTTCATTTGTGCATTATGACAGAAAGAATGACAATTAAGAGCAAAGACCAGATCTATCTGTGTATGAGGATATCATTGGTGTTAAGCAGGTTGTCTTTGGATTTTGAACATTTAGTCCTACAAAAGAAAAAAGCTTGTAAAAACAGTGCTGCACCCTTTTGATGTGGAAGAGATGCTTTCTTTTAGTGCCTGAAATTTTTCTAATTGCCCAAGTACGAATTGTAAGTAATCATCTTAACCTAATTTTTTAAATAATATCGTGTCCTGTAGCCTATTAAAATAATGTCAAAATTCTTTAGAATGGTTTTCTGTTGATTTTGAGGATGAGTTTCTATATTTGCACTAGACCTGAGGTTTTTCTGTGAATTTTACTCCTTTCTTCTGAGATTTCTGAGACAGCAACAGCGATGAATTAAAATGAATACTTGAACTAGAGAACAATCAGGATTCACATGAAGTGGATTGAAACATAACTTTGCATTCTATTTGAACAGTAACAGATTACTTTAAAGGCTGGATAATAGAGAATTTAATAATCGCTATTAATATGTATTGCTAGAGGAAAGTAATACAATTTTTTACCCTGAACTTCAGTTTTATTACTTCATAAGTGACAGCAGATGAGAATGACCGTGGTCCTATAATCTGATAGCAATACAGTTGATCCACCAGTTCAATAGGGTGGTACAGCAAAAGGTGCTCTCCAGTCTATAAAACCAGCACTTGAACTTGGAAGATGTCTTCTCCATCATTCTTCCACGCATTTTTGATTACCCAAGAAAGATTGGTTCTAACTGGAGCAGTTGCAGAGAGGGCTACCACAATGATGCCAGGAACGGCAAGTCTGTTTTACAAGATGACTTGAAGGTTTTTTGATAAATATGAAGGCCAAAATAATACAAAATTGCTCTCCACAAAAATACTAATAGGAATAAATACTTGTCAAGAGCGATATGTGTTCCTATATTCAGGACTGGTGCAAGAACAAATGGTATTATCTAATTGTGAATACACTGGAAATATGGCAGAAGTTTTCTGGCAATTAGGATGGAGTATCTGGAGCAGACTTCCAATGGGAGTAATGAACAGAGTTTTTTTTGAAAGCTTTTTTCTTTTACAAAAGCAGAGTAAGAACAACAACAGTAACATGTAAATTATTTTAATAACTCAGTTTGTGAAAACAGTTCAATTTAGATTTGTCTGAAAGCATTCCATGTCGGTGGAAAGCTGGATTTGATGGCCCACACCTCTGTATTCTATGTTTTGCTATTTTTCTATTAATTATCTCATCTATCTCTTTAATATGTGTATTCGTAGTTCATGTCAGAAACTTTCCATTTTAACCCGTTATATCTTTATTTCAAATGTGTGGGTTTAAGATTATATATTTCTGTCTTAGAACTGTTAGGAAACCTGAGTTCCTACCCAGGTTCTTCACTTAGTGTGAATGAAACAACAAAGACCATAAACACTGTTACTTGAGTTAGGGCCACAGAGATTTAATTGTTTGCTTGAGTTAATGCAGGGAGTTGTGGCATAGCAGGAAATGGAACTCCTGTGCCCTCAGTTGTAGTTCGTTGTCCAGCTACAAAATGTTTCTTTCCTCTAACATTCTCATGTTAAAGTTATCAGTGTTTCTTTCACCATGTTGATAAACCCTAGACCTACCAAGGATGTAGAAAATTGCTGGTGCAGATAGCAACTTGTAACACTAAGAACTGAACAACACATAAATTTTTAACAAGAAATGCTGAAATTTTCTCAAGAGTGATGATACTCTTTTGAATTATCACACATATACAGTATCTCACTTGAAAATTTTAACATAAATGGTTGTAATTAAGGGTGTCCATTTTTCTTTTTCATGAGGGGCTTTCATGTTGCTCGGATATCTGCTTGTGAACCATATGACAATATTAATTTTCCATTGCTGTTGCACCTGAAAACTGAATATAGTGGTGGTGTACCCCTAAAACAGAAGAGGTAGCTGGCAGCATCTGTAATTTGTGCTTGTAGAGCTAAGCTTCAGTTGTCAGGTCCTTTATCAGGCAGACACTGATGCAGCTGAGCAAAATACTGTGCTGCTATAACTTGATTAACCAATACTTTTGAAGATAGCCTGTTATGCCTCTATGGAGTCTTTATACAAATTATGTGTAATTAAATTTGGGAACATATTTTTTTAAAAAAGAAAAAAATGTATAATTGTGAGTGAAATTCACAGTTCACTGACAAAGCTAAAGTTCTTAGCTGTGGTAGAAGTTTGAATGACATTGCCTTAATTTGAGAGAAAAACCCAACAAAACTCCAGCAAAATGAACAAACAAAAAAATAAACAAACAGCCAAAAACCACACCACATTTTGTTGCTATGGTATTTGGTTTGGGTTTTGTTTGTTTGTTTTTTTTTTTTTATGATGAGAAAATCCTTTGAAAATGCTGTTACATGCAGGATGTAGAGCTGCATTGCTTTGAATTCCATGCAAAGTGAGACAGCACATAGGATCCCCTTGCATGTTAGTATTTCTTAAATGTGACCTGAATGGCTAACAGTATCGAGCAGCTAAAAGAGGGTGATTTGCTGTCACGTTGGTTGTATATTGTGTCACTTTTCTGTGTCAAACTTATGACATGAATAAGTGCTAAAGTGTATATAAATAGTATAATCTAGTTGTCTTTTTCTGCTGTGAAGGACTCCAGAAATGATGAAACTTCTCAGTTAAGTTGTCATTACAAGAGAACTGGTGCATGTAATTATCTCTGTTTCCACCAACTTTCACTTGTTTTTCCTCATTTCAGGTTTAATGATAGTTTTGACTCTAGATTTCTAGATGCTGTTAGCAAAGTGACTTTTAGACTTCTTGGACTGAAAATCAGAAAATATTAATTTCATTATGTATCTTCAGAGAATCAAGTAGTGGAGCAAAAAGAGTGGTAGAGATGTTTCACACTATGCACTATATGACTTGTCACTTCTGTCACAAAGAATAATCCAATGCCATGGATTTTTTTATTGTCATATAGAAAAAATGTCAGATATGAAAGATAGCTAAAAGTGAGTGGCTGATCAAACCTATCTTCTCCTCCTGATGTGTTCAATTTTAGCATGTTACGTTTAGCGTACAAGGCACTTACCTAGCTGTAATTGTGAAGTCTGTGGTTTTGTTCTCATTATCCTGGAGTCATGTGTTTTTGTGGATTTTTTTTGTTTGTTTGTTTTTTTCTCTTTCCATTTAGATGCAGAGCCTGAAAGGTGGTACAGAAGCCATAGCCCATTTGGACCAGTTAGAAGCTGATTATTATGATCTACAGCTTCAATTATATGAAGTGCAGTTTGAGATCTTGAAATGTGAAGAGCTACTGCTGACAGCACAACTTGAAAGTATCAGAAGACTGATGTCAGGTGCTTTACACATTTAAATTAAGATGTAATCTGTAAAGAATAATTCTCTTTCTAAGAGTCTAGTAAAGCATGTGGGAGAAAAAATTCTTTACCATGTGAAGAGATGGGTCTTCTGGCATAAGTACTGTTAAATTAAAATTTATACCTGTTAATAAGTCTTATACATACGCAATACAGCGATTTTGGTCTGGTTCTCATTGGCTGCATTTGGAAATGTGCATACAAGATACTGTGTAAGTTCCGGAAAAATGAATTTAAGGTGGAGGAAATATCATCGTTACTGGACTTGGCTTATTGAAAATTTGCATTGCTATTATAAATTTATTTGAAGTGATTGGTTTTCTAAAGGTATTCCTGCAAACTGAGAGTCCTTCAGCTAAACTTTGAAGCTTGTATTGACATCTCACTGATATATAGCAGTTAGGCAAACCTAATGTTTCAGGAACCTACTATACCTTGTGTACTTAGAAACTGTGGAAATGGTACAGGTAAATCATAGAGCATTTTTGAGTCCAGTTCTCTTCTTTAGACCTTTCTCTAGTTACTGTTTTTATTTACACAAGCTCTGTTGTGTTGTTTAGTGTATGGGGCTTGCAGAGCAAATCTTGTTACGGATACAAAAGTCACTTAAGAAGAGAGATTTGAAGCTGCATTGTATTGTGAGTTGCTTCTGAATCACAGATTCTTCTCACTGTTACGTGAAATCTCCTTTTAGGCTTGTCATGGCAACAACTCTAACTGCACATACGGAAGATGAGGATTGCAAACTCTGTAAATGACTTAAAGGAACATGGCTGCCTTGACTGTGTGCCTCTGTGGAGAGCTAGTTAGTGCTTTAGAGGTAGATAGTGTTTGTACTTGGGAAGGGTAGACATTTAATTTTGGTACCAAAGACACAGTATGGTTTGCTTACTGGCAGACCAAAGGAAATCCCTTGAAGGAGAGGCTGAGAAAGAATGTATCGAAATTCTTTCTCTTTGATATAGTGATAGTAAAACCTAAGAGCTTTCAGAGCTGAAGCCTCCTGTAAACACATCAGAGGTCATTATGACTTCTAGTAAAGTTTTCTCCAGAAATCTCAAAAAAAAAAAACCCCAAACCCTACAACCTGACCCAAAATTCATAAAACCCTACTCAGGAAGCAACCAATCTTCTCCTTCTCTCATGGCAACAAAATAGTTCACTGTACTGGCTTCCTTTGCAGTTTTAAATTTGTAAAGTATTCTTTAATACAAAATCCAAAAGTTGTTTTTTTTGTTGTTGTTTCTTTTAAAAACAGCCATCTATTTTAGAAGGAATTACTGTTTTTCTTTTAAGAAATCCTAGTTAATATCTCATAGGACAGAAAATGAAAAATACATTTCTTAAATTTACTCAAAGAATTAAATTAACTCTTTGGACTTCACTTAGGTGGAGGGGTAGAACAATTAATGTGAAGAATGTCACACTGAAGTGTCTGCCATCTCTTTAATACTCTTCAGCATCCAATTTGAATGAAAGCATCTAAAACATATAGTAGTCTCAGTATGCGTTATTTCCTGTGCAGTCAAAGAGGCAAGAACAGTCTCATGCATCTGCTACGCCTCGTTTTTGAAGTGTACTTACAGTCAGTAAAGTAATAGCCTTTATTTGTGCACAGCTGTATGATTTGAAGTACATATGTCTTATTGACTTGGAGAGGCTATTGCTGTTCTTTACCCTTTGACTGTATTGGCTCTGTAGAGTTATTTCAGAGATGTTTGGATTGTGTTTTGATTTGAGTGACATCAGCAGTACTGCTAATGAAGTCCCAGCAGAATTTTTTGTGAGTGTGATATCATTTGGCTGCCAGTTGTTGCAAACTACAAGAAAAACATTTTCATTTGCAAATTCAGCACACAGGATCTGAAAAGTATGGAATTATAGTAGATTGTCATATCATAAACAATAGTAGTAGTTTTTTACTGTCATTAACCAAGTACCTGCAGTGAAATTCACAAAATGTGAGTTTATTTAGAATTTTAAAGGGTCTTATACTATTCATACAAACTATTCATACCACCTTGTGTGATGGTTTTATGGTGGATGCATTGCTGTCAACTGAGAATGGGATAGTAGGTTCCTGCTTTGGTTGGAGAGTGGCTTGAATGAGTGCAAATGGTATGGATTTTATATGAAAAGGAATATTTGTAATTATTAAGTCATTGAGCTGTTAGAAGCTTAAACACTTACAAGTTTATAGATATTTCAAAACTGTAGAAAACTCTTGGAATATTAAATGGAGGTTGCAATACAGTTGCCAAGGTTTGTTTGTTTTTGTTGTTGTCGTTTTCCAAACAGTAGAACATGATTTATTTTTATGTTTTAGAACTGGTAGATTTGACTATTGTGCAGCTGAGCTACTGGTGTTTCACTTGTAAATGTGTATCTTTAACTCTACATGAAAGTGCTCTAAAGCCAAATTTGCATGAAAATACTTCCATTTTATAAGTGCATGGTAAAATATAATAGTTGTTAGCTACAAATCTTATTTTTAATCACCAGTGTCTCTAAGTGGGTTCTAGTGACTAGGCAGTTTTACTTATGGATGAAACTGTCATGTTTTTTTAACTGAGTGCTAAAGTAAAGAATATAGGAGGTCTATTTTTACTAGGTTTTATTTTAACATTAATATAGTGCTGTGCTTTCTTTTCTCCTCCTGCTGTGTCTTCTGTTGAGCTGAAATTAGCATGACAGTCAGAATTTTGGTTGCAGCAGAGACTGCACACATATGTAACATGAAATAAACACAGCTTTTAAAATGGACAGCATACCAAAGAAAATCCTGCCTCTCTCCCCAAATAATCTAGTAGCAGAAGTAGGAGGAAGTTATGGTCTTGCTGTCAGTAGTTGATGAAGTTGAAATGAGAAGGTTTGGTGGTGCTGTAGAATTGACAATGATAGTCATGCCAGCCATATCTGCCTGTTTCAGACAGCAATAATGCTCTTGGTGTATTACAGAAATATCCTACTTGTTATGCCAGTGAGATAAGGAAGAACAGGCCTTTGCTGCTTCTTCGACCCAGCATTCTGTTTTGTTGTCTGATTCCCCTTTCGTTAAATTAACAGTAGGCTGTGGCGGAAAAGTCTCATGCCAAAGACTCCGGAAAGAGTCTATAAAGAGTTTGTAGTGAAGACCAGAGCATATTACTGCACATCATGGATCCCTTGGTTAAGAGATTTGAAGACATGTGTACATTGTGATTGTTATGCTACAGACACAAGCATACGTTTGGATTTGCATTTGTTTTTTAATGCTCTGAGCTTACCTGATTACCAGGCTGTGCTTCATTGGTGTTGGTTTCTTTTCTTCAATACTTCACTGTTTAATGCTTTTCGTCTGACCTTTTGATAGTCCTCTAAAAGGACCATAGAATTCTTCTACATTCAGTCTTGCAACTTGAAGGGTGGGAGGTTGTTGTTGTTGAAAGGAAAAAAAATGTTTGTCAAACATGAACTATTGATTTGCCTTTTTCATTGCTGACATTTTTAAAACAGAGAAGAGAGATGAAGTGGTATATTATGACACTTATGAAAGTATGGAAGCCATGCTTGAAAAAGAGGATATGGCAACATCGATACACTTGCAAAAAGAGGAGCTGCAAAAATTACATCAAAAAATCCGCCAGCTAGAAGCAAGGCGTGGACGTATTTCAGCCAAGAAAGCCTACCTCAGAAATAAGAAGGTATTATTGAATTGCAAATTTCTAGCACACCATATTATTACGTTGCAAATTTCTAGCATAATTTGCAAATTTAATAAAACTTCAAAAGGTTTAATTTCAAAACAACTTCCAAGTCTCCCAGAATTTCTGTGAATTATGTTTACCACTTACTAAAAGATGTTTTACAGAGTACCAAATACAATAGCATGTGTTACTAAGCGGATATATTTAAGTTTCAGTTTACCTTTTAACTTTAAAGAAACCTTTAATCACTTTGAAGTCAACAAATAAACTTATTTCTATTAACTAATCAGAATACTTTCATGTGGAAAGTACATGCTAGAATTAATGCTTTTACAGGGACTAGTTTTATATATGTTTGCAGAACAGAATTTTCGAATATGTGTTCTCACTAATGAGTTCTACTTTCATTGTCTTACCTCATCCTTTTAAACTTATGTGTCATTGATGCTCTGTATTCAGTAGATACATATGAAATCCAGTATACTTAATTTATAAAACTAGGTGTTCATTTTAGGACCAGTTTCCTTTTTCATGCATTACATGATTTGGATGCTGTGCAGAAAATGGTTTCAATATAGTTGGTGTTGTGAAATTCTGTATCAAGTGTATGTAAATATGTTTATTCCTTTGTTTCCAGAAGGATCTTCTTATTTTTCCCTAGCAGTTTGTGGTTACATGCATATGCATTATTAATGAGCAAGGTAGCTTAATGAGTAGACTAGATCAAAGTTCTGAGAAAGCAATATAATACTTGTTATAAAATAGGTTTTCACCCCATACTATAATATTACAAGGCTATGCAGAAGTCTGAGTTGAGAACTCATTCTAGATTGACATCTTGATGTGAGAGATGACCCATTTACATAGAGAGTTTCAGTAGACTGAGGGCAAAGCCTCCATAAGTCATATCTATTTCTGTACCTGAATCTGAAGCATAACAGAGCAAACAAAGCATTAGTTGATACATTTTATATTTTGTATTTTTTTATATTTATTGAGTCACCGTCTCGTTTCTGAGTAACACAATATGAAGTAGACTGTAAATAAATTATCAAGAAACTGTGCTTTTTAGTGCTTTAAGGGATAGATAGGTTCTATCTGTCATGTTATGCTAATTAATATAGGCTCTATTATAGTAGTTATGCTATTTTCTCCTGAATATGAGAAGACACTGCTTGACATCTTGCAGAGTACACAAGCCTGTTTGAAAGCAGCAGTGTGGTTGCTGTTTGTTACTTAACTTACCAGAGTTAACGACTTGAGAAGCAATCCTGAAGCAGGAGTAGAGATTTTTTTAGCCTTCTTATCTATATAATAAACTAGTCACCTTCATTTGTTTTAAGGTTATGCTGTGATAAAATGCCTTTTTTAGGCTGAAGGAATTAATTCTAGGCTGTAGCACTAGTTGCAGCATGCCTGCTTGTGCACTGCGATATGATGCAGAGTTGTAGATGGTAGTATTGCTTATTTGGGTCTGCATGCAGGAGTAACATCCTCGTGTCTGCTCAACATTGTGCTGGAAGAACGTGGCTTGCTTTTGGGACCCAGGGTAATGTCTCCATGTGGAACCTCCCGCTGGACATGACAGCACCCTTTGAACTAGTTCCAGCACTCTACTGATTTCATTGCCCAGCATAGCTTATCCACAGTTGGCAGCTACAGTGAAATACTTAGCTTTCAGATTCTGAAGAAATCACAGGTTGCATTTAAACTCGTAGAGGTAAACAAAATATTTTTATTTGAGCAAAAAAGAATAGGCAGAATCAGTTGTTGTGTACCATTTTTCAGTACTTGTTGGCCAGGAAAGAACAATAGCCATTTTGATGGATATTTATCTTAGAGGTATTTACTATAGCTGCTCTTATGACTGCTAAATAACACAGAGCCCTAATGAGCTTACTAGTAATTACCTGAAAATCAAGCCCCTTGTGGCTTTGATTCAAACATAAACTTTGTGTCTTGAATGACCATCCTATTGAAACTGCAAAACGTTGTTAATGAGCACCATAATAGTGCCTGATGTGAGTAGTTGTACTTCACAAAACTAGAGGGAAAAGGGGGTTTTGCTATGAAGAGTTTGCAGTTTGAGTTAAGCATGCAGAACAAAGATACAGATGGGTTGCAAAAGCAGACTCTAGATTCTGAGAATGAGCACAGTGATGACTGCATGATAAGTGGAGAAAAAGAGATTTGAGGGTGCATTTGGAAAGTACATACTATGTGGTAAATCCTTCTCAAAGTCTGTCTCTCTCAGTTAAGAAACATATTGTTGAACTGAGATGACAGACTAATGCTTTTCAGACTCTCTTCCTGACCATGCTTGGTTTAGCAAAGTATCTTAAAACAGAACTGTAAACAAGTGTTCTGTTTTGGATTGGGCTGGAGAGCTTTTGGTGTTAGTGTTCTTTTGTTGTTGTTGTTGTTGGGTTTTTTTCTTTTTTCTTTTTTTTAACTTTGTCAGTTCTGTATTTGAAAACAAAAAGCAAGCTGCGCATTAAGTGTTACATATTACAGTCTTGTGATATATTTAGAAGTTATAGTCCGTGTTCATTATTAGCTTTTTGGCAAATGAAGATTCCCTTAGGAGAATGCCCCTTTTCTAGCAACAGATATCGCGATTAAGAAAACAATAGGAAATTATTTTCTATCACCAGTTCTTATTTTTTCAGGAGGTCTTTTCATCAGCTGGGAATTTGAAAATCTTTTCTGTTGAGGACATCAAGCAGTGAAAGGGAATCAATTACTCTGTGTAAAATAAGACTATATGTAATATAAATATAAACTTTGGTGATTCTAGTCACTATTCATTTCATTTTTCAGAAATTCCTTCCCTGTTTTCTTGCAGTTGATGCAGTTATTTTTTAATGATGTTGTCATATATTGTAATTTTTACTTAGAAACTTTTGCCAGCATTTTTTAAATTCATGATTTTACTGAGGTTGATGTTCTTTCACCGTACTGCCATGAGTATAAATTCATGATTATAAACTCATTCTCATATTTTTTTTATACAAACCTATTTGTATTTGTTAAGCAATAATTTCCTGATATTTCTTTGTGTGTGTCAGGGAGTTAGTTATTAAAAAAATAATATTTTAGTGGCAGTTTAATTATTTTTCGTATGTCTTGAAAGCTAGCTATGGATTTTTGATGCAGGATAGTGCAAGATAGTGGTATTGTTATCCCAGTCCACCCCCTGCTGGCTGCACACGGGTATTAATTAGGTTATATGGAACCAGCAGCTGTTTTATTAGGGAGCTAGATTTGTAGCAGAGTCAAGGTAAAAAAAGATGGCGTAAAAGGCATTTTGAGAAATACCTTTGGAAAAATAGATTTGTGAAGAAATAGAATTATTTTACATTTCTAATCATGAGCAAATTGGGAGAAGCAACTGGTTGGTGGAGCTGTTTGGGCTATGTTCATGATTTGTGCTTTGATCTAGAAAGCTTCCTCATATGCTGTTGTGTCCATTACACCTTTACTACTTTTCAAGCCCATAGTTTAAAGCATAGCCCATGCCAGAAGAGGTGTGATGTAAATGCAGTGACAGCTGGCATATGGTTACCTGGTATGCTTTCATATTACTATTATTGCTATTATTATTACAACGTAAGGGCATAACTACTCAGAACACTTGGAGTGAAATATGGGTTTTGCACATACTGAGCTTACTAAATGAGAAGGTAACCTTTTAATTGCGATGCTTTTAAATCTGAAATCAAGGCGCACTGGATCTAGTTAAACATAATACTAATGCAGATCTCTTTTGCCTGTATTACATGTTACTAGTCTTAAATGCAGTGATGACAGTTGAAATGGTTCCTCAGCTCTCCCTTTTGGTTGTCTTAGTTGAAGTACAATTGCATACTGTGAAATGAGTCAAGTGATTAAAACAGAAATGAACATTACTTCTCAATGCTCTCTCAATTTCATACAGTTGGTCACCATCTTTCTTGAAAGATGCTCTCTGAGCATAGTGCTCCTGCTTTCCCAGTGCTGAGAAGGAAGGAATACTTCACATGTGCTGCAGGATGTATTCCTGCTCTTATATCAAATTATGATGTTTTATTCTTTTTTTTTTTTTTTGCCAGAGATTGTTGATTTATCTTGAACTTGTCATCAGCCGTAATCATCCAGACCTCCTTCTTTAATGCTGCCACCTCACCTTTTTATTTTCCTTTACCCTTAGTTTGTTGTCACATAATCTTTCACAGGTGGAACCCTGCATTTGTTCCTATGAAACTGCACCCTTGTTTTTTATAGACCATTTCTGTAGCTAGTTAAGATGATTCAGATTTCTAATCCTGTGCTGAAACATGTTTTATTATTTCAAGTCATAGAAAACTAATTACATTAAAGTAGGTTGTTTATTAGTACAAAGTCAGCACCAAAACAAATATGATGTGGTTTATCCTCTTAACATGCTTAAAATACCTTTAATTATTGCTCTTAATGAGAAAGATTTAAGTACTGATGCTAAAAATGTTTCATAAAGGTGTGCCCCCTGAGTATTTATGAGACATGTCAAAAACCCCAAACTTTAACATGTTTTCTCATTGTTTTATAATACTTTTTTACATGTCATAACATACATTCCTCATTATTTTAGAAGACTTTTAGTCAAAATTAATATATAAACAGATAATAAAGATAAATCAGCAGTAGTATTACGTGAGGTCTTTCAGATTCTTTAATAATTTTCTGAAGCTATTGCTGTGTCTGTGAAATGCAGAAATGTAGTTCATACTTTAGCAGTTACAAATTAAATGGATTAACTTTTCCAGCTGTATTAATTAAAATCTTTGCATCATGAAAAAAACTCCACAAATAAACAAATAAACACTAAACCCAGAAGTGCTTAGCTGTATATATACACCTTTGGTTAAGCTGGGATTGCATTTTCACGGAAACTTTTACTCTTGTGGGAGTGTTACCTATATATGGTAACAACATTGATGGTCTTACTGTGTAGAAGCTTTGAAGACAGCATGGTATTTCTGTCCTATGCAAGAACACTGGCTTCCTTGTTATGTGATGACAGTATGTCTGTGGTCACCTTGTAGGAGAATGTAGCTTTCTCTGCCTTTCCAGGAGTCTTTTTTTTTTTTTTTTTTTTTTAATGTATATGTCCCTCCCCACTTTGTTTTGGTGTCTTTCTGCCACTACTGTAGTATTGCATTTGGTGGCCCTGACTCCATCAGCTGTCCCAGGCCACGCTTTTCCATGGCAAAGCTCCTGTCTGGCTGCACCCAGTGAAGCAAGCAGACTGATGCCTGGGAAGCACATCACTTCAGTATTCTTCTAGCTGCAGCCACACTCCAAACCGCTTCTTAGCATTGCCCCCTGTTATGCAGCCATGAGATCTGTTTCTAACTACACACTGGACTTTGTTCAAGTTCTTTGTGGTTCTTGTACCAGGCCTAACATCATTGCCCATGTTGTCTGATTTCCTGGCCCTCAGTATTGTCCTATGAAGGTGTCTGTCTTGTTTCTACTTTCTACTCTCAGTTCCTGCATATGCCTTGTCTTTGATACTTATTCAGATCTTTTTATATAATCTATATGAAGTTTGAGTGTCATCTTGTTTCTTGTCATCTATTGTAATGTAGCCTGGTTTTGTTTGTGTGTTTTTGTTTGTGTGTTTTTGTTTGTGTGTTTTTGTTTTGTTTTTTAACCTTTTCTTACTTGCAGGCAGTGTAATAAATGTGTGGTTTTAAACCAGATGTTACAGAAGTGAATTCAGTATAAGTGAACCTCCTTGCGTACAGTTCTAACAGCTTTATTAATGTTTGTGCTTGCAGATTGTACATACAAAAGATTAACTGACTTTTATATATTGGAAGCTGTCTAGTTGCATAAACAGGAATACGCAGTATATTTGAGAGCTAGTTACTATCCATGTATACAAATACAGACTTTTCAACCAGCTGTTACTTGTGTATATTCTTTGGACAGTTAAAAGAAGTAGGTTTGAGTTTGTCTGTCTTGAGTTTGTGTCCATTTTATGGTTTTATTGTAAGCTAAATTAGCTTGGTTAGATTAGCTTGTATGAGATAGGCGTTGTGATTTTTATTTTTCTATTTCTTAGTGCTATTTGCTAGATATGACATTGTACGTTGTAAATCGATATTTGAAATTCATATTTTATAGATAAGATTTTATGTCGCTACAGGAGATCTGTATTGCAAAGCACGATGAAAAGATCCAGCAGCGTCACCAGAGTGAGGAGGAATACAAAATGCACCATACTGTACAGCTAGTAAGTATGAGTTTTCTGCTGTTGAATATAGCCTTTAGTTAATAGCTTGCATTTCTCATTATACATAATTAAGAGAATATTCAGCGTGATAGCTGTTTGAAAAAGATGGTGTGTATCCCTCACCTTTACACCATGGATTTCTGTGTTGTATTATGTTGGTAAGGAAGATTATATAGCTGTGTTAGGATGATATTGAACCCAAGCAAATAAAACAGTTCTTTAATGGTAGGTTCACAGTCTCAAGTGATTACTGCCAGTGCTGTTTGTTTACCACGTGCACACAGATTATTCTGAACACCTCAGAGTACAGCGTCAGACATGCCAAGATGAGTAAGAAAAACCATACTGGAGCACAAGTCTGATGAGGAGCAGCTGAGGGGCTGTTCAGCCTGGAGAAAAGGAGGCTGAGGGGAGACCTTACGCTGTCTGCAACTACCTGAAAGGGGGTTGTAGCGTGGAGGGTGTTGGTCTCTTCTCCCAAGTAGCAAGTGACAGGACAAAAGGAAATGGCCTCAAATTATGCCAGGGGAGATTTAGATTGAATATTTGGAAAAACTTCTTCCTGGAAAGGGTTGTCAGGCATTAGAACAGGCTCCCCAGGGAAGTGGTGGAGTCACCATGCCTGGAGGTGTTCAAAAGATGCACAGGTGAGGTTCTTGGGGACGTGGTTTAGAGGTGGACTTGAAAGTGTTAGGTTGTTGTACTTGATGATCTTAAAGGTCTTTTCTAACCAAAATGGTTCTATGATTCTTTACACGTGTATTCTTGAATTTTAATAAGCTCGTTCATTATTTTTCTTCTTTCTACGGAAGAAACCACTTGAATTGTGTCATATAGAGATGGAGCTCCAGCTGTATGCTCCAGTATTCTCTGCACAGTCTCATCACAGAGAATAGGCCAGGTAGTCTGACTCTTGTGCTGAACATAACAGACTATAACTTAAAGAATATTAAAATTTTGGGCTAAGTCTTGGGAACTGATATTGTATCAATATTTAATAAAGATCACTTACAAAGATGAATTGAAATCCAAGTCTCTTTAATTCAGGCTTCAATTAGATTAGTGAAAGTGATTCTGTTTCATCCTTATACATTTTTAACATTGATACATTTGTCCAAGAAGTCAGCTGCATAATTTATTTTATGAACAGGCAACTTGTGAACAACAGTGCATATTGGCATACTGTTTCAGGAACTTAGAAAAATACAGGGTTTTTTCAGTTACCTTACTGTAGGGTAAGGCAATGGAATTTGCTGTGTGGATTGTAGTCCATTTATCACTCTTAAAAATCACTCTTGGCAACGTTTAAGGACTTTCTTGTCTCTGAAATACTACAAGGCTTTTTCTTTACTTACAGATTTGCCCACTTATAAAGAAACTTCTGCTATATTTTGGCTTTTCTGTGTTGATAATGTGACTGAAAATTTATACTATTATTGTAAAATAGGTTTTCAACCACTGCTATTCTTGAAGAGAATATCTCCAGGGTTTCCAAACCTGAAACCAAATAAGAATTGCAATTTCACTCTTCTTATTTAAGAACAAAACAATGCAAACCAAAACAAACAGAAAAACTGCCTGAGTTTGAGACTGCTTCAGGAAAAGTTTGACCTGATTGCATATGTAGTATGCAAGTGTGGTGGTAGAGCTATTCTTTCTTCTTGGTATAATATTTTCTCTATACTTGGGTTTGAACTTTGCCACATTGCTCTGTTCACTGCATGCTTCTATTCCTATTTACCTTCTCCTGTTCCCTGTCCTTACTATTTTTCGGACATGTTCTCCTCTTCCTCTCCCTATTCTATACTTACCTCTTTCGAAATCACAGGAGCTGGTTCTTTGTGAAGGACACAAGGTCACTACCTGACTTCTGAAAATGGCAGGCAGGCAAACACTGCTTTTGTATTCACTGAATGACAGCAGAAGTTTACAAAAGTGCTCAGAATTTTTAATTATGATTAAGATGAGCATTTAAAAGTAATACTTAATTCTGTGAGACTTTTAAAAATAAAAGCTGCTGTTTCTGCTCAAGGTTTTTCTTCATAGTCACCTGTTCTATCACTTTTCCTGATAACTTCTGAACTTACATACAATGACTTTTGCTATCTGATAACTAGCATGCACTTTCAATAAATTTGACTGAAGAATAGTGTTTTGTTTCAAAGATGTAGTAACTTTGCTGAAGTTTTGTGAAAATGGATGATTGGTTAAAGGGGGAGGATCCAAATGTGTGTTTTCACTGAGGCAGGGTACCCAAACAAGAAAAAATACAACTGTCTTAGCTGCAAGGAGGAGCTTTGAATCTTTGTTGAAATAATATTAACAGAAAATCAAGCTGGGTTAAATAATGACAGCTTAAGTTAACTAAATTTAAAACTTTTATTCACAGTTGTAAATTATAATGAAAATGTTTACTTAATTTGCTCAGTATTGGGTTCAAAACGTGGCACTGAGTTCTGTGATTTCTTGCACTGAGAAGGTACTGTTTTAATATGACTTTTTTTAAAATGGGCAACCTTGCAGTTTGGACTGGCATTTTATTCTTGGAATGATAAAAAATGGATACTGTTTTGCTGTCTGGCTAATTTATACAATTTTTAATTTAAGGTGGCTTTTTTCAGTGTAATATTCTGTCACATCTCTAGGTATCCTCATCTTTCAAGGTAACAAGTCTTCAAGTGTTCCTGAAATCTCTCTCTACAGAGCTTTGGATTTCTTCAAGATTATAAAACATGAAATGCATAGTATTTTTAGGGGGAAGACAAAGGCCAAGTTTTGAAGTTCAGAAGTGTGTTTATTTGAGAAATAGATTGTTAGGTAATTCTTAAGAATTAGTAGAACAGTTATTTAAATTCAGCTTTTTTAATGATACTAAACATAGCATTGAATGTAATATTTACATGTTTTCCATATATTTTCTCAGAAGCGAGATCAATTACAAGATGAAGAGGAAAGAAAGAGCTCCTGGGTTAGTCAGGAACGACAAAAAACACTGGACAGACTTCGCACATTTAAACAGGTAACAGAAGAAGAGTTGTTCTTTTCTGCCAGTTTCTTTTGCAAAAGAAATTTTCAGTCATTCCAGGACTATACTATGCTACTAGCTATTGTCTTTCATTTTATAGTTGAAGTGTTCTTTGGAAAATTTAACACAAAATAGGGCATTCATGGTAAGAAATTCCTCTGCCTGTTGTATTCCCAGTGCAGAGATAAGCTTCTGTTCACTCTTACCTCAACACCTTGTGTCAAGACACTTGGCAAATGTTCCTGAAAGAAATGTAATCTAAATGCTGTTGCCCACAAAGCGCATTACTATCTGACATTCCCCGCTACCACTGATTACCCGAACATAGGCCAATACTTGCCCCTTCCTATTATGATATGTGCATCTGAAAATGCATAGAAGATGGAAAGAAGGGGAGAAAATAAGGAAAGAGGTGAACTTGAGACTGTATTAATAAGCAAAGACTTATTTTGGTTTTGCTTAATACATAAAAAAATCTGTGTGAGAAGTTTCTTTACTGGGAAGTTGTCTTGTTCATCAGTACACTCTTCATATCTTTATTGTTTGCAAATAGTTTGAATTGCATAGCTTCTGTAAATTAATGCGAATTTACTTATTTTAACCAACAGCTGTTAATGATCCGACTTTATGTATGAACGTATTGATATTGTTAAGATCTCTATTGTTTTAGGCCTACCACAATTGTGTAAAATGTATTAGACCTGTATTTCAGAAGCAGTTTAATTTTTTGCATAAAAAAGGCCATGCATGAGACTAATATAAAAAGACAGATATCAAGGCCGCAAATTTAAGAGCTAAAACACTGTGGAAAGTCTCAAAATGTTTTACAATTTCAAGACATATATTTTTAAGCAGTATTATTAAAATCTGAGGCCAGTGCCTTAGGTCAGAGAGGACTCTGTTGCGGAGGGAGCCATTGACCAGTTTTAGAAAAGGAAAGCAAGAGGGAATTTTGAATTTTAGTTTTCAGTTTTGAATGTGCAGTCTGGTTCTCAGTAAAATCCTAATTCTAACCCATGTATAACCCTGACTAGACAAATCACATATAAATTGGGCCTTAACTAAGAATAAAAATTAAGAAAATGGATAATTTTTGCTTAAAGCTGAGGATATATTTACTTTGCTTTTACATCCAGAGCAAAATGAATGAAACTAGCAGATGAATTGTACTTGTCAGAAAGGCAAACCCTAGTGACAAGTATTTACAGTCTAGAATAGTGCGATGCGTGTGCTTATCTAATTTTCAATAACTTACTCACCATAGCGGTACCCTGGGCAAGTAATACTTAAATCAACCAGACTGCGGTTGGCCCATGCAAGAAGAAAATGTGCAGCCAGCTCAGTGTCCTGTGTCGATCAGCCTCAATCTTTGCCAGCAACTATACAAATCCAAGAGAAGAAAGAAGGAGTGGAATTGGAAAATGCAGTTCAGCCTTTGCAAGTGGAGGAATCCACAAGCTTAGAACAACTTCAGGATCTCTCGTTACCTCCCAGTGGTGTTACCTCTGAGCTGCCTCATGGTAGTACTTCTCCACTCACTGGTAATGAGCCTCAACCAGAGACTGTTACTGCAGCACCGCTTCCACCTCCATTGCCTCCACCACCTCCTCCTCCACCTTTGCCCTCCAAGGAAGAAGCCACCAAATCCTTAGAGAAAAGTGACAGCTTTGTTAAACGTCAGAGTGAGGAGAAGGGAGTCCAGCACTCTTCTGGTGTACCACCAGCATATCTTTTTGACAGCAGTCAGCTAGTCAGTGCCAAGAAGAAGCTGAAGAAGACTGGTGATCTAGAGGGTTTACAGAGGAGGAGAGGTAATGTTTTAATTTCTGTGTATTTAATTGTAATGCACATCAGTTCCTCTTTTGAATTGCTCTACAGAAAACTGTATGCTGTGATTCATTTATAATTGATGGGAAAGCTGTTAAATCCTTTTCAGTTGACAAATGTCTGCAACGCAAACAAATGTTAGGACCTTTATAGCAGCACACAGTATACTGTTGAGTTGGACAGAAAACACTGTGAAACTGATTCTATGATCAACCACGTTAGACTAGCTAGAAAATTGAGCTAAACATTGCCTGAAATAATATTTTCCTATTGAGCTTACAGCCAGCACTGCAAATATCATATGCTTCACCTGGGGGTGCAGTGTTTTTTTAATAACAGAATTCTACATAATTTGTGAATTAGTAAAATGAATACTTATCTTGGGACCTAGGAGACCTGGAGAATGCTATCTTCAAGGTTTCTTAAAATTCTCAAAAATCCATAAACCCTCAAGTATCCTTGAGAGCTGAGTAAGAATATATATGTTTAACTACAATTGGAAATTAAATCTGTAATCATTCAGCAAAACATGTTAAGTAAATAGTTAAAAGGTCAAAAACTTCCTTAGGAACTAAAGAGAATGAATAGAGCACAAGTCTGAGCTGGGAGATCTCTTACAACTTGTTGATTCTATGCTACTTGTTTTTAACTATTTATTACATATATAAAGTGGGGAGAATGGCAGACATGTTTGAACAAAATAATCCTGGCGTTTCAGTGGCAGATATTATATTTGAGCTAAGTTTGTATTTGAAAATCAGAGATGGGATTTTCAAAAGTGCTCAGCTGAACTATTTTAGTGGATGTCACTGAGAAAAAGTACCTGGAGTGAGCTCTGATTCGCAGTGCTGTAATGTGGCTCTATTAGCATTTTATTAAAAATTCTGTCTGGCTCTATCAATTACAACTACAGAAAACAACCCTTCATTGACATTTTCTCTCATCCAGATAAAATCAAAATTAGAACTGTCTTCATCAATCAGACAGAAATGAGAATGTTTCCTCTAGAATTGTCCTTTAATGATTGGAAACCCTTGAAACAACTGCATAGTTAAAGCATTTTTAAGCTCTTATGTGTCTTGCAGGTTGCAGGTACAATGTCTTAAGTTCATTGTCAGTTTTGATGCTGCTGTGCTCCATTTTTCTTTTTCTGCAGTCCTGTTGTTTATTTTTCTGATATCTATTTCATCTTGAAATTTTATACAAAGCGTGTATTGTGTGTGCAATTTGATAGATATGTCATAAAATGACAAACATAAAATCAAATTATATCCTCCCTCTTAGGAGTATTAATGTCTGCAGCAGCAGTCTGCCTGCTGCTCTGTATTCCCTGAGATGTTCCAAGTCTCTAAGTGGCTTCAGAAATTTGTTCCTGTATGACAGATGACTGTTTTACAATCCTTCCTTCTTCAAATGTGCAGTCCTGTATTCTTTTCTCTTTTCCTCGTGTGTATTCCAACTGTCTGGGCCATTAGTCTGATGGGCAAAGCCAACCCATAAATGCAAAATAGGTTTAATAAAAGTATTCTACCATATATGGAAAAAACATGTAGGCAGATATTAATCTGCTGATTGATATGTGCTGCACATTGCAGTGCCAGTGTATGCAAGCTTTTTCAAGCTGTTGTACTTTATTGTAATGCATTCTCTGGGATAGGGATCTTACCTACTTGTCGCTCTTCAAAGTGCCAAAGCCTCGTTTTCATTTCTGCAGAGAACTAGTTTCAAATTTATGATAAAGAAAGGATTTGTCATGAAGTATCAGCTCTTCTCAGTTTTCATTAATTATAAAGGAAGGGAATTTATATAGGCACAGTGTGACTAGGTGCTAATACATGAGTCCAGAGAAGCAGGAAAATGCACACTTGCATTTGACTGTACTACTGCTTCCCTCACTGACATGTAGTAATAGTCATACAGTAGGTAAAATCAGCCACAAGTGCTGAGAATGCACTGTGCAGTCCAATACGTAAGGTATGTACTCAAAGTCAAGAATGATAATGTAATAAACACTTTTTAGTGTGTTGCGTTTATTGCAGCTGTTTTGATTTTCCTGACTGCAGACAGGAAAGCCATTTTGTTCAAAACATTTTACTACCTGCCTGGTGGGAGGTTAAGTGGCTTCAGAAATGTAATTGTCTGTGTAAACCAGTACATGTGTAAAACAGTCACATGGTAGCAGGGAAGATAAATTTGGAGGCTAAAACAAGCAGAGGAGCTACCATTATACTTAATAGTCTGGGACTATCACGTTAATAGTATGCAGCTTCTTTTTGGTGTGTAGGATATATAAATGAAGACTGATAAAATTTAAGTAAAAATAATACTGAAGGTCTTTTGATTTGCTGCAGTGAGTTCCCCAATGGATGAAGTGCTGGCTTCCTTGAAACGTGGCAGCTTTCACTTAAAAAAAGTTGAGCAGAGAAGTCTCCCTCCTTTTCCTGATGAAGATGATAGCAATAACATCTTGGCACAGATCAGGAAAGGGGTGAAACTGAAGAAAGTGCAGAAAGATGTTTTGAGAGAATCCTTCACAATTCTGCCTGATACTGACCCTCTGACAAGGAGCATCCATGAAGCATTGCGACGAATTAAGGAAGCATCACCTGAGTCAGAGGATGAAGAGGAGAGTTTGCCTTGCACAGACTGGGAAAATTAACCTGTAATTAATCTACATTTTTTAAAAAAGAAATATTTCTCCAACACTTTTTGTATGACAGTAGTGGCTAAGCCTCAGGTTGTGCATTCTAAGAAACTTAGTATAAATGTGATTAAGCTGTCTGACATCCAACATGGGATAACATGCACATAGGAATTTAGTAACACTGACTTTTCGAAGGTTTATAGTAAGGAAAACTTTTATGGGCAACATCTTAGCTTTTTATTGTTTGAATACTTTTGCTCAATATTGACAGGACTGCTTCTATGAAAACCTCTATTCTATGTAGTAAATTTGAAGGGACTGTTTGCAGCTTACCAAAAAGCTTTAAAAAGCTTTTAAGTAACAAACCAGCCCAATCACTCTTGGACACACCTCATACTTATTTTCTAACTACTTCTGGCCTTGTAAAAGTTGAGCTTGTTTATTGCTTCAGACTGATTAGCTCCAATTGAAGGAAAATTAGTTTTGACTGCTGAACACATCGAAGTCTTATTGGTTACCCTGTGTGACTGACTCTTTGATAGCTTGGTTTCAATCTGTAAACTCTCTGATTTAATTGAATTGCCAGACTATAAATAGTAAATATACGTATGTAATTTATATTTCTGCTACTCACATGAATCCCATGACCTTGCATTATACTAAGCTATAGTGCCTGAAAGCATGGATGTTAGACTTCAGCAGATGAAGTTAATGATTTCACAACAAAACAGAAATTGTCAAAAGATCAATTTTCAAAATTGCGGCTGCATCCGTAGCATAAAGACATTCTTGATTACAACAACATGACAGTGGTGGTTCTTTTCTGCTATTGGCATGTGGATGAACGTAAGTCTCAATGAAAGCTCCCACTAAACTTAAAATTTTGAGAAAAAAGAGGTATGACAATCTGCAAAGAATTTAAAAATCTGTTTAGAAATCAAAGTATTTCAAGAGAATGGAAGATAAATATTTATAATCCTTGCAACACAGCTAGCAGTAGGAAAAAAACAACCTTTTTGGATATTTTTAATCAGGCATTCCTACTGTGGTTAGTTATTACCATAGCTGGAGGGTGACTATTGATGAAGTGCTACAGCTGTTTAAAAAGTGATGATGACTTAGCCCATCATCTGCCAGATATTTTGATTATGAAATACCATGTCTCAAACTGTTCCATTCAGTATGCTATTTTCAAATAGTAATGTTTAAAAATTTTAAAAAGGAAATTAAATGTTGCCTTCATTTCCTCATAAACTAGCCATTGGCCACACTAATGATTTAATACTGTTCAATTATGGCATGCTCCTTCTATACCAAATGTACTCCTAGTTTTGGAATTGAAAATCAAGGAATGGAGGTGTACTTAACTCTTGCTGAAAGTCAAAGTGAAAATAATATTGCTTGGATGCAACTTTTTTCTATTACTTGCATACTGAAAACTCCCACTACCACTGCCCGTCAGAAATCAAATGACAGCTACAAGAAAAGACATACCTTGGAAATGACTTGGCTTTCTCAGTGCATTTCAGTTTTCATTTCCTAGATAACTGAGCAAATTTAAATTTTTTTATTTAACTTTATGATTTCAGTAAATCTAACTTAATCTTTGGGATCTTGTTTACCTTTTTGAGCAAGAATACTCTTTAATACTATGGGTCATTGAAAAAAAAAAAAAAGGATTTTGGCCAAGAATGATGTTGAATTTTTGTTTTCCATTGGAAGAGTATCCTCTTAGAAGACTTACGTGTACATTGCCATACAAAATAGATACACATTTTCCTCTGATGTCTTTTGCAGCCTCATAGAAGCGGTACAGAGTGCAGGATGAAAATCACTGCCATGTAGTACCTGTAGTGCAGTGGTTCTTGTCTCCTTTTTACCAGCCTACAGCAATGGTATCTTCTGCTTTTAAGGATGCATTCCTGTCTAATACTGAGGTCCCGTGAAATCCCTTGGACCTAAAGTGGGGTGCAGTGTCAGAACTTGAAGTGTGTGCTCCTTGGAGTTCTCCACACATCAGGGACCCACTTTCTCTTACCAATATCATGTTTTATTATGAAAACAATCCTGTTTTCATGAGATGAGACTATTTAACAGATAGTACAGATTTGATTGAATAGTGGTTGTGCAAAATAGCTAACAGCTTAGAAAGGGAAAACAGGCCCCTGCTGAAGAAGCATGTGAAATAATCTGGCAGAACAGAGATTGAGACAAAGCCCTTGTAAAATTCAGCTAAATAAATGCTTTTCACATAGATTAATGTGTTTGCTTGAACATACAGACCTATGACACAGAATTTATTACATTATAGTAAAATCTAATTAAAGTCTGTTGTAGAAATCACAGAATAATATTTCTTACTCCAAAGTTACCCATTTAATACTATGCTTTAAGACTGACCCGTTATTTTTAACTGTAAGCTCTGCACATACAAAAACCAGTTGCATAGAGATTTTGGGTTGAAAAGAGCTATACAAAAAGATATTGGCACATATGCTACAAACTATGCTTAATACATGTACATCCTTGTAGGCTAAATGTAATGCAGTTATTTGCCTTAGGAATGAAGGCTAAATCTGATAAAATGATATAGGCTTATCAAGTGCCAAAAAGTATCTAAGGTATATGCAAGGAGTATTAACAATACCCACTGAAGTGGTTTCATTAATTATTGAAGTTTGAAGACAAACTGATAGTAAATAATTCCTCCAGGAGATCTAGTAATCTCTTGTATTACCTGCCTTATGACTTAGCTGCTACATAAAGTTATGACTAACTTTTTTAAGAGCAGTTCCTTTCTTATGGACACAAAAACCATGTACAAAAATGTTGAGGCATTCTGTAAATTGGAAATAGAGCTGAACAAGCCATATAAAGATGCAGTAGCTTCTGTAACAAAAATTAGCAGATCACTGGTTATCGAGTGTCCCAAGCCTATATGTGTGTACATAACGGTATATACAAATTACTACAGTACATTTAACAGTACTGTAAGTAATGGCAAACCTGTGTTTCTGGGAGAGACAGATAGAGCGATGGATAAAAGTGAGCTTTTGTTCTCTATAGTCTTCTAATCCAGTATTTTGGGACTTTAAAAACTGTAGTCTATGTTCCCTGCCAACAAGACCAGAAAGCAAAAAAAAAAAGACTTGGTCATTTTTGGTGTGTCCTGGCTCCAGAGCTGATACATCATTACCCTGGGAGCAAAGAGAATCAAGGTGTTTGAAGACTCTTCTCAGTATTGCATGTTAGAGTTGCCTAATATGTTGATCAGAAAGTATTTGTACAGCTGTTTAGCTTTTCAGATGTTCCTTTTGGTTTTTTTTCTTCCCCACACAGGTGATTCACAGCTACTGACATGAGAAAAGAGACCCAGTTGAAGATTACTTTTCTTCTTCATTTCTGAAAATTCAGAGCCAGCAGTTATCACCATCAACTCCACAGGAGGCTTTCCTTGGCAAAGAAATTGTCTTTCTTTGGCAAATGATTCAGTAGATGGAAAAAAATGGCCTAAAATGTTAATTTTTGGGTCACACCTTTAGTTTGTTATAAAAATTCTAGTTTAGGCAGAAAGCTAAGTTGTTTAGATGTGCGTTTATATAATCAAGAATGCCCAATTCTTATGCACTTTTTATATTTGCAGTAGTAATGTGTGACCAGTTAAATGAAGGGGGCATTTTGAGTTGGGAGAACACTTGCTCTTAGAGTAACTTGGGGATTCAGCCACAACATCCAACTAGCTATAAAACGTCCCCTTCACTGCGTTGAATATATCATCTGCTTGAAAATTCAATTAATAGCCCTTTGCAGAGAAGCTTGCTATGTAGCAGTGTGAGATTATGGAAAGAGCAGAATTCCTAGTTGCTCTGCAGTAGCTGAAATTCAGTAACATGCAACTAAGATTTTTTTTCTTCTTAGTTTGAAGAAGTGTATGTCAGTATCAAAAGTAGCAAGTGACCACAGCACAATGAGAAATAAGAGTTGAATTCAGTACATATTCAAGAATGTCATCGTTTCCAACATGGTACATTTAGCAAGACAAACTACAGGACCTTTTTAGAAGGTCATTTGTAGTCTTGCACCTTTTTAAAGTAGACATTTTCATGCTTTTTTAAAATAATACTTAGCTACGCTGAACCAAGTTAGTTATACTTTTATCATTTAAGAAGCAATATTTTGTAATTTAATACTTAAAATTATTTTTCTCTTTTGGTTTAAAATGGCTTTTGATTAATATAAGCAGCCATCTTTAAAAAATATCAAAGCACTTAAACATATTGATAGTTCAGTTGTGAAAATCATGCTTCTGTTGCTGGTTTTTATTATTCTGTTTAGTGGCTGCAAAAATGTTTGTACTTCATACCCAAAAGCCTACTGGCTAGGAAAAAAAAGTTCCCTTTTGATCCTGACTGTTTTTTTTTTAAAGGAGCGTTACAACTTTCTCTGCTGTGAATACTTAGAAATAATCTTAAACTTCATGACCAACAGCTGCAGGCAGCTACTCTTACAATACCACAGTACTAAGAGATGTGTCAGTGCAGATATACAAGTAGTCTTGTACCATCTAGAAATTCCATATGATACCGAAGTCAGCCCATTACAATCCTAAGATAACTGAATTTTCACTAGTGTTTTATTTTAACAGCATGGCATACACTGTGCTTAAGAAAGTCACAGTCCCTGTCCACTGTGTAATGTGTTCCATTCAGTGTACCTATTGTAACAAACTGCTATGTGGATTTAGGTGGCTTTTTTAAGTGGAGAAATGCATTGATCCTGTAATGTAATGGAACACATACTGCATAAATGTTTGTCACAGGAGATTTCACATCTTTCCATTTCGATATATAAAGAGGAACAGGAGAACTTACCTTAGCAATAGGCTGTGTAACTTAAAAGGAACCTCAGCTGTTGGACCCTTCAGTTGTTTTGCTGTGGTTGTCCTGAAATTAAAGCTCTGTCAGGCATCTGAAAGGATGTCACTTTACCTTTGCTGTCGACAGGAATATTTTTAACCTTGTTGCCTTATTTATAAAGTTAGTGAACATTCATTTTTCAAAGTACCTGTAAGCAACGTTACTGTAGAGTTGGATTGATTTTGCAGTATTAGTTGTCAGGTCTGTATTATTCTGTCCTGAGTTCAGCTCTGTGAAACACTTGGTACTGGCTTTCCAAGGACCTAAAACTACATGATGTTTTTTTTGTGTGGTTGTAAGCGGTCCAATACTGTGTTCACACAGCAGTAGCAGCATTTCAAAATTCATCATAATCATTTGACATTGTCTGTACTGTAAGCTGTGGTGTATTTTTGCTCTGCATTTGTCTGTACGTCCAATCACAACACATGTTAAAACTAAGGTAATCAAATACATTTTTGGCTGTAGCACAAAGCAGAACTATGACGTAGAATGGTAATGCAGATTATACAGTTCATCTGAAACTTAGTGCTAAATTAATAGTGGTAATCAAGCAACATCTAGATCCATTTTTTCCTGTTATCTAGCCTGCAGTTTTATTCCTTAGAGTATGCTTATGGGACACTAGCAAATTTCCAAGCCAAGGAAAAACAGAGTAATATTAAAGTATAGGTGGCCGTGGTCCCTTTGCACAACATTTGTGTCTAGAGTTTACCACTGAATTGTGATTTATCTAAATAGCTCCGTGCTGTACTGTACTACAGTTTTCAGATTTGTTTGCCACTTGATCTGTCATCTTTGCCTTGAAAAATGTGTGCATGACTGAGAAAGATTTCTGTCCTTAATCTGTTTTATATTTAGCTGAAGTCTTAGATACCTGTAACAGCTTAGTTTATAGAAATGGAATTCTCATACAAGCTGGTATTTTATGTGCACAAAAAAGTAGTTGTTATGCTGAGCATAGCAGCTTCTATCAGTTCAAAACTGCCATCTTCAGTGTGGAAAGTAAATGTTTTTGTTTTTTGGGTTTGGTTTGGATTTGGTTTGGTTGGTTGGTTGTTTTTTCCTTCCATATACTGCTAAAAAAGTACTCCTGGATTTTAATCGTCCATGAGTCACTAGATGTCACAATTTCACTTAATTTTCTGTTTCAGTATAAAAATTGTGCATATGTAGCATACAGGCTAATGCATAAAACTTCCCATCCTCTGTAATGTGAAATTTTGCATTGCCATGGCTGGAGCAGCAAGTGGGAAAAGTTCAAGTATACTCACAAGAAACTTACAGAAATTACGACAGTCCTGCATTGACATCGGTTCCTCCATAGCTGAGAAAAGATGTAATAATTGTGTTGTTCCTTCAGAGAAATTGTGGCAAGCATCACTACAGAAAAACATGTAAACACATGCAAGGAAGGGGAGCCTCCATAAAAAGACCTTTCTACCTGTGATTAGTATTTTTCATTTGTGGCTGGACTTCATTGTTGTGGCTGCCTTGTTCCGTTGCTAGTCATTTATCTTAAGCGGTTTGTTAACTTTCCTGCTTCTTCCATTTTTAGAAACTTCTTTGTTCAAATTAAACTGTTTTAGCATAGTGTAACTGAGATAAAGAGTTGGAATGCATAATGCATAATAATGTTTATTGTACAAATGCTTACATGAGGACTCAAAAACATTTTGAGTGGGAACAAGAAATAAAATATTCAATTTCTACTGAAATAACCAAAATGTAAGGTAAACAGCAGTAGTCTTTGACCAGAAATGGAATTTGTATCAACGTGAATTTCCTGCTCTCGTTCACAGAGGTTCCAGTCCTTTACAAATGACCAATAGTCTTATTTTATTCACTTTGCTATGTTTTCAGATGTTAAGTTACCTGTCTAGAGTAGATGAAGGCTTTTTTATTTTTCTTAGACATCAGTTTTAGGGTTTGGGTTTTTTATATATATATCTGACAGGCTGCATCTTACACCAGATACCTGTAAAATAGTATGATTATATATTGTGTTCTTTTGTGACTACATTGGGGATAGAACTCAATATGCTTCACTACATTATTTGTAAAGAATCATTTTGAGTATAAGCACTATATTCTGTAATGTTTAATATTAAAGTAATGACAGATGCATTACTGAAGATGCAACTTACTGAGAAGAGGAGGCAGAAACTTTTATTGGTTGATGTTACCCTTATTCCATTTGTTGCACTGAATTTCAGGAGTGTAATTTGTAAATCAAGTTTGCTCACGTGTGTAATCAGATTTTATTTTCTTTGTAACGCTTATGTAATTAACTTACCTGGATGTATTTCTGGTAATGATTCCATAAGCATGGACAATATGGTGTTACATTTAGCACTACAGAATTGATGTTAAGAACAATTGAAGCTTCTTGCAAAGAAAAGGAGTAAACAGAAGCACCTTACTGAGAGAACGCATTACACGACTTCAGTGCTATTGGAGCTGACAGACAGTAGGTCATCCTAAACTTGACCGCAGATTGCTCTTTGGTGTAATAAGCACATTGACATACTGCTATCAGTGCTGTAAAAAAGTACAGTAATGGCTGTTTTTAACCTATAAATATACTGTAATTTAAATTTTTCCTACAAAATAAATTTATATTTAATTGCTGCCTAATACATAAATACTTAGAATTTTTAGGAGGGCCAAGGGTGGGTAGGCATGCCAGTGTATTTTTGGGAGGGGCTATTGTATATACAGGTCTTTGCACTTCTAGTTCAGTTTGGCTATTAATCCAAGTCTGCAACCTGACATTTAAGTATTCTTAGTGTGGTGCAGGTCTTCTGTATTGTGGCCCACAGCTGCAGAATTTGACAGAAAAGGTCATCTTTCCTTTGGGAAATGTGAATGCTCTGAGGTACCTCTAATACGGAAAATGACCAAGCAATGAATTTTACTCTGCTGAGTTTCTAATATTAAGGTAGAGTATTATTTAAAGGTGATACAGAGGCCGTTAACCAGCAGTGTGGCTATTTGGACGAAGTAAAAAGGATGGTGGCTGTTTTGGTGAGTGTCATCCAAACTCTGCAGAGATTTTATTCTAGGCACTGTCACCTATTTGGTAATTAGTTTGCCATAGACTGGCTTGATGTTCAGGTGCAGAAACACGTTTTTTTTAATTTCAGAATTGGGAAATAGGTGTTGGGGATATTCATTAAACACCTCCCAATGTGTTGCTGTGGTTGCTATATGTTTTGTATTTCATTTTCAATGTATGCAAATAGAGCATCATAAAAGCTTAAGAAATACAGATGGCTGCAGGTCATCTTGCATGAGGGAAGCCAGTCAAGTTTAATGAAACTAACTTCTTTGTTAAGCCTGTTGAATAAATGAATAATCAAAGGAAAACCAATTTGCCATTCACTAGCTTGGTGCAATATTATTGGTAGACTCAAACACTATTAGCACATTGTGCTTGGCTTTAAAAAATGTTCTTTACTCCATTATATTCAAAAAGGCCTATTAGATGCATATTCTATTGTAAATGACTCTGCAAATTTACTATGCCTAAAAATGCTCCATGATATAAAGTATTAAGCAACAAGTATCTTTAAAAAAAGGTCAAAACTAAACAAACATTTCTAGCAATACCTAAAAACTAAAAACAATTTAACTGTCTGCCTTCTGCTCTTTTTTCTTTAGTGCAGCTTTTCTGCAATGCGAATTTATTGCTGTGTATTTCTTGGGTTTTATTGTCATGCAAATTTAAACCTGTACACAAAGTACTGCACTCACCTTCTTGTACATGCGATGTAACATCATACTCACAGTTTTGGTGCTTTAAAATATTCCTTTTTTCTTTATTAAAAGATATTTATTTGACCACTGTCTCGTTTTAGCTTCAGTATGTATCAACATTAAAAATATACTTTTATTACCATTTCATTCCCACAAAAAAACCAAAAAACAAACAAACAAACAAACAAAAACAAAACAAAAAAACAACTAATTCTTTTAGGTTTCCTTTTTTATTCTTTTAACTCCTTAAACTGCCTGTCACTGCTTACTGGCAGATGGTTGTGCCTAAGCTATGTTGCAGCAGGGAATAATTATACTTGGTAACATCTTTGTAAACTAAAACTCACGTAGACAATTTAAGTGTCATAGAAGAATCTTGCTCTTAAGTGATGCAGGATGGTTGTGCTTAAATGCAGGTCACACACACTTCCTGTCTCTTCATCAAAAGACAAAAGCACTCTTTTTCATAAGAGTGAAAATTTAAGCCCAGAAATAATAGGAGCTCAGCTGACGCAGGACATGGTGCTGAGCCCCTGAGAAACACAAGGAACGGGAATGGAAAAGCTCCAGTCAAAAGCGTGACTCCTCCACAGTTTGCTGCTTTGGTGTGTGTGCTACACAATATTTCCAAAGCAAACTAGATTGTATACAAAGAATTCAGGTAAGTACCTGTATGAGTGTTCCAAAGACATTAACCTTTTTTCTGGGGGAGGGGAAATACCCCCCAAAATAAATGACCGATCATGTCCCAGAGTAGAGTTGGCAGCTGGTTGGTTTTGGTTTTTCCTATAGCCATTTTGTGTTATTATTTATGTAGACATAAATATTAGGAAAATATTCGTGGTGTGCAGAGATATGTTTGTGTTGTATGTCTTCCTTTCACTCTTCCTGGTACAAGAGCTACAGTGAAGGTAAGCCAGTGTATGCAGGTTCTGTGCCCAGCTTGTCCCTTAACGTAAGAAAAAAAAATAGCAGATGTATTTATGGAACAGGCACTTTTAGTGCTATTACAATTCTGAGAAAACAAGAAAAAGGTACAACATTTCTAATAACAAAGTGAAACCGAGGTTGCATTTCCAGCACAAATCTACACTGCAGCGTGTCTAGCTCAGCTTTTCTAGTGCTATTTTTCACTTTGGTGGCAATGGCATATGCTGTTAATTTTGGGTTGTGGCGGAACAAGAAGGAAATGTGTTTTGAAATAAGCAAATTCTTGGATCATCCATGGATTTTCTTACGGAGGAAGAGGGTTGTATTTGTTGACAAGGTCTGCTGCGCATGTTCTTGCTGTGCCCTCGGCACTGTGTGTGGGTCCCTTTGCACATTCTGCTCTGCAGGACATATTTCTATCCAAGAGTATTTACTGCCATCAACTGGTGGCTGCTTTGGCATTGGCTTCAGAAGATAAGTAGCTGCTTTTTAGTGACTCATGGATATTTGTACAGTTTGGAAGTATATTTAATGCATGCATCATATCAGAATTGCAAATTAGTGAATGTCTGTAGGCTGCTCAGGGTGAGGCCTAAATGTTTGTACAAGACAGAAGATGGGAGATTGGTAGACCCATCATTTATTTTTTTCATTTTTGTTACATGTCAGATGGAAAGGAAAGGTACAGAGTAAATACTCACTGGGCCACAGTCCTCAAACTTGTAAAAACCAAACACCTCTTTGTCACAGAAGACAGTGGTAATGTAGGGTTTGTTTCTGTTACACCGCTTAATGCTCAGCAGAGGGGATAGGGAGAAGGGACAGAAGTAAAATGGAAAGTGTCAGATCTCTTTTTCCAAAACCATGAACTGTTTTATTTCTCAGCAGTCGCTCCTGCTTGCCACACAGAGAGAAGCCCGTTCCACAGTCTTTGTTCTTGCTGCCGTAGGAGGGAGTTCACACGAATCCTGGAGTTCTGCAGTATTTCTGAATCGCCAAACCACTCGTGTGTCACCGCTACCACCAGAACCCCAGCCGGATGCTCCTGTCACAGATCACTTCTCTAGGTCTGGTGCTACAGAGTTTTGCCAGTGTTTTTACCTTTTAGGAGGGAGCGATGTAACCTAACACTAAAATAGCCTCTGTGGAGGTCAGATGTAACATCTCAGCAATTTAACTGTTAGAAGCTTTGCTTTGCTGACACAAATTCCTCTACAATTCCAGAGGCTTTATGGGGAAGCTGTAGCAGCATCGCCACATAACCTGCCTTGCTCATGAAGTGCTGCAAGTCTGCACAACTGCAGACCACAGATACACCTTCCTGCCTTTCCCCCTTTGCACTGAGACGCTCTGTCTCTTACTTTCTCTAAGCTTTATGCAGATCTTTGCCACTGTCATGCTGACCACCCAGTCAGCTGGAAGACAGCACATCTCCCTGGGAACCTCGCCTCAGCAGGAAGGGGGGGCATAAAAACAGGCAGAGAGGATCAGTGCTGTTACAGCTGCTGCCTGTCTGCGTTAGTGCTGGGATCCGCTAATTAATTAACCAAAACTCTGGGAAAACAAAACAAAATAGAAATTGCATTCAAGATCACTCCCTGTATCTGCTGCCTTTGTTCCTGCTGTACTTGTGTGCTGTCTGTGGGATGTTTGTTGGAGTTGCTTGTGCCACAACCAAGTCACCTGTATTACCTTATTTTTGCTCTTTTGCCTCACCATGGAAGGCAGAAAACTTGACTTCTCTGAGACATCTCTCTATGCCCCATGTTGCTTGTATAAGGCCAAGCGCATTCATGGTCTTTCAAACAAAATTCACTGGTTACTAAATGCCCTTTGTCTTCAAAAACTTCGGTAATTCACATCACACTCCCTCTGTATACTGCTGTTCAGAGGTAACACGAATAAGAAAAAATGAAGAATCATGCAATTCATACAAAGCATTTATATTAACTATACTTTTTCTTCCTCAGTACTTTATTTTAAGCCCATTAAATTTCAGTAGGAATGTAACTGAGTTCTTAGCATACAAAATCATCAATGCATGCTCAAATTGCCATGCACGTTAACCACACAATTTAAACAACACAACAGATGTTTATGAATCAACTTCATACAAAACATCAAGTGATGGCCTGTTTATCCCCCACACCCACTTGCTGTGGGTAAAATGACTGTTGGAGTGGACAGAGTCCTGCAAAAACAGTATGACAAAGAAGCCATTGCACACTGGTCTTGTTTTCTAATGACATGTTCAAAAAAAAGTATCGGATTTGCATTACAAAATAGAATCAATAATATATGAAAAAATACAAGAACACACACACACACATCCTATCCTTCTGTTGCTGGAGCACATACACCTGTGTCATTCCCATAAGAATTTCCTGAAGCTTTCTACTGAAGGAAGGTCACAGCCTCTCCAAGTGACCCATTGCAGTGCCTACTGGTTGAAAGCGTCTCTTCGTATCAAAGCTGAAACATAAGCTCCTTACTTCATCTCAAGCCCACTACTACAGTATAAACAAATTCTTTCCACCCACTTTGCAACAGCGTTTTATGTATCACGTCACCCCCCGCCTTGCTTCGTCAGGCAGCTTTACGTTAAGCCAGGCTCGGTGGGTCAGCCTGGCACAGCCCACGCTGGCCTGGGCTGGGCCACTGGTGCGGCCTTGGCCAGGTCTGGCCATTCATAGGCCATTTGTTCCTCTGGTGCCCGTGGCCAGCAGATGGGATCAAGAAAAGCCGCATGCCAGTAAGTGACACTGGGAGCGTATCTGCTCTCATTTAATCCATCCTGGGAAAAAGACGGGAGGAGTGCAGGACTCGTCCTCAGCCAAAAGTAGCATTAGTTAACCATGCTTGATTGAGCAAATCTCTGTTCAGGAGATGAAGTTTGTCACTTTTATTTCAAAGAACAACAAAAAAAAAGGTGTCTACTCATGCAATGTTTTCAGGGAGCACACGAGCTGCAGGTTGCCTACCAGGACATGCTTTGCTTCAACTTGTATACAAACTAACGTACAGTACATCTAAAACACATTTAAATACTCAAAACCAGTTACAGTCCCAAGTCAATGCTATGTCCCATTTCACAGAATAATAAAACCCTGCAAGTCTTCAGCTTTTAATTTGCAAGAAACTTTAAACGGAAACTCTGTGTTCTAACCAGCATTTGTCAAGTCTGCACTATCAGCCATCTGGGATAAACCTGGGTTCTCCTCCCAGCCATCAGCTGCCCAACAGTTCCATAGTCTTCCTGCCTTCTGAGGCCCAGAAATACGAATTTGCTGAAGTCCTTAGTGGGTACTCAAGGTTTCAGGGATGCTTCTGAATAAGAAAGATTTGGTACTGTCAGCACCAGGTTGGTTAAGTGATATTGAATGAAAAAATGTAGCTCCTGCTCCCTTTGGAGCCCACCCTATGGAAGAAGCCTAGCTGTTTCCCAAAAGGATACTACGATGTTTTCCATTAGCCCATCAATGCGTCATTGCAATAGCAAGTCATGTGGTTTCCTAAAACAAATCTGATCTAAACCAAAACAATCTGATCTACTGAAATACTGTAAATCATAATTTCTTCACTTGCATCTGTCACAACCTTCCAGCCAGTGCAGGCCTGATCGCTTGACACACCACTGTCACCAGTTAACTGTTCTAGAAGTCGCTGCATCCCAGCTTTCACCCCATCCGAGACAGAGCTGGGCTGATGGGCTTGCAACGTCCTCAAGCAGTGGCTCCCTCTTCCAGTGCAGCACATCGAAAAAGACTTAAAATGTCATGGTGAATTCCACAGCCACCTCGTGGCTACGCCAGAGCTCTAAGACCAGCTTCAATGGCTGGTTAACCTGTTTGTTTTCATCCTGTGAGTAAACCCACCTCTCTGGCAGGGTTACAGAGGTGACTGCACCTGTGGACGCACCAGGAGCACCTGGTGGGGCCGCTTGCTCAGCCCCGGGGCTGACTCCTGCTGCACCCCATCAGGCCTTAATTCCTTTTGGATTTTAGTTTCAGGTACGTGTGTCCTTGTTGCTGCTTCATCAATGAAATTTGGCCAAAGTGTCACAATTCCCTTAAAAACCTTTGAACCTACAACACGGCTTGCTGCCTGCCTGTCCTGCCAGTCCAGACTGTGAGTCTTGTAGCCAGATTTCCCATCCTGACCGGGGCACATTGGCGCTGCTGCAGAGAGGGCTGCTCCCATCTTTATACCAGCTGGTCCTTTCAGAGAAGTTTCCAAACGTTGCTTCAATTCCTTTGCAAAAGGTCAGTCTCCTATTCTAGCTGAACACAGAAATCCTCTGGCTTGATGGGAATTTTTGCTGCCTGGTGTATGATCACTTTGTTTTAGCAGGAAAATCAGCTTAGTTTCTTCTGAAAAAAACCAAACACAAACCCCAAACCCAATAACCTGCCAATCCTGCCACATCATTACTGTATTTTAACTCGAAGCCTCAAACACCCCTTTAAAAGGAATTTTGTATTTCTGCGATGCACTCATTAGCAATAAGGAACGTACAAACTCCTGCCTTCTGAAAATACTTGCATTGCTCCCTGTCTTTGATTCAAAATACTTCCTTGTGGCACGCTCCAGTAATGCTTGTTTTGGAACATCCCAACACTTCTTCACTGCCTCTTCTTTTGGCTTCTGTGGCTGACCCACTCCCTCACTGAGGCTGAGATGTTCGTGCACAAAGACAGCACCCCATACCTACAGATACCTTTTATGTATTTTTTTGTTTGGGTTGCTCATGTGCCCATGTGGTGAGCAGGACGCTGGATGTTTACGTGTCTCATTCCATAAGCAGTTTAGGACTTTCTTACATCTATTGGAAACACGTGCTTGGCTGCTCCACATTATGAAAGAGAAAAGAAATCTGGGATCAAAAGGTTTTGAGCTGTAGTTTCAAATGATAACAATAACCACCCCCAATATATCGTAATTTCTTTTTCTTTCAAAGAGGTGTGGAAAAGGTGCTTATGTCAAACCAGCACATTGCTCTGCTTGTTTCAGATCTGTAGAACGAAATTTCCCCTCGCTTTCTCCCTTTTCTCCCCAATGCGCAGAACGCTCCAGAGCAAGAGGGCTCAGCTGGCAATGATGGGGCTACAGTCTGGACTGGCAGCTTCTGAATAAAGGACAACGAACCCTCCGGGGCTGCTTGTGGGACACACAGGAAGCACAGCAAGTGCAACCACGTTTTGGGCTGGTTACCACACAGCTCTCAGAGCGCAGCAGCGATGCAGAACAGCAGGGACTTGGTGCAGGATGCTCAGACTAGATACTATTCGAGTTGCTCAGCTACACGTTACTGTCCTGGCTCCTCTCACTAGATGGAAGTCAAAGAGAGAGCTGTGCCTTTCACTGATAGATTTCTGGTTCCCATTGGTGCAGATTCCTGAGAAATAACACTGCTGGAATTACAAAAATAGCAGTATATTCAGATGCACAGAAAGTAGATTTAATTTTTACATTTCCATGCACAGGTAAGGGCTGTGATGTCTTTCTTGCAGGGAAGTACAAGATGATTTCTCTTCCCATTTCTTTTGTTTAGAGAAAATTCCCATAATCAATTTCAAAGGTCTTGTTCCCTCTCCGAAAATCTGAAGCTTGCAAATATATGCATGACCATACTCAACTCAAAAGGGGAAAATCCAAACACGCAGATTATACCTCAACATACCTTGTCAATGTGCCGCTTCCTCTCCCCTTAGCACCTGGATGCCCATATTGTTTGTGAAGGTCCTGAGCTTTGTCTCCTTCTTGGTCTACTGGTAAAAAGTTCTTCCTCTTCAAGAATGACCACAGTCACAGAAATGCAGGTTCTCCGCCAAGAAAACTTGTGAGTTGCTATTCTCAATCTAGTGGAAGCAAAAGCAGCTGACACACTGCTGGATCCATGAGAGCAGATAAGAATCCCCAGAGCAGGGCTGGACAAGGTCTGAAACTACTTCAAAGTTAAAAGAAATAAAAACTCCAAAACCCAGCTCAGAATTTGGTTACACAAACACCACAGGTGATAGGAACCGAGGGCAGGAAAAACAGGGTGTGTTGTCAACCACTACCGATGACTAATACTGATACCAGACCTCTAGAGCTGTGAAGACAAAACAACCGAGAGGACATGGGGCTGGTTTGCAGACTGCCAAGACTCAGGCTGTGGTCATGCAGTGCTCACCTAACTCTGACCTTGAGAAGCCAACAGCAATCAGAGCAGAGTTTGGGGGCAAGCCAGCTGTGCTCAATATTAGCACGATGTCAGTACCTAAGGAAACCAAGATCCTTCCTAAGAACTTTTTTGTCGCCACTGGAAGTTCAGGTGGCCTGTGCTTTGCTATGCAAACCATTCTCATCTGTCTTACAGCTGCCAGTTCCACGTAAGGGCGTCTTTCTGGCAGCTCAGCAATTCCCCTCCAACCGCCCCAAGTCTAAAACATCTCCGATGGTTACTCCTCCTTCCCAAGGCTGCATCTGAAAATGACACAAACCGGGAGAGGTTTGGGTGCAGCTGAGCCCAGCGATGAGGGAGGAAGCGGGAGTAAGTGACCCCTCTGTTTCTTTGGTCCTCAGATGGGCTGCCAGCACTGCAGAGGCAGCATGGGCAGCTGCGGGTCCCTGAGAGGTTGTGGTGGACGAGCTGCCAGACCCCACGCGGTGTGAAACCCACTGCTGTCGGTAGTATCTAGAGGTACTGCAGGTATCGTGCTATGAACTGTTGCACCTGCTTCCTGGCGATGCTGCATGGCCAGAATAGTGGACAGGAGCTAAACTGACTCCAGGATCTAACACAAACATTTGTGTTCCCAAACATTTAACGTAATGGGGAAAATTAATCCTACTTGCCTAAAGTCAGTGGAGTAAAACAAGGAAGTAATGCTACTAAGCAAAAATAGAGACCTTAAAAACATCTGTTATTCTGTGGCATGTTCTCAGCTTAGCACCATTCAGAGGTAGTGCACATATGCAGCATTACTAAGAAAATGTAAACAAGACAATTTGAACATTGCTTTGCAGAGTCAGGTCCGTTTCCTGAAAAAAATCAGTGTATAGCTGCGCACTTAGCTGGCATGTCCAGTTACTGCGACTGAACTCTGTGTGTTTGGATGGAGTTTCTGGATGGTCCTTTTTTGTTTAGTTGCTCTTTGACATCCAGACCTCATCTCTAATCAGATTTCTCTTTGGCTTCAAGATCCAAGTATCTGCAATCAACCAAATTAAGTGCTTTTACTGACAGCTTTTACTGATATCCCCAGATCTGCAAGAGAATAAAGGTCTGCAACAGTTTTCCATTCCTCTCTCCATGCGGTATTTCTGAAAAAGGTTTTGATTTTGACTTTTGAATGCGGTTTTCACAAAGTGCTGTTCAGTAGCCGCTTCAGTACGGAATATAAAAGATGATGACAGAACGAATTGAGGTTTAGCCTCTCACTGAAGGCAAACCTGAAGTTAATTCCTAACTGGTAGAAAAACAAGCAGATATCAGAAACCTTTCACAACTGACAACTGAAAAGACACATCCCAAAACATTCATCTTTAATCGACACATTGTTGATTCTTGCAGGGTTTTCTTTAAAGGCATTATCCTGGCAATGCCACCGATAGCATTAAACAATACTTGTTTGTGTTACATCTGGTTTAGCCCTTTATTTATATTTTACCTGAAAATGTATTTTCTTAGAGACCTTAAAACAGCATTTCTGCATTATCAGTTCATTTTGTTCTCCTCTTTCCTGGATTTAATAGCCAGGAAAAGGAATCCCCAGTCTGTAACAGACAGATTAATTCACATGTTTTACTTTGTCCACATAGAAAAATGCAATTTCTAGATCATTGAGGCATATGGATTATGAACAAGACACTCCAAAAACTAACTATCCAGATGGGGATATACTTACAAAAATCTTTCATGTCAAAGTCAGGATTTCACAACATAACACCCTAATGCAAAATCCAGTAGCACCTGAAAGATTAAGGTAGCTGCTGCTATCACTTGCACATACTTGAAAAAGATTTAAGAAAAAAAAATAAAGAGTAAAAGTACATTCTCCAGAGAACAGCAAGTGTATTTCAAAATAAAAACCTGTATTTTTCATTTTCTTTTGTTTGTTTGTTTGTTTTGTCTTGTGTTTTGTTTTGTTTTGGTTGGATATTCCTGTTAGGTTTTTGGTAATTCTTTTTGCCTTTTTTTTCTCTTTTAGAAGACAGTAGTTGCCACATAACAAGTTACACACGACGTGACTGCTCTCCCCTCCAGTGTAATTTCATGGTCATACCTATAGAACTCAACACCATTTTTTCCTATACATCTTCCCATAGTTTCATTAAAGATAGACATGATGTGTAATACCTGTCTCTGGGAAAGTAATGTTCCAAACAGGCAACTTTTATCTTAAAGCAGAAGTGGAGAGGCTATAGTAGGTATAGCCACCTAAGTATGAACTTTAGGTCACAATATCTAAACACTCAACCACTGTACATAAACATTAAAAATAGTCTTAGCAATAGGATTTTATTTATATGTGCACTTATGTCCACCTTATCCCATATTTATGTTTGGCAACTATTTGGGAATTCAAAGGTGCAGCCATCAGCAATTGTATTATTTTAAAAAAGAAATGAAGCATATCTACTCTATGAGAAAAGAAATTCTCAAATATCCATTTCCAATTTTAAATTTAATTTAAATAGGAAAATATTAAAAATGTGCACATCTAAATTTTTCCATGTTCTGTATATACATATGTGTGTGTACGTATACATAGAAATACTCATGTACCACACATATTCACAAAATTTAAGTGGAAATATTTCTGTCCACTATTTTCCCACATGTAAATGACATCATATATTTAAAAATGTCAATAATAATATCATTAAAAATAATATTACATTTATTCCATCATCAACTTTCTGTGTTTTTATTTTCTTCATCTTTATTATGTCCATTGAGCATTAACAGGCCGGACTCTGCTTGCACTTCCACAGATGTTATGCCAAGTGAATGTTGCTGACATCACATCAGGGACACATCTGGTTTACAGCAGCTGAAGTGACAGGAGAATCAGGCCCAAACATCCCCATGTAAATTAAAAACTTGTCGTTATGTGCTCATCTGGACCTGATGAAGATATACACACCACCGTTTAAAATCCACTGAATGAAAAACATGTAGCTCACCACAAAGTTTTCAACCAGTAGCACGCTGAACCAAGCTCCCCCCCGCCCCTTTAATAAATAAAATAAGTGAGAAAATACGCTAAAATATGGAGAAAACTTAAACACTGTGTATATTACATACCATATAATACATGAGGGTTTAGCTTTTGATCTAAACCATTTTCCTGACTAGTCAGGGGAGACCTGATAAATCACTGGTAAAGAAAGAAGTGGTATTATAGAAATAAAGCACATATTTCTAATATAAATGAGAACCTGTGTGTATTATGTGTTATATACACACAGTACACACATGAAAACAAACTTTTCTAGTTTTGAATAGCAGTCTCTAAGTGAAGAAAATAGTGTTGTACAAATTTAATAAGCAGCTAGGTTTCATGTTTAACATTCAAATTAATTTGGGGAGCAAACAAAGGTCCGTGCATCTTATGACTCTAAAGTCAGACATTCATTCATACATTTTAAAAAAGCCCTCTTTAACATTACAAGCAATTTATGGCAAGAATGTTCTTTGATGCAAGACACATGACACTTGGCTTACCTTTCAAAGAGGTTTTTTTTTTTTTAAATAAATCTATTATATAAAGAAATGTGTGTCTGCCAAAAGTCTGTTAAAATTACATCAAAACAATTTTAAAACCTGCTCACTGAGGATAATTGAATTCAAATTCCTGTTTTTAAACATTTAGTTAACAGTTCAGAATATTGCCTGGTGTAGTTTCAATAAAGATGTGTGATATGAAGACCCATAAAAGAGTAAACATGTCTCCATTTCAATTTGCTATGACAACAAAACTTATAGAAACAGCTTTCTTGGCTGGACAAGTTCAGTGTACAAGTAATCCCTTGCAATAGCTCTATGCCCTTAACACAATCTGTAATAAAACAGTGCTCCCCATAAGCCATTATTCACAAAACCTGAAATTCATGTGACATTCTGAAAACGTCTCCTGCAGAACAGGTTAGCAGTTAATTGAACATACATATTCAATATATGTATCAAGGCCAGAAAACAAACAACTGGCTATTCCTTGTTATCTGTGCATGTCAAATTTTACATTTAAGATTCTCAGGGGTTTTTTGCCTTTTTTTTTTTTTTTTTTTCTTTTTTTCTGGGGGACTCACCTTCAGTCATTGGTTGGTTTCAAAATATAGTTAAGTGGAAGATAGTATCTCACTGTAATTACATGGAATTCATATGAAAAAGTAAACCTTACATTGGACAATACTGTAGAACACCAGAGTAAGCTCCATAAAGAGATACGGTATCTTCCAGTAGATATATATATATTTAAAAAAAAGAAAAACACAAAAAAAACCAAACCCAAAAAACACCAACCAACCAACCAACCAACCAAAAAAACCCCAAAAGGAAGAACTTTATACAAGCAGTTATAGCAACTATTTTTCAATTAAAGATGCAATTCTCTCTCACTCCTGGCAAGAATAAATTGGTAATGGCACTGCTTTGCCACAGTGCAAAGTATCCTGAGAAATTATTAAGAACAATAAAACACAGGGCTGTCATCACCAAGTTCTTGCACAAAACACAGCAATTAAATATCTTAAATAAATAAAACAGCAGATAACCTATATTGTGTCTATCACAAAAAGGGGATGTGACCTGGGACACTGCTAATTCTTCCTTCACTGATAATTAGAAAAGGATTGCATTCAATTACTGTTAATATCTTTCAAGTTATCTATGGCCAATAACGTACAAGGAGGTAATTTGTAATTCAAGTTTTTTTGTTAGTTTTTTTTTTTTCTTCAACTAGCTACAAGCTGAATTCTAAATTTTACATTGAAATATGACTCAAATTTAAAACAAGCCCTCTCAGAGGAGCGTTTTCTAATTTTGTGCAACTTTGATGCAGAGCCCAACATAGTCCTATGAAGAGAGACAGTGCATCTTTAAGCTGATTGGCGCTGATTGGCACTGAAATCCCATTTTCTTTAGCTGCATTCTATTAGCTTGGCCAAGTTATCTCGTAGCTCTGTTAGTTCAAATATTTTTCCATCAAGAATTTCTAAAAGTGTCTTCAAGTTATTGCGAAAAGCTTCTTGCTCATTCTGACTTTTCTCCAGACGTTGCTCTAGATCAGACAGCTGGCCTTCCAGGTCTTTGTTTCGAATTTCTACTTCCTTCAGAGAAAATACATAACATGTTAATGTCTCATCTGCAAACAGAAAGCAGTCTAACCTCCTGCTGGTATTCCTCTGCTATTTTGGTCAACTGCTTTTTAAAACAATTTGTGACACTTTAAAGCTTCCACTAAGCCAAAACCAGAACTTAAATTGTTATTACAATTGCGTGTGTGCCACCACTTCCTCCATTTTTTCAACAGTTCATCTGAAGGACAGAAACTTTTGGAGAGGGATAAAATTTAGCCAGTGTACAACAGATCTGGTTTACTTACTCAGGTAAGTTATTGCTTGTATCATTCAGAGATGTGCCTCCTAGTGAAAACAGCTTCTCAAAGGTTTGCTTAAGTTCAAGTACTCCCTGATTTAACCTACATGAACTGCTCAAGGACACAGTTCCCATTAAATGACCTCACACAGAAGCTCATCCAGAGCACCGCTTCCTGGACAGAGGAGTACTACCTTACCCCTGTCCCACATTATCACAGTTATCACAGTATGTTTGGGATTGGAAGGGACCTCAAAAGATCATCTAGTCCAATCTCCCTGCTGGAGCAGGAACGCCTAGGTGAGGTTGCACAGGAACATGTCCAGGTGGGTTTTGAATGTCTCCAGAGAAGGAGACTCCACAACCCTCCTGGGCAGCCTGTTCCAGTGTCTGTCACCCTCACTGAGAAGTTTTTTCTCAAATTTAAGTGGAACCTCTTGTGTTCCAGCTTGATCCCATTACCCCTTGTCCTATCATTGTTTGCCACCGAGAAGAGCCTGGCTCCATCCTCATGGCACTCACCCTTTATATATTTATAAACATTAATGAGGTCACCCCTCAGTCTCCTCTTCTCCAAACTAAAGAGACCCAGCTCCCTCAGCCTTTCCTCATAAGGGAGATGCTCCACTCCCTTCATCATCTTTGTTGCCCTACGCTGGACCCTCTCCAGCAGTTCCCTGTCCTTCTGGAACTGAGGGGCCCAGAACTGCCTCTTCACCGTGAAAACTAGGACAGAAACATCAACTAGCAAGACAGATCTTGAGGTGACACTGACTGTAAGAAAGTAAAACCAGTGAGTGCAAGCTGCATGTGATGTCTCGCTGCATGTGGTGTCTCACTGCCCAGAGCTCCCACCCCAGGGTGGCCACCAGCCCCAGGGATGGTCCCTTCCCACACAGTGGTGTGAAGACTGAGCAGAGACGGGGTACAGGCAGATCGGGGGACCCGACCTCAGCCAGCTCAGCGCTGGGTGGTGAGGAGGAGGAACACCTGGCACCAGCCTGTGGGACCCCCACAGCTTGGCTGGCACCGGGCAGGGGACGAGGCCGCGGCTGCTCGGCTTTGTGCGGACCCGGTGCCCTCTCTTCTGTCAAACTACTGGTGTGACAGTTGCGCTGGTCTGGAATAGCATATTGTTATTTGTCATGTTCATTGTACATCGCATAAATTCATTCTAAATTTCATCATTTCAGTTGTGAAAGACACTTTCCAAGGCAGAACAGAGGCAGCGTACTTCATACACCCTGTGGAACCATTCTCTGGAAAAAAGCATTGTGAATTCATTTTTACATACATTAACGTTGTTTCAACGCTGCTTCCCTTTGCAGAGGCTTTGTGTCACAAAGCTTTAATGGGCCTGCTCTGAGTTTTTACAGCAACCAGTTCCACACAGCCACAGGAGGGAGGTCTGGCAGCAGGCATTGCTCCCAGCACCACGACTCCTCCTCCCGCCCTCCTCTCCATTTTCGTTACGGTTCTTCTGTCTCCCTCAAAGCTGACAAATGTACTCATGTTAACATTGGAAATATCTCAGCTAGCCATAATAAACAACCTGACCCACGCAGAACGTGTGTGGGCACTCAAGAGTAACAGGTACAAAATGTCAGCCTTGTGTCAAAGTCCACAGCCCAAGACACGTTTCCACCTGTGAAGGGTCTGATGGCTCCACCAGCTACTGCATCCCTGGCCAGAAGAGGGATAGGGGGTTGTGGTCACTGCCAATTTTGGCTTCCAGGCCCTGCAGCAGGGCAGAGCTATAGGAACCCCTGCAGCAGGGCAGGTGGAGAAGGCAGAGCCTCAGGAACCTGATCTCCTAATAGCTGTGGTTGCTTGTGCAGCCAAGGGTCATGTCCAGACTGAACTGCAATATCTTCCTTACTTCTTGTGTGTAAATGGGCAAGTTAAAGGTTCCAGAGTTTTGGGCACTGGTCTTGAATATCACAGCTGAGAGCAGGAATCTGCCCTTGCTGCTGGGACCAAGAGGAGAAGTAGTTTAATCTGTTTAACACTGAATGATATAGTTGCCAAAGCATTAAAGGAAGCTAACTGAAAAGAGTATTTGTAGAAACTATATAAATTAAAATACATACATGCTTATGTAGTGATACCCCATCACTGCTATAAATGGGCAAGCTAATTGATAATAACCCAGCTATACCCTCTGAAGGCTCTCCTACTCCTGCCCTCTGAGCTGAGTACTGGCAAGTACTACCCGGTGTAGTGACTGCACGGGTTCAAGACCCTCTGAGGCCAAGTGACTGGGACAAAAAGGGAAATTCAAGGCCCTCTCAGCTCTGCAGGACTAACACAGTCCTTTCTTTAGCTCACTCAAAACCCATGGCTATTTCTCCATGTTTGCTCATGCATTCTACTTCTCCTGTCACTGCTCCTCTTCTACTCAACAAATGTGTGTGCACTAGAAGGTCTCCTTGCCACTGCTCTTAGACCAGAGATAATTAATTTCTGTAAGCAGGCAAGCCTGTGATGAAAGGGACCACTTTGGAACAAATCCGTGAATACATTAATGGTTTTATCTCGTGAAGTCTGGGCCTGAAGAGTACACCATTGGCCTGTATCTAGTACTGAAGATCATCTCTCAGGCCATTCTAGATGCCCTTAAACTGAGGAATTGTTCTGCTGTGAGCTGTTAGGGTGGGAGTACCCAGGTAAAACGGAAAGCTTTGTGTTGGCCATAGGAACTTCCATCCATACTCAGCAAAAGGCAAACTTTCCATTACAACTCCTTGCCCTGTTATCGCTTCAAATTAGAAGAGCTCCCTTCTTTTGTTTATAATTCCAGCTACCACATTTTATTTCTATTCCATTTTTGACATCTCTTTCCTAACCCATATACATTTGACTTCCCAAATATTTCCTCAGATATACTTTCTCCAACATTTCCTCCTGTTTTATTTTCCCTAAATTATGCTTAACATATTTAATAATGTATGGGAAGTAGAACTACCTGAAATATGTCAGAAGCTGTTGCTTTTAATTTCTGCTTCTTCCTAAATGCTACATTTGTTCCTTACACATGTTTACCCTCAATTAGGATTAATTATTTTTGCAATAGTATTGCATTACAAGTTCATGTCTAGCTAATGTGCAGTTTCCTCTTACAAATCAATCTACCTCAAAACTGTTGCTTCTTGATTTGAAGAAGGGGTGTCCATGTAATGTAATCTATTCTAGTTGTGTCATCATACTTCATTTGCAGTTAATCTCATTTAACAATAAACTAACTCTTCTGATAGGATACATTCAGGCCCTTTGCAAGGTGTATTTTACACTGTTTTTACAAGCTGTTCTTACAGTGGGCACAATAATTTCTGATGCACTGTTTTATTTTTAAAAACAAATAAATTATGAACAAGTTATGTTTGTTGTTTGCACCAAAATAATCTTTTGTGGAATTCAGTGCAAGGATCCAAATAAAATATTCAAACTATATGCAACAGCTATACTTAGGAATCAGCCGTAGTAATAAAGATATCCTGACTTACTGTGAGAGTTACACTGGTCATGACTAATGGATATATCTTCTCTACATTGCTAATGAAATTATTAAGTAACAAGTGCCCTGATACTTACCTTTCACAGTGATAACATATTGCTGGAATTTGCCAATGATGGATTTCTAATTCATTTCCTGATACGAGTTTGTCAGAAATGCAATACACCTTAACATAGTAATTTCTTTGTATAGCGTTTTTCATACAAGCTATATTCCAAAATATTTTAGTTACATAATCCACTTTTAAGCACAAGATGGAAAAAATAAAGCAGCAGAAAGAGTGAGATGAACAGATACGGCCCCTGGAGCCAATCACTCTGAAAATATTTGATGAGTCAAGGAAATTAATAGATGTGAGATGGTTGGTCTGGAGCTACAGAAGAAAACAGCATTTCACTGACATCACAGGTTGGGGTAAAGTGGCTCAGAGAAGGCCAGTATAATCAAAGCAGGATGATTATACCAAAGCAAAGGCTCAAGGTCTTTTGCATGGGCTGCATCAGGTCAGTAATAAGCTTTAAGCTTAAGAAAGACAACTTCTAACTCAGATCTTAAGTGAGCTTTAAGTGTACTTGAATCATACAGAATTATTTTCAGAAACTGATTATACATTAACTACATTATGACGTATGGACATGCATACACAACATATCCATTTGGTTACTAAAGATATAAATATACCAAAAGGAAGCTACTGACTTTTATAAAGTAAAAATTTTAATAAAAGCTTAGCATTTTCTTATCTTTCATCTCTTACTAGTGTCTCAGAATTCTGCTTGCTAAGGATAGCTAATTCCTGGCTCACTTTTACTTTTCATATGATCTTACCCTAAAATTATTGCATATGCTACTGCTAGAACAATTTCCAACTTTCATTATAATCTCCCTTTTGAGTCTCTCAGATAAGCACCTTTCAGCTGCAAACTCCCACTTTTAGCCTAAAGCCAGCAACAATTTCTGGAATAGCAGAACAGGCAAGCGCAGGTACATTCAAAACAATCTTTAAAAATTCTTTAAAGAAATAACATACTTTTTCCAGATAATTTGACTTAGGAATGAGAAAAATGAATAGACTCATTTTATTCTTATGTGGTTATTCTGTAGGTTAAAATGAGATTCAAGGAACTTCCAATTCAAGTAGTGCATTTCAAAGAATACCTGCTTAGTGATTTTTAAGCTGTGGCTAGTCTGATAGGCTTGCTTTCAGCGTGATTTGGGTCGAGCCACAGAACAGCGAGGGTCACCTTTCAGCGATTCGGATTTGGAGATATTTAATGCCTGAGTTGCCAGTCCTATCAGAATTCCGAATTCAGAGTTCAACCCCCCTAAGCTTTGGGTCAGCCTCACTCCCAAGGCAGGTTTCAAATGAAGTATGTGTGTTGGCTGGTCAGCCCGGTGATGGAGAGGAGCTCAGATGTAGCAAGGGAGGGTACACTGAGGCCACACCGACTCTGGTGGGCTGAGGTATCTGGCTTTACACACAGTAAAGAAACAACCCAGAAAAAAGAACAATAAAACCAAAATAATTCTAAATAATTCCAATAAAAGGTCAAAGTGTGTTTTTAAAGTCTGTACTACACAAGAACCCTTTAACCTTCTCTTCCTCAGGGCACATTTAAAAGCTGAACACAAATTCACTCCAACCTGATGATACACAGGCAGATTTTCCATGGCACACAAGACCTCTGGCAAGATACTGCAGTGAGAATGAGACCACAACTGCCCAGGACATGTATCAGTGCAGGACTTCTGCTAGCCCGAGCGTACTCTGTGGACTTGTAAATGAAATTTGGGTGTGCTCCCTCGGGTAAAATAGCAACTTGCATCAAGTGCAACTTTTTATACAAATTCCTAAGGATCATCCCATCCACCATTTTGCAATGCAGTCTAACTTACGTATTTATCTGGCATCTCCAGTGAAGGCAGCACAAGTTGCTGATGTGAACTGCTCATACGATGATAATTTTTCCCTTTACTCTAAATTAAGATGATGCTTACCTAAATTAAGATAGCTCACCTGTAACTTCTGGGTCAGAGAATCCCTCTGTGCCTGGAGCTCTCTGGCATTGTTGATTTCTTGCTTCAATCCTTCTATTTCCTAAGGGAGAAGAAATAACCTTGTTAGCAATGTGTTACCTGGCTTGGCCTCAGTGCTGGATATCACCTCTTCTCCTGAGCAAGCCTTTGTAATGAAACCAAAACTGGCAGCTGGCCACTGCCCAGCATAGCACATGAAGTTTAAGCCCCAGTCTCAATGCTCCTGAATCATGGTGCCTAAACAGCAATTCCACTGTGAATAAACAACACTACAGATAAACATTCACTTCTAAAAAAAAAATCAAAGTTTTCCTCTTCCACACAAAAGATCTCAATTTTTTTTTTTTTCTTGGAAAACTAAGGGTCCTGTAATTAGAGGAAGAATTTTATACTTTAAATTCTATCAGAATCTATCCTTCTCCGTTTTTTCAATGGAAAAATCCAACTTTCATCTGTGAGCTCCTTGTTCTGCCACTAGTAGCAGAGCATCAAATAACTGCCTGCTTTGACCATTGTTTCCTGTTAAAAGTGAGTCTAAAAGAAATGGTATCTCTAATTTAGCAAGAAGAAAGTAATTAGGTACTAAAATAACAAATATAGATAAAATAGTGAATGGAAGAGAAACTTTTTCTTAGCTTACTTTCAGGAGATAAGAATAAAAACAGCTAATGAAACTAAAAGGCATCAAACTTAAACCTATTGAATACTTTTCCCCAGAAGGGCATATTTACCTCCCCAAACCACTTCTGGAAAGGTCTCTTTGCAGCGAACAGCTCAGCAGAATTCAGAAGTGGATGGGCACCAAAATGGGACACATTATCAAGCTGAGGCTAGTCTCCTAAGTATGAGGGAGTTTGTAAAATGCTTTGTTCCATTTTGGGAGAATATTCTGTAACTACTGTGCCTCTCCTGTATCCTCTTTGGAAACACCTGAAAACTGCTCTGCTGGAGGCAGGACCCTGCAGCCCCCTCCAAACCTGCACACCAGTGCCCATGGCATCTGTCACAGAGGGCTCAAGGGATTTGGTCTTACATGAGGCAAATAATCCTTCACACGCAGCTCCTTCCACCTCTCTTTTCCCATTCATAAAGGGGCGATTCTTGATCATTCTGTGGCACAAATCTGCTTTCCCCAGGACCCATGCCAGTGCAGGTGTTACTCTAGTTCCTTTTATTTTCTTGGTGCTGGTCCAGCCCAAAGAAAATGGCACAAAAATATCCTCAGGTTTCAGGTTGAGGGCTTGGAATATGTTTAAGGAGCGGGCTGATCTTAGGGATCATAAAAGGCAGCTGTATTAACACAGCCTGAAAAAACAGATTGGCCTGAAAAAGGCATTGAGCTATTACTTTTTCCAAACTCAAAAGCATGTTTATGAGAGCTTCCCTTCTTAGTGCGTTTGGCCTGCAGCAGTGTGATGACTGCTCTGTGGAAACCACTTATGACTTTTGCAAACAGGGATGCTTGGTAAAAGCAAATAGGAAAACATGACACATTTTTTTGTTGCTCAGATGTCCAGCCCTATATTGGAATGGTATAACTGTATACACAGAAAAATGTTAATAATTTCAAAGAAGCTGAAAAAAAATTTACTTTGTATCATCTATAGGAAATAATGCAGTATTTACCAGCCATCACCAAGCTTAATATCAAAAGTCTTTAGAAATGACACAACAGAAAATCCAAGAATAAATGGTAGCAAATACCTCTTCTTTTTTCTTCAGTGTAGACTCTAACTCCTGTATTGTCTGGTTTAATTCTGTTTTATGTGTGTGGACTGCATTGGCTTGACTGCTCACACACTCTAGCTCAGTCACCTGTTGAAATAAGTAGAAATACCACATAGAGAATTAATTTCAACAAATTCAAGGTACTATGTCTTCTTCGCATCAATAGTTGCATTTGAAATATACCTTTAGTTCTGTATGACTTATGTTGATTAAAATAGTGAAGGTGCTCTTATGAAGTTAGCATAAAATTCCTTAATTAATTGTTTAGCATAAAATGGTTGCTATGGCTTCTTGGAAACAATAAATTTAACAAGTCGCAGGCTGAAAAGAACATTTAAGTAAAACTCATACTCACTAATTGTTGAGATTTTTATGAAAGAATCTGAATTACCATTTCAGAGTCAGTAATGGCGAGACGATTAAACACAAATCTGTCTGTCTAACTAACCTCTCCATCTGACACTATTTCATTTTTCACCATCTTCATCAAACTAAGCCAGAATGCTCACCCACTTCCTAGCAAACCTATTAACATTTCACAGCCTCAATTTCCGACTTGGCATCCAAAGATAAGAGCAGACACTCAGCCACCAATGTACAACTGCCAACTTCTTACTTCCTCTAGTTTCACATCTCATCTCTCAGTCACAAAGCCAACAGCTAATGGCACAATTTGGATTTGCATCGCTCCTCTTTATTAGCAGACAGCAAACACTCTCCATCTGCCCTTGGATAAGTTAAGATACCTGGCAGTGGTACACCCTTTTTATTTTGTTTTTTTTTAATCAAAGAGATGCTAATATACTGTCACTCACAAATAAACAATTGTCAAAGTCAGCATCTGCACTGAAGAAATAAAATCCATGCAGCTAGAGTCTATGCAGAAAAGTCTTTGTTCATGTACCTCTCAAATTACAGATCAAGATATCAGAGCGCTCACATACTGCACGTCTGCGTGGATGTGTGCACTAACACCTATTGTTTCATAATAAACTGTTGAAATATTAAAAATACTATTTACAACCTAATAACTCATTTTTATACTGAAGATATGAGCCTGTCAACCTTAGTATATAGTCTTCAACAGAGCTGCACCATCTACCTACAGTAACTAATCTGTTCCCCAAATCCTTTGAACAAAGTGCTACACAATTCTGCAAGAAAATCCTCTAGGTCTCCATTTAACTTTCTTGGAGAAGTAGCCCTTAGATGGACAATTTTATTTCTTAGATAAAAGAATATCCTGAGGAATCAAGGTGGGTGCCCTCCAGCACTGATGTAGACTAGCTAGTGAAGCCACTGTGATTCCAGTAATTTCAGACTCTGAACTATTTATAGGCTTAAAACTTACTGACCACAGAAAGAAGTAAAAGGAAAGCCAAGATGAAATACAAGAAAATTAAAATAAAATCCCTATCGACTTCTCCTTTCTGAGTCACAGGGCATGAACTTCTCTGTGACAGCCATGACAAGTCTGGTTTCCACTACTGGCAAACTGTGATGAAACATTTTTGCACATAATGTATTTATAAACAGAAACAACTGAAATTACAGCAAATTCTTGAGACATATAAGAGGAATGAGGGATGAGGATATAGCTTGGTAACACAAAACCTCACACCCCATCACAAAGAACTATCTTACTTGGTGAAATTGTCCCAGAAGAAATATCAGTGTTCATGGCAAAAAGTAATAGCAGTTTGCTCAGTTTTATATGCCACTAAATATGGAAACTGAAGTCTTAGAAAATTTACTCTATTTGCTTCAATTACACAAAAATGTCTATTTAGATTCCTTGTGGCTCCCACCAGTTGTGACTGTTACAGTACTCACCACTACAATAACACAAACACAATGAGCAGAATTGGAACACGTGACGGTTATTAACCTATGTCTACACAGTGTCCAAACTAACATCTAGATACAGCAAGAATCACAGAGGCTCAGAGTAATTCAGGCTGGAAGGGGATGCTGGTGGTCATCTAGTTGGGGCTTCCTGCTTAAAATGAGGTCAATTTTGAAGTCACATTTGGTTGCTCAGTGTCTTGCCTTATCAAGAGCCCTTCCCTATCTCGCAGAGCTGCCTCCGTTTTACACAGGTTCCTGTATTTCTGACATTGTGGGTTTATGCAGATCTCTATCTCATTCTTGAGTTTTCTGGGAACTGTCAAACTCACTCACCTCCTCCACTTGTGATGTTTAACGTCTTAAACACTTCCAAGCTTTTCTGCAGACCCAAGTCTTGAATTGGAGGTGGAAGAATTTGTGAACCCATGGCTAGGGTTGTTACAGGAACCCAGGGTCAGGCCCTCTCCCAGCCCTTGTGAAAGACCAGAGTGTTGTTTGGCAACCTCCAAGAAGGCAAATCTCTCTTTTAAAACTGTTAGACTCAGCTCCAGCCACTGGCTGAGACAGAAGAAAACTCAGTCCCCAAACCACCTCTGTCCTAGCACCTAGTGCCTTGGAAGCAAGTGTGCAGAAGCATCTCACCCTGTCAGCAAGGAAGCACTTGGACGTCCACGCTCCCCAGTACGCTCCAGTCCGTACTAACTCAAGACACCTATTGAAATTGCTCAAGCAAACCCAGCTAATTCTGCTTGAGCAGAGCAGGTAGTGCTCTCACAAACCTTCTTGCCAACAGAGGCAAGTGCTGTCAGAAGGGCAATTAATTACCAATGCTAAATGGCCTGTAATGTCTTACTCTGCTCCAGCTTTTTTCTGGGCAAATGTCCATCTCCTACTGCTTATGCAAGAAAATAATGCATTGTTCAACTGTTTTGTTTACTGTTGGATGGAAAATCAGTAAGTTGGAAAAAAATAACAAATTCCATTTTAAAAATGGGGTTACTTTAATCATAGTCTTATTTTAATGCCCTTTCCTACAGAAAACTCAAAACATGTCAAATATCTTAATGATGTTATCTTCTTGAATATACCTAAAAAAGGCAAATAATATTGTGATCCTTTCAAAAAAATCCGTAAAGTAAGATGGGCTAGAAAATGATGTGATATAAAGAATATGCGGTTGAAAAGAGAAGTAACAAAAGATAAAGCTCTAGGCAAAAATCTGGATAGCATTTACTTGCTCTATTTCCTTGTTTCAAATTGAATTTATTTTTCTCAAGACCAGTGGCCCAAAAATCATTAAAAATAACTGTTTATGCATTATGCACAGAAGGAGGCTAAAATGCTTTAGTCTGACCCTCCCATGTGCTATTTTCAGGACATCTCCTCATTCGGTGTTTCATCTTTAAGAGCAAGGCTCAATCAATCCTTCAAGCCTTTGCACAGCAACACTGAGCAATGTACCTGTGATTAAGCCTTGTTTCCAGTACAGAATTCAGACTAAAAGAACAGCCTTTGAACAAAAACTGATTAAACAAGGTTCTTCTATTGTGCTATTGTATGACTGCACTGACAATACTGTGGTTTTGTATTTGAGACTAAAAATGAAAAAAAAATAATAAAAAAAAATTGTTCTTAGCTTCTTCTTCTTTACTTTGTACTTTTCATCCAGGTAAGGATTGCACGTAGGAAAAAAAATTCTAAAAGGGCTTTTTAGTGACTATTCACTGAGCTAACTCTTCCAGTGTATGACTGGCATTATATTTAACTCCATACTTCAGTGAGAAATACATCAGCTGAAAAGGCAACTTTTTCTGGCAGAGCCTAGACCTTCTCAGCAGAGGCCATTCTAGAATTTTCTGGAAAGTTTAATCTAGGCTCAACAGCCCATAAATAGAGGAAGATGCCAGGCAGAAATTTTCATTGCAGCAGACAGCTATTGCACACTGCACTGCTGGGAACACCAGGGGAGTCAGGCTTTGAGCCACGTAACACAACATGGAGCAACACCCTTGATGTGAGCTCAAGCCAGTGACTGCCCAAAGCTTCAGAACACTGAGGAACCTCTCAAAGAAAACAAACTGAATCAAATCACAAAGAAACTGGGAGAGGAATTGCACCACTTCCCAACATAGACAACTACTTCACGAGTAAAGACTTCAGTTAGAGGCAAAGAAGTGGGAATAACAGAAATATTTTGAGTGGTCTCCTTCCCCAAATAATTACTGACTGCATGAATCTGTGCTGCGTTTGCTGCAGGTTGATTCATTTTTTCAAACCACTTTCTTGAGATAAATTTGTACACTTCTAATCTCAAACAATAGTTTTTATTCAGCATCTTAAATTCAGTACTAAGAGGTTATGAAGTTCCTTCTAAACTTCAGACAGAAATCAGTTCAACTGCTACAGAAATGCAAAGAAAGGCAGATAAGAATATATTTCCAGTGTAGCTGTAGCCTATTTTATATACTTGACACCATTACCTTGTTGTTTCCTAAAGGTATTTTTGTCCCTTCTATTTACTGTGAAGTGCAATATCCAAGGTCTACTAGCCCAGGCTACAATGCAGAAGAGGCAGAGTGCTCACATGCAGGACTGAATTTAAGTATATATTTTAGTCTAGTTGAGTTACATCCTTAAATGGATCATAACTGTATCTGTGACAACATTATTCCATCAATAATTCAAGATGAACCTCCTACAAAGAAAAAAGAGCCCTTTGCTTTCCACAAAGAGAAGAGAAATTGTGTTGCATGGCTCAGCAAAACTAAGAGTAACTGCATAAAGTTCCACATAATTTATGCAGAAGCAGCTTGTCAGTTCTTTATGGTGGATAGTAAGATGCAAGACAGCACGCTACAAGCCAGTCATAAAAATAATTCCAGTATAGCTTTCAAGAATAAAAAACTCGAGAAAGATTTTTAGTGCTAAGAAATCTGAAAATGCAGAAAACAAGAAAAATTGCTTTTCAAGGTTGCTGCTGAAAGAACAAAAATCACACCATAGTATTATTCATATACATCACTTCTGACAGCAAATTAATTATTGCAGTTCTCCAAGTACTCATAGATAAAATGATAACCTGGGGGCAGGAGGGAGTTTTGTGCATTACCAACAATATATTACTTTTTTCACCGGAGAAAACAATTAAAGATTTTGCTGAAAAAGACACATTTTACTCTGTGGGCACTGGTGCTTCAAGCCATGGAAATATCAAAATGTTTTCCACAGTTATTCATTTCTACAGAGATGAAAAAGGAATAATCCATCATCTACTCCATTTTTGTGAAGTAATGACACTGCAGTACGAATTTTTGAAAATAGAGGAAGTTTACTAAAATTGATGCTTTAAGCTTCAGCCGTGCATTACTATTTGCAACTGATAATGCAAATACTAACTTCAGGGGACATCCCTTTCTCTGCAATCTAATTAGCAAATATTTTTTACAGCTATCTGGCCAGCTCATGAAATACATGCAATAGCAAACACATTACAGAGATATCATCCTTTCATCCTGAGGATTTAAATCCAGTAATTTCCTCATTTTCCTGGAGAGTTTTGGAATTATAGGATAGATTTCATTCTACAAAGCTTTGACCACATAAAGATAATGTGGCATGCCTCCACAAAGTATGCTTTTTATAACTTGCAGACAAATGTATCTTAACAATTTTCTTACGTTTCTTAGAAAGATGAATATGAGAGACCTGCCTATGAAAGCTTTTCTTCCTTTCCCAGAGTGACAACAGGTTAGGTTGGTGTTTTGTTCTGTTTTGTTTTTTCCAAAATATAATCTGGTTTATGACACATTCAGTGAAAGTGAATTCTCAGGAAAAGCCTAATGAAATAGTCTTGGGTCCTAAATGCAAATCTGCTCTAAAAACAAACCAAGACAAACAGAAGAAGACAGAAAAGACTTGCCTGCAGTTCACTGTACATCAAAAAAAGCCAAATTCACGTTTGGATTTCAGGAGTATAACCTGGATCACCTGCTCTGTCTGAAAAGAGGCGGTCTTTTTAGGAAACTTTAATTATTAATAAAGGGTTGAAAATGGAAAAATATGCAGATTATTTGTACTAGGAATCACACAAAGAAGCTGAGAATACCTGTTGGTTTCAGAAATCCTGTCCTAGGAAACGCTCTGTGAGTCTAACATCAAGACTGACAACATACACCATTTTTGAAAGTAACATGGAACTTATGATAGCTGAAATGGTTATTGGAGGAGCAAAAAAACCCCACATATCCCCTTAAATAAAATGCTTGTATTTTTCCTTTGTTATTCCCTAATACCATGCAAAAAAAAAAAAGGTGGTCAGCCTCTGCAATGGTTTCTCAAGGATTTTTAAAATATTACTCTGGATTTCTTTTCATTAGAAAGTAGTTCCACTGTGAGGAGGATAACTGACCTCACAGAGATAATTACTGCTCTGAAGCATAAACTCTTTTTTAAGGCAAGATAGTAAGTTCAAAAATAAAAAACAGTTGCTACATTCCCATATGTCTTCTAAAAGCTCCATTATCACAGTTAGAACAATTAGCCTTTCCAGATCTTACTGTGTCATAGAAAACTCTGATACTCCCCAGAACATCTCTCTTGAACATTAGGTCAATATTTTACATTATGACCTCACTTGGGCAAGAGCTGCCCTTTTTTTTGCCTTTTCAGGAGTTTCTAGTGCAACAATAGTTTACTTGCAATTCCAGATGAAAGGACTGGATATGTAAATACATGGACTTAGTTGTCTGTTTCTTGTGCACTCAGAATTGGTCCATCTGCACACATATCTTTTCAAACAAATGCACAGACAAATACTGACAAAATTATAATGCGATTGTTTTGGTTAAATTGCAAAGCTACCCATAACTACCCTGCAAAATGCTCATCTATTTACACTGTAAACAAACGGTACCAAGCTGCTCTCTAACCACATGCTAACTACAGTATCTTAAGAAAGAAGCTGCACATGGATAATTTTTTTATCAACCAAAAAAAATATAGATACAGTGTAAGTTTGGATTGTTCAGCGGGGGTAGGAGGGACACAGTCTCAAATAGGGGATGACAAGACATAGTGTCCTGGTTTAACCTGAGCTAGCAATCACAACCACAACAGCTACTGACTCACTCCCCGCCCTCCCCCTAATTAGGGAGATAATTGAGAGGGAAGGGAGAAATTTGTGGGTTGAGAGCAGCTGAGTAGCCTGGGAAGAGGGAGAGCACCCTGGTCCCGAATGGCTGATCCCAGAGAGAGAGAGAAAAAAGTGAAAAAGGCTGAAAGGCTGAAGCAGGATGGCAAAAGGCAAAACCAAAGGAACTTCTGAATGGAACTCAACCGAAATGGAGCAGAACCAGAACGGGTCTGCGTCTATGTCTCTCTAGCTGGAAAACCCAACTCTCATTAAATATGAAGCATGACGCTAATGGGATGGAATATTCTCACTGATCACCCTGGATGTCAGTCAAGCTCTGCCCCATCCCTGCCCCACTTCCTCGCTACTCACACCTGCAGGCACAGAGCTCAGAACAGGCCTTGGCTCCCAGACAACAACTAAGATACCAGTAAATGCTTACATTCTCTTTGTTCCATGTCTAAGACACTGGAAAGTTACTTGAAGAAAAATGATAACCTTGTCCTGGGGTGTTATCTTATTGTTCTCAAAATGACTGTGCTAGCTACGAAAAAGAAAACTACCTACCTACCTGAAGAAAATTAACTTGCTCTCCGTTAAACCAGCACAGATAGGCATCACATAAAAAAGGCACATTGCCAATAAATTTCTGGATCAAAACTCCATTCCTGTATTTCTTTTTACTACACTTTCTGTCACTTTTCATACTTCCACTTTTAGATACTTCTACATAATGTCCTTCCTTGGCCACATAAACCCAGTTATTTACAGTAGTCTCACACTGGTGCTAGTAAGACTTCTCAGTAAGTATGAAGCCCACAATATGGGCTCTGATTCAGAAAGTAACTTTATTTAATCTGCATATTCAAAATTCAGTTTTGGTTATTCAGTTATTAATGTAGCTGGTGGAAATATGGAGGTGACTGCTAAAGGATCTGCAAAGATTTTCTACAGATAATCTCAGCAGATGGCTTATGTAGCACTCCATACTTCTTGCAGACTTTAATAACTGGTTTTATAGATTGTTATTTTCTATAAGTGGCACAGAAATAGCCCAATAAAATGACCACAGTTTTATTTCTGTATGCTCATGCATTTTTTAATATCCATTTTTAAACTTCTTTTAGCAGTAGAGAAATTAACGTCCATTATTTGTCAGGTGGCAACTATATAAGATGTCTTCATATTTATTTCATTCGTTGAATAAAAGAAACAGAACATAATAGGCTAATTTCATCTTATTTTGTAGGAAATGCTGGCAAAATAACAAGCTAGAATTCAGGAGTTTACCTCTCTGTTCTTTCAGGAATACCCAAGAGTGTGATCACTTCCCTTTATCTCTTTTTATCTTAGGTTTCTTTTGCTGCAGATGAATAATCTTCAAGGACTGCAGCTCTTATTATTATGCACTGGTGTTATTACTCTGTGCTATTGCCCAGTGTCATAGGATGATTTACTTTAGCAGTTAGCATGCAAGAAAAAAATTAATCATTTTCATTTTTAACATGACAAAGACAGAACTTCGGGTTACTTTCCATAATTCATATCACCATTCAATCCTTTCCTTATTGTGGTAGCAGGATTAATGTTAGTACCAATGCCACTCTATGTGTCTGAAGTAGCTCACTTCAGGGTTTTTCTTTCTGTTACTGAGCTGTTCTAAGCTCATGAATTTCTTTTGATTTCAAAAAGCTATGCAAGGTGTGTAGGAGTACTCCCCAACCCCATTTGAGGGAAACCCTTGTTGTTAAGTTGCTTTTAAGCAGATTAGAGGAGAGAAGGCTGCGGGTTCCAAGTTAAGTCCTTGACTGGGCATCACATCCTCCCAGAATTATCATCTCTTGTGTTTGAGAGGGAGAAATCTATACAATCATTTAGCAAACTTTCGAAAAATACTATGTCAGACAAAATATCAAAGTACAGCATGTCTGAATTAAGCTCATAACATATCAGAAGAGAGCAGAAAATTTTTATTTATTGGGAACTTTGCACTCAGCCGCACTGAATCTGTATTCTGCTTTGTCTCAGTTGTAGGCATTATTATTGCAGAGAACAAATGGAAGAAGGAAGATAAAGGGCCCAGAGAAAAAAATAAATGTGAAAATATGAAAAACTGAACTGACAGATGAGTAATTCTTACACGTAATCAGAAATGGCCAATAATAAATGAAACGAATTTTTAAAAATGCAATCAAAATCAATGAAAGGGCATTTTAGCTTTGTTTCTGTATTTTAAGAAGTTTTAAAAATGTGATACACAGAAAATCTATTTCAGTTAAATTTGAAAACAATTATAGAATAAAAAATATTTGGCTTAAAATAATGTAAAACAAGTAAAAAAGCAAAGTTTACAACAAATACTGTATGAGATGAAAGAACCGGTTTACCGCAGTGAATGAAAAAAATAGGAGATAAAAGAATGAGACAGAATGTAAAATGAAAGGATGTTTGTAAATAAAACATGACGAAGTTCAAACTATGGAAAAGGTACCATAAGAAGTCAACTCTTGAGACAGGATTGGCAGTAATATTTTTAATATAAAGAAGAAACTATTTATGTAAATAAGGCTATTTATAAGGCTGTTTATGTAAAGAAGAAACTAAAGATGGAAATAATAATGCAAAGTTTACTAATCAATATGCATTACTTCCCCCCACATACCACACTTGACAGAGGATATGAGTCTGCTGTAGCTTGCAGACAGATGACTCAGGCACCAAAACTTGTATATGAACCTAACGAACACTAGAAGTTAATACCACAATTACATTATGTATAAACCACATAATATGTTATCAAATATATTATTAAATGGAACTAAATATAGCAGCTAATGTCGGCAGTACCGTTCTCACTTGCAGTTTCTTTTTGAAATGGGGCACTATTTCAGTTTGAAAAATCAGTCTCCAGCATGTAGGTTAGAAGAACTCTTGTATCACACTGTATGAATAACAGATTGAGATTGATTTTTTTTTACATGATCTGTCTACTTTTGACTAGAGAGTTCTATTTATTGGGTTATCTAAGTCTATACTTTTCTAAAAGCAATTCCAACAGAGGGCAGTACTCCTGATGAACTGTCCTGCCGTAATTCACAGGCATGTCCAGAGGGACACAGACACGGAGCGTTCCTATATTCTATGTGAGATATCAACAAGCCTCAAGGTCAGAGATTGCAGTAATATTTCATACAGGCATATAAATGGTGATGAGAAGAGCATAGTGTAGATGATCCCATGTTATAAGATTTTTGCATTCCCTGAGAAACACAAAATAATTGCAGAAAATTTGCTGGGCGAAAGTTATGAAAAATCATCAGTTATTAATTAATGTAGCTGAAAAGACTTTGTTACTACTTCTGTCAAGGGTAGTATCATATAAAAGCAAAGTGACATGCTAAAAATTCCTATATTCATTAATTGTATTTTCCAGATTTTAAATAAGATTTCAACAAGAGCAAAAGTAACAGTAAGAAAAAGGGATCTTTGCCTGTCTTGTTTGGTTAGGTCTACCACAGCAAATGCAGCTGCTGTTGTTGTTTCATGTTACTTTTCTTTCTTAGGTAAGGACTGTATTGTCTGAACTTTGCAATAAAAGCTGTTAATACATTTTATTAGGAAGAATGTTCCCTCATTGTGCCCACATTTTCACGATGAGTTCTTCACTGTAAAGCCTATCTGATGTTCAAATACACCTGAACATCTGCACGTTTAATACAAGGTTGTTATCATTTTATCAACAATGACTATTATAATATATTCACAAACCTGAAGCACAGCTTAAAACTTCCACTCTTCTGAAGGAGAAGCTTAAATGAGATGACAGGCAAAGCAAGAGCCTCTCTCTGTACACCATGACAAGCTTGTGCCTGACTGGGAAATTTCTGAAGCAAAGCAGTTTTGTCAGCAAGTGCCAATTGCCTGAACTGAAAGCACTTTGCAAAAAGCACCAGTTTAATTACACTTCATGCATTTCATCCATCCAGCTATGGCACATGCAGTTACAGTCCATTGGAAATTGTTGCTATCCCCTATCAAACCATTTAGCTGAGACTTCAGGATCCTTGTCTGCAAGTCAGTCGAGGAGTAGGACAGCCCCCCAAAACAGACATTTCCCAAAGTTTCTCAGCTCAAGGGAATTCTCGCTACTTTTCCACATCCCCAGGTTCGACGCAACTTGCTGCATTTCTACCCCTACAGATAAAAATGAACCTTGTTCTTGGGAATACTAACAGCCTCCCGTTGGAGTGGTCCAGTGCAGGTGTGAAGAACCCTTCAAAATTCGCAGGATTTGGCTAATTGCCACACCTCATTTCATATAGGTGAGTACAGCATACAAAACCAAATTAAAAGGTCTGCCATGTTTGCGACTTCACTTTTCCCTTCTTTTCAGCATATTCATGAAATCTGTTTTCATGCAAAAAAGCAATGCTTCTGTTTGGTTTTGTTTTCTTAACATCTCCTTGTTATTTTTATAAGTTAACTGATACTAACAAAAGTTATACTGCTTAATCAAAGATATCTTTCCTCCATAAACGTGCTAATTTTGCCTTCACTTTGCACATAAAAAAGTGTCCCAAACTGGGATGACAAATTCATATGGATAAAGGTGAATAGATTATGCAATACATTAAGAGTCACATGTGAAAAGATAAATGAAAATATTGTATACTTGTTTTCATAATGCAGCCTTCAACCTCGCATGCTTTATTCCTCTCTCAAACACTGTTATTCCTTCCTCCACTGTGTACTAATTTCTGGTTTGCCAAATGACCTCTTCAAAATTTACCAGCAGCACCTCCTGTGTGAAAGCAGGAGCAGATCTCTTAATTGCATATAATGATCTTGAATCTATGTTCCGTTTTCTTTAAGTGCAAGGATGGGAGGGAACTGTTCATCTTTGTTATATGTGGAAACTACAACATGGTTTCTTTAGCTTACAAATTTGATATCAAGCTTCTGTGGTCTTAAATGCAAAAGGGACTGAAGTGTAATGCTATGGAGAAGGCCCTGAAACAGATGTGATGGCATCAAATGAAGAGTTAAAGTTGGCAAACATCTCTTAAGGTTAGATAACTTCCTGCAACAATATGCTTTGCAGAAAAAGAACTGCTACAAAGGAAAGAATTTCCCAATGGAGGAACTCTGTGCTTTAAAGCTATCATTAATTTCTGTCTCAAAGATTAACCTAAAGCCCCAACAATAATCTTATTTATTTTACTTGGACATCAGCAAATACAGTCACTAGTACTTCTACCTCAAGGATCCTGGCCATTTGCCTTGACTTACCCGCTTATGAAGACGTTCTGCTTCCTCCTGATACGCGGCGAGTTGTTGTTTCCATTGTTTGACGTTGGCAGTGGACTCCAGCAGGGCTGCTGTGAGCTTAGCGTTATTACCCTTGAGCGTGGCCAGTTCTGCCTCCCAGTGCTTGCTGATTGTCGAACTGCACAGACAGAATGAGAATGATCAGAGCTCCAAAATCTCTTCCTTTTTTTTTTTTTTTTTCCCAAACTATCCAGGAAAAAACAGAATTATGCAAAAATCGTGTGACTGTATGTCCAAATGATAATCCAAATGCTGACATCATCAAAACTGTAAATTCAGAAAACATAAATATATCATTATTGGAAAGCAACCTCTAACCTCTCAGTTCAGCTGGGTATTTTTTTAAATAAAATGTTAAGGATGATGAAATCCACATCAGCTTCCCAAAAGCAACAGTGTATAATTCTGTAATTCTGTAATATGTATAGGATTAGTTATTATTTTAATACATACATTGAGTGAAAGTGCTTTTTAAATCTACTACTTTATGAAATATATTATAGAAAAATATTTGTCATCAACTTGAGTAAAGAGAGCTAATGTAGTGCTTTGGAACTGCAGCTTAGTTGTCTTAATGTAAGCCTTCTATCATTGAAATGTACATTCTCTTATTAAATACCATATTTAATTTGTACTTGCAAACTCAAAGATATTTAATTTCAACACCATAATATACTATTAATATGCCTTTCCTCAATAATATCAGCAAAGAAACTAGAGATCAAGGAACACAGATATATTATTGCTTTGTTGCAAAGAGACAGACAATGTTGGGGTTTACTGGAAGTAGCCCATGCAGGAACAATCTTTGCCTAGAGTTTAGTTACTCTCTGAGAAAACACAGGGTTTTAATTTTCACAGGTAATTAGTTTGCCATCATCTACAGACTCTACATTTGCACTCAGTATGCATCTCAGACACATCAGGTGAATGTATTAGTATGCAAATAGCTCATTAATGCTTGCTTGTATAATGCTAACAGCATATGAGGTGCACACCTACATGGAAAATACACAGAGAAAATAGTTCATTTTGTCTAATTGGCTTACTATTAAATGCATCATGGAAAACCAAACACCTGTAACTCTGGTCAAAATGATTTTGTATACAGTTTTGTGATGAATTATGATGAATTATCATAATTTATTTATTATAATAAACATATTTTAATATGCTTCATTTAATTATAACTTATTACTATTTTGCATGTAAGTTTATAGGTTTATGTGACCTTTGTACGTATGAACAATGAAACATTCTGCCACCATTTTGTGCATCTAGTTTCTTTCTTCCATTTCATCATATGCACAGCCCATCCCACTAAAGTGTATTTCCAAAATGTTATGACTCCTCTAAGTGCTTCTTAGATGTTCAAGCCATTCTGAATACCATTTCAGATCACATCTACTTTTTCACTAAAAAACATTGTCTGATTCTTCCAGGCTCCAGCATTTCCTTCCAAAGACGCTGCTTTGCCCCTTGAACAAGCACACAAGTTCCTTCAGAAAAGGAATACAGGTTCTTTCAAAAATGCTCTAGCATTCTGTGATCTATTCAACTAATTAGAAGTTCACCACTGGAAACTGTAAATTTTAGATGACTACACTAAAATAATGACAATCCTACTTCATCAGTGAACACTGACTCACATATTGGAGATGAGAACAAATTTCTGTAATAATGTCTGCTCCTCTATTCCTCTAATCAGATTTACTTTTAACTTACTAACAGCACAACAGACCAACAAATTCTATAAAAATAATGGAAAAAAAAAAAAAAAGTCTAGTTCATTATCGTATTCATAACTCCTCCTTGATGTTCTGATCTGGCAAGCAAATATCCATTCCAGACATTTCATGCAAGTAGTTCTATTTAGTAGTCCTGCTCTGGCAGGTCTGGTAGTGAATTGTGTGTGTGCATGACACCTACGCATGTTTACAAAATGTGCCTTACTACCCATCTTTCCCCACAAAAGACACATACACACCAGATTTTATACTGATGTAACGCAGCAGATCAAAAGCTTTGTATCCAGGACAGTTACATGGTGAGAACTGTTTCATCACTTAATATCCTAATTTAATATGCAAACAGAAAAGCGAAGGGATTTTTTTTTTTTCCAAGTAATTATTTGTAAACCCACAATGATAAAAGGTAAACTTCTAACCCATGATGATGCCAGAAGACAGACTCTCAGGTGCTACTGAGTGATAATGTGAGGGGGATTCATGCTGTGTTTCACCTCCACCTTTGCCCAGTGTCCTTAATATCGTGCCAAGAAAACAGTCAGGAGCTCTTAAGTTATTGCTTGTATACTGGAATGTCAGCATTAAATATGAAGCACATATTTTCTATTACTTATATGGCTACCCTGCTTCAAAATCCAGAAGGTTTATTTGGAGCTGCTTATTTTTAAATTGGTTATTTTCAATAGGAATGCACCAGTATTATTTTTCAGTCGTACATTTTATCCCTAAGAGATCTACATAGTGCGCAAGAACATGCCTAATGTAATGCTGAAGTTATTAGTTTGTTGAATGTGCTTTTTTTCTATAAATAATTTTTACTGTATCTTCTATAGATTGTACTATAGTTCCATAAAATAAAAACATATTACTTACATTAGTCTAGTTTTGTATCTGATAACACAACGGCTTCTCAACTATTTAGACTCATTCTGTTTCTTCTTATAAAACTCCACATTCTCTCACATAAACACAATCGTGATGGATATCATATCAGGAAACAGAATCAAGGATGTTAATTTTTTGTTTCATAAAACTGTAATTCGATTTAAATAGCCCATAACCAATCCTGGAAGTACTGACTGACTTTTTTCAAATAATTCCCTGACAAACTCAGAGGAACATAAAATTATGCTTTGTGGATTATTTTGGTTAAAATTGTATTTATTTGGTTTTAGATTAATTATTTTAGGACCAGACAAAAGCACACATACAGCAGACTGTTCTTAAGCTAGACTTAAGAGTATCTGCATTGACGCCTATATCTGTAGAGCTACATTGGTTCAATGAGAACTCTCCCTTGGAAGAGAAGATGCTGCGGCTAACACCTGGGAGAGGGAACACATAGATCCGGAAGCTGAAGGACACGTGTGGAAAATTCAAAGGGCTTCCAACAACTGCTAGAGCCCATGGCCAGAATTTTGATGGTGGAATATCTGCACTACAGTCCCTCAGGACAGCACAGGAGGACTGCACATACTCGTTTTCTCTAAAACCTTTTACTTAATTCCTGTTTGAAAGGCTTTTTGCCAAATAGTATTGACTTTGCCCTGTATGCATTAGATTCTGTCACAGAAAACACACACTCCTCTCTCTCAGGTTGTCTTAAGAGCTGTAAATATCTCAAGCGTTCTGAGATTATTTGCTCTACGAAGTACACGAAATAAGAACACCTACTCAGTAATCAAAGTGATCCAAACTGCAATGCAACTTCTACCAGAACACCTTTCAGTTTTGCACAGAAGTGCATACACATTTGCACTCCTGTGGTGGAAGAATTCAGTCTGCATACAGATTTTTTTTATTTTTTTTTTTTTTCCTGAAAGCCATCCATCCCTTTGCTGGCAGTGTCACAATTTCATAATTCATTTCTTCAGACCTGTCAGAATTAACATCACCGACTGCCTGGCACAGTCAAAGTTTCAAGACGGTCCTTCAAAAAAAGAGAGATATCCTTAACAGTCCTACTTGTTGCTTGTTTCTCAGCATGAAAAGCTCCGTCAAACTTTTAAAAATACCTGAACAGAGAACAAAGCCTGGTCATTTCCTTTGTGAAATTTCTGAACATCTGATAATAAGAGAGTAAGCTGTTTTGCATACATCAATAGATTATTGCCAAGCACAAGGGGGAGAATGGGCCTCTAATAGATAATATCAAAATATTAATTTTATTGGCTCAACTGATCATGCTATACAAAAAATGCTTTCATAACAGAGGTTTAGGTCTCATTGCATAGAAAATTATCTTTACAATGACAACTGTTCATGTTGTAAGCACTTTTTAGCATGCAAAAGGTCAAAACTCCCCTGACTGTTGGTGCTGGCCACAGTATCTGATACGTATGTAACCCCAGGCATGTCCACAGTCGAAACACTGCATGGTACTCCACCATCCAGGCAAAGGGTTCAAAGTCAGATATTTAACAGCTATGGAATCCTGTAATTCGATCACTACCACGAAACACTGTTGGCTGGTATCACGCAGCCTAACGGTGACACTCCCTGAAAATTAAAGTAGGAGTCAGTGATCTTCCATACTTAAAGGCATTCTGACCAATTAACATCAAGCGAATCTCCTTGCTCATTGGGGATTAGTTACAACCCCAGTAAGTCACTGAGCAATGGCTTTGCTATCTATCCATCTGTGACCTGAATAGAATGCCAGGGGCTATAAATGCATGATTATCTTTCTCTGCAAAGCAGGTCACTTAAGGAAAATTAATCCGAAAAGCTCCAGCCACCATGTTTAGCCAGTTGGAGAAGGCTCACGAAGGCAGGGGGCAGGGAGCACATGTTAATGAGTTGCATTCAGAATGAAGTTATTTTGAGACATGCCTTCATGAAACAAAGAAACAAAAGCAGTTCAAATAGAGATGCTTTCTGATTTTGAACCAGTATTGCTTACGCACTGTTTGCTGAGTTGTATGCAGCACCAACACCATACAACATGGTTTAAACTTTATTTCACATTTAAAGACGTAATATGTGTGCAGAATTCTGCTTTATTAATATTTTATGCGTTTAATATCGTATTCAGTGCACAAAATGAATTAATTTAAAACTGGATTTCTTACTACAGTGTAGTCATGGTTTCAAAGACTACAGTTACTCAAGACCACATAAATTCTTTTCTTCAGGTGTCACCGTGATCTGCACTGCAGGTGTATGGTGAGCAGCACTGTGCTGGGACAGCAGAAATTAGGAGTAATTCAGCTGAGCAGAGAATGGATTACTTTCACTACAAAATTTGGCATCTGGTGTAGTAACTAATACACAAGACTTGATAAATATGAACAGAGCAGAGTTCCTGTAGCTGCTACCCAGATTATAAATAGTGACATGTGTTGGAAGCAGCCCAAGAGTCTGGTGGAGTCAGCATTACCAGCCAGTGGAAGGGTACATCAACAAGCTGGTAACGAGGCACTAACTGTGCTGGCAACAAGGGGTGATCCCCTCTGATGGCCTTGCTGGTGAGCCTTACAGAGCAGCTCTTCATGCTTAAGGAAGCAAAGGGGGGTTGTGAATGATTTGGTTCTGTTACAGCAGCATCTAAGAGCTCTAGTGAACTCAAGCAGTGCAGCTCCTTCTCTTCAGAAGTGTAAGGCAAGTGTCTGGATTTATGTAGAACTCCCTGGTGCATTTGGGAAGGAATTCTGCACAAGGTCCTTACAAAATCCTCCATATGAAATAAGCTTCAGATAATACTTTGGTCTCAGGCTGGAAGGGTGAGATCTCTGCAACAGGCTACACTTGCTATTCCCTACATTGGAATGATGTGACTGGCCTATTAGATGGAGATGTTGACTTTTCTGGCACAGAAGATGAGTGCAGCGTCTCTCGAGGTATTCCTAAAAGCTCACAAGAATCCTCCTCTCATTCATGCTGAGAATGAGAGTTAAGCTCCTCACTTCAGGCCCTGATTTCAAAGAAATTTTAAACAGGCATTTTGGGAGTTTCACTCCTTTTCAGAGATTTCAATATACATCTTCTTTGGCCATCTATTAAGCGTGTCAAATTACTCCATGACAGAAAGGATTTAAACATGATGGGTTTAGAGTTCGTCCTGCTGTTAGTCCAATGTACCATACACTCTTGGTAATGATGCAGAAATTTCTCCCTCTCTCCTGAACATTCAAAGCAAAATTGGAAACAGAAAGGGGTTTTGTCATTGATTTAATTATACCTAATTAGGAGTCCTACAATGAGTGGGAAGCTGAAGAGCGAGCAGTGGAGTGGATCAGGCCCTGTCTCCCTATTCCAGAAAGAGGCAAGAAATAAAACTTTTGAGTTGTTCTGCCATTTTAGTCTTCACACAAAGCCCTCTTCTTCTACAAGCTCAGTAGATTCAGCCACTGAAGACTCCAAACTTATGTACATGAGGGACACAGTCATCCACAGTATAGTTAAATAATTAAAGACCAGCAAAAGAGGGAAAACCACGGTAAGAATGACAGCTATTCTGAGAAGAAAACTTAATAAAGAAAACAAAATTGCCTCTTCACAGCTACCACTTATTGTCTTATCTGTAGTTGTGACTAACTGGACACACACAAAAGAAAGTCTTATTGACAAACTGGGTTTTATTAAAAAAGGGTAAATCCTCTCAAAGTTACAATCAAGAGGTAATTACCAGGAAATTGCTTTGAGTTAAATATTTTTAGTGAGGGCAATGAGAAACTAATTAATATTCAAAGAGATTCTTATCCTTAATTGGAGTATTCAAAAGAATTTTTAGCAAAGGAGGATAGCTCCCCTGGAGAGAGAAGTAGAAACACTAACAGAGCATGAAAGATGTGTTCTTCCCTTTGGGATAAGGAATATCTACATGATCTCAATGGAGTTACATCAGCACAAAACCAGGGAAACGTAGTTGTGAATCAACTCTTTGGATTGGTTACATGACAAATTCAATCATAGCAAAAAAGATGAAGGAGGCCCTTAAAGCACATGGTACTAATAACAAAGCCACACACACCTACTGGAAGTGAGAAACGCAGCTGAATGGCTGAAACCAGCAGGTGAGAGTGTAACTTTTCTGAAAGTCTATAAATCTCTACAAATGTTGAAGTTTTATCCCACTCCAGGATATATTTTGTTTTGTTTTGCACACCCTTTTGCTCAACTCAGAGCTACAATATGCTTGAACTCCCAATTTATGGGAGTTCTGTACTGTAGAAGACAGAAAAGCAGAAGCTTTTTCTGCAAATTTGGGCAGAGGGGTGCTTATGGAGCTCTTACAGATTTCTCTTTCAAGGTGTTTCATCCATGATCTTTTGCTTCCATTCAGACTTTCAGTTTGACCATGCCCTTAAATTCTGAATCGTCCGAAGTACCGTGAAGCCCACAGATGAAGAGTTGCCTTTCCAGTTATGTTACATTAAGTCCTGTTCTTAGGCATCTCATGTGCTATGCTTTATCAGCTCACTGAGGAAGGGTCAATATCTTTGCAAACTTGATGCATGAAGATGACCAAAGAGGTTAAGTAATGTTACTGACTCTTTCCACTATATAGCAAGACCTCTATGCAATGCAAGTTGGTGGTTATTCCCTATTTAGATCCATCACCTAAACCCGTGTTCTGTACTTGGTAATACAGTCTTCACTCATCACAAGGCCTATAGAAATGACCACACGATGGACCATCTTTCAATATGCAGGCTTATCGCTGAGGAATAGACTGACTTTTCAAGGAAGGAAAATTTCACAGAAATGTTCACTATGGCAACCCAGCATAGTGTTCCTGCAGAAGACAACAAAGACAGAGAAAGAAAAGCCCAAGTATGGTGGTGTTTGCTGCTTATTGAAACACAAGAGTCAACAGCAACAGAAGAGCTCCTGAAAGGCACTCCATGGGATGCAGAAGATTGGGTATTAACACAAAATTAATGCTTCAGCTATGATCCTTATCAACCAATGACTTAGATCGCAGTCCTGACCCAAATTAAACTGGGTGACAAATAGAACAGCCACACTTCTCCACAACAAAGTTTCCAAGCTTCTTATATTGTCTGTTAGTGTATGCTGGGTGTTATTTACACCAGTGACATTTAAACTCCGTTTCTCATTAAACTTACACTGTTAAGAATAGTTTTATGCATGTGTTTTGTACACTGCATCACAATGCAAAAGACTTGTGTTTAACCATTTTCATCATAGTAGCACTAAGAAAATCCCTATTTCTCTGAAGAGGCTCCACTTTAATTTTATTCTTTTAAAAAGGTATCATTTTTGTCTCAGTCATTTAATTTGATACAGGGGAGAGACAACAGGTTATCTCTTCATGATGGCCACTGAGCATAAACCAAAATCAGTAACTCTGTCTTATAACTTTTAGCCCTTTGCAAGAGCAAGCATATCTAATTAATTTCTAGCTTTTTTTTTTTTTTTTGCACTAGGCATTAAAATCTTGTAGACCTAACATCATATACTATAAAAAATTTAAAAATATTTGTTCTTGCTCCCTTACTGAAATTGCTTATCAGTACCACAACAAGTATTTTATTCTCATGCCTGTGAGACCTTGTAGACCTAAAATCTTATCACATATTCTGAAAAAAGTATAAAAATATTTGCCCTTGTTACTTTAGTGAAATTGTTTATTGATTTAACTGGAAATAGTTTATTCTCACGCTTGCAATGTACCTCATATTTTTCACCAATTATCAATATTCAGTAAGTTTTTCAGTGCATTGAACACTAGGCATAATTCCTGGCTTTTGCTATGCTGCTGAGTACTTCAAACATTCCAACGAAGCTACATTTTCAAAAGCAACCTAAGTTATTTAGAAACTTACATCCCATTTTCTAAAATGACTAGATATTTGGCTGCAAAGAAAGTTAAATTGACTTGGGCTCCTATGGCACTTAATCACTTTATGAAAGCAATTAGATGATGTGGTTATCGGCAAGTCAGATACCAGCACACCATGACCCAGACACTAAAATGATCTGAATTACAACCACTTTCATTCTGGAACTCATTTGTACACAGAGGAATTTGAAGCAGTTTAACTGTAAATTCACACTTTGAATCAGTAGTGATTAATTTTGCTGAGGTCCCTGGCTAGACAAAACCCTGTGGTTCTTTCAAAAATCCCACCAATAACAACAATTTCTGTGTCCATTGAACAAATCTGCACTCTGTCAGCAATGCAACAGAAGACAATGGACTATTTGATTGCCCTATGCTTCTCTTGCCTGGGCGCTCATTTATTGAGTGCTATTCTGATTTTCAGAGTTTCACTGAACCTTGCTCTCAATTACACCTTGGTGAGTTTGAGAAACTTCCCCAGCTTCACCACAAAAATGCTGTGGTAATAAGGACAAGGAATAACACTTCTCCCAGTGACCACACCTCCACCACTAAGTAAAACAGGGCCAGAATGCCCTGAGCTTCTGAAGGGCATAAGGACCAGGGAGCTGGTGTTCTCTGCAAACTGCCCCTGTCCATGTCAGCTGGACAGGCAGATCCCAAGCATGGTTTGCGTGGTCAGATTTAGCACTTTTCCATCTCTACGGTCTTCCAAAGCTTCATGTGATTGGCGACCTTCCCTTGCCCATCTGAAACACTTCTGGGAATGCAACACACGTTTGTGCTTTTGTGCAAGGAGAACCCTGCTCTGGTGAGTGGCAATGCAGCCCTCAGATTATTGCAGGTATATAGAACTGCAAAAGGACTGCATACGAAACAGTAACTGTCCTACAGCTGCTAGGACACTGCATGGGTGCAGAAGAAATCCCGTGTCATTGCTGTAGCACACGGAAATGGTTCAGCCCACAGCCCTCAGTGCCAAGGGCCATTCTGTTTAGCCATATAGATGGGGCCCATGAGGCTGCTGCAGGTACATACAGATGGATTCTCTGGAACTCAGCAGAGATTCTCAGCTTTGCAACAACAGAGAGAAGACTGTAACAGCTTTGAGTAATGGCAGCCACATGTAGAACAGTGAGGTGGCTAGAGGGACCTCTCCCAAAACCTGTAAACCTGATATGCACCATGTGCAAGGGCTGGAGCTCCTCAGCATGAGCCTCTGCTTGCATTTCTAGGTACTGTCACAGATTTAGGTGGAGCGTGTTCTACCAGCAGCTGTCAGGAGTGTGAAAGATCTGCAAGTGCCTATTTTAGATCTTAGTTGATCCTCTGTTAGTGATACTGCAGGAGAGCTCAGCCTTTAAGACCCCTTAACGCTGGTTCCTGACTTACTTTAATAGCAAACACTAAACTTGGCAAAACAATCATTACAGCTGCAGGGCCCCACAGCTCCACTACCAGCAGCAGAAAGACATAATACAGGGTGACCTACAGAAATACGTGATTAGGCAGTTGCATAAAGACTCTGAATTATGACTATTTGGCTTCCACCCAGCAAGTGCATTAGGTTATCTTACAATATCAAATAATAACTATTAGTGCAATTCATTTTTGCATTACAATTGCCAGTTTGTTTATCCCTGTAAATATGACTACATACATTAATTGCACAGCTAGTGCAGTAGATGAACTGTCAGTTTACATCTGGACAACAAAATAATTCAAATCCATTAAGGGAAAAGAAGCTATGTGACAGCATTGCAAATTTAATTAAGTCTCATTTATCCACTGTGATAGCCATACAATTACTTAAGACTCAATAGCCTTTATATAAAGCCCAAACTAAACTATCTATGGAGCTGTCACAAGTACGTTGAAGAGAAGCAGTAAGTCACATCAACTATATGATCACACTAAAACATTTATTGATGTATACATTTGAACAAAACAACTTGGAAGTGAGTTGCAACACTTATAAGGTGATACTGCAACTTGTGTTTTTCCATCCTGGCTTTTTACAAGAATTGAAGTATTAAATTTGCCTGGTTTAAACCAAATCTGAATCCAATAAAAGAATTAATTTCTTGCTCTATGTTGATCCTAGAGTCAAGTTTACTAAAAGGAGATTAAATGGATAAAATAAAAGATTAAATTTAATACATGGGAAGTCTCTGATATGGGCACGTCTATGAATTACAGGTTATTACTCAGAGGAATCAGTCCCTATATGAGTTTTTCTCTCTCTCCTATTGTAAAAAATTCACAGTTTTTAAGAAAAAACCTAACATAGCACCTTCCTCCATTTACTGGTAGATGCTAGTTCTTATTTACTCAGTCTAGACTAAGCAATCTCAGGTTTCCTTCAGCTTCTCATGAGAATAATCACAGGTCAGATGATTTGGCTCAAAAACTCAGCTGGAGGTTAAGAATATAATTTATAGACCTTTCTTCCCACTTCAACTATTAATTGGTCCAACAGTTTCAAAGAAGAATATAAAGCTTGGCTCCCCACTTCTCTCCCTGCCCACCTTACTTAGATAATCACGAGCCCAACAGAGTATGAGGCTGCACATGAGTTTTGCTAGAGGTGAATTCCTGGGCAGCAGAGCACACGCTGAGCTGCCATCCTTTCACGAGGCTATGCCTATGTGCCACTGCACTGTTTCAGCAGGTCTGTTTTCTAACATTGTGAGCTCATTTTCACTTTCCCTGATAAGGCACATAGACTAGGAAAAGGATGGGGCAAACAGCATGATATGAAGACATTTAAAAGACAGCTTTCCTGAGCCTCCCGCTGTGCTGAGCATAAGCCCAGCACAAGTGATCCCGAAAGTATTAAAGTAGAATTAAACAAGAATACTAAAATCTCTGGAGGGTGTAGAAAGAATGTGCTATATAATTGGTGTTGTCATGTAATTACTTTAGTTTTAAATTTCTGAGTACTTCCTAAGTAAAGTGAACAGGTAAGTCACAGTCATACATAGCGATCAGTTAGATCACACTTTGGGCATGTACAAAACTATTTTAGCTATCCTCTTAAAATTCAGGCCTACTTAATTTGATTGTGTTGCCTACCTGAAAAAGCATTTGGCCTCAGATAACAAAATGATATCTTATTTCTAGACCTATTTTCACTATAGTAAGGGGAAAAAAAAAATTCTTCCTTTGCCAAACTATGGAGTTGGGTAACTTAACTGAGTTCAGTCAATTCAGTTTTAGGGTTTTGGTTTGTTTTTTTTGTCTGAGCTGTGTTGCTCAAATAAAATTACTTCTTAATTTCCTATGTGGCTGCAGTCTCCCAGAAGAATGGCTTTCACTATTTTAATTTCAAAACCAAACCCTTTGCATTTAATGACAGGAAGACAGAACATCATTACACCACAGTGCCACAGAGTAAAATCTGCAAAGGAACAACCCTGCCATTGAAGTTCATCACAACAAATGGACCACGCGTAATGTTTTATTATGGTGCACTTGAGAAAACAGTCCTAGAGATCCCAGACATTTTATTTCAGCACCTTCACTCAGCTCCAGCTTTCTTCATTTGCTGAACGGTTTAAGAGCCGATTAAAAAAACCCTCTTATATTCTAGTTCATTGCTGATTTGTGCCAAGCCAATTCATTACAGATGAAACTTGATGGCTGTTTGATGTCACTGTAAAATACCTTGATGATGCTTATGAATTGCCAGTTGTCCACATCTCACCGAAGTGCTATGCAGCAACTTAGATTCATCTCAGCAGTGCCCCTCATTGTATGATCAAAACACTGATGAACACAAAACACTTTCTGCCTGTACTACAAAATGTCACTGGCATCTACAGGGATATTAAAGGAACTCAAAAGATGTGACTTTAGATACAGAAAGCGTTCCTAAAGCATACAGGTGATGGAAAACTAGAGGAAATGTTGATCTCCATTTAGGTGTATTCCCTACTTTATTATTCAAGCTAACTCTTCCCTTGGCAATGTGTTAAGTACTTTATATTTTTGACAGACAAAATATTCCACTTCTCTGTTTATGTGTGCCTTCCCCTAACCTCTACCTGTGTCTGCGGGATGCAGGTCAATGCTATTGAAGTTTCACTGCAAGGGGTCTGCCTACTACAACGTGACAGAAAATAAACAACATGACACGACTATGTTCAATAACACAACTTGTTCAGGTGGAGCCTGAATACTGTTTGCATGTTCAGATACAATGTGAAATGGCTTACAATAAAGCAGCTTTGGACTGTTATTGATCAACAAGCTTTTATTCTGAGGGGTTTATGCTTCTGGGGGCTTATGCTGTCTGGACAGGAACAACGCCCTGGAAAGTCAGAAGAGTGAATGGAAGAGCCCACCAGGGAGCAACAGCAAGCTGACAGCACTGCTGGGGAGCCAAATACTATGTTGCCTCCATTTAAAACAGGAAGCACAGGATCATAATGTTGGCAGGTAGTACAATTATAGGCTGGATCTGGTAAAGAGAGCTTAGTGGATGAAACTGATCTTCCTCTGGTTTAGATGTCTAAAAGCTAAGAGAGGTTAAGTACCCTGCAATGGCACTTCATCAGATTGGTCTTAGGTGCCTATCTGGGAGGAAATGGATCAGGCACTATGCAAGCCCCTCAGGTGTCATTTGTTGACCTCAGTTTCATGTAGACATGGCAGAATTTGCTCTTTCTCTCACAAAGGACCCAGGACACAGCATTCTCCAAAGGAACTACTACCTCAACTAGGTTTACTTGTAAAGCCTCCCTCTAAATAAGAGGGTAATCTTTAGCAGTCCAAAAAGTTGTCTAATTTTAGTTTTAAAATATGCTTTTTTTCAATAAGTGGGCAGAGGTAATCCATTTGGCTGAACCCTATCAATAAATATCTAAGACCAGCAAGTGGTTTCATCAAGTTCACCGTGATTTCTCTGCACCACACAGACAACTGTATGTTGTCTCTGAACTGGAGAAGTCAACAGACACAGCACAGTTAGTTCCTAAGCTACGTGTGCCTGAAAATGAAAAATATTCCACGGCACACAAGCATTCATGCAGCAATATCCAATCCTCCTTTTGTGTGACCGCTGGAGGAGCTCATCCCAGCTGCTCAAGGTAGAGTTGCTAATTACAGTTGCTAATTCTAAAGATTTAACTACATCATCAGTGAGGCAGCAAAGGAATAGGAGCTACAGCCACCTCCTAAACTTAAGCTCCATGTCTGCTTCCTTTTAACACAAGCAGAATTTGGCACAGCAGTATATCTATCTCAACTCTTCAACAGGAAAAGAATCCATAACTTAAAATTTGTTGCCAGCTATCATTGGCTCTGACATTCATGGTCAATCTCCTAGGAGAAAGTTCCCTGAATAAAAATTAGCTAATTTTTAAGTCCATATGGGCTTTATTAGCACCATCTAAGCATTTTATAAATGGCAAAACCCTTGGATCCAATAATCCATGTAGATTATTCTAAGAGAATCCACAGATAATAATTCACTAAGACTTTAACTGGAAACACTCCATAACTTAAAATGCTTGGCAGCTTCCAACTCAGGTCAGATACAGGGTAAATTTCCCTACATCATACCTAATGGTATCCTTATAAATGACAGCAGGAATAAAATGAGTAACAGGCTCTTAAGCTTAAACATTTGCAGAAGATGGTGCTAGCGAGACTGATTTATGTTTCCTGAGCATACCTCTTCTCCAAGGAGAGGGGGTAGCTAAGAAGGGAGTAAAACAGAAAAGACTAAAAAGAATATAAAAATCCATAAAGTAAAATGATAATTTAATCTCCAATGAGAGTTGTTAAAGGACAGAAGTACAGTAATTGAAATTCTGCTTGTAATTTTGAGAAAAATGAGTTCTACACTGTTTCAAGAATAGTAATTGTTTAGTCATTAATGGTGTCATCATAGGTGTATGTTTATCATCAGGCCTTCCAGAAAGCAGTGAATCCATAACAACACCACATATGTAAGATTTAAGATGTAGATATCTATCTATCTATCTATCTATCTATCTATCTATCTATCTATCTACTCATATGAGAAGTCCATGTAATGTCATAATCCACCACTACACCTGAGATAACACAGAAGGCAGAGTAAATTGTTTGTATTAGTAAGACAAAGACTCAACTGGTATCAATCAAATGCATTCAGTGGTGCTTCACCTGCTACAGACTTTCTTTCCCCACCACACCTTTTAAAAAATACTTTCCTCAAGTATTGCACTGGGTTTGGCACTACTGCCTAAAAACCTTAATGTATATGCTTTATCTTAAAGTAAAGCAGATGGATGACGTACAGCAACACAGATCTTTCAGAAGAGCAGGAAAACCAGCAGGGTAGAGAGTCCAAGTGATTTAGAAGCACAAAGAGCATACATTACAAAAGAGCCACTAACTGAAAGGTTTGGGCTTTGTTGTTACTATTTTGCTGGAGTTGGAGGGGGTTTTGTTTCAGGTGACATAATTTTAGCCCCTGTCTTCTCAGTAAAGTAGGAAGCTAATCCTGGTACAGAAAAATTGAATGGTTTGGGTTGGCAGGAACCTTTAAAGATAATGTAGTCCAACCTCTCTCCCACAGGCAGGGATACCTTCCACTACAAGTGGCTGCTCAAAGCCCAAAAGTGACCTTGGACACTCCCAATGATGGGGCATCCACAACTTCTCCAAGCAAGATATTCTGCTGTCTCATCACCCTCATTGTAAAAAATGTGGATGACGATATTAAAGTACAGGAACAACTGAACAACTGGAGATATTTCTTCCTTAAAAACATGTCACAAATATTGAAGGAAGTATGGCTTTGCGGGGCAGGTTTATGTAGGCTTTAAAAGAGTCGGCTGCATTTTGAGAATATATTATTGCTATGAGTTATAATATATTTTAATATTTTAATATTCCAAAACTGACAAAAGGTCAGTTGCTTTCTGAGTTTTTTAAAGCTGTTTTTTAGCTTGTGGACTTTGAACTTAAAACTTTTCAGCAACACTGCAATTTTATTTACTTCTAAGGAATATGATAGAGGCGTTCTACCATGACTACAATGACTGTAAGTTACACATGTTCATCTATGTTCTGTATATTGATTTTACAAAATAATCCAAAGTTGACAATAAGTGAACCTGAAGATGAATAAAATACAGATAGTGATGTGGATTGTTCTGCAGCACACTTAAAAGTGATCTGAAGGCCACAAATCTTCAATTCTCTTTAATTTCCTTTCTTTAAAACTGTGTAACCTTTTCAATAGTGTCTATGTGGATGGGAATATGTAGCCCGAAACTCAAGTCTAGACTGTTTTCCAGTTTCATAGAACCTAATTATAACTACAGAGTCCATTTAGTGATAGAAAGCAATACATTAATAAGTCTGGAGAAGTTTGTTTAACATTTGACTACCCATATAGATGGCTGTGTATGCTTTGTATTTTGTGTTGGTAAAGGTAAGTGCACTCAGTCTTGTACTTGAAATGAAGCAGCTACACACCAACTGTAAGGAGCCTTTGTCTTCTAACTTATACTTTCGAGTGGCTATTGGGGCATAATTTGAAGAGGTCTCTTTGGAGAAGTAAAGCATTTTGGTATGCAGATGGATGTAAACTTTGTGGTACTCTTACCTGCAGAACAGACTGCCATAGGAAAGCCTTGTTACAAAGTCAAATTCCAGGCTCTGAAAAAAGACCCCATCTCCTCATCAAGAACTAGGCCCGGGCTGAAGGTATGGGCATGAATGGTTCACGTTATCTCAGTCATAAAATACTTTCATGCAGCAACTGTCCTGACCAACGAGGAGGAGACAGTGAAGTTTGAGTGATCCAACTTTGTGAAAAGTATGTTTGTCCTGCAAAACATCCCCTCTGCCTTTGTTTTTCACAAAAGAGTTACCTTTTTGAGGGTCATGACTAAGAAGATTCATTTGAGACTCAGGGCATTAATAGCTACGTGGACTTTTTTTCCCCTGGTAACTTCAGGTATTACTGGCTTTCCTTTTCTGCTTCTTCAATGAGTGGCTAAAAAATGGTAAGTATGCACTGAGGCTTCCAATTCAAACAAGGTATGATATTTGTTCTTTCAAAGTATTAAGTCTTTCCACAGACAATTTTAAATAAAGAACAATTCTACAAAGTGGCTTTTTCCTCTCAAAATTTTTCATTGTGTTTTTTTCTGGAGAAAAGTGTATTGAGACCTGTAGCAGATCTTTGGTGTCTGTTCTCTTTGATACTAATGACACTTCTCAGTTTTGAAAAAAACTTTGGAAAAAAAATTGGTTATAGTTGGAAATGCTGACCTAATCTGAGCAAAATTTACCCAGAGAGGTCTCTGTTGTATTAAATACAACACCTTGGACTTCTTCATGGTGCCCGGGGAAAGTTCAGTGTGCAGCTTATCCTTACTTACTGGTTGGCAGTATGATTACACTATGATGACACTAAACAATATCAAAAACACTGATGGAAGTACGAGTAAAGAAAGCATGAGGTACCAACTGTCTACATTAGATCTTCTACAACTATTATTTTAATTCTTCTTCTTGAAAAGATGATTGCATGTTTGAGCTTATAACTTACAAAACAGCAGATTCTAAACAATATATGTACAAATTATACCATGAAACAGACTTCACAGACACTGCTCACAAATTTAAACAAGCATACACACTGGTATCAAAATGCACAAAAGTTCATTATTCAACTAAATTACTAGAAAAATCTAGAATGAAGAGAACAGCTCCTCCACCAAGGCCTAAAAATGTCTACAAAAGTCAGTGTGCCAAGAGTAGACTCTTAAAATGAACAAAACATTTCAGAAAACTATACTATTGAAAATATCTAAGAAAATTAATTATTGTGAATTAATTGATTCAACAAAAACAAAGAAATCACCCTACAGAATCTGATTTAGTGTCAAGTATTGTATATCCTAATTCACAAAGCCAATGGTTACAGTTGCTGAAGTATTAACAAGCTTTTAATGTCATCCATATTTTAGATATGTTGAATACAATGGATGTATTTTAGAAAATGTTCATTCATTTTTTACTGGGCTTGGTTTTCTTATTTATGTGATTAAAGTGGTAAAAATTACACAGTACAAGTAGTATCTGTTTGGTTTGGCTTTGTTTGGTTGTTTTGTTGTTTGTTTGGGATTTTTTTAATATGAATTGTAGAAGGATTATATTCCTCTTCTAAGTATGTACTTGACAGATATGTTTCACTTATCCCTGAGGATGGTATCTATATCACCTAGTTTCAAACACCCAGCTCACATTGTCTGAATCACCCCCTGGAGCTCTCACTAAATAAACAGCAGGAGGTAGGTAATTCATATGGTCCAGACTGCAACGTGTTTGGGTGCACAAGGAAGATGGTGAAATTACTCTCTTAAGTGTAAGGCTATTTTTTGTCTTGGATCTCATCCATTTCCCCAGCCACTAAAATGATCTCTATTAGTTGTAGACTTTCTTCATTTTGAAGAGCTGAGCAATGTACAGACCATGACCATTCTTCCAACAGTAGATACAAGTCCTCCACCTCTCCTTCCATTACTAGAGATATCTTGTGAAAATGTCACAGGACGAGCTGTATTATGCTCTGTTTGACACGTTACTGGTTTTAAACCATGTAATGGCTTGCTATGTATTCCAAAATTTTCAAAGATTGTCACAATCAGGAAATCAGAAGTATGGAAAAAAGTTACACAAACACGAGGTAAGATTTTGCTTTCAAATTAATAATTTCCTAGCAAGAACTTTTTACTTTCAAGGCTAGGCTACTTGAGCTACAGCCCAGCAGCTTCAGCAGAAGTGCAAAGTGTGGGAAGCAGCAAGAACTGGGTATAGGAGGGAGGGGAAACCAATCCTACCCTGTGTGCTTCTTCCAGAGACCACTAGGCTCTCACCACTGGAGCACAAAATGCTGAAGCACAGTACAGCTATGACCTCCATAACAACAAATGTTGGTTGAGGTGAAATCAAGACCTACATCTAAGTTGCTATATTAACCAGGTCTTCACTTACACTGACAGCAGGAACATAACACCTTTGAGTTTTTTCTCTGAGTGTGCCTCAAGAAATAATAATCTTTTCTCAACGGAGTAATTGAATTTACCAGAGTTCCTCCATTGTGCCCTAAAATGTCACAGTTCATTATAGTACTCTGCAACGTGAAGACAGCTGCTGCCTTTTGTGTTAGAGAGAAACCTTTTTTAAAAAGCCTGGCTTTAACGGTCTTCACTCTTGAAAGTTTTCAAAACCCAATGGGATAAAGCTTAGAGCAACGTGGTCTGATCTCATGGCTGACCTCCCTTGAGCAGGAGCTTGTATTAGAGAGCTCCTGAGCTTCCTCAAAACAAGAAATTATCCTGTGATCAGGTTAAATAACATTCAAACCCAATAATTTTAAAAAGTAATACATACCCCCAGAAATACTTGGTAAGGAAGCTACACATAACCCTATAAAGAACATCCAAATACTAGAACCCGAGTATAAGTTCAAATTACAAAATAGTACAAAAATTATTAAATCAAAACTTTTCCTTAAAGCCAACTTAACAGTTCACCATGGTCCACAAATGCCTTTACTGTAAGATAACTAAAATATTTAAGCTTGTAGAAGTGAGTAATTTTAATACACAAAGTGAAAGATCTACTAAACAGATTTCTGCATACAACTTTTAATGAAAACTCAGTGAAGGAACATGAACTAGCAGCAAGATTTTTGTTTTTTCTTTTTTGTACAGCATTGGATTTACATGCAGCATTATTAAATGGTAAGCTATCTAGACAATAACATATCAAAGATATAAACATCATTTTAAATAAGTCCATTTTCACTAAGGCAACGAATCAAAATGCCCTATTAAAAACTTGTTTGAATACAAAAATAGGAATTTTAATGAACAAACAAACACACAAATATATATATTGTCTGATCAAAACATGATGTAATAGAATTCCAAGTTTACGTATTACAAGAAAATACGAGGTAACAGGTTCAAGTCACGGTTAACAGAAAACTGAAGACTTTTGAGATTTGTCCCAGAAGAATCCTCTTACATTTTGCTTCCGAAAGTGTCTTTTATCAGCTTCATAAGGTGCCAAAAATGGAATAAATCTTGTTATAAACAAATGTATTCTGTTCAAGGGTGAAGGAGCAAGTTCACCAAACAGTTACCAAAAAGCCCCAAGCAGCAGTTGCAGATTTCACCAGAAACACTATTCCGGTTTAATATTTGAATTATATTCTAAGGTTGAATGACCTTAGTATAGTATTTCCTTGGGTTTATTCAGACAACCAGGAACTGCATACTATGCACCATCAGGATTGAAACTTTTATTTAAAAGCCAGTCACATCAGAAGTAATTAAAAAAATTTTAGCAGCTTTTTTTTTTTGCCAAACCCATTTTATGATCCAAAGTTTTCAGATGGAAAAAAAAAATCACAACTTAAAGAATATGGAAAATATTTTTTTAAACAACAAAGATGCTTGAGTAAAGTAAAATTTACTTAAGAATGAAAAGACATACTTTTTAGTCGTAAATATTTTAAATATTAGATGTGATTAACTAGCTTCTGCTAGAAAAAAAGCCTTCCTGGACTAGCTGTCTTTCATAAAAAGGATCATCAGTGCCTCAGCCAAGATTTTTAGAAATTCTAATGCTGGGCTTAGGCTACATTTTATTTTAATTTGTTCTGACAACATTTACTCATGAGAGCAGTGCTCAGGCTATAGTATATTATAGGATGGGGGAGATCCCAAGTAATATTGCTTCATAATTCAACACTAACCATCATAAATAGTTTAAAGAGTCAAAATCTTTAATTACAATAGTTCATCTTCTGTGCAAGGCTCGTAACTGTTTAATACCCTTATCTCTCAAGCAGTTGACTAGTGGTGCACTGCTTGTGAACAGCATTAGAACTTCCCAGAAGAGGATAAACTGAAGCAACTAGACTTCCGCTCTGTTATGTTTATGGGATATGAACAGAATTTTAGACACATACTGGACAATGTTCATTTCAATACTCACAATTATTTACTGAAATAATAAGAAATGTGAGTTCTAATAACAAAAATCTGGTGATTTAAGTAATGCTGTTTTTCATTTTTTGGGTTTAAGTGATCAGAAGATAACTATAAATACCAAAGGAGTCTACACTAATGCTGCTGAAATAACAGGTCCCAACTTCTTACACTAAGACATAAAAAGCACAGGGAACACTTGCAGAAGAGAACCTATCTGGCCAGTGAGGATATGTTATCAAAAAATCAAATTGAACATTTTTTGGGTGTGCAGATTAGAATCAACAAGTAATAAGATGTAGACTAAAGCAGGACCTCCACACCTCTGATTTCTGGCCTTGTTAACTCCTGTCAGACCCTTCCAGTTCATACAAAGACATTAAAACCTCTGACCTATATTGCTGTTTTGACAGCAGGCCTCTTCAAGCCTTTACCCCTGTCATCTGCCGCAGGGACCCCTGTGATCAGCCCAGCTTGCTGATCCTCTGGGCAGCCAGGCAGCTCCAACCCCACCAGCCCCCCTCACCACTTCATCCTGCCCATGAAGCTCCAACACCTGCCCCACAGCTGCTGGGGCTCCTGCTGTGCAGCCCCACACCTGCCTTCCTGGTGCTGCAGCCTGCACTGAGGACCATTCCTTCTCGTCCGCCACAGAATAAGCACATACTGCCTGTGCCAGCGCAGGACATAGCTTTCCTATTTATGGAAGAAATGAACTTGCAATGGTAGTGTTTTTCAGTGAAGCATGGCCAGTGACTGTCATGTCCCTACAGCTGAGGTCACTGGAAGAAAGACCACAACACTTTTTCTGTCGAAAAGCACCTAGCGACTGATCAACAGCTCCTGAAGTCAAGGCAAAGATGTAAAAAGCACTGCCAAGCACAAGACAACACTCAAATGCCATTCCAGCGCTACCCTCCTCACCCAGAAGCACTGGCTAAACTTCACCTTTGCTGAAAAGCAGGGTGCAGGGGGAAGAGGCTCCGTGATCAGCAGGAGTTATGGCGGGGCAGAAGAAAACTCCTCTCCATCACACATGGAGTGCCACCAACACTCAGCATCTTCAGACAGGCAGGAAATAAGGAGGACCACAATCCCCTTCTGTACCCCAACACAGGAAAAGCCCAGAGTCTCCAGTGATCAGGCTGTAAGATTTTTCTTGTTTTGTTTTGGTTTTTAAGAATTTTTTTCTTTTAAATCAGGGGAAGCAGACTCTCTACAGAGAGCACCCTTTCACCCAGCACAAGCTGCTAGGCATGTCTACCTAGTTGCCAATTGAGTATTATAAAACGCCTCTACAAAGACAGGACTAACACAATACCAGACACTTCACTTTTCATCTCATTCATGTATGTGTTTCATGCACCTTTTTTAATAATAAATGAATAATTTTTATTTACTTATAACAAAGACCTTATCTAGTCCAAAAATCAATTTATTTCAAAGGGTTAAAAAAATGTGCATTTTCTTCAGTAACAGCTCATTAAGAAATCTGAACCTACCATTAAGACAAGACAAAACTCTGGTCTTTTGAGAATCATCATGAGAAATGACCTTCAAAATGCAGAGTTATTGTCGGAAGACCATTTCTACCTAGTGGTATTTAAAAGGACAAAAAACTAAAACCAGGCACTCACACTGCATCCATGAAGTAGAAAGAAAATGTGAAGCATGGAAAAGTTTTGTAACCTCTATTCTAGACCATCAAATATTACAACTGGGTAGTTTCAAAACATATCTTCAGTCATGCTCAATGCAGAGCAAAGAGTAGTTACTATATTGGCATACCAGAAAACATATTTACAGTTGTAGAATGACAGATAAGATCTTGCAGCTATCATTTAGAAAAAAACAAACAAACAAACAACACTACTCACATGTGGACTTTATCACAACTCCTTTTCACAAAAATATTGGTAAACAGTTTGAATGAACTCATTACAGAACACCGATAGATGTGCAACATTTATAATACTCCTTCAACATGCACATAGCACTCTTACAAAGCACCATTTCTTCTAAAATATATAATAGATGCACTGGTGACAGTTGAAGTATAAAAATAAACACAATCACTCTGTTAAAAAACTAGTGCAAAAGTATAATTTTTTTATGATTTGAAAATGTCTGGTTTTTTTCCAGATACATTTAATAATCTCTTACAAAAAACATGTCCTGCACAATTTCAATTCTATGGTTGCTCATTCTGAATTGCTGACATATCTGACATCCTAGTATTCCCCAGCCTTTGGTCAAGAGACCTCAAGCTCTATTTAAACTGAATTAGACAATATTTAAAAAAATAAATCTAGTATTTCTAGTTCTAAGTTTACTAAATGTTTCTGTTACTCTCCATGTCTCAATACATTATGTGTTTTATTGAGTGACCCATTTACAAACCTCTCTAATAGTCAAGCTATATCTATCAACTCATTATTTGTATCATTAAATAAAAAGACCTAGCTTTCTTAAAGAACAATAGAGCACAGCATTCCTAGTGCAACAAATTATAATTCAGTCTGAAGCAGAACGTTTCTCTCACATTTCAAAAAAAAGTTGAAAAATGTTTTCAACTGTCAGAGAACTGTTCAATTAAAGGGTGCTTTAAACTTCATAATCCAGAAGTGTTGTAAGGGTCCCTTTTCTTCCAACAACTTGTCAATGAAAGGCTGACATCCCGTCCTATCAGTCATTTAACGAATGTGTGCAAAATAATTTAATTGGTTTATTCTATGAAGCAGTCAATTTTACTAAGACCTCAGCCACTGAAATAATGCTTCCTGTTAAAGGGACACCTGCACTCACCAGTATTCAAGGGCTCACATTAAGTCCATTAAACTATAAGGTCACATTCCCCCAAATCTTATTGCAAGTGATTTTCTCATACAGGTTTGTGGTGTTTTGTGTTTTGTTTTGTTTTGTTTTTTATTTTCTTAAAACAAAGATCATATTGCGAATCTAAAAGCCACTCCAGCTTTTCTCGGGGGGGGGAGGGAGGAGCCGTGTTTGTTTTGTTTTCACACAATATGGGAGAAGGTCCCTTTAACAAGGAAGGAAACAGGTATCACTTAATCAGGATGTGGGAATGGAATCTGTACCTATGGGTAAATGGCAATGCGTTCTGGGTTGGTTCAGCCCTTGGTTCTGAGTTCTGCGTCACTTCTGGCGTCACTCTCTCGTCATCTGTCCCATTAATACTTTCCGGCGTTAAAGGAGATTGAATATCCCCTCCAGCTGATTCCTTAAGTAAAACAAACAACACATTAAAATTACAAAACGGTCTGCTCAGGGAGGCTATGTCCACATAAGTACTAACATCAATTCTTAAATGATACACACATTTTAGGTAGTATTAATGTGAGGCTCAGATTCCCAGCATCCCTCATTGCCATATTTCATAATGTGAATTGAATTTAGAAGTATACTACCATAACACTCACATTATCTTGTACAAAACACAAGCGACCTATGAATTATTGCAAAAATCCAGCCTCTTGCGTATTACAGACCTCCTTCTCTTACCTGGTATCATACCCATCCCACATCCTGCTTCACAGTGAGTGACAACTGACACCCAGGACTCTTGTCTCTTAGTTTATTTTCTAACATGGTAAGGCAAACAATTCTGCTATTTGTTTCAAAATTTAGCTTTCATACTGTTTATTAACCAAAGTGAACAGTGGAAAGGTCATTTGTGGTGTACTCAGTTTCACATATGAGCCATCTGGAAAGTACACTTGCTCAGCAGGGTCCTTGCAAAGCTTCCGTAGGCACGTTAGCCTGGCCTAGCTCTTGCTGGTCATGGTATTATCTGGGAAAGAGAATACTCCAGCTACACCCAGGCAGCCTCTGCTACTGCTAGGTAAACAGACACCTGAAAAACTTAACAGCTGCCTCCCAGCAAAAGGCACTGTTAATCACTCTTCATCATGTCAACATGTGCATTTGTGTTTTGGCCAGCAAATACCATTTGCTAATTTCTAGTCACGGAAAAGCAGTTTTTCATAATAAAGTATGCCCTTGTAGCCCACATCCTAAGCTAGAACACTATAGGCTTTTCAGTCACTGTACATAGTTTAATTTTAGTATTTTCTTTGCTATTATGTTATTTTTCAAGTAATGATTCCTGCAGGAGATGTAAGCTAAGTAGCTCATCTAGATTTTAAAGTGTCTTAGCAAATGGTAACATTTAAGACAGAAGAGTCTCATGAATAGAGTTCAATGGATGTCATGGAGGGGTGTCTATGCAGCAGAAGACTGGTTGAATTATGGTATTTCCAAAAGCTAAGCACGTCCTATAGCCACATAGCCTTTGGCCATCTGTATAGGGAACAGATAAAACTGGTATTTAGTGTTATTAAACTGAAACACAAGCACAGTCTCTGGAAGGCCAACAGGCCCCCTTCCCAGCTCTTTGGCATTCTGCATGGGAAGCTGAAGAACAGTAATCGCAGAAGGAATTGTGAAGTGTCTGAAGATGGTCGTGATCTCAACAAGTCAGGGTTTAATTTTGAGCCTCCACTTGTAGCCTTCAACTAGTTTACAACAATAAGGCTTTCTGTAAGCCAATACTGAATCTGTTTCTCCATGTACAGAAAATGTTGTCTTTGGCTTTGACACTTAACTAGATGGAAAAACTCAGTTCTTTTAAAGACAGTAAGATGTGGCTGTCATCATGACCTTCCATGCCGTTCTGGTGTCCATTAACCAAAAATATTGTTGTGCAACAATTTCATTCCACTTTAAATTACATTAAGCATTTGCAGCACAATTGTCAAAATTTTGCTTTTATTCTGCCGTACTTCCGATAGTGAGAGAAATGTATCTCACTCTACAACTTGAATTAGTGGGTGATAGGACATTTTAATACTGACTTAAATTTCTATTATATTTAGCATTCATCAAGTTATATAATGCACATGCACCAGTGTCTCCATTATGCATCTTCTTATTACATTCCTACTGATTAAAAATGCAGAAATAATTAGCTTACGCAGATTTAATTCCACAGATATAAACTGTTATTTATAATATAAATGTAATTTTTAATTACATGAATGCAAATTGGTACCTGTTTTCAGGAAGAATCTTGTTATTTTACACTCAAAACTATTACCTTAAATGTTAATACTTCCAAAGTCAAAATTAAATCTTGATTTTTACAGAACAATTTTATTGAACTGAAACTGAATTGAAATTAAGTGTGAAAGGAGAACAGAGCTGGCAAGATAATCAGGCAAATGAATTATTTTATACATATTATACGGTTTTGTCTATTATTATCCTCTGATTGGATAAGCAGTTTCCACTGACATTAAATAAAAGTCCTTATGGACCCACGAGTTTCTCTTTTATTTCCTCCTCTTCCCAAACTACACTAGCTATTCTAAAAAACAGGTATCCTACAAAAGCTGGAAGGCTTGTATCTTTAAGCTAAAATTCCTACAACACTATTATTAGATACATAAAGGCAAAGTCTACTTATTAAAATGTTTTAAGAGTGGATGCATAAAAATTATTTCAGTAGAAGAAAAACAAATGTACAAGTTCCATCTAGGCTTACTTTTCCGTAAGCACTTTCATAAACTTCTAATGTGAATGAAATTCAAGCGACAAAAATGAATGCAAATGAAGATCACAGCCTATGTAATACCTAGAGGTTCACTGCCTGCAAATTCTTGAGAACCATCAGATCCTAGTATGTATTTCTTCCACCAATAATACAGCTTAATCAGTGCTCTCACACACTCATAACTATCCCTGCCCAATAAATAATTTATTTGCAGTAAGCTATAACTAAGCTGGCTATGAATAAAGCACCATAGACAACAGAAAAAGCCACTTACACTGAGAAAAGTTTTTACAAATGTTTACAAATAATATGTTCCTATTTCCCATTAATTAGAGAGAGTAAAAGAATTTTAGAAACATTTTGGTGAGAAGTTCATATGTAATTAAGATTTTATTTCATATCATTACAGCTTCACACATCCACTCCAGACTTTACAGAGTCTGGAAGAAATTGCAGTCAGCTTAAAAAGAGATTTTCACCCTTCCCTTCTAGCTAGGAGAGAAGGTTTGCTCTAACATTCAACTGTATTGACACTATATGGAAAAAACAGTGCTTAAATCAAAATGGCAAGTCTTCTTGTAAACAAGTGGTTTATTTTAAGGCCAAATATTTCCCATTTGTGATAGCTACAAATATGTATTTCACGCATTTGAGAAGAATTAACAGCTCTCCTGTGGTATAAAACCACTATTGTATCATGTATTGTTTTCTGCAGGATATTGAACTTTAAGTCACTTACCATTCCTGGACTTACATATGGACTGAGGATTAGTACTTTTCTACATGGCAAGTAAATGAGAGAGTATGACTCAGGTATATTTTGCTATTCAAGAGTTTGTCAGAGATCCGCACTATCTAAAGGAGCTCTAGCCCTACTAATGAGCATGCAGGACTCCGGTGATGCCAAGCAATATAAAAATGACAGTGCCTATAGTATATAAACTAAACATAACAGAGGGTAATTCATCAAAAGATGCCTTAAATTTCAAAATCTTATAAACAAAATGTATGCACTTACAAAAGTGTCTTTAAAGTAAAACAAGCAGGCTTCAGGGCACAGATCAAGCCACCTTTTAATAGTGATTAAACACAGAACAGAAAAGAAAAGGACGAGTAGGTAGTTCTGAAGTAATGAACATACCAAATGAATTCCGGCGTGTTTCCTTATTAAATATTATACTGTTTTCTCATTAAGTATTCCATACACTTTCCTGGCATTGCTGTTCCTCATAGTGATTCTCTGTTCCATACTGTCTGGCAATGACATGAGCCTGCCAGCTACTGATTCATGACACATGTGAAACATTTGTTTCAGTATAGAAATGCACACAATATCTCAGAAAGTTACTTGTTCCACAAGCTTTATAAGGGATTTTGTACTTCTACAAAGAAAAAAGCCAACTGGTGATAAACCATGACCATTTTGCCAAAACCAAACCATTCCTTGCACTAAAAAATGTGATTCTAAAGCTTTTCAGGCACAAGCAATAGCTATTGCTAGTAGTCTGCATGGGAGGGGCTCAAAACACAGATAAGACTATTTTTAGTAAATTACTCACCACGCAATTTCAGAAATTAACAGAGGTCTTAATCTGAACTGAGGGGGGTCAAAAGAAATATCTGAGGATATATTCTTGCTTAGAGAAAAAGAAGAACTGAGGTTCAGACTCCAGTGGGTTATAAGACAGATAGGGTGAGACTGCAAACCACACAAACTACTCTGTTTCTGTACTTGAACCCAATTAAGGTTAATTTAAAAAGAGACGGGGGGGGGGGAAAAAAAAGGATGGGGTGGGGTTGATACAGTTTTCAGGTTATTGCTTCATTTATGTGGCCCAGTGAACTCCAGATCAAAGTGCTGCTCTCTCAGTGCATAGGCAAGCTTGTAACTGAAAGTAAACCATGGGTGGCTTGCCACTGTAAGACCCATGAGTTTATAAGATGATCAAAATAAGTCCCTTTGTTAAAAGAGCGGTCTGGGCAGCTGGTGAGCCAGTATTTTAGTTTTATATAAACAAGATAAGAGCATTGCAAAGCTTTACTACCTAAGGCTGAGTTAAGGGGACACCAGATGGGTTACCTGTGTGCATAGGTGGTCTCAGAAGTACCAAAATAGACAACTTCTTTCTAGACTGAAGCCTCCAAATATACTAGATATAGATAAGGTCTGTGTTATTGTATGTATCCGTCATAATAGAGATGGGCCAAAAGTGTAAGTTCTCTGAGATAGAAACAATGCTTTCCTCTTCATTTCAAGAAAGCACCGTGCACCCAGTGGGACTTAAACCAAACAAAGCAGCATCTCCCTTGTTGTTTGTTGGTTCAGGGCACTCTTTCTCTATGAAAAGAGTGTTCGTTTTACAGACAAGATAAATGGTGAATTTTTATATTATCTGATATTCTGGGAAATTAGAGCAAAGCCTGCTGGTAAATAAGAGGAGAACAGGCAGTATTAAAGAAACAGTAAGAATGCAGAGTTTAAAATTAGCAGCAGCATAGCTTAAGGGAAAAGGAACTCCTGCTATTAAGTAATTGCCAACAGGGCTATATATTGTTTTCTTTCTCCTACACGTCTCACACACAAAAAAGCCAAAGTATACATGCCACCAAATGAAACATTATATTAAAAAAATACTCAACACAGAACTACTACTTCCAGGCCACTGAGGCACTTTTCTGGTGGAAGTATCCAGCCAATTAGTACCAACACTTTGCTAAAGCTTGTTACACCTTAGAGAAGCAGCCTAACTTCAGTGGACTTTATATAGGATTCGTCTTAAGTTTTAATGTGGCTAACTCTGTATACGCTATTTCAGAGATATTTCTGTTGTTATCTCTTGCTTTCTGTTTCTCCTTAGGTTCAAACAAGCTTTTACAGGACTCCCAGAATTGAAACTAGTATTTGCAGGGTTACATCAAAGAATAGTGAACAGCAAATACCATGCGCAAGCTTTTGTTAGACTAGTTATAGAGATATTTTAATAAAGATTCAATCTGTAGGGACATACTTAATGCATAAAAAAGCACATGTACTTTTTTAGAATTGTGTAGCAGAGAGAGTTGGCAATGTACTACATCTGGTACTTTAATCATCTTGTAAATAATAAGGGCATTTTTTAAAGCAGCACCAAGAGAAATTTTAAGTTTGACATGTATTTGACTATTTTCCAGTTTTGATATGCAGTATTTTTCTACCTATTACTAATTTAATGCAGAAGGATGTCTGCAAGTCCAAGACAGCAAAGGGATTGACACTTGTAGCTAACTGTGTTACTGTTATAGAGCTCACTACGCACACGCTAACTCCCAATGCCTGTCCTGTCAAAGCTTCCTAAAAAAGCCAGACTCCTGTGAAATCTTGACCGGCCACTGAAAATGTCTCCTTCTTCTTTCACTCTCCCACTCTGCAAAGGATCACTATGCAGCAGGGAAAGAAGAGCTGTAAAATTATGGAGAAAGGCAACACTCAAATTACTTGCCTTGTATCCACTACCAGGCAGATGATCAAAATGACAGCAAGTGCTCCTTTGAATGTCTCTAGGGTCCCACCTTCCCTTTCCACTATGAAGGACGCATGTTCCCCCTAGTCATACATCTCTTTGAATGAGTCCCAGCGCCCTGGGAGCGCTGCAGTTTTCCATGAAGCCATCACTCCTCATCTGCTCCAAACTCCGGAGTTCCTGATTCAACTCCCTTCTCTCTGGGGAACTAATGAGAAGCATTAAGTATTTCAAGACTATTATGCTGATGTGTCAGCACTTGCACTAACTTTATCTTTCAGAATAATATGCTAACTTATCAACACAGTGAAAAGCCAAGAGATGAAAAGTAAGGCCTGAATATGAAATTATTCCTAAGTGTGCAGTAATTAAATTGCAGCTCTCAATGTGCATTATAGAATCGCTCAAGGTAACAGTTCTGTAACTGCCTACAGTATAAAATGTTAGGTTCCAAGTATAAAAGGAAATCTGTACAGGAAAATGAACAATATTAATAGCTCATATAGTTTAAGAGAAAGCTTTAACCCTGGGCAGCTGTTAGACAAAAGCATCTTGTCTCTCAGTGAGTAGCTCAAATTTATGTCCAAAACAAATAATAAGTCACTCCATTTGACAGCGTCAGATTTAACTTCTGAGGTCAGAGTATTAGTCAACATGTCAAAAGAGAAGTAGAGTAATTGTTTTGCCTATAGCATTGACTAACTGGAGGCCTGGCTGAAGCAATTCACTGTTTCTAAAGCCAAGTGTATATTAGGTTATAATTTTGAAATATCTACTTCCATTATCTCTGTGCTTATTTGTGGAATTTATCAGAAATTTAGAGACAGTCAAGAAAACGAATAAAAAAATACTGCCTTTTTTTTTTCTCCTGTTACAGTAGAGCAAGCAGTTTCCTGTTAATAGCAAAAGCCAATACTTGGGCAAAATGCCCACCAGGAAAACAACATGAGGTTGGTTCACTGTGTATATTCTTGTGGTTTCCACTGACTTCTCTTGGAAGAACACCAGACGTAGCTTTCTGATAGCAATAAAACTGTTCGTACAGCAGAGTGGAATGTGCCGGCCATCCTTGTTCTATCAAAGATCAGGAGCGTTAACACCACAAAGAACCTAAAAGATGCACTAATTCAATGAATGAAGATTCCCCATACAAAAAAGACTCAGCAGCATTAATCCTATCCAACGCAGGAGCCTCTGCTGTAGTTTTAAAGCTGCTTCATCCTCCAAGAGAAGGAATTACCGTTGCCTTCAGTACTGCTTAAAACAAAGCAAGTAGCTACACACAGGACCAGAAATACTGGGTAGGGCAGGAGTGGAGGGGCCTTGTGCAATTTCTTTTTTCAGAGCAAATTTGAAGTTATTCATTTTCAAGTACATTAATTTTAGGCATGACTCATGTAAATGTGACTATATTAATTTATTCTCCTGTTACACCTATATTAACTCAGCTCATGTTTTGAGATACCTTTTATAAACTCTTCTTTTTACATCATGGCCTAATGTAATAAAACTCCAGAACCAGCATGTGTATCTGTCATTTTCCTTCAACACATTTCACAAGTGAATACTACACAGCAGGAAATAAGTAAAAATAGTTTGCTGGTTTAACTTTGATTTTTGTTGCAATGATTCTTCCATAAAAGTCCTTTACAGTGCACCACCTACAGTTTCATAGATACAACAAGAAAAAACAGAAGAAAAAAAACATGGATTTACTTACATAACTGCTCACTATGCTTACTTGTTTTCTAGTGAAAGCTCAAAGGAAGGCATGAGAATAAACAAATGGCCCATTTTATTTTAAAGCAAGTCCCTTTGAAACATCTCTAGTGTATGTTAAACATACAATTAGGCTTCTTGACACTTATAGCTGACTGCTGAGAGGATTCAGGGTAACTGGGAAGTACCCCATTTATTTTTAATACAATGCGTGTGTAAGATACCATATGGTAAGTAGTGCAGATATTAAGTACTAGGCTTGAATCAGGCAGTAAGACTCACTTGAGAGGGTGTACTTGTTAGCTCCATCTTTTCTTGGGATTTTTCCTTTGCTAGTCGTGCAGCTTCCTTGAATTCCTGAAATTTTTCAGCAAACTGAAGGTACATATGTTAAAAAAAAAAGGAAAAAGATAAAGAGTAGGCATGAAGTAGTACATTGCATGCAGAACAGAATGCTGTACTTAACATTCTACAAAGTCAAATTCTGTCAGTAGAATTTTCAAATTTTTCCCGTTATTGGATACTCATTTAAATGAGTTATACAGTGATATACCTTTCAGACATAATGCACACTGTTTATGTGTCATGAAAATTATGATGCAACAAAGTTTGATCTGTTGCTGATAGTATTAAAAAAACCTCACCTCAGAAATTGCTAATAATAGCAACAAGCTTCCTTACACAGCTGCTTGCAGATTCAGGTCTTACTCTCCTTACAACAAATGATGTGGCTCTGAAGCCTAGTGTGATCACTATTAGCCTAGAGCTTCTGTGGGCTTCATTCTTTCATGACGAAACAATACTGATTTCTTCCCAAATTTTACAGCATTTATAATTTCAGTAGCTAATTAGGAAAGCAGCAGTGGGAATACTGAGTCAAGTTCACTTCTTGACTGTTCATTGACATCAATCAATTTAAAGAACAAATTCACTGAACTCAACGCTTGCGTATACTGAACACCAAATTCAGGAACTGCACATTGAACTGACACAAAGTGTCATCTCTATGCTACATTTACCTCTTCCAGAAAATAGCTAAAGCAGTGATTGAGAAATGCACGCACCCTTAAACTTGAGAGATTAAATCAAGTTAGTAAGAATAGGTCCTAGTTTCTCTGGCTAGAGAAAAATTTGGTTTCACAGATCTCAGCTTGACACTACACTAATTGCTATGGTAGCCAAGCATTTGGTTTTGTTTCCTGCTGCTTTCAGACAGAACGTTATCTTCTTATGATCAGCTTAAGACTGAAATAATTCTGGAGAAAATTTGGAAGCTTCACCAACTGCTTCTAAATCTTTCTGGCAGCAGTATACAAAAAAATTGTTTTGCACTGCCTGTATTTAGAAGGGATCACACCCTTTGTGTGATACAATCTCCTCAACTATTTTCAATCAGAACTTCACTTACTATGCAAGACTTAAAAAACATTACTGTTTTAAACTTCTTCTGCTGGTAGGCTATTAGTATTTGAGGAAATATCATTTCTCTCCACTTTTATCCTATATTTCATCTGTCAGGTTATTTAAAAGAATACGTTTCCTGAGTGTAGCAGAAAAAAGATACCACACACTGAAAGTCTAATTAGAGTCAAAACAGGTCTCAGAATAGATGACAAAATGGCAACAGATCACCAGAACTAGATGATACTTATTTAAGACTTGTACACAGACCACAAAATCTGATGGGCAACCTATTGTTTAAATCAGCTTTAAGACCATAGGATTGGTAAATGGAAAACATGATGCTGAGGTTTAAAATAAATGTCTGAAGACATGCAAGGCAGTAAATATAATCTACTGTATCACAGTGGTAGAAACTGTAAAAAAAAACACACACTAAGACAGATAAATAGGTAACATTCTAAGAAAGAGCCAACAAGGCAAATGCAGTGGAAATTTTCACAAATTTACTAGAATTCCTTGAGATAGTCAGGTGATGGGTAATAGCAATCTCTTAATAAAATTCCTGAATAACAAACATTTGATCTCATGGTATGAAAGGAAAGGTTCTCTGGAGGCTCCATATATTAAAGATGAAAAATTGTGCAGGGAGACTACAAAAGGCTCCGACAAGTATCTGCCATGGCCCTTCTGCCATTTAGCATGCTCTGTAGCTACATGGAGTAAACCAGGTCAGCTAATTCAAAAGTGTATGACAGACAGCAAACCTGAAAAGGAGTGTTTCTCCTCATACACCAGGATACTATCAAAAGTACAGACTTATCCTGAATGAGAAAGTCATCTCATTTTTTTCTGAAAATCATGAGACGTTCTGTTCCTCCTACTGCAGCAGCAAGAGAGTCTCTGCTAGCAAATCCTGATCCTGTGAAAGGAATATTCTTTGACATAGGAATCATCTTTCAGGTGACACAGACTTCTGACGGAACATTCTTGAGATGAATTTGTGATCCAACATATTGAGAAAAGGTCTAATGGGAATAAATAAATGTTTAATAAATTTTCTTCTATACTGTTTGTATGTGAAGTTGATTAGAGCGTCATTATTTTTCTATCAGATATTCTCACTCTATCAATTTTCAGCCACAATAATTGTACAGAAAGAGGTTACCGCTGTTGCACTCTACCCTAGTGATTAGTTTAAGAGGACAAAGGCACATGAGCCAAAATGAAATAGTCCAGAAGTCAAACATTTACTAGAAGCCAAGCAGACAATGATCTGAGAACAAATAGTTCATTCTATCTGCTCTGATTACTTGCTTCATTAACCTGTTGAACTTAGTCAAAGACTAAACTGAGTTTTTTGTGGTCACAGACTGCCTTTTGTTCCCTGGAACTTGAAATATTTTATTGGGGCCCAGAGACACTACTGCAAAACAAATTACATACAAAAGGGCTGTTCACTTAAAGACTGTGATAAATCAAATAGAGAAAAGAAGTTCCAGAATCAGTTTTTAAGCCAGTTTCTAGAAGCAACCTGTTTCTGAAGAAAATCCATACATACAGTTTATTTGTTAGCTCTATTACTAACATTCAGTAGTACATTGAGCCCTAAATTAGATTTCATGTCCTACGGTGCGAGGTGTACCGAAGAGCACCCTGGTAAGCCTGACTACAATATCAGTGCACAGAAGTGATAGTTTGTAATCTGAGCAGAGAGACAAGACAAGAAAGAGAATATCAGGTGATTTCTCAAAACTACACAGAAGACACAGGATTTCTAATTTGGCTTTTCTGGTTCCAAGACCAACATATCTACCAACTCTAGTGACTGAATAGACTGTACCCTAAAGAAAAGTTTCCTTTTCTCCATCGAATATGTTTGTTAGTTTTAAAATAACACAACAAGTTTTACCTTTATGAATTTTAGTAGCAAGGATCAGCAATTTCAACTCATATGAAGATCAGTTTCATAAGATATAATATAGCAGGAACAGTTTGCTGAAAAGGTCAGCACCTTCATCACCACAAGCTTCAGAAAAGGTCCTGACTTGCTATTTTTCTCAACAGATTTGTGTATTCTTCAAAAAACACAGCAATCTGAGTAACTGCTAATCAAACATGTACTTAAACCAAAATATCTTCTATAGCTTTTCAGATTATTTTTTCAACAGCAATATAAAGTTTTACGCCAAGGGCGTACTCAAAACTGTTAGACATCCATTTGAGGGCAGTGAAAGAATGGGATTGAAACAACTATAATTAAGAAGGCAATAAGATCTACATAGGGAGAACAAGAAAAGAGTCAAGGGTAGGACAGATAAAAAACCAAATATATTTTCACTGGCAAAGATAATCTAGTATTTAAAGTCTGGCAAACACGGTGCACATGACTAGAGCACGATATTTGCCCATAAAGAAACATTCTGTGACTAAGGAAAATAAGCTAGTGTATGATAGAGGTAAACTAAAGTAGCATTTATGCTAAATACATTGAATTACTAAGAAAAGTTGTTGTTAAGCAAGTGTCTCTAGGACATACACACCAATCAAAGTAATTGGCAAAGTTTCCAAGTTCACTGAAGCAATGACAGGTGCACAAACGCACATAAAATATTAGCATTATTCAGAAATTCCTGTGTTTGTTTTGCTTTGTGAAAATGAAATCTATGTGATTATGGAAGGAAAAAATCTTAGAAGTGTAACACTTGTCCAGTAAAGCAGAAGGACTGGTTCTTATTTTAATGGTTTCCTAACAGACCCGTGCTTATGTTTGGATTGTGACAATTGCCTTCTCAAAATGGCTGGTATGATTTTTTTTTTTTTTTAAATAAATAGCAAGTCAACCATTATTCCTTACTTAAACATGTAGTATACATTCCTTTTATTGCATTTAGGTTTCCAGATCTTTTGAATATTTCACAGATAAAAGTTCTCTGCCTATGTAGTGACATGTTATTAAACTGAAATGAAATTCCTCATCTGGAGAAAAATGACACTGGCTTGTATAAGCTCCTGGACTCATCTACTAGAGCAAGATCGACAGCAATAGGGATTCTAGAAGGGTGCTCAGAGGAACTGTACCACCATTTTGAGAGACAGGGGTTACTGCTTTCCTTGGAATGAGGTGTGCTTCCCTCCTACACAAGCAGACCAGAAAAAAAAACCTCACCTACGGCACAGAGTTTCTCTAATAAATATTTCAATTTTTGTATTTCAGCAATGTAGTTTTCTTCCCACCACCTTTAAGACTTCAGGTATTGAAATATTTGTAATTTGATGCACTATATAGTAGAAAAGTGAAAATAAATGTGGCTTAAAAGAGAAAAATGCATCTAAATACTACAATTTTTTTTTTCTAGGAGATCTAAATACAGAAGAAACACTAAATTATCTACTCCTTTAAATTCTATTATGAAAAACTGTAATGGAAGAAGAACTCTAAAAATAGAGAAACCTAGCAAATGAATTAGAAAACATGAACAACTTACACTGTGATAGCTTAATTTTCCCTCCTTTCAGGTATCACACTTTATCTTGTCTTTTTACATTATAAAGTATCAATACAGAATACTTTTTGTAAATTATTTTTAAATAGCAACAACAGCGAGCACTGCGTCAAGATACAATGAGCAGGAATCAGATATTCTTAAGATGCTGAACTAGCTGAATAGTTGCCACTGGTCATACTTACTTTTGAAAGGTGATGTTCAGATGAGAATCCCAAGCCATAGACTGTATTCGCTCTGCTGTCTGCCCACTGGCCAAACTTCTGGGATGTTTTAGTAAATGTCATGTTGGGAGTGATAGTGCTATTGATTATTGCCTGAAAAAAATAATAGTTGTAAAAAAGGAGTTTTGTGAGTTTGATTTTTTTTTTAAAGACTACCCAAAATTGAAAATGCTAATATTGTAGTCAAGTATCTGCATATACTGAATGAGACACACTGAGAACTAAGGAAGAGCTTTCTAATTCAATCACAGCTAAAATCACAAAAGAGTATTTTTGCATGCATTTTATGTAAAAGAAGCAAAAGCCAGGGTCCATAGGGGGACACACCTGTTTGCAATTGCAAGCAGTCATTTCATAGTTAGCAAGTCTAAAAAAGTCTTTTAAAGCATCTGCATAGGCTAACGAGACCAGAATGGAAGAACTAGCAAAGTCCTTTTTTTGTCTCACAAGTATATTTCTTTGTCCCCTAAGGCAGTGCTTCTCAGGCTCCACTGTAAGCTTCACTTTTGCATTCCCCTCATGCTCACTGCATATGTGATTCTAACTGGAAAACATGCAATAAAACAAGAGGCACAATTTGGTTTTAAGATTCTGTATTTCTAGAATGTTTTTTCTTTTATACACAGACAAGCATGCCTAACGATGACAGAGTCATACACTAACTACAAAAAAAAGAGCTACTCTTGAAATATTTTTTCTTCTCTAGCTCTTTTTACATGCAGGGTGGAAAAAGCACATCCTTCAGCATAAAACTGTAAACAAAAAATACAACTACTAGATAATATGCTGTTTCCATTAAAAGCAACTAAAGTTCTACCATGGATTTCAACAGTATTTCTATCACATTTAGATTTGCCTAGCGTATTCTAAAGCTGGATGTGGAATTGTCCAGCTGACTTAAAGTATGTCAGGATAAAGCCTTATAGTGACACCAACGGGTTCCATTTAACTAAAAATGTGATGGCCGGTACGGTTTATAACCACCAACGTGAACAAGAAACACTAGCCATAAACCATAAAATATGTGTATCTGAAGTGAAATGCAGGCATGCTTTCTCAAATGGCTGGTGCTACTAAGGGTTTCTGTCACATTTGTTAAATAATTCACAGCCCTTTTCATGAATCACTGGTGCTTTAAAACACCCACGTGAAACAGAACATCCTTAAAACTTCCCAGAAAATAGCACATACTCTGAGTAGAATAATTCAGCAAGAATCTTTCTTATGTGCCAGTTACTGTGCTCCAAAGGTTACTGTCAGTACGTGTCCTGCTGCAATTGTCTTATGATACCAACTTGGGAATCTTTTGAATATCAGTGAGCACGTTTCCTTGCTTCCACAAAACCAGAAGCCCTGCCTTACCCCGGCAGGTTAAAACCAGTGATTGCTGAAGAATCCTAGTGCAGCAACAAAATGCCATCTTCTCTGTCATAAATAATGACATCTTTATATTATTCTTTGAATAGGAGGAATTGTACAGATGTGTAGAGAATAACAGTGTTTTCTCAGGTTAGTGACTGTGAGAAACTTCAACATCACAGAGACCAAGTACTGACATCCCAAGCCTAAGATCTTCTGGAAGTCAAAATCAGTCTATACTATGTGTGTGTGATGGCCTTCTGAGTAGGTATTAAAATGAGTAGTTACACAGTTTACTTAGCACCTTTTACTTTTGCTGAGATTTGGGTTGCACTAGAGCACAGGTACCATCAACATAAAATTTTCTCTGAATTCTAAAGGGCAAGTTTGAAAAATTTACAGCTGAGTGGCCAGCTAAGCTAACAAACAGCTCCCATGTGCATATGGCAAGTCTCAGATGAACTGGCAGAGAAAAGTACTGCAATAAAGTTCAGAAAAACACATTGTATTGCAACATGCGGAAAGATAAACAAAGATACTGCAGCACAGATTAATTTAACAAAATTTGCAGCTTCTGAAGTAGCTTTGGTACCTCCACTATACTTGCATTAAATCAGAAGAGTAAATCTGAATGTAGCTGGGGATATCAAACACACAGTTCTCTCTGATAACCTTTGCCTCAAAATGAAAATTTTGGCTACCATTTGTGAACAAGTCTTGGAAAATTATGGAATGCATGAAGCCTTATATTTGACCCAAGAAGCCTCACCAGGTCAAGGACAGGATTTGCTGTGTGATCAGATGCTAGAGAACCACCTCCAGCACCAAATGTCCACAAAATGCCTTCTCAGATTTTCATACAGTAGGAGTAGTAGGAGAGTAGGAGAGGCTCATCAGTGAAGTCACTGGTCATGCAAATGTCATTCTCCTTTTTATAGGCATGAGGTTTGGAGCCCAAATAAAGCCAGCAGGCTTGCACTACGGCCATACAGAAAATGGCTGTCTATGCCATATAGGACAGAAGAGATAATGTGAGAAAGGGAGGTGGACTTCTGGGAAAAGAGGTGTTCTGGAGCTCTTCTTTTTTCTTGTATGCTTCTTGTGCACTGCAGTGCTTGGAAGCCCAGTTTTGAAATAACCCCATAGAAGCCCAGAACAGAGCTGTGCAAGTTCACTTAATGCTCAATCTGTCCTGCCATGGAAGCTGTCAGCAGTAAAGTTCAAAATTGAATATCCTGGGCACAATGTAGGAAAGAGTCTTCCTTTCAACTCAAGCTCTAGCTATGTTGTCTAGTCTGCTAAAGCCCTAGTTCCATCCATGGCTTGATTAATTTGAACTTACATCACAGATCTGAGAGCGTGTGTATTACATCATGGACGTAACTTCCTCAACACAGAAGATTACTTTGAGGACCAGGACTCGGGGCCTCCAAGTAACAGGCAGGTTTGAAGCCTGCAGGAGAGGCATTTGCTGCAGTGACAGTGGCATACCTGGTTGAAAATTAACCCAGCGAAAAACCTTGGAGAAAACAAGTGGTTTTTAGCTGAGACTGCTCACTACTTCAGCTGACCAGGTGCCAGGATGCACAAGAGGGAACCCACAACAGGCTGCCCAGACCAGAATGGGATATCTATTTTGACAGCAGTTTGCATTTAGGCTGGGTTACAGTGACCGTCAAGTTGCCTCCTTTCAAGCGAGAAAGGTATGAAGAGAACTTTCTAAAAAATAAGCGTACTGAAGAAGAGTTGCTGCAGTTCTTCCCTTTATTTTCCAGAAGAGAAAAATAAGGAGGCTCTACTCCAGTGGACAGTTTTAGTCCAAAGACAGCAAGTTTCTCACTGAGAAAGACACATTCTGATCCCAGTGATACAAAAAAATGAAAAAAAAAGGCCTTTCATCAGATTTATCAATTTTACAAGGAAATCAAGGCTTTCAATCCTCTCTGAATTAAAACCATTAATATGTCAGATCTTTCAAGTGCTAAATTCGTTATGCTTTTAAGAAGTGCAATGCTAGAGCATGCTACAGATACAGGCAGTGTCAGCTACTTCTGGAAGATACTAGATATGAATCCTTCATATCTTCAGCTTAAAAAAAATAAAGATTTATTTTTTAAATTAGAATTTATAATTAAGCCTGTCTTGTCTACTCAAATAGGTACTGCTTTAACTGTTTTCCTCTATGCCAGTTTTCACTGTAGAGTTACCAGTATAACAAGTGTCAAATATTTCATCAACTTTTAAGAATGTTGTTAGTATAAATGTACAAGAATATCTTAAAAACAGAACAGAGTCAACCTGACAGGCAGACATTCAGCTTTTGAAGAAAACTGATTTTGTTATCTTTAGATTTTGTTGGAATAATAAAAGAGCTTTCATGTTTTCCTTTCATATTAGTTTAGCTATGAGAAAATAGGGCATGTCTCTTAGCTGTTTATTTTACTGACTGCAAACTCAATAGCTGCAAAATACACAGCAGTGGTCAAATATGGTTTTATCTTGTGCTAAAACTGACAGCAATAATAATTAAGACACACTATATTTTTTAACTTCTTCAAAGGAAGATCACTGAACACCTGTGTTTACAGGCCTTATTTAAAACCTTTATTTGGCATCAAACAAGTTATCATGTTAATGTGTGATTAGTTTATTTTACAATGGGTATTAAAATGTAAAGTTCATCTACTGCAATAACACTGATGGGAAATTTGACTCAGAAATAACATATACAAGGCCCATGGAACCAACAGGCTAGAAAAACACTCCCTTCTAGAGTTTCCTCTTGTTTTAGATGACCACAAATTATTAGGGTTTTTTTTCCCTCTATTGAATCTGGTGAAATAATTATTAGAGGGTTAACCCGTACTGCAGGAATCGCATTACTTATCTTCTTTTCTCAGTGGTTGCCAGAGGCTGAACAGTAAAGACAGTGGGATTCTGGGAATAATCTTAGTGTCTGTGTACAGTGTTAACGGAGAAATAAGGGAGGCTTCCTTCCATTACTGAGGAGAAAGAACTACTAAAATACATTTTCCAAGGAGCTATGAGATGACTATGTAATTAAGGAGAATGGAAGCCTTAGCAACAACTGCTCAATGTTGTCATGTCATATTGCATAAGAAACTTTACTTTTCAGGCTTTCTCTTGATTCCTAGAGTGATAGGAGAACGAGGTTGCATAAAAGGTATTTACTCAAGAGGTCACAGAAACCAGACTTGAGTTGTATTAGATTATCTGTATCAGCATCTCCCTGCCATGGACAACAGGGATCCAAGTATTGTACGTGGCTATAAAATATGGCCTGTACACTCAACACCTTATCATCTTAGAACATTTTGTGGAGTCAAGTTAGAGGGAGATGCATAATTTCTTGTACAAGGTATTTTAACAGAAGACCGTAGCTTCAAAAAACAGCGTTACACAGAATGCATTAAAAATAAGCAGAACTTGCTTCTATATGACATATCTTGGCTGAATGTGGCTCATAAGCCCATTGATACGGAAAACAAGGAAAAAAAACCCCACAAACTCTCTCATAATACACCAAAGATGCCCAAAAGCAAATTCAAGTGGGAATCTACAATGTACAATAGTATTCCTCAGAGCTGAGTGAAGGTCATATCTTAAAAACAGCCTTTTGTTTTCAAGAAAAAAAGATGTAATTACTTTCAGATAATCAGTACAGAAGTTAAATTTTATCCAGGAATCCTACTGAAAACCACTGACCTAAAGAAAGCGTAGGGTGTGGGACACAAATATGAATTATCACTAAAATTTAAAGTATATCTCTCTCAAACTTTCGTCGCTGCAGTTTAAGTGAACATATGTGTGAGTTGCCATCACTTACAGACTTACTGCTCAGCCATGGAGTTGCTGTAACTCAGCAGCCACAAACATATCATTCTCTCCCACATACAAACCCACAGGGTGCTGTAAACCCCACAGGCACCAAAGTGCACAGTAAAATCTGGTTAGATCTATTCCCTCCAAGGGAAGGGCATGACAGCTTCAAAACTAGTCTGGTTTGACAAGTCTTTTTGGCCAGTGGCAACGTGTGTTTGAGACATTTTCAGTCTAAAATTTGGGGTTTTTTAAGAAAAATCCACAAAACTACCTTTATTACATTTCATTTCAAAACTTAAAATAGGAGAATTAAATTGCATTTCTTTTTCATTTTTGAAAATTTAATGCTTCTGACTGACCTATCGGCAACATAGGCATTGCAAGCTTAGGCACCAGCAGTGTTACTGACACCCAGTTGTATGCCATATAGCAGAGACACTACCTGGATGCACTTCAAACTTATACTTAGCCCTCTGTATATATTATATTGTATTTGTACACATGTTAAAAAAGATGGGGCTTTAATTTAAACTAAAAGAATTCTCTGGGACTTATGCTGAAAACCTCCTTAAAATTCTTCTGTGGGCCTCCCTGCTATTCACCTGTATATGTTTCAGAGTGGTGTTGTGATGCCTAAAACAATGAGTCTTTTTTTAATCATGACTGGGATTCTAGGTCTTAGTAGGACATCTAACACTTGGATTCGGATTGCAGCATCCACAGAGAGTGTAAATAAAGGTGATAGATTGCATTATCAATATACCTTGCCAATAGTACTGCAAATGTAAAGAAAATGCTGCAGTAGACAGAAGAACAAATAAATTGATCAACAACTGCTCGACAATTTAATTCTGCAGCCACTTTGCAGGAGTTGCAGCTTTGGACAAAAGCAGAGGAACCCCAGTGGATACAAGAACAACGATTTTGTAAACCGTGCAGATAAGGTGCTACAGATTATGACTGGTAGTCTTGACTTCATACAGCATCTAGTTCCAATCCCAAAATCTTTATTTATAAATAGTCCCACAAAAGGTATTTTGATTATTTGAGAGAACAAACAGAATTATTTGAATGAAGGCTGGGAACAGACAAAACAAAGTAAGACTTAAACTTGGAAAAATTCCGGTAGGCTTGATACCAGGGTTTCAATCACTTCAAGTGCTATCATCTTTGACGATGAGATCTATCTCTATATACTACTTTATAATTGAAATTCTTCCTCATTTAAAATAACGATACTCTGGATATTTTTTAAAAATGCAGGATAATATTTTTCAGCTTTCAATACATAGCCACAAAATCTCTGTGACTGCTGCTATGCTTTAACAGACTACTTCAGTTCCAGCCATCATGAACTGATGCATCTCCAGAAGTTGCAAATGAAAATCTGTTCAAAGGTTTAAAACTTTTGATTACATTCTGTATATCTTCAATGTCCTTATTGCAGAGTTTTCTGATACGCTGTTTGTAAAATTACTGGTTTTATACACACTTGGGGTAGAAACTAAGGAACAATCAAATACTCCTCCATGTGAAATTAATTTCTTAGACAAGGTTCCTTACAACAGCAGCTTGACACATTATCCTTCCTAAGTGAGGAAAAAAAAAAGGAAAATGAAAAACACCCCTAGAAACCCCCAAGCCCAAACCAAATGAGTTTTGAAAAAAGCTTACCATGGAGATCTTTATTAGGAGGGAATCCTCACATTCTCTACAGCAAAAATTGGAAGATTACGTAACAAAGGATTTTCTAAGTGATTATGGGCACTGAACAGATGTCTTTCCTAATGCTGAAGTCAATGATATTGATAGATCATTGAATGCAGAGATGAAAACAGCTTATTGTAACCCTATTTGTACTTCTAGTGCATCTCACAGTGAATGTCTTTTTACCCTGCTCACAACATTGACTAAGTAACAGGTCATCACTTAAATTCAGCAACAGATTTATCAAAGTAAATATGAAGACATGGAAAACAGTATTTTTGAATAAACACTTAAAACATGTTATGAAGCATTTGAAACATGTAATCATGCAATGTTACTATTTTAACATGTTGGTAATCTGTTACTCAGATAGTGACAAAAGCATTTGAGAAGATACATGAAGGACATCAGACTAGAGAATAAACACAAAAATTGTTGAAGTAAGCAATTTTTCTGAAATAAAACTTACCTTTGAGCCATCCAAACTGATTATCCTGTAGACATTTCTTGTGCTGTCATAGAAGTAGGACACAGTAACAGCATGCTTGCTGGTGGGAACCCAGTTCTTCTTAGTGTTTGGGTCAATCTGGAAGACGTGAGCTCGGGTGCTGAAGATGGGTTGTTCCCTGAAGGACAGAGAGTAAAAAGTCATTAATCTAATTTGTACATAATATCATTGTACGCAAGTTACCTGCCAGTTCTGCCCACTGGGACGCACACATTTTACTTTGCATGATAATTTTTTCCTGAGAACTTCTGTATGTGTGGCTGCATAGAGCAGATAAATGCATGAATGTACATATGCAAGCAAAATGCAAGCTTTCTAGTGCAAAAATCAGCGCCCAGCTGTAGAATCAGATAAAGACAGACATCTCTAATATAAATTCAGCCCTGTCCCATCATCTCCCCAGCCCTCACCCTCTATCCCTTTAAACTGACTGGCATTGATGAATTTGTAACTTCACCTCATTACACTGCACACTGTGCAGAATATGTATGACTTCAAAGCCCCATCTTCTCAAAAATCTTTTAATCCTCTGACAATTCTAATCCATTTTAGGCCACAATCTGAAACTGAACTAGCTGATCCAATGCAATTACTCTAAAACTAATATTAATTAAGACCAGGAACTTGCGTTATGAACCTCTTACTCTTTGGATCTTCACACCTGAACATTTTCATAACAAAACTATGTATGTATAACATACATAGTTCAAAGTTAACTGCTTAGCAAATAAAATTATATTAGGTAAAAAAAACCTACTATATTTCAGAATTTCTTGTTTATTTTCCCCATGATCATTATCAGGACATGTAGTATTGCACAAAAATCTAAAAATATTTTAGTATCGCTAAGATGGTTGTCAGTTTAAATTTAGCTGCATTTTATTGACACATAGATTGCTGTATTCTTTGGGAAATGTTGCCATCAAATCCCAAAGACACTAAGTACTAAATTTTTAAGTTAGATTTAACTTTTTAGGTTTTTAGACTCATTTTGACTGATTTCCAGGATATGAAGCAACATATCCTTTGTCCCTGCGCTCACTCTCCTTTAAAACCTTCGTTCTTGTCTTCAATATTAGATACATTTTGCATTTACCTTCCAATTAAGCATATCTAAATATAATATGATGCATATTACCATAACGCAACCAGTTCTTTAACTCTGGAAAATTAAAGAGCCCATCAAAACAAAAATCTTAGAAGCCTGACAGCTATTTGGATGAAGATTGACATTGAAAGGAGAAAATAAAGGCTCTGACCACATTAATTTAAAAGATGAAAGGAGAGCTGAATCCAAATTGTAGATGTACAGTTAATGAATACACATTTGACCAGCACTGATATCTAGTTCTGTCACAGTACAGTACATCACACTACTGAGACTTTCAGCATACCACAGGTTAGGATTTTAATGCATAAAAGATAAGCAAAAACTATATGACTAAAGCAAATGGGAATGTCAGTAAAAGTCTGATTGTTCAGCCTTGTCAGCACAAAAATCTTCCACAGCCCCATCTAAATATCCCCAATTTGTCTGATGGGGTGGCCTGCAGGCTCCTGCAGCGCTGCTCCGGGACAGCGCTTCACAGGGCCTTACCGCTTGGTATCGCAACAGCATAAACGAAGCTTTTCTAGTCACTTCTGATAAAACTAGAGTTACAGTCTTTTCTTTCCATGTTTTAACTGAAACTAAAGCTTTGCTGAATGACAAGCTCTCTATACCCTGTGGAAAAAGCACAGCTCTCTTCAATAAACTAGTCGGACATATCATAATTTTGCCAGTTTACTGGGGTAATTAGGATTCTTTTCTGACAGAGATGCTAAACTTCAGATGTCTTCAGAATTAGACCAGCATTTTGACACTAGATGATGAACATTTATAACTATTATTTCTTCAAACAAATTGAAGTTATGCACCTTATATCTACAGGACTAAATGTGTTACAGAATCAGTCACTGATGTGCTGCTGAAGTCCTTCAAAGCTGCTATTACAATTAGGTCACCCATACTTTTCTGTAGCAACCTACAATAGAGCTACTTAAATTTCAGATTTGCCAAAACATTCAGAAACAAAAGGTAATATATAAAACATATATGAGATTTGTAACTTCAGCTAATCCATCTTTACTCAAACCTTTTTCTACTATTATCCACATATCCTCCCAGTCTGGAAGTTTCAATTAATTCAACTGCAGTAATATTAGCTATAGGAATATTACTATTAGTTAAATAGGATAATGGTTTCTTTTTTTCCAAAGTACCCAGACAATGAATATAAATAAAAATATTATATTTTATAGTCTATATTTATATACATTAAAATTTATAAATCTACCTCTGCCTATATAGAGCTGAGATAGGAAAAAGAGAACAGCTTTAAGTCAGAAAAAATACTCCTGTAAAAAACCTCTATCTGTTCCTTACTCTTGCCTCCCTTTTCCTTTCAGCTTTCTCTTGTCATTCTTTCATTACCAGAAAGTATTTGGTATTCATTAAAGACACTAATAGGAACTAAGACAAGAACTCATCAGTAATTACACAGAGAAGTCACTCATTTTTCCAGAAATATCCTGATGCTGAACAAAAAGAAAAGAAACTAACAAGAATGCCATAGTAACACAGTTTGACTATTAGAAATGTCTGCTCAGGCATGGCATAAACATTCAGGCTAATATGCTGCTGTTCTTAACTGGCTTAGACTGCAACATTAAAATGGTCAAGCATAGCCTCAAAAGAAATAAGTGCTATATCCTCTGAGACTTGAGTGGCAATGTGAGGACTGAAGAAGCACAAAAGCCACCACTTATGCAGGTCACACAAGATTTTTTCATCATTGATATAGAAATCCATTAATTGATAAGTCATCAGTCCTAGGCTGGGCTTAGGAGAAAAGCCTGTGTCCTAAGAGTTGAATAAACAGTGTTTTCAACCGCTCTTTCCATTTTGACATCTTAACACATCTTTTTCAAAAAAAAAAAGCAAACTACTGAATTATAAGAACCTAAGATTTCATTTTCCCATGTGTTAGATTAATTGAAGCTTTCACAAAAGAAGCTTAAGTTAGTACAGAAGGTTAGAAAGAACTTTCCTTGCTAATCCATAATTAATGTTTGCTGCTTTTTTAAAAAACAAAAAACAAAAAACACAAACAAACAAACAAAAAGTATTTATTCTTTAACAGGTGTGGTACTTCCAGATCATGCCAATACTAGTGCTGAAAACCTCCTTCCTCTTATTTCTTTCCCCACACTGTTGTTTACCATGACTCCAAAGTTATGTTCAACTTCTCGAGGCTGCAATTCTGTTGCCTTAGTTACTGTGAAAACAATAAGGCTACTGAAAAGAAGGTATGAACTTCTATGACATTAGTTGGCATCCTACTTGCCTCCCTTTATGGTACATTAATGACGATTAAAAAAAAAAAAATTATACACCCTCTCCCTTCCCGCAGCATACTGGTCTAAATTGGCAGGGTTTTGGCTGAGAGGGTGATGCATTGTGTGAGATGAGGCCAGGGACTGCCCTGGGTAGACACAAGAACAGACCAGGATTGGACTGGAGGAACAAAAGAGACACAGGAGATGACACCTGAGCAAGGGCTGGAGCAAAGAGCTGCCCAAGCAGGAGCAGAAAGCCACCACAAGCTCTGACCGTTATCTTCTTGAGTGTCACCTGCGGTGAGAGGATGAGAGACCAGGATGGAGTTGGAGAGATGTCCACAGGGAAGATGAGGTGTGTTATCTGTGTGTATTTGTTTTCATCGTCATTGGAAATACACTAAATTGCATTTCCTTAATCAAAATGGTTTGGTTGAGTATAACATTCCCTCACTGCCACAAACACAAAAAAACATACCTAAAACTTTATACAAAAGCTTCTTGGATCCCCAAAGCATTCAAATACACTAGGAGTTTTAAATCAAAGTAGAGCTATTTTCCCCAACTAGCAGGACAAAAGAGGATAAATAAGGAGGTTCAGTGTCATGCAGCCCTCCTATTCAGCTCGGCTTTGATAACTGTAAAGTATCTATCAAGTAATGAAAAGTCCATGAGAATGAACATTTATCTCAACCATTTCAGCAATTTATATTTCCCTGATGTAGGTCTCAAAAACTCCAAAGAACTGCAAACTCTCTCAGCAGGCATCACATGCATGTTTTTGCGGGTGGTAATTTTGCAGATGGTGGGTTCTGAGCCACTTATAGAGATCTGTCACCCAAGGTAACTTCTCGCTGTATCAGACAATATGAATCTCCTGCATGATCTCTCAGGTATTTGCTGATTATCCTCAGATTTAGGATAGAACACAGACCTTTTTGCTTTTTTCAAAATGATAGCACACCAAGACTACAGCTTTCTCCTGATGCCCTGCTACAGTCTCAAAAAAAATACTTTCCATGCTTGTTTTTAAAGCTGTAGCAATCTTTGGTTACTCTAAGCAGCTTGAGGGGAGATTCCTGGAAAGAAATGAGGAAAGTGATTAAAAGTGCAGCTTTAGTCAAAACTAATCTGTCGCCTATGGTATCCAAACACAGCCAATGGTTTCTCAGGAGTATGAGTCAACAAGCTCTGCAAACACAATTCGAAGCAACAGAAAAACACAGATTTTTTTTTCCTTATTCCTAAAAATGCACTGAAGTCAAATAAACACTGTATAGGACAGTATTTGCATAACATTGGCTTCTTGTTGTATAGAAACTGTTCTGAAATAAAATCTTTTTCTGGACAGAATGTGACTGACAACTGCCATCTGGAAATAAAAATTAAAATTATAAAGTACTTCAATAAAACATCACATACTTGTGAAACAACGTCTTAAGATTTTTCTTTTTATATTACAAACATATAATAACCACTTTAACGTCTCAAAACAAGTTTTGAGATATTATAAAAAGTGAAAGTTACAATGAAGCAAACAGATCAAAATCTTTCCCATACCACCAGTGGTTTATCTAGTTTTACACTTTCATTCTCAGACATGCTTTTGCTGTTATATTTTGGGCTTGAGTGAGGTTTATTCAAAGTCAGCAAAAGCTTAGGAAGGTGTTCCTAAAAAGCCTGGTAAGTCTTCTGTATTTCCTTAGAAGTTAATACATATATGAGCCTATATACCTATAAAGTTCAAGAGCTTACTTTATTGAATACATTCTATAGCTACGTAATACTGCACAGAGCAGTGCCTTCAAGCTTTATTCTAAACCGTTTAGTTCCCATTTAACGATCAGTGTTTAGTATTAGATCTTTTGCCACTTCTGCGTTAGCATACCATCACAAATAATACCAGCAATTTTAAGTAAAAAACACATTTACCTATGCCAGAAACATCAGTATGTACTGTACGTTAGATTTTCAGGGATCTGGCTTTTTGAACAATAAAGTGTTTGAACTTGAAATCAGATATCACACAGTACTTAATGGAAATAAGATAACAGGAAGCCAGAAGAAAATCATTTAGTGATCTGCTCATATTTGCATTTCTTTGAAATTAATGTTTTGTCACAGGGGATCAGGAGTCAAGGTCTTGCTGATATGCCACAAGAAGCTGCCAGGCCTGCTCACTTAATCAGCTTGGCCAGCTCCAACACTTTGCTTTTCCAAGGTTAAGCTGTAGCCTGTGCTTTTATTTTTATAAATCTACAAGAGATATTTTGATGCCAAATATCACCTGTTTTTCAGAAGGAAAGGTTCAAATCCCAGCCCATAAAATCTACTCCTTCCCTTCCACCTTTGCTCATAGTACAGCGCCTATGATTCTTCATCCATGTTCTTTGCTCAATAGCTCTAGTCTTAAATGTGCTTCAAAGAAGCTTCAAAGATGGTAAACCTACAGATTGTGGTTTTAAGTTATTGCAGTCCTATGAAAGCAGAGATCAGAGTTTGAAAACACTTTAGAATTACTCAAACATTGGATTCTTAAAGTTCCTTAGATGACAGATAACTTTAGAAGACAAAGGCAAACCCCAGCACTGAACTGACGAAACAGCTTCTAACATTAAAGAGTATATAAATAAACAAAAGCATTGCTGGACTTCCCTCTTAAACTACACTGCATAACGGTGACATGTGTTAAACTGACTGAGTCATAGGTCGTTTTAGAATTCAAGTTGACTTAGTAGCTTTAGTCCAGTGAACGTAAAATCACAACATGCTCAAAGATGCTGTCCAAGCTGTAAAAGCTGTTTACTACTGGAAAGGATTCTGTGATGGATTCATACAAAAATCCCTGGAAAACAGCCTACAGGAAAAGACTCCAGAGCACTGGTATTACTTATAGTGAAGGTAGACAATTAAACATAACAGAAATACCAACGGTGCCCATTCCAGCGGAAATGTGGCAGAAAACTTCATCCAATTTTACACCTGCATAATTTTGTATCATCTTAAAGAGAAAGCCTATCACACAGTCCCACACTCTGTTCATTCAATAAGGAGTTATTGGTGATGATGGCAACCCCTCTTGTTCTTCTTTACTTTTTGTTTTGTTTTGGTTTTTTGTTTTTTCTTTTTTATAAAGTATTTTTACAAATAGCAAAGTTAACAAAAATTGGTCTAAAACAAAATTCTAACTCACAGTTGGACTTCCAGTGTCTAACAAAAAGAAACTTCCACTTGAAACCTTCCTGCATTTTTGGGCAGAACATCTCATCCAAGAGATTCCTTTGTGACTATTAAGAACTGAGCTCTTGCCCTCCAAACAAACACTCTTTTCTACCTGGCTCTGTATTTCCATAAAATTCTTACATATCTATTATCTTTGAAATGTCAATGTTCCCACAAAGACTAGTTGAAATGTAAGAGTTATTCAGGCAGGAGGGGAAACAGTTGCACTATATAAGCATACCTTAAACCTTAATGAAGTCAGTGAAGGACTTTCATTAGTAGAAAAACTGTGTATTATGATTATTTGTATCGATGAATAAAATTCCCTGTAGAATACAGGAGGCAAGTCAGGAAAGCAGGTAACTTCAAAATGTAGGATGGAAAACATTTCTGAAATCAATTGCTTCTGGTAATATTTTGGCATATCCACTGATGTTGATGGCATTTTTATGTCCACGTAATCCTATAAAACAGTCCATTTAGGAAAGAATAAACCACTCTCTATATGCCAGTCTCAACTAAATGCTCAGGAAGCCCACACATAAGACCTTCCAGAAGAGTAATGGAGAGAAGAAACGCAGAGGGCTATCCTACAAGCAGGCACTGTAAGATAAATGCAGACAGCACTTAAAATATATAGTCATCATATAAAATTGCAAGAGCTAGGATTACCATACCTTGGGAAATAAGGCTCTTGCTATTAAACAAAACAAAAAATCAAAACAAACCATAACTGTGAAAGTTCATTTAAACCCATTCCTCTTCTGTCTGAGCTTCCCATTCATAAGAGACCAGTGAAGCATAGCAGTTATTGGTAAATTTCAGAATAGCAAAGAGCTTTTTCCACAGTACAGGTTTAAAATTAACTGTAGCAGAGCACTGAAGTTACCGTTTCACAAATTTAATAACATCAACAGCATGGAATCTGGCAGAGTTGCAAAGCACTGGACAAATCAGTGCCCAGGTTCCTGCTCTCCATAGAGGACAAGAAGAGCCAGGCATAATGAGTTTATTTTCGGGACACTGCTAGTGCTGGTGGGCCCAGGCACAGGAGAATGGAGCGAGTCTTTGACCAGGACCCAAGTGACCTAGCTTTGACCCGTCTCTCAGACCTATCTTCTTGCCTCCATGCAAGTCATTTATTTGACCTGACCAACTCTTCCTTGGCACCTCTCCTCTTAAAAAATACATGTTTCCAATCTATTTCACTGGCATTTCTGTTCAGGCATCTCACTAACTGTGGAACCCTACAAAACATCAAGAACAAGGGTCCCTTAAACATCTGGGCCCTAAGTATTTGTCTCCTATACTCTTCTTTGTCCTGCTTGCCTTCATGGACTTAACATCACATTCATTTTGACATGCTCTGATCAGTGTTTTTACATACAAACTCACATATATCCACCTCAAAGATATTACAAAGTATGTTAATAATAAAGCTGGTCACTAATTCAGTTAGCATACTTCAAGGCCAGCAAGCAAACAGATTTTGCTATCAATATCTTGCCTTAGGAACACCCCCCTAGCAACCTTCTTTGGCCCTCACAACATTACAAGGCACAAAAAATGAAAAATCACTTAGAAGCCAAGAACTGTGTTTTGTCTCAGCCCATCTTCACATGCCTAACACCAGGTGGGGATGCCTTCAACATATTAATTCAAATTCGTGAGGCTGATGGAATAAATTATTTTGGTAGGTCAGTGTTAACTGCATGACAGATGTTTTAAATTAGTTCTTTCCTTAATTTCAAGAGTAAATTTGAGATTTCAGTAGAGAAGACTTCAGTGAATTCTCTAGTTGCATAACTATTTCTCAGAATACAGTGAATGTCTGGATTACAGTGTCCATTCATTTTCCTTCCAACAAGTAAAGCATCATATTCATTCATGATACAGTGAAATCAGATGGGTCTTACTAGATACGGTCAATGTCCAGATCAACAGCAAAACCTCACGTTTTGCTTTCTCACACACTGGAGAAAGTGAAAACTGAAACATGAAAACGTACGCACATTCTTCAGAGAAAGAACATGACACAGTGCACAGGATTCTGCAGTAAAATTAGGCTTATTTAGATGTGAGTCACAATTACACCTGTAGCTCAGGCATTTCATCCTGCTTTCTAGGTATTATTTCACCCGTTGCTTGTTCTCATCATCCTGAACCTCTCCTAGAAGTCTGCCTCCTAACTGCACAGAACAACTTGCAGTCTAGCACTGCTGTTTTCTGGGGCTCCCAAGACAGTGACAGCATTCCTTCTGAGCTCTAGCAAGCAGAGTCAATATGTCCTCAAAGTCCTGATCGAAGCAGAACACACTGCACTACATTTGCTGGTTAAGATGCAAACTCCTATATTCAGAATAAAAGAGATACTACTTTAAATTAAGGCTTGTATTCTAGAGCCAGGAAAAAAAAAATCCCACCTTAAAATTTTGATATAATGTCAGTAACATGGAGCTGCTTGCACTAAAGAGTAAAAAAGGTATCTAGAGGATATGTACAGTGTAATGTTAACCTGCTTAAAAAAAAAAAAAAAAGGAAAAAAATAGATAAACAGTGGATTTGCTTTCACTTCTATAATTCTGGTTTTTTTAGGACATGTCTGGTCTCCCACACCCCCAGTTGCCACGTGCTGCTCAAGTTCTGCAGGTAGGCAACCAGGCAAAGTTTTACAGGAAACATTCACACCAAGAATTCATCACTATTAAAGTTTTTCCAACAGCCACATGAAGGTCCATCTCTCTAAGGTTTTCCCTTTTTGCCCTCTCACCCAACCTTCAAAAGCTCATTTTCATACCATGAATCACGCAAGACCTTCAGGAGTCAGATGAAATTAAAAAATGCATGTTACCAAGGACAAGTATTCAGCTTTATTGTCACTCTTCTCTTCAGTTTATTAAGTTATTCCAGGGATACAGGCATCTTCAGAATTTTTCTAGGTACCTAAGTGATTATTCCTCTAAGTCATGTGAGTAAGTAGACAAAAGTGTCTCTGAATTAACATTTACCTTAAATTTTCTTTTTAAACTAAAAGATTTGAGAGAACTAATCATCAGGTTTTAATGACTTAGGCGCAACTAAACTATGACAGGTTTAATCTTAGAATATATATTTACCTATAGTGAAAATACTAAGTAATCATGATAGTAAAAATTGATCCAAAGTTGTATTTTATTCCTAGATTTTGCTCTGTCCAAAAATTATTGTCAAGGAAGTCAAGAGAAGAGTTCTATCTTTATGACTGGACAATTAAGTTTTAGGTGTATAGCTATTTCCCACATGAAGTCACTGAAACTGTGAACCAGAAGCAAGTAAAAAAACAACCTAACAAACAAAAAACCTTGGAATGACAAGCTAGCCAGACATTTCTGAAAGCAGTCTAGATGTTAGCATGCCTGCAACAGCCCTTGCACACAGTAAACTAAGCTAAGCTGCAACTGGAGTAAGAAACAGGCAGGCAATAATCTAAAAATACTAATTTCCCTCCATTCTACAGCATGGAAAATAAACTTTGCCACATGTGCAACACAAATAGAAATGGGAGGAATAATGATTACACATGTAGTAAAGGAAGAAATACAGGGTGTTTCAAAAAGATGGAATCAATTTGAAATCACCATCCCTTTGAAATTGGGTCCATAGTTTTGAAACACCCTGTAATGTAATTCATACTTGTTAGGGAAAAAAGTTTAGAGAAGTCCAAAAGCAATTGATAGCCAGGTTTTCTTTTTACTTTTCTTAGTCCCTTCGTAATCTCTGTATAATCTTTCCTTTGCAATCTCCATCTAAAACCTTCCATCAGTAGAGCAATGTGTCAGTCAGATTACTCTTACAGAACTCATGTGAATATTTTAAGTGAGAACATAAAGAAGCCTAACTGTTCGGCTTGAACTTCTACTGTCACTTAGCCCAGCACTTCAACACACAGTCATACGAGAAACACAGTTTCCTGCCCTCTGCACCACCAGTTTTCATGAGTTTAAACAGATATTTTCTAGACATGGTCATCAGGGACAGTATCTATAGTCTTCAGAACCATTACAAGACCTACGGTTTTAAGGAGAGGTTAAAACAAAAATAAATTAAAAAAAAAAAATAGGGAGGAAAGAAAATCCCTATACCAGCAGAACAAGCACAGCTCTCCAAATACAGAAGCAGAGAGGATGAGAGCACAAAGTTGCTTTGGGGTCCAGAGATGCTGCTGGTGAGCCAGGACTCCATGCTCTGCTCTACAAGCAGGCCCAGCAGCACTCTCCTTTCCACAGGCATGGAGGAAGAGGATGAGGAGGAAGGCTCCAGATGGGACACGATTTTGAATCCACTGCAATGTTCAGAATGCCAGCCTACTCCCATTCAGCACGTTTTCCTTGTCACGTTTCACAGACACTCTCAAATTAGTTAATGGACTCTTTAAGATCTAAAGTTCAGTAGTTTCATTTGCAAAACAATTTTCAGTTTTTGAGAAGAGCTGTTAATACCACTCACAAATAACTAATTAGACTGATTGATGCTGACTGAACAAGGTGAGAATTAAGCCAAATTGGATGGGGCCACTTAGGTGCTTCTGCTGAGACATAGATGGGGAAAAACAGCCCCCTTCAAGCGCACAAAGACTCTTTGATGTTAGTCATACTGTTCCGTGGGATATAAGGGTCCTAAGCAGTGGTAGAAGTGTCCCAGAGCAGCACATTCAGACAGCTTACAGACTGAAGCTCCTTGCTTTGTCCCAACATGAAAGCACAAGCCTGTCCAACAATCAACTGTGTTCTGAAGTTTGGTAAGATGAATTTAGTTGCTGTAACAAAATCCTTCAGCAGCACTGACAAGTGTACCAGTGTGAACAGCTGGCACAGCAAGAAGGAACCAAGAACAGAGGGCTGGCACAAGGACATGCAGAGCACTGAAAACAGAGTGCCAATCCTGCATTAGCTTAAGTTCCAAAAAAATGGCAGAGTTCAATAAACAATGTAAACACAGTATTTTCTAATTTGACATTCAGTGTGATTTTGTGCGCTCCATCAAGTCTCATCACTGCCTATGACAGGAATTTCTGCTCTGATGGCTGTATTTCACAGGTATGAGGCAACAGATAAATGCTGGGGCATTTGACAATAGTGACAGAGAATTTTGGAACCTAAAAAGGAACAGAAGGAAGACAAAATTATGGAATAAATTCATCATATGTTTCCACTGACATAATCAGCAATAATATGGTAAACAGTCACAGTAATTAAAAATTAGTATTTTTAGATGTCAAGTTTAACTGCTGTTCTTCCAGTCAACTTTGAGAGACAACAAACACTCAAATAATACAAGTCGTAATTTTGCTGTTCTAAAGACTAGATGTCTCAGCAACTTGTTCACAACAGAAAAATCAAGGAATATGTATCTTCCTTGTTTATTATGAGACAATTGGAATTTGTTTTGAACATATTTCTGTAACAAAATAAGGTTTTCTCACTTAGTATCATAACCTTTAGCGACACCTTCTTGTAATGCTTCTTACGAGTCTTCTTACATTACTCTACTTATTGGCTTTAAATTTCCATTTTGCTTCCTTGTAGGTCTTCATATGGAAATGATCACATCTCCTTTCCACTTCTCACCCCATCAGCCAAGCCCACCTCACCTTTTTCTGCATCTCCAAGTTACTAATTTCCACGTCTTCCACATGTGAAAACATTTTATTTTACTGGACCTAGCACTTGTAATTCCTTTTATTTCTAGTTAAAACCCACAAATTCCTTATTTAACACTAATAAGTTGTCAGTTAACAGTTTTGAGAGCTTTTACACTTAACCCTCAGAAACAGAAACCATAAAATAAATCATTAGCACAACGTGCACATTGACTGCAGACACCTTACAGCCAAAGTCGTGCTTCCACCAGCACCACTAGAAGTATCACAACTTACAGAGTGAGCAGAATGAACCAGGCTGAATAAAAATGCATTTCCTCACTATCACCATCAGCTGATCTTCAAACAATTTACAATCCCATCCAGAGTGCTACAGTGGCATGCTAAGTTTCAAAAAGAATCACTGATCCACATCACAAGATAAGAATTGGATTATTTCATTTGTATCAAGGAACTAAATTAGACTCCTCAAAAGGTAAACAAATTAATTTTATATTCATAAGTAACAAATCAATTTGAATCATCCCACTGAGCACTGCAGGAACTATAAAGCCTCTTTAATTCACTTTGAGCACGCCATAACCATGCCAGCAAGTCCCTCCCTTCTGATAACTTACAGCCCAGTAAATACTACTGAATTTTGGAAGCAGTGGTTGCATTTGTATTGAGCTGTAACTGGAAATAACAGATCTCAATCTCCCTGATTGGTCATATCACACACAGAACAAACACATTCTGAGACTCTTCCTAAGGCAGGCCACCCAAACACCACTCCTGACCAGCTCCCAGAATAGATCATCAGACCACTGAAGGCATTCCTACAACAGCTCCAAATCCCGTTTCCCCTAAAGACATACTACTGTCAGGAACTTCCCACTATAACAGTGAGATTCACAACAAGCACAATCCATTTGAAACATAGCAGTATGGCCACACACCGTGCATGGAGCAAAGGGTGCCCTGCACAATCCACTAGAGACGCCAATGTGGGAACAGGTACACAGGTCTGCACGGTAAAAGTCAGCCAAGGGACTGTGCCAAGCGCTGTGCCATGGGGATGGGCCCCCCCAGCTGGAGAAGAGCGGCCACACCTGGACTAGGCTCTCTCACTGATAAGGCAGCAGCTCACAGGGAAGGTGATCATGCTGGAAACACTATGGCTGCATCAGTACTGCTCTTGGGTATTGCTATTAAAGTAAGGCAAAGAAACGTTTCTTCGCTGACGGTTCATGCACTTGGTTTTGATTGCACTGGTGAAGGCTGCTAATGACAAAGTATTATGTGTTCATCGTACTGGAACTAGATGATCAACCAGTTTGCAAAGCGTACTTCAAAATGTAGCTTACACTTCAGAAAAGCACCTACAATGACTGTAGTTCTAACCTCAAGACAGCAGGCAGGTATTAGGGCTTTACCCAGATGGAAGCTACTTTACTTGTTGGAAGTGTAACTGCAGGAAAAAAAATCAGATGTCAGGAAACTGCTCAGCATTTTAACAAGCTGAGCAACAAAATGCACACCATACACTTTGTGTAGAACTGTTGGCTCAAATGCCTGCGTGACAGAGAAAACCTGAATTTTCTTACATATTTCCCATGGAATTGCTTATGTCAAAGGCCTGTATTTCACACTTTGGCAAAAATATTCAAGCAATAAATGCATGCTACTACAGCTAGGAAGCATCTAATCAAAGACCTGGAGCCAGTGTTTGTTAAGACCCAGTTAGTTATTTCAGTATGACCCTTTTTTTTTTTTTTGTGAACAGGAACAATCTTCCTGACGTAGTACGTGAATGAACTGGTTCAATGCATTCACAACCTATGTATGAACCAAGAAATGGACAAGCCTCCCTCATCCATTCTTTTGCACAAATATCAGAATGGATATTAAATGTAAGAAGCCAAGCCCTAGTGTTTCTGTATCCATTAACTAAACAGTGGCCAGAAACAGGCAAGTTTACCAGTTACTTTTGGAATGCTTGCATTGCAAAGTCAGTTTTAAAGCAAGCTGTATTTAAAAACATTTTACTCATTGTCCTGGTTTGGGTTAAAACAAGACCAATTCTCTTTTAGTGAATTTTCTTTTCAGCTCAGTTCTTTTAAGTAACTGCGTTTTTTGGAAGTTGGCTGCAGATTTTTCGGACACTGCTCACTCTGGAGCTGATAATGGCCAATTATGACAGTTTTACTTAGCTAATGGTAGGAATGGTATGCAGAAAGGCTCAGGTTCATCTTTTATTGCTACAGCAGTCAAGGTCTCTGATACATTTTTTTCTGTGGCATAAGTGAGAGGGGCGTACTTGCAGGAAGGGTGGACAGAATAGGGGACCCAAACCGACCAACAAGGTATTCCATGCCATCCATGTGATACACAGTATAAAGCCTGGAGGTCATGAGGATCTCGCTCTCTTCGCCCATGGCCACCATCTGAAGAGGACTCTGCCTGCAATCCTGATCTTGGTTCCAATCTATGCATCCCTGAATCCAGTTCCTGTCTACTGCAGAGTCCAGTCCAGGACTTCTGGGTGTCTGCCCTGCAGCCTTGGCACCCTGCAAGCAGGGAAATTCAATGTTGGTTTTGTATATTCAGCATTATTTTCTCTAATTATTAGTATTGTTAGTAAAGCTTTTTAGCTTTCCAACTTGTAAGTCTCTCTCCCTTTTCCTCCTATTCCCTTTCTTTAGTGGGGTGTGGGGGTTAATAGAGAGCATCTGCCACACTTCAGTGTTGCCCTGATGTAAACAGTGACACATATGCTAAACGTGGTACAGTCTTCCCAAAATGGAGCACTTGGGTGCTCACGTTTCCTTCCAAAAGAGGCTTAACTGAAGCATCAAATACAAGTCCATGTAGCTGAAACTGCCATTTCCCACTCTCTAACAGGTTTCGTGTTTAGAAACAGAATGCATACTACGATACGAAACTGCTTAACCTAGTAAATAGAATACCATGAGTAGGAAGTACTAATACTACACTTCATCGCAAAAAAATCTCAGTGTTTGCAAGCAAATGAAGGGGAACAGTTCTTAGGAAGATAAACAGCATAAGACAAGATGATTTTGAGTGAAATTTCATATCTGCCAGTTAAAGTATCAGTTTTAATCATTACTTACTCAGCTCTGTGTGAAGTTTGGTCACAACTACTGATTTCCTAAAACTCTGAAATGCAAGTATATTAATTTATAAACAAGAATCCTTGCCTTTTTCCTTTTTTTTTTTTTTTTTTCTCCTAGCAGCCTTCATTAAGGTGTCAGGTGGCATACACAGGCCACCATGACTGTCAAGTTTCAACAAAGAAGGTTAACCGTTATTGTGCCATTCTGGAGAGGGCTATTTCTTGTTCAATACAAGCTTTCCATAGAAGAATACTAGCTGCATTTTTCAAATGTGGAAGATGAAACTCATGATCAATGCTAATCACAAACCGTGCATTATCATCAAGTTCTTAATATCAGCACACAGCCACATACTTTGCTGCAAAACTGGTTTTCATATGAGGCAACATGCAATGAACTGGTTTTCCAAAAATCAGTTAACTTACCCACAGTCTGAAACCATCATTCTATCTCTCACAATCTTTCTCCTCTACAATGAAGAATCTAGCAGGAGTCTAGCAGGAATCTTCCTCAGGGTGAAGACAAAAGCCTGTATCTTAATAACTGGGTAAACTCCTGCCATATTCTTCCTGAGGGACTTCAGAAAAGTATAATCACATGCAAGTTGCAGGATCATCAAGCCAGCAACTTTTAGGGTCTAAATAGACTCATTAGGATTTGTCCAGAGCCATACAGGACATCAAATCAAACCTCTGTTTTAAGTTCTCACTACAGGAATAGCATTTTTCAAGTTGCAGAACTGTTTGGATGGCTGGATTTTGTAAAAGCACTTTGAACTTGAACATGGTGTTGACAGTTAATATTTGTCCTTGACAGAATCCTCCCGCCAGGGTGTCAAACTACTCTTTTCCAAATGATTACAGGAACATATGCAACATCCTACATATTGCTCCTTTAAGTGGCAACAAAGTCCTCTGAATCAGCACGGACTTGAGTTTCACAAAATCAACAGCCAGCCGCAGAAGCACCAAGACATCAAGACAAGCAAGAAGGTGGAACAGAAGGTAACCTTTAGAAGATCTAGACTTGGCTCCTCTCTGTAAAGTTAGTGTAAGTGATTTAAGGATTATCATGCCCATCTTTGAACACTCATGAGCAGCCGTATTCTTTATATCTAGGAATTATGGATGTTACTAAGGAGCAGAAGAAAACGACTCTCTAAATATATTTTCATGCTAAGTAAAATTGTTCTTTGTAAGAACAACTGGGCAAACAGCAGATTATTTCACTTTGTCTAAGAACTTTGCTCCAGAACAATATTAATTCTCAAATACTGCTAATGATGAAAGTCATAGATGTTTTAAGAAATACCCCCATAATGCCCTTCAATGCATCCCAGCAGCAGAACAATTCTAGTTTTTGTTCCAATTTGATTTTAAAAATTCATAATTAATGTGGACAAAAAGGGAGGATTTTTTTAAAACAATGTATCTCACATTTTAAGTCACTCAATCCATAATTATCAGTAAAAAATATCTCAGCTCTTGAGTGGCCCATTAAGAACTGCTATGAGACATGCGCAGGATTTGCATTCATATGTGAGGTAATTTAGGGAATCTAGAGTTCAGTGCTCATGGTTCATAGAAATCCCATCAAAATGGATCATTACTTAACCATGCTTCAGCACCTGTGTCTTCTTCTGAAAAACCTCCCAAAGATCATGGGAGTTTTACCATTGCGTGTAGCCAGACATGCTGCTATCAGAGCTGTGCAGTGCTTCTCAAGAACCAAGCCTACCTAGGACTCCAATCGGCAAGACACCACCTATTCCCAAGCACTGCCAATAATTTCCTGGGAGGAACCTGTTTCCTACTGATAGCTAGCTGCAGAGAGCTCTGGATGCCTGGGTAGTAGACTCGCTAAAGCAGACACAGGAAATGTTCTGTGTTTCGTAAAGGAACAAATATTGACATGGGAGGGACATATACTTGGATGTTCAAAAAGCACTTGAAAATCAGCACCCGGAAGCTGAAAGTAATTTAATTCAAGAGAAATTGTGCCCATCTAACTGCAGGTTGACTCTTTCAGTCACATACAAGTCACTGAAAAATACAGCTAGTGCAAAAGCACAGGTGCTGCAGCTTCAAAGTCAACTGGCCCAATAGCTGCTTAGAGCTCAGTTACTGCATGCAATAACAGACCTACATAGCATAAATTATTCCATACACTTATTTTTGCTGGCATAGAAAAAACTTCATAACCTAAGAAGCCCTGACATGACTGCACACTCCATAGTAATTCCTGTGTTGAAGAAAACAGTGGTTCCTCCAATATCACACAGTACATTCTTGTACAGTACATTTTTGTACAGACAAGCCAGGGCTAACAGACTGATGGAAATGAACAGGCACAAGAAGCAAGAACTGTGAGAAGACATGTCAAAGATAATTTATTTTACCAACACTTCACTATAAAGTGTTGACCACTTAAAGCTCATTCTTCAGCTTTCAAAACTCAAAGAAGATCTCATTATATGTCCTGTTACAAGAATAGCTTCAAGATGACCTAAGGATTCAAGACTATAATATACTATTTACAGAGTAAGTCATTTAAAAGCATTTTAAAAACCTGAATTCTGAGCCCCAGCAATGTTACCTACTACGTTTTTTCCTATGAAAAACACTATTGAAAGGAGGGAAAAATGCCATTTCTCAACAAGCTGAGACTCAGCCTGCACAGACTTCAAACCTTTCCAAACTTCAGTTTCAAAAATGAGGAGCAAACTTGCACAGGTGTATCTCAGAGTTTTCATCTTTTTGAACACTTCCCACCAAAATAAACTGCCGTAGCAAAAGGTATAGCTATTCCACCTGTAATAACACTTCCCTTGTGCCAGTTCCTATATTCGTATGGCTATGTGGTCGGCTGGGTTACAGTACTGATGTAGCTCACTGCACAAATGTCTGTGTTGCAGCAGGCAACAGAAAAAAGCAGCCCCCGTCTTCAGTTGTTCCCATTTTTTTGGTGGCAAGCTCAGTAAAAATGTAATGATCAAGATGTTGACAAAGAATACGGCTACAAAGATGGACAAAACAGTGCCTGTGAATCATTTATATGTACATGGAGGAAGAAGAAAAACCTAAAAGGAACTATGTATTTCAAGTTCCTCCCTCTTTATTCAGGTAAAAGCCATTAGTCAAAACAAGTGATGTAGACTGCTTAAGTTAGCTAACTTGATATCTGTGGCTAAAAAGCAAATAAACAAACCAGACTAGATACTGGAAATGTCAATTTATCTTTGTATCTGGCAATCCAGCAACACGGATTGCATGTTTAAACACTGTCTCCCGAGACTGACTTTTTTCATGATGACTGCATCCAGCACTACTTGCCACCAGAGAAGCATGTCAGAATGCAGCATGTTGCCAGAAGCGTATTTGTGATGCAGTTCCAGAAAATCAATACGGTATTCAAACACAGTTCCATTACTTTGCAGAATGGAGCAGATGACATTCATACCACTACCGGGGGGCTGTGTAAGTACAACAGGCCACAACACTCCATGCTGTAAGGCCCAAGAGGAATAAAATCACAGCTCCCTCTATCCTTCTCTCCCCTCTACACTCCATGTCCTGAACACGATGCTGATTTTGGTGGCTCTTACAAGGCTCAGCCTTGGAGAAAATAAAAACTAAAATACTTGCAACAGAATGGGGAAAAGAAACTTATTATCAAAATTAGATCTAAAAGTGGATTTTTCATAGTGCAATGCTTGCACACCCATTGGACCTTACCTTTAAGACTGAACACATCTAAAAAGCCTCACAAGTAGAAGAGCTTGAACCCCTGAACTAGAAAGCATGCTCTTGCAAATTTTTATTACAGAAGGCTTTCACCTAATTAGGGCTTTTAAATACCATTTCAACCTAACATGGTATCTTCAAAAAAAAAAAAAAAGAAAAAAAGGGGGGCGGGGATTGAGTACTCTGACTTGTGTGTTTACTTTAAATAACACAGAATACTTGTCCCTTTGTTCATTGTTGCACTTTCTTGCTACTAAGACTATAACCACACACATGAGGAAGCCCGAGACTTTTCTTGAGTGCAGGACTGTCTCAAATACAAAGGGTACATTGTTAAAACACAAGCATGTTTAATTTTTGTGTGCATATATATTTACTCACGTGAGTTCCTTTCCAGATCTGGTCTCAGCCTCACTGGCTATCTCTATACCACACTCACTCCCTTGCTAAGTACCTTTTGAACTATAACTTCTGGACTAGAAGAGACATCAGCTCTTGGTAATTAGTTTAGGCCTCAGGTTCAAAATTAAAGATATCTTAAAGCATAGAAGAACTAAGTTTCGAATCTGTATCATTTGCATTGTTTAGATAGTCACTGATCTGGAGTACACTGGAAAACCATAGGCTCAGCTAAGATGATGTCCCAGGCGCCTATACTAACAAGAAACTACTGGTAAATTAGTGTACCTCACAAGATAATGCTTTGTAGTACACTAACACATAGACATGGATTTGGAAAGCTGTAATTTAAAGAGTGATCAGCTAAGAGCTTTAAATCAAATAACACTCTTAAGAGACAATCATAAAGAATAAATGTTTTCCAACAAAATTCCCATAAAAGTGATTTCTGAATTCTGTGTACTTATTACTTTTATGAATTAAGCAGGCAGAAACACCCTAAAGCCAGTTAGGTGTCATTGCCTCCCCTGACTAGAAGTGCTGCCCTTTTACAGTATTTAATGACATTGCAATCTCTATGGCGTCAAGACTGCATATTTCCTCAAGCATTGGCTCAACATGTGGTTATGAGTCCTACAAAGACAACGAGAACTGTACTAGAGTAAGCACCACTTGGGAGATAGAAATCACAAGAACACATACACAAAGCATTCATCCCATGTTTGCCTCGAGACACTGAGAGTAAAAATAATCTCAACATGATGAATGTGAAGGACTGAAATCTTTATTTTCAGCAGAACTAGGATTTCACTCAAAGACCCAGTCTACATAATCTTTACAAAGCATGGAAATACTGAAACAGATCAATCGCAACATTAAGGCATTACAAATACCTTCAGTAGGCCAGCATGGAAATCATCCCCCAGGGTGTTCAGGACACTCATTTATATGTTGCCAGGCCAGAGGAGCTGTTTCGGATTTCTCATGCTTATTTCACAGTCATAAAATGACTGTGACAAAAGATAATTTAAGCATTGCAGAGGTCTCCAAACATTGCCATCTGATAAAGTAGTTCACTACCCCTTTCAGGCTGATTTACATATGTCCATCTGTCTAGGTGTTTATACCTTACTGTTTTTTTCCAGATAATCAAGTTTGGTGGGTGTAAACAATGTTGATCTGTTTCTGTTACACTCTCCACGCTGCTACAGAAGACAGCATAAGCTACTTTACTGCCATTGCTTTCACACAATAACCATCTAATTGAGATAGCAAGATGGCTAGGAACTGCAGTAACACTGAACTACTGCCAGGAAGCTGTACCTTCTGCTCTATTAACTGCAATATTTCTGTGTCAAAGAAGCACAGCTGATGGAACTCTTGCTGAGATGAAGTTTTGGGAGAGCTATCATTAAGCCTCATGGGAGGGAAAAAGATAGGTTAAAGAACCTGAGTAAGGTCAAATTCAACTGTCATCAATGCTTCTGGCTCCCAAGGGCTTTATAGTGTTCATGTCTTGTTACCCAGATAGAGAAAGGAAACTGAAACATTTAAGGACAAGACTGTGGTTTGGAAATACCTAAAAAAGAAAGTCAACAGGCAGCAAACCAAAATCAATCTCCACAGCAAGACTAGTCTATCCCATATTTTCAAATAGGCTAGATTTTCACATATTTTTAGATTTTAAAGCTCCACATGGGCTTTGTGAAAATGATTACATCCTACAGTTTAGAATAAGCATGATTTGTCAATTTCTCTCTACAAAATGGGACCCTGCATTCTGAGTGAGATGAGATCCTCCTTTAAATAAATGAATTTGACTAACCCTCCATCCTTCAAAAAGTGTAAGAATTAGGAGTGGATCAACAGCAACAGACATTTTCCCAACTCACAAAAACAAATAAACAAACAAACAAAACCCAAACAAACAAACTTATTTCTAGGCAATTGCAACACTAAAAAGCACATCCTAAAATACTGATCTTCCACAATATTCTCTGACCAACTTAAGAACCCTAGTATTCTAATTCTGCCATCTTGAACTGACACATAACCACTTTTATGAAGGTAACATACTAAATATAATCCAACAAAAGTGAAGCGAAGCTGAAGTCTTTATAAAGATACCTTGATTAACATGACATGACAGAGACAAGCACATCTTACAGAAGGTTTTATCTTGTAATTCCTTATCATTCAGGAAGAACGAAGGGAAAAGCTAGAAAGATAAATCTGGATACTCGTCCACAGCACAGAAGGCCATAAAGGAGTTATGTAGAGACTACTCATTAATAAATCAGAAATTAATCCAAGAAATAAAGTTTAACAGGACACCAACTTCTCACCCCTACCAGAATTCATGGCTGTGCACCTTCCATTCTATGTCTAGCATGAAGTGTATTCATTTCAGCCTAAGCAATGACTGCATCATCATCCACAAATACAAACCTCTAACTCCCCTACTCCAGCTAAAAATAAAAGTAGTACCAATGAGCAGCAAGATATGGTGATGGTTTGCAGCTTTAACATGGAACTTACCTGGTCAATGTATACAATAATCTAGGCTACCAATATCCAACCTGAGTATGTTTACTTCAGATCTGTTTCTTGAGGATTTTTAATGCCATCAACCTCTGCTCAAAGAAGACTGACTGGGAAATAATGGCAAATTCTGTATTTCTTAATACTGAGAATACAAGAGACATGTACTAGGACAGAACATACTGAGGTCATCTTATTTACACAAAAATCCAGGTTTTCCTATTAGAGAACACTATATTCTGTGTGATCAACCCAGCACAAGGGCCTGCACAATTAAATGGTTATATCACTCAATGGTGACTATTGATAAGAACTTCTTATATGCAACGGGGATGAGGAACTAGGCGAGGAGAGGCAGACTGGCAGGTGCTAGGGAAGCAAGAGTGGACATCCTAAATGCCTGGCCTGCACAATTCCCAGCGCTTGATTCATTTACCTTCTCCTGTGACATGAGAGACACCCACAGACATAGGGGATACAACACTAAGAAGAGTATCTCCTGAACTACTGCACTCTGTAGACCATTCTCTAGCTTCAAGTTTATCAAAACCATGTATTTAGCGGTAGGACTGGTCCAGAGACCAGTCACCCACAGCTTGGTATCCATCAGATACACAGTGCATAATTACCTGACTTGCCTGATAGCATTCAATGCACCAAGCAGACGAAACCACACTAGCCGAAGAACGAATTCTTTACTATAACAAATGAGGCTAAGAAAGCCACTGCTGGTTTGGCAAGCCAATTCCTCTCACCACCTCACGTTTTCTGTGTTCTGTCCATTGGAATAGGTAAATTCTCCGTCAGCCAGGTACTAGAAGCTCACTGTACAAGCTTATGCAGCGTAGAATACTAATTAAATACTGAATACAGTACACAGACCCTCATGTGGCCAGGTAAACGGAGTATCAACCATTTTGAAGCTTGCTTCTAGAGCACTCAATTTCAATACCTTAGTAGAGTATCAGAAGACTACTGTCACAACTGCAGTCTTAAGATCCCTGTACACCTTGGTCTAGAAATACTGCCAAAATCCATAGCTACTGAATCAAGACTTCTGTTCTAAACACTAGCAAATGTCTGATACGTGACTGCAGATCCACAGAGCTGGTGCTGGCCCTGGCTTGGATGTGCTCACATTTAGAGATCAAGGAGCTTGCCAGTAATACATACCTACATTTCTAGGTTGGGCCATCTTGTTAGAAGATGGTCTGCAAAGGAATTCTATTTTGCAATACTTCAATGTCTATAGAGTACTCAAAATCTTAGCCAACAAGTTTTGTCTTCTTGACCTCAACGTGCCAAGATACTACTCAAGTCACGGCACCAACAACTTCAGTATTTAGGATTATTTCAACCCCCTCTACAGATACGGATTTGTACTGTTTGCTAAGAAGCTATGACACTAAAACGCCAGCTGTATGGAAGCTGATGAAATGGGGGAGTCTTTTTTGTTTAAGTCAGGTTTTTGTTTCCATAACCGTTCAATTTAATTCTAGAAAAAGAACACATGCTCTTCAACAGTTCTCTGTATGTGTAATATGACACACCTAACTGACGTATCTACAAACACAATATCCATTTTAAATACATGAGGTTTTCCATTATTTGAATTTTAAAAGCTACATAATTCCATATCTACTTAACAGCTTTAAGAATACATCCCTAAAATACTGTAATACTATTTAGCCTTTTAGCAGGTTTTTGAAACACATGATCACTTTCTTGATAGCTGCAGGCTTGCATTTGTTCTGTTTGGGATGTCTTTTTTTTTTTTAATGGATGGGAAGACAAGAGGAAAATAAAAGCTAGCCTAAGAAGTCATTCCTTCCTATGTCTTGTACAGTGAACCCCAGTGACTAGGACAGAGCCACTGCTGCAGCTGTTATGGCCCCACATGCAATTAAGTTAACAACCCAGAGAATTCCATGTGTTCTTAATAGCTTGAGGAAATATACACTTTAAACTTCCATATTAATCTACCAATTTCACATTTGAATTCCTGAATGACCATAATACAAAGGACTTGATTTGTAACTTTTACACTCTGAACTATGTCATAAAGTATTAGGAAACTAGCACGTTGCCAATGCACAAAAAGTCTGCCTCCACCTTGCAGTTAGTCAAATCACACCGGGCTTCTGCTGCTTTTGAACATGGATGAGTTTCCATTCCATTCAGAGGCTATCAGGCAATTCCAGCAGTATGGTTTATTTTTTTTCATCTCACTACACAAATTACTAGGGATACCTGTGAAAACTTTCCACAGTTGTATCTGTGTCACTTTTTAATCTACAAATTTAGATTTAATCAGATTCATTTTAAAGATTTTATTCCTTCTCATTTCCTTAAAACCTCAAGCGGATATCCCAGTTTACTAGCGGACCTGCTGTGAGGCAGATTTCCTTAGAGCCTTCTTCACTTTATTGAGAAATTCACACTTTGTTTTATATCCTCTGAAGACTCCAGAAGGGTTAAAAAGAGCCTTCGCTCCTCTGAAGTTTCACCTTGCCACACTGAGCTTAAAGCAGCCGTTCTCAGGACTGACCATCGCCTAACGACCCGGAGAAGGTCCTCACGGTGGGGATCTGGAAGCCAAGGCGGCTCCGCCAGCGATCCGATGTGGCTACAGCGGAGGCAAACCTCTGCAGACCGTGGTGCGCCCCTCACGGAGCGCGCTGCTTTTCTTTCACCGGGCTGATGCACAGCATCGATGGCAGCAGGATTCCTGCTCCTCCTGCGCCCCGCCGATAAAGCCACTCGCCTCCGTGCGCATTCGGCAGCGCCCGCCTGAACAGCAACAGCTGGCGCGGGAAGCCGCCTCCGCCCCCCGCCCCGGCACCAGCCCGGCTGCCCCCGAGATCCTTACCCCATGGCGGCCGGCGGCGCTGGGCACCGGCGGTGCCGCGCGGGCCGCGTCCCCGGGGCGCTCCTCGCCGCGCCGGCAGCTCCGCAGCCCCGTGGCGGCGGGCCGCTGCGCTGGGCTCGCCGCGCAGGCCCGGGGGGCCGCGCCGCCGGCTCGCAGCTGCCGGGCCGAGCGGGGCCGCCCGCGCCCTAGGGAGCGCCCCCCGCAGGCCGGGCTCCCATGGCTGCCGGCCCCGCCAGGCGCCCGCAAGCAGCGGCTCCGGCCCCCGGGCGGGCGGCGGCGACTCCGGGGGCAGACGGGTCCCCTCCTGCGGGCGGACGGGGAAGCGCTCGCCTTCTCCGCGAGGGGCTGGCGGCGGCTGTGGCGCTGCTGGCTGGGACGTGAGCGGTCGCCGAGGGCTCCGTGCGCCTCAGACGCGGAGCGGGATGGGGCAGGCGGTGCGCGCAGGGCTCCACGCCGCCTCTCCCGCTAGCACTCCCGCCGGCAGTGCGGCGGGCACCGACGCATTTTCGCGAGGAGGCAGAGCGAGCCGCAGCACCGGCGCTGGCATCGGGCTCCCGGCGTGAGGCGGCTAGCGGCAGGGCGCCGCGTTCCCCCGCTCCGCCCGGCCGCCCACCCGCGGCTGCGGAGGTACGTGGCGCCGCTCCTCCTTCCCGCGGCGGCGGGTCCGCTCCTCGCCGTCACGCCTTCTTCTGCAGCGAGCGGGCGGGCATCGTGCTGGGGCGCGGCGGGTCGGTCACTGCCAGCGGGCGGCGGGAGGGGCTGCAGCCGCCGAGCCCGCGCTCCTCTGCGGCGGGGCCGTGGGCTCAGCCCCGCCGGTGGGACGGATGGAGGGGAGGGAGCGAGCGAGCGCCGCGCCAGGCGTGCCCGGCTGCTCCGACGCCCCCGAGCCGCTGCCTCTCCCCGCTCACATCCCCGGCTCCGCCTCACACCTCCGCCACCGCCCGCCCAGCACCGCGCGGTGGGCACGTCCCGCTCCTCCCGGGGGAAGGGGAGGATGCGCCGCGCCCTACAGCGCCCCGCGCGCGGCCAGCCCGCTCCTCCTGGCGGCGGCACCTGCTCGCTCTGCCTCCATCCTCCGCCCGGGCCCTTTAAATACCGCACGTCACCGCGCTCCCCTACGCACCGACGTCACGCACCGCTCCCGGCGCTGACGTCACCGGGGTGCGGGGGATGATGTCACGGCGGTCCACGCCGCCGGAAGCTCTTCCATAATAGGGCACAGCGGCGGGGGGAGCGGGCGGGGCGGGCCCGGGACCCGCCGCCTCCGTGCGCCTCCTCGCGGCGCCGCTGGCCGGACCGCCCGTCCCGCCCCCGCCCCTTGCGGCGCCGTCTCCACGGCAACGCCGCGCGCGCCCGCCGCCGCGCCCCGCGCCCGCCCCGGGCGGCGCCCTGCGGCCCGGCGGGGGAGCCGGCAGGGAGCGCCGCCGCGCGCCGCGCCCGGGGGAGGAGCGCGGGGAGCGCGGGGAGCGCGGGGAGCGCGGGGAGCGCGGGGAGCGCGGGGAGCGCGGGGAGCGCGGGGAGCGCGGGGAGCGCGGGGAGCGCGGGGAGCGCGGGGAGCGCGGGGAGCGCGGGGAGCGCGGCTGCGGCAGCTGCCCGGCCCGCCGCCCTGGCCGTGGGAAAAGCAGCGGGTCCCCGGGTCTCGCACGGCTGCCTCCTCCTGCTCCGCGAACGCTTCTAACGCGACGGCCTTGCTGACTCAACGGAAAGGGAACACGGCAGCCATTCCGAAATTGCCCCAGAAGTGTAGATTCCAGCACGTCCGTGCCTATAGTATTGTGAAGAAACAGCGCTGTGAGCTTGCCAGATCCTACTGGTTTGGGCTCAGTCCTTCCGTGGTAGCACACGAACAGCACACATTGCTGCTTCTAACCCAACGGGGCAGCCCAAGCTCCAGCACACCCTACTACCTTGGTGGGCACCTACCTCATCTTAGGTTCAGTAAATACTTCCATTAACTCTCCAATTTTTCCTAAATATATAAATGTCAGGGGTAACTGCTCCTAGGCAATGCCAGTGGCATTGGGGTAGCCCAGGTGGAACATGCATCCTAGCTCGTTGATACTTCTAGGACCACTTCCAATGTCTTCATTATATTTTCCTGCATAAGTGATGTTGTACTTACCAGAGGCATATTAAACTATAGAGTATAACCAGGAGATATCAATAAGATATGAGATGTCAATCCCCACAGAAAAATGGAAGAAGACACAAGTTTTACTGAGACATGTTATGGTCTTGTAAAACATGACAAAACCAACAACGTTATGCTCACAGCTGTTGCTTTAACAAAAGGTTGGTTGTCCTCTTGGAAGATAATGTACTACCTGGGACGAAGTGCATCCCAAGAAGAGGCTGCAGTGAAATATAGCAAAGGGATTTACCTAACAATCTGATCTCTCCAGACTAAAAGTATTTTTCAAAAGTTATTTTAATTCACACATGCACGTGTTTTACAGACCCTTGCTTCAAAATTTTGACCTATAAAAGTAATTAGGTATGAGAAGAGAGAGGATGACAAATTAAATATCAAGGAAAACCATCTCCAAACAGAAGCGTAAGAAACCTAGCATGAATAATTCCTAGCAGTGGCAGCCTCACAAGGAAGAAAACAACAGCTTCCTCAGTTTCCCATTTCTCACACACTACGTGATAACCTAAAGTAAAAGAACTGAGCTACAAAGGCTTTAGGCCGAGTGGCAACAGTCCAAGGTTTGCTATGGGCAGCACTCAGAATACACACAGTTATGATGAGGCTGCATTACTTTCCTGGGCTGCCATTGTCATTTCTCAGTTTGGTTTCACATGATATGAAGCTCTATGTATTTTCCACTAAAAAAATCCAGTTAGATGCACAGGCTTCTATCCATAAAACTGAGGCAGTCCCCAGTGTTTGTGGGGGAGATGAGGATCCACAACAGTTCCTTTTCCATATAAGTGCGATAAGAGTGAAAGAGACTACAACAAAAATAATTTGGACTAGGCAATTGTAAACAACAGCTTATAAATACTCTTTGATGTCAAGTAGCTAGGAGCCTAGATTCATTAGGTTCTCTAAGTCCCACATGACATTTTGCGTGCAGTAACCGCAGATCAAGAGCAAAGAAACTAAGGCTCTAAATCCACATATGAGTAACTCTTGTTGCATCATTTTTGTTCTTTCAGCTCAAGCTCACACACTAATGCAAATGCTTTAGTATCTCATTATGTCCAATGTATTTTGTTTAGATATCACAGAGATGGCTCCATCTGTCGCTGCCTTTCAACTTGTTCACAAATTTGGCTTGCATGAAGTATGTTTTCCCACCATATGGGTGCAAAACCAGAAATCCCTGAGACTGCAGATAAAAGAAAAAAATGTAAAAGAAACTAAACATATACTTAGCCCTGAGAGGAAGAATTGCATGTTCACTTGAGAACGAGAGGTGTGAATTGATTCAGGGGTAAAGAATCACTGCTATCGCCAGAACAGCCCCGTGTGGGATACCGAGAGTGTCTTCACCGACTTGTGAAACACCCTGCACATTTCATCCTCCTCTATAATAAATGAGGAGTACTGGGACAGGTAAGATCCTGGGTGAAGAAACAGAGCTGTAGGGACAAAGAAAGCATTGCTCCAAGTAAATCTCATGGTTCACCTTTATTTCCTCTTAATTCTTCATTTAAACAGTGTTAATTCATTATTACAGTTAAATGTAGAAGCTCTACAGAACTGATTCCTTCCCTTCCGTATTTATTGTTGCTGTTCCTCCTGGTCTGAGTGAGCTTTCTCTAAGCCTTAAGCTTTGTCTCAATTACACCCTTTTACAATTTTGATCAGTTTCCAGGTTGATTTGGTTGAGTTAACCTTACTTGTCCTCTGGAAAAAGACTTTGTTTATGCTTGCCAAGCCTACTGAAATCACTCCTCTGTCTTGCCATTTCCTAAATTAATATATTATACAAAAACATGGTGATATCCATCAGGTAAGACTGGACTGCACATGCAGATACAAAGAAAGCAAGGTAGGCAATTAAATCATAGACATTAGCAGGAGAAACAATACACAATCATCTCATCTTGAAGACTGAGCTAATATAACAAAGAGAAATTTAATAGTGATGACAAGAGGCTCAGATCTAAGTTGGTTGTTTGGGGTTTTTTTCCCCTGCTGTTTTGGAACACTTCTTTGTCTAGAGCTCTCTGATGGAGGCAGTCTTGAGCTGTAGAGCGCGCTGCCTGATGGAAACCGTGAGCAGCTCAGTGGCTGTTGCTCCACAAAGACACCAAGCAATGCCACAATCAGATGAGATGGATGGCTGTAGGGAGGGTAAAGCACAGGATGGTGCAGGAAAGAGACCGTCGTTCGTGGCTGTGAAGGAGCATATTCCTGGCATGTATATTCATAGCCAACAATCGAGCTGCCAAACCCTGTTCTGACACCCTTGCTGTGAATGGCCAACCAGCTGGGGCAACACCTGTAAACTTGGCAGCCGTAGGGATACCTCTGAAAGGTGGGTTGGGTTCAACATCCTGGTGGGACATCTGTAGAAGGAAAAAAAACAGATGGCTGTGCTGTCTGAATCTCAAGCCTGCTGTGTATTGACATGGCCATTGGCCTGGCCAAAGTCCTGGAAAAGCAGCAGAACACAGCTGGAAAACCAAGAAGCACCACCAGGGTCTGAATTTTGCCTGAGCTTCCGTGGTACTTCTGTTTTCTCCATGCAAAACCAGATGAGTCGTGGTTGATTGTACATTGATTAAGAGCTACACTTTCCACAGAAAAGACTAACGTGCTTGTAAGATGGGGAAATCCCATTTCACCAGATAAAGTGCTGAAAATATTTAAAATCCAATTCCTTGTTCAGATCTAGTCAGCACATTAAAAAAAAAATAAAAAATAAAAAATCTAGCTGCACCAAAGCCAGAGAGAAACTCTAAGGATGTTTAGGGAACATCAGAGCCATTATTTGAGAATAGAAAAATTAAAATTGTCTGGTTTGGTTTATCAAACTAAAATCCAGTTCAACATACTATTATGCTCTCCAAGTATTTTGTGTGAGGCTAACACAAAAAAGGGAGAAAGAAGATCTAAAAAAGGGGCAAAAGAATAAATGAGCATGAAGGTTTTTGATCTTCAAGAAGCTGGTACCTTCAAGAGCAGCCTTCCAAAATAGGGACTGGGTGCAAAAGAAACAATGATTGAAAAGTAACCACAGATGGCAGCCGTCACTGCTTCCATGTGGGAGGAGGTGAAGGTATCTGGAAGGACAGACATCCTTCCTCCAGCAGTTCGCAGCCTGCAGACACGGCTTCTTCCAGGGCTCGGGGCTGGGGTACTACTGCTGCTCTTTTACATCAGCTGCCATTTGGTTTAATACCAGATGGGTATAAATTCCAAAATCCCTAAGGAAACAGAGGATGTTTATTGCCTTCAAAGATGAGGGAGCCAGCAACTCACACTCCCCTCACTTCTTGTGCATTGCTGCTATTTTGTGTCTCTTCCTTCCTCCTACTCCTTTATGCCTTTTCCTTGCCCTCTTTTCTTCTGTCTAATCACAAATCTCTATCCCCACACACATGCTTCTTTCAGTGTGTGGGATCATTTCTCCATCATTTTCTCTTGCAGGATCTGTGTTTAATTTATAAATAAAGTAGAGAAAAGGAGGAGAAAAGAGTAAATGGCATCTTCTTCGCTGAGCCCAAGGTTTCTCTCTGCATTTTTATAAGTCTAGAAAAATCATCATGGTCATATTAGGTGGTCCTGGAGGGATTCTGGAGAAATTTACATTCATCGTTTCTCCTGGAATAGATGAAGAAACCTAAATGTTGTCTTATACTCAAGTAAATGTGGAACTCTCAAACTAAGACTAGATTTGTTTTTGAAAGGAACTATATGACATAATTCCCTGAGATGCCTTATGGTCCAATATTTCTATCTCTGTCCTGTTGCCAGTGAATGCTGTTTTTCCAGCACCCACTTCCAACATTTCATTGTCTTACCACCAGAAATAGATCGCACATCTCCTACACAGCTCTGTGGCACTACACCCCTACAGGAATTTATTAAAGATACTGAGCCCTGAGTAATGCTTTAACCTCTTAGTCAGGTTTGTCAGTGGCTGTTATTTCCTCCAGAGTTTCTTCTGACCATACAGAAATCACAGTTTATGCCAGCAGAGTGATTATGTCAGCTCGTAATTTCTGTGCAATTACTCCCAGTTTATCTAAATACATCACTCAGCTTTGCTTCCCCAAATCGTTGCAGATATTTTTGCTGTTGCAGCTGAAGATACTAAAAATATTGTAAAAAAAAAAAAAAAAAAAGGTATTTTTTACTTATGCATTTTGGAATGTAGCAATAATAGCATTGTGAATCAGAAACCTCTTCAACGGGATTCCTTTCTTGGCAAAACTGTAGTTGCACACAATGAGTTTTTTTCTAGTGTGTCCTCTGTGGATCACATACTAATAAACAAAGTTTTTTCAGTCATATTTACATTCTAGACAAAATGGTCTGTGTTTTCAGAAAGAGTAAGTCATAGCAATCATACAGTATTTTTCTTCTTGATGACTCCTACCAAACCAGACCAAGTTGATTTCTAGCAGAAATAACAAATTCCAAACATCATCCATGATTTCTGTATCCGTTCTTCCTATCTTTTAAGTACTAGGTTGATATTTTTATGTCTCAGGGTCTGAAAGCTGGTAGTGTACGAAGTACTCATTCACTAGTGAATACAAGATTGCCTTGGAATAATCAGCTTCTGTTTTTAGCAGTTCTTTCCTACTTACTTTTTAGAAATTCTTGTAGACATTCTAACAATAGCATCTGTGAATATTTGAAGAAATTGCTTAATTTTCTGCCTGAGTTTTCCTTCTTAGAGGTAAGTTTCTCTGAGAATACGAAAAAGTCAGATTTGGAGAAAATTAAGCTGTATTTCTGTACATCTTTCCATGAATAACATCTGGAATTTCCATCTATTTCCACAGTGTTTCCATGCACCTGGAGTTCAGTTGCTGCTGAGAATGAAGTCTTAGCATATACATTTCTTCTCCATGTGAGAAAATTTTGGCCAGCCTTTGAGAAGCACTAACATCTTCATGCTGTCAAGCAGAAAAATGAAATTTGGCCATGAACATTCCAAATATTTATTTATTTACTTATTCCCACATTTAGTATTCTTCCATTCCTATGGCAGGGTGGTCCAATTTACAACAGGCTAAACTTCAAAAAACAAATTACTTCTCAGACACACTTGGGAAGTTACCTACAAATCTCTATAAAGACTGCTCCCTTGACATTCTGCAGCTCAGGATTAAGACAGAACACAACTTCGAGTCTGGAACCAGATTGATAAAAAGTCAGACCTGCTTTTCAAATTATGGGAAAACAGAAATCCAAGTGGAAACCATGACTAAGCACCAGACAGAGAAATGGCAAGCAAAGGAGTGGGAACCACTGAACTAAGAAAGAATGAAACAGAGATCAGATGAAGACCCAGGGCTAAAATCCAGTGGGAGAAGCTTGAAAAAGGTTAACAGGCAGGGAAACTGATTGAATGAAAAACTAGGATGAAGAAGCTGGAGGGCAGAAGGGAGGCTTCAGACTGGTAGGGCAGTGATTAGAGAAGTCTCATGTTTAGAAGCTGGAACTGCCAAAGTTAAATACAGACCTGAGAAGTCAAAAGAGCAGAGGGTGAGACCGGGTGTGACAGAGGGGACAGAACTGTTCAGATCTGATGGGTGAAACTGGATGGGCAGTGTGCTCAGCAGGGAAGGGCAGGGCAGGCGCTTGCTCCAGGTGGAGGTAAAGGACCCAGCATGTCATTCTTCTGCTGTCAGAAGACAGCAATGAAACCGACAGGCTCCATCGGCATGTCACCCCTCTCCAGTGCTGGCTGTGTAACAGTGGTAAACTGTCAGTTGGACTAGTTATTCTGAAGAGACTGAGACTGGTGGCCCACCTGGGACCATATGGTGCCACAGGGTGGGATCTGTCTTTCATGGTTCAGCTTCCAAGGACATCCAGAGATCGCATTGAAATTTTGTATCATTAAACTGTCCCGGGTTAGAAATTCCATAAGGGAGGATACACTGGCAACTTGTTGATATCCTTGTGTATATACACATTATGACAAAGTAACTACATGACCATAGTTGGGTTTTGTTGTTTTTTGTTTGTTTGTTTGTTTGTTTTGGTTTTGGTGGTTTTCTTTTTTGCACAGAATTTCTAACTCATTCAGTGAATACGATGGATCTGCTTGGTAGACAATCTGCAGTGAAGGAAAACCTTCCTCTAAAGAGCCCCGTGAATTGCATTACTTGGAATGTATGCATGTCCTAGTGGAAACTTTGTCTCTACTTGTAGGGAACAAATGGCTTGTGCTGTACAGGCTCCAAGAAGAGCCACAGAAGTAGGTTTTAAGTGGAAGAGGAAGAGAAAGTAAATGAAAGACAAGATTATTTTATATTTATAGTAGCTGATTTCTGTTCAGGGGAACCTAAACCCTCCTTGCTACAACACCTGTGTAATTCTAGCTGAGGGACGACTTTAAAGTTGGCATGAATGTTCTCCATCATCTGGGAGACAAAAAACTTTTGGAACAGTAGCGTTTAGAATGGTTAATAGGATTTCTGTTTCAACAGACTGAAGGATATATGACATGCAAAGCAGCTGAATTAAAATTACACAAGCAACCTCATTCTTGTCATTTCCTAACCTTGAACACTTGCCTTTACAGTTGGATTCTGTTGGGTGTCATTTGGCACGGTTCGTTCTACGTCTAAGATTACCTTTCTGCCTTAAAATTCACTGGGTGCCACTTGATACTAATGCAGACACTCCGCTACACAGCAGCTGACCATGATATGTAGTCTGGAAGATAAAACAGGACAGGGTTTTCTGAGAGATGCCCCAGGGAAGATCCCCTTCCCACCCTGCTCTCTCCTGACATTTGCCCTGTCAATTTCGACAGCAGATTCACTTACTTCACAGGGACTATTCAAGCCACAGGAAGCCACCTTGTGTAACTCTGTGTCTTTGCCTTAGGGGAAGCATCACCAAGAGCTCAACTCACTCTTTCAGACAACAGAAGGATAAAAGGCTGAGCTGGAAGGCCAAACCTGATTTTCAGAACCAGCACATTAATTAACAAATTAATTAACATAGATCCTTGCACTTGCCACAGCAGGAAAGCTAAAACTTGTGAAGGAAGCAGTTGCCAATGAAAACTAGATACAAAGATTTTACATTACCTGAACATCATACTCACCTGTTTTATTATTAATACTTCCTAGAACTATATTTACTATTACCCAAACAGTGCTGCCAGAAGTGCAACAGTAGTTTGAGAAACAAAAATTATTGATGTTCATTTTAACATCTGTCTGACAGTGCATCCTTTTATTTATACTATTTTGATTGCAATCTTCTAAATTTTAATGAACATACTGAACATTTAAGTTGCAGGTGTGCCTCTCCTGAAACAGACTCTCCCAGACATCATACAAATTGCTGTCGTGGACAGAGGACTTTTTTTGAGCAACGTACAATACAATTTACCACACCTCTCAAGATACCAAAGATGCCAGCTTGCTGCCATGTCTCTCAACCTGAGGTTTCTAATGTTCAACATCTGGCCATTCCTTGTATTTCAATTGACTCGATGGTTAATTAAAAGAAGGCAGAGCTTCATATAAATCTGCCCCTTTAGCAGGCAGATACAGGAATTCTGAATAGGGCTGGAGAACTGTCATGTTTGTAGACTAATACACACTTTGCAGAGGCTTCATGCTGCTGGAGGAGAAGGAGTAAGAGCTATGTCCTGTGAAGTGCAAGATGAAGTGCTGGAAGGAACACTGTGCATTAGTAAAGCACTAATGCTGTATTTTCATGCTTTGGTGAAGAAGTGTACCATCATCCTGGTTAAACTTCTGTGAAATACCATTTTAAGTTTATATCCTGTAAACTGTCTGTGTTTCCTAAGATTTTGCTGCTCTTGTTATGATTTCTGTAATGTGATGGCCATATCATGCAATTCTAACTCAGAAAATGCACTTTTTAATACCTTGACCAATGTTACCCATAATGTTATTTTCTAGCTACACATCAACAGTCACCTTAATACTAGAGTGCAAGATACAGCCAGCCACAGCTAATGCCTGGTTTCTAATGTTTGTTGAGTTGTCAGTGCAATTATTTTGTATTATAAATAACAGTCAGTATAATTAGAATTCACATTATAAAAGGAGAACACCTATATAGAGCTGTATAAAGAGGAAGTAATTAAAACCATAATATACTACCTACCTAAAGGTGTAGAGTTAAGGTTTCCATGGTAACCTTAACTCTGCATTTCCTGCCTTTTGTGATTTCAAAACTCGGCTTCAGTGTTGCTTTACTATAGTATTTCACATCGAATACTTTTACCAATAGAAGGATTATTTTGAAACCTGGCATTTCTAGGGTTCCTAATACTAACACAGTTTGCACAGCAACATTATAAATGATTCAGAAGAAACTGTACTAATACATAGCTTGCAACAAAGACTGAACTTGCCTCAAGCTGGTGTAATGTATTATGGATATGTGGTAGCCTCTTCATAGATAAGGTGCTTGACTTCCTTTTGGGTCCCTGTTTCATTTCCTCTATTACACTGGCTAAAAAACTATCTGTCCTGAAAAATGCCAGATTAAAACTGAAGGCAAGAAGCAACACATCTTTACTTTATTTGGATTGCAACTCATTAAAGAACATACACCAAGTGCACCCGGTTGTGAAAAAAGCAACGCTGTGGATTACTGCTGCATTAGACAGAATTGCTCCAATTTTGAACGTGTAACTTTTGATTGGACTTATGTAGTTGATCTCAGCAAGAGTGTGTGTGGGCACACATATACATGTCCATCTCTTGGCTGCCTGCATTTGAAAATGAAAGACACTTTCACAGCTTACTAGTAACATACGTGCTATCAACTTGAGAGGGACCTGAGTTTTGAGAGCCAAAGTACATAGGTCCAGCTCTTTACAGGCTGCTGTACTTAAATGCTAAGTAAAAACTATGTTTTCAGTTATTCCTACTGTAGGGCTTCATAGAAAAGCCCTGAAGAAAACACATTTACGCATATTGTAAAGTATAAGGTAATCTTTAAACTTGTTAACAAAAATGTTCTTATTTCTTGAGTAAAAACTCTTAAACACTAGTATATTTTATTTAAAAGTTTTTATGTTACCTGAAAATGTTGCTCATTCTGCCAAATGTATTTGAAATTTGGCAAACTTTACAATAGCATTTGTCTAAGGAGACTTGCAATAGCTGGAATACTAACATCTTTAATAATCTGCTCTGGAAGGATAAGAATAAGGAATTTCCTAGTCAATGGGCAAACATCTTTGCCAGCAAAGCCATTTCATAAAGATTTCTTTTCCATAAAATACTGTCATAATTTACGTCCAGCTGAGGAAATTTAGTTCTTAAACATGGTAATACTCCTGAATCAAATATACTGGGCGTTCAGATGCATTTTCCACAAACAAGTAAGCAGTCAAAACCAGACTTAAAAACTTCAAGAACACAGTGAAGAAATGTAATACAACAGAATTTAAGTTGACCACCAAGATCTAGCTCTCGCACCTTACTCAACCTTTGACACTGCATATAAGAAGTGTTAGGAAAAAAGCAGGTAGCAAGCTATCTTTCATTTCTTAATTCATAGTAGGACCTTCCCAACTTGTTCAAATCTCAGTGTGTTCCTTGAGTCCTCCTAACTATAAGCGCATGCTTAATTATGTATAAAACAGAGGTAATACTTCCTCTTTCCATACAGTGCTTAGTTCAAGACAGAAAAACATTTACATCTGTCCGTCCTCCAGTTTGGGGATGTTAATATATGCACAAAGTTAAGATAATTGGCAGGTATTGCCTCCAGATTCATTAACTGTAAACTGATTTTTCTCAGCCACTGATGAAAACTGTGCCACAGTGAAATGTCTACTAGACCTTTGTAACAATCATCAAATTCCATAATACCTAACTGTCAGGAACTAACACATCAGGCAAACCCTTCAATAACTTCACTGACTAGTTTAGGACATGGGGAACATTAATATCCTCCCAATAGTACAATGGATTAAAACAAAACTAAGTGAAAAAAAGAGTTTTGTAGAGTTCTGCAGAAATAATTGGCATCATCCACTGTTTTAGATCAAAATTTGTGACGTGGCTTATGTATTTTTAAGCTGCCTTTATTCACACAAAAGATCAAATAACAAAGTTTAGTTAACACCAGAACTTAGATCTTCCTTTAAAATAGTTGTATTTCAAGGAGTTTAGTTACAAAATTTACAAAACCAATGCACTGAAGTAATGAAATTGCTAGCAAATATACTTATTAATCTATCCAGTGCATAGGATTAGCCATTTACCACAACAGCCCTAATTCTCATCAAAACCAGTCTATTTTTAACAGTAGTCTATGATGCAGTAAAAACAACTCATCTGAAAAAGCTATAGGGATCATCCATATGTAGACATGGTTTTTTTATAATCCCAGATAAGGATAACTGTAAATATATACTTCACTATATTTATAAAATCTGTATTTTATTATTCTAAGTTGGAATTCACAGATGTAACATACAATTTTGCATAGTTAACATGTTCATATCAATGTCTATGATACACTAATTACATTTCATACATACTGTACTGTACATTACATGGTATGTATATACATATGTAAAATTAGCATATAAAGGCATGCATGAACATCATTTAACTTGGCTGAATGTTGAACATCAAAACTAGGATGCTGCACAGTGGGAAAAAAATAAGGCATTTGTTTAAGAAAATTATTAATTTTTTCCTTCAGTATTTACTTGCTAAACTTTTGAACTTTGTTTTTAATGCGATGGGTATTTACATGGACACCTACCATCCAACAGCAATTGATTTTTACCTTTTTAATATTGTTTCTTAATGTACATCTAATTTAAGTTCTTTGTAGTATTATTAAAATCTTGTTTTCCTGAGGAAAGCTGCTTTTTCTCTGCTATATGAAATTTATTTTAGACCTAAGTCTCTGGTTTGGCATCAATCCCAGAATATCCTGATTTCTAAACAAACTGCAAAGCATATCATATGGGTATCATGATTAAAAAGCTGCAGTCTTCACTGTGGATCCTGTACCATATTAATCCCTGTTATAGCTCCATTTATTTCATTGGAGTTACATTTCTTACTTTAATACACTTGCCATGTTCGGTCTCAGTACAAAATATGAAAATAACATACTTAAAGTGAAGCACTGTACTGGTACAAGTTTCATTATTTCAGACCTAGTCCTGGAGACTAATAACATCATAAATGATCATATATTACAGCTGGTTCTGAAACAGAAAAAATATTTCAAGTAAGTTAAACAATTTCACAGTAGAGAAAGGATGAGTACATGGTTTTAATCACTCTTAATTGGGTAACACTTCTAAAAGCAGTAGTACCAAATGCTCTTTTACAAGGCTGTTTGCTATGGTAAAGCATATTCTAAACATACACCTGTCCCAGTTCCCATAGGCCTTCTCTGGTGCCAAGAGATAAAGAGCCTATAGACTTTTTAAGATTAGACACAGGTTTCCACAGAGGAATAGGGTTTTTTTTCCTTAACTTTTTATTTGACCAAACTGTCCAGCACTATTTACCTCCAGACAGCAGCTATACTTGGAGTACTTCAGCTCTAAAAGTTTCAGAAAATTGCGAAGAGCACCAAAAGGAAACTTTAATGTTGCATAATTGTTTCCATTCTAGGAGAGAGATTGCGTCTTGTTTATCAGAGACCTCTTTGCTAATGAGTTCTGGAAACCACTCTCTTTTCTGTCTATCAGAACTAAATATTTTTTAGAGAGGCTGAATTCAACCTCTACTTCAATTATAGATCATAAATTTATTTAATTGGTCATTCAGTTTCTTTGATGTTGTTCCAGTAAATTAGTTTTACAAACTGTCCTGTTACAGTACATATACTATTTTGTTCTAAAGCAGTTTTTCTTTGAAGACACAAACACACAACTTATCCTTACCCTATTCTATTCTGAAGGATCTAGTGGAATTTCTAGTGCTAGTTCTCAAATTCCTTGTTGTATAGCTGTTCAGCTGAGTATCTCCCGACCAGCAGTCTGTTTGTTTGAATGACTAAAACCAGAAGTAAAGCTTTGTAGGTCTTTTCTGACGGAAGAGAATCTAACCTGTTAACTTTTGGAGATCACAGTCAGGGTTAGGAAGCAAGAGGGCACATACTGAAAAAAACAGAACAGCTCTCAGCATGTCAGAGCACAGAGATTTGTCTCAGAAGGCTGCTGGCAATTTGTAAAATGCCAGGTTATTTCAGGTGCATCACTGACATGTAGCTATTTTGACAAGTGGATGCAGGTAAGGCATGGGGAAAATTCCTCAAGAGTGAACAGTCTGTACAAAGAAAAAAATGTTAGATTTAATATCTAGATTAAGGCAAACACAAAATATCAGGGTGCCTTGTGCCAAGGAGTCGAAGAAAAGGAAACAAGGAAAAACACAGCAACACAGGTTACCTTAGTCAGGTAAATGAGCAAATGAGCTCTTTTTTTTTTTTTCCCCTTATTTGCTGTATGATAAATGTTGATGCCTAATATACTGGTATAAACACTGCCTGCTATGAGGTGTATTGATTGTATTAGGTTATATTTATTGTAGGCCCCATGGCAAATGTGAGAAACCTCGAAGAATGACATGTTGTTGGTTAACAGATAGATTATAGTGACAAGTGGTCAAATGGTCTAGAGAAAACCATTTGAATGGGCCGAATGGGGAAATCCAGCTGTCAGGTGTTGTATCACAGACTGTTAAAGTTAAAACACAAAGTTTCTGCCTTGGGCAGAAACTAAAGTTACGTTTTGGTTCCAAACAAAGGACATACAAAGAGGGCTGAGTTCCAGATGAAAATTGAGGTCCGGCATAACTGGTAGTGGTAGGATTCTCATGAAACTAAAGATCTATTATGCTACTCAACCTATGTTTAAGCTCTCTGGGACCGAATTCTTTCACAGAGGTGAACTCTTCCTTCATCCCAATACTTTGTGTTTCAAATGCTTATTAACGGCCCCTCCAACAACTCACAGTGGGACTTTGTATCCTTTATAAACCATATATCCCTTACCCTAGCCCTAATCTTAACTGTGCACTGACCTCAGGAGTAAATTCTTTGTGATGCACAAATCTGCCCATAGGAGCCCTTCTCCAGCCCCACCACAACAGGACTCTTCAGCTTTGTGTCTCTTCTAATCCAAACCCTTAGAGTGGCCAGGCACAGAAAACTCAAACTGTGGCACAGATGAAAGCTCTCAGGAGAGGACTGGTTTGGCAGACCACACTTCCCCTTGGCAGCCTGTCTGCAGCCCTGCTTCACCTAGATCCCTAGGCTTCATCTCTCTTTCAACCTTAAGAAGTGCATAGAGCTTTATCACCAGACAGCACCAAAAGTAGCCCAGATAAAAAAGCCCCTGGAGAATTTGTTCTGCAGCCCAGACCTACCCTCAGCAGCCCCATTCCACCTAGACTCCTAGGAACTGTCCTCTCCTCACCTTAAATGTGCCCAGAGCCTTAACTCCAGGTAAACCCAAACACAGCCTTGACTGAAGTCTTTGAGAAGACTGAAGTCTTCTGCGACCAAACCATCCCTAGGCAGCCACTTTGCAGGCCCACCACAACTAGACCCCAGGGAACTGCCTTTCTTCTAGCCCTAAAATTGCCCAGAACCCATTTCCTGCTGTTCAAACCTTCCTTTGGCAGCTTCTCTGCAGTCCCACTCCACCTAGACCTTCAGGCCATGTCTCTCTCTGAACTCAGACCCCAGCCTCAAACCAAGTCATGTGCTAAGCCTTACTATAAGACCCCAAATAAATAGATACATAGTTAGACAAACAGATAGACAAAAGAATGGCTAAAATTAAAAATCGTTAAAGGAAATTTCTTTGTGTCTAAACCTCCTTTTGGCACTACCTTTGCAGCTTCACTCCATATATGCCACTAGGGTTTGTCATAAATGTAATGTGAACCATAGCCATGGGCTGACCCTTAGACAAGGATCTCAAGCCACAGCCAAGACGAAAAGGTCCGGAAGGAAGGGTTGTTTTTGCAGCTCCACTTCACCTGGGCCCCTGCACTTTTTCCCATTCTCATCCATTAGCTATCTGTGAGCAGCCAGAGCCTCAAGCCGCAACGGCTCAGCCATGGCCTGCTCTCTGCTGAGCGTGCCCTCACCTTAGCCCTGCCCTCCCAACGACGGAAGCTTCAGCAGCGCGTCTGTGTAAGCACAAACTCTTCTGTTTCAGTATCTACTCAACGCCAAGAGTTCACTTACGGTAACTGCCCTTCTCCAGGGGAAGGAATCAAATCTTGATTTGGCTCTTATTGTTAGCAAAAAGGACATATAACCACGGACGTAGTTATATGTGGTGCTTTTATTCCAGCGCCGGGAAACCAGGGGTTCGCACCCAAAGCTGGCTTCAACCACTGATTCAAAGTCCACTACATTTATACAATTTAGTTACATACATATTCATTACAATTCTTGGCAACCATTAGCATATTCCACACCTATTCTAACACACACTGTCTATCTAAGCGATGCTAAGTAACATTCGCATGTTTATCAGTTATTTCTAAGTTACCTGTTTTAAGAGAATATGTCATAAATCTATGTCAATTTTAAGAATAGGGTATGGTTATATAAGACCATGCTTGAATACACATCTCCTTGGACACAGTCCGAAAACTTGAAGATAAGGTAAAAATCTTGGATACAGCATCTTAGATACAGTTTACAAAACCAAGCATCTTAGATACAGTTATACAGTTTACAAAACTAAGAATCTTAGATACAGTTTGCAAAACAGAATACATCTTGCAAAAACTAATTCAACTATAAGAAAAACTAATTCAACTATAAGATGTAAAAACTAATTCAACTATAACATTATCTCCTGAACTCCTGATCCTTTAGGGCGCATTTCAGCCTGTTCTTGACTTCAGATTTATCCTAGTACACCCAAAATCTCTGGTGGCCAAATCCTAATTTATTATTCAAATATTACCCTTTTGACTTAACAGCAGTCCAATTACTATTGGTCAATAACTTCAGAGAGCACAATACCCGTACTGTCCTTTCCACCTCCTGGCCTCAGCCAGGACCGGCTGCCAGCGGAGCACTGTGAGCTGCGCTCTGCCAGCACAGGACGGCTGCGCAAGGCGGCCCACGAGCGAATCCTGACGGCTGGGGACAGATAAAGGACACACCGCGAGCGTGGGCCTCCGGTTTCCGCTTTTACCGAGACGAGGCGCAGCTGCAGCCCCAGCTGAGGAGCGTGCCAGGACCGCTGCCGCCCGGCAGCGCACAGAGCCGCCCGGGCCTCCCCGCGCTCCCAGACCCCTGCGGCAGCTGCCCCGCCGCCACCGGCCCCGCCACCGGCCCCGGCCCCCCGGGATGACGCCCCCGCGCATGCGCCGCGCCGCTAAGAGCAGGGCGGCCCCGCCGGGAGAGCCGGGCGGAGAGGCCGCTTCCTGCCAACGTCTCTGTTTCCGGGTCAGAGGGCAGCGCTCAAGCTGGAGGAGCCGCGGCTTCCGGTCGGCCGGGCCGCCGCGGGGAGGCCGCGGGTGAGGGGCGCGCTCGGTGCCGCGCTCGGTGCCGCTGCTGCCACCTCCACCACCACCTCCACCACCACCTCCACTGCTGCCGACGCCGCCGCCGCTGCTGCTGCCGCCACTGCTGCTGCTGCTGGCCCCACCTGCCCCCGCCCAGGCCTGTCGTGCGTCTCCTGGCGAGGTGCGGGGATCCTCTCTTGCTGTGGGGAGAGTCGCCGGGGGTGGTTCGGGGCCCGCGGGGTGGAGGCGGCACCGGCCGCGTTCCGCTGTGCCGCCGGGAGCCGGGGTGGGGGCTGGCGGGGCTCCGGCCGCCGCGGGGGCGACGTGTGCGCTGGGCTGCCCCGCGCGGGCCCCGCGAGGCGCGGGCGTGCGGGCTTCCCCGGAGCTGGCGCTGGCCGGGGGACAGTGCCCGCCAGAACAAGTGCATCCGAGCTGTAGCGATTGCGGGGCTTTCTGAGGAGCCTGGCAATTCCTTCTAGGTACTGTCTGCTGAACCCCGCGGTAAATGCTCTTATAGCTACTGTGAGATCACAGTGTTACTACAGCATTCTGGTTTGGGAAGGTAACTGCCTCATTGCTTTTCTTTCTGCTGTTTACAACATCTCTTTCAGGTATTTACAACTTAAAGGACACAAAATAATGTGTTGCTTTTGCAACTCAGTTGTGAGTTTTGGCACATGGTTCTGTTACTGATGAGTGATGAGTGTTGATCTGCTGGAGGGCAGGAAGGCCCTACAGAGGGATCTGGGCTGGCTGGATCATTGGGCTGAGTCCAATTGTACGAGGTTTAACAAGGCCAAGTGCCGGGTCCTGCTCCTGGGTCACAACAACCCCAGGCAGTGCTGCAGGCTCAGGGAAGAGTGGCTGGAAAGCTGCCTGGCAGAAAAGGATCTGGGGGTGTTGACTGACAACCAGCTAAACATGAGCCAGCAGTGTGCTCAGGTAGCCAAAAAGGCCAACAGCATCCTGGCTTGTATCAGGAATAGTGTGGCCAGCAGGAGTAGGGAAGTGATTGTGCCACTGTATTTGGCACTGGTGAGGCTGCACCTTGAATCCTGTGTTCGGTTTTGGGCCCATGCCCTTCATAAGAAGGACATTAAGGTGCTGGAAAGAGTGCAGAGAAGGGCAGCAAAACTGGTGAGGGGTCTGGAGCACAAGTCTCCTGAGGAGCAGCTGAGGGAACTGGGGCTGTTCAGCCTGGAGAAAAGGAGGCTGAGGGGAGACCTTATTGCTGTCCACAACTACTTGAAAGGAGGTTGTAGCATGGAGGGTGTTGGTCTCTTCTGCCAAGTAGCAAGTGATAGGACAAGAGGTAATGGCCTCAAGTTGTGCCAGAGGAGGTTTAGATTGGATACGAGGGAAAACTTCACAGAAAGGGTTGTTGAGCATTGAAACAGGCTGCCCCGGGAAGTGGTGGAATCACCATCCCTGGAGATGTTTAAAAGGCATTTAGATGAGGTTCTAAGGGACATGTTTTAGTGCTAGAGTTAGGTTATTGTTGGACTCAATGATCCTGAGGGTCTCTTCCAGCTGAAATGATTCTGATTCTGTATCCATTAACTGCCTGGACTGCTCAGAAATGAATGAGGTGTGTTAGCAGTTGTTGCATCACTTGTCTGTACTACACATGGAGAAGTTTAGGCTGCATATGAATATAATCCAGATTAAATGTAAATGTCAGGTGACTTTCTTGTCCTGAAATTCAGTTTTGTTTCTTCAGCAGAATTGACAGTAAATATCGCAAAAAGAGCCTTTGCTAATACATAATACTTCATCTCCCTTGCCCCCATCAGGGGGAAAAAAAAAAAAAAGAAGAGGGAACACTGTGAGAGCATTATTCTTGACAGCTTTTTCTTGGAGCTGGTACATCAATGTCCATGCCATGTGGGTGGTACCAGGTTTTCACTTGTGTGAGTTGTCACCATGGGAAGTAAGGAACGAAGACAAGTCTGAGCAAATAAACACCTTGGAATTTATTTGCATAGGTTCCGTGCTGCGTGCAGTGACAGTCGAGTCTGTCTGAGGAGGTTAAAACATGACAACAGTCCACAGTGGTAGGTGAAAGACTGGAAGAGTGTGGTATCAGTGAGGCTATACTACAGTAAAGTTAGGAATAACTGGTGTTCTTTCAGTGTATGAGGGAATGAATGTAACTCTTAATATAACTATATATGCATATATATATATTTATTTTTTAGATTCGTATTAAGAGAACCTTAGAAGTGAAAGTTTGATTTTATTCCAAACTTAGACTACTCTGTGGTGAATCCTTTTTTCCACAAGACAAGTAAAAAACAAATGAAGAAACTTGAAAAGTGTCAGGTTTTCATTGCAGCTAAGAGATATGTACCATATTGATACCTGGTTTTAAGAAAGTTCTGATGTGTTTTTTCCAATGAAAAAAAACCCACTTACTAAAAATTAATTTAATTTTCATTATCAGCTGCATCTTCATGTTCTTATGATGTAGTCAAGTGTTTCTTTCCATATATTTTAAACCTCATGGTGGAATGTTTGAAAGAAGAAACATATTCTGCTGTAATATGTTACTTTTCCTTAAGATGAAACTCTTGTGTCTTCTGTCAAGTAATTTTTCTAAAATTAAAATGGATGAGAGCAAAAAAAACCAAAGTTTCAAAATTACTGCTTAATTTATTTATCTTTAAAAGTGATTTAAGTGGGTATAGTATTTTTATTGAGTGTCTTGTCCTAAAAGAAGATAGAAGTAGCCCACAATCACAATAATTGTAAACAATTTATGGAAATATATCCTGGATTATTTGAATTTTTAAAACAATAGTTAAAAGGTAACTAATATTTCTAGTTGCCTGATGGCCTTATTTTTATTTTTATTTATTCTTTAATCTAGCTAAAAGGATTCATGTTCACTTTAAGTAGAAAGAAGCATGTTCCCAAATTCCTCCAACTTGGGTCGTCCACCCTTCCCTCCAAATCGTCAACAACAGATCACTTTCTTCAATAAGCTTCCTGTAAATATACCACCTGTTCTTTCCTCCTGCCAGGAAGTGGTTGATGCTCAGTTTAACTTTCAAAATGCAGTGTAAGTACTGTAAGATTTGATAGTGGGAATTGGGTTGAAAAAGAGAGCTAAAAGTCTTTTGAAATAAGTGTTTCTGTTTATGTAGGATGTTTTTCATGGTTTTTAACATTAAACTGCATTAAACTTTAAAAAATAGGAAGGTGTCTTGTAAAACAGAGCTGTGTCGTTTCTGTTAGTGGCCTGCCAGATTTAATGCTCTCCTGCATTGTGAGTAATGCATGGGATGCCATTTCACTGGTTAGATATAATAATCCACCGTGCAGTTTTAAAAATTTTCAATTTTATTTGTTTACTGGGAAAAACAGGGAGGAGATTAGAAGGGGAAGAAATGTTTATTCTTGGGGCTAGATTTGAAGACAGCGATAGTGTTTTATAGTGTTCTTTAGGCTCTTAAATTCAACAATAACCTGATTTAACTTGTTTGCTAACCTCACATGTCTGTAGTCTTCTAGTTTTTAAATGAAAAATAGATACTGAAATATCTCTTCATTTTGGATAGAAAAGACAGATATATTGCTTCTAGGAAAAAAAGATGGCAGTACTTGCTGAGTTTAATATTCACTTAAGAAAAACTAACCCATAAAAAAACATCTTAGTTACCATATGAATAATAGTTGTGGACTCTAGTCTTTCCAGGACTCTTTTGAGTGGGAATATTGCAACTATTCCAGCTGTTACACCACAGCCAGTGAGTTATGGAAATGACAGTCCAGTACGTAGGTCAGATGCCTCCACATCATTCCGAGGAAGAAAGTAAGTTCTTTGTATATGTGTAATTAATTCTGGTTGTAATGTACCTGTGATGAATCTTGTGTAATACCAATTTATTGTGCAACTTGAATTTTGTTAGAAGTTGCAAGAATAGTGAATAAAATGGGCTTTTTTTATGAAACAGACAGTGTCATAGCTCTTTAAAGTGTTCATGTACCTGCTTTTGAGAATTTTAATTCTCATAAGTGACTGGGTATGTGTAGTTTTTGCCAACAGCTGTGGCCTTATGGAACTGTGACTTACGTTTTATTATTTGTGTTATTTATTGTCAATAAATTGAGTGTTCTCTTCCTTTTAATTTGTCAAGTTAAGACTGCACCCTCAATGTTTTGTGGGAATTGTGATGTTTTTCTGATGACACACTAGATGTTTCTCCTGATTTTAATTATGTGATGCTGTATTTTTAAAATAGAAAGTGCTAAATTCAGGCTTATCTAAGTTCTTTTTTTTGTAAGAGGAATTTTATAGAGACATAGCTTTTTCTACTTTTTAAAAAACTGAACTTATTTGAATTTGCGTAGCTTCCGTTGTTACTTTAGTTGCAACAGAAAGACGGATTTCAGATGAATGTATGATTTTATTTTTGTCTTAACATTACAGAAAAAAATCACTTCTCCTTACCAGTTCAGAAATAGTAGTTAATGTATGTTTGTAAGAATTCTGTGAATCAGCTGACAGGGAGGAAGCTTTATGTAATCTGTCCTCAAAAGTATTTCCTGTATGCTCTTTCTCTTCCAGATTTTACAGATGAGAAAATAAGTACAGTTAAATACATGGTATTAAGCTATAGTCGAGTATGTAACTATCGCATGAACTAAACAAGTTCCTGGCTTCATGCTGCGTGCATGTTTTCCTCTCATCAGTCTGGTTTATGGACAGCTATGCTCTGTTAGGAGATTCACAGTCAACTAGTTAATCCTTAGATCTTGAGTCGACTCTTCTTAAGATATTTTTGCTCAACCTGAGTTCATGCAAGTTCCTTTCAGTCCAAATTGGCTGAAACAGCATTATGTTTAGGCTTAACATTAGGAGTTCCCTTAGGGTTGCAGGCAGATGTTGTCAGAACTTCTCTCAGACTTGAAAACTGAAATAATGACTTGAAGTCTCTTCAGTTAAATTTTCATTATTAATAATACTGTCTGTCCAGGTCTCCAAATTACCTTGATGCCAACTTTTCTGACTACAATAAATTACTATAGTTTTATTAATAGCTAATTGATTGATAAATATGAACATTTGATTTCATATGTTTTAATTAAAAAAAAAAAGGGTGAGTGCCCTGATACCTGTTAACTTTATGCAATGCTTGATGGATTAAAAAAAAGCGAATGTCTTCTTTTATTTTTTACAGTGGATGGACCACAGTCTTCAACCACTGGTCAGCTTTCAGTACAACTTTTTATTGATGAACAGTTCAGATTCCAAAAGGCTGTCAATCATTAGATCTCGTCAAATATATTTGAATTCCTGTGCCAAATTATTTCGTGAGGACATACAGACTAGTGTTTGAAAATGAGACATTAGGTTTATGACCTGTGAAGCTTAATAAAATCATTAGTTTGATTTGTCAAATGAATGGTGTTTCCTTTTTGCACAGATTACTGTTTACTGTCTGTACAGTCTAAGACACAGAGAAATGCTGAAATTTGAATGTCTGTTTTGATAAGTTTCTTTCTTCCCTCCCCACTACTGAATTTATTTTATTCATCAGCTTCTCACTGCACTTAACGTTGGCTTAAAAGAAAAGTAACCTTACATAGTCTGTATATATTTGTTTTGGTTTTGGCAATAAGTCTGTTTTCACCAAAGTAGTATGATCAGCTTTCCAAACTGTCCTGCTTAACTGAACTTGCCATGTGGGTTTCAACTGGTTAATATAGACACTTTGGTAAAGCAGTTGCATCCATTCATTTCAAGGGTAGCTGCAAATGCGCAGTTGTGCATTCTCTTTTCCCATTCCAGGTCTATTTCACCTGGTATCTAGCATCTAGCCTGAGTTGGTATTTGTACTTTGTAGCAACTGTCTTTTAATCTTAGGTTGGAGCTTGTGAAATAGAGAAATTCCTTGGATTTGGGCGTATTTTTTGTATTGTTGTTTGTTTGTTTTTTAGGAGACTCAGTGGACAAAGTGTTCCCCATGATGTCAAACGGCAGCGGTTTCATTCACATAATTCTGAAACAACTGTAGTTAACCAAGCAGTGCCTTCACCAGAAGAACGTAGACTTTCCTTCCCAGGATCAGTTCAATCTCCAGTGTTCTGTGCACGTTACATACCAGATTTAACTGGATCTGCCCTTCCATTGCAAGATAATTTGTTTCCATACCCTAAAGAAACCACACTCCCTGTAGCCAAAGATAAGGTAATATCTTTCTATGCCTATGCGTTACGTCTGCCTTGGAAGTGGGCAGGGTCCAATGGTGCTGGAGGGACCACAAAAATTTCTGCAAGGCTCTTTGACAGTGACGTGACGTCTCTATCACTGAGCTGTCAATAGAAGGAATATCAAAAAATGTAGGTGCCACTGTGGCCCTGCATGGCCCTTCTTGTGCATGTTTGCACTTGGAGCATTTTTGGGTAACATGGGGTGGGTATTTCCTTCTGTTGTTGGGTTTTCATGCTAGTGCCAGGAAATCTACGTGTCTGCTCCAGAAAGTAGAAACTGGAAGGATGGTCTGTTTGTCACTTAATTGGGAATGGGGAGAAGGATAGTGGAGTTACAACTGTGGGTTTTGGTTTTTTTATTTAAAAAAAGGGCATGTGGCTGATTCCTGTTCATACTTTATCTGCACCAACATGACACAAGACTTTTTAGTATGTCTCTTGATTATAGCTTATGGTGGTGTTGTGAAAGAGAAACCGATAATATCTGCTTCCATCAAAGATCTGACTACTTCTTTAATAGTTTGTGTGGGATAAAAAAAGAAAGATAACTTAAATCAACTTTAATATTTACTTTTCTTCCTATGACTTTTACCCAAACTGTTGAGGTCGAAGTCAGCATAAGATATATCTGGTCTTTCACTGCTTATTCCCTGAAAGGCTGCAGTTACTGATGAGGCAAAAATTATTTTTTGTGGACAGACATTTTACTATAGATTGAAGAAATTTACATTCAAAAGTTTTGCAGAATTTTATTCTAGAGAGTTTTTCAATATGAATTCAAGTGCAGTAAAACTAGACAATGGAATAGGTCATGTGAAATAAAGTGGTGTTTTTTGTTGTTTTTTTTTCTTTTTTAGTGAAGTCTTCTCTATTTCATATTATTGCATCTTTGGCAGGAAAGAATATTCACTTCTCTGTATCTTTACTTTTTCAATGTGTGTGTCAAGTTAAGTCAGCAGGTTTTGGATTTGTTTCAAGTGTGTCAGCAACAGCTCTGTGACTTGAACAGAAAAGAGCTCTGCAGAACAGAACTCCAGAGAGAAATTCAGCGAATTTTTCCACGTATGTTTTGAATTTGATGACTTGGTGTCAATTTGAATGTTTGCCAGGTTTGCGGTTCTTCCTTTCTCTTAAGCTGCGTATGTCACCTCAGTCTTTATTTTGCGATTCTTCTGTTGTAGAGAGCAGACTCTTTTTGGTTGGGTCTTCACTGAATGGGTTTGGCACTCGTAGCAGTGATGGTGACTTGTGCCTGGTGGTTAAAGAAGAACCAGTAAGTGACTTAAAACATATATAGCTAAAGTCTGTTTTTTAAATGTATGTGCTTTAATAAGGGTGGATTTAAAATGAGAAACAAATAGTCAAATCATTTTGATTTAATAACATATTTTTGCACTCATAATATCTACGAAGTGTGGACCCAATAATGTTGTGAATATAAATCTAACCCTATAAACCCTTTAAGCAAACAAAACATTTAAAAAATAAGCATTACCTGCATTCCACAAGTGGAAAAAGCACAGCAAAACAGAGAAGTAGATTGCCTAGAATAATGGAGAAAATTGTGTAGAAAACTGTTAACTCATTTTACATGCAGGAACAACATTTAATAAGTACATTTAAAAAAACAAAATCATTATTTAGATTCATAGCTGTTAATTTTAGTTAGCCAGCCTAAGAAGGAATCTGATAAGTGAAATATATTAAATATTTTTGGTGATAGAAAGTGTTTGAGTAGAATTTAGGTTGAAAGGAAAGATGTAACAAAAAAGAAATCTAAGTGGAGCCTAATTTTGAAAGACTTGAAGCATCATTGAAAAGGAAGGAAAGGACATTTTTATTTAAGTTGGGCTAGGTTTTGATCAAGTTCTATGATTGGTGAATGTCTTATAGTTACTTTGCCTATTGAATATGAATTGTTCTGTCTGGCTTTTGCTGCAGTAAATGTATATGTAGGCTGTGGAATATGTTGGTATACATGTTCATGTCTTATTCTGAGAATTAATTTTATCTGAAAAGTAAAGCATGCTTACTTGGAACACTTAAATGAGTGATACCAACTTTTTTTCTTTAATATCATACTTCAGGTAAATCAGAAGACTGAAGCAAGGCATATACTCAGCATAGTCCAAAAACTCTTCAGTACTAAACTCTGTAAGTTCCCAGCTACAGTGAGGTGGTAAGATTTTTGGCAATTCTGGAAGAAGTACTGATGCACAATTGTAACTGATCTATGTAATTGCATCTTGTCTAGCTTCTGATCGCAGTATTTTTTGGAGAAAAGCTATAAATATTTATTACTCTTATCTTGGGGCTGATGGATAGTAATTAGCAAAACATAATGGTTACTTTGCAAATTAGTGGACTTCAAGAATGACTCTTGAGTTGTGGACCACAACTGGGTGGGGTGGGAAGTAGATTTCTGTTTGGAAAACCTCTGTTAGTGAATTCTTACTACTATTTTAGATTGCAGTGCCTTTCTGGGAACAATGTGCTCATTATTACCAATTAATATTAATTTGTAAAATAAGGTGTAACTCACAGTAGACTGGTGTAGAATTGATTTTGGGAAGAAGGGGAGGGAGTGGCTTGATATGACTGAAATAATTAAGTGCCTAGTGAAGGAAATATTAAATGTTGACAGTACCAGCACATGTAGGAGAAACAGACTAATCCATAGTTCTTGTAAGTTGTTGTTTAGACTCCCTTCTGATGAAGAATTCCCATGGGCAGTTCTTGACTTAAATGTGAAAGTCTCCTACTTCAAAGAGGCTTTTGTACCATCTTCTGAATGACAAAAGATCCTGTAATTTATTTATATCAGTGACTTGTTCCTCTGCTTCTCAGACTTGTGAGGTACTCTTTGATGCTGTTCCTTGTATTACTGTTCTGAACAATCACACAATGGTAAAAGGAACAAACCATAAATTTAAATGCAGACTTCAAATTGTCTTTGTTGACAAGTGTGCTTACCCAGATTTCAACAGCTCACTTGAAGGGAGACTTGGTTGATTCATCACAGAATAGGCATCTGATATTTAATGGCTATTGTATATTGACGTTTGCATAAGGAGTTCAGAACTTAGTCTGGGTTTGCCTAGGATACAAGTTGTTCCAGTGCTCTCTGAGAAGCACTGTGATAAAGTGGTTTTGTTTTCAGGGATCAGAAAGGGAGCATCTAAAAGAATAAGTCACCCTCTTGTATTCTTTCAAGAGGTTGTGTTCTATGACAGAGCTTTAAACAAAATTAAGTTTGTTTGCCGAGGAATACGAGTGTCAGAAAGACATGATGGTCATGTGGGAGCACGATCCTTGATGGTTTTAATTTGTGCTATTGCTAATTTTTTATGCTTTCCTAATTCTTACCTCGAAAGTGCCTTTGGTCAACTTCATTTAATCAAAATGTTCTTTGGAAGGAGAGGCTGCACAAAACACTGCTGATATTACCACTCCTGTTAGACTCTTAGGTATAGTATGTACAAGTTATAGATCGTCTCTTCATAATCTTAACATCACTATAGGCATGAGTTCCTATACCTAGCCATCTGTCCTTGGTTCTGCATGTGCTGGTTTGACTGAAATAGAGTTAATATACTTCATGCAGTTAGAAGCACTTCTTTTTCAAAGCTAACACAGTTGCTGTTTGGATTTAGTTTGGGAATAGTAAGATAGCACTCTGGGACAGAATTACTGTTTTTCCTCAAGTAACTTTTCAGTGTTTCTGAGTTGGAATGAAGGGAACAAGAACTTCCTGGTATCTTAGCCGTTGTCTGTGAGATCAAGGTCTTTCTGAGCTCTTTGCCTCCAGGTGTGAGATGGCGAGGAAGGGCAACATGGATGGGATAGACCTTGGTTCACATCCTGGCTGATCAAAGGAATATTCCATGCTATTACTGTCATGGTTCGTAGTTGATGGGAGTTGAGCTTTCTAGCTTGAGGAGATCTGTTCTGGTTCCATTCCAGTTGAGTTCTGTTTGGGAGTTCCTTTAGTTCAGCCTTTTGCCATCCTGCTGTTTCACGGTGGCCTCTGGGCCTTTTGGCCTTTTTTTGTTCCCTCCCTGGGATTGGCGGTTCAGGGACCAGGGTGCTCTCTCTCTCTTCCCAGGACTGGCTGCTCGGCATCGGGAATTGCATTGAGAATCGCTTATTTTATGTTTTTATTTTATCTACATATTAGCAGTGCTATGTTAGTATTATTTTGTTATTTTATTAAGCTTTTTTATCTCAATACACAAACTTCTCCTTTCCCTTTCAATTCTGTCTTCTACTTGGCAGGAGTGAGTAAGCAACTATCATGGTTTTGCTAGCCATGGTTAAAATGTGACACTGTGTATGGATGTCTTGTGGATAGAACTGATAGACAGAAGTTATTTTAAAATACTCACCTTATTCAAAAGTAAAAGGCTTTGCCATCTGGGTCTTTCTGTTTGGATTTAGTTGATTTACAAATTGTAGCTCAACTCTGCTAAGGTTCAGTACTTCTGAAACAAGGGAGTTGCCCAGTTATTTTGATTAAAGCTTATTTAGGCAAATATACTTGCTGTCATCCATAATTTCAAAAGAGCTTGTGGGTTGGTTTTGGTTGTGAGAGGGGAAAAGTTCCCTCAGGCTAGACTTCAGAAGCTAATAGATTCATATGCGTTTTCTTTGCCTCTGGGGAAAATGATCTTAGCAGTATGTGCTTCAGTGGTGTCCTGTTGGCACTCCTGCGGGTTTGTGGAGTCAGGTTTACAGGCTTAGAAATGGTTGTTTGTTGTCAGCTCCAGACTGACTGCTAAGTTATTTTTTAATACAACTGCATTTTTAAAGTGATTTCTTACCTGCTATTGTCTTCAGAAGTCAGCTGCCATTTAGTGACTGAGGACCTGTGGTGTACATACATTTAAAGAAAAAGTTTACAGATATCTTAATTCTTTTGAGACACTACTTCAACTGAACCAGGATTCAAGTTTCTTGTGATCATTATTTTCAAGTTTTTGCCGTCCAGTTAATAAATAAGATGTTATCTTTTAATATTAAGGTAATTCCTCTTTGACATTACTAGTTAAGTATTTCCTTCTTCTGTCGAAGAAAGACTGCAGCATGTTCTCAACAAGTGTGTGAGCTGTCATTAAGTCTATTCCTTGCTTCACACAAGAGGATGGAAATAAATGTAGTGCGGGCCAAACGTGAAAGATGACGAAGTATGTGTCAAGATGTAAGAGAAACAAGAAGGAGGAGGAAAGATAAGAAGTTATTTAAAATTGAGTTCTTGGTTTCGTTTTCTGAAAGAGTTAAAGGGCAAAAATAAATATGGGGATTTGTGGCATAAGTAATGTTCTAGAGCTTTTTTAACCTTTTCCAGATAATTTCAATTCAGAAACTTGGGAGAAGCTTTTTTCTAGCTGTGCCTGTCCTAACATCTTACTTTTTGTTCTTGCTCTCTGTGGTGTTCCTGTACGTTCCAAAATAAGGGTTATAAGAAGAGCGTGATACTCTGCGTATTTCACCTTAATTCTGTGATTGATTGATAAATTGGGAAGCATTCCAAGACCAGATCAGGCCAGTCTATTTCTCAATTTGTCCTGCTTTTAGGTAAACCATTTTCAGAACTTGAAATGCCATCTCTTTTGTCCTTTACATACAGTTTCATTCTATGAGGTTTGGGAAGTGGATTCAAAATTTATCTAAGCTCCAGCTTACTCCATTTTCAGGCTTGCAAAAGGTACCAAGTGTGAGCAAGGAATTTGAGCCCATCTGATTTGAAGTCTTAGAGCAGAGGATTTTCTGTGTTGTCGTTCTGCATCAAGAATACAGACTGAGATGATGATGCGTTCTTTCTTTGAATAGTCTAGTCATAGAATAAAGTAGGAAAAAGCTTCTGATATTTATTCACTGGCTTTGTGGAATGTGTTAGTCTTAAAGTATGTATTGTGTTTCTCCTAGAGTAAAGAGATGTAAGGATAGCAGTAATACATCTTCTGTTTCAAAGACTAGAAGAGTTTGTGTAACTTTTCAACAAATTTATTCAGATACGTGCACATATCTATTTCTTACAATATTGACCAACATTCTCAGAACTGTACGCTTAAGCCAATGTCTTTTAGAAATCTGAAACATTAATTTGGGGTGATAACTATTATAACATACCAAACCACAGAGAGTAAGTGTCAAACTGATTACTCTCTTCAGATTTGTCTAGGTAGGATTCATTTGGAAAAAACAGCTTAGCAGTACTGGGTTGGCGGGTGTTTACTATCTGAATAAATAACAAAGAGCTTGTTTTCTCTTAGCTGTACAAAGAGGTACAGTAGTGTTGAGACTAGGATATCAGAGTGGAATTGGCCTTATGGTTGCATAGTTGGGCATATGGAGCTAGGACAAGTAAGGAAACTTGAAATTAAGTGAATGATCTTTAAGGACTATGCAGGTGGGTGAGTGAATTCCAGACATTAACAATTCATCCTGTGCTGAGTTGTACCCTCCTAGGTTCTTCATGACTCTGGGTTCAGATTTCTGTGTCACCCAGTTTCTTTCTGTAGTACAACCCTATCAATGAGAGCAGGCTATATGTGAAGGATGCTAAAGATCTTTTTGGCATATACTGTGTTTGGGATTAATATTTTGTACAATTGCTTTATCTTTTATTCTGTAAAATAAAAGAGATACTTAAACTGTTTGATCTGAAATTCAGCATGAATAATTTATTTATGAAACAGTGCTTAGTCTTCTTTGAAGTGCTTGTATTCTTTTTCACTACAGCTGAAGTGGCATTTGTGACTTTTTTGATAGACATGCCCAAAACTGTGGAGCAGCCATGTGGAATCATTCACATGTATTTTGGTGTAGCCCCTCTGGTCATAGCTTCAAGGTCAGATAGTCAGTTTACTAAGGCACTTACTCAACCTGTATGTATTTTGGAATTCCACATCTTGTGTCTGTGACTGTTTCTTCCATTCTATGTATGACGATCTAATCTGCAATAGAGATTCTGCTAACAGTGTCATCAGTGTGAGCAAAGAAAGCAGGTACCAGCAGCAAGTTACTGCCTTCTAACATCGTCTTTGCTTTCTTTCCCCATGGGAAACAGATGGGGATTATGTTGTGGGATTTATTTTTTTTTTTTTCTTAGCCAACTAATTTGACACAAGCATCCATCAAGTGTTGGGAGGCATTTGAAGACAAGGATGCATTTGGAAGTGGATTGCCACTAGAATGAGTTGTTAACTTCTGAAGTGTGCTTGAGAAAGGTCATAGTGAGGAAAGCAGAATTGCTGTGGCATGCAGATAGATACCAACCACTGTCTGCCATGTGCTAATGCATCGAGCATCTTTGTCTTAAATTTGGTAGTAAAAGGAAAGGAGGCAGAGAGCTCTACATGCTTTATAGCTTCACTTTGAGAATGTTCTGGGATGTTGGAGGAGGGATGTTGGAGGAGGGATGCTTGGATGTGTTTGCAGATGCATCTGGAAAGAGGAGATGCCTGTGTAAGTTGTACTACATTGTACATTCAGTGAATGTGGATTGGAATTCTGTAAGATTCTTCCTTTAAAATTAGTAAATGAATATTATTATCTCTTTTTGAGTGCCAGTCTCTGTGTTGCTTAGAATCATACTATGCATTAAAATCCAGGTAAAGGATTACCTGAGATCACATCTTTCTAAACATGCATATCCATAAAACACTTCCAGAAAGGGTTAAAAGAAAAGGAAAAAAAAAAGGAAAATTAGTTTTAGTGGTATGTTGCACAGTAGGGTTCTACCAAATCTGAAGTTGTCATCCAAATGCAATGACACTGTTTAATCAAAGTTGCTATACAAACTGGTAGAAAAAACCTCCTTTTTTTCCCCACAAAAAAGTGAAGATCAGCTTTTATTAAAGGTTATTTTTTTTTGTATGTTTTAGCTTTGTCATACTTATTTATGCTAACTTGAGGTTAATTCATAGGAAGATGGGGAAAAAGTATGTTACGTATGGGCAAATTCAAGTCGTCCTAGATCTTGCAACAGAAGCAATTACCAAAATAGTTCTTTTTGCCCAAATTCATGTAATGTAACCTATGGCTCTGCTTTTGTTTGTCTTTTCCATTGCTTTTTTGGGCACATCTATCATTTAGGCTTATGGGCAACTACTAAATATACCCTGAGATATCATCAAGAATAGGGAAACTGCAGATAATGAATGATGCAACAGTTTTGGGGAGCTAAGTGCAAAGATGCATTTGGTGACACTGTATGAGGCTGGCAGAGCTTAGTATGTTTGGGTTTGGATGGTCTGGCATTGAGCCTGGGTGTGTATACTGTGTGGATAATCATCTGAGGTGCAGTCCTGTGACTCCGTATTTATTGCATGTCCCGTTACTGCTAAAGCAAATGGCAGATAAAGCTTATCCCATATTTGATGGAAAGTAGTGTCCTGTTTTCAGTAACAATACAACAGGAAATGTATTCCTTGATATTTACTTAATCAGTCAAATAAACACCTTTTAAAGGAAATTTTACGTGTAATCAATGCGTAGGGAAGATACAGATATGTTAATATGTTTTGATCAGTAAAATGCGTAATTTCAGCTGTAATCAAACTAGATTTGATTCAAAAGTGTGCAGCTGATCATGTGCCTGTTACTACAACGTGGTGCTGTGCTTAGTGTCTGGCCATCCTGCATGGATGTGTTCTTGCTGTCTTCTTTTTGAACTTTAATTATAATTATTCCGAATTTCTGTTATACCTACTGCTCAGTGAAAGCTTTGTAGAACTGCATTCCTTATGTTCAAATTTCTCAAATATACTTGTCGCTGAAAAATCTTCCACTACTGTTTTCCTCTAATGTTTAATGCATTTTTTTTTTCCCACACACTTTCTTAGATTGTGTGTTTGCTACAGTTGCTAAAGGTTAGTTTAGCACAAGCCTTCTGAGAATATTTTTGCTAAATTTAATAAGCTGTTATTTGCTATGAATCAGTCATTTTGACTCTACTTTGGGATCCTTTTTTGAGATCAGCATCTTACGTGATACTTAATTGCATATTTTTCTCTATTTCAGCAAGATACATTCAGCGACCTCATCTGATTCAAGCAAAAGTGCCAATAGTGAAGTTCAGGGATAAAGTCAGGCAAGTATTCTGTTCAGCGTCATTTTTTGGACTCTGACATGAGAAAGTACTCTATATACGTACTGTTCTTATAAATAGTCCCACCAAAGTCACACTTCTGTCTGTCTTGTACTATAGTCCTATTGCAGATTTGTACAGCTGGCATACAGTCTCAGTCAGCTTACTTCCTTGATAGCCTGAAACACCTCTTGTGGTTGACATGCTGTTTAGTTTCTGTGATGTGAATTAGTAGTAGTACATCATGTATTTTGTGGGTTATTTGTACATAGTGGACTCCAGTTTACAAATGGTTCATGACACCAATGGTGGGAAGAAACCTGTTGTGAAAAATGACTTTGTTTTACTAACCTTGAAGCATCACAAAAAGCTAAATCAAACTTTATTTTCTTGTAATAGGATTGTTTTCTTGATTAAAAATTTTTCTTCATTTTAAAAGAGCATATTCTGCTGTCTTCTAGGGAGATGTTTTGTGTTTAATGGAGCATAGCATGTTCTATTCATAAAATTAGTACCTAACGCTGTGGCATTTCCTTTCTTAGAAGGAGGAAGTAATTAGGGGGAAGTGGATGTGTTGTATGTTATTGTGTTCATTAAACCTTCGTTATGAAGACATGAAAGTTAATAATCAAGAGGGAGATACTAGGATAAAGAACAATGTATATCCTATCCTATCCTATTGTGTGTGATAGAAGCGTCTGATTCGGAAAAAATGTGCAAAGCACTCCAACTGGTTGGAAGTCTGAGTAATGTTTGAATCTTCCTGTATTTGTGGGCTTAAATTTTGTAAGACTTAGTGTATCGCCTTCGTGTAATAACATAGTTTGACTCTTCTTTGTGAACAGGACTCTGAACAGCTTTCTTGTATCTAAATATTTTATCCTGCCGATATGCTTCTAAAACTTTGCAACTGTCTGTGTCTTTTAAAAGCAAACAAACCCACTTCTCTGTCCTCTCTTTATAAAAGCATATGTCAATATGATTTTATCACAACATGCATTTATCGGGGCAGAAACTCTGCTGCAATAAAACTTAATCTGTAGTGTTTATACTTCAAACTAATACATATCTGTTTTTCTTGCATCTGAGATTATATAACATTTGTTAGAATTTTTGCTTTATACTTCTTTTTCATTTACGATTAATCCCATATGTATTTCTGTATACTTGCCTACCTTTTAAAAATTAGAATACATTCTTATGTAGTAACTTTGTCCATTAACAGTACAGAAGGTTGTTTCTCCCATGCTTTCTGAAAGTATTAAACTTCTCAAGCTAAGATGTGTGTTACATGGCTTAGATACATGTAACTATGCTAGTTTTTTCATAGATACACCAAATGGTAAATTCCTGGTACAAATATTGAATAGATTGTGGAATTATAGTGATTTTTTTATTTTTATTTTCCAATTTAAAATCAGAAAATAAACTTTTAAAACTTTGAAAGTGATAATGTCAGAAGACTGGAGTCTCTTTGTGGGTATTTGTAGTCTATGCTATGGTTGTTTGCAAAAAAGTAGTGATATCAATATACGTTACAGACTGGATTTAAATAATTCTTTACTTCCTGCTAAATCAAAATATAATCTTCTTATGCTAGAAGCTGCCCATTACATTTTTTTTTTTTTTTGGAGAAAAAAGAATATGTTTACCATCTGGTTTCATGTGTTTTTCTTGGAAGAGACTTAGGATGTGGGAATGACATGAATTTGGGTTGGTGGATTTTTGTTTGCTTGGGTTTTGGTTGGTTAATTTTTTTATTATTTTTTTAAATTTTCTCTTTCCAATTATTTTTCTTTTATATAACCTGTCATGTCTACCCATATTTCATCTTTTTTAAGCACTTCTCTGTTTCCAGTTTCTTCTTGGCCTCTGTCTTTCCTAGGTTCATACATGAACGTATATGCACACTCATTCAACAGAGGTCTTGAAAAATAGACTGGGTATTCTGTACCCAGGGAACTAGCCTTGTTTTAATTAAAGCCAGAAACTAAACACAACAGGTTTCCTGTGAAAGGCAGTTTTCTTGATACCTGGCTCTTGGGAGAAAATGATAGAATTCATTGGGTGGTATCTCTACATCTGGATGCCAGTGTGTTGTCAATGGTCCATATATACCTCAAAATTTCCAGTTCCTTCTTAATTTGATGAATGACAATGCATTCAGTGTGTGTTTGTCTTCCTTTTTAATCTTAAAGGATTTTTTTTTAGTGCCATAACAGTAAGGGAAGTTCCGTTGCATTTAAGGACTTTATCTATTTTTCATTCTTGTAGTCTTTCCCTGCTGGCTCTGCTACCAGACAAGCCTTTGATTTATTAACGAGACTTCTGCATGCAAAAGCTTCATCTTTTGCTACATTTGGTGTGCAGTTAACTCTCTTCCTCTCCTTTAGTGCTTTTGGTAGAACTTGAGTCCGAAAGTACAAAACCTTTTTCACTTGCTGTAATTGCTTTATCTGTTAAAAGTGCATATTAAAGTGCAAAATAACTGCAATAGAACTTGCTTAATCAGTATATAATCTGCTCAATCTGGTAAACAGTAATCTTGCCAGTTGGAGATAATTGGAATTACACATGCAGCCTGACACATTTCTTTATTATACTTACATATGCAGCTAATATTCTTACTGGCGTTTATGCTTAACTTTACAACTGTCAAGCAGTAGCTCAAGATTGTTTATTTCCTGTACTATTAGATACTGTGCCCTTAAAACATCTAAAAAGTCGTGCTTTATAAATTCAGGTTTAAAACTATGTAATATTTTTGATGCAAAGAATATTTTAATGCAGTTAATGATGTAAAAAAACTCTGGTTGGCATCAAATCAATTTGTTTCATACAGTTTAATAAATTCCAGGTCCATGGTTGCCTTGTAATAGTTGAAGAAAATCCAAAGGAATATTCAGGCAAACAAATGCCATGTGAATGAGACTTGGATATGTTCAATGGACGTAGCTGTACATTGCAGATAGCTAATTCTTTGTCAATAATAGACTCTTTTTGTTGTGAGTTACAGTGTTGCTGTAGCTTATTGACTAAGAATTTAACATAGTCTTTTGAGTACTATGAGTAGTTAAGCTCTATGTGCAGTATGAAATTCAAACTTCGGGGGCACATGATCTAAGTGAAGCAGGTAGTGCTTGTTTGCCTTGTTCTTATTTGCCATTAACAGCATGAAACAGTTATTAAAGCTATTTTATCACAAAACATGCTCTGTTTACTAATAAACAGTTTTCATTTCAAAGTGCTTGCTGGTTTTCCCTGACCAACATTGTAGAAAAGACGTTTTTATCTTTTGACCTCTTCCAGTTCTCTTCATCCTTTCGTTGTATGATTTCCTAAACTAATACCTCAGAGAATCCTCCCTGGCATCAAAAGTTGTCCATAGTAAATAACGTAGTGCAAGTCTAGTTGAGAGACAGATTTGTTAAAAATCCAAAAATTATTTGATATATTAAGCTGTTCTAAGGTCTGAATTTGGATGTACATGTATTCTTTATGTAAAACAATAATTTTTATAGAAACTGAATTCAAGTCTATAGGGAATTCAAGTGCTAGGAACAAAACCAGAGTAGAAATCACAGCATCAAAAATCTATTTGGTGAAGGTTTCTAGAGTATTATCTTAAAGTTACATTTTTCCATCTCTGTCACTAAGTTGGAAATATTCTGAAATTGAATACCGTGGTGCTTGATTAGTTTTCTTTTCTTTTCCCCAATAGCTGTGTGGAGTTTGACTTGAATGTAAACAATGTTGTAGGAATAAGAAATACATTCCTTCTGAGAACCTATGCATACAGTAAGTTTTTTTTGTTTTCTTATTTCTATAAACTTTTCTTTTTAATTTTGTATGTTGGTATTGATTGTTAAAATTCAGTTGAATATATTAGGTTACTGTATATAATTACTTAATTAGCTGCATTAGATAGCTGTAAGATAACTTCTTATTGGTCGCTCTAAATATATGGAGAGAGTTGATATATCGGCTAGGTGTGCTTTAAACTGAAAATTGTAATATTCAGAAGATAAAGATTATTCATATTAAGGTCCACATATCTACTTCAAGGGCTGCTTCAGTGTTCTGCAGATAACAATATCATTATATTAATGATTATCTGGTGGTACAATCTCCAGTTTCGTTTATTTCCTTACAGCTGCTGATAGGTATGAGTGGCTGGTAGCTAGCTGTGTCTGTGTATGCTAGTGGAGAGTCTTTCCTTGGAAAACTCAAAATACTGCTTCAGTTTTTATGCTAACCCCAAGACAAAACTGGTTTATGTCTCCTCAGGAATCTGCATTTTAGGAAGGTGTTGTGAAACACTTTTGAAGGGAGAGGAATAAGAACAGCACTCTTAGCGCTAACTAAGCTTTTCTAATTTAGCATCACAATGTCCTTTGGCAGATAAATATATAAGGAGTAGACCTGAGGCTAATTCTTCTTAGGCCATTGTCAGTTATTCCTTTACCACCTTCTTCAGTTCTTGCATACGGAAATTCTGTTCTATTTAGAGTAGGAAGTTATCCGTAGAAGTTACCTTTACTAGTTGAGGTAGTGTTGTTGCTTCTAAGGCAGGGAGTTTTGTTGTTTCTGTGTGGTCTTCCAGGTGTAGGACATTCATTCTAAGAAAAGGAGTCTCAGTTGCAGGGTATGTGTGCTGTGCCACTGTGGACAAGGCTGTGAGAAAATCACATGCTTGTTAGGATTTTCAGAATGACAGCGCCCCAGCTGCTACTGTTACAGAATGTCTGTGGTCCTGGATGAAGTGATTATCTATTGATACACTCCTGTTCTGATGTGCAGAATACAAAACTCTGCACAATGATACCAGGTTAGATAAGATACTCCAAAACATAGAAGGCATAGTAAGGCCATCATGAGGCACTTGACAGAGCTGATGATCTGCCTCCACATGTGTAAATAATAAATTAAGTGTGCTGCAAGATCCCTACTAGGTGCTAGTGAGTGCCATCCTCATAAAATGCATTGCTGTCTTAATTAGAAGTCTATCTGTATTCCACAGAAATTCAGATCATCATACCTGGAATATGACTGTATCTATGTCTTTCCTCATGAAAAGCATGTATCATGATTTAATGAGTTATTGTATCTAACGTCTCATCTACAGAAAAAGCTGTTGAGGACAAGGCAAATTTAAAATTAATGTTTGTATGTAGGCCTTAACTGCTTTCATGGATCTTGAGGAAATCTTAAGAATTAACTCTGTGTCCTCCAACCAGGAGAATTCTTTTCCCTGCACTCAAAGTTTATAAAACCTAAATAAAAAACAGATATGGTATATCCAGGCAGTAAATTAATTCAGGGAAAATTAGTACAGTGAACTGGAGAGAACTTAGAAGTAGAATGTGGCATTGCTACGTTGACTGGTGCATCCAGTTTTGTCTTATCTGCAAGTTAGCTGGCATACCCCTTGTGTATCTGTGGATCTTACTACTCAAAAGACTATGTTTTCAAATAAAAGTATTTTTTTCATGTTTTTTATAAGATGGATAGTAGTTGTAGCATAACTAGGTAAATTCTATAAAATGTTTGCAAAAGGTAACCTTGGAATACAAGATTAACAGGTCGATCAAGTAGGAACAGATGTTGGTTAATGGTCTGATTCATGTGATTTTTAAATTTTTTAAAAATATGTATTTATTTTACTTGCAGTTGAGAGTCGAGTTCGTCCACTAGTACTTGTTATTAAGAAGTGGGCGAGATTTCATGACATAAATGATGCCAGCCGTGGTACTTTAAACAGCTACAGTCTTGTGTTGATGGTTTTGCACTATTTACAGAGTGAGTATTTTTTTTTTTTTACATGTTGAAACTGTCCCTTTTAAGTTCATATTTGCGTAGTTTTCCTCTCTGATAAAATTAGTCACCAGAAGGAATTATCTTCCACACGGAAATACCTGAAAATAAAGCAGTTTCAATCCATTTCCTTAGTGCTGCATTTTTCTTTGACAAGTGGACCTCTTCTCTGGAGGCAAAGGTACCAGCTTTAAAAAGATTTAAAAACCAATGTGCCTGCAGGACACTGTGTAACTATAAAATAAACTCAAGCTCTAGTTAACACAAATCTGCTCTAGTTAACACAAATTCAGGCTCTATTTGATATAAATCTGCCTTTTAACAAAGGGGAAAACCTAAATATAACAGTTTTGAGTGAGTTTTTTTTGGTTCATTGTTGCTTGGCTGGGGTGGTTTTTTTGTTTGTTTTGTTTTTTGTTTGTTTTAATTTTTTTGTAACGTACTGATTATTCTTGTTCATGTTTTTTTAATGACAGCACGTTCTTAACATTTATGATCGTATCCGTGGACAAATTTTGTAGGCTCTCATTTTAGACTTTTCCCCTTTGTTAGTTTGTGTAGGTGTTTTTTTTGGTTTTTGTTGGTTTGTTTGTTTTTTTTCACATGGGGTAGAAAAAACGTTTAGCTCTTGACAGCTTGTTTGGCCTGGCATGTAGATAGTTGGTTACCCACTCCACACCAAGTATTTACTGGTTTCAAGCTCATGCTACACCCATTCTGTCTTAGAGTCGAAAGCTTTTTGTGATAGTTGACTCAAGCTGGTGGCTTTCTTTCAGCTGAACACTCTCTGTAGTAGAGTCCCTAGCAGGGTGTTTTGTGTATTTGGGATCTAGCTGGCTGAATTACTTCATTTGCCCATACTGTGTGCTTGTTGTTGATGTACCAATTACAAGGATAGTAGGATGTAAGATAGTTAATCCGTTTACTATGTGTGTTAGTTTGGGGTTTTTTTTTTTGCTACATCTGCTGTGATGGAATTCCATAGATTTTTGTTATTTCTGCGGGAAGAGAAGAAGACCTGGCCAAGTCTGCTACTACGGCTTTAAAGCCATACTGTAGGTGACTGAGTACTTCAATGTAGATCTTTAGTACCCATAAGAAAAAACAAAAATAGTCAAAAATATTGATTTGGAGGAGATGAAATGACAATCAACCTAAAAATCCCAAAGTGATTATTAGATAAAAGACTGAAAACACTGGGAACTACTGGATGTGAAATTGCTGTGCGAAGGAGAAGCACAAGCAGGAGAGTAGATAAAGTATCTTTACATGGTCTTATAAATTAGTGACCGTCATAACAGTGACTTGGTAAGCATTTCATAGTTAGTGCTACACTTTTAATGGAAGCAAGCCTTTTCACTTGGAAATCAGTTCTCCAAATCTATTTTCATTGTACTGCAGTTACTCCAGAGACTTGTATTGGGTGTGGTGTGTACTTGTGGATCGCCAGTTACTGAGCTGTGCAGGAGAGTAACACATGAAAGGGAAGAGAGTAGGAGTCACAAGGAACTATGAATGTGTTCACTTGCCAGAATGTTAACAACCCTGCAAGCATGAGGGCATTTGCTCTAGTCATCTGTGGCAGCTGCCTCAGCTGTCTAGGGAAAGCAGGGGAAAAAAAAAGTTAAAATAATCCTTTTCATTAAAAACTCTGATCAGTGAAGGATCGACAGATCACGGAACAAAGAGGAGCACTTTACCTGTGCTTCATCAGTCTTTTCTGCTAAAAAAATGCTGAAGTGTGGCTCTGGACTTGTATCTAGCACCAGCTGTTCAGATTCTGATGTTTTATTCATACAGATTTTATCTTCTTTTTCCCCCGCTTCTGCTACACGCATGCAATGCTACTGGAAGTAGCTTGTGTCCTAGTCATAGAATTTCTAATAGAGCTTTCGGTGGTGTTACAGGGGAGGGAAAAAAATAAGAATAAAAGCTTTATTTTGCAGTAAATAGTGTCTTTGTCTTCACTAGTCAAATTTATTTTCTTTACTACTTAACCGTGTTCCATATTCTTATGTAGATGTCTTTGGACCTCAGGTTAGAGTGGCTTGAGTTTGTCTGGTAGATGTATTAGTCTCTTGTACATTAACTTTCTTCCAGGTAAGAGGTCCAGCTACCTTGTACAATAAGAAAAGTTAAACTCACGTGACGAATCCTAGTGGTTAAGGGTAACTCTTCACGTTAACTCCATCCTCTTAGTTTAGCATACATAATTAGATGAAATATCTTGATATCTCATACTGCTCAGATTTTACTTCCTTTTGTTTTATTGTGGCAGAGAATTGGAATTATCCAAGATGTTGCAGAGATAAGATGCTCTTGCATATTTATAAACACCCACAAACAAAATAAAATTATTTTTAAAGCAGCTGTGGTGATATTTTTGGCAGTCCTGATAGTTAATGTAGTATACACTTTAAAGATATCCCAAGTGTGTTCTGAGAAGTCTGGTGTTCTGATTCCTAGTCTCTATGGAAAAAGGATTCTGTAACATCTCTTCCCCTGTGAGACCTTGCCTTCAGGGTGAATTAAGTCCCAAGTCAAGGTCCTGTGTGCTGAACTTATTGTTCTCCCTAGGGAATGTATAGACCAGTTGTTTAAAAAGACATAGTGAAGAAATGTTAAACTTCTAGTATGAGAAGTGCTCCAACAGTTCTGTAGCAGCTCTAAGACTTGAGTGGGATGTGAATATTTTGGGATTTTTTTCTATCTGTAGGACTACCTAATCTGGGAGATAAGTTTTTTCCCGTTATTTGTATTGTGCAATAGATGCTCTCACCATAAAAGTTAGAATTGTGTAGTTCATTTTGTGTTTGTTGGTATCATTGGTGTCTGCACAATCTTTATGACCTGCTTGACCAATTAACAGCATTAGATTATATTTATGTGTTTTATGGGGATTTTGCTGGCAATGCCTACTAAGTGTGATGGGGATTTTGTTTTTAAATAACTTTTGGAGACACTTTACAGCTGAAGAATGTGCATTTTTATGGTATTGGAGGCTTCCTATGCTGTGATAGAATCATATTATATTAGATGTAGGAAAAATAAATGAACGAAGCTCTGATTTTTCCTTTAGGGAATCTAGGTGAGTTTCTTGTAACTATGCATTAACATGAATTTTAAAAGTCAAGCCTTACTCAGCCACTATAGAATTTTTTTATGTCTTCTAAAAATAGCAGTGTCTTAGTAACAGCTTGCTTTAACTTAATTAACTCCTTGTACTACTGTATGCAAAATATCGTAATAGAAAGATTTGCAGAATAACTTTTATTTTACAAAATGCATGAAAGTTAAGTTCTTGATAGATGTTTTTAGGATGGAATTTCAGTCCAGCCCTTTGGTGTAGTTGATATCATATTGTTTCCTGTGAACTATGTAAATCACAGCAACTGTAAACTTTTTTTTTTTATAGCTCTACCTGAACCTGTCCTTCCATCCCTCCAAAAAAATTACCCAGTAAGTGTTTCTTATGAATTTACTACATCATGTATGTGTATGAAGCTGCTTATCTAAAATATATTAATAGTTAAATATCTCTAATGGATTAAATAAAACACAGTATGTAAGCCTGGTCATTGATACACTAAACATAAGTCTGAAAAAGGTTATTTGCTGCTTTTGATAATTTCTTTAGCGAGAACAGATTGTTACACATGACAAGATTTCGCACACAGTTGGAAATGAATGCTAATGAAAGCTGCTGACCTAATTCTTCCCTATATTGGCCTGAAAATATCTCTGTCATCAGTAACTTTTTGATTCTTATTTCTTAATACGTTCAGTAGTTTAAGTTTTTTTCCACCCAGCTGTGGTGTTTAGGAATTCCACACCTTCCCACAGCTGTTGAGTTGCCTGGTACTTCTGGGTGCGGATTGTGAATGATATATGATTACTAAGGAGACTTTTGAGACCTCACAAAATTGTGCTTCCATCCAACAAGGAAATGCCTTTTTGGGACTTTGCTGTTATGTCCAGATCACACTCGGTTAGTTCCAAAGAACTCTGTAAATTGGCAGGTTTTGATCCTCTGCAGAATTAGGACTGTGATTAGTGATAATTGATCTAAGGAAGATTACATAGAAATAAGAGCTACACTCCTAAATATTTGTCTGGGGACAAAAAGAGCTATTGCTGAATAGTTCTATGCTTGTATTTTACAGAAATTCCTCAGTTCTTTCCTCTTTACCTTTCCTCTCACATGTCCTTGTAAAATTTTTCTTTATTCATAGCTGCTGTAGTTTAGTGTCCCTGTCTATGTATATGGGGTTTTTTTACTGTTGCTAGTAATTGTGCTGAGGTAGTATCAGAAAGCCATACTTGCTTTTGCGTATATTTCCTGTAATGGTGAAATGGGAAGATTTGATTATACTGTACATGAGGGAGAAAATACTGCGCTGTCAGCCATTTTGGGTAATTAAAATTATTGAAATGCAGAAGAAAGCCTTGAGCTATAGTCAACCACAGGTTTTTTCTATTTTGTAATCCTGCTTAGGTATATTTGTGCTAAATATTTGTGGTCTCCTCTGATTTTTTTTTTTTTTTTACACTATACTACATACCTTCTAATCTCCTGTTTTTCTAGAACACTGCTGTAAGAGAACCTTTTTTTTTTTTTAAACCTGTTTCAGTGTAGATTTTTTGTTATTTATCTTGCCTTTAGAGGTTGGACTAAATGTTCTAGGGTAGTTAATAAAATAAAATTTTATACATGCTTACTATAAGACCAAATCAAAACTACAGATTAAGATACTTAAATAAAATACGATGCTAGAAATTTCAAATGTATTTTTGGTATGCTGTCTCTATTAAGAATATAATTGTTTAAAAAATGTGGAAGTTACAATTTCTGAATACTGAAATACACTAAAACAATTCTGGTCTTGCAGCTTGCAGTAGTCATTACAAACGATAGGCAAATGTCAGTATCCAAAGAAACCGTATCATTTTCTTGTGGTTGTAGCTGGTCAAAGCTGTGTCTCCATCCTAATAATGCACATAAATACTGCTTCTCCCCTCTGAAACAAACCACACCCTACTTACCATCTGATTTTTCCAAATCAAATTTTCAGCTCTTCCATCAGCCTGAAAATAGTTCTGTACTTTGAAGGAAACTGCTTGTTATAAATTGTAGTTGCTGTACGAAAGAGACATGCTTACCTCGAGTGAGAAACAAAAGACAGATTCTGTGACTCAGTGTATCCCTCCTGCAGATGTGAAGGGTGAGAAGTCCTGGAAAGCCACCAGATCTGCCCACCTGTACATTCTGTTGCTGTGGAGGAGTCTCCAGCTGGCACTGGGCTGACGTATTTTCCAGCCACTAGATTAGAGGGAGTTTTGGAGCGTATCAGTTATGAAGTTTCATTCTGGGGCTTCCTGACCCACTGAGCCAAATGGAGTAGGTGAGAGTAGCCCACAAAATGCCTGTATCAGTTTTAAAGTCTATATAGAACTTACCTCCGAGTTAAGACTTCTAGAGAAGAACTCTGGAGAACCTGTGGTGTTTTACACCATTATGGCTTCTGTTTGTTTTGTCTGTGTGTTTGCTAGCAGTGAACGTTGTTGCAGCTAGGAGCCAGAAGGGAAGGTATGCCCAAGTGCCCAGTGTTCCAGAGCAGCCTGGCATATTACCTTAAATCCAGGTAGAGGGGAGGGTGTCTCCATTAGTGCTCTGGATTGTCAACTTCAGTGGACTCTAGCAGGAGCACATTTGTTTGTGCTACATCGGCTTATGAGCAGTCACATCTTGCAAAGGGATAGGACAGAAGCTGGGATGGTGCTTACTGTAGCTCCTTTGTGCATGGGAGTCAGTCTTTGGTCAGACACAATTTGCTTCACCCTTCAAGTTGCACTTTTTTAAAAGCATAACGTGAGTTAAATGTTCATTTGTAAGACTGAGGAAGGGAATTTTATGTGTGTGGATATAGATACCCATCAGAAATATCAAGATACTACACTAATGTTAACTACTGTAAACTCTTTTTAAGGAAAAATCTTATAGAAAGCTAAACTCATTACACATCAAGATGTTAAAAAGTAAAGTTTTTTTTTATGTGCACTTGTTTTTTCCTTTCCAGTATGTAAGGTGGAGTGAAAATATGTGTGTTATGTAGCTTGAACATGAAATATGTTACTGAATGCTAGTGTTTCCATGAGAAATCAGCCAATTGAGGTAAAGATCAGAGATCTACTGAAATAGAAAAAAAGAGTTTGGGCTTCCTTTTTCTCAGGTGTTTTGAAATAATGGATAGCTCATTTGTTTGTTGCTCAATCAGATCCTGAATTTCACTTCCATTCCTTAAGATGGCATGAGGCAAAGACACAGCAAGCAGATTAGGGACTTCTTTTAGATGAAGCTAAATTTTTTGTATTCTAGGGCAAGTTAAGAAGGGAAAGCTTACAGGGAAGTCCTACTTGAAGCTAGGCTAGTTTGAAGGATGCTTTGTAATTCTGTCCCTTATGTGCTGAATCTATAATCTATGCCTTGTCCTGTTTATCTAGTTATTCCTCCAGTCCTTCTGGCAGGAAGAAGAGGTGTTATCCCTGTTTTACAATAGGTGAATGGAGGCAGGTGGCAGCTAATGGATTTTTGTGGGTTGCCTGTGGCATAGCAGAAAAATGAGCCTAGGTATCCTGTGGCTGGTCTTACCTCTTGTTCACTGGACACTGAATGATCACTTTGTTCAGAAATGACCTTAAATAGAAGTTTTTATTAAATCTTGCTCATGATGTAGGAGGATGCTGGTTCATGTTAGAGCTAGTTTCACATGCAAATTTTAACTCTGTGCTGTGGGAAAAATAAGTCAGGCTCTCCTTTTGGATTGCATATTTCTGTACCACAGTTATGGGAACTTGGAAGTAATAATATTAGCTTCACCCACCCTGTCTCAGTTCAACTGCAGCCATCTCAGTGCAGGCTACCTTAGCTGCTGCTCACGTGGTTTTACTGGCATGTAAACACAAGTCCAGTACAGAGATTCTCCCATGTTAAAATTCTTTAGCAAACAGAAGGCAAGGAATGGTCTCCGATGCTCCTGTGCAAGGTGATTCTACCTGAGTTCAGGGAAGTAACTATTAGGTTGGTACAGAAGTAGTTACAGATTTGGACCATGAATTTTAAATCATTATAACTAAACTCAAGTGCATATTTATTTATCAAAATAGGAACCATTATAGTCAACGCATTTTTGTAAATGAGAAATAAGTTTGTTTATTCCTGTAGCATAAAAATCCATGCTTTGGGATTCAGTGAGGTCTTGCAAAGCATTTCCTGCATCCTGCTGGTTGTGGACTGGCAGCAGACCACCAAACAGTGACTGTGACCTGGTTTTGGTGCAAGTTTGGCTTTGGGAAGTGCTTTGAAGGTTCTTCTCGGTCCAACCACTGAGCTGGTCCTTGCTGGTTGTTGTATAAAATCCACTTTTCAGCGCACATCACAATTCAATCGAGAATTGGTTTATTGTTGCATAGAATAAGAGAAGACAACACTTCAAAGTTACAATTGATTTGATTTTTTTCAGTCAGCTCATGAAGCACCCCCTTATTGAGCTTTTTCACCGTTCCAATTTGCTTCAAATGCCAAATGACCATAGAATGGTTGACGTTGAGTTCTTCGGTAACTTCTTGTGCAGTTGTAAGAGGATCAGTTGTGATGATTGCTCTCAATTGGTCATTGTCAACATCTAGTGGCCACCACTGCACTCCTCATCTTCAAGGCTCTTGTCTCCTTTGCAAAACTTCTTGAACCACCACTGCACTGTACATTCGTTAGCAGTTCCTGGGCCAAATGCATCGTTGATGTTGCAAGTCATCTCTGCTGTTTTATGATCCATTTTGAACTTGAATAAGAAAAATCACTCAGATTTGCTTTTGTCTAACATAATTTCTGTAGTCTAAGATAAATATAAAATAAACAGCAAGTAATAAGTCAGTAGCAAAAAAACATACCACGTTTATTTAAGAATGTATTCCAATATCAAATGGCAAATTTAAACAATGCAAAACCCGCGGTTTCTTTTGCACCAACTTAATAATATCCAACAGAGGAACACAAGAGAAATAGTCCTTTGCTTGTAAGTTGTCCTTGAACTTCTAATAAGCAAATGATAGACAGTTTAATTGTGAAAATATATGCACCTAGATTAAGACTCTTGTGTGCGTGTATATATATACTTTCTGATTTTTATTTTGACAGGAATCCTTTGATCCTACTATGCATTTACATCTTGTTCATCAAATTCCTTATACCATTCCACCTTACCTGTCAAGAAATGGATCAAGCCTTGGGGATTTGCTAATAGGTTTCTTCAAATATTATGCCACAGAATTTGAGTAAGTAATAAGATCATCCTGGTGTTTTAGAATATGTAAAACTTCAATTCCTTCTATTGAGTGTATCAACACTTAATAGGCCTGGAAGATAGAAGAATAGCCATTAATGCAGGAGAGGTGACTGACAGAGAGGAAATGGACGACAGGAATCCTGATAAAGAGTGACATCTTTTCCTTAGCCAGGCATCCTATTCTGTGAAATCCATGCTGGAAGTTAGACAGTTTTGTCCTTTAAAAATAGCTGGGTTTTGTTATATTACACTGTTCTAAAACTGCACATCTCTGTGTGAGAAAGATTTGTTCTTCTTAGTTGTAGTTTAAGCTACTGATCTTAATATGAATTATTTGGACCTTGTCTTCTGTCACCCAGGTCAATGGAGGTAACTGATCAGGTGGCTCCCTACTGTGACTACAATATGCAAGAATAAAGGCCATACTTAAGAGTTCTCGCATATGTAGTGGGTTCACTAGCCTTGTTGGATTGCTAGAATCTGAGTTTAATTTTAGCATCTACACTTTCTTGTAGAAGAGAAGGAGAAGCTAAAGTTTTGAGAGCATCTGAGAAAGCTGTAGATTACAAACATTTTGCCAAATTGTCACTTGAGAATTTCTTAGAAAAACTGTTTGTCTGTTTAAAACATCAAACAGTTATGTTTGAATTAGCTTAATGATCTTCTGAAGAACTTGCTTCTAACTTGGTTCATACATGTTGCTGTCCTGTGTATGTGCCTGATACCCATGAACGAAATGTATAACTGCTGGATATTCATTGTAATTTTTGAAGAGTGCATATCTTACTTCAGTGTAAGAAGTGGGCAATAAAGAAATCCTAAAGAAAACGTCTCTGGGGTGTGCACCACATATGGAAGATGTAAGCTAAATCCACACAGCCTGTGGCTATTCATGAAATGCTTGCACTTTGGGCATGCTTAAGCCTGATTCTGAGAGATGGTCGCATACAGGATTTTCCTTCAATGATCCCAGCAGATAAGGGTCTTTTGTCATAGAAGTTCCTCCTAAGTATGTGTCTTTTCAGCTGGTGAAGTTTAGCTGCTTGCTAAACAGGTAAATTAGAAGACACTGCTGGAGGATATCATCGAGATCCTAATTTATGCAGGATCCTGGATGCATCCTTTGCTACTCATCTGTGTAACAAGCTGTTAATATTTTCATATATGGAAGTGGTTTATTTAGTAAATATCTTTTCAATTAAGGAATAAGTTTCTGGTTTGCCTGTGCAAACTAGCAGAGAAGGTCTTGTCCATAATGCAGGAAAAAATACCTAATTTGACTTTTCTGATTTGGCTGCTTGTGAACATAGTTAGGAGCACATTTTTATATAAGTTGGTAGGCTGGTCCAGGAGGATATGTTTTGTTGTCTACTGTTAGACCTGCAGGATATGCTAAAAAGTATGAAGACTAGCAGTGCTACAATATCAATACTTGAACTAATGGTAATCCCTGAATATTATTTTTCATTATGATCATAAATAAGGAAAAAAATACTACCTAAATTTAATTGTAGAGGAATAGAGGAACTTGTGGTTAAAGCAAAGCTTGAAAAGGTGGAGAATGAAGATAGAATAGTTGCTGAAGTCAAGGGAAGAAAATATATTTTAAAAAATTACTTGCTTTTCCAGTGTTAAGTAGTTAAGTACTTGTTAAGACATTTGACTGGCAATACTGTGTTTAAAGAAAGAAAAAAAAAAAAAAACAACCACACAACAAAAACCCTGTAAAAATGACCATTAGAATTCCTGTGTTTAAAAAAGTTACATAGCTGAGAAGTCATATCAGAAAATGATGCATTTAGTGCAGCAACCTGTATTTTCACTCTTTCTGCTACAGAAATAAAACTTAAGGTATACTCTTTACTTGACCATCTGTGTATTCCTGATAACTATAAATCCTTTTTGAAATGAGCAGCATGTGTGCCTCAAAGATACTAACATTCCATATAGCTTCATAAAAACTGGCAATCGGCTGGAGGGGAGAAACCCAAGTTAATGTCCATGTGGAGATAATGTCCATATGGAGGAAAAGGTGGGCAGAACGTGGTGTTCAAAGACTTTTGTGTGTGTTGTAGCCAGTCAACAAGAACAAATACAGTGTCATGTTATCCACAGTATCTGTTATCTTTGCTTTGAGGTTGCTGATGTAAATAATGTTATAGGTGGGAATGAGGATAGAAGTTAAATACACACAACACAGGGCTCCTAGTTCTGCCTTTCTTGGAAAAAAATGGTATTTTTATTCTGAATGTGTTGAATATTTTCATTGCTGTAATCAATATTTTTTTTTTTCAGTGTTTGCTTTCCCTGTAAAACATTTACTAGTGTTTTTAGGCACAGAAATTTTGAGGTTATGTTTCAGATACTGTGACTGTTAAGTCACATTTAAATGACCTATATTGTGCCAGTGAGCTTTCACTATTAAACTGTAATGTGTTTGAAAAGATTACTAAAGAGAATACTAGTTCAGTTTTCATAGAAGGGACTTCGGTAGCTTCCTCTCTATGGAGTAGGATACGATACTACTAGCTTGGATACACAGGATCTGTTTTCCTGAAAGAACAGCCTGCAGTCAAGTATGGTGAGATCATGTGTGAAGATCATCATTTTGGACAGAATAAGTTGTAGATGCCACCTGTCCGGAATGCCTAACTGATTTACGCTTTTGCATGTATTGGTCAGGAAGATGAAAGGAAAGTGAAGATACATTGTTTTAATCTTTCTCCTCAGTCTAGCAAGGCCAGTAGGTATTTCAGTCAATATCTATGTTTTATTTTACTTGATGTAGTGAATAATATTTAAGAGCAGGATGGGCCCAAAGAGTAAGGCACCAAGGAGTAAAGGAGCAGTGCAAGGGAAGAAACTGGAGCTTTGCGTGCTGTGCAGCCATGAAAACTTCATATCCTTGTGCTGTGTCTTTTTTCCTTATGCTTTTAATCTACTTTATTTAGACTATGAGCTGTTTCAGAAAATTGCTGATTACCATGTATTTATACCGTGCCTGTTTCACAGTCCTACTCTGGGATTTTCATTGTGTCTGTAAGAAGTAATTTTTATCCCCTTTCATAAGTTACTAGGAATGTGATTTGGGAATTCCTGTATATATTGGACTTAGGCACTACATATGGCAAAGCTTAATTTGCCTGCATGGTTGCATAATTATTAATAGCTTGCCATAAGAGCTCAAGTATGCATAATGTTTCACATGATACAGCTGACTCAAAAGTATGCTTAAAACTCCATTTTAACTTCAAGTATTTTAAACTGTTGAAGGTCCGCTGATCACTCAGTGAATGTGACCATGTAAAAAAAATGTATGGAGGTGTTCTCAAGAGAAGGTATTTGGAGACTGGTCCATGTTTACCAAGCCCTCTGAAGACAGTGTCTGATTTCATTTCTGCAGCTGTGAGTGAAGGCAGCAGGTTTTCACTTGTCTGTCTCTTTACGAAGTGAGACCTTGAAGCAAGGCCTTGCTCCCCTGAAGTCACTGCTAGGGAACCTAGAGATCGTCCTTTGGGACTGTTCTTCTCTTAAAGTTATTGTTTCAAGTTATGTAGCAGTAGTTAAAGATAATTCACTGATTAAGGCCATTCACAGTTGTATTTGGTGGATGTGTTAGAAGGCTGGTTACGTTATCATGACAAAATATAAAATACAGTTGCTTATGGCTCTTTTCAAGGGAGAATTGGTCAGGTAATAAAGGGATCATTTTTTAATAGTATATTAAATTAAATATGCTTGCAATTTGTACCCATCTTAATGTGTTTATGCAAGGAGTTCTGGTTTATAAGAACACTCTGGAAAATATAAGCTTTTTAATCTATTTGTGGTGTTTTCATACACACACCTGGAAATGCCCAGTATTTTCCTTGCTTCCCCCATGAAGAGCACGTATCTAATATGGGCAGTGACACCAGAAATGGCTGATAATAGAACCAGCTATTTAAATGCTTATTGTTAACTTATGGATTGAAAGTGTGTATGGGGACAATATTTGCTTTGTGTTGGTAATAATGAAGTTATTGTGTGCAAGCAAAAAGTTGTTAGAATTGATACACAAATCGTGTGCTATTGGTAGGGTTAGTGAATGTTCAGTAAGACTGGTAGATCACAGAATCATAGAATGGTTTGGGTTGGAAGGGACCTTAATGATCATCTAGTTCCAGCCCCCTGCCATGGGCAGGGACACCTTCCACTAGACCAGGTTGCTCAAAGCCCCATCCAGCCTGACCTTGAACACTTTCAGAGATGGGGCATCCGCAGCTGCTCTGGGCAGCCTGTGCCAGTGCCTCACACCTTCATTGTGAAGACTTTCTTCCTTATATCTAATCTAAATCTAACTTCTGTGAGTTTAAAGCCATTACCTGTTGACCTATCACTTCATGCCCTTGTAAAAGTCCCTCTCCAGCTTTCTTGCAGGCCCCCTTTAGGTACTAGAAGGCTGCTATAAGTCTACCTGGAGTCTTCTCCAGGTTGAACAACCCCAACTCTCCCAGCCTGTCCTCACAGCAGAGCTGTTCCAGCCCTATGATAATTTTTGTGGCCTCCTCTGAAGTATTCTGAGGTGTCCTGAACAACTATATTTCATATGCTGTGTCCTGCACCTCTTTGAAAAAGGCCCTATTCATATTCTTAAATAGAAGAATAATGTACATGTTCTTTGGAAGTACAGTTATTGTAACATCTGACTCTCATAAGTAGTTTTAATCATGAGTTGTATTCAAGATAATTTGTGGAATTACAGGCATAGATTTTTCACCGGTGTAAATTGTCTTATCAGCACTGACCAAATGGAGTTATGACAGCTGATCTGTGGCCTAGGGAGCACAGAATTTAACTGATTAACTATAGACTGTATTTTGATTTACAGCTGGTATTTACAGATTTACTGCAGGTGGTTGATGCACCCAGCCAAGCTCCTGTCTTTGCATTAAGTCAAAAGATTGATTCAGTCTTGAGATCACATCAGGCATAGATAACAGCAGTACAGCTAGCACCATGCTACCCGGCTATTCTAAGCCCCATTTAGTCAAGTCATATGGTGATGCAGTGCTGGTGATCCAGGCATTTTGCTGATATGGTAGTTCCTTGGTTTAGGTAAGAGCAGCTGAAAACTGGCTGTGTAGATAAGAACATAAAAGTGCAAGTGGTTGCTTTGGCTTCCATTACGTTTGGCATGTTGTGCCAAGCATCATAAAGACCATAAAGATGCTTGGCACGTCTTAAAGATGGCTCTGTAAATTGCCTGCTGTTCCTGTTTCAGTGTGATCATTTCCTCTGGTTTTGTTACTGGAAAACTGTGTATAGAAAGTGATAGAATATTTTCAAATGTGTATCTAAGTTGTTGGTCTGTTGTTACACTTGTGGGAGATCTAAAATTCAGCACATACAAAGTGTTAGTGCTTTCTAATTATAATATTTTTGCACCAGAAATGCTGGCCTGTAAGCAAGCTATCTTTTTGTGTCTTTATACTGTTGAATAATTTTATAATGGAATGCAGTATGTGACATATCTGCACTTAAATGCCTTACGTTCCTTTTTCTCCCAACGTAAAATTCTGAAAGATAAATTTGAGGCTGTAATTCCTTTTGAACTTAGAAATAAATGTAGGTGTCAATATTCAAGTTGATATTGTTTTTTGCAAAAATTATTCTGTCATGACTGTGTTACGCATGGATATCTGTGGTGTTCTGTGTTTCAGATGTTTTTGTAAATAAACTTATGTTTGTGGAAATTTTTTCTTGTTTCCTACCCATCTTTCCGTATTTTATAATGAATTATGAAGCTTACTCTTTTATGATGAATTATGAAGATTAGACTTTTATACTAAATTACTCATTATTGTAAAGTACTGCGTTATCCAGGCTTATGACATAGCAATTTGACTTTTTAAAATGTAAACTGATATTATTAATTTAGAATCAAGAGTTAAACGTTCTGCAAATTGTTTTCCTTTTCCCTAGTTGGAGCCGTCAAATGATTTCTGTTCGTGAGGCCAAAGCTGTTCCAAGACCTGATGGTATTGAATGGAGAAACAAATTTATTTGTGTAGAAGGTAAAATGTAAAGCTGCATTACAATTTTTAACTGTTAAGACACTAAAAACATAAATCTGTCAGTCAGATTTTACCTTGGTTGTGTTTTAATAATGCACATGTGTAATATATTTATGTGTAAAATTAAGTTTATCAAGTGTAAATAGTTTTGGAAAGAGTGCTGCCAAAAACACTTGAGAAGGAAGCTTTAAGTTCTATAGTGTTTAAAAATAGTTCTCCTGACCTTTTCTTCAAGAGCACTCATTGCCCTGCTACTTTTGGAACAGGGATTATGACTTTGACAGGGAACAGCCTTTAAGACAGTAGTGTGTGTTTTACTGCTCTGCAAAAACTGTCAGTTTTGCCAAGGTGGAGCTTCTGAAAAAACACAGCAGGCACATATTCAGATTACTTTCTAAGAATACTCTGTTCTAGAAATGCTGTGGCATCGCACGTCCTAGCAGTGACTAGATTATGCGAATGTTGATCCCCTCGTGGCCTCTACTTTTGGCTGGCTGGAGAACACAGTGTTTCTGCAGACCCTGTATGATGACCTACAGAAATGGAGGGTAAACCCAGGCTACCTTTTGGAGTTGCAGGTCTCAGCCTTCTTAGTGCACGACAAAGGGAACCTGCTTCGTATGCTCCTGGAGCCTTTCAGCTGCTGTGGGGAACTGGCATGGAGAATAGAAAGAGTTAGCATGTGCAGAAGGTGAAGCTTGGGCCAGGGAAAGAGAAGATGGGAGACCAAGAGAAGGACTGAGATGTTAGGAGAATGGAAAAGGAAGGGACTGAGAGGGACTGTGTCACTGGAACAGTTAACACAGAGAGACAAGGAGAGGGGGAAATCAGAATGCAGCAGGGAAAGGAGAATTGGTTGGACAAGGGACTTGTGGGTAAAGAGGCAAGGTGGAATTAGAAGTACGGGCTTTACGACCCTGGTGTTAAAAAGGAAGGTTTGAAGTGGGTAAGGGGACTTGGCCCTGGTTGTAAGTAAGTAGAGGCTATCAAAGGTTGAAATTTTAAGATAAAAGGGGACTAGAGCTTGGACAGGAGCCAAATGGCATGGAAAGAGTTGTTAGAAACCGGGAAAATTTTGCTAGGGGAGAAAGGGGACAAGGCAGAAGTACTGTGACTGGACAGACATTCCTCAAGATGTAATAGTTGGGGGTGGGAGTGCACCTGTCTGTTTGTATGAACCCCATTTCCTGCAATTTTGCTGCTCTGTGCAGAGAATAATTACCTACTGGTGAAATTAGTTATTCTGTGGCCCAGAGCACACCAACTTGGCTGTAATCATGTGGACGGCAGTGTGGAGCCACATGATGGGATTCCTGTTCTTTATTTTACTTTTTTTCTGAGAAAATGAAAATCAACTACTGGTCATGGGGAAAAAAAAATACGCTGAAAGACAACTGCATGCTTGGCTCTGCAGTCTCAAAGTTGAGAAATGTGAGAAGTGGAGTATCTGCACAACTGAAATGATTCAGGATAGCATAGAGCAGGCATTGCCAAGGCTCTGGTCTGAGCGTGGGAGGTGGGAACACTGGGCAGCGGTGTCTGCTGCTCTCACATGATGCTGCACCATGGGGGGGCTGTTTCAAGCTCTCAATTTTTCATGACTTTACAATATAGTTGAATAATTGGATTTTTCTCTTTGTCAGGTTGGAAATAGAACATCAGCATACAAAATAGGCATTTTAGAATTTGTATTAAATGGGCATGATTACATAGAACTTTTCCTTAAGAGTGCAGTTTGGATTTGGACTATTTAAAAAAAATAAATAAAAAATAAATATATATATAGATATATATCTATATCTATATATGGAGATAGATATATATATATAGGTGGGCCATCTGATTCCTTCCTGTTACAATATGCTTCAAGACTTTATTAAGAGTGGATTTTAGCATCACATGCCAAGCTTCTAGTCCTAAACTGGAAGGGAAAAATTACACTAAAGGGAAAAATTCAACTCAAAGTAGGTTTCATATTTATAACAGCTGTAAGGCTGTATGTAGATAAACTTTTGTGTACTTTGAGAATAAGCTTTTAAAAGCTAGCTAAACATATCAAGATATTCTGGTTTCCAAGCTTTTTTTTTCAGATTTTTCTGGTTAGCAGACTAAAATTTCAGTAACTGGTATTATTGCATGTATTTTTAAGTATTTTAAATATATTTGTTGATAGATTACGTAAGTCAATGCCTGCAAGTTGCCATAATTCTGCAGGTAGTGCTGTTTTTAGGGCTGCTCAAAGAAAAAAATGTGTTCTGTTTTCATTGTTATTTACCTTAAGACTGATTCTCACTTGTATTTCTGCTGTTGGGGAAACAAATAAAGTAGAGGTGCTCTTTTCAGGCAGTTTAAAACCTGTCAGCCTGTTAGCATTATGGGGATACAGAGAACACTGCTTTTAGCTAATGTTTGTGAACATTCCTTGTCAGAAGCTCTAAATTGCTACTGAGTATTCTCGTTTCAGTTTATATCTTGTCTATATCAAGTAATATCATACACTCTTCTGTTGAAAATGACATGGTTTGCAGAAGCTAGAAACTCAGTTGTTTTGTGAGCCAAATTGATAGTCCTTTAGGGAAACTGGATCAGAAGTGGTCTAAGCTGCACCTGATTCGTGCTTGTACTTTTAAATCTTTCAGATCTATATGTTAAGTATTCTAAAACTAATTCCTCAAGACTTGTTTTGCGGCAGCTCCAAGGTTTTATGATTTCTTGTATTTTTGTTTTGAAAGACAATCCCCTTTACCCTTTCCCTCAAGCATCAGTGTTGAAGTTGTATTACTTTTCTTCTTTTAATATTCTCATCTCTGTCTGTTAACAAAATAACTTATTATGGACTCTCACTGTCTTGATGGTTACAAAATGTAGTGATGCAAATAGTAGCTGATTGCAAAATTATTCTTGCTGCACTCCAAGGAAAGAGTTTGTCTATTGGCAGTGAATAAATATTCAGGAAGGAAAAAAGGAGAAGATGTGAGTCAGCTTCTGTGACTAGAGTACCTGTTTTCCCACTGACACTTTCTCAAGATTGTACTGGGTTTCTCTTGTTGATTTAAAAAAATCTATATGTTTTGGTTCAATATAAAATACATGAAGGTCATAGCATTAAGGAAGCAGTTAACATCACCTTTTTGATATAAAACAGAGATGCTGTACTGCTTCACATGGTAGGGGGCATGGAATTCTTATGGCAGTAGGTCTCTCTGTCAAACTATGTGATTGACTTAAAGGGTATATAGTCCTCTATTATTTGATTGCCAGTTTTTTGTTTCAATCTAAATGCACGATGCATTCTAAAGTAAGATAAATCTGCCTGTAACTGTCCACCGGAACCTTTACAGGTGGTTTGAAGACAAGGCTTTTATAAAGCTGCCAAATGCAACATTTATTGCATGAAACAGTTTCTTTGTGCAATTAAATAGCTTGAGGAAATAAAAACCTAGTGCCATGGAGCATGTTCCAAATGTGAAGTTCAGTCTCCAGAATGGCTTAAGCACATTTGCCTGTTTCATGCTTTATTTTACTGTATGTCCCTCTCTGAATAAAAATGATACATAACCAAGTAAACAAAAAAGCTCCCTGATGCAGTAAATACTTCTATGGTTCTGTGGTCCTTAAAGACTTCCTTATATTCTGCCAGTGTAAAATATACCATGTTACTTCAGGAGTTTTCTAGTAAGGAAGGCAAAAAAATACTATAAAATCTGTTTTGTAGCACATTTTAATACATAGTCTCTGCATCCTATTTTTTTAGTATCTATTGCTTTAATGCTATCAGTCATATCAGTGACAAGTACTTTAAATCCTTCAATTAAAAAAATATTAATTATGTTAGAAACAAAAAAAGGGAAAACATTACATAAATTTGTAGTCTGTTAGAAGGTGGGAGACCCAACTTGTTAACTTATGAATAAATATTGTTGAATAGGTATTAAGTGATAAAATACATTTTTACAGCAGGTTTTTACATCTTATATAAAAAGTTATAGTAAATATTTTATTTCTTGTATTTCACTGGTAAGTTGCTGAATGGGATGAATCTCAAGTGAACAGTCCCAAGAGGCACATGTGTAGTAAGTTTCAAAACATTTTAATGTGTGAAGTTATATTCTGATATGTTGTCACAGACTATTTGGCAGTGAGAAATAATTACTAATGCATGAAGTCAGCACATTCATAGTGTACTTCTATAGATATAATAACCTGACTTTATTATGGATTACATACCACTAGAGCATTCATGGTTTGAGGCTTTTTTTTGGATGAATGCTACACAGAAATAAAGATTGAGAAGCAAAGTGGAATCAGCCACTCAAAACAGTTTTGGGCAGCAGTGGTATGTTGATTCTTCTGGGTTTGTCTGATGACTTGCTCAGTGAAGGCACTTAGTGCTAGGGGATTTTTTAACTCTTTAATGTTTGTGTTTGATCTTGCAGAGCCCTTTGATGGGACAAACACTGCTAGAGCTGTACATGAAAAACAGAAGTTTGATATCATCAAAAATGAATTTTTGAAGGTAAAAAGTACATCTCATTTAATTGTCCTGGTTGCTTTGGTTTTCAAGATAGTTATGCAAATGCTAGTCATTAAACCTGCTGGTTTCTGATGTTTGTGTTGTGAATGTTTTGCAATTAGTTGAAATGAGTGCTTGGAATAGTAAACCCTTTGTCTTAGATTTTCTTGTGTGTGTAAAATTCTAATGATAGTTGATAGCTTTAGAATTACAACTTTACCTTCATTCATTATTTCTGCCTTTATTAATTTGTCTGGTAATAAACTGTTTTGTACTTTTTACTATTCCTTTCTTATAATTTTTGCCAGTAGTGGATTTATGCTGGTTTTTGGCAACTGAATTGAATTGGTACTGTTCTTTGGGGAGACCACACATAATTTTAGAACATGAGTGGTTTCAACTGGAGCTTTCACTGTTCCAGTCAAGGGAGGGTGCAAGCCCACTTTGAAGCAAACAAAGATTTAGGCCTTGATTAAACATCCCTTTTCTAAAACCCCTTGCTACCAACTCTTTTATGCTTGTCTCCTGTCATAGGCATTGCATTTGGAATCGGAGCTCAAATTCTAGTTTCCCGAGATCTCTGACTATTCATAATGTAGTTATGGCTGGGGATTAGGGCACAGAGCTGACTTCCATCTCTAACCAGTTAAACTCCTCTGTCACACTGTCGTTGGAGGCTCCTGTTTACTCCAGTTAATCACAACACCCTTAAATATCCTGAGGGGCTTGTCCAGCAAAAAGGACATCAATGCCAGATATTGTAATAAAGCATGTTATAAGGTGTTTGTGTTAGTCAGAAAAGGGTAACTTTTTTGCTTTATAATATATTCTGTTCAGAAATGTGAGTTTCCCTCTATTTAACCATATTAGCATACAAAATACTGAACTGTTCACATACTTTGACATAAAATATTTTGATTTTGTGAGTCTGCTAAAGCAGTGGTTTATTAAGTAGTTTGGGATCTCTCACTGTTCTGTAAAATTAGAGTGAACTTTTCCAGAGTTTTCACTTAAAATATTGGTTACAAACCTGTGTGGTTTTCTGAAAAATGGAAAAGCAGTTGTTTGGTCCTGGCTGTCTAGAAACCTGTATACTGGAGTGTTGTGATCCTGAAAAAATTCCCTCTTTACTAGGAAACATAAGGAATGACAGTTGCTTAAAAATGCAAGAACTTATTAATAACTTCCCTAAGAAATCTGGTTGTCTCATTGCCCTTGAGATATTATTCTCCCTGTGGTTTTCATTACACATTGTGTTTTAAACGAATTCTGCGTAAAGACACTAGGGCCACTGCAGTTATTCGCAGGTTTGTGGCCGAACAGATGTAACAGATGTGCCCTGGAATTCACTTTAGAATACAGAAGAAAATTGAAATATCTTGTTTTAAAGACACACTAAAGTTCTGGAACTGTCAGAGTATAACATCTTGTATCAGGAACTTTGATGTGTGAATTCAGGACAATTATTTTGCAGTCAGAATATCAATTTAATGCTTAAAAAATGTTAACATCTCGGTCTCCAAAAATCCACTCCCTTCTTGAAAGGATGTACCTTCCTTAATAGATCATTGAATTTTGTGTACCTTTTAGATTATTTTCTTCCCTAAAAAAAAAAAAAAAAAGCCAACCCACACCTCTTTTCAAAGGTAAAAATGTCAACGTTAATACTTGCAGATCTGTGGGGCTTACTGCTTGTAATGGTATTTAAGCATTAATAGGAAAGATTGTTTAGCCTTTTAAAACCTTGTACGTTTTTCCCCAGTCTTGGCAGATACTACAAGACACGAAAAACCTGAACTGTATATTACCTTTAAGAATATCCGCAGAGAAAAAATAAACAATTTACTTCATTTTCTTCTTATTGGATCCTGCTGAAATAAACAACAGTAACAAAATCAAGAGGCAGTTACCATGTGAGCTTTTAAGACATGACGCATTTTTCTCTGTAAACTTTTGTTAAGAAAATGTTTATAAGAAAGACTGTGTGTTATCAATATTTGTTAATACAGCTGTTCAAAGATACATTTTCTGAAAACGCCTACCTTGTTGACTTCCAGAAGAACCTCGAACAGCAAACTGCAAAAATAAATCCGTTTTAAAGGAAGTATGGGGATATTGGGGAAAATATGGGAATATATGACTTTTGTTTCTATAATCCGTGTAATCATTAATTCAGACACATTTAACCATGAAATAAAGACATTCAGAGCTAAACAGTGTGCAAGTCTGACGGCACCCTTAAGGCATTGGTCACAGTACCCACTTCTTGATGAACAGCCAGCCTGTGCTTTACATTTGCTTAACTGCAGCAAGCAGTTTTGCTCAACTTGGCACTTTCCAGTTGTATTTCCCTCTTACATGGAACAACGAGGAAAATTTTATGAAAATTAGGATAGATAATGTTTGGTAGTGTTCTGGATGTCAAGAACTGTAATCTAAACTGGAATTTTCAAGCAACACTTCTACTATGAAGAAGCTGGAGTTGAAAAGGACAAATTGATGCATAAAAATGCTTCATATTCACAGAGTAAGCAAGATACTTCTTAGTGCTTCCTTTTACACATTTGAAGCAGTAGTGATGTCTACAGAAACTACCACAACCCAACCCTATTACTGCTACAGTAAGCTGGGCTTCTGTTTTGATTTTGTGTAAGTATTTGTAAATTGATCAGCTACTGTAAATTGAATTCAAATAGGTAATCTTCAAAATTTTAGCTTTTCTAAAAAGAGGTTGTGAACCCTCTTCTAGACCTGCTGTAGCACAATTTGTGCCTCTCATATATTTGTTACTGAAGACCAATTCATTGTTAAAACTGTACTTAACATTGATGTCAAATTTGTGTTTTCTTTTTTAAATTTAATATTTTCTATCGTGTACAATTAAATAAATTTATACATGGAAGATGTAATTTATTTTTTTAGTTCATTTTGTACTGCATATTTAGAGTATTTCCTGTAATTAAGTAGGAAAGGAAAATGCCCTGTAAAGGTATGGTAAGGTTGCAAGTCATAAACTTCTGTATGGCTATTCTGTGCTGTGTCTGTGTACAGGTAAAAGTTTCATCTATTGCCGTCTCTAACAAGATTGTGAAAACCCTGTTTAAAACTGTGTAGAACAACAAGCATTATCTCTTCTTGTGCAAACCTTGAAGTTCTAATTTAATTCAAGTTTTAGAATTCAGAAGTTCTAGAAGCTGTAAAGTATTTTCCTGCTGTCAGGTTACTTATTACACACTTTGTCATGATCTAGATCTTGGCTTGCTTCTTAAAACAGCTTCCTTCTGTAATTTAAACTGTCTTTCTGTTTTAATTCTACTCTAGCGATCCACTGAAATGTTCTCCCCATGTGCCTGTGTTCTCCCTCTACTGCCCTTGCTCTATATGAGATGGTAAACTTGGTCTCAGTGAAATGCTCACTTTGACGCACTTTGTGTAAAATGAAAGCGCAGGATTTTAGGACAGGAGCATGTCTGGATTAAAAAATGCTTCACAAGCTCTAGGCAGCTTTTGGGGAGAGGGAAGGGCTGCTCTTTAAAAAACATCTTTTACAACGTAGGATGACTAAGAAGGGACAGATGTGTTCAAAATTGGCAAAAATGTATTTCAAGTGAGCTGGATGTGATGCAGAAAACTTCATGGATGCCTGTCTCTTAGGAGTTCACATTCCATCACCTACAGTATCAACATACTCTTACCTCAAAATACTGCATTATATTTGAAACTGATTCTTCCCAAGTGTTTCAGAACAGACAGTTGAAGGAATTGTGGTACCTCTGTGCAGCTCCATAAAACATGACCCACCAACTCAGCGATCTTTTTAATGCAAGCCAAGATTTGTAACCACTATGGCCTGTGTCTCTCAAAAGAATCCTTTTGCTTTCTTTTTCTCAAGCTTGTGTACTTCTGATAAGATACATTTATAATCAAAATATGAAGTCTGGATGGTAGTTTTCCCCAGCTGTTTGGTGACAAGCCTGTTTCTTGTGTCCTCTCTCACACTAGAAAACTCCGCAGTAATTACCGTGTTAGCCAAGGTGCAAGATGGTGTAACTTCGTTTAGCTTGTAGTGAAAAAACTAGTGGGTAGTTGGAAAACAGATTTCACCAGAAGTCATATTATATTGTTCTCCTGTCAAGCAAACAAGAACAGCATCACTTTCTGTGGAAGTGCCAGACGACTAGAATGACAGTGAGTGAACATAATGATATTTGTTAAATGATGGGCTGCAATTTTCATCAGAAAACTTCAGCTAAAATACCACAAAATGAATGGTTGAGGAGAATGAGTAGGAGCTGAACTTCAACTTTGGATTCAGTTCTGTGTACTCCAAAGTTGTTCAGAGGTTTAATGACCTGGATTTTCATCTACTCTGGGCAGGTATCCAGAATGAGAAATCCACTAATGGCTATCATAAATCTTCAGTGTTAGCCTGAAGTGTTCCCTTTTCCTCAACTTCAAAATAAAAACCTTCACACCCCTATCCCTTGCCTCATACCCTAGCAGGAAATTTTCCTGAGTGACCTTTGGTAAAAGGTGTTTTTCATGGCTGAACAAGGTTTCAGCCTGTGTACAAGATACTAACTTCTCTGAGGCTTCTTGCTGCCTTGAAATTAAAACACGTTAGTTCAGCTCCGTGTTATTTTAGGACTAGTTTTGGCTATTCATTTGGGCACTGGGTTCGCCTGTCATTTCCCATGTTACCTAACATCAGAAACTACAAGTGTCTCATCTAGGACTTCAGGAAGTCTCTTTAGTCTTCCAGCAGGGCTTTTAATTAACAGACTCAGAGGTGTACGGGAGGACAAGACATTAGTGAGAGCTTCCCATGCATTAACGGTAGTGCCAGAACTGGCATAGACTGTGTACTGTGAAACTTGAAGTTTATTTTCTACCTCTCTTGCTCTCACTTCCCCTAAAATGTGATTGTGTAAGTGTACTCTCTGTACCTTAACGTGTTCTGACAGCATGGGGGTTATTTTTAAGAAATCCTTTAAAAAGAATTCAATATAAAACGGATTTTTAAGACTCAAATTGAAGGGTGACATGGTTATTTGGGAGAAATGGGCAGCCACGATGGAAGGATGTAAGACAAATTGTAAGTAATCTGGAGTTAGTGTTTGTGAACACTATCCCAAATGCTTATTTGGAGCCAATGCTTTACTTGGGTTGCTGGACTCAATTCACAGTATATTTAGTGTTAAGTTTAAGTCCATCAGAGAATGTCATTCTCGATTTAATGGATTTTGCTTGCTCTGGGTTATCTCACATGTATTTGTACTGTTTGTTTTTGTTCTGTTTGTCTTTTTTTCTCTAACCCTTGTGTGTTTAGATATAAATTCTTGCCTCATTGATTTTACGGAGTATGGTGCTTGTAGGAAGACCATGAAAGAATATGCTATTTTGGCCATTTTATAGGTAAAATTATGTTATGAGAAGTAGAGAAGGGAGAGCACTAGTTCTGAAAACAATTTAAAGGGATTTTGGTAAAAGAGTACTCACCTTCCTCTTACTCTGCTGAAGACTGAATCAAAACTTGTGCAATATGTGTATGCTGTGCATATAAGCATTTCTAGATTGTAATACTCTTGTGTTCCATACATAAAGAATGTGAAGTCCTCTACTTTCAGTTTCATTGTTCTGTGTATACTGTCTCTGTGTTCGTGATAAAATCTGGAGTTTAAGTTAGTATATCTTTCAAGAACACTTCTTCATGAAATTATGTTCTGACCTTGTAAATTGTGTACCTCAGTGAGTAGGTCAAGAGACCAGACAAGTTTTATCTGTACATACTGTTCAGGAAATATTTTACTTCAGCTGAATCTGTCAGTAGAATTTTAATTTAGCATTGCAGAGACCTTGTACTCAGAAATGCCTGCTTGGGTGTTTTTGTGCTTACAAGACAAGGAACAGTTTGCTGATTTATAACCACCTATTTACTTGAAGAAAAAAGGAAGGAAAAATGGGATTAGGCTTATACTATGCATACAATGTTTTATACCTGAAATAACGTGTAAGTAAGTTCTTTATTTACAATCAGAGTTTCGGTCCTTCTGCTCCTCATCTAAAGACATTTTTTTTTAAAGTCATTACTTTGGCTAGTACAAGTTGGAAATATTACTGTTTTGTCTGAAATGCACTGCATTTTCTGTGAAATGCCGAATAATAAAGGGTAAACATGGGTAAGCTAGACCCTACATGGTAACAAAGCTTCTCTTTGCTAGTTAACTGTATTTGTTCACTCTAGCTCAAATTTGAGGCACTCTGGGTCCCCTGCTGTGCTTAGGGCTGGGACTTGCTTTTAAACATACTAAATGCACCAGCTTTGGGGACCACAAGAAGACTCCCTCTGCTCCATCTGTGCCGTCCACCCCAGATTTGGTGGAGGTGGCTTGGGAAGGTCTGGTGGGGCCCCAGCTCCCCGTCTCTGCCGTAAAACCCCGTCTCCCGCAGCGATGCCCGTCGGGTTCTGCCACGTGTCCGGGTGCCCGGTTGGTGCTAGGACCTGGGGTGGGACCGGCCACGACCCGGCGCTGTGTAACTTTGCTGCCTTCTATTTAAAGCCTGCCCTGAGTCAGGAGAAGCGAGAGCTGCTGGGGATGACAGTTGCTTCAGGCAACCCTGGGGAGGACAGGGTCGGGGGTAAAAATCACCGGCGAGGGCCTGAGCTAGGAAGGGCATGGAGGGGTACCGCGGCGCCGAGTGCGACAGGGCGTCCGAGACCTCCTCCTTCGTAGAGGATGAAGAAGAAGAGGAGGAGGAGGAAGAAGAGGAAGAAGAGGAGGAGGAGGAGGCTGTGGACCCGGAGGAAGCGGAGGAGCTGACTAACAGGTACTGCCTCCTCAGGGACCCTCAGCCTTGGGGGGAGCTGGCATTCTATACCCCAAAGCACCAGCCCCGGAGGATGCCAGGATTTGGGGCCCAGTGCTGGTTTTAGTGCCTTTCCTCCTTCTGTTCCCCAGTTGCTGCAGATAAAAAGTGGGGAGAGCTGTTAATTGGGGGTGTTTCTGATGGGTAAGGCTGTAATTAAGTTTTATGCAGTATGTGTATGCCCTGAGCTCCCTGAAAGCTTTTCTATTTAAAGATCCTCTGGCATGCCAGCTCAAATGGCATCTCCCTCTCCTCCTCCTCCCTTGGCTGACTCTCTGTCACATATCAATCCTAAATGCTCTGGAGATATGCTTCTTAGGGAGAAAATGGTCAAAAATCATGACTGCACATTGAAATTTTTTCCTTTTTATGGCCCTTTCTACTTTTCCGCTTGTCCCTTCCTCTTTGGTCTCTTCTTCCCCATAAAAGGAAGAACTTGCTGTATGTGCTCACCACCGCCAGTCACAATTTATGTGTCTGATTTTTAGGGTGGAATGAGGAATACTTCACCACTTTAATTAAAAAAGAAAAAAAAAAAAAAAAATTTCCTTAGTAACTATGACATAGAGACAGTTTGTCCTGATATTGTGCTCCTACTGCCAGGAAAATAACAAGCGATCCGGTGGCCCGGCGCCCAGCCCATGGCACCGGTCCTGGGCAGGATGCGGAGGCGTCTGCAACCCGATCGGCGGGGACGGACCCCCCGCCTGGGTTCAGAAACAGACAGGGAGGCCTGAGAGTCCCCTGCACCTATTGGGTCACAAGGTTTCTTGAGTAAAGCCTCTCAGCTTTGGGTGGATACCACAGGAAGATCTGTTGACAGTTTAAGGTATCTCCAGAAACCTGCTTTTTAGGAAATTTGGGTCATGCGGTTCCTAAAACCTCAGTGCTGTGGAGCCATCCGGCATTTACAAACTGCTCTGGGTGTATCGTAGTTCAGAGCACTTCTGAACGTTGCTGCTGGTCACTGGGAGAGAGGAAGACAGCAGAAGAGAGGTAGGGAGGCTCTGTGCAGCCTAAAGCCACCCCAAATGCTATGGGAGCGAAAGTTAAACAGCAAAGCATAGCCCAGGCCTGTAGCAAAACCTCCTTGCAGAGGGAATAGAGAGCTAGTTTGCCAAAGAAACCTGATGTATATTGCTGCCTTTCTGCTGATGTGTTGCCTCTTCAGTCCTGGAGTGGCAGAGACAGGGGTTATGTGCTGATAAATGCTGCTTGCGTGGGGGTGCAACCCTATGAGAAAACCAGCTGGAGTAGTGGAGCTACTCACTGTGGACAACTAAAACAGGAAATGACTGGATATTTTTTAATGCAACCTGCAATTAAATGGCTAATAACAAAACTCAAATTGTAAAACATAACTGGGCATGGCTAACTTTCCCTTCAAGGGAGGTAAATCTGTGTAGCCTTGCAGTTACTTGCTACTCATGCTGGGAGGGTGGCTTCTCCATGGCCAGCTGTTCGCAGCCCCCCTCAGCTGGGTCTTGCTTCTGGCTGGCAGCCTCCACAATGCACTCAGGTGTTGCATCTCACTGTGTAATTAGATCTCAGCAACCATTTCCTTCAGCTCTCGGTTATACTGAGCATTACACGGTTTTTCTCTGTCTTTAGCTGTCTTACTAATAAGAATGGTCAGAGCCTACTGGAGAGGTTTTCAACAGCTGTGCTCAGTGGTAATTGAGCATATTTAACTCCATTTGATCAGTTTACCTAGGCTAACGGAGATGTAAAGTTTTGGGTTTGCTGCCGATACGGTAAGTGCACTGAGCACTCTGCAATAGCTTAGTGAAGTTAAATAAAGCTGACTTTCTGGTTGTTTACATTTTGTTGTTGCAAAATGTCAGCATGGTTGTTGGGCTCAAGGCCGCCTGTGCTGAGTGCCTGGGCAGAGCTCCTGGGAGGTGCTGGCTAAGCAAGAACAGCTGGGCTGAGCCCCTGAGATACACTGAGTCAGGCTCTAATCTAATTATTTGTTGACAAGCAGGTTTTCAAGGCCCTGTTGCATAACAATTTTTTAAATTATTATTATTTGTGTGTGCGCTTTGGAAACATAGCTTAGAGCAGGTATAACCAAAACACAAACTTGGCTGAAGACAGCCTGCCCTGAACCCTGCTGTCACTGATGTATTTTTAACAACCCCAAGTGCTCTGCTGCTTTTGTCTTCCTCCTCTGCATGCAGTTGAACAGCACCTGGTTGTGCAACATTGCAGTCAGTGAGAAATTCCTCCTTGGCTCCTACTTCAACTTTCAAGCATGCTAAATATCCTCATACCTACGCTGTAAGAGAGTTATACAGCAAGATGGATGGCCCAAGGTCAGCAAGTGCCCGTGTGAAAGAAGCAGAAGACCCCCGGTGTTTCCCCAGGACACCAGCCCCTGAGCCCTGACCGACCCACTCCACTTGCACACCAGTCCCTCTGCAGCAGCTGCCCGGAATACAATCCCAAAAGCTGCAGCAGATGTTATAACTTGCCCCAAAATTCTGATGCATGCACATAAAAAGCAGAAGAGTTTGGGTTTCACATCTTTATTACCCTTTTCAATGTGATCTTTAAATAATTCGGTTTCCTAACACAGGTTTTTATGCAAGTAGTGAGACACACAGCATCAGAACCTATTATAAAGATGGGATGTGGCCTCATATCCTTGTCAGCATAAATAACCCACCAATCTTCAGAGGGTTCGTGCAATATTTTCTTGCTTTGGGGCATTTAAACTTGTGACGTAGATGCGTCGTGGCAGATGGTTTTTGTTTCTAGCTCCATGTAGAATTAATCGTCCAAACAGATAAAATATTTTGAAAGCCTATATTTTGTGTTTTAAGGCAAATATGAGTACGAAGTTAATAGGTTTTATTTTTTTCTCTTGATAATGGTGAGAATGCAGTCTAGCTTTAGTAAAATATTTTACTGGTTAACTGGTTTGCGTACCCACTGAAATATCTGTGTCTCTAACAACTATATGATGGGTGAGCTCCTCTGACACTGTTCTGTCTCTTGAACCGTTCCTATGTGCTTTCCTTATGCAACGGGGAGGTCTCTGGATGTGCCTGTGCACAGAACTTACATAAAAATGGCTGTGCAGCCGATTTACATGGGTTTCCAGGTAGCTTGTTTGTCTGGAAAGAGTATGGGTCTGACTTCAGTCATTTAGTGACAACCTAAGACCATTTATTTTTTTTTATGAAGCAGTCCTTCCACAAGAAGGCCAGAGGTGTGGGAGCTTTAGAGCCAAATCTAGCTTAAAATGACTGGTGAAAGGGCTGAAAGAGGAAGCAGAGTGGAGAAGGGGCTGCCTGCCCCACGGGCGATGCTGCAGCATCCGGGAGAGAGGCCGGCAGGAATGGTGGCAGCTGGGGTGGTGGGAAAGAAGGGGTGGGAGGGGGAGTGCTGGGGATTTGTCTGCCCACAGAAAAGTCTGCAGTGCCCTCCTCAAAGGTGTGGGGAAAGGGTGTGTGATTTTGGTTTCCTGGATGAGGCCAGCGTGGAAGGGTCTGGCTGGGCCGCTTGTCTGCTGCTGGCTGCCAGCACGGGGATGCCGGGAGTGGTGGGAGGATGGGGCTGGTGCTGCTGGGCAGTGGGACCAGCAGAATGGGGCAAAGCTTCAGGGCAGGGCCCAGGGACATTGTGGTGGGGAGCGGCACCACTGATGACACCCCCCAACATCCCAGTCCACGCTGGTGACCCCCTGCAGCCAGACCTGTCAGAGAGCAGTGTAGGGGACAGGGACCTGGGGGTCCTGGTAGACAGCACGATGACCATGAGCCAGCACTGTGCCCTGGTGGCCAGGAAGGCCAATGGCATCCTGGGCTGTATTAGAAGGGGGTGGTTAGTAGGTCGAGAGAGGTTCTCCTTCCCCTCTACTCTGCCCTGGTGAGACCACACCTGGAATATTGTGTCCAGTTCTGGGCCCCTCAGTTCCAGCAGGACAGGGAACTGCTGGAGAGAGTCCAGCGCAGGGCAACAAAGATGATGAAGGGAGTGGAGCATCTCCCTTATGAGGAAAGGCTGAGGGAGCTGGGGCTCTTTAGCTTGGAGAAGAGGAGACTGAGGGGTGACCTCATTATTGTTTATAAATGTGTAAAGAGTGAGTGTCACGAGGATGAAGCCAGGCTCTTCTCAGTGACAACCAATGGTAGGACAAGGGGTACAAAGGGGTACAAACTGAAACACAAGAGGTTCCACTTAAATATGAGAAGAAACTTCTTCACAGTGAGGGTGGTGGACACTGGAACAGGCTGCCCAGAGAGGTTGTGGAGTCTCCTACTCTGGAGACATTCAAAACCTGCCTGGACACATTCCTGTGTAACCTCATCTGGGTGTTCCTGCTCCAGCAGGGGAATTGGACTGGATGATCTTTTGAGGTCCCTTCCAATCAATAACATTCTGTGGTTCTGTAATTTGGTGACTCAAGTGTGTTTAAAAGTAGTCTTACAAACAACTAAATAATGTTAACAGGTGATGCCACCAGCAATACCATGACCTAATGGCTGGGACAGAGACCAGCATCGCAGCAGTTTGTGTCCCTTCCCAGGGATTTGCAAGTGTCAGGCATGGAACAAGATGTGTGAGACTGGCCCAACTCCCAGCTCCTAGCTACTCTTAATAAAAATCAGCTTTATAGCCGAGTAAACAGCTGTCTTACTGCTTTTAGATAATTATTCATTTGAATCTGGACAGATGTATGAGCCATTATGTGGCCAGAAGGGGCATCATTAATACCAAAGTTAGCAGTAGGTTAAAAAGTGAAAGGCTGAATGTAAAAGAGACTTCCTGACACTCCTGATTCTCTTACCCTGAAGAAGAGGATGAGTTATAGACCTAGGAAATGCAGAGCAATAAGCAGGGACCCTCGCTGGGCATACTGATTCCTGTAGGGGAAAAGGAGCAGTATGGTAGAGGCAGAAACTACAGGAATGTACAGAACAAAAGCACAAATACAGAAAAGCAAAATATTTCCTTCAACTGGGAAGGCAAGCTGGCCAATACGGATTTCCACCTCCCCTGTGCTGTGCCTGCAGGGCTCACGTAGGAGCCTTTAGGGGGTGGGAGATCTTATCAGTACAGGCCCCTGCCACAACTTGACATCTCAGTCATGTTATCTGGGTTGTTTTCAGCCTGTGAGGTGTTATGCAGCAAACAGCAAAAATAATTTATGATAGTGGGAGTGGAGTGACAAGGTCTGATGTGAAGAGAAAGATGGGGGGCTCTGGAGGATTCTAGAAAGCTGATGGGCAGGCTGTGCTTCTGTGTGGTGGCGTACAGCTGAACAGACCTCAGCCAGCGTGTCTGAACACGACTGCTCCAGCAGCTGGGGAGGTGAAAACCCTTCCCTGGTATGATACACAGCTGGGCTGGGCCTGAAACCCGAAATCCCAGCAGACACAGCACAGAAGTTGCAGTGAGAATCAGAGGGCTGTGGGAAGCAGCAGGAGGTGAGAACAAAACTGTGGCTTTGGAGTATTATGCGAGAAGCACAAAGCCAGTTGTTAGTGTCTCCAAGAATTAAAAATAGGTTTTAGCCAATGTCCTGGCATGGAAATAACAGATTGACAGCACTCATGCCAACAGGAGTGGCTATGTGGAAAAAAGGCAGCACTGGCTTTTGTTCCTGGGTGTCAGTAACTTCACATTTATGGAGCTGAAACTTTGTGAACGTCTTTTTGCAATGGCAGACAGCTCCTCTGACTAGAGAGAGGTCTTTCAGCTACTACTGTGCAGCATGCAAATTGAATACAAAACTTAAGCAGCATCTGGAAGTATGTTGGCAGAAAATGCAGGACATGTGTGCCTACCATTCTGGTCTAAAAACTGCAAAGCACCACCTCATTATACTGTAGTGTAGGGGCTGTGACCACAACCTTGGAAATGAGACAATGATGTGAATAACTCAAGCTTTCTGCATAGGCAGGGCCAGGACAGCCCATTCTTACTCACTAATATCAGCTGAAATGGGAGTGCTGCTCTGTTCTGTGTGGGTAGTGCAGAAAAATCACATAGTCATAGAATGGTTTGGGTTGGAAGGGACCTTCAAAGCTCATCTAGTCCAGTCCCCTGCAATAAGCAGGGACACCTTCAACTAGATCATGTTGCTCAGAGCCCCGTCCAGCCTGGCCTTGAATGTCCCCAGGGATGGGGCATCAACCACTTCTCTGGGCAACTTGTGCCAGTGTGTCACCACCCTCACTGTAAAAAAATTCTTCCTCATGTCTATTCTGAATGTCCCCTCCTTTAGTTGAAAACCATTACCCCTTGTCCTGTCATAACAGGACCTGCTAAAAAGTCTGTCCCCATCTTTCTTATTGTCCCCTTTTAAGTACTGAAAGGCCACAATAAAGTCTCCCTGGAGCCTTCTCTTCTCCAGGCTGAACAACCCCAACTCTCAGCCTGTCCTCACAGCAGAGCTGTTCCAGCCCTCTGATCATTTCTGTGGCTCCTCTGGCCCCTCTCCAACAGGTCCATGTCTGTCCTGTACTGAGGGCTCCAGAGCTGGACACAGGACTCCAGGTGGGTTCTCACCAGAGCAGAGGGGCAGAATCACCTCCCTCTACCTGCTAGCCACAGCAAAATAGGTTATTTAGAGGTTGAAAAATCTAAAAACATATTAGGCATCTGTTATTGTGGGCTCAAATAGGACTTGAAGGCTTCCTTAGACTGTCACTACTTTTATTTTATTTTATTTTATTTTATTTTATTTTATTTTATTTTATTTTATTTTATTTTATTTTATTTTATTTTATTTTATTTATTTTATTTTTTATTTCACACAGGTCAACCTAATGCTAAGTCATGAAACTGATAAAGGAAAAGCTAGCAGCTGAGTTGGAATAGGTTTTTTTGCTTTGCCTCTTCCTCCAACCTGTAAATCTTACCTTATGGATCTAGCCTTGCTAGAGGATGCTACACCAGGGCCAATAATCAGCTGTACCACCTGGGTTTTGTATTTGTTTGAGGGCTGGTTTTGTTTTATTTGTTTGTTTGTTTGTTTCTGTATAAGACATTATTATTTTGTATTGCACTGTCAGACTTGCTTTGAATTGTGGGCTTTAGTCCAAGCTATCCTGCTGTTAGTTACAGTCTCCAGAGCAGCCCTGTCACCACAGCTGACTTCACAGCCCATCACTGCACTTTGATGCTGTGTTGTCCCTCCACTGCCTGGTCAGGCATTTGTCCCACAGAGTGACTTCAGACTTCAGTTAGCACTGAAGTCATCAGAGATGAGGTGATCTGTGAATCAGTCTGTAGAGACTGCAGCATGGGCCAGCCCAGAAAAGCCCTTCTTTTTCTCTGCTCCAGAGAGCAAATTCATGGAAAGGTAAGGCCAGCTCTGCTAGTACCAGGAGGTACTCATCAGGGCTGTCCCCCATCTCTGCAGGGACCCCTGGCACCCACCTGGTGCCAGGCACTGGTCGGCAGGGTTCTGCTTCTCCAGGAGCCAGATTTCTTCACTCTTGCTGAAGAAGTGCCTTATCTTAATCACCTGGGAAGTGGCCTTTCCCTGTGTTGAGTGGCAGTAGGATGCTATGTGGCCATAGGTTTGTGTCTTACCATGTGAGTGAGAGAGAATTCGCCACTTCTGCTCTGCTGAAGCCTCTGCCTTTCCTTCCATCACTTACTAGAACAATTCCCCTAAATAAACTACTGTCTACTCAAGAAATATTGGGGTTGAGTGTTGTAATTAACTTTTCTGTGTTTTGTTTTGGTTTTGGCTTTTGTTTTTGTTTGTTTTGTTTTGTTCTTAAAGAACTGTTGTAATCCTAAAAATACTTATTTATATATATATGTGTGTGTCTTTTATTTGCTTTTGCTGTTCTTTACACCCTTACTGCTAAGACTGTTTTGAGGTTTTTTGTTTACTGTGTTTACTGTTTACGTGTTTTTCCTAAAGATTCACAGAAAATATTTCTCCAGCCTTTTTTTTTTTGAATGAGGGAGATTTAATTGCAGTATTTGATAGTGTTCTGATTGCATATCAAAAGGTTTGAAGTTAGCTTTGTAAAATATTGTTATTTCATTTTGGAAGGGCTCAGTATATTTTAATTATTGAATGTACTGTAAATTACTTTGTTAAAGATGTAGAGTAGCTAGAGGATGAAACATATGAGAAGACAGTAACAAAGTAGCAGGCAGGTTCTGTACTCCTTTGAGCATTGTATAATCACACACACTCCGGCAGAGCAAGTGTGGGTGCTATTAAACACTGACAGTATCTTATAAGTGTTTAACGCAAAGTTTCAACTATACTGTGAGATAACCAGGCCCTGGAGAATAGCCCCAGAATCAGCTTAATCTCACAGTGGCAAAACAAGGTCAGATCAAAGGCTCTTTTTCCTGCATTATCAGAGAATGTAAACACCTCCTCTTCATTAAACTAACCTTGCAACATGCAGTTTTACAAAAATCTACCAAAACCACATTTATGCACACGCAATATTTTTAGGGCTTTGAAAAGTATTTTTGCTTTAATGCAAAAATTTATATCTTACTGCAATAATTTAATTTGTTGTGTGATTTTGTGGTTTTCCTATTTTTTTTCTTTTTTCTTCTTGTTTTTAGTTTGAAAGACATTATCCAAAGCGAAGATGTGAAACCCAAGCTGCAGTACATCATGACTAACCCTTCGTTTTCTATGGTAACAGTTCAAAGTGAAGACAGTGGGATAACCTGGGAAACCAGCTCGAGCAGATGTTCTACTCCCTGGACCTCAGAAACTAGTACAACTTCTGATCTTTACAGTATGGAAAGTTCACCAGTAGGTTCTCCTCCAGGAAAAGTTATCTTTATTATGGATGAAGGTAAGATTGTTCGGAAAAGGAAGCGCAAATCTTCAAATAGGGTGCCAATGGCTACAAGGCTGAAGGGAGGCCAGGGCAATAAAAAACGTGACTCTTCTGGAATGCAGAGGCAAGAACCAAGAACTGTTCTAGGAGATGTGCAGGCCTCCGTGTTGAACGTTGAACAGGTGGAAGCACAAAACACGGATGAGGAGATGTTGGATGACAAAGAAGATCTAGAGAACATCGCAGAAGAACCGGTAAAACGTGCTCCGATACCATCAATATTTAGAGAGAGCAGACTGAGAAAAGTAGGGCCAATCCTTGGAGGACCAGTACAAGCTAGAATCCAGCTGTTCAACTCAATATTTGGAAGCACTGGGCCAGCCCCTGAAACATTGGAGAAAACCAGAGTCCGGAGAGGTAGCTCGGTTTCCGGAGATTCTGAACAGCTCCTTGAAACATCAGTAAAAGAAAAATTGCAGAAGTTCAGTTCACTTTCAGAAAGAACAGACCTAAAAGCTTTCCAAAGACTAAGTAGAGATCTCACAACACCATCTGAGAGAAAAAGGGAGATAAGGGAGCAACTTGCAGCACAATCACATCAAACCTATACTTCACCAACAACGCCTCTTAAAAAACGGCTTACTACTAAAGATGTTAGTATTAAGCCCACTAAAATGAAAGGTAAAACAAGCAGGTTTTCAAGTTTTGGTGCAGAAACAACTCCTCAACATGAAGAAAGAAAAGACTCTCTTTTGGAGACTCCAGATCAGGTATCGGGGCAGTCACACAAGTCCTGCCTTCCTGAAGAAGCCAGGAAGCATCAAAGTTATTCACCTGCAGAGAAAACATCAGTGACAGAGCAATCAGCCTCCATTTTATTAGAGTCTGATGATAAGCCAGAGAAACAAGTGCCGTTTCCCTCAGCTGAAACTGCAAACCAGAAATCAGACCAGTCTCTGCTGACAGCTTCAGGTCTTCTGGATGAACCAAAGGAGCAGGAAATTCAGCCCAATTCTGCACCACAGTCTGTTTCCATAGACAGTGAATTAGGTAGGCAAAGTACCCCACCTATTTTGCGTAGAGCATCCATGTCAGAACATCCTGAGAGGGAAGCACAGAAGTCAGCAGTTCAATCTTTCTTACCTGGTGCTCCGTCAGCTAAACACAAATATTCCACTCTGTCTGAAACAAGACAGGAGGATATTGTTCCTCAGTCATCAGAAACTGCACAAACTGAGTCTGAACACGTGCTTTTACCACATTCTGTGGGTGAAATAGAGAAGCAAGAAACTGAGTGTCACTCATCAACAACTGTACTGTCAGAAACCGAGCCTCCAGGTCTACTGTCTTCTGTTAAAAAAGAAGAGGGTGAAAAGACCTCACCACAAGAAACCAAAGATATTCATTTAGAGAAGCAAACAGAGTCAGAACGAGACTTTTCCTCTTCCCTTCAGGAAGCAGAAGAGCAAGGAATTAAACTAAATACACCTATTCCTGAAAAGATAGATTCTAAATATTTCAGCATGTCATACCCTGATCGCACAAAACCACAAGAAACTCAGAAAACTTCACCTGTAGGTAAAGCAGTAGATTTGGGTCACATTGAAAAAACCAAACAAACAGAGAGTGCACAAATGGAGACGGAGCATCCAGGTTTCTCATATTCCAGAAGAGAAGTTGGGCAATCAGAGAGAACAAAGATGGAGACAGAGCATCCGGACTTCTCTTCTTTCAAGAAAGAAACAGAGGAACTGGAGTGTGCACAGATGGAGATGGAGCGTCCAGACTTCTCTTTTTCCAGGGGAGAGATGGAAGAACCAGATAGTGCACAACTGGAGGCAGAACGTCCAGATTTCTCATATTCCAGGGACGAAGTGGAAGAATCAGAGAGTGCAAAACTAGAGACAGAATGTTCAGAAATGCTTTTTTCCACAAAAGAAACAGAGAAATCAGAGAGTTCACAACTGGAGATAGAGCATCCAGATTTTTCTTCAAAGGAAGAAACAGAAGAATCAGAGAGTACACAGCTGGAAATGGAGCATCCAGACTTTTCTTTTTCCAGAGAAGAAGTGGAGGAATCAGAAAGTGCACAGCTGGAGACAGAGCAGCCAGATTTCTCATATTCCAGAGAAGAAATGGCAGAATCGGAGAGTGCACAGCTGGAGATGGAGCATCCAGACTTTTCTTTTTTCAGGGAAGAAACAGAAAAGCAAAAATCTGTTCCTTTTCAGCTGGAACAGCCAGAGTCTTATTCTCCCGAAGAAGCAGAGCAAGAAGCAGCAGCACAACCTGCACTGGTACCTACAGATTTATCGTGTTTGACGGAAGAGGCAGAGACAGAAAGCACTGCAGAACTTCAGTTGGTACACCCAGATATACCAGATTCCACCATAAGAGCTGAGACACAGCAAATTGGATATCTGGAAACAGAACATTTACCATTTACCACAAGTGAAACAAAGCAGCAAGAATTCATGCAAGCAGATGTGGGCAATTCTCTTACGTCATATTTTTGTGACAAAAGAGAAGAGCCACAGCCTGTGCAGCAGGAGTCACAACCTGGAGGTAAGCCGTATTACCGTGCTGAGGGAATGCAGGGAAAAACCGCACAACTGCAGTCAGAGCATCCAGTTTTGTCACATCCTGCTGGAAAAGAACAGCAACATAAAACCTCACAGCTGAGGGCAGAACAGCCAGAGACACCATATTCCACTGGCAAAACAAAAAACCAGGAAATATTGCAACCAAAGTTGGAACAAGAAGATTTGCCATATTCCCAGGGAGAAACAGCACAAGAAGCTGTACAAAGAGACTTAGAAGGTCCGGAGCCATCATGTTTCATTGGCGAAGAAGAGCAACACGAAAATGTACAACTAGGTTCAGAAAACATGGATTTCTCATTTACCACTGGAGAAGCAGTGCAAGAAGGAGTGGAGGCAGGATCTTTGGGCTCCTCATATTTGACTGACACAGCAAAGCCCTGGGAAATGGCGCAGATGGAGCAGGAGCAGACCCTTCCCTCCTGTTCCACTGCTGGTAGTCAGCGACAAGAAACATCATCGCTGGACGTGGCCCAGCCAGATATATCTTATTCATTTGGCAGAATGGAACAACAAGATACCTTACAAAGGGAGCTGGAACAGCAGGAAACAGCCCAACATAAAGCTATGCAAATGGAAATGGAGTATTCAGATTTGTCCGAAAGCTGGCGGAAAGAAGAGCCACAGGTTACAGACCAAATTAATTTGACAGAGCAAGAAATAGCTCAACCAGCATCAGTGCATCCATCTTTGTTGTATTCTTTCAGTGAACAAATGCAAGAAGAAATGCAAGAAGAAATGCAAACTGAGCCAGCATATCCAGAAGAGACATTTTATGTAAGTACAGACATGCAGGAGAAAATGACACAACACAAATCAGAAATACTACATCCAGAGCTGGAGCAAACATTTTTGTCATCTTCCAGCAGAAAAGAAGCTCCACTGGAAACAGAAATCAGTTCAGAATATCCAGATTTGTCATATTCCTTTCACGAAGCTGAACAACAGGAAAAGTTAAAACATCCAACCTTACCATTTCGTTCAAAGAAACAAGAAACTGCACCACTGGTGATGGAACGTCCAGATTTTTCACATGACAGTGGTGGAGAAAAACCAAGCGACATCATGGAGCAGGAGTTGGTTCATTCAGAGCTCTCATATTCCCTGGGAGAAACACAAGGACAATCAGAACATCTGGATTCACCAGGAACCCTGGATGAAACAGCGCAAGTTGAAAGTATGGAAGTGGAATCTAAATACCTAAATTTGTCGTGTTCTGATGACCAAGAAAACCAGCAAGGAGGTTCACAATTGGATTCAAAATATCCAGATTTATCATTTTCCTTTGGTAAAGCCAAAGAACAATCAACTCAAGAGTTTGAATCTAAACATCAAGAATTGCCTAAAATGGCCAGAAAAAGAGCTTCCCCAGCAACTACACAAATGGAATCAAAACATCCAGATTTCATGTATTCCCCTGGCAAAGCAAATGAGCCAGAAGTTGCACTATGGGAAACAAAACATCCTGATTTGTCACATTCCACTGATGAAACAAGCAAACAAGAAGTAGTACCATTAGATCAGAAACACAGAAAAATTTCTGTTGGCAGAGAAAACCAGCAGCAAACTGCAAAACAGCAGTTAGAGCAAGAAAAGTTATCACATTCTCCTGGTAAAACAGAGCAATTAAAACATGTCCAGGAGGACTTAGAACAACCAGGTTTATCATTTTCGGTTAACAGGCTGAATGAAAAAACAGCCCCACCAGAGGCACAGCATGCTGATGTGATATATCCTCTGGACATCACAGAGGGCCTACAAAGAGCAGAAGAAACAGAGCAAGCTTATCTCTTTGGAAAAGCAGAACATAAAACAGTTCAGCTAGAAGCAGAAATTCCACATGTGGCCGAAGCTGTGGGCACAGCAGGAGAAGAAACGGCAGAACCAGGGCAGGGACATCCTGACTTGTCTTATTCTGTTTCCAAAGCAGGAGGACTGCAAACTGCACAGGTGAAACGCAAACACCCTGGTCTAATGTGTTCCCGTGACAAAGTGCAGGAAACAACCCAGCTGGGGTTGGAAAACCCAGATGCTTTGTCTGTTCATGCCAAAACACTTTCCGAGCTAGAGCTGGGCCAGGCGGACTTGGCATCCCCCGCTGACAAAGTGGGACAGCGAGGGATGGAGCACACAGCTTCAGGACACCCCGATGAGGGACAGTCTGTCAGCAGAGCAGAGCATCCACAAGCTACAAAGGAGAAGTCAGGAGCTCCAGAGACATCAACTCATAGTGGAAAAGAAGAGCAAAGAGAAATGGAAAAAACAGAACCAAAGCATCCTGATATGTCATATTTCACTGATAAAACACAAACACAAGAAAATACACAACTGGTATTGGGAAAGACAGCTCCATCATCCTGGCCTGGCGAAACAGAGAGAGCACGAACTGCTCAAGAGGAGCAGCCAGGCTTCTTGCATTCTTTCATAAAGGCTGCACAAGGTGAGAAAGCACAGCCAGAACTGGGACATTCACAGTTATCTTATTCTGTTAGTGAAGCAGAACAAGAAACTGCACTTGTGAAATCAAACCGTCCAGCTTTATCCGCTGGCAGATTAGAACACTATGAAATCGTACAACCAGAGGCAGAAGTAATGGATTTATCATGTTCAATTGGTGAAACACAGAAACCTCAAGTGGCTGAAGCAGATTTGGAGTATCCAGATTTATTGCATTCCACTGGCACAGTACAGGGACAAGTAAAGATTCAACCAGCGCAGGAACAACCAGGTGATTTTTCATCATCTCTTGGCACAGAGGAGCAATGGGAAGGTGCAGGAATGCAGGCAGAACACCCTGAGCTGCAGTGCTCCAGGAGGAAAACAGAAGAACTGCAAAATTTCCAGACAAAATCAGAACATGTAGATTTGTCATTCTCTGTTGGCACAGCAGAACCTCATAAAACAACACAACCAGAGTTGAAAGAACACAATTTGTTGCATTCTTTTGTCAAAACAAAGCCATCATTGGCTGCCCCCTGGGAGCTTGAACATCCAGACGTCTCAGATGCCATGGGCAAAGTACCACACCCTGATTTGTCCTCTTCTGTTAGTGAAGAAAAACCAAGTGCACAACTGGAGGTCACACAGGAAAGAGGAAGCTTTACAGTACACCCAGAGGAAACAGTACAACTGAGACTGGAACAGTCGATGTTTTCAAGTTCTGGTGGCACAGCAGAGCGACCAGATAGGGCCCCACTGGAACGGGAATTCCCAGGGTTGTATTCCTTTGGCAAAAAGGAGCAACAAGAAATGGCAAAACAAGAGTTGAAGCATTCCGATTTATCATATTCCACTGATAAGACTCAGCAACAAGAAACTGCACAACGTGCATTAGAACAACCAGATTTGTCATCTTGCCCTGAGAAGACATGGCAACCACAAACTGTTCAAGTGGAAGCAGAGCATCACGACTTGCTGCATTTCACTGGAAAAACAGAATGGCGAGGAACAGCACAACCAGAGGCTGAGCATCCAGATTTGTCGTATTCCAGTGACAAAGCAGACCAGCCACCAGCTACACAATGGAAATCAGAGCAACCCATAACACCCCATCCCACTGGAAAAACAGAGCAACATTCAGAGTGGGAACTTCCCAGTTTATCATTTTCTGTTAGCAAAACTCTGTCACAAGAAACAGCACAAATAGACTTTGGGCAACAAGATATAACATGTCCCCTTGGTAACAGGCATGAAATGCAAACTATTCAAAGTGAACTGGAACATTCAGGTTCATTGTATTCTTCTGACAAAAGAGAACAAGAAATGGCATTGCCAGAGTTGCAACATCCACAGCTATCTCATCTTGTTAGAGAAACAGACGAGAAAGTTACACATCAGAAATCAAGCTATCCAGATTCATCATATTACATTGGTCAACAAGAGCACCATGAAATTGAAAAGCCTGAGGTGGAAGAAATGGGTTTATCATATCTATCTGGGAAACCAGAACACTCACAACCTGCCCAAGAAGTACTGCGGCAGCCAGAGCTTTTGAAGTCCTTTGGCAAACAAGAGGAAAAGCAAGCGGCCCAGCCTGGCTTTTTGCACTTCCTTGGTGAAGAAAAGCAGAAACCAGCTGCACAGTTAGACTTAGAGCAGGGAGGTTTATCACAGTTGCTTGACAAAACAGAACACCAAGAACAAGCACAAACACAGTTCACGTCTTCTGATTTTTCATATTCCACAGAAAAAGCAGAGCGGTTGCAAACAGAACAACTAAAATTGAAATGTCCAGATTTGTCATGTTCTCATGGAATGAAACCAGCAGATTTATTGCACTTCTATGGCAAAGCAGACCAACCACAGAGTGCCCAGATGGAGCATCCAGAGACGACGTACTTCATGGGTGAAATGGAGCGAAAGGATGGGGCCCAAACTGAACAGCAGTGCATTGATTTGCACTACCCTGTTGTTGAAACAGAGCAAGAAGAAAAAGCTTCTGTATCATATACATTTGGTGGGACCGAGAAGCCGGCAACTGCAAAACTGGACTTTGAACAATCAGATTTATTAAGTGCTATGGACAAAGCAGAAAAGCATGAAATGCCCCTGCTGAGAGCAAGACATTCAGAGAAGCGAGACACTGGGGCTACTTCATCTCTAACTGCCCAGTTGGAAACTGAAAAACAAAATGTATCCCTTTCCACTGAGGAAGCGGAGTGCCAAAAAAATAAACCGTATTCATCTCTTACTGAGCAAACAGTGTATGTACCTTTGGATGTTTCACATTCTGTCTCTGAAACAAAACCTGAAGGAATTCCAAAGCCCTCGCCTGTAACTGGAGGCCTGTCCCCCAAGCACTCAGGTTTGTCTCACATCCACTGTAAAACAGAGCAGTCAGAAACTGCCCAGCCCGAGTCAGGTTTCTTCTTTGAAAGAAAAGAAGCAAAGAATGAAAAAAGTCATGTACATTTGCCTGTGGATGTACAGTCAGAGGCTGAACATGTAATTTTACCTGAAAGAGAGAGAGAACAGACTCCACATTACTTCCACACAGCTATGCAATTAGAATCTGAACAATTAAATTTATCATATTCTACAGATAAAGTAGAAACTCTAGAAAGCCAAGATTATTTAACTGTACCTTCAAAACTGGAGTCTGAACCTTCAGTTCCATTTTACTCAGCTGACAAAACATGTCAGCAAGAAATTCCACCTTATTCAAAACCAGCCTCTGAATATGTGGTTCCCACATGGTCCCTCGCTGAACAGGAAAAGCAAAGCTTGCAGCCATTTATTGCCCGGTCTGCACAACCAGAGTGTAAAGGTGTAAGTGCACCACGTGATGAAAAAGAATTGCAAAAAATTCAGCTCTATTCACCTAAGAAAGCAAGCTTGAAGGCAGTGCAGTTGGAGACTGTGCCTCTACTGCTCACACAAGGCCAAAATGAGCAAGAACCTCAAGATCAATTGTTGAACACACCATCAGAACAGCTAAGAGGCCCCCCCAAACTCACTGCTGACCAGGATAAGCAGGACACGCAATCTGATGTGCAGACAGTGCCAAGGTTGGTGACTGCAGACTCAGAGATGACTCCTGTAGCAAAGCAGCAAGGAGTGTCATCAGATTCATTTGTACCTTTTCATACATTACGTGAAAAGTCAGTATCAGTGGCTCTTACTGGTGATGAAGAGAAACAAAATATCCCATCATCTGTATCTGATGCAGTAGGCATGCTTGGAAGGCAGTCTGACGTAGTTTCAGGCATTTATACTGAAGGAGAGGGTAGACGTGAAATGCAACCATATTTTGCAGACCAAAAGCATACGTCCTTAGAGCACCTGAGAGTTGTTTCGTCAGATCTTGGTTATGAAACTGTGACACCAAAAACTCAGCATTATTCTGGTGAACAGGGCAACCTTTCTTCAACAGAGATTAAGTCTGTCAGCTCTAGTTCTGAGGAAAAGCAGAATCCAGATATTCCATCTTTTGGGCTAGCTACCTGGCTGGCAGAAGAGGTGAAAGCTCGCTCAATTAGCCCAGTAAGAGCTACAGAAGTAGACAGGCAAAGAATTCAACTTTTTCCAAATGAAGCTTCTGATTTTGGATCAAAACAACTCCCAACTGGAAGCTGCACAGAACTTACAGTTCATGGTGCTACAAAGAGTAAAGGACATATGTTTGAAGTTTCTGATTCCATGTCAAGTGAAATTTCCCACAGAATGTCCTCAGACACTAGTCACAGAGCACAAAGGTATGATTTACCATCTCTGGAAGGAGATAAACCAGGTCCAGACAAAGTTCCAGGGAGTGAAACTAGCATTGGAAACCCTACAAAAATTGAAGCAATGCAACATCTGGAGATAGACAAAGTATCTGAAGTGCCTGAACATTACCTGAGAGGAGAAGAGGAAGAAATGGAGCATGTGAGCACTGTAGAAGACGGTCAGCATGCTCCAGAGCCTACTGAACAAAAGGATCTATTTAATATCATTTCAGAAGGTTATGAAATACTCAATATTCATGCTCCTACACATATTTTTTCTGTTGATCAAGAAGAAAGTAAACAAATGACAGATAAACTAGAATACTTGGAAACAAATCCTTCATTAAAAAGAAAATTAGCTGATGATGGCCATAGAGCCCTAGCTTCCAAAACAACTACAGAGATTTCAGAAAGCTCAGTGGTGGGAAATCCTTCAAGCCATGAACTAAAAGAAGTAGTGAAAAATGATGATGTTGAGGAAACTAGAGAAACTCAACAAGAAAATCCCATGTTGCCAGTAAACAATAATAATGCAGTGTTGGATCCTAATAATGGTACAGCTGATGTGGATTATTTTGAAAAATATACATTGATTGATGACAAATCCCCAGTTAAGCCACATTTTGAAAGACCGAGTACATTGTTTCCTGTGATGGAAGATCCCGATGAACCCGTGGAAGAAACCACATCCTTTAAAGAAAGCGCTGAGGTAGATACTTTGGAAGAGGAGTTTTCCCTGCTTGAGGATCTGGATGAAGTCTTTTATGGTACTGTGAAAGAAGAAAGCAAAATGCAGTCCTATGCAGATGCTCCAAAACCTTTACCTCTGCAGCAATCAATTGATATTAGCAGTAAAAAGGTTACAAATGTAGAAGATGAACGGAAGTCACCAGGGACACCACTCTTTGATTCAGAAGAAGGAGTGCTAGAACGGTCTCTGTTGTTCCCTACCACTGTTGCTGCAGTTAATCCAGAGCTTCTAGAGGAGCCACCTGCTCTGTCATTTTTATACAAGGACCTCTATTCAGAAGCAGTAGGAGAAAAGACAAAGGACGAAACTCCCTCTGATGAGGAAAGTGGTAATTCTAATGCATCTTTCCCTAGTAGAAATTCAGACACAGATGATGGAACAGGAATATATTTTGAAAAATACATTCTTAAAGATGAAATTCCAAGTAAGGCCTTGGGGCCTCCAACAGAGCAGATACCAGAGGATGAGTCCTTTAGTGGAGGAATTGCAGTTCAGAGTTCAGAGGACAGACACAGGAAGGGGTCTGGTGATGTTCGACATGTCAGAACTGAGGTTGTGCCAGGAAAGGTTGTTGTGGACAAAGAGAAAGTCCGGGTTGACAGTGACATTCAAGCAACAATCTGTAAACCAACGCATGCTATTCCTTTTGGAAGCAAACTGACTCTTTTAGATGCAAGAAGTGATGTCACTGAACAAAGAGAAGAAGATAATGTACCTTTAGAAACAACTGAAGAATTGACAGAGCAAACAAGTCATCAAGCATATAGTCAGCCAGTGGATTATCAGGGAGCTGCATATCAAGAAGCTGGCAATAAGCAGGAAGAACAGCACAATATAACTGCAGTTCCTCGAACGGAAAAATACGTCCCATATGTCAGGACTCCTGTTGAAGACAGTGAGGATGATCAGTATATTCAGGAAAATCTTTCCTGTGTCCCTACCATTCAGCAAACAGAGAAGCCAGACTTGCAAAGAGCGGAGCAGCACCCTGATGTTTATGGAGATCTTGCTGAGTCAATGGACTATGATGTGATTACACAAGAAGAACTTTTGCAAGATGAAATATCATCTCAATTCACACATGAGGAGCTATTATTTGAAGACAGAGACTCTTTTGAGCATGCTGGTGATAGTTATGAATTTGTTAACAAACCAGAGCAAACACCTGTTGAGATTGAAGATTCAGGCTTTGTGGTGATGTATCCTGAAAAATCAGCAACTAACATTCCTCAAGTTGAGAGCCCACAAAGAGAACTGAAGAAAGTGCAAGCAGACACATATTGTTACCACTGCAAATGCCCAATATCTGCCATTGACAAGCTTTTTGGGGAACATAAAGACCATGAAGTCACAACACTAGATGATGCTGCAACCAAGATGAAGGTAAGAATCAGTTTGGGTGAGGGAAGGAGCTACTGAGGCTAATATCTTCAGACCTTGTGTGTTGTCAGAGGAGGGGCTTCAGAGAGCAGTCCAGAGGGTAAGTCACAGTGTCTATAAAAGAAAAACTATTAAACACCTGTTAGAAACCTTATTAAGGTATTCTCTGGAGTCCTAGATTTCCCAAGCTGATACTTCTATTTGTTTAGAAGTTTGAATGATTTATTGATATGTAGCTGTTATTAGACTTTCCATCTTTTAGCTTTCTAACCTGTGTACGTTTGTTCTGGTTTATATGTGTACATGGAGAAATGGGACAAGTGTTGTTTCTAGGAAAACATAATTTGTGTAAGAGCAGTTCATTTCACTTGACAAGGTAGCGAAACCTCCATCTGTGGGGACCAGTTTCATCATAAGGTGTTCCCCATCCCAGTTACCTATGTTTATTGCTTGGAGATGTTAGATGAATTACACAGTTTACACTACAGTTTTCTTGAAACTCTGTGCTAATTTTTCATTTAGTTCATGTTCTTTTGGGCCAACAGTGTTTTAGCTGCAGCACAGGTAATAGTTTTGCAAGTCCTACTTCTTCCCACTATCTCTAAGCTCTGCTACTCTAGAAGATTTATAAAAACATCCACCGTTTCAGTAGCTTAGGCCTTTTTACTAGTGAAAATGCTTTCATTTCTGTGGAAGCTATTCTCCATTAAGTTGCAGTTCTTCTTGTGAAAACAGTATGCATGAGATGTCTCACTTTTCCCAAATCAGATTTTGTTCAGGTACAAGGATACAGATGTTCCTTTCTTGATTACCAGCTATTTAATCTCAAACTAGTATCTGAAAGGTGAGATCTCTTTCCTGGCCTATGTTTGGTTGATAGTAATACAGATTTTGTGTAACTTCATTAAAATTCCAGAAAGAGTTGTTTCGATGGTATTTTCATTGTCTTTATGTTAACTCATATGCAAGCAAGAGAAATTAAAAGCAGGAGAAGACCATGTGGCTGTTTCAAATATCAGCATTTACAAACTATCTCCCTGATGTGCAGATGTATGACAGTGTAGTTGCTTTTTATAAATGGCCATTCAACTTGACTTAGAGGTGATAATTAGCCACCAGTAAGACAGTAATAAAGTCACAGACCACAGTCATCCCTCAAATGTACCTGCATTGCAGCGAGTCACATTAAGCTGCAAATAAACATCCCATGATATCAGTGCCTGGCTGTGGAACATGGACATGAAGCCAATATTAAATCTGGCCACAACACAGGCTTGACTTCACATGACTTGTAGCATTCAGGGCTCAGGTTACTCTGAGATGGCATTTGTATGTTTCTTGTTACTTCTGTGTATTTACTGAGAAAACATTATGTTAGCAAAATGCTTGTTGCCTGAATTTTAACTCTAGGAACATAGTTTCCCGGTAAATGAAATGAGTTATGAATGGCATCTGTCAGATTTTATAGGTTATCTTGACAAACAGAAGTTTGACCCTGAATCTTGGTGATTGGCCCTAAATATGTATAAAATGAGCTTTCAAATGATACGGTCCAACATGGCATTTATAATTAATAGAAAGCTGTATGATAGTTTTTGCAGATTTAGCTGTAGAATTTTGTCATAATGGGAGGCTGTTATCAAAGCAACGTAACAATCATTTTAGATTTATGCCAGCTAATAGGAACTATTTTTTTTTTAATAAATACAAGTTGGACCTGAGCACATGGCCAGCTTGCTTTTGTGAAAGGTCAAGAACAACAAGGAAAAAGTTCTGAGGCATGTCTGATGCCTGTTGTCCCTTGGACTGCTTTTGTTTCCACAACTAAATCAACCAGAGATTTTGATGGATTCTGGTTTATAGGAAATACCTTTAAAATTCTAATTAAAAATAATGACTCTGCATAATATATTAGCCTTGTAATTAACTTTATTGTCTTCCTTTTTATGGGCTTGTTCCTGTGATCTCTCAAGGACCCTCATGAGGCTCTGAGTACCCTCAGTCTCTAGCAAAGCTGCACTGGAATCCTTCATGTTCAACAGTTTGTGTAGACACTCAGCACCTTGTGGAACGGAGCTAACTTTTTTTGGTTTGGAAACAGTTTTGTGGCTGTTCCAGTTCCTATTTTGGTTTGTGTCTGTGTAGCCAGCATGATACTTGAGCTTAATATAGCAATTGTTCCAATGGTGGCTCATGGCAAAACAAAAATATTCACCTGAAGTAAGTTGTGTGTAGAAGCTTTATAAAATAACATGTCTGTGTTACTGAAACATTTTAAATTTCAGGATCAGTTAAATGAATTGCTGATAGCAGTGGAAGAAAAGTCAATGAAGACTGAAGAATTTGTGAGTGATATTGAATCACTATTTAAATCTGTTGAGGTAAGTCCAATGTCTTAACACACTAGCTTTCTTTCCCTCTACAAAAATACTTCTAATATATACTTGCCTTATTTTGTAGCATCATTGTTTCCACTAAAATGGACTGTTTCTCTAGTCCCTAAAATGACCTATGCCACTGGAAGGTGTTAACTTCAGGGAAAGAAGAAGATTGCTTTTTTTTGCACACTGTTGTGAATTGGAATATGTGACTGGCAAGCACTGAAGGAAAAAGTCGCCTTGTGTTTATGTTTATAAAAGCTTGCACTTTGTGTCTTTATTTAGAATCCTGTGTGAGGCATCTAAATGAGTTGCCCAATGTCTTAGGTTCTTGATGCCCAAGTTCTTAAGCTTTGAGTATTAATTTCAGTTAAAAGTTAATTTCAGTTAAAAGTATGGATTTTTAGCTACTTCGTAGACAGACTTCTGTCTCAATACTTAAATGTAGAAGTTTAATTTTAAACACCAACAATTAAAAAAAAAATGGCATTGTTTTTAATATATTTTGCTAGCATTTTTTCTATCAGATGAGCTTACTTACAGAAATAAAGTCCTGTTATTGTCAGGATGCCAGAAGGATTTTGGTGGAGAGCTCATGTATGGTAGTTGAGAATTTCTGTGTATTCATTAAATGTTATAATTTTATTCTGCTGATCAGTACACATCGGTTTTCATTTTTCAGGAAAACTGTAAGAAAAATGCAGAGTTATTGGAAAAGCAGAATGAAGAGATGCTTAAGAAAATGGTAGCACAATATGATGAGAAATCAGAGAACTTTGAGGAGCTGAAGAAGATGAAAATGGAGTACCTATATGAGCAGATGGTTAACTTCCAGCAAACTGTCGATTCAGCAAAGGAAACTTTGGAGACAACGCTAAAAGAAATGGAAGAGCTCGATGGATTTGTTTTCCTAAATGTAAGTAAAAACAGTTTTCCTTCTGTAGCGTTTATACTAGTTAGGAAATAATTTATACAGTACCTAGGCTGAGAATGAGTTATTTTGAGTTATTTACCTTCCTCCTTTTTTTTGTATTTTGTTTTGGTTTTAAGGTAGCTATATCTTGCAAGCTCAGCTATTCCACTCTGAAACTGCTAGATCCTTTGCTTTTGTCATGCTCAGAGAAAATGGCAAAGTTGATGCATAGGATAACAACGTGCCTTGTACCATTAAAATGGTTCTCTTTTGCGAAGAGAAGTGTAAGAGGTGGTTTGATAATTTATCTAGAATTATCCACTGAGGAGTAAGGAATATTAGAGTAAAAGGTACTTCACTGTGTGAAAAATAAAGGTGAACCAAGAAGTTGTAGCTGAAAATTATCCAAACTTTTTTTTTAAATAAGCGGACACAGACAGTAATTGTGCGCTCTGATTACTGAGCCTATGATAAATGTTTACTGCTGAAATCCAGTGAGCGGCTGCATACTTCTTAGTTGCCAGCTGGGGTTAAACCACAATGGGCTAGGTTTACGAATGTGCATGGGAGGTGCATGTCTGTAATGGTCCTTCTGCATGTGAAAAATAGCCCTTGTCAATCTGCATGACCAGAGTTACCTAGCTCATACAGTCCTCAGTTATAAACTGGTTTCTGAGGGTTTTGCATGGTAATCATTAATGGACTGGGTCCTCCAAGACTGTTCTTGTGCTGTGAGACTTGTCCATAAGTGAGCTGTGTCACTTTCTCCTCTGTGGAAGTGTATCAGCAGTCTTGAAGGGGATGGGGTTTCTGGAACAATAATCCTCTCCCATTATGGAATTAGCACTTAGCCTGGAAGTTGCAGAGAAACTACCCTGGGATGAAAGAAATGAAAAGCTCAAATTACTGTCTAAAGACTGGTCATTCATGCAAAATAGAACAGCTTTCCCAATACAAGCCCCTAGGCCATATACCAGCAGTTATAGAAATGATGGAGCAATATTTGGCTTTCTCCCCTGCTCCAAACTACATAGTATCTTAGTATCCTGTAACCAAGTGTGGTAGATTGACTATTTGCGGATGGATGAAAAATACGTCTTATTTTCCTGAACTTGTGAGGTACTGGATCAGTGCTTCGGCAAAAGGACAACTTTGTAATTTGAAATTCTTTTGTGGGGTGGGAAAATTATTAGATTCCCTGCCCCTTTATGTTACTGATAGAGGGCAAGAACTTTTCTGTCCACCAGCCAGATAATCTTGGCTGAAGTTTTGTGGAGCATGGGAGAAACTCTCACTCTATGAGTAAAAATCTTACCCAACTTCTAGGAATAGGAAGTTATGAAGGAGATTTCAGCCAGAACATAGATTTCAGTATTCTTTGTGTGCAGGTGATTTCTTTCTGTAAAAGCCTTGATTTAAAAAAGTATTTGACTGTGCTTCAGTCTTTAAACCTGAATATTGAATACTGACCCCTCAGGAGCTTAAGACCAGATTTAGACTCTAATAGCCTGCTGGGCCAGAGCTTTGAAAGGGAATATTCTTAAGGAACCAAATTCTCTGCTGGTGTGAATGAACAGCATCCCAGACAACACCAACTCAATAAAGCCGTGTGTATTTTATGTCTGTGGAGAGTCACAAGGCTGTTTGAGGAGTGGGTCTTCAACCTTTTCAGGGTTTTGAAAACTGTTAATACATTTCTTTTTTTCCTCCTCTAGTCATCTAAAGAATTGAATAAAAGGTATATGAAGTATGGATTAAGTGCACCGTAGTGAGTACTAGGCCTAGCATGCTGGATGCTTCGTTTAGTATTTGCAAGCTTTGAAAACACACTGGTAATATTCATGCTTATTTTTATAAACCTTGCAAATAATGAAATGAAGAGAAGAGGTTTTATGCTTGTTGCTGCAACTGGTTTTGAAGTGTTTTGCATGTGTTCTGTAGTACATCAATTAAACAAGTAGCATTTTAAAATGTCAGGTCATTTTTAAATCTCTACACAGACATTTTTAAACAGATGTTCCTTGCAGTTATTGTTATACACACATACACTAAAAACATTTTGAGAATGCTTCAGTCTTTTAGATGTCACTGGTACAGTCTTTTTTCACTAGTTTGGTTCTGTATTACCTGGTCTCTGAAAGGTTGTAATGCAAAGTGTCACTCACATGGCTTGGGTTGTTGAAATACATTTCTGAACCCAAATTCAGAAATAAAAAAATTTTAAAAAAATTAAAAAGAGCTTATATAGCTTTCGAAAGCTTACCAGGAGACTATGGGCTGATGTTTCCCTATGTCTGTTCATTAGCACTGCCTGACTCAGGATGTGTCAGAGGTCTGGTGCCTCATTACAGCTGCATCCTTACCTGCCTGTACGTACCAATAAATACATGCAAAATACATGCAGTTCCAAATAGTTCTCTGCCATCTATGATTTCCTCGAGGAAGTCATTTTGGTGGGACTCATCCTTCACAAGGGAAGTGTTTGATTATAAGCCCATATTGCCGTAATAATTTTTCCAAGGGGAACTACAAATGCTTGGATGGGCTGGCTGCAGGGTCCCCTTACGCAAGCCACCAAACCTACTCTGCCCACACCACTGCTGCTGACACTGCCCAAAGGGCCTGGGCATTGCGCAGTGGACATCAAATATACCCTGTCAGGGCTGTCTCAGCCACCACAGTGATATGTCTGCTGACAGGGTCTGGCATATAAGAATGATATGAGTGTTCCAGTTCACAGTCAAATTACAACCCCAGGACAGCAGTCTGAAGAGAGTGTGCCACACGCCCCTTCACTGTTCCTATTAATCTGCAGAATTAGGACAATGAATATGGAGTCACCTGTTGTAAATCAAAATGTGAGAGTCTGGCTACATATTTGCATGTTGTTTATCGCCTATGAGTAGGTTGGGTATAATGGGACAAAAAAAATTTCCAAGGCTTTCTGTATACTTGGCCTTTATTTGTTTACTTACACACTAACCTCGAAGTTTATTATTGTGCATGGGTTTGGTTATTCATTTACTTTGTTAATACCTGACTTACTAAAAAAAGTTAAGAACAACTCTACATATTCTAACAATGCATATTTTTCTCAAGAAAGTGTATTTTATGTTTGTTGTTTTTTGTTAAGGCCATGCATAATTAACTACTTCAGTGACTGAAAAAAAGAAGAAGGGGAGAAAGTTAAAATTCAGTTGCCTTGAAAAAAAAATTCATTTCCTTGAAGCTGCTTCTGCCTCAGAATTAAAAATCTGCTGGGTTTTTTCCTTTAATGAACTCAGCAAATATGAGCTAATTAAGTGGAATCTATCTTCCTACTCCTGTGTTTTTTGCTTGCCACAAGCAGCTGCTTTACATGACGTCTCTGGAGTCAGCTGCTCCAGTTCAGCTCTAAGGTTTGTTACCTTTAAAGACACTGTGTCAGTAAGTCCAAACCCCTGTGCTCTTGGGAGTCTTGCTGTGAACTTCAAATCCTCACGTTCTCATGGGCCAAGTGTGTACACACCATGTGCACTCTCACTGTGTTCCTGATCCAAAATCACAGTGTGCCATGAATGTTCAAAATCAAGGAAACAGCTTCTCCTTGTGTATTGTCCTCAGGTTCACGGGAAATATTTAGAGTAGCATACATCACATGGTCTTTGCTTCTGGCCTTCAGAAAACTATGTGATGCCACAAGGGATTTGTACAGACAGCCATATGTTTTCTTCCAATAGGTTACTTTCTGCAATGGATTCTGCCCTGTCTTTAGAGAAAGTGCCCAGAGCTTTCTCACTGTTCGAGCACTATGCGGACAGTCCAGGACAAAGCAACCAACACTCCTTAAAACATGTGGCTGGTAAGAATCTCTGAATATCATCTTTACAAAAGCTAACGTTTTGGCAATGCTTTGGAAATTTTAGAAAGCTAAAAACAGAATCTATTTGAGAAGGATGAATTTGCAAACCATGTAATTAGCAATCAGAGCTGAATATAAAATGAAGTCTAATTGTGCACAAGTGTTTGGCTTATAGTAGGATGCTAAGATGAGCAACAGAGGGAGAAGTGCTAAAGTTGGGGTTTCATGCATCGTTTGAGATATCTGAACCTCAGATGAGCAGAAGGCCTATCTGTAAATCTCCAAGGTCTAAAGAAGGTGCTGTTCACTTGCAGGCAAGGACAGAAGAGACAATCGAAGGGTCTCCTGAGCTGCCTTCCCCTGAGGACAGCAGCTCTAACATCACTGGTGTGGGGAGGAGAGCAAGGGGCTGGCTGATGGCCGAGGTCCCTGGGCTTGTGCTGAGTGGATGGAGGCACCTGAAACTCACATGTGATGTGAAGGCAGAGAGTGGTTAACCATAGCTGGTTAACCTGCTTGGAGGGCAGTAGTGAAAATTGCACATGATGAAGGGGTTTATTCATCTGTATGTGATATTTCATGTCCTGTAAAAAGCCTGCCTGTGTGGGCTGGACATAGACCTATAGAATTTTTCTGAATCTGGAGAGCTGTTAATGAAGAGTTTGTCAGTACGAATTTGTGGATTCATTTTCCTCAAAAAGGATTTCACTTCAGTGTTTCTTTCTCAAGATAAGGCTTGTTTGGGGATCTTGCATCTCAGTGTGACCTCCCATTCACCACCAGACACACACCACTGCTGACGTTGTCACCCTCTGACTTCACAAGCAAAGCCTCTTTCTCCTGTGTTTGGTCCCTGAGCACTGGAACTAGAACACTGATTTCCCTAAGGTACTTTTCTTCCTGGCTGGATTTTCACATGACTAATGAGACATCAGAGAAGTGTCATCCTATGCAGACTCTCCGGTGTCTAATAAGAGTTAAGTGCACTCATCAGTGTCACTATAGGGAGATCGTCTCTCTCCTCCACACCATGTATTTTATTAGACCTACAGGAACGAAATATCTCAGAGACCTTAACTTTCTTATGAGATTTGTATGAATTTGCCTGCAGCCTTCAAATTTTCTCAGGTGAAGCTGGACAGGATGCATACAGTGTTATCCCAGTGTCATCTTTTTAGGAAGCCAGATAAAAAGACCTTTTTTTGTAACCCACTTTCAATCAGCATTATCGGTGAAAATGTGCTGTGTGTTTTAGTTTAGCTCCTAAATTTCCTGCTATACTCCCATGGGTGAAGCGGTTCTTTCTCCTGGTCTGCTACCTACTGCAAAGTCATCCAGGAGGACGGACCTGTTTTGTCACACTGTATTACCTTTTCCCACAAGTCACTCCAATGTGTTTTTCCCTAAACTACTGAGATCAGCTTTTCAGTTTGATTTGCATTAGCTACTGTGTTTGCTGAACACCAAATGGTGCCAGACCAGTTTGCTTTGACAAACTGGAAATAAATTACTGTCCACTAGAAAGTGACCTTCAAATCTCCTCATCCTTTATAGTTTCTTCTCTTTCTCTTTCTAAAATACCTCATTTTGTTCTTTGCTTCCATTACCAAGTATTTCAATTGCTATTGTGATTTTTACTTTGGTGAGCAGAAGACAAAAATACATATTTCTTTTGTTTCGAGATTACACCCTTCCTAAAGGAAAACAGAGGTAAATGCCTACCTGGAACTTTATTTGGAGTTGAATGCCTTGAGTACATCATTCATCACACACTGGAGGCAAATGTCAGATACTCTCAGATTTTTTTTTGACTGAAGCCATTTGATGAAATACATGTGAATTTGCCATGTTTCTCCAATACACATATTTTTCCTTCAGAAAGTATAGTTTTTTACTGAACAGCTTCATAAAACTTTATTTCCACCACTTCAGACACATCATTCCTTCAAAATGCCCTCCTTTTCCAAATTTTCCATACCTACTAATGAAAAGCCATTTTCCCACAAATGCTTCCTCCTTTCATGAAGGCATCCCCATCAACAGATGCATAAGCATGAAGAACTCTTGCAGCATCCCATTGAGCCTATTGGAACACGAACTTTTCTACAAGAAGAGTAGGAATAATTTAAAAATTGAAATATTCTTTCCAAAGTTTGCCATTAGCCCTTCCCTTTTATATCAGAAGGTTCCTTTTCTGATTCTAAAAATCTTCCATTAGAGTTGGAGAGGAATGTAACTGCTCTTCTTCTTCTTCAAGTCCACAAAGCTAAGGAAATCTAAATTCTCATTACATTGGAAAAGGTAAATATCCACAAAGCATTTGAGATTAGTTGTTTTTTTTTTTCTCCTGGGGGCTATGGAGATACAAGTAGCATTAAGGAAAAACTTCCTTACACCACAGCACTTCATTGAAAACTGAACTGATGAGAAAATGTCTCACTTTTCTATTAAAAAATATGATTTAGTCAAACTTGCAGAGCAAATACCTCATTCCTTTGACTAAAATTCGTTCAAAAAAGAACCAGCACTTTGATAACACAAAAATGTTCTGGTTTTGAAGAGAATAGTTCAACTTCTTGCTTTGAAATTACTTCCTTTCAAAAGTTTATTTCATATTATGGAAAAGGAAATTAGAGATCAAATGTTTCTCAATGTTACTGAAATGAATTTTGATCTGTATTTTTTTTTTTTCCCCAGAAGTTTCATTCATTAATCTGTCTTCCCTTCAAATTTCGTGTAATAATAAATCTTGCAGTTGTGGGGTTTCTGTGACCATAAATAGCAGTTTCTAGGCAACTTCACAGGAAAAGAAAAAAAAGCTGATTTCCCCACTGAGTCCACTGAAAGGAAGTATTTTCTTAAAGATTATCAGCTCTTAAATTGACCAGCTCTGGATGCAGTCAAAAAACCAAAATGCTGATTGTTTTTAGCAATGAGAAGGGTAATATTTTTCAATGGAAAGCAGATGTAATCCTACCGTACTGGTAGCTCTCTGTATAAATCATAAGGAAACAGCCAACATCTGCATTTGCCTTGTTCATGACACAGGGGATCATCATCATTACTGTGAAGATAACTGAAAAAAGCAAAAACTTTCTGCTGAGATTCTGAGAGAATTCATGCAATATGGAAATTTACTGGGTGAAGAAATAGAACCATGTATTTTCATTCCCTGCAATCATTTTAACAATGAACATCTTTTGGGGCTTTTTGCTTCTTTCTTTCCCCTCCCTCTCTTTTAAGCCATAATCATAGAGGGGAACAATGCTTCATCAGGGATGGGTCTGTGCCAATCAGGAGACAAAGTTTGGATGAAATTTGGGAAGCCTTGGATGTCTTTGAAACACTCTTTGTGGCAGATACTCCTAGTTGTCCCACAGTGTGCAGGTGCTTTGGCAGAGCTTGGGTTCACTTGCGCACCAATAATTCTCTGTCCGCTGGGTCTGTGGAGAAAGTGACCATGCCAGGCAGGAGCACCGAGCTGTGCACCTACAGTAGGAGTCCATGTCTGGGCACGGGCAGACCCAAGGCTGCAGGGAACCTCCTGCTCCCCAGTGCTATTAGAGCCTTCTTTTGCCTAAAACACATCCCTGCTGCTGTCAGTGTCAGTGGATTTGACATGCCATGTGAATCACTGCCAGGTATGGCAGGTCTTTTCCCCTGCTTGCCTTTCTGTGATCAGCTACATACATCTGTCTCTGGAGGAGCCTTGCTTCTTCTGCACGTTCCCTCTTGTCATCAGTGAGCTATCCTATGCTGTTTGCTACAAACAAATGCTTTCAGTCTCTGCTTTCAATGGTGTCCTCTTCACAGGGTGACCTCTTCTCTGGTGCCTGTGCTGCAAGGCAAGGTCAGGTCAGGTAATTGAGATGGTGGTCACCCAAAGGAGCATGCATTAGCCTCCAGGGTCATCTGGCCTTTCTGAGGAGGTGGCCTGAACTTAGCAGGAGTTTCTTGGGGTTTCATCAGCAGATGTACCTTGAAGTGGAGCACAGAGCTGGACAGCACTCCCTGTGACTGAAGGGAGCAGGCTCTTGGGGAAAGGAGAGGGATCACTGGAGCTGTATGACAGCTCTGTGTGTCCAGGATTGCCACTGCCCTGGGACACTCCCTGCTGGAGGTCAGAAATGAGCAGCTGTCCCATGACTCATTTGCATGATGGTCCTGCCCTATGGGGAAGGACCTAAAGAGCTGGGCAATGTGCAGGCACACACTTTGTGCTGGGTTCAGGTGGTGCTGGTACTAGGACTGGATTTTATTTTGTCCAGACTGTAAGGAAAATGGACACATTCCAACGCTGAATAATTACTTTTTTTCTATTCCTTGTTTAGGAGGACCTGGTGCTCTAAAACTGCACCAGTATTCCATAAGTCATATACTTGCTGTGCTTGTTTTGTGGAAATAACCAACCTCAGTAAAACACAGGTTGCCTTGTGAACCTGTAGGTAATTTTGCTGAAAATGTACGAGTGTAAATAACAACAAGAGACTTTCCTCTCAGTCCCACAGACACCAGCTGTTGTACCTCAGGAACCAAACTCGGCCACCAGCACCTCCATTGCCATCTACTGGGTTGTGAATGATGGGGACGCCATTGACTGCTTCCAGGTCTACTGTATGGAGGAGCTGCAAGCCGGCAAAGATGCAGGAGGTGGGTAACGTCTTGTCTTCACGATGGCAGAAGTCCTTTCTGCTCCAGTCTGAGATCAGTAGAGGGTAGGCCAAGCTGTGGAGAGGGCCTGGGATGCAGAGAGGAGAGAGGCTGTGAAGGCATCATGCGTAAGACTAAGGATGGGTAATGATGGAGGAGAACATGAGACAGATGCTGTTCCTTCTCTTCCCCTTCATTTTCCAAAATATAAGATATATATCCTGGTCTGTGAAGTGCAGGGCTGTTGTTTGCGGAGAAGCAGCAACATCCCTGTTGAGGTGCCATTTTATGAAGTGGCCTGACTTCATAGAGAATGTGTCCATACTGCCCTGTGAGTCCTCATGGGGCCTGCAGGTAGAGCTCCCAAGGGGATGGGCTTCATTAGGTTTTTAGGGTCCCATGTGTATTTTGGAAATGTGTCCTAATGAAAAAATCACAGGAAAAGATAATATTTCCACAGTTTTTCCACATGTAGAAAAAATATTTTTCAAAATGACATTAAGATCTTTCAGATGTTAAACATGAAACTGAGAAAAGAGGATTGACATGCTTATTCATTAAAAAGCTCAAACTGGTCATAAAGTCAAGTCACTTTAAGCAACCGGACTCTGCACAAATCCGTGTGTGCATGTGTGTAAGTGTGCACAGACTAAGGGATGCTAAGGGCTTTTTATAATGCCTAATTTATAGCTAAGGGCTATAAAATCCATAAGGATAAATTGTTATGTTATAGACTGGTGAAACCAGGTTTGATAACTGCTGATTGTATGTCTAGTCTGTATTGTATAGTCTAGTCTGCAGTAAGACCAACCTCCATAATCTCCCCTTGCCATCAACAAGATCTGAGTACGCTTAACTCAAAGTCACATGCTCTCAAAACTGAGCCAGAGTAAACTATGGAAATCTTGGGTAATAAAGCTTTCTGGATTTTTGCTGTTTTTCACATGTCCAGTTGAGAGGCGCAGTTGTAGGCCCTACCAGTGCAACATGTGAGTGTGATGCCCTGTGCTTGTGTATGTTCCTCCCAGCTTTGGTGGAAGAGTACAGAGTGACGGTGAAGGAGAGCCACTGCATTTTGGAGGACCTGGAACCAGATCGCTGCTACAGTGTGTGGGTCATGGCTGTGAATGGCACAGGCTGTAGCTTACCCAGTGAAAAAGCCATTTTTAAAACAGGTATGTACATAATTTGATGTTTGGTTATTATTTGTGTGTTTGATTATTATAAGCTTGGAGTCCTTAGACCAATTCTAGCCCACAGTGTTGCTGAAACAGAAGAAACTGCTTCATTTAGCCCAGCTGGCAGATAACAGGTCGTTTCCCTTTTTGCCAAAAGATAGCAGCATAATTGCTCCTGGGAGGAAACTTGAAGGCATTCAGATCTGAAGATGTTTCCAGTCTGGGGCCTTGTGACCAGAGCAATGGGGCAGCACATGATGAATTTTTCTTTTGTGTGTGCTGCAGTGCTCCAGGGAAGCTCTGGGCAAGGGACCTGGCTTCTCCCTGCTGCTGCCGCTTCTTCTATGGATAATGGAGGCAACAGCTGCATTTTTTGCCTCTCTGCCATCCTCCCAAATACATCTACATTGCATTAATGTAAACTATTAACTTTTGAAAGGAAGGCCTGTGTTACCGAGGTTACATGCTGTGTCTAGCTCAGTGGGACACAAATAGCGGGTGTGGCTGAGAGGCTTTGCTGCTGTTTAAGTGCTGTAAATTAAGATGAGTAATTGGACGACTGTTGTTCATGAGCTTCGTTTGGCTGCTTAATTTTTCTAAGCTTTAATTTCTTTAATAATTTGTATTGACAAAACTATTGCTTCTTGAATTATGAGCAAGATGAAGCATCTTGTGTCTAAGGCCCTCTTGCTAGACCGTTTTTTTAGTGCTACAGGATAAAATCAATCATTCTGTTCTTGTAGTCACAAAATACAGACAAGGATATTTAATGATTTTGTAATGAAATAACTCTGTACAACAGTGACTGTGTTGCTGAAATCACTTGGCAGCAACCACAGCTTCAAGCCTTTTGCTTAATCCACTAGAATTCAAATTTGTTGGTAATTTTTGATATTCAATATCCTGATCATATTTTTAGCAAATATTATTTTCCAGGGAATTGAAAGCACAAGTTAAAATTTTATGGCCTCAACAAAGTGATTGTGAGCATGGTGCAGAATTCCTGTGAAATGGTCAAATAATAATGAGTTATTACTAGCTAATAAATCATAATTTTAAAAGGAGTTCTCACTTATCCTGAGCTGTTCTTTTTAAGAACTCTGCCTTCTGTCATCAGGCTCACCTTTCTTTTTCCCAAAACCAAAGCCTTCTGAAGAAGTGCATACCCTTGAGTCTTTGATGCCTTCCTTTGGCCTGTTTCTTTAAGGAAAAAAATAAACTAGATGAAATAAGGGCTCACTAAACACCTTCTCTCAGGCTCCTCTGGAGTGGACTTGCAGGGACACTGCTGAGCACTGGCTGATGCACAGCTGCTGCATCCCCTTAACATCCAAGGTGGAAAAATGGACAGCCGTAATGGAAATGAGTTCTTCAGTGTGAGCCTGGCGAATTTGATACAGAGTGAGAATACTTTGCTTGTTCAAGTAGCCCAATGAACACAGAAGAAAGAATTTAGAGTTTATTTTTAGTAATTTAGATTACAATTTGGCACCTACAAGAAAATGATTTGCTGGTACATGCAGTTTATGGGAACATACACATAAAGAGTGGATCAAATCTTTGCCTCTTCCAGATGCTGGAAGTCCCCACAAGGTTTCTCTATTGAAATAGTTCCCATGGAGGTGGCAGTGGGCCTGGGGGAGTGTGAGGAATGCAGGTGGGTGCTGTTGTGGAATCCCATCCCCTCAGCACCTCCTGTCTCCTGCTCCTCCATCTCCCAAACTCACAGCTCGTCCTCCCCTACCCTGGCAAACACACAGTTTCCAAGCAGTGTTTTCTGTGAGGGGATTATGCTGAAGGCAGCAAGTATCCCTCTACCTCACCTCCTCCCTGTCCATCTCAGACTGATCTACAGATGAACACTCTTTGCAATCCTAAAGACATGAGAAAGAATGCACCTTTTTCTGTTGTTCAAAACCTGCGTGATCCTCACCCTGTATCTGAGGGACAGAATAAATTTTTACCCATTTTGGCTCTTTGCCTCTTGTAAGGTCACTTTTATGAGTGCTGGAATATTACAAAGAAATCAGACATATACTCATAACTGCAGTTAATTTGTTAAAAAAACCTCAGAAACACAGTGACATTTTTTTTCCAGTATGCACACACCATCTACTCTTTAAACAGAAAATTTCAAATAGAATAAAAAAAGTCTTGATGTCTTGTGACCTGCTGTTTACACATACATAAATGTGGGTATGTGTGCCTGTTGCTGAGAGCAGGTATTAGGGGATTTGGCTATTAAATTTTCATTCTTTAGGAACAGATGCATTTAAAAACAGACAATAATCAAATATGTCAGAAGAGAATTAAGGGATTATTGCTAAGGCAGCTACACAGATGTGTTATCAGATGAGAATCTATCCCACAGATTCATTATTCTGCTGAATACCTAGATTAGCTGTTCCTGTAGAAAACATCAAGTACATCTTAACCCGAACTGCTAACCTCCTGATTTTCACTAAACCAGGAAACCAATATGTACTTATGGGTAGTTTCCTTTCTTCTAATACCAAATTATTTCTCTTATAAAAAAGAATGCATCTGGAATGCTTGTTGCAGTTCTACAAGATTATCTCATCCTTAAATTGTCTAATTTCTACTTTTGTCCTCGGCATCTTATTTGGAACTTGTTGTCTTTAAAAGCAAAATAACTTTCCATGACCTTTCTTTAATATCCTTTATTTTAAGGGTGGGTATTAAGACTGTTTATAAGGGTTTCAAGAACAGGTTGTAAGGTTCATTTATATTGCAGTTCCCTGGAAAGGGAAAGAGCAAGTGAATATGACTGATCCATTTTCAGCCTACGATGTCAGATGTGCAATTTCACACAATAGCTTTTGACTATTTGTGTTCAGTACACTATTTTACATTCCATTTTCTTTATTGCAGTTGGGCCTGTAGTTCTTAAACTGAGGCTCTAAAAAAGATAAATTACAGGACCAAATTTTAGCATTGCAAAAATAAACAGGACATAATTAAGCAGAAAATCAGCATCTCCCTGTCAGTTTTGCAGCAGCACAATTGTTTCTGATGCAGTTGATTAAAGGAATGCTGAGGACAGGATTGGAGTGATGCAGGGAGAGCTGTGGGCAGTACAGCCTTGGTGCTCAGCTCCTTGAAGACTGGCAGAAATGAGGAAAATATGCATGAGGAAAGGCATGAACATCTACGTGAATGTTCTAAGGATGTGCACAAATGCACAAATATTCACAGTGACTTTCTCAGCATGGGGTTTTTTCACCATAATGTAGTCCTCTGCTATTGAAACACAAACAAGCAAAAGATCACTGCTGGATGGGCGATAAGTATCCCATGGGTTTTTGTGGAGGTGACTCTTCCCTAGCAAGCATCCCCCTCCAGCCACCAGCACCCTTCTTGCAGTCCAGCTAACATGTCCCTGTGTTCCCAGCACCTGCTGTCCCCACCATCAAGGCCGAGGACTGCACAGTGTGTTGGGACGTGGCCACCGTCCGCTGGTGTGCCGGCTCGGCATCGGCGGAGTCCTTCACCGTGGAGTACTGCCGACAGCACTCGCTGGAAGGAGAGGGTCTCAGGTCAGTGCTCAGTTGGATTAGGCAACCGCTAATGAGCATCATCCAGACTGCGGGGAATTATGCAAGAGGTTAATCTGCCTTCAGTCTTGCAAGGAAGAAATCTGTTTCTGCATGCTGAGGAACTTACAAGACAGACACTAATCCATGAGATGATGCTGAGAAATTAAAATACTTCCTTTTTATTCTGCTTAACCAGGCAACCATTTACTTTGGGTCCAAAACCCTGGAGACATGTCACTGTCTGGATTCAGCCAGCAACTACAGGGCTATGCTGGCCAGGGAAGCAATTGCTGCCCCACAGCTGCTCTGATTCTGGGCAGCACAGGAAGGCCAGCAGAGCTCCAGGATGGAGTGGGATGGGAGAGCCTGGCCCAGTGACTCTCTGCTTTGTGGTGGATGAGATAGGAGCTGTTTTGGGGCATGGTGAGGGTGGTATGGGTGTCCCAGTAATACTGGTGACCCATTTGTTCTGCCTGGATGTGTGAGAAGATCCATCCCAAAACACAGCTGAGCTCAGTGATGCCTAACTGTGCAAGGCATACCATGGGCATCAAAGAGCAACCCAAAGAGCAGCTTTCAAATGTGGGGTAGTGTCTGCTTAAGCCAGATCCTCTCTGGTTTCCCCTATGCTAAGTCTGTGCTGCATAAAGACATGGCTGAGGAGGGATGTGGGCAACACTGAGCCATGAAACTGTGCACTGTGTTGAAATGCAGAGATTATTATGTGGTGTGCTGTATTTCCTTGAGGGTTCGGGTTTTTTGTTTATTTGTTTTTAAAAACAATGACACAAATATTCCAGGAAAATACAGTTGCAAAAGTCTGAGAAGCTTTGGGAGGTGGAGGAGTGACTTGCCATACAGGACCCTGTGGAAGAGCCTCAGTTCAGCTGAGTTTGTCTTCTTCATCTCAAGGGGAGCCAGATCAGGGTCTTCTGCCAGGGGCTAGTTCACATGGGCTTCAGGAGTTGTGGCAGAGGGAAGAGCTCCACCCTCTGCCATCAAAATTAGTTAAGTGGACTAAAGGCTCACAGGTTTCTAGTAGACAAGTACGACAGTGGAATTGTGCATGCCTTGCTCCTTACAAAGGCAGGCTAAAAATTGAAATGAAAAACTTCTGTGGGGCTGGGAGACCTTTTTTTCGTGCAGTATTGGTATGCCGCATTAAGGCATTCAAGGAGAGGTCTTGCCCAGCTCTCCCACCTCTTGGAGGGCAGCCATGACCTGCTCTGTTTCGTACATATTCATAAGGCCATCATGTCAGCCTGCCAAAGTTGCTGGTCAGGGATAATGTAGCTGCTCTCAAAACCTGTGCTGTGTGTTCACCCTCGAGTTTCCTTGCTGTTAACTGGAATTGCCTCTTTTTATCTAAACTGAACCAGAAAGTGTGCTGGTTTCTGTAATCTCTGAGCGAGGTGTCAATGACACCAAGCAGTTTGCTGTCGTGGTGGTAACAGTGGCAAAAAGCTGCCAGAACTGACCCATTCCATTTCTCAGTGACCTCATGCAAAATCTAAAATGTTCATAATTATACTGAGTCACTTTTGACTTTTTGGCCTCCCCGTGGGCAGAAGCTGGCCTTTGACTGTGACAAGTGTGAAAATTCCCACAGGACAAAATAATACATTTTCTCAGATGGCTATAGTTCAAATTTCTGTATTTGTAGAAGGGCTCTCACCTCTTTTTACAGTGTCAAAGACCATATTTTACCACTTATTTTCCCTCAAATCACTGTCCCTCTTTCCTTTTCCAAACGCAACTCCCCAAGATTAACCTGCAAAGCTTCTCTAATGGCACAAGATATTTCAATGATGGAGACATATTTTTATTAGGATTTCTATTTAATTTTTTGCATAAAGCCAAGGAAAAAAGAGCCCACTTGTAGATGGAGCATACTGCCTGTATTGCTCCCATCCAAGCGATTCAAGGTGCAAGCTGGGAGTATTCATCAATACCTTATGTAGCTGATGTAATGAGAAGCTGCCTTCTGGAAGTACTTGTAGGGAGCTTTGAGTTCCTACATCAAGTATCTATGTCAGGTGGAATAAAACTGTGTCTTTATGCATATCTAGCATTTGGGCCTGGAAATGCTGCAGTTTCTTGTGGCTGCTTTCCTTGAAAGCTTGGAGTTTGTCCTTCACAGGTTTCCTGAGCATCAGCCATCTTGGGAACCAGCTGAATGCAGAGCCATTTGACAGACAGCCGGTGCTTGTGGCTGCCCTGTAGTGGAGCAATATCTCAGGCCCTGGGTAGGAGTTGAAACACATTTCTCAGCAGCTCTAACAAGTTCATACAGCTGCTGCTGTGTGCATAGCATAAAAGCAGAGTTTGGAGAAGAACATCCTAGGGAAGTCCTGGAGATAGCAGCATGGTCCCATCCCATGAGGCAGCTTTTACAGATGTCATTCCAGGAGTTCACCAAGGTGAGGGACGCTGCCAAGGAAACAGGCAGGGAGAAATGCCCCATCAAACAGCTGGAAACAAGTGTGGAGACCCTGGTCTGCATTGGCCCCATGTAGCCATCACAGGATGGTTTAAGTTGGAAGGGAACTTTGGAGGTCACCTGGTCCAACACCCCTGCTCAAGCAGGGCCACCTAGAGCCAGTTGCCCAGGTGGCTTTTGAACGTCTTCAAGGAGAGGTTCGTGTACCAGTCTTGGAGAAGTCTCAGCTCCCCAGAGAGAGAATTTGAAGCACATCTGAAAATAAATCCTCATTAAATGTGTCCTGCTAAATACCATTAAAAAAAAATTATGTTTTCCCCTTTGGGTTCACCCTTCTTGCCAGCTTGCCACCCATAGAACATGCTTTCATATAAAAGCATTTCACATCTTCTTTAACAATGACTCCCTGGCCTGCTGCTGTGGTTTTAAAACTCCTTCTGGGCTGATTCTTTTTCCAGAATCTCTGTGAGACTTTGAATTGTTTCTTTCAGTTTCCAGAGCTCTGCTATTTTCTCACCGTTCAGCCTCCTTGAGTTGAAAAGTCAATGGAGCTGTGGGTGGAAGATGGAAAACTGCAAGAAATGTAGTCCAGGGATTAGGTGTGTGGGCTGTTCAGATGGAAACCGTGTATCACATCATGAGCGATCTGTAAGACTCAGGGAGGTAGAAATTAATACAGTATGCAGCGAGTTCGTAAAAGTGGAAGTGATTGAGTGTCATCCTCTCCGCCAATGCAAGACGGGCACTGCTGCTGACCAAAATGTTGTCTACTTACAGAGCAGGTCTTATGCTGGAAAAGAGCAAGCTTCCCTCCTGTCGCGTTTTCCACATGACTGTCCTGTCAGCTCAGGAAAAAAGGCGTGGAAAATAGGGAATCTTCCTCCCTGCTGGCTGAGCTGTCTTGCTGTATCAGATAGCAAGGAGGACCATTGCAGGTGGTGCTTCGGTGATCTAACCCAAAACCAGCCAGAGCTGGGACAGAGTAGAGAAAAGGAAGCGTGCAGCACATGTGGGAGCAAACTCAGAGCTATTTGTTCTTCGTTATTAGCATCAAAAGCTTTTTTTCCCACTCATGGTGCATACTTTCCGTGTGCTTTTACACTTATCTTGAGAGGCTTCCATTCTTTCGGCTCTGACTCCTCATCGGTGTTACCAGAACAGGTCTGGAGGTGCTGTTTCAGTGGGATCTTGGAGGTGGAAATGACAATTATGGCATAGAGGGTGTTCTGAATCACTGCAAGGCATATCATTTGCTGGGTTCATGCAATATTTAAAAAATATCCTCTACATGTTATTTCCTTGAAATAAATGAGCATGCTTTTGGGAGAAACATGCACCAAAACACAGCATCATATTTCTCTAAAACCATGAAAATCACAAATTTAACAGAGAGCTGTTACTATAAATTTCTTGGCAATCTAAAGATGAAGATACATGTAACTCGTTTCTGTTCTGCTTTGAACAGCATGTACCTGAAATTTAGAGTCTGAATTCTGAGACTTAGAAATCATTCTTAAAAAGAGAGGGATTAAGAGGAGATATTTAAATATTTAACTTCAAATGTTTCTTGAATTTCTATGCACTGAATTTTGTATCACGATACCAAGACATTATGGGGACAGTTCAAATATTATAATATTTAGGCTGAAGGCCAGTATGCCTCATGCTTTGATAACAGCATTATTACATCTCTAATCATCTATAAAGTGGGCAGGTATACTTAAAGTACAAAATAGCTGACATCAAAAATGTTGTAGGTGGGCTTCTCTTTCTTTTATGACCAACTGAAACGAGGTATACTATCACACTCGGATTTAGACATGCAACAAAAATCTGATTTGGAGAACTTAAGGTTTGAAAGAGACTCAAGTCTGAACTTTGATGTTTGACTCTATTCTGCAATTGGCTGGACCCAAAATCTTCTTTGAATATCTGGGATCTGAGAACAAGACTCCAGAATATGAATATTCTGGGTCTACTCAGTACACCAGAATGTACCTGTCCACTTGGGTTTAGAAATTATTTTGTAGTTTATTAAATCATCATCAGTTAAATAGCACATAACAAAAAATAAGATCTCATTTCTTTGGAAGGATACTGACCTATGTGGCATTTTCCAGAAGACAGAAGAAGGAGACATATAGAGGGCTTTACTGTGTGTAAGGAATGTTAATCTACATGTTGCCACCAACAACTTCCCAAGAATATCTTAGTATGTCCCCTCTTCATCTCACTTGCAACTATTTGCTCAGAACTTCTTCCTGATGCTCTGTGCTTTATATTCACATCCAGGATGTTGGGATGGTATTTTTGAGGAACAGATTGGGTGAAACTTGCCTGGGAAGCATGGACAAATTCCTTCAAAGCTCAGGTGTCCACTTCTTTTCCCCTGCCTCTACTTCCATCCCAGTTTTCCTTTGTCCAGCTTCTTTTATATATGCCTGCTTGCTTAGTTCCCATCGTCTAATTTTCTTCAGCTCATTTTTTTTTTCCTCTTTTCCCCTGTACTCAGATGAGTCTCTTTCTTCTTTCAAGTTGAAAGATCTCAGGTTCTCATCAGGTTGCAACTCTCTCCTGAACTTTTCATTAAGAACCAACCAGCCTGCCAAACTCCCAGTGCCTTGTTGAAGTACTCTCGTGGTCAGGGCTTTGTTTAGTCACGGGGACGAAGCAAACTGTGAGATTGCTACCATGTTTGGGCCACCCGCTTCTGTTTACCGCATCAGCTCCAGCACTAATGTAACACATTCCCCAAAGGCGTGAGGCACTGCGCTAATCAGTTAGGAACCCCAAACTCTCTGAAATGCTTTCAAATTGAAAAAATGGATCACAGGAGCTCCCAGTGCTTTTTCTCAATGCTTTAAATCACTTTTAATGACAGCTGTCAGTACAAAATATCTGTTACAGACTAATAAGGATGATGTAACAGTCTTTCCCCAGGACAGCATCCTCCTAGACACAGAGCTCTATGTGGCATTAGGAGGAATTTGATGTGTGTAAGGCTGTGGGATTTTACCTTTACATGATAAATGAAGCAGAGGAACGCATGTGAAAAATCCTGGTGGATAACCACTGATTATTCCTCAGATTGTACTGCTCTCTGGTGGGACCTATGTGGAAAAACAGTCCCTACAAATGAGTAATAGCGATCTGATCTGACTGCTGATTTGGTTGCCTTACCTTCTCTGGGGTCAGTAATTAGTGCTGGAAAAGGTAAATTGTTTAATCTGGCTTCCCACAGAGACATTACCTGCAGGAAGGAGACCATCCTGGGCTCCACTTTCAAACCTGAGGTGGAAGGGAGAGTGCCTTGCACTGTCTCCAAAGGCACGTCTCCTGTTTCTGAATTTAAATACTTGCCTTGAAGATTCCTATAGGAATTTCTGGGAGGAAATTATCTATTTCCTACAGGTAAACAGTACTCACCTGCAGGCACACAATGCAGAGGGTATATACTATCTGGCTTTGCCTCATCATCATATGAGGCAAAAATGAGGAAAATCAGGATCTGGAGTATGAGAATGTGTTAAGCCAATCTTTTGTACTCCTGACAACATTGAAAATAAAATTGGCATCTTTCTAGCCACCCAGAGTACTTTCACTGGCACTTCAAAGTACCTGCGAAGCAGATTGAGTGGGTGCTGCCTCTCGCTTTCCGGCAGCGTGTCAAGACATCAGCGGTTGAGGAAGTGAGGGCTGGAACTTTTGAGGCACTACAAAGGGGAGGCTTAGTCAAAGCAGCTCAATGTGCAAAGGCAGTGCCCTGCTGCTGCTTCTTGCCAAATCAACCTCTTAGAGTGCACGGCACAGCAAGGGAGACAGAGCCAAGACTTTGTTGATGAACAATTTGTGAGCAAGGAGCTCCTAACAAGAGCTGCATGGTTTCTGTGTGGTCTCAGATAAGGATAGCTGTACTTTTGGATCTGGGTCATGTGCCCAACAAGAAGTGCATTCTCTCTGATGCAACTGAATTAATTAAAAGTGGCTTTGTTTGTTTGTTTTCTTCAGAAGCTTGTTCATTTTGTAAATCAGACTTTACACAGGAGACAGATGAGAATTTCATTCTATGCTCCTGGCATCTTGTGTGATGACTTCTGCTGCAAAATGAACCTAAAGTGAGCATTACACCAAATGACTGCACTGAGTGGGAAGGTGGTACAAGAACAAAGGGCTGAAAATTTGTCAGATGAAGTGAGGAGAATCACTCAAGTAAAATGATGAAGCTTCTATAAAACCCAGTTGTTTGTGAAAACAGTGATTGCCTTTCCGGTTTGGAGTTTCTCTATAATGCCTGTTGTTTTAGTAGTCAACAATACTGCTAGGTGGGTTAGTTGTCTGCATTAATTAGTCTTTCCTGGTTTGGATATCTGCATACTTATTCATCTACAAAAATCTTCAAAATTTGCAGATCTTTTGCTGGTATAAAGAGACCTGAACTGAAAGTATCCCTGGAGCCCAATGTGAACTATTTCTTCTACTTGAGGGCTGTCAGCCCCTTTGGGACAAGTGAACAAAGTGAAGCAGCTCTCATCTCAACTAAAGGTAGATAACAGTTTTCTCGTGTCAAAATAATTGGATAGAGGGATAAAGCAGCCAAAGGTGGCAGTTTCCTCAGGAAATCATACCTGAGCTTTCTGATATTGGAAGGAGCAAGTTATTGAGGTAAATTGGACCGTATTTTACCTGTTAAAAATTAGTGAAAACAGGGACTACTTCACTTGAAGTTTGTGTATTTATGTCAATGTAAAACTGATGTATCCTCAGAAGCAAAAAAGTTTAATTCTGTCAGAGATATGAAATGATTAAACATTCTTCAGAGATCTCATTTTGCTTGAGTTTAGCAGAGCACATTCTGATAAAAGATGCCATGACCTTAAAAAGTCCCCTCACAATTAAAACCGTATGGACTTTGGGTTTCAAGGACAAGGAAGCATGCAGACCAAATTTAAGATGCAATGGATGATTTAAGCATTAAAGTTTCCAGATAAATTATGTTAAATCATGTATGGTTCTTCCAAATCAGCCTAAAATTTCAAATTTGCTGTTTTGAAAAAGCAATTGATTGAAAAATATTGAACCTTCTTAAATACTGAAGACTTCTTTATCACCTAGCTACTGCTGTCCCACTTGGGCACAGCTTGGAAGACTCCTTGCATTTGTGTCCAGTTTTCTGTCACTCCTACCTGTCAGCAGACCCAAACCTGTCCAGCTAAGACAGCAGTAATTGTTGCTTAATGTATATGATTAATCTCATGTTAAAGCTACCAGCCTCTGAGAACTGGTGTTTCTTTGTCATGAATTGTACCAGGAACTCGATTTTGCCTGCTGAGCGACACAGCCCATCCCGCTTTGCAAATCTCCTGCAATGCAACCGTGATCCACCTTCCTGAGAAAGCCAAATTCACTGAGTGAGTAGCAGCATGATGAGCATGACCACCCTACAGGGTTCAGGATGGCTCTTCACTCTTATTTTTGCCTATAGGTGGCTTTCACATGGTGCTAACTAATTTTGTGGAGGAACTGAACTCTTTCAGTCTTGCAACCCCTGGACTTTATGTGACTGACCCTCTTTTCAAGCACTGCAGTATCTCAATAAAGCCAGCAGCTGCATTGGTGTAGGTGCTGGGAAGTGTTCAGTGTCACACCAAGGAACCACCAGAAAGTCAAAGTGGGACCTACTGGGACTGTTGTGTTTGTCTCAGCCCATGTTCACTGCTTAATCTTTCAGAGCACTTCAGTCTCAAAGCAATTTTTTGCTGTCCTAAACCAGCCAGATTTGTGGGCTTATTTTTTAATATATTGTGGCTACAAGTAATCCATCTTCCATACTTTGCTCCTCTACTGAGGGCATTATCGGTGATGTTTTCCAAAGCATCTGTGGCTTTGGAGAACTAGGAAGTACTCCTCGGATATGTTTAGAACAGTTGTACCAGGCTAGCTTCATCCATTGCAAACATGATTTTTTTTTTGACATATTGATATCAGTCCCACCACAAGCACAGGTCCACTTGCATAAGATGTGCCATACTTACAAAGCTTCTTAAAAGGTAACGAGGCGTTACTGTTTTAAGCACCTTTTTTTACTGTTATAGCTGAATGCACACAATATGTTTGTCACTGTGACTACTTAAAACAGCAATACTTTCTAGTTTGAACAACCTTCTAAATTTGAGGCCTGTTTTTTTTCCAACAAATTCACCTTTTCCACCTTTAGATAGCTTAATGTAATTTTGGATAAAGTAGCATGGTTTTCACCCTTTAAGATGAGTCCGCCTCAGTGCAAAGATGAAATGATTGTCAGTGACAACATTCAAAGCTTTGATAAAACCCTGCAGTTAGAAGAATAGAGTGCATTCCGTTAGTAATTTCAGATGCTGCTGCATGACAAGACTGTAAGAAATACCACAATCTGGTTGGCCTACCACCATACCATGTTTACTGTACATCTCTTCCACAACACAAACAGGTTTCCTTCAGTCCTGGGTGAGCTGCTGCCTGCTCGGGGACGCCATTACTGGGAAATCATTGTCTCTGCCTGCAGAAGCTACAGGATTGGAATTTGCTACGAGACAATATCACAGAGCAATGTCCTGGGGCTGAGTGATACCTCCTGGTGCATGCGGTGCTGTCCTACACAAACCGGGTAATGCTGAGTCAGTCTAGTTACTTGTCCTTCACATACATAAAGCCGGTCAGCTTCAACAGTCACCTGAGCTGAAAGGATCTGTCTGTTTTGTTTCTGTAAATGTGAATAATAAGAAAACTACAAAGGAGCTTTAGACCTCTTCTTAATAAAAAAAAAAAGTCTTATAAAGCACCTTAAAAATAAAACTAATCTCGAACAGACAAGTTTACTGCCCTTTACCTGTCCAGTGAATAAAACGTAGAAAACTAACTTGCCACTGCTTTGTGATTCCAGGATCATATCCTGAACTGCTTCACAAAATCCCAGCAAGCATATTTATTTCCATAAATTCAGTCTTTTTAGAACTGATTTCCATCTGCAGGAGATGTCACGCCGCCATAGGGAATGCCTTCTCCTTCACAGTGACAGGCACCCACCTGCCGCGGTGGCAGGGCTGAAGGGTGCCTGGGTAGACTTCAGCAGGCCAGTGCCGGGCTGCTTGGAGGTTTGTAACCCTGCTGACGGTGTAAAGGTGGTCTTGATCTAAACAAGTGTGAAATCATATAGATGCAAAGGTTTTTGACAAACAGAGCTCATGCTTAAAGCCCCACAAAGGCATGTATTAAGAAAGATGTACATGAATATGATTACAGCAAGTCTGATTTTATTCTGAGTCCAAAGATGCCAGGTGGAAGGGCTCACTAGCATGCCAGGCAGGGCTTTGAAGTGATGCCACCTTCATTTCACTTACGTACTGAGCAAAATGCTGTTGCCACATGACACGCTCCTGTATGCGGCCACCTGTTAATAGGCGGTAATCGAGCCCTAGGTTATTTCTGGTAAATTGCCATGAGGAGGCTCACTCTATTCTGGTTTCCATTTTCCAACAGCTTTCTTTACAGATTTCTCCACACTGGTGTAATGGGCGATGTCTGTGTGACAGAACAGCTGGCCAGGATTGGCATCCTCTTGGATTACAGCACCGACAGACTGTTGTTCTTCAATGCAGAGAGAGGACTGGTGCTGTTCACCATCCAGCATAAGTTCACTGATGCTGCTCACCCGGCTTTTGTCCTGGAGAAGGCTGGGATGCTCACCCTGCGCACGGGGATGGAGCTGCCAGAGTTTGTGAAACACAGCTAATGCTCTGCTTCACACTACCATGAAAACTGACAGCTACAGCTCAGGGGACAGGGAGGGGAGGAGGGGTGGCAGGGAGGGATGTCTAGTCTTCAGTGATGACTGCTACACACACAGCTCACCCCACATCATCGGTAATTGTAATTAGTGCTCAGCCACATAATCACCCTGAGCCTGAAGAGAAAAATTGACTACTTCAGATGGAGTATGCACCTAATGATATACACAGCAGTACTTTTGAGGGGATAAAGAAGTTTTGTTAGATATGAACATTAAAAGGGGATAAATGTACTTTCCTTGTGAAAATAAACATAGTGCTAGCTGTCTTTTTAAAGTTGATGATGAGCTTGTGTATGAAATAAATGCACTTCTCACTGCAATACATGGAAGCTATAATTTCATCATTTGCCAGATCACTCACACAAAGCCAGAATCCAAAATGAGGTGTTTGAAAAATGTACAAAAATTTCAACAACTGAAACATTCTGCAGGTTAATATATTTTGTGTTCTTGGTTTCCAACTCTTTTCTTTAAATGTGAAAATTAAGAAAACTTGGAAACTTAGAAATCTGCAGTTTTGCAAAATAAGTGAATCCCGGACTAGTCTTCATTCCAGTTATGTAAAGTTTGAGGGTGCAACACCTACCTAATCTAATCTCAGCAGACTAGCAGACAGCTACCTGACTGTGTCAGAAAATATCTGTGCCTGTGCCTACTCATGAAACACATATATGAGCAAACTTGATAGTAATGGCAGAAATCTTCTCCTATGTGTTTCATGCTCAGTTTGTTGTGTAAGGGGTTCTGATGGTGAAGGGAATGTTGCCAGCCAGGACTGTAAAGAATAAGTCAAATTGCCAGTGACCTTCTTGTGGATCATCCTGTTTCCATCACTGCTTTTTACCTTTGCACTTACAGATTTGATGCTCCTTAATTTCAGGCTTGTGAACATTTTCCTGAGTCTGCCCTGCTCTCTCCTGTTATCTACACTAGCACCAGCACCACAGCAGTGAGGTGCAGTGTTTCAAGGCTATCAAAACAGGCAGGCTAAAACTGCCTGATGTCAGCAGAGGAAAAGGATGCCAATTTTCCCCGTTGGCTTTTTCAAACCATTTTTCTGAGCACTTCACACGTCGGTGGTACAGCTGTCTTCTCGCCTGCCCCAAGGGCTGAACACTCGAATGTCAGTGGTGCCGAACTCCAGTGAATGCTGGGGGGAAATTAATATTCAGGCAGGCAGGCAATGCTTTTCATGCTGTGCCTGCTCTGGAGATTTCTGCCGCGGGGGACTGCGCTGCCAGACTAATTTCTGAGCTCAGCTGAAGAGCTGTACTCCCCTAAGCAAAGCAGATATCAGGAGTCTAACGGAGAGGGTTCGCCTGTGAAGAGAGGACTTAAATGAGTTACGTGGAAGCTTCTGATATATGCTTAGAGGAGGTGCCTACTGTTGCTGTTTTATTTCTGCTTTACCACCACCAAGGCATGTACTTGCTGCTTTAGCCTGCTGCATGCCTAGTGTCCCAGTGGAGCTGCACTCCACACTGTCACGGCAGGCTTGGGTAGGATGGTTGAGGTGAGATAAACAAGATCCTGTGACCATTTATTTTAAGCAAGAGCTCCTTTTGGCATTTCAATTAAAGAGTGCCAGTTCTGAGTCCCTGCCAGGGAATCTGGGGAATGAAAAAGCAAGATTGGCTCAAGCAAGGGTTTTGTAGAGGTGTGCAGGATTTTGAGAAAAAGGTCCAGGATTAACTGGGAAAGAAAGACAGAGAGGGTATTGAGGATTAGTGTTATGATGAAAGCTGAGGAGGAGGAGGCAGAAGGCAGGCTGGAAACTCACACAGAGTGGACAACGATAAACCAGGAGGCAGGTCAGTGGTGTTGGCAGGGTACATTCCCCAGTCTCCCAATGCTCCCATTAGAGCTTTGGCTGTCCACAGACAGTAGGCCTTTGAACTAGACCTGAAAAATCACAGCTTTGGGGCAATATTACCCATGTTCTCCTTGCTCTGGTCCCTGCTGTCCAAGCATGGGATTACATCAGGGACACCAACACGATGTATTGCCAAGCTGACAGCCAGTGAGAAGGAGGGCAAAATTATATGAAATTATTTGGATGGCTTTTTCAGTGATGGCAAGAACCAATTGCTGTGTCAAAAGTAACTGCATATTAATAAATAGCAGTTATAACATGAAAAGCCAAGGCTTCATCTATTGCTATGCATTATTACTCAGGTACTACTGTAACATTTGAACTTGGCAAAATGTATTTGAACCACGTCATTCTTAGAAATATTTGGTTCAGTTTGAAAAATGGTCTGACTGCTTTCTTACCAATTTTTGTGTAAGGTTCAGCTTTTAGATTGGGCAGTATCATAAAGTGCATTTACTGTTTATGTGAGAGCTGCATACATTATTTGAAATTGAAAATGTCACTCAAAGAATCTAAATAGTACTGATTTGAATGTCTAAATCTGGTCTGCATTAAGCTATGCCAGATGAAGAAATGCCTAGAGAGAGTATCTTGTTTGGAGAGATGGAACAAAGTGCACACTAACTAAAAAACAACATGCACGAATTAAGAATGAGTATTGGGAGAAAATTCATATTAGTGAGGAAAGCAGGTCCTGAAAGCCACAATTAAACTGCTAGGACTTATTATACATGGTGCAAACTGTCACAGAATCACAGAATGTTAGGGATTGGAAGGGACCTCAAAAGATCAAGATCAGAAACACCCAGATGAGGCTACACTGGAATGTGTCCAGGCGGGTTTTGAATGTCTCCGGAGAAGGAGACTCCACAACCTCCCTGGGCCGCCTGTTCCAGTGTCTGTCACCCATACTGTGAAGATGTTTCTTCTCATATTTAAGTGGAACCTCTTGTGTTCCAGTTTGAACCCATTAACCCTTGTCTTACCATTGGTTGTCACCGAGAAGAGCCTAGCTCCATCCTCATGACACTCACCCTTTACATGTTGATAAACATTAATGAGGTCACCCCTCAGTCTTCTCTTCTCCAAGCTAAAGAGACCCAGCTCCCTCAGCCTTTCCTCATAAGGGAGATGCTCCACTCCCTTCATCATCTTTGTTGCCCTGCACTGGACTCTCTCCAGCAGTTCCCTGTCCTTCTGGAACTGAGGGGCCCAGAACTGGACACAATATTCCAGGTGTGGTCTCACCAGGGCAGAGGAGAGGGGAAGGAGAACCTCTCTCGACCTACTGACCACTCCCCTTCTAATACAGCCCAGGATGCCATTGGCCTTCCTGGCCACAAGGGCACAGTGCTGGCTCATGGTCATCCTGCTGTTCACCAGGACCCCCAGGTCCCTTTCCCCTGCACTGCTCTCTAACAGGTAGTTCCCCAACTTACACTGGAACCTGGGGTTGTTCCTCCCCACGTGCAAGACTCTGCACTTGCCCTTGTTACACTTCATTAAATTTTTCCCTGCCCAACTCTCCAGCCTGTCCAGGTCTCTGGATGGCAGCACAGCCTTCTGGCGTGTCAGCCACTCCTCCCAGCTTGTTGTCATCAGCAAATTTGTTTATAGTACACTCTATTCCCTCATCCAAGTCATTGATTAATATATTGAATAATACTGACCCCAGTACTGACTCTGGAGGCACTCCACTAGATACAGTCCACTAGATAAAGTCCCACCCTTGGAAAGCCTAGAAATACCTCTGCTGTGATCTTTTACTTGCGTGTCGGGCACAAAATGACACCAAGTTCAGGAATTCACTTTCCAAAAGGTAACTGTCCACAGATGCTCCAATGTACAGTGCAGTTCAAATGACCTTGCTTTCAGAGGAATTGAGACTTTGAGGCTTGTCACATCCATTTTTTTGTCTGGCCATCGTAGTTCTTAACAATATAGTAGAAGAGAAACACAAAAACCTCCCAGTCACTCTATTTTTTTTTTTTTGTGTGCGTGATGAGTTTAGCATTTAAAAATGCCTTAAAAATGGTGTGACTTAATTTTCAGCAAGGATTGTTAGTAACTAAGACTTTGTGCAAGTGCTAACAGCGTTTTGTGGCATGTGTACATAGTAGGATCATCATTCCATGCTTAATATTACACAGAAATAGATTTTAAGATTTACACAAAGAACTGTAAAAGAATTCACTAGATTTTGGGTTTATTTTCATCCCAAAAGTACAAAAGCTGATGCCTAACACTGTAAATACGTTTCATTTAAAGGAACGATTTCTTTTCACTTCAGTAGGTTTTAGATTAGACTCGTAAACCCTTGTGCACTGGGATGAGAATATAGGCCTGGCTGTAAGAAGAGAAACATTAATTTCTACTGTCAAAATAGTGCTGAACTGGAATATTGCTAGTATCAGTAGTATTGATCCACAAACCTCACATAGATCTTTCTGCTCCAGAGAGAGTTTGATGCTTCCATGCAGCATCAGGGAGAGGAACTTGGCAAACCACAGTACATGCGTGCAACCACAACATTGCTCTTGCCCTAACTCTTTTTAAAAGGGAAATGTCACTGAAATTTAACTTATTGTACTGAAAATGGTCTAGTGATGCCTTATATTAGAAATGGATTAAAAATCTCTCCCTCCCCAGTACTGTTATGGAACTTAACTACATGTTACCACTAAACATGTTGCAAGACATAGACCCAGTATGGCACAGTAGCAATAAACTGTTGCTAAATCCACAGTACTGTGATATTGTCCATGATACATGTGAAATATGACTTCTATTAGCACTATGAGGTTTTGAATAGGTCTGTAAAGATGGATTTACAAATAAAATGAAATTAATGATATTTTTGAGTCAACCTCATTTCAGGATAATGAATAGCACCTCTGCCATTTTGAGGTATAATTGGATTTGAAAAATCACATTCTGTGGTGGAATTGTGGTTACATTACAGTCATTTTGTTGATGGATTCAGAAGCTTGGTATGCTGAGGTGGTCATGCAGCCAACAAGGAAGTGCGAGCATCTCTTCCACTTCCAGCTACATGATGTGCAAGGGGGATTGAATTAGAAAACTACCTTCATTTTCCATGTTGAGTTTGTCCAATTTTATACCGTAGTGGAAGGTAGCACTTGTTGACCAGAAACCACTCTACAGACCAGTTCCTACAGGAGCACAACCTGGAAAGAAATGGAGCAGATGTCGATCCCAGACCTGCAAAGATTTTGTCAACAGTTAAAAAATACACCATTTCAAGTGCAGTTCCACTGTGGAAAATACCTGTGCAGAAACAAAACCTTCCTTTTCAGGACTTGTATTACAGAGACACTGTATTTCTAAATCATATTCTTCCCAAGCCTGTAAAAACAGAGGTACAAGCAGAGATGGAAGCCACTCATAGCTTGTCATACACTATGAATGCAGTATTCAGCGAAATTTAAACCTGCCAGACTGTTACCATGCTGCTGAGGAGGGATGGATGAAGAGCTGGACCCCAGCCACAGCAGGAGACAACTGGCTTCTACAAGCAGGCAACAAGCCAGTGTGGCTTCTAACACTGGGGCTGGCAAAAGGACGCCTTTCTCTGAGCATCCCTTTATATAGCTCAGCCTCCTGAGGTTGTAAAATTCTCTCTCACACCAATTAGTGAGCCTGGCTCTGAAGACGCACCACATATGTAGTGCCACAACTCTTATTCTCATATTCTCCATAAAAACTACATTTTGAGGTAAAATTAAGAGATTAGTAACAAGTACAAATTAATCCTAAATACTTTGTAGTAAGGGAGGGAGCTTTACATGCTACTCTGACACATCTGTTGCTGTTGGTGCCCTACACTGTCTACCGTTATCATTCTTTTTACCCGTGAAGGTGGGGTTTTGGCTGAAATATATTAAAAAATATTATGTGCAAGATGTGCAACTGGCAGTGTAAATAACTATTACATGACTGCTAGTGCTCAGGAAGTAATCTGTATCAGTATTAGCCTACCAAGTGAGGATTTTCCTTTCAAAGCAAAGAATGTGTGTTGAGATAAGTAAAGAGATTTCTGTGATTCAGTCCCAGCAGAACTACACAGGAACACAAATTAATAGCCTGCCCAGGTACAGAAAGAGCATTGCTCTCTAGAGTATAAAGCAGATTATGGAAGTTAAACAGGGGCATTTATTGGTGGTTAAATACAAATGACTAACTAACTCACTGACTAACTTGCTAAATAAATAAATAAATAAATGAAAGAAAGCTCATTGTGTCACTGAGTCCCGAATTAAAAATTGCATTTTGTTTGCTAAAGGTCATATACTTCTCTTACATGCTTCTCCAACAGGAATTGATGCTATGTTCTGTGATTGCAATGTGACAAGATTCAGCTTTGCTGCATGGCACTGCAGTTATTGTTGTACACATTCAGTAAGTTCAGTGGAGCTTGAATAGGCTGGTCTTACTGATTACGTATGACTCATTTGGCAATTAAAGAGCAATAAATCACACAATTCCTTGAAGTGTGGAATCCCCAGGGCATTTACATATCCATGGTGGAAAAATGCCATCAGCTTTCTTCCAGTTGTTTTTCCATGGCTGCTGGACCCTGGAAATCCCTGTGGAAGGAGCATGGCAGTTAGAGTGCATCTGAACAATTCTTCTGCTGCAAGAAATGTTCATGCTGGAAGGGCTTACTTTGGGCCTTAATCATGCCTGATGTACATCTTCTGCTTGAGTTAACAAGATAAAGGTAGGTAGGCAGGTCGTATTCTGTTTATCAGGGGAAAACTAAACAAAACAAAAGGTTCCTCTTCCCCATTACAGTGTAAGGAAGCACATAGTGTTCTGCTACTGAAAGCATACTTTCCAACTGCTTTGTAGTGCATTGCTCATCTTCAAAAAAAAAAGCAGGATCTCTGCTAACAGCAAAATGAGTTACAAGAAATCCAAAACAGTTATATAGAGCTCTGTCTTTATCACCCCTTTTGAAATCGTTGCACAGAATCACAGAATGTTAGGGATTGGAGGGGACCTCAAAAGATCATCTAGTCCAATCCCCCTGCCAGAGAAGGAACACTTAGATGAGGCTACACAGGAATGTGTCCAGGTGCATTTTGAATATCTCAAGAGCAGGAGACTCCACAACACCCCTGGGCAGCCTGTTCCGGTGTCTGTCACCCTCACTGAGAAGTTGTTTTCTCTCATATTTAAGTGGAACCTCTTGTGCTCCAGTTTGAACCCATTAACCCTTGTCCTACCATTGGTTGTCACCAAGAAGAGCCTGGCTCCATCCTTGTGACACTCACCCTTTACATATTTATAAACATTAATGAGGTCACCCTCAGTCTCCTCTTCTCCAAGCTAAAGAGACCCAGCTCCTTCAGCCTTTCTTCATAAGGGAGAGGCTCCACTCCCTTCATCATCTTTGTTGCCCTGCACTGGACTCTCTCCAGCAGTTCCCTGTCTTTCTGGAACTGAGGGGCCCAGAACTGGACACAATATTCCAGGTGTGGTCTCACCAGGGCAGAGTAGAGGGGCAGGAGAACCTCTCTCAACCTACTAACCATCCCCCTTCTAACACACCCCAGGTTACCATTGACCTTCCTGGCCACAAGGGCACAGTGCTTGCTCATGGTCATCCTGCTGTTCACCAGGACCCCCAGATCCCTTTCCCCTACACTCCTCTCTAACAGGTCGTTCCGCAACTTACACTGGAACCTGGGGTTGTTCCTGCCCAGATGCAAGACTCTACCCTTGCCCTTGTTATATTTCATTAATTTTTTCTCTGCCCAACTCGCCAGCCTGTCCAGGTCTCTGGATGGCAGCACAGCCTCTGGCGTGTCAGCCACTCCTCCCAGCTTGGTGTCATCAGCAAACTTGCTGATAGTACACTCTATTCCTTCTTGGATGATCTTAAGTGGGTTTGAGTTTTCTAAGCTTAAGCCAGTTATCTGCCTTGTGTTTTAAGTTGGTACACACCGTCTGTGCATATACAGTCTTGAAACTGCAAAGCAGCTCTATCATCTGCAGTGCAGTTGTCCTGGAGCACACTGAAGATTGTGAAGGAATGGGTTAAAGGAAAAGACATTGTGGCTGTAACCCTCAAAAGGATAACAACAAATCTATGACCAGCACCACCCATGTGTAGACAGCAAGACATTAGCATAGCAAAGCGAAAACTTGGAGACGTTATAGAGTTGTAACGCAAGGAGGCTGTGAAAGAAGGCTTTTCCTGCACAAAGAACCTGTAACAGACATGTAACAGCACATCTGACTTCTCTTTTTAATGTGCAGTTAATTAGACTATATGAACCCAGTGGACTGCATATATACACGCTGGAAAAGCAAATGTAATATCAGACTTGTGGCACTGAAATGAATCTGGAGTGATGGCTCCCATGCTGCAGCTTGACATAGCCTGGTTCCTTGGATACCCCGCGCAGCTGAGAGCTGTGGAACAGCCATCCGTGTTGCATTGCCTGCTTCAGCTGAGGCTTCTAGCTTCTAGACAAAGGAGAATAAAACTGCAGAATCGAGGCTGACAGTGAGAGGAAAGACAGGTGCTGCCAGCAGGGCCAGCTTCCTCAGGACTGCCATCAAGGGAGCCTCTGAAAAGGACCATGATGCTGAACTGCAGTTGCACTTTCTTAGCCCTACACACATGCATCAGAGCAAACTGTTAAATCCCTCCTCTCAGCCTCTGGCTTCTACACTTCGGGGAACAAAAAACCAAGAACGACAGAATAGCAAGTTTCAAACCAGGTTGCAGAAAGAGCGTAGAATGTGCTGGCATGTGAAACATCTTCTCCACAAAGCAACAACTGCTTGCTGCAGTCGAAAATGGTAGCTAAGTGTGACGTGTGCTTGATTTGCATCAATTTCACAGCTACGTGTCTCTTGCTGTAGTTCTGGAAGAGTGTAATTTTTCTTCTATAAGTCTCACTGAAATTAGCACAGTCCAGCTTTGACAAATAGGCAAGCTTTTTTTTTTTATGAGACTGCTTCCTAAGGAAATTCTTGAGTTGCTGTGTGCAACTAGCACCCTGTAATCTCTTCTATGACCTTCTGCATTCTCTCCAAGGTGGGGAAGGTGCTTGTGCCACTCATACAGGCCAGCTCTGCTGTGACACAAGAGTCTATGTTATATCGTCTCTCCTGAATGATGCTCGCTTGGCTAACAAGGACTGTTTGGTCAGCTCACTAGTGTGTTAAGCATACAGTCACCCAATATCCTGTTCAGTCCTACCTGCCTTTCATGGATTAGCCAGTACACGACTGCTTTTTATTTTTAAAATATTTGTACTCCACATGTAGTGTCCTTGCACCCACCAAAACTCACATCTACAAACAGTAATATCTACAAGTAAGCAAACGAGCAGCCATAGCAAGTTTCACATTTTCTCTCTCATTTCTCCTGCAGCCTGTAGTGACAGCACTGATCTCTAGTTTAGCAAGTGTCTAATTCAGTGACTGCTGCAGTGTGAGAAGCGCTCTCACTTTCTCCTACTTCATTGTACAGAGTCAAAGTATGCATGTGTGGGAGTATGTCACACAAATATGGCTTCACAAGAAGGACTGACAAATTTTTAAAATATTGCTTTCTCTGATCTCACTACTGGAATGACCCTGGTGTCCCTGATAAGTATTTGGACAGTTTTATGCCACCACACCAGTTCTTGTAACTGAGATTGGGAGGAGAACAAGAGTATTTAATTTTCAGAAAAAGGGCTGTGTGGAACTTCCAGGGAAAACAGCAGAAGGCAGGGTAATGTTTCTGATGTGCACACAATTCCACGTTACTCGGTAACACAAATTAAGTGGGTCTACATCTTTCATTATATACACTGCTTTGGAAAACAGTGTCATTTCCTCTTGAATCCGAGAGACCTACCAGTCTAAGAGCTACAACACCAAAATCACAGAATGAGTGGGCTTGGAAGTGACCTCTGGAGATTATCTCGTCCAACATCTTTGCTTAAGCAGGGCCAGCTACAGCTGGTTGCCCAGGACAGTGTCCAAGTGGCTTTTAAAGATCTCCAAGGATAGAGATTCCATCAGTTCTCTGAGCAATCTGTATCATTGCTCCACCATACTTAAGGTGAAAAAGTGTTTCCTGATGTTTCCTGCCTCCCAGCCATGAAAGTGTTTGGGGCTGGAGGACCTGTGCTGCTGTTGTAGAGAAGTGTCAAAAGGCTCAGAGGGCTAGGGCCGGAGGATGACAGCAGCCATTTGGGTGCAGAGGTGCTGACAGGAGGGCGCAGCAGGGACAGGGCTGTCAGCATGGCCTCTGTTCATGGCACCCAGCTTCACAGGTCTTCTGGAGAGGTGGCTGAGCGGGTGGTCAAGAGACTTCAGATAGCTCTGCCCCAGTGACCGGAAGGGGGATGTGGGAAGGCTAGATGGCACGCCTTGCAGTGCCTTGCAGTGGCTTGTGCTTTGGGTTTTGAAAGAAAGATGCCCTGAAAAGCTTCTGGATCATTACTGGATTTCTATGAAGACAATCAGCCAGGCTCTCAGTGCCAGCAGGTTGTTGCAGACGATGGGCCCACCAGCCAGGCTAGCCGGGCACTCCCCTGCAGTTGGTCAGGTGCAGGTGTTGGAGGACCCTGGAGCTGCATCACCCCACTCCCCTCAATTCCTGCCCACAGGCACCTTCTCCCAGTGATGAGCTCGTTGTCGTTTTGCCTTGGACATGGGTGGCAGGATCACTACGAGGACCTGCTGCGCACCCTCTGCCCAGCCATGGTCCTCTGCTGGTGGGCGGACAAGCTAGACACATTCTTGCAGTGGTCCTCATCTGCCCTCACCCCGTGCAGGACATGGCTGAAGGGTAGAGCAGACAGGCAGCTCTGTGAACCCATTGCCAGGGGCAGCTGAAGGAGAAGGTGTGGAGGCAGGCACCAGCTTAGGCTGCGCTGTCCAGGCAGAAGGGGCAAGAGCCATCTGCTGCTGCCTCCCACCACCCTAGCCGCTGCAGCTGGCTTGTGCTGGCCATCTCACCACCATCCTGCAGAGCCTCCCCAGCATGCAAGTCCATGTCCTGCCAAGAGACAAATTCAAAGCGCCTGAGCTTTGCTGGTGCCAGGAGTGGAACAGCAAAGAAAGCCCCAGGAAGTGGTGGGAGAGGGGAGGTGAGTGGCTCATGAAGGGTCTCCTTTTGGGCTGAAGAGTGTTAGCAGCAGAAGCAGCCCCATGGGACAACATTCCCTAACCCGCTTGGCTTCCCTCAGAGACACTGCCCCCTGTCCAAGACCTCCTGCTCCCTCTGCCCTGCTCAGGTACCTGAAGGACATGGTCACAGAAGGCAGAGGAACTGGTGGTGCCCATAGCCCCAGCACAGCAGCCATGTGGGATGCATAGCACCCCCATCCACTGAGGTTCTGCACAAAGGCAGCACTCCAGGTGGAGGTCCACAGTCCTAGTAGATCACCAGGACCCCCAGGGCCTTCTCTGTATACCTGCTTTCCAGTCAGTTAATCCTCAGTGTATATGGCTGCTTGTTCCTCCCCAGGCATGGGACTTTGAACCTCCCCTTGTTGAACTTGATGATGTTCCTTTCACCTCATTTCTCCATTCTCTCAGTGTCCCTCTGGGTGTCAGCCTGATCTCTAGCATATCAGCTGCTCCTCCCAGTTTTATGTCACTAGCAAGCTTGCTGAAGGTACATTCTGCCTCATCATCCAGCTTATTAATACAAATGTTGAACAATATTGGGCCCAGTACTGAGCCCGGGGGTACGCTGCTAGTTGCCATCTTCCAACTAGACTTCGTACCATTGATAATCATGCTGAATCCACCTCCCCAAGCTCTCAACAAAAGTCTCCTCTTTAACCCCTTGAAAAAAATATTTTAAGCTGCTGAAGTAAAATTAGAAATATATAATGGAAACTTTGCATGGAATCACATCTCAGTGGGTTGTTTGAGCTTCACCATGACATTCTGGTGAGGCAGATCCACAAGATTTTGTGGAGGTCTGATGCCCACATAGTTACTGCTTAGCAACCAAGAGCTTCTTCAGAAGCAAGCAAATCCTTTGCAGCCTAGGAATTGGTTGCTGTGACTTCTATCCAGGAAGGAGGAGGCGAGCTGAAACTGTAAAGTGAGTGGCTTTCAGCACATTCATCTCCAAGAAGATACCAATGGCTTTATCCCTCACACCAAGATCTATGTCACTCTCTGAACTAAACACAGCTCAGAACCAGCTGCTGCTGTGCAGATTATCCTGGTTCTCTGGGAACATGAGGAAGACTCACTTCTTTCCTCAATAAGATTATTGCCTATTGGTCTGCAACAGGACTTCTGCTGTCAGAACCCAGGCTGTTCTGAAAGTCTGCCTTCTTTTATATGCTTCAATCAAGTTTATTCATTTCCTCAGTCCAGGTAGCATCAGCCCAGCCTTGAGAAACAATGGCCATGCACCTAGTGGGGAGCCAGGGCCAGCAGAGGGTCATTCTTGCTTAGTGCAGCAGTGATCAGACCCTCACCTGTAAAATTCCCACAGGAGACCTGCTCCATATGGTGGAGTGTCTACTGATCCTCTTCCAGAGTTCTTGAACTGGCCTTGCAGAGAGACAGATGAAGGAAAGGAGCAATTGCTGAGCCAGACTGGGAGCAATGGTTATTTTCCAGTGAGTAGTGGACGTATCCAGAGATGTTTGACACAGTCCATTCAGAGTATGTGCTTCTCATCTGTATTTCAAATGCAGTCTATGTTAAAAACTGACTCTAAATACCCTATAATCTGAGCATTTTTTCTGTTGTTTTCATTACCCTTTAATGGGTCCATTCTAATGTGTGACTTACATTGCTCTGCCACTTCTTAGGGTCCGTTCTGTAAATGTTAAGAAGTTACCTTGGAGTTTCTTCTATAAATATTAAGGCAGTCTTAACCACCATCTTATATGGTCTCTGTGGCAACATTTCAGTGCTATTTTTAGGCCCACAGTCTTGAAGGCTGGTGTGCAGAATTCATCATCGCTTTGCTCCAGGAGGTTCTCTTGACCAGTAAGTTTTTAAATTCTGTAACCTTGTCTACCTTGGTATTCCTTGTGGCTCCAGACATTTTCCTTGTGCCAAATGTAAATGCTCCTTGCTATGATAAAAACAGTGACCTTTGTCACAAGTGACATGCAGAAAGATCTATTTCCTTCCAGCTTGCAGATCTGTTTTTACATTATTTTGTGTCTCTGCTCAATCTTTCCTTGCTTAAAATCAATTTTAATTCTATTGTCTCAGATGTTCTATTTTCCACACTTTTGAACAGTGACTTTTCCACCTCTGGATGTTCTCTCTCTGGTTAGCTCCTTTTGTGTTTTGTTTAGCCTTTTTTTTTTTTTTTTCCTGACATCTACAGTCTATTGCAAGAGATGGAGGGCATCTAGTACTGAGTCAAGAGCATTTTTTTCCTTAAGTCTTACTCATGCTTAGGTACTTCCATAAAATGTTTGCCTTTTGTCCAGTAGCACAATGCTATTCAGCTTATGACCCAGTGAAACCTACAGAGCCATCCCTGAAGTACTGCTGCAAAACAAATTGTTCCCATCCTGTGTGTGACTGTATATACTTACCTAAATTCAGAATGCTTGTTCTTCAGGATTTTCACCCTATTCCCTCTGTTATGGTCATCAGCCTTGTGTCACTGTGACTGTCATCAGGCTCTTGCGTAGGCTCCTGCTCCAGCACCCAAGCCATAGAAGTTGCTCTGGAAAAGCAATGGACCACAAAAGCTCTCCTGGCCTCCACTTTCTACTTCTTACAGTAATCCTTCTTCTATCTGGTTATTCTGGATATGAGAAACACGTATTTTCCAATCAATAATCTATAAATAATAGGGTTTTTTTTCAAGGATCCCTTTTGTTGCTGTTTGTGGTCACCTCTTGTCCATAAGGGGGCAATATATGGCAAGAAGAACAGAAGAGCTGACCTGCACAGAAAGTGTTGTCAGGACCCAAGGTTGGGTGTATCTTTGCTTTTCCCACCGGAATGTCTGTTTTTCTTCATTAGAGAAGGAATTTGACGGATCATAACCCTGCACTGTTACTGTTTTCAAAAACAGTATGATGTCTGATGGCTGTAGAGAAACTCATTTAATTTTGCATAAATATGGCCTTTGGTTGGGACAATTGTGCTCTATTTTACCATTTGCTTTCCTGTAGAGGGTGAGAAAAAATTATTTGTAAGAAAAGAGGGCAACATTTTTTTTCTTTTCTGATATACCATATCAAGAACTAGTACAAAAATATTGTTTAGCTGGAGATATATAATTTTGGAAAAAGAAGTTTATCATTAATGGGTAAGATCACAGGAGGAATATTCTCTCAGTGGTATTGGAAGGGAAATCAAGATCAGCTCACTGGCAATTCATCCACCTTTATGCTCTCATAGCAGTGCTCTGTATGGAACTGGGAGAAAGATAATTTTCCAGCTCACATGTGAATTCGCCACTCTTAGATCAGCCTGATCCTTCACATAAAATAAAGAAGCCTTGTAGCCAGGTGTCATTGATACCCAACAACCCAACAGTCAGGATTAGCCAGAAGATGATGTTCCAGCCATATCCTGTTTCCTTGACCTGTGCTGTAGTCTTGGAGTGGGACACAGCAGTGCACGGCCAACAGCACTCTCTGTGTGTGGCACCCAAGGTGTCTGCCTGGGCTAGACACCACTTGTCACTTTTTGTGGTACAGAAGTGGTAGTGTGTCACGGTGATGTGCACTTGCAGAATTAGTTTGCATCGTTCTCTGTGAGATGACAGCAGTCATCATTCCCTGTCCTGAAAAGCATGTAGTGTGTGATATGCAAGAAAAAACACTGCATAATTGTTCCAGAAGGGAAATTATGCAGAGGAGGCCCCAGCAGTCTCACTGTCTTTTCTGTTAGACACAGACTGAAAGATCTGAGGAATATGTCAGTATTCAGGTCTACTCACCTGCGACTGGTTACTGTGAACTGGAGGCCAGGAATTGTACCTGCGAATCAAGTGCCTAGTGGGCTTTGGTTGGTTCCAGCTGCTGTCATCTGAGAGTCCACTCTGGGTGAACTGTACTATTTAATTATTTTGGTGGTGTGGTAATGTTTCTGAATACATGCCAGGAACAGTAGCAAAAAATACCTTCACTATGCTAATGACTGAAGTCATTAGCTTCTACAGAGGCCAGCTTCCCAATATCATTCAAATACCAGGCAGTGTGAGTCAGTCCTGATCATCTCTTTGGGAAAACAAATTTGCCTCTTTGCTGAAAAATAGCGTCCAAGAGGACTGACCTCATAATTACTCTGCTATTTCTTGGGGCTGGTGATCTTGCTGTGGAGTGTAGCACATCTTCTTGAGATCTGAGATGGGCTATCTGGCAGTCGACTCTTTTTATGCCTCAATGGTGCAGGTGCATAAAAAGATATTTTATTCTCCAAGATGCTGTCCTTTCTACTCTGCACAGCCTAAACCTCTTTCTTTTCTCTGTCCCTTTTCCTTTCTAGGCAGCAGTAGCCACCACCAGCAGAGCTCTGATTTATTTATCCTTTTGACTTTCCTCTTGTGCCACTTGCCATTAAAAATCTCAGAAAATCCAGGCCAAGCTCTGTTCTGACAGAAGCTGAACCCTTTGGAATAGATGGTGGATTCGTATTTGTACTGCCGATCCTGAACATTTAGCCCCAGCAAAACGTTATGTAGGTAGTTGCTGCTTCTGCTGCTGCTACCTGCAGCTGCTGCTGTAGGTAGGTGGCTTCACATACAGAGACACACATGTCCCTGCCTCCCACCAGGATCTGAGAGGGCGGGAGTCAGAAGAGCTTTGTATGGCATTTTGTGAGCCACCCCCATCACACTGCCTCTGCTATGGCTGCAGCAAGCCGAAACAGAATGAACAATAAAGAACTCAGGTCCAAAGCTGTATCCTTAACCTCTAAGCGTATACAGTCTCCCTAAATGGCCACACAACTCATCGCTTCAGTATACTCTCTGAGTTTTAATACCAAATATATCTTTAAAATAAGAACTAACAAGACAATTAAGAAAAGAGAAGAGGGAGACAAAGAGATTTAAAATTCTAAAACTAAAAAAAATTGTCTCTTATGAATTTGATAGGCAGAACAGATGGTCCTCATAAAAAAAGTACAGGCAGAAGAAAGGAGCCTAGAATGTCTGTATCCTGCTCCCACTACACTGGCATCACGAGCAGCTGAATGGCAAATGCAATTGATTATTCTGTTGAATAGTGATGTCCATCCTTCAGTGATTCTGTCTGCAGCTTGATCAGTTTTTGTTTGTTCAGTTTGGGGTTTGTTTTGTTTTTAATTCAGAGTTCCTTTTTTTTTTTTCCCCTCAGTAACCATTGTGCAACAAAATCACATTATGTGACACTGAAACACACTGTCAGTTGAAAACCTTAGCTGGTCTTCTAAAGATACCTTTTGATTAATAATGCATTTGTGCAAGCGCTAGACAATTTCTCTGTAATGATGTTTGTAATGGGACTGTTCTTCGAGTAAAGTAGTGAAGAAAAAAAGGCAAATAGTAAGATTTCTTATTTTATTGACCCTAGAACATATTCTTCTTCCAACCTTCCAGACAATTGCTTAGCAGGTCAGTGTGCTCCTAAACAGCTGAATTGTTCTTCTCCAGAGATTGTTCTGTAAAGCTCAGTTGTTGATAACAAAAACCTTAGCCTTCAAAATGTAAAAACAATTGAAAGGGGTTTGATCTGTAAGAAATTATTTGTCAGCTTCAAAACCCTAATATTTATCTTTCCTCCCTGCCAATGATGCACAAGTGGCAACTGAAGAGCCAGTGATTCCTTCAACTCTCTGCTAAATTTTTCTTGAAGTTAGTGTGTCACCCGTCCTGGTGGGGACCACAATATTTGTTAAAAAAACAAACCATCTTGTCTTGTTTTATTTCTGTATTCACAATTCTCTTAAGCTGCTTTCTAGTCACCTGGGAATCATTTTGAAAGTGGAAGCCAAGCAAGTAGTTCTGTGGTACATTTTTATTTCAAGTAATTGAGTTATTAACAATTTCTGCTGGTCTCTCACTGTTCTTCCATGGCAGGCCTGTGACAGCATATTTACAAGGAGGGTTGCTTCTAGAACTAACATTCAAAGCCCATTTCAGATTGCATTGGTTAAAAACTTAATGTTTATCAGATGTCAAAGGAAGAATATTTTAAGGCATTTCCTCCAAAAAAAGGGTTTGGACTCTCCATCTCACAAATCAAAGGATGCTTTCTCAAAGTACATGCTTTCTGTCCTAGCTTTGGCATTAGGTTTTGTACGTTCCCTTCAAATTTTTTCATTTGGCAGTACTGTAATTACAGGCCAGCCATGGACGTGTGTTCAACTGAGGTAAAGTGCAGAGACTGAAGCACGAGAGTCTTGTTGAATTTTCAAGAATTTTCGTCCTGTTCTTTAAGCCTAAAAATACAGAGACATGACAAGGTTCTGCTTTTTCTAATTGCTTCTGAGCCACTGATCACAGTCATTTTAAAGGGGAACAAACCAGAACAAGTTCATTCTAATCACATTACTAACAAGAGAAAGACCTCACAGTTTCACCTAAAGGGGCATCTGACAAATTCAGACTGCAGCCATTACAGAAACAGCCATTCAGAAACTGTTCCTCTTTTCTGCAGAATAGTCCTTTGATCACTTATATCTCCTTTCTGCCATTGTAAGACCTTGACTTTAATACACTAGCTTCTGCTTTATCTACTTGTCAATAGCAAACAGTATATTCCTACATGTCCACATACTCAAAGTAGTGGCACCAGCAGGCAGTACAATAACATTAAACTATGAAAAAGTATTAGGAATCATCCTATTAACAAGAATATTTTCCCCAAGGCAGAGCTAGAGGAATCTGGCTTTCTGAAGAACAGCTTCTGCACATCTGTGTTTTTCATCCTTTGGCTGCTCCAAATACATGTCTGAAATGGGTCTTTGTGCTGGAAATGAAGTATTCAGAAACTGTACTACAAAACATTATCACAAAAAGTTTCTGTATACTACAAAAGTTCCCTCCCTGTATACGTACTTGTTGCTGTTACTGCTTTGTGATACTTCTGCATGAGGAAAGACCATTTTTGTAATTAGAGTTGAATAAAAATAACACTTGGATGTGAAAGATATTTGCCGTTTTTTAGAACACTTTGATTTCTGGAAACAGACCACCTGCTGCATAGGACCCTTAAGTCTCCTAGCTAATAATTTTCTCTCCATTTGGACTAATTTTAACTATTGCCACTTGAAAGTTTTAATGGTTTCAGCCACCTACTGCCTTAACTCAACTTTTCTAGACCCTTTCTAGCAGTCTGCCTGTTCATACATCTGAGGATTATAAATAGTTTTATTTGGAATCGGTCACTGGAGATGGAGGTGGAGAGACAGGAATCATCTGAGAGTAAATAGATTGTTAATTCCCTTCTGAGCACTGAGCTGCTGATTCACTCCCAATCAGTTCCCACACAGCCTGGGCTGAGTCAGCCCAGAGGGTGTTGAATAGTCAAGAGCAAAGACGATTCACAGGATAATGGTTCTGCAAAGACCAAAACAGAAAAGTGATTCAGAAGGGGAAACTAAAAGAAGAAAAACACATACTGGAGAGAGGGAAGGAAAAAAAATAGATTAAAAAAAAAAAAAAGGAGGGAATTAAAAATAGACAAGCAACCCCTATGCTGCCAGTTCTGTGTGGGAAATAAAGGTGTTCAAAGGGCTTAGAGAAGAAACAGAGGTGAATGAAAGGAAAGGAGTGGATGGAAGAGAAGAAAAGACATTAAAAACTAAAAATAGTATCAAAGTGAAATCATCAGGAGAGAGACAAAAAGGAAAAATGGTGTGGGCGGAAAATGGGCTCAGCGCAGGGACACACTTCCAGGTGTGTCTCAGCCTGACTTCCCATCCACGTAAGCATGCACATAAAAGCTTGCATCTATGAATATCATACCATACATAATCACAGAATCACAGAATGGTTGGGTCGGAAGGGACCTCTGGAGATCATCTAGTCCAATCCACCTGCTAAAGCAGGTTCACCAGACCAGATCGCACAGGAATGTGTCCAGGCAGGTCTTGAACGTCTCCAGAGAAGGAGACTCCACAGCCTATCTGGGCAGCCCGTTCCAGTGCTCTGACACCCTCAAAGTAAATAAGTTTTTCCTTATGTTCAGATGGAACCTCATGTGCTTCAGTCTGTGCCTGTTGCCCCTCATCCTATTGTTGGGCACCACTGAAAGGAGTCTGGTCCCATCCTCTTGACACCCACCCCTCAGATATTTATAAACATTGATGAGATCCCCTCTCAGCCTTCTCTTCCCCAGGCTGAACAAGCTCAGCTCTCTTAGTCTTTCTTCATCAGAAATATGCCCCAGGCCCTTTATCATCTTTGTAGTCCACCATTGAACTCCTTCCAGTAATTCCTTGTCCTTCTCAAACTGGGGAACCTAGAACTGGACACAGTACTCCAGATGTGGCTTCACTAGGGTAGAGTCTACCTCCCCTAGCCTGCTGGTCACACTCTTCCCAATGCACACCAGGATACCATTGGCCTTCTTGGCCACAAGGGCAGATTGTTGACTCATGGTCAACCTGTTGTCGACCAGAACTCTCAAATCCTTCTCTGCAGAGCTACCTTCCAGCAGGTCCACCCCTAACCTGTACTGGTGTCCAGGGTTATTCCTCCCCAGGTGCAGAACCCTACACTATACATATCCTTGGGGAGGAAATAGTTGGAGTGAGGCCCTACAGTCAAGGACTTCACAGCCTTTACAGATCAAAGACCATGAGATAGAAAAAAAAAAAAAAAAAAGGTTCATATGAGAAATGGGCAGTACAGAGATACACGACCATATCAGGAAGGACATTCACCTAGATTAAAGCCAGGCTCCTCCCTTTTAGTTTCCTGTCAATTCAGTGAAGAGGATGAAGCTCCTGATCTGGGTGCTCTGAATCAACCTATGGGACATTTCCACAACCTTTAGTTGCTCTACCGCTTCAAAAACTGCCCTAGGCTTCCTCAGCCCTCATACTGCAGTTGTCTTAAAGTTCAAACTCAGTGCTGCATCCTCTGAGTGTCCTTGGGCTCAGGACAGAGACTCACCACACCAGAGAGTGTCTTATCTCACACCTCGTGCAGGAGCCTTCCCTCCTTACTCTTTGTTCGTATGAAAGGCAAATAGCTGCGATGGTGCTACACCTCCCACAGCAAAGAGCTCTCTGCTTGTATTCAGCACTGCTGAATATACATTCTGACACAGGAATACAGGCTCTGGTTTCCTTCCTATTAAAGTTTCTTATTTTAAAACAGTTTGTATATATTTAACCTTCGCTAGTTTAAGGAGGCCATAGGGAAAGCTTGTCAACTACAGGACAGAAGGAGATTGTTATCAAGAGAGCATATTGACTTGCATCTGGCAGATTTAATGCACAGTAATGGTTAAAATTTTGACACAAATTGATAGTATTGATCCCAAAGCTTAAGGACAAACACTTAAAGGCATGTCCCTGGATACAGCACTACTGTCTCTACAGAGCTGTATGGATGATGTAAGGCCACCTTGACCAAGATGCCTAAGTTATAAGTAGCTATAAGTGTGTTTTCCCAGAGATGTGTGGGGTCTGAGTGCAAAGAGGCAGCAGCTGAGAAGATAATCCAGCTTTCAGTTGGACCAGCTTGTCCTCTGCAGGTTCCCTCCAGTCCCTTTAGTGAGTTGAAGAGCACTTGTATTCCCATCCTCATCACCTCAGACAGATGACTAAAGACAGCAGGGGATGAGCCCAAGTCTACATCCCCAATTTAAGCACTAGGATTGGTGTTCAAGTGAGACTATGCAAGTTCCTCCAGGACCCTATTGATTACTTAGGTGTGAAAACAAGTAACTGTCATGTGAATGTTTGCATAAAAATTAATCCCACCTCATTCCTCTAGGGAGCTGAGATAGACTCAGCATTGCATCTGAGCCTGCTGTGTACTGCTCTGGCATCCAAACACTTTCCAGAACTGATGAAAAATAAAATTAATAGTTCTGTTATATTGTTCATAATGTCACCCTTTCTGCCACAGGGTGCGACTTGTATGATTGTGGTTTATGGTCTGGTGAGCTCTCGAGGCTTGTTTAGAGAGAGTTGTTTTGCTTTGTTTTTGCTGTGTATTCACATCAGAGAAGGCAAACTCTAAAAAACACTCCTCATAGTTTGAGTAAATACCATTGAGCTTTGAGATGCTCCCTGGCTCCTGCCATGGCCAGAGAGCAATTTTCAGAGTCTGACACCAGCTCCTGATAAAGTCTTACCTCATGAAATAGAGGTGGTTATTGTATCTCCAAGACACTGAGACAGGACTCCAGAGAGAATATTCTGGCTGTGAAAGATTATCAGGAGGTGGCTACAGCCAAAGAGTAAATGACTATGTTGCAGGACTCCAAAATGGCAATTCCTATTAGCCTTGCAGTGCTTCTCACCAGCTGCGGATTTAATAAGCATCTTACTGATTTTTTATTTTATTGTCAACGAAGCAATTGATTTGAACACTAGAAAGAAACAGAATTGCCTGGGAAAAAAAACAGATGTACATACAAGATAACTAAGATAATAAACTTTGATCTGGCAATGAGAAAGGGAAGTGTCAGGTTTTCCTGTGCCACCAACACTGGCAGTGGGCACTGCACCTGTCCTCACACATGCACACAACATGCGGCCCAGCGCAGGGAGCTAGAAGCTGGAAGAAAGAACCATGGATGTGGTAGAGGAGATCCTTGTGACCACAGCTTGAGTACCCACATCACAGGACAGTCAAAAAACAAAATGGCCATTGACAAGAATTTTTGGGCTTTGGTTGTCCTGTAAAACAACCAATTGTTGTGATGGTGACACAGGAATAAAAGTCTAACTGATGTGGCTGAAATTAGGTATGTTTCCGCTGAAACACTGACATTGTCAGTGGTATTTCTGGTTGACAAGCATTGGTGCAAAGTGAATAAATTGCATTCTTTGTGAGGCACATCAGCAATTCTACCACTTCTACATGGTGTAGACTCCCAAGAACTGTGTGAAGAGATTCCCCTATCCAACACCACATCCCACCACCTTGGGGCTGGGAGGATATTTCTGGGGTGGAAGATGTCAGAGATGCACCATGCTGCCATGAAGCTCAGCCACTTGTGGGTTACTAATAGACAGACTGCTAGCCCAACTGACAGGGGCAGTCAGCGTATTAACTGTACTCCTCTCGTTTCTGCAGGACTGTGAGTCTTAGCGGAGAGGCGAAGAAATCTCAGAAGCATGGGCAAGGAGCCAGACTTGGTGTGGTCTGAGGAGCACAGGCATGTGTGTGCTTCAACCACAGAGTCTCCATGGGGAGCAGCATTGTGTTTCAGTGCCTTCAGGGGCTTTACAGACCAGTGAGGGAGTAACGCATCATGAACTCAGCGGATCTCTATATCATGTTCTGCTGGTTAAGTAGATAAAAACACTGTCCACAGATTTAAGGGGGCAAGCAAGCTTTCTTTCTCTCCTCCCTCTTCTGAATAGAGTGATTCAATAAAGAGTGCCTACAGCAGAGGAAATCACTTTTGATCTTAGTCATCCCATTTTTACCTCTTGGTAAGAACATCAACTAGGTCACAAATTCCTTACTGAATACAGTAGGGGAGTTGAACTCCCCCTTCTCAAAAGTATCAAAGTGAGGAAACAGAATTGACATATACATGGCAAAGAGAAATTACTGAGTAAGACTTTTTTTTTTTTTTTTTTTTTTCTGTAAGAGATACTACATTTCACTGGCATAAGAAAAGCACGCTTAAAATGAGTTATTTTTTTCAAAAAGTGGTATTATGCTCACATGAGGATTCCTGTCAGGTTCAGGGCTTTTAAAGCAGTGAATTTTCAGTAATTCATTAATCTGGTACCATTTAGCAGGTCACTGAATAGTGCAATAAAGGACAGCCCCAAGAAATGGCAGTGCTATAAAGGCAGGCAATAAAACTCTCCAATACAGCAAATGTTACCTATCTTTAAATGTCTGCTGTTGCATTTAGGATGAAACTTGACAGAATTAATCACTTCAGGGAGAAGATGAAATCTTTAGGCTCTGCTTTGCCCACTGCAGTAATTTTATACAAGTATATATGCAAGGTGCTGCTGTTGTTGTCTGAATCACGATCTGCACACCCCCTTCAGGGGGACAGATACGGGTAGGCTGCTAGCGTGGTGGTACAGAAACCCTACAGGCAGCCACACTGCCTGTGTCAGCACTGACCAGGCTGCAGGTCCTGCTGTGCGTGGTGGTGAACTCTGCTGGGTCAGCTTGAAAGCAACTGGTTCAGCCTGGCAATGACCGGGGCTGTGACTGCTCCATAGGTGCTACTCAACTCTGCTTGTCTTCTTGGTGGGCTGGAGGCTTTAAGCCTCAGTGTGAAGTGTGCATGGCTTATCTCCAAATTCAGACAGTGCTCTGTGAAGAGTATCCTCTGCCTTACCATGTCATAGCCATAGGGCACTGCTTGCTCACCTTACTCTGATGCTCAGAGACACAGTGGCAGTGCAAGGGGCTCCAAGAAGATGTGAGACCTGAGCACATCTCTTCTGCCACCATTACCCTGCAGGCTTTGCACTGCTACCTAACACCCTGCTCTAGAACCTGCAGCAATTTTCTTTGCTGTTCTCTCCACAAGGCTATTCTGGGTTGGCATACCATTAACCAACAACAGGGTAGAAGGAACAGGAATGGAAATGGAAATACCTGTACCTTTTGAAAGGCTGTAACAGTAGGAGACATGTCAGGTTGAATTTTTCCTTGCTTCAGAGCACCTTTGGTTTTATAGCTCCTACGCTGAATATGACATCCATTTTATAATTTACACACTTGAACACATGGCTAACTTCAGAGGATTGTTCCCATAATTGAAGTTAAATCTGTGTTTAAGTGTGTTTCTTAATCAGTGACCGATGGCTAATGCAGAAACATTGATTCATTATATAATAAGAATTACTAACACTAATAAACTGCTAACGGGTTTCTGCATATTTGCACTGATAGGATTTACGACAAAAACCGTATACTTGCAGAATAATTTGGCATCCTTATTAAGCAGAAATGACTGGACTTGCCTTAACTCATTATGTTTGCCTGGGAAAATGATGTTTGTTTTTACTGATGCTGTAATTAGTTGTGTCCAGGCTAGGTGGAAAACTTTTTATATCAGCTGATGCCTTAATACATTAAGAAAATTTTGAAAACAAGTTTTTTCAACAGCTCAGTCTTCAGTAGTATGGTTCCAGTCTGTGTATATGCTTGACAGATGTGGATCTGGAATCTTACTGGGGTTTTCTTTTGAAAAAATATTAAGGATAACAATAAGCAGGGGGGGTTATATATTCTGCCCAGAAGGCAAAAAGATTTTGTTCACTGAAAACATTTATTTTCTCTTCAAAGTAAGATATCTCAAGAGCTGGGGGAGTGCAGGTACCATGAGTAATTTAAGAAGTTTGCACCTTAAAATGAAGTGGAAATTCAAAAAGACTGAGAGGGAAAAAAGCATTCCCCAAGGCGGGGAAAAAAACAAATAAAATAAGAGTGACATAGGAAACTAAGGCACAATCAAGTTAAGAACGTAATGTATTGAGACATAAGAATGACATGTATTGAGATCCCTGCCTGTTAGCAGCCTTCATCTGGAAGAGACCAAGTTCGAACCTGTTGTCCACAAGTATCTGGCTTGGTATATGTTTTGACTCAGTTCTGTGGGATGAAGTTCTTTATGCAGGCAATATGTCTTATGACCTACGGTAACATTTCATATCCCTCTGAAAAACAGAAGATTGGGTTCTAGGAATTTGAGTTCACTATATGCAGGATGTGTGATCATATGGAAACTCAATAGGAGGAAAGAGAGAGATACTCCTGCTACAGCCTGTTACATCAGTATGCTGGACGTCTGAGGCTAAGTACTTTAGTTACCCAATGCCAGTTGGAGTTAAGAAGTCAGCTAGAATTTTATGGAAATACTTGAAGGAGAAATATTTTCCATCACTATATTGACTGGGTTAAAGTCTTAGGACACTGGGCAGTTCGGAAGAACAGAATAAACAATAACAAAGAGTTGAGCTAAGCCTCTAAGTGAGAACAGTGGCTGTTCTGGGGATCAGATCCTGATTTGAGCATCATGGCATTTGAAAAACCTCAGTACAGCTCTTCTGTCTGGATACCTTCAGACAACACCCTCAGGGAGTGCATCTGGAGCTAGAGTGCATCAGCATTTGAATAACCTTTCTTTTCCAAATGCTGAGCTCACTCAAAACTGTTGTGCTTAATGAATACCCATTAAATTGCTGATATATCCATCTTCCAAGGGGACACCAACTTAAGTAGCAACACAGTGAAGAAGCAAACTGTTCTTCCCTTTGAGCTGGTACAATATATAACACGCCTTTTAGAAAAAGGTATCTTTCACAAAGCTGCCCTTCTGAAGAAACAATTAGGAAAAAAAAAAAAAGAAAAAAAAAAGAAAAAGAATGCTCTCTGTTGTGCTTATTTATTTATTTGTTGTACTCTAGTTTAAATCACATGAATGCCACTTTTTTACTTGAGTGTTGCCCAGAATTGGCACTTTTTAATGCCCTGCTCTCCTCATGTAATTGGGAAAAACTTCTCACTGAAATACCTCCCAAGGGCAGATACTTGAGGTTGGTGCTGTTTGTAGCAAAGAGTACCGCTTAATAGGGCAGTGCTAAATGGGAACACGAGCTCCCTTTGGCTTTTGTTCATCTCCCATTCCTGATGGTGCTGCAGGTTCCTGGGGACTCCTGGCTTTCTGCTTTTCAGATCCCAGCTCTCCAGCTTGCTTCACACCCAGGACAGGCAGAAAAGCTCCTCTCTTTTGCCTTCAGCACCAGTTGTGAGTGCTAGGCCACTGGAGATTTTACACCAGTTATGTATGAAAGTGCTCATCCTATATCAGCCAGGGCTCAGTCATAGCTTCACTTTTATTAAGGGTATCATATGCCAGTCGGTAAAGCCAGAGGCTGCTTAGAGGCTGTTGCTATGAGAAGATCCTCCCCTAGTGGCATAGTTTATGAGCATTGCCTTGTTTTCTGTGCTGTTTTTCTTTCCAGTGGGAGTGAGGATGTTTGGAGTAGGAAGTGTTGTGAGGAATCTGCGTGGTTTTGGAACAGTTTCTTTGTGCAGCGATTCAGCACAGAGTTCCAGCTCTCCCATCAAGATAAGCCAGCTACCCCATAGAAGCCTGGATCAGATTCTAATCCTGCCACATCATCATTCTAAACAGGGAGGAAACAGACTTCACTGGATTGGCTAAGATTTCAGTTAAAATAGATGGAATGCTAAAACATTACAAATGCTTAAGCAGTAAAGTGAGGACAGGATAAAAATGAATGATTTTAGAAACCAGCACTGAGAGAGAAAAAAGAGCTGTTAAAGAAACTCAAGATCATAATACATCATATCTACTAGGGAGAAAAATAAGCACTAGGAAAGGAAAGCATATTATTATGATGATATAAGGAACTATGTTAGAATGATTGTCTGCAGACTCCAACATCAAAATTAGACTAAATAATTTCTTTTCCCAGAACTGTGAAAGAGCTTTTCCCTCCACATGAATAATGTGTTTACCAAGTATTTGCTTGTGTTGTTCATTACTGAGACATTGCACAAAAGAGTTCTGATTTTTTTCTTGGGAGGCACTATTTACCAGAGTAACACCTGAGGTTTCCCATAAGCCTTCAGTCTGGAGGTCTGTGCATTAGTGGAGAAGTCTGATGTACAGTCTTTTAATAGTCCTGGGCTTGCAGAAAGCTACAAAATCTTTCCTTTTTGCATGTGTTCCAAATGACTGTCCTTTGTAATATACAGTACAGGTCACTGTGAGCTGGGAATTTATGCTGGGAGGTAGAGGTGGCTCCTCTGTAGCAGCCTCAAACAGCTGTCTGATCATAGTTCATGTGTTTGTAGTTGTCAAATGAGAGCATGTGAAGGAAAACACTTAAATAACTAGTTTTAGAGACCACTGAATATCCCCTGCCCAGTAGAGCAGTCTTTGAAGTCTAGACATTAATAACCCAGATGGCCAAACTATAGTTTATATGAGTGGATAATCGTCTGCATGTGCATGGCAGGACAATGTGTGGATAGCTCTTGCTTTTGGAAAGCTATTTGAATGTATTAGTCCTTCTGTATCGCAAACCAAGCAGTGAATAGCTGAGCCTGGTACAACAGCAAAGACAGAGAAGCTCATGTGTTTGAACACAATCAGTTCCCAATGTGATCACGCAGGTAGAGGCACTGGAAGCTCTGCAAGGAAGGAACAAACTGAAACTGCCTGATGAAGGATTGGTAAGGCAGTGAGAGGGTGTCATAGTAAGCATGCTAAGCCCAGAGTAGTTGTTTTGATTAGCTTGTGAGTACTGTTGTTGCAGAGGCACCCCAAAATGACTCCAAGCAAATAATAAGTTTAAACCAACTTTAATTCAGAACCGAAACCAAATGACAGTCCAAAACCAAGTGACAGAAGCCAATGCAAGCAGGGGAGCAATCCAAAATTAGTCCACACTCTGGCAATATTTAATAAACTGCAGGTTCAATATACCAGTTGGGGATATCGTTACCATACAACCAAAAAAGAATAATAATCCACAGCACACACACTTTAACTCAAAAGAAGCAGCCTCTTTCACTCAAGGGTACCCAGAAGAAATAATCACTTGCCTGTGATGGGCAAGGGGTCACTCAAGGATACATCCAGAATAAAATAATCACCCATCAAAGAGAAGATGAGGGCACTCAATCCTGACGGTGCCCCTGGTCTGAGAGAAGGGCTCTGATCACAGCCTGGCTGCTCCAAGAAGACCACTCAGAGGAGACTTCGGCAGGTGCCTCCTTTTAAAGCCTGGTTGGATCTGGCTGTGATCATTTCAAGCATGGTCCAGAAGCTTCTCTGGGCCTGGGCACCTCCCTGGCTGAGGACTTGGTCTGTTGACCAAGGGTCCAACCCCTCCGGCTCTCCCAGCCATCACCGTGCCCTGGGGCAGGGGAATGTGACTGTCAGCACTGACCAGGGTGTGTGAGGGCAGTCACAGTGAGGCACAAAAGGTGCTGAAGAGCCATCAGCCACCCTATTGAAATCTCTGGATCTCATGGGAGTGTGAGCAACTACCACAGCTCTGTTTTAACTAACTCCCTGTATTGCTGTGTTGGATTAGACCACCCTAGGGTTCTTGCAGAAACCTAGAACTGCTCACCATTTTGCACCTGTGGTCTGACAAAGCTTTGCAAGCAACAGGTCTCCTCTGTGTATGAGCCTTTTTTTGCACATATGGAGTGTGGAGAGCTTCCTCTTTTCTCTTTTTTACATCTGCAGTAATGCATCCCCTTTGTGAGCTCCACTCAATTTTTTATTTCTGTCTTGGCTCTGATTCGTCCCAAGAAAGATGCTCTGCCTTGGATTCTGCTGTGCTTTGCCCTTACGCTGTCACATCCACCTAAGTTAAGTGAAAGCAGGAGTAGAGGAATGGGATCATGCAGACTTTCTCTGTTGAGTCGGCTTTTAGCTGTTACCTACCTGCTCAATCTAAGGGGTTGTTGTGGGCTTTTTAACTCCATTTCACCATCCATGACTGGAAAATATTCTGGCCGTAATTTGTGATCAAATGGACAGGAGAATTTCAGTTGCCCTTTTCAAACAACCAGCAATTAGCATCTATCCAGATCACCTGCTACTTCCGACAACAGCCTGATGTGGGGAGAATGTTCAGGATGGTGACCTCCTCTTTAGCTGATCTCCTCTGTGTCATGGCCAGCAGGTAGTATGGTCTGCTGGACAGATGTTTTGTGAGCACAAGCAAGGAAAATTTGAGCCTGAAAACCAAAAGTTCCTGTAAACCTTTGTACCATGGAAAGGTCGCCAATCCAGACTCATATGATCTAGAATTTATGTATTAGAGTTGAGCACGTCTAGAAGTATTAAGTTCAGCATCTTGTACTTCTTGTCCAATTAGGACATACAAAAGTGTATTTGGTGTATAGATTTCAACCTTTATTATTCCCATTTTTGAGTGTATTTTGACCAAGCCTTGCTCCTTAGGAAGCAAACTCAAGCTCTATGCCATCCTTTACTTTGCTCCCTGCAGAAATGTTCCCTTCCCTCAGCCATAAACCAACTGCCAGTTGGATTTCCTACCTTTGCCCTTTGGTTCTTACTATATTTAATCCTATCTGGTCATACACCTAAAAAATGTTATGTACTAGTGTACTAGTTGTCTTTATACCACACACAGAGGGTAAAAGCATAGGATAAATCAGTGACTTGAATTCATAAGCTGTCAGAGAGAGAAGATGAGGAAGTGTTAGAAAAAGATATGTCTGGGCAAATACAAAAGGAAGGGGTTATTCTGGGCCTAAAAGATAAATATGGTTTGTCTTCAATAGCAACTGGTCTCAGTTTTCATCGGGGTAGTATAAACTGATTTTAAGAAGCAGGAAGGTCTGAGAAACAGGGAAATGTTGGCAGTTCAGATTTGTTAGACCTACAGAGGATATCAGAAAGGGAGAAAGAAGTTTTTTTGCACTTAATGTATTCTATAAGCAGCTTTTGTATTACACTTGAGAAAGGGCTAGAGTCGTCAAAACAGTCTATAATGAGAGAATGCAGAAATTTCTCAGGAGATAAGGTTCTGCATTCTTACCGGTAATGGATCCGTGAAGAGGTTAGATTTCATTGTGTTTATATAGCTGAAGTTTCACTGTGGCAGTCTGGTAGCAAGTAAAACATGTCCCACAAAAGGCTGTGCCAGAAAGATCACCAGTGAGAACTCCAAATACTACAAAATGCTAGAAAAATATGTATCACCTTTCAGGCTTAAAGCAATAGAAATTACAATTTTAAGACTGGATATCCTCTCAGATCCCTAGGTTTTATTGATGGGCACCTAGTGGAAAACCTGGGAAATTACCAAGATTGTGGTCTGGAATTTGCTGAGGAGTCTAGCCATAGCATGTCCTACTTCTTGATAGTGACTGCAGATGTCTGACATCCACTACGGGATTTTATTGCAAACTATGGGTGTGGTTAATTCTGCTCTGTTTTTTCCCAGTTGGCATGAGTCTTTACATTGCAGATGATAGAATTTCTTCTGTTTTTAAAAACTACCACTAGAAATTCTGTTCCTGTCATAGCACATAAAAATTATTGTCTTTAAACTATTTTAACCCAAATGCTGTTCTGAATCACAAAGATGAGAACTGACACTTACATGTGAACTGACAGCAACTGAAGAATAATGACCATTTTGGACATGTGGTATTGGTTCCACATCTCTTGAGCCAGGGAGTGCCTGGGAAGGTTGTCTGAATATAATTCTGCGAGTTCCTCTGGATCAGGCCTTCACTCCTCAACAGGTGATAGGACAAGAGGAAATGGCCTCAAGTTGTGCCGGGGGAGGTTTATATTGGATATTAGGAAAAAATTCTTCATGGAAAGAGTTGTCAGGCACTGGAACAGGCTGCCCAGGGAAGTGATGGAGTCACCATCCCTGGAGGTGTTTAAAAGACTTATAGATGATGTTCTCAAGGACATAGCTTAGTGCCAGAGTTAGGTTAATGGTTGGATTCTATGAACTTGAGTGTCTCTTCCAACCAAAATGATTCCATGATTCTATGGTGTCTCATTCAGAGCCTGAGCCTAGGTAGAGGCTCTAGAAATGGACATATCCTTGGCTTGTGGCCAAGAAAGGAAAACCCATAAGGCAGGGGTATATTTCAGGACTGTATAAATGTAGGAGTACTTATATTTATACAGTCCTAAAATTACTTTCGGCCCTCCAAAAGTAACCATGAGGCTGACGTGGCCCCTCAGTGAAAATGAGTTTGACACCCCTGCCTAAGGGTTGTGGTGCAGAGCAAGGGTATTAATCAGATGAGGTATTGGTATCTGTGGGTTGCAGGACATTGTGGCAAGGGTGAGGGCACAGAAACTGGAAACTGGCATTTATCTGCACTTGTACATCAGTCCCAAACAGAGCCCTGATCCATGACCAGGGCATTTGAGAGCCCTCTGAAACAGCAGTAAAGCTGATTTCTTTGAGTGGTTGCTTGCTGAGATTTGTGAAGATAGTGAGCAGTCTTTAATAGGAACTGCTATTTTAAAATAGCGTAATGATTCCCACTAATCATCAGTTTCACTCGTCATTAAGATTTAATTATGTGGCACCCAGAAAGATTTTCACAACTTTTGGTTTTTTTAATCTACCAAATTCTGAAGGTGTCTCATTACAGTCTCAGAAAGCATTCTCAAAATCTTCCCTGCAACAAGACCATAATACTATTGGTCAGCTATATTCAGTTGTATTTAGAACCAGGTGAAGATTCACTCGATTCCTAATAGACCCTGTGTTCCTGGGAAGACATCAGGGCTTTTTTATCCTACAAAATTTTTAAAAAGTTTCAGTGGTAATCCTCTTCCAAACCAGGGTGTGACTAAGGTCTTCTAGAATGAAAAAAATAATAGTCTCATCCACCCAGAAACCATCAGTAATTCCTGAGTCCAGCCACCTCTCTAAAGTTCCAGTGCCTGGGACTCTGATAGTTAATTATTCACAGAAATTCCAACAGCATTAAGAAAAGATAATTGGTAGGTCCTGGGAAGACAACTGTTGAAATTATCAGAGCTCTCAGCAGAGCAAGGTGTTGAAAAGGATGAGCTCCAGATGTTCTTTCCAGTTGACTCCATTCAATGGTGCTACTATTGTGAAGGACAGGCAGCCAAATTCTAATCTCGCAATTCCTAAAACTCAGACCAGCAAACTCTTAGCTACTCTGAAGTGCACAGCTTTTGAGATAAAGTATTCCCTCTGAAAATTCCTCCTCAGGTCTCACATTGCAGGCTCAGCTGTGTTTCAGTCAGGCATGTTCCCTGGGGGCAGCTCTTAGCCAGTGCTGCCTAGTACTTTTTGATGATCCAGGTTTTCACCAGAATTTTTTTAAGCCTGGTTAGGCCACATTCTGCTGTCTGACAGGTCAGAATGACCTTGCCTACATCTTTGCAGGTTTGGTGTCTTTCAGCCTTATGTTCTTTTAAGCAGAACTACCTATGGTAGGGTGGGATTTACCCCTAAGACTGGGTAGTGCACTGTCCTGATCTTTTCATGTGTCATAGGGACTTCTGAGCTGGCCCTGCAATGCTGTTTGATGTAAAGGGGTTGTTGTGGTGAGCAAGATTGAATTTCTGAATTGTGGATTTTTTGCTTTTGATATGGACATGCATTACTCTCTCTGGCAGCTCACTTATTGTAGGTTGGAAGAAAATACTGCGAGAGAAGCACAGCTTTCTAGCCTGTTCAGCTCCTGTCTATTCAGGCTACATGGTGCTTGTGACCTCTTGTGACAGCGAAAATACTAAGAATCATCACTTGCTTAACAAGTGTCTTACAGGTAGCTGTATGTTCCCTTAATATTGTTGCCTAATATTTGGTGCCTGATAACCAGCTGAACAATTTGCTTCAGGCTTCTAGTCATCTCTGCATAACTTCCATTGCGCCCACCAACACTAGAACTGCTGACATCTACTACAGTGGTTGTGAGCTTGGAAACAAAATCAAATACAGTTTGCTGGATGCTGTCAGGAGAAATTCTCACAGGTGTTTCTCAGGTTATTTTTGAGGAACTGTCAGAGGTCAGGTTAGTAATGATATTCCTCTGCAAGTGCATCACAAGACAAACTGCACCAATCTTGACATACTTCTAGCATTGATATTTCATGTTTGACACATTGTGGAGGTGTTCTTCTCTTTGCATATCAGGCCTTAGAAACAATAGCTGGCTTTTCTGGATGATGTGCATTTCATAGAATTCTAGAATCATAGAATGGTTTGTGTCACAAGGGACCTTAAAGATCATTTAGATCCAATCCCCTGCCATGGGCAAGGACGTGTTCCACTAGCCCAGGTTGTTCAAAGCCCCATCCAACCCAACCTGAACTTGAACACTTTCAGGGATGGGGCATCCACAGCTTCTCTGGGCAACCTATGCCAGTGGCTCACCACCCCCATGTTGAATAATTTCTTCCTAATCCAAATCTAGCCGCTTTCCATTTAAAGCCATTACCCCTTGTCCTATCACTACATGCCCTTGTAAAAGTCCCTCTCCATCTTTCTTGCAGGCCCTCTTTAGATACTGGACAGCAGCTATAATGTCTTCCAGGACCTTTCTCCAGGTGGAACAAACCCAACTTCTTCTACCTGTCTTCATGTCTGTAATTCTTTCACATAATTCTAGTCCAGCATCCTCAATTGTATTCTAACTGCATGTTACGGATGTAATGGTTTCCATTACCTAAACATCATACATACAAAAGTCAAGTCCCTTCTTGGTGTTAGAGAACTGCACTCCTTTGGAGAGTTTCTGAAGCTCCTGTGATACATTGATCTTGTGCACGAGCAAGATTCATGCCAAATGGGCAATACAAAACCTAGATTCTGTTTCACTGGTCCTGGTTAAATCTGTACAAATCTAGCATGCATCTTGGCTTTGCAGCTTGTCAAGAGTTTTGAATCATCTTAGGTAAACTACCTGCCTCTCCAGCTATCGAGGAAAGTGACCCTGAGCCATTCCAGTAATGGACTGAGGTTCATCTTTGGGAAAATTTCCAGGTTTCCTGTTGTAATCCAGCTGGCATAAGCTTTGCTTTGAATACTGTGCTGGTTTGACTGAAAATGGGTTCATTTTCTTCATGCAGTTAGAAACCTTTCCTTTTCATAGCTCATTATTTGGACTTAGTTTGAGAACAAGCAGATAACACCCCAGCACAGAGTGAATGCTTTTAATTGCTCTGATCTGAGAGCCAAGGTCATTCTGAGCACCCCGCTTACAGGTGTTAAGGGGGACATGGATGGGTCAGAGCTTGGCTGACATCCAGACTGATCAATGAGAGTATTCCATCCCATTAGCGTCATGCTAATTATTTAAGAGTGGGGCTTTCTGGTTTTGATTCCACCAATCTCTCTGGTTCTTCTCTCTCTCTGGGGGTAGCCAGGAAGTTCAATCAGGACGTTTAGCCTGGCCTTTTTGCCATTTTGCAGAGGTCCCTGAGCTTTTCTGCCTTTTTCCTCTCTTCTCTCTCCTTGGGATCAGCTGCTGGGAGCAGGCTGTTCCCTAGGACTGGCTGCTCAGCATGTTCATGAGGAATTGCCTTGAGTATTTTTTATTTCTGTTTTATGTATATATATGCTAGTAATGTATTATATTTTGTTGTTTTATTAAACTGTGTTTATTTCAATCCAAGTTTCTCCCTGCCTTTTTGATTCTCTCCCCTGTTGGGAGGTGGGGGTGGAGGAGAAGGTGAGAGAGCAGCTATCATGGTTGTATTGCTAGCTTGGGTTAAACTGCAGCAAATACAAAAACAGTATTACAGATACTGAGGTAGAAATGCCACCTCTCCCAGGGAGTTCTGCAATTCAGCAGTGACCTCAGGAAGGATGTGTTGATCACCTTTGCTCAGGATCTATTTCCTCCACTTGATCTACTCTGTCTTCCAGTGAGGTGACTCCTGTTTTTCTGGTGGTCTGACAGACCTCACCTCTCGCGGGCTCTTCACCATAGTTGACTGTGCTATGCTCCCACATTCAGAGCACTTGCTCTTCAAACACCTCTCCGCAAACAAGTGCTAAGAGTCAGACCTCTGGGTGAGCCCTCCTCCCTACTGCTTACTTCAGATTACCTGCCTCACAGTTAGCAAACACATTTCTGTTAATTTTTCTGAAGTATGGGCACTTTTCCCATTTCTTTATAAGTACTTTTCTGTGCCTTTGTACCTTCCAGCTAGTAATGAGGCATATCAAGCGTAAACCTTGATTTTTGGTGTTTCATTGATTCTCACTCCATTCAAAAGCCATTTCAATTAATTATTGGAACAGAGCTCTGCAGTATTGCACCTTTCCTCTGCTATTGCAGCAACCTATCCCATCTTGTCCCCTGTCCCACCTTTCCAGGCTGTGGGGCTGACTTTTCCACCTAACTATTTGTTTTGATGCCTCAGGCAATAGCATTTCAGCCCTAGCATTCTTTCCAGGTCAGGAACAGCAGGGAGTTTTCCTTCTGACTGCTTCTGATAATTTCCTACCAGGTGAAAAGAGAAGAAGTGTGTGCTCTGAGCTCCCAAATAGGCATTGATTTACATGTTTGGAGTTACAGGCCTAGACAGCCATTTGACTAATGACATTTTGAAAGTGCAAATATGTTGGGTTTTTTTAACTCACCTTCTGTCATCCCTCTCAAGCAATAGACAATGAAAATGTCTTGCAGGTGGGAGCTACCTCCCATGTCCTCTGGGTATAATAGGTTGTCAATTATTATTTTTTGAGATCTAAAGTTGAGAAAGGTAAGTACCTCCTAACAAAGCTTCAGTGGTGGGGTCCTTTAAGTGAGGTTCCTAGTTGTAAGTTAAAGTGTTATTTAGTCTCTATTTAGGAAATTAGTGTAAGAAGACTAAGCACAAGACACTGTGAAAGGGGAGTGGGATTTTATTTTACAAATTGTAGAATCATAGTACAGTTTGGGTTGAAAAGGACCTTCAAAGCTCATCTAGTCCAGCCCCCCTGCAATGAGCAGGGACATCTTCAACTAGATCAGGTTGCTCAGAGCCCCGTCCAGCCTGGCCCTGAATGTCTCCAGGGATGGGGCATCCACCACCTCTCTGGGAAACCTGGGCCAGTGTCTCACCACCCTCATTGTAAAAAATTTCTTCCTCACATCTAGCCTGAATCTCCCCTCTTCTATATTAAAACCATTACCCCTTGTCCTATTGCAACAGGCCCTGCTAAAAAGTCTGTCCCCATCTTTCTTATAGGCTCCTTTTAAGTACTGAAATGCTTCAATAAGGTCTCCTCAGAGCCTTCTCTTCTCCAGGCTGAACAACCCCAACTCTCAGCCTGTCCTCACAGCAGAGCTGTTCCAGCCCTCTGATCATCTTGGTGGTCTCCTCTGGCCCCTCTCCAACAGGTCCATGTCTTTCCTGTACTGAGGGCTCCAGAGCTGGACACAGGACTCCAGGTGGAGTCTCACCAGAGCAGAGCAGAGGGGCAGAATCACCTCCCTCTACCTGCTGGGCACTTTGCTTTTGATGAAGCCCAAGATAGAATTGGCCTTCTGGGCTGTGAGTGCACATTGCTGGTTCATGTCCAATCTTTCACCCAACAGCACCCCCAAGTCCATCTCCTCAGGGCTGCTCTCAATCCCTTCATCCCCCAGCCTGGATTGATACCGGCAGTTTCCTTGACCCAGTTTCAGGACATGAGGTTCACATGGGCCCACTTCTCAAGCTTGTCCAGGTCCCTCTGGATGGCATCCTGTCCTTCAGGTGTGTCAACCACACCACTGAGCTTGGTGTCATCTGTAAACTTGCTGAGGGTGCACTCAATCCCACTGTCTGTGTCATAGATGAAGATATTAGACAATACCTCTTCCAGTACAGACCCCTGAGGGACATCACTTGTTACTGATGTCCATCCAGACATCGTGCTACCGACCACTATTCTTTAGGTGTGACCATCCAGCCAATTCCTCATCCACCCATCAGTCCACCCATTAAATCCATACTTCTCCAAGTTAGAGAGAAGGATGTTGTGGGGGATTGTATCTAGGACTTTACAGAAGTCCAGATAGATGACATCTATAGCCCTTCCTTTGTCCACTGATGTAGTTATTCCATTGTAGAAGGCCACTGGTTGGTCAGGCAGGACTTGCCCTTGGTGAAGCCACACTGGCTGTCTCAGTCACCTCGCTGTCCTCCATGTGCCTCAGCACAGCTTTCAGGAGGATCTGTTCCACGATCTTCCCAGGCACAGAGGTGAGCCTGACGAGTCAGTAGTTCCCAGAGTTCTCCTTTCTACACTTTTTAAAAATGGGTACAGCGTTTCCCTTTTTCCAGTCACCTGACTGCCGTGACTTTTCAAATATCATGGAGAATGGCTTGGCAACTGCATCAGGCAGTTCTCTCAGGACCCTGGGATGCATCTCTTCAGGTCCCAGAGACTTGTGTATGATCAGGTTCCTTAAGTGGTCACAAACCTGATCCTCACTTAGACTGGGAGGAACTTTGCTCCCCCAGTCCCCTCTCGCCGTTACTTTTCCACTCGAGAGGTGTGGGAAGAGAGCTCGCCTGCAAAGACTGAGGCAAAGAAATCATTGGGCACCTCAGACTTCTCCTTGGCTGTTGTTACCAGTTTACCAGTCTTGCTCATCACAAGGGCTACACTTTCTTTGATGTTCCTTTTCTGGCTGACATACCTGTACACGCCCTTCTTGTTATTCTTTGTGTCCCTTGCCAAGTTCATCTCCAGCTGCACCTTGGCCTTCCTGGCCCCATCTCTGCACAAGCCGGCAGTGTCCCTGTGCTCTTCCAGCACCCCTGTTCCTCTGCCACAGCCTGTGCGTTTCCTTCTTGCCCTTTAGTTTCACCAGCAGGTCTTGACTCAGCCGTGCCGGCCTCTTGCCCTCCTTATCCGATTTCTTACACCTGGGGATCAAGAGCTCTTGTGCTCTCTGGAAAGTGTCCTTAAAGATCTGCCGGCTCTGTTCTGCTGCCTTGTCCCTGAGGGCAGTTTCCCAGGGAATCCACTTGACTAACTCCTTGAAGAGCTGGAAGTTGGCTTTCCCAAAATTCAGGGTCCTGACTATACTTTTCACCTGCCACTTCCCTCAGGACTGCAAAGTCCACAAGCGAGTGATGACATCACCAATTAGCTCACTTGTACATCCCTCTGTAAGTTGGTTCTGTCCACTGACAGTCTCACAAGAACATATTCCAACTCAAGACAATCAGTAAGTTTCCTGATTATTTTCTTTTCAGGTTTCAAGTACCTGTGCAGCTCTGGCCCATTGCCCTGTTGGGAGAGCTGACAGAAGGACAGCACATGCACCAGGCTGTACTTCTATTTTCATCCTCCTGGCACCAGTGCATGGCTTTATCAGAGCACAAGATCTCTGGTCTTGGTGTAGACACACATTCTTCTGTGTTTACCAGCTTTATTGCTTACAAGTCATGTCCCTGGCTATGAGCACAGGCCCTTCTTTTAATTCTTGCTCTGTTGGTTTTTTTCTCATGTTTTCACATGCATATTTCCACTTTATCTTAGAATTATAATATTTCTGTTACAAATCTCTGCACCTGTCAGTAGGTATTAGGATAGCTTGGGGGTGGAGATTTTCAAAGGATACCATATGGCAGGTTTTATCACTAAGCGTGGTCCCATGTCACACACTAATGCCAATACAACCTCACTCTCGGTATCTCACTGGTACTTGTCACAAAATACTGAGTAAAACTTTATATTACTTAAGAAGATGTACATTTCTGATACTTGTGGAAGGTGGTAGGTCTGAAGGAGGATGGTCTCTTCCAAAAAAAAACAAACCCAAAATTAAGTTGGAAGAGTGTGCCAGTATGAAGCCATACTTCAGGTCCATTCATTTGCTGTGTACGTCCAAACCTGGCCTCTCTGCTGAAGCTTCAGCCAGGATATGAAGCACTCATGACCACCTTTGAGATGAGACCTGCCTGGGTCAAGAGCAACAAAACTCATTCCACACACATAACCCAACATTCCCTCGAGGGACAGGCACACCGTGCCATCTGCTGTCTCCAGCCCAGCAGAGGCATGCCAATCACTTTCAGTAGACAGAAATGTTGGAATGGTACAGCAAGTAGTAATACTTTCAATCTGTTAGCAGAGCTTTCTTCACTCTTTAAGAAGTTCTGTCCTTTTGGTCTCTTTCTTTAATCTTTTGGGAATTGTTACTGGGCCTGTCTTCATTTAAAAAACTGCTCCTGTTTCTGCTGGTATATGTATAGAAGCATATTTCTTGAATACTGAGATCAAAAGATCTCATAGATAATCTGCCAAGTTTCCAGAGAGTGTCAGGATTGTGCTTGTGAGACATATGTTCTGAATACTTTCCATGAAATATACCTGCTTTCTTTTATTTTGAATAAAGGTTGCAGAAAAAAGACTCTGACACCAAGTATAGTGTAAGTAGACAAATTACATGAGAAAACTTACTAGCAGTGTAGTTTTTCTCTGGTTTTGTATAAAAACATATTATCTTCATTAGCTGTAAAAACAAAATTAGAATCGTCTGCAGGATTTTGCAGTAATTCATTTAATTTCCTGTTTTCTAAGTTATTTGACTTCTCGAGCATGATTGCTAAGAGAGGAGGAAAAAAAGCATCAGCTACTTTCCTTTGAAGATGGTACAGGAAACTCAGGAAACATAAGAGGAATATATTTTACCAAGTCCATGTACATTCCAAATAGTGAACTAACTCTAGACAGAGCTGTGGTGACCAGCAGTTTCCATCTGTAAAAAAAAAATAAAATAATAATAATAATAATAATTTTTAAAAATGTTCTTCCTATACTTTGAGGGCCAGGAAAAAAGAAATATGTAAAACGGTTGTGTAACAGTGTCAGAAAATAGGCACCTGACACCTTTATGTATCAAAATAGTAGAGGCTTTCCCCCCTCCACTACTTGCCAGTCCCACCTCCACCCCAATGTAAAGATCAGGTCTGCACTGATGAGTTCTTCCCCATCAAAGCACTGTGGTTGTTTTCCTTCCCACATCCCGAATCTAGAGCCAGAAACCTCCCTTTCAGCGAAACACAAGTATGTTGTTGGGCAGTAGCAAAGCCATCACATCAGGTTCACCCACAGAAACATAGGAAGTGGTTTAGCTCCCAGCGTACAGACCTCGCAGCTCTGCCCTGTCCCTGTGGAGTTCCTGGGCCTATGTAAACCATGGTCTCACTCCTATTACTGGACTCCAGCTAATATACCTTCCTCTGGCCTCTGGAGTGCCTCAGAAGGGTGCAACAAAAATACAGCAGCATGAATGAGCCACATGTAAAAGCTAAGCCTGATGAGGGCTTTGGAAACATTAGTGGGAATTCCTCTTAAAGGCTCGATGCAAGAGAGAGAAATAGTGGTGCCCATAATGCACATGGCTTTGTTCCTGTGTCACCTGCTCCTAGTGCCTCATAACACAATCCTGCGATCTATCTAAGTTTCAGGGTTAGGAGGCAAGAGAGTGAGCACAGTCTCACAAACGTGTTTCAGCTCCCCTCCAGCTGCTGAACAGTTTCAGCAACCACCCCTTCTAAGCAAAGAAAACCTTTCAGGGACTAAGAGAAATTATCCAAAGTTACCACTACCTGCGATGTCGAGGGAATACCCTAGCTGCCCTCTCCAACAAACGCCAAACTTCTGACCCGAAACACACCCTTCTGCATTGGCTTTGCTGCTGGGGAAGAAAAGTCTACAAGGAAGAGGAAGTCTCGGAGAACAGCTTTTATCTAACCTCAAAGGCAAGATCTTCAGAGAGCAAAGGATTAATGAGCTCATTAGCAAACAAGTTGTGTGCTGCTGCAGACAATAGCAAGATCTGTTTTCAGGCAGTGGGACCTTTTGATTCTTCTTCTATTTGTAGGTCAGATCCTTTGAGCTGTCCAGATCCAGGACCGAGACTTAATTGTATAGCTGAAATGTAGGCCTGATGCATGCAGGCGAACTGTGGTCTCAAGAAAGCTGGGCCAGGGAAGTGGCAAGTGCCTCAGTGCTGAAAATCCAGTTCTAAAACTCAGGCCAGGGAAGCATCTTGAATTCCTTTCAACTTGCATTGGAGCAGACCAGTTGTAAAACTATCCCTCGACATTTTACAGTTTCCGTGGATGTGGAACCACCACAACATTGCAAAGTGGTCCTAAAAGCTAAATATTCTCCCATTAAGTGCCATATTTCTGGATGAGTTTATCACACCTCAACATCTGACCTGTACCATTCTTGACCAGAATAACAAAACGTAACATCCTATTTCTGTGCCTTTACAAGTACTCTTAGACTGGCATCAAGAATATCCAAACCTCTGGTTTTTTGCTAATCTGCATGGGTTTGACCTCCTGCAGTCCTTTACTAGAAGGCATTTTCTGATCTGTTAATCATTCCCAGCTCTGCTGTGACAGAGCTTTTGTTCACCAGCACCCTTCTTGAACCGCAAGCACCAGGAGCCAGCTGAGCACTCCGAGATTTGCATCCATGTCAAAGACAAACATGTAACCACTTCTTTGCAACTGGATGCTGGCCTGTTTTTGTGTCCTCCTTTAGGCCTTGTGGCCACCGTGACATAGAGGGAGCTTGTGATTAGCTAAGTGTCTGCCACCACCCCATGTCACTCTCCAAACTGCTGGGACAAGTTCCCTTATTCTGCAAGCCTACACAATGCTTTTCAGTCTTCAATGGATGATTTGCCATCTCACTGCAGTCACATGTGCTTTGTTTGTTTACCCCATACAGTCAGCCTGCCTAGGTTCCGCATGACTGTATCTTTATTTTGCACTCCTTTGCATTCATGGGTATTTTTTACCATGTGTGCTGCTAACAGACAGTGTGAGAGAATATAAAAAGAGTATTAGTTATTCAGCCCAGGAACAGCAGAAAAGGCGACTACTCTTCAGATCCTTCCTTCCCTTTTTCCTCTCTCTTGTAGCTGCTGCCATTTTAGCCAGCCATAAGGACTGTTACAGAAAAGGACAGTGCACAGTAAAGCAGATGGAAATAAGAGTGCTTTGGTTGACAGTGGATGTGAACACAAGGATGTGGGGTCTGTGCCAGACCCTCTCCTCAGTGCTCGCCCCCATGCAGTCTGTGGGAGGCAAAACATGGGCACCTTACACAGCTGAGGCATTCCATCCTCCTCTGCAGGTGTATCTGAACACGTTTTGTAATAGCTAGGCAGCCAGCCACAGCAGCTGACCGTGTGGACTCACTCTCTTTAGTAAGCCCTGGGTTGCTGTGACTGCTGTTCTCACAACCCTCCCAGCCCACCTCTGTGACTGGCACAGCCTCAGATGTTTGTTATATTCTCAAAGGCCTTCTGGATTCAGCAACACTTTATTTTTTAAGGTACTAAACACCTTGCAGATTTACAGTCTGTAAAATATACATCAATGTCTTTTCTTGTTTGTCTTTTGACCACCAAAGGAATTAATTAGAATCAGCATGAGCGTAAGAACTGTAGAAGGCAGAACAAGCTATATGAACTTTCTTGAGTCTGTTGAGGAACCAGGGAGTTCTCGTTAGAATTCATCCAAATGTCATCTTTGATTTGCTTCTTTCAAAACTTACTATTCCTGTGTGTCTAAAATGATTCTATGGATGTACTGTTCATCTGAGCTAATTAAAGCCTGTAGACTAACAGGCACATTTTGCTCCTTGTCTATGAACAAATGCTGGAGAGGCTATATGTGCAAAGATGTGTGGTAGATCTTGGGGTTACACTATGACAACTTTATTTGTAATAAAAGGGATCGATCTGAGCTGATATTGTTTCTTGCAAAACTGATTTCTTGTTTCAATGTTTCAATAATAACCTAATAATTTTAATTCCAGGAAGGGGGAAGGAGGAATATGTTACATTCTCATATTTTCACTCTTATAAAACAGTTTTTCTTTTCTAAAACAGTTAATATTGAATATGTTAGTGTTATAATTGGGTTTATTAACTCTTTCATGTACTTTTGGCCAGCTTTTGATATAGCTTTTTTGGTTAAAAACTCTGAGGGTTGTATTTGAAGAATGATGGCCAAGCATTTATTGCATCTCTGCCTTTTAAATATCTCGTAATTGGCTAAGTAATCTGTGGCTTTGAAATCTGCATAAGGGACTCTAAAGCAAATAAAACAATGGAGAAATCTAGTCTGGAAGGTGTCACTATATGCACTATTCTGATTTTTTATTTTTGTCACTACCTTCATAATGTATTAAAGACTGTAGTAGTTTGAATGAAAATACATGCAAGGCTGTTTTAAGAGCCAAACCCAGAATGTTGCACAGCCAGATTTCTGTTGATATTTAAGAAAACTGTTACTTCATTTTTCTTGTGTTTAGGTATTGATCCACTGTTGTTATTTACAATTTGCCCCATTGGCTACAACCCCTTTTGAAAACACAAATGCTGTTCTCTTCTTGGAGCATGGATCAGCAAAGGCTTTTCCCATGGTATATATTAATATTAAGACCATATTGGAATGAAAGGTCTGCATAACAAATTAGATTTATAGACAGATGGATAAGACAGACAAACAGAAGAACTGGGTAGAGATCCAGCCTCAGCTGACATATGTTGAATCAATATTAAAATAGCTGGTTTAAACCACAAGGCTTTTACACTGTGTATGTTGACAGAAGTTAACAGTTGGAGAATGAAAGTGAGATTTCTCCAAAGCAAAGTAATGGGACATTTTTTTCAGTTATGATCTCAGTGAGGCAAGGACATTAGTATCTCAAAATGGGTAACATTTTTTATTCGAAAACATACGGTACTGGTACAGGTTTGCCGTGTTATCCTGTAAATCCAGAGAGAACAGGTTATAAGCATTGGATGAAGGGAGGCTAATGCAAATAAAAGCCCATGGCTCCTAACACTGAGAGCAACTGCTGTAATTGGCACAGGTTTTCCCCCTCCCCTGGCTGGCTGGCACAAGACGCGGGGATGTTGAAAGAGGTATCCTGAGACAGGTTGAGCTGCTTGTCACCAGCTGTCGGGGCAATACATATTGCCATGTAATGACTCTGACATCGCTACAAGCTCTTACCTATTTTGGGATGTGTCTCGTTTAATAAGAAAATCCTCCTTCTGCAATACTATTAATAGCAATGATGCCTTGAGCATCTGCTAGGTTGGGGTCTTTTTGCACTAGTCATTACACAAAGTTGTAAAAAATTATAGTCCCCAGGACTGATGGCTCATTCCTATTGCACCCAAGGGTAATTTTATCTCTGGTGCCAGTAGGAGCTGTAGTGTACCTTCACATATCAAACCATGCATGTCCTTTGTAGTACAGATCTCAGGCAAGCAATGCATTGCCTGGGACTTGATCTCAGCAAGGGAGACAAAACCTGTGATGAGAAATAATAGGATCAGTGGCCATGCTAAGGTAAAATAACAAGCTAATGGGCAGGACAAGAAGCAGCAGGTACCTGAAAATTAGTTTAAACCATTACCAGTACTTCTGCATTGACTTAATAAGCCTGTGTGTGGGGTTTCCTTCAGCAAAGTCTTGTACCATGGATATCACAGTTTTCTACGGTAAAAAACAAACAAAAATCCTTAACAAAACCCCTAAGAAGCCATGGGCCATAAGGATCAGTTTTCTGGAATTGGGGATGCACAAAAAAAATTTGTTATCCATCATCTTAAACACACAAATCCAACACTGGTCAAATTATCCTCCATCCCCTATTCCACCCCCCCCTACTACTTTCCTCTTCCTCAGGAATGCAGACCAGGTTTAAAAGCAGATGTACATTGCTATTTGGGTACTTTGCAAACATCTGGTGGTGATCAGAGGACCCTGTGTCAGTTAATCCAGCTCACAGCTGGATTAATTCTAAGAAAAATAAATATCTTCAACAGCTACTGGGCTGTTGAACCCCTGAGGACCTGGGTAGGAGCAAGGAAGGTTCTTGTTAAGTTGCCTCCTGTGTCATCAGCTGGATACACCTTACAAAAGCGACAGGGATCCTGAGTCCCCAGTCCCGGCTGAGTGAAGTGACTGAAAGTGCCTTGGCTAAGCTTGGTTAAGGCTTAAGCTGTCAGCAGGTGCCACATCAGAGGATACTTGGTGCTCTGGAAATCACTCCTGCTGCGCACTGTAGCATCAGTGTAGTCCTGCTATGTCCACCCTGGTACAGAGCCAGGAAATAGATCTAGATCTCGAAAAGCAAAAGAGAGACCAGTTTACCCTATGAAGGACAATAATCTGCAGGAGAAGTGGATTTCTGAGGCCAGACAGAAAGCAGGACTGTCTGTTTGAAGAGCCAACCCTGCGGTGGGTGAGTGTGAAGACCAAGCTACAAGAGCTAACTACCTACATCTTGCAGGTCTGAGCCTGTTCTCAGAATTATGCATCTTGGAGCAGAAGGGCTAGTTGGGTCATAGGATGGTGAGGTCTCTGCAGTCAACAGTTATCAATATTAACTACTGTTTCAATGGTGCCTTAATACCGCTCCAGCAGGGGCTCTTCCCCAGCTTCTCATTCATTGTTAAGTGCTTAGATCCTGGAGGATTGCTCACATATGTTTTTATTCTACCAGGGTAGAAATGGTATAGGGAGGGTCTTGAAAGACCTCACTTAGTTTATGATGTCAGCCTTAGCCCTTGTATCACTTCCAAGGAAGAAGCTCAGAGCTGCTCTAGGTGATTGTAAAACCTGCACCTGACAGTAGATGAAATAAAAAGGTAGCTGAGTAATTTGTTGAGGTGGGAGAAAATGTGGAACTTTTGTTGACTATGATCAAGTGGCTTATTTGGATCTTCTTCTACTCCAGAAGCAGTGTCAAGAGGAAGTTCCAGCTGAAAAGGCACAAACTCTTTTTTTCAAGACATCTCAAGAATGTACAAATCTTGCATGCTATTTATTGGCCTATTTCACACTAGAGAAACTCTTGAGTTACAGGACTGTCCAAAGAAATACAGCACACAGATCCAGTGTGAAATCCAAGTATAATAGACTAGCACACAGCCCTGTGTAAGAGATATTGTACACAGGTATATGTGTGTCTTCTTATTATAGCAGTTTCCAAACTGTGGGGTTATGGAGCAGCTGGTTAGCTCACGAGCTGATAATCCTTAAACAGTGAGATACACAGAAAAGGTTGTCATATAACCATGTTGATTGAGAAGGATCTTTGTGCCTTGTAAAATCTGAAATCTCATGTTTCTCACTATCTTTTCTAATTTAGCTTCCTATGGAGGATTTTAACAATGTGAGAAGTAACTAGAAGTAAATATGGAGGTTTTCTCCATCTGCTCATATTTTAAATCACAGTTGGTCAAGCCCAGCATACTGAATTTGCGATAGGTTTTACTCTGTGCTACATACAGAACTACCCATCTAAAGCCCTAGGGAGAACATTTAGAGGAGGACCTAGCAAAATTGCCACTGCACGCATCCCCAGACCCTATCATGTGCTGCAGGGAGATGAGCAGCAGGACCAACCCTGACACTTACAGAGTCTTCTCTGGCAATGAAGACAGAGCATCTCTGCTGTAGGAGGGGACAGGTAGCTCTGAGTTGGAGATGGAGGAATGCTCTGAGTGCAGGGAGATGATTGCTGTGGGGCACTGCAGCCAGGCAGGGCAGAACACCACCAGGAGATCTGCCACCACATCTTGCTTTGCTGCTGAAGGATTCACTAGCTTCACAATTCATAAACTCCCTGCAGTGGTGTCCAAAGCAATCCTGACATGCAAAAAAAAGAGTATTTTCTTTTCCTTGGTTTAGTGTCCCATAAAGTTAACAAGACTGGAAAGACAGAATTGTTCTGATGAATACTAGGCTATATTTCTGTCAGAGAAATGATAACAGTTTATAATGCAAAGGCATATACTTAAGTTCACCTCATGAAAACACTTTGATTGCCTTTTCAGTCAATGTTAGCTTTCCAAAATTTTGAAAACTGCTGATGTTTGAGGAGTTTGATGTTCTTGCCTGCGGCAGGGACACAGCTGAGTGGTTTTGTTTAGAAGGAAGCGAAGGGTGTTTTTGTCAGAAAATGCTGAATGTTTACACAACAATCAGCCCTCTCAGATGGCACATCTGCTTTTTCAGAGACTGGCAGAAATGCAGTTATAACAGCAACATTTTGTCCCCAGAACTGCTTGAAAAAGAAAACAAACCCCAAAGCTGGTCACTATCTCCACCTGGAGAGAGAAGGCTGCCTGACATAACGAGCACATCCAATAGCACAAATCCCACTCCTGTCCACAGAACAGGGCAGCCCACTGGGAAATTGAGAGCCTCCAGAACCCCTCTGTAGAGATTTTCCCAGCAGCATGGAGAAGAAAAGGGGTAGAAAACAGGGAATCCAAAATATTTGCCAGGAGCCCCTGGAAAGCCAGGCACCGTCAGCTTCAGGTGTGGTTTCAGTTGCTCTTTTTCCTCTAGTAGGTAAGATGAGTGTAAGAAAAGCACTACTGCCATTTAAATAACAAGTGTAACTTCTAATTACTCTGAAATACCTCTGGTTTCCAAAGGACAGCAGTAAGAATATAGTTTCTGCATTCCTCAGTAATTTGTCTTTCCACCTTCAGCCATGAAGATGATGAAGGGAGTGGAGCATCTCCCTTATGAGGAAAGGCTGAGGGAGCTGGGTGTCTTTAGCTCGGAGGAGACCGAGGGGGTGACCTCGTTAACGTTTATAAATATCTAAAAGGTGAGTGTCACGATGATGGAGCCAGGCTCTTCTCATTGAAAACCAATGATAGGACAAGGGGAAATGGGTACAAACTGGAACACAGGATGTTCCACTTAAATATGAGAAGGAATGCCTTCACAGTGAGGGTGACAGACACTGGAACAGGCTGCCTCTATTTCCTTATTTCCTTCCTTAATACTATCTTCTTTACTGCACTTTTTTCCTTTTTTTTTTTTTTAATGTCTGTAGGCTGAGGTACCTCTTGATCACACCAGTGGTCTTTATCATTCCCCACCAGAGCACAGCCTCAAATGAGTTTGAGCCCACGGTCCTGCAAGCATGTGCCAAGAGTGTGAACTGCTTGCTGATGCTGTGGGCCAAAAGTCACCGCAAAAAGCATAGCTAGGCACATACATGGACCAGCGTTAAATACTTCTTTGCTACCAGGTCATATTTCTCATTCTGTGTGGAAAAGAGTGACTGGAGTTGGTTTTGTTCTCCCAGCAGAGGTCTAATCTGGGGAGGATGTAGATCCCTGCTCAGTCAGTCAGAACAGCACTTGCTGAAGAGAATCAAGTGAACTAAAATGTGTCTAAACTCCAAACCTGACAACTGGTGAAATGAATTCTCCTGCAGACCACAGTGTCACCCACCCCTCACTGCTACCATCCAACTCATGGAGCAAAGCCCTGCAGTGAGCAGTGCACATTCTGGGCACAGACCAGCAAAGTTCAGCTAGGTCAGTGCTTGGTTGAACCGGGGCTTTACTGGAAACAGCTGAGAAAAAGATTAATTTTTAATCTATTTCTCAGTCAGGAAGACATGCTGTCCCTAAGGAGAAGATGTGACACATTGCAGAGCTGTCTGTGCAGGCTCGGGGGCCCTGGGGACCTTGCCAGCGGTCATGGGAAAGGCAGCCTTCTGATGTGGAGCACAAACTTTGCCTTCGGTTTATATTTTCCCCCTCTGCTATCTAGGAGGTGATCTCTCTTTTCCTTTTGCCTCGAATGAACATTACTAGAAGCAGGGAGGAAAACTGGGAAGTTAATGGAGTAGAGACAAGGGTTAGAGCTGCTGCTTTTATCCCCCTGGAGTAATTCTGCTGGTCAAAAATGTGTGAAAACAGTAAATTTTAGCCACCAGTTTGTGAGCACTTGTCATGCTGGTTTTGAAATACTGTGATGCAAAGAGGGCTGGCCATATGTCTGGAGGAGCAGCTGTGCAAAGAAAGGCCTGGTCTCACGGAGGTGCGTTGGTGGGCAGTGGCTGGGTGGCCTGGATCTGTGGCAGGAAGGACTCCAGTATCTCAAAGCTGGGACGCAGCTGTGTGCACAGCCCCAGCCTATAATTAAGCAGTGATGCTTGGTCATCCTCTCCCTGCCAGTCACTGAACCACACCTCAGCTCCTTGCTGTGTGGTGTGTGCCTTGTGGCGCTCAGCCACATTGAGAGGCTGGTGCGGGGTTTCCAGGGCTGTGAACACTGGCTGTGTGTGCCACCATGGGTATTGTTCAGGTGTCTCCACTGCCAACAGGAGATGAAAATTAGAACAGAGATGAGGTGAGGCTGAAATAATATCTAAGGGGCAACAGTGTCTAACAATGCACATTAGAAAGGGCCTTAGCTGTGTGCTCAGCACTGACCCACATGGTTAGCAGGCTAGACATAGACATGCTGTCCCAGAAGTTTCAGAGTATGGGGGACCCCTGTTGTCATGGAGCCAGTATGTGAACCTGCACGGTCATACCTATGTTCAGCATTTCATTGTGAAGAAAGCCCAGGTTCATCTTAGTCTTTGTGGCTTCCTGGGAGCAATGTGATGGCCATTATGTCAAAGAATGTCCCAGGTTGCCTGCTGGTCCAGCCTGCTGAGCGTTTGGGTGAGAGTCACACTTCGAAATTGTTCAGCAATGGGTTCACTCTCACCTGCAGGAGCTGCTCCAGCAGGAGAAGCTCAGTGTTTAGTAAGCAGCAGAGCACGGCTGCCTGAGGAGCTCTGCACTGACTTTTGGCCAGCATGTTTACACCCAGCCTCTCTCCAGACTTGGAGCTGCTAGAGTTTCAAACTGTTTCAGCTGGACTGCATCTGTGCAAGGCAGTAACACCCATATCGAGAGCAACCACTCCATTACTTGTCACCTCTTGTAAACAAAGCAGGACAGTATTTGGCTGAGAGCCCTCGAAGGACAACTTGCATGCTGCAACTTGTGGTGGCACTGGCTGACTAAGCAAAGTTTGCTTTGAAAGAGCATGATGAGAGCGTGTTGCAAGAATCTTTGACATGAAGCATGAAAGAGAAGTCCTCACTACCTATTGCTGCTCCCATTTCAGAATTGCCTTTCTCTCTGTAGGAGTGAGTGTCTAGTAAAGCTTTTTGTATCAAGATGTTAGCGTGGATTTACCAGCTGGATTCTAATTCAGGCAGTTACCACCTACCACTGCAAACTTTCCATGCCATTTCAGTTGGCTACAGAAGGATTTTTCATTTCATGTTCAAATTTGATTTAAATAGTTACTTCATACACTTGAACAATTCCTTTATTTCACACCCAGTGGCAAGTGAAAAGGTGTTACGTAGCATATACTTGGATCCACTTCAGTGGAAGATATTACCATCACTACTGGGGCTGCAATGCTGAACAAATCTATGCTGAAGGAAGCAAGCCAGAAAAACTGGAAAATACTTCATTGTAAAACATAGCATGGGGCTTATACTATCCTACTCAATATACCAGCAGCTCATGATAGAAATCTGTAGTAACTCAAATACATAATTAATAGTAAATGTTTAGCTCTTGAGGATGTTACTTGTGCTCACGCTAACCATAAAAAATGGTATCTCCACTGAAAACAAACCAGTTGAACACATAGATTAGTCTCTGCAACAGTGGCCAAACCCCATTCTAGATACCTGCAATTTTCTGACAGCCAAGAGGACAGACTCTTCCTCAGCTTCTTGATTTCCCTCATTTCACCAAGTAAATTTTTTATTCTCTTATATTCCAGTTGTTGAAATTCATTCACCACCCTCTGCTCAAAACTCTATTTATCCTTTTCCTCCCACTTTTCAGAACTGTCATGGTTATCAGCTCAGCAATATGCAATATAGATTCTTGAGATCTGATGTCATCTTGCTTGGCATATGTTACACCCTCAAATAAGCTGTTGTGCTGAATAATGTACCATATGTATATCTCCCAGGTCCTCCCAGCATTGTGAAGACTTATCAGTGTTCTGATTATGTGCCACTTAAACCAGGATTTTTGTCCTTGTTATGTAGAGTTTCCAAGTCTGGTGTTACCAACTGAAATAAAATCCTCAGCTCACCCTCTCCTCTCTGCAGCATACTGCTCTGCCTATCAAATCCTGAAAAGGTTCTGGCAAAAGTCTGATGATCTTTTGAAGAAAGGAATTGTGCTTGCTTTTAGACGCCCACTTGTGCTGCAGCACTTGAGGTGCTGCTTTGGGTGGGGGTTTTGCTTTCAACTGGGTTTTTTTGCATGTAGGTTGCAACGTGGAGTGGAAAGAAAATACAGCACTGCATTTCAGCCTTTCCTGGGAAACTCAACAGAAAGAGATTAACACCCAAAATGTTCTTTCCCTAGGGGTTCAAATGGCATGGTAGGAGAGCCTCCTGTCCCACAGGAGTGTGCAGAACTAGGTTGGGTCACCAGAGATGGTATGGAACCACTTCCTTGGAGGCTTATTTGGACTTGGCTGGACATAGCCCAGTCTGACTTAGTAACAGTCCTGCTCCAAGTGGGGAGGGACAAGAACTGCCTTCACCCCCTTCCAGCCAACACTGAGGTTGTGCTGTGTGCCAGAGTCTGACTATCCTGGTCTAGGAGGCTGCAGACCATGACCTCAAGCATGGGGGAAACACAGAATAATTCAGGTTGGAAAAAACCTTTAAAATTATTGAGTTCAACTGTTAACCTGACACTGGCAAGTCCACCACTAAACCACATGCCTAACAACCTAATCTACACATCTTTAAAAACACCTCCAGGGATGATGACCCAACCACTTTCCTGGGCAGCCTGTTCCAATGCCTGAAAACCCTTTCCTGTGAGAATTTTTTGCTAATATAAAATCTAAACCTCCCCTGGCACAATTTGAGGCCATTACCTCTTGTCCTATCACTTGCTACTTGGGAGAAGAGACCAACACCCTCCATGCTACAACCTCCTTTCAGGTAGTTGTAGACAGTGATAAGGTCTCAGCCTCCTTTTCTTCATGCTGAACAGCCCCAGTGTTCTCAGACCCTTTTCTAGCTTCATTGCTCTTCTTTGGGCATGCTCCAGCATCTCAATGTCTTTCCTGAAATGAGAGGCCCAAAGCTGAACACAGGATTCAAGGTGTAACCTCACCAGTGCCAAGTACAGGGAGATGAACACTTCCCTGGTCCTGCTGGCCACACTATTCCTGACACAAGCCAGGATGCTGTTGGCCTTTTTGGCCACCTGGGCACACTGCTGGCTCATGTTCAGCCACCTGTCAACCAACGCCCACACATCCCCCTCTGCCAGGCAGCTTTCCAGCCACTCTTCCCAAGCCTGTAGCACTGCCTGGGGTTGTTGTGATGCAAGTGCAGGACCTGGCACTTGGCCTTGTTGAACATCATACAATTGGCCTCAGCCCAATGATCCAGCCAGTCCAGAGAGGAGAGGGTGACCCAGAGTGGCCAGAGAATGCAGGGTGGTACCATGGTGCTCCTGCTCCAGCTGCAGGCCACACCTGGGCCTTGGGTTCTCTTGAAATGCCCCCGCAGATAATGATCTCTACCTGGAGACAATGGAGTGGGCAGTGACTCCTCCCAAGGGCCTCTGACTCCCTTTCCCCAGAGGCCTGGGCACACTGTCACAGACGTCTCCCTGCACCCAGCCCTGGGTGGGACTGCCTTGTCCCCTGCACAGCACGATCCCCACCAGGCACAGGCACATCTGGGCACTGAGGCAGCAGTCACGGCATGGCTCATGCTGGGTCAGACACATGCCTGAACACCGGACATCTTCTTTGCCTTCTCAAAGAGCTGTATAATGAGCAGACCCAGGATGCTTCTGTGGTGCAACGGGCTGCAAGTGCTGCTACTACACATCAAGGGCCTGCTCAGATGGACACTCTCATTTTAACCCATGAGGTCTCCTAACACATCCCATTTTCAGAAAAATTTCTTTGATGTCTTTTCTTGTAGGAACACAATAATGACTGCATGTGAAGTAGTGCTCTCCAGCTGTTACTCATGAACATAAGCATCAGGTCTAATGAGCCACCTTCATTTTTTACTTTAATGGGTTTTTTTGCATGTATGTTACTGGCATCATGCATTTATGTGACTCAAATTTAAAGACTTTGAAGCCATTAAAGGAAATTGGAGTCTGATCACCATTGTGTATCTGGTTTACAGTTAACAAAACATTCTGCTTTTCCTGGATCCCATTTACACCCTAGGAGAACACTAGGAACAGATGGTTTACTATCCAAGTTTTACAAGCAGTTCAAACAGGAGTGGGCAAGCTATGTGCTGCAAATGTTTATAGAGGTTAAGTGTAATCAGCTCCTGCTAGTTTCTGCCAACTGCATTTAAAGTTAGTGGTGAATATGGGGAAAAGCCTAAGGAAATACAGATTTATGAACATATTACATTACTCCACACAGCATTTAAGATCACAGCTAAAGAGCTGACATAGATTAAAGAGTCTCATGTCTAAAGCAGAGACTTTAATTTTCATGTTGGATTATTTACCAATACTGGTGACAAGAAAAATAAATCTTTAGTTTCATTTCACCCTGCAGATGGGAAAGGTTCTTACAACAGTTGCTGGTAAGAGATACTTCATCTGGAGTGCTTTGCTGTTAACGCTGATCTAGTAGCACAGAGGGAGAAGTAATCTGGTAATTTTCTTTGCATAGTGGTTCCTTGGGGTAACTTAAAAGGTGCCTTTGGTGTTCTTGCTTTTGGCCAACAACAGATAAACTTTATACATCTTGTCATTCTTTATTTGAGTAAGACAGTGTGAGAGAGATACTGGTCAAGACTGGCAAAGCTTGAATTGATAAGGAAATCTAGGACTTCACCTTCTTTAACTACATCTGAAGTGCAAGCCAACAAGAAGGTCTTTGCTCTATGATTTCTATGTGTATTTGGTTTGTAGGCATATTTTTCAAGTTCAGCAAGAGCTGTACATCATCAGAGATCAACAGTCACTAGAATGTGCAGTCTAATAGTTTTCTTTCTTGCATGTCCAAAGTGAAAGGTCTGATGAGTAGCACACTCTCCCTTGCATGTGAAATATTTTCATATCTTCCTCTCCATATCTGAAAATGTGAAATATCTTCATTATGCTACTAAAATCAGCATAATGACTCATTTAGTAGCACAAAAAGATCTGCTTAGAAGTCACTACAACTCATGAAACATAAGATATATGTTCTGTTTCATTAGTCTGTAGGAATATTGACCTGGAGGAAAAGATTTCATGTTAAATAAATGGCACTAGCTAAGACCATCCATGCTACAAATGGAGTTTTAAATTTAGAATTCGGAGAGAAGTGATGTAATGGGCTCAAAGTTTCAAACAGGCTTTGTTACGCAACCTTTACACTGTATTTTTTAAAGTAAGTCACAGGTGTGAGTAGCTATAAAATGTCCTGTGGACTGTACACTGGTTGTCTATAGGATCAATAATTCAGAAGGAAAAAAGTATTTTTTTCTGAGTTAGTATTGACACAATGTGACACCCTGGTTTACTTTCAGGACACAAAACCTAGGGCCTGATCAGCTGGCCTCATTTACGTACAATAGACCTGTGTTTAGTAAGTATTGAATTTTAATATGACTGAGAACTTTACTTTTGGAATCTGAACAGAATCAAAGTGCATTTACTGCTTGTATTGTGACAGCCAGCATTTTGTTTCCTGGAAAAATCTGCAATCACTCTGCTCAAGGCTTGCCAAGAACTGAGACGAGTTGTTGTGACAAGGCATCGTCAGGTTTGGCACTTCCACAGCAACTGAAGTTCTGCTCTTCTTTCCAAAGCCTTAAATACTTTAAAATACCATCAAAAAAAAAAAAAAAAAGAAAAGACACACGCAGCCCTGCTTCATATGCTTGACTCCCAGTAAGACAGTTGCAACTATGTTCAGTTTTTGATGAAGGAAGAGGTTTGGAAAGGAAGGAAAATGAAATTCACTCATCCTCTAAGACAACTAATGTTATTCAAAGAAATCTAAAGGGTGAGTATTAAATCATTATAAAGTAACAAGATAAATGCTTTTATCAAGAAATAACCTTTTGTTTCTCTGTCTGAATAGTTTTGTAAAGCTCTAGCTGATTCTTACAATTAAATGTTCTGTGATTAAAAAAATCACTATCATTTCAACATACAAAGAACACCTGGTTTAGAGTATCTACCTGATTACTCTTTTGAGGAATCAAAAAAAATTTCAACTCTCCTTTCCAGTACTCTGAGTCCCTTTGTCTTGTACCAAAGCATTTGAAAAATACATTTTTAGCATGAGGCGCTACAGCACACCTTGGAAAAGTCACACTGTGGGATTACAGACTTGTCTGACTCCAGGTGATGAATGTCCTACCAGCTCCTCACACAGGATCCTTCCTTTGTATTTGTACACATGCTGCTCCAAGTCTTTCTTTGGCGCCAGGGTCTCAGTATGGTAGCCTTCTTCAGAGCTTGTTTTATAACTTCAGTCAGCCATAAAACAGCTTCTCTGCCCTCACGGTTGATCGACAGATAGAGGGATCCCATCAGCAGCTGGGTCCTCCAAGGGCAGCTTGGGGGTCAGTCTCCAGAGGTGATGCGGCTGCACATCAGGCTGGGAAAACCTCTGGAAAACCTTGTTGCATTGCCTACCCTGCAGGTCTGTGGCTCGGACAGACACAACTAAGCACTTAAGGCTCTTCTTTGTCTTGCTTCAGTGTGTAAGTGCGTTAGTGGGGAGATACTAAAACACAATTAGACACAATGTGGGTAAATCTAAGCACACATAGTTTTGTAGGGATAATACTATAAGCTGCAGGTACAAGAAATAATATTGTCCCTTTCACAAAACCTTCCTCAAGGGTTGTGCCTGGCCAATGATGTCAGAACTCAGGTCATTTTATTCTGAGAGTAAACAAGAGAAGTGCATACATTTCTTTGTAAAAATATGTAGTTCTCCATTCCTCATCCATATGGTAAAGGAGAGCCCAGGAAAATATCCTATTCTCCTTCTGAAAAGCAATGCTTCAAAAAGGACTGTGCGGAAACTCGCTGTGATGTAGCTGAAGTTACCAGTAACTTCCTGCAGAATTCAGGTACTGAGTAATTGGGAACAGTCCTGAAAAAGGGTGAAGAGCAGCAGAGCAAAAGCAGTGCAATCGCTGATGCCAGGTCAAGCTATCTTGTCTATTCAGCATTGATGTTTGACCTGTGACAGTACCGGAGGCTTCTGCAAAAGTGCATCAGGAAAAAATCAATTTCGTGAAAACAGGAGAGGGGAGAAAGTGGGAGCAAGTCAATATATCTGCCATCAGATGTAGTCAGAAGAAAGAAGTAGACAAATTAAATGCATCTATATCAATTTAAAATGACTCTATATCAATTCTTTCCAGGGTGTGTCACCTTCATATGCTAAATTACCTACATTTTTGTAGCAGCTATCTCAAACCAAGCCCCAGGGAGACACCTGATAAACCTACAACTGAAGGATGTGTTACTATATCTGAAAACACACAAGAAAGTTATTAAAACCTCAGACCACACTGAATGGACTGAAAGAAAATGCAAAGGATATCATTATTCTTAAGAACTAGCAGCTAAATGCTTAATGAAAATCAGATGGCTTGCATCCTGTGGGTAACTTCCAGGAGCATAGCCTATTTTATTTCATTCAAATGGTCTTTGAAAGAAATGCGGTCTGCTTTTATTCTGTTCCATCCCCCTTGTGGCAATACACGATTTCAATAATGCTTCAACAGAGAAGCAAAATAAGGCAGGCTCTATAAGGTTGTCCAAAACCCTTCATATAGCCTGACAATTCAGAGAGCAAATGCCATTCTGAAATTCACTGTTTCTTTCTACCAACGTACATCTTGTGATATAGGAAATAAGACCCTTCCCTCTGTACCAGTGGACAGTTTTCTTACCCAAATGGTGAACAAAGGACCTCTAAAACCTGATTTTTCTTTTATGTCAGACATTTCCAACAGGCATGCAAGAATTCTGAGTGCCAGAACAGCAAGTCAGAAACTCAAGAGTGGAAAACACAGTCTTACGCAAATGCAGGCAGGACTTTTCTACAAATGTATGCCCCTGCTGTGAAGGAGGTAAGGAAATCTTCCTTTACTCTGCCAGATAAAACAGCAAACTCACTTCCAGGAATGTGGGACACTCAGAAAACCAGCAAAGAAACACTGGCAATAGTCGGTGCAGAGGACTGACACCATCCTGACAAAAGGGTAAACGCAGTGGGCAAATTCTTTTAAAAAAGTCTACACTCACCATTAAACAAAAGGCCATAAAATTGCCATGGATTCCTCTTCAACTGTTTTCTTTTATGAACAACACAGGTTAGTAAAAGAGATTTCTGCACCCATTTTTCTGTCACTGATGTCCCCACTTCTCTCATTTAAGACATGCATCAGGCCTCATTCAGAGTCAGCAGCTTCCATAGCTATGGGTGAATTTCTGATACACAAAGGCATCCATATTTGTCTCCTGTCCTACTGCCAACTGGTCATTAAATCCCAGGGCAGAAGCTGTAAAAATAGTGACAGGGGCATCCTAACTTGTGTTAGAATTTCCCAAACCAAACCCAATAAGCAATTACACGGACAGCTGGCAACTTAAGTTTCAGTCTTCCTCAGGCTGGTGAGACCACAGGAGAGTAAACTGGCATAAATGGCAGTGTCAAGACACGCCAAGATAAGTCAGGGGACTTCTACACCAAACTGACCTAAGTGTACCTATATAGGACCTAAGGCTGCCCTCAGAAAGCTGAGATGGTAATGTTAGAAGAAATGTGGGTAATGCCCTGCTCTTCCCACTGTCTTTCTCTAGGGAACTGCAATCCCAGCTGACCCTGTTCTCCCTGGACTCTCTGGTGGCATTCGATGTCTACCGGACAGGGCTGCAAACAACACAGAGCCATTGGAGATTGCTCTCAAGATCTGCCTTTGCTGGAGGTGGTATTTAGCAGGTTCTGCGCCTACCACAAAATATTCCTCGCTGAAAAGAAAAACAAAAAACAACAACAAAAAAGAGAAGCAGCATCTTGCCTGCTTCAGTCTTTCTGAGCATGTCACTCTGTTGCTATATTCTCTACACTGCGTACCGCTGGTTGCCAACACCATTTTAACACTTAGTCGTCTCTCTGTGAAGACAGCTACCTGGGCCACCTAAAGTAAGGAGACCAGGTAAACAAAATAATCCTTGTGAGCCCCTATGGAAGCAGAAAGAACAGATGGGAAACTGCTTTATTACCCCATGGAAGTCAGGGGGGTTTCTGAGTTTTTCATATCCTGCACCGAGGAAACAAGACCTGACAAAGATTTTGTGAAAAATAAGGTATCTCTGCCCACTGCAGAAAAGCTACTAATCCTCTGGCTCAGCCACTTGCCTAGAGCTGTGGTGCAGCCAAAAGTAGTTCTCACTGCCCTTAATTCAGAGCAGAGAGCTGAAATCCCTCTTGCACATAATAGAGTATCAGCTATTCCAGGAGAATTTGTGCCTGTTCTGTAACCACCAGTTCCCTTCCCCTCTCCTGAAATTCCTATCTGGGTAAGAGCAGTCTTTCCTGTCCAGAACAGTACATTTTTATAGAATGTACATCTTAGAAAAATTTGCATTTTCTAACAGCAACAGTTTCAGCCGACAATGTGTTACTGGCTGTGGATGTGCTACAGCCCCTCCTTTTCCCCATGGCTGCTGCTGAGCAGTGGAACACACTACAGGAGGAATTTGTAGAGGTGCCTCTCACTGTGGTCACAACTAAGAGCAAAACTTGCTCAGAAATCCTGGCCTGAACATATGCAGCCCAGTTTAACCAAATATCGGTCTTGCCTTTTAAAAGTGGAAACAAAAGCTTTCTCCTTTTCTTCTCTCACATCTCTCCGCCCCCTTTTTTTGTGCTTTTAATAATTCTCAGAACACAAAGACACCCCATAGCTGGACCTCACATGAAAACCTAATGGCTTTCTCTTCAGCATCAGACTCATTAATGCTATGGCATTAAAGTGCAAGTTAAATATAAGCTGGAATAACTGACTGCAGGAATGGAAAAAGGTTAGAGCAGAAGAGCTAAGATTCAAAATAAAAACAACTAAAATGCATACAGAAAAGAAAATCAGCTACATTTGTTTGAAATAATTACCTAAATAAGCAATAATTGCAAGTGCCAAACTCCTATAAGAACATGGGTAGGCGATAACAGCTATAATATGTGGAACTCAACAGAGAGTGATGCATGAAGAGTAAGAGGGCAGACACGGGGACACTGTTCACAGCACAGCAAGGACAACAGCTTATTCCTCAAAAAGCAAGGGCAGCTTTCAACATGACCAGTATTACCACTTGCACAATTGCTGTTGTGCCAACAGTAAATCAACTGGCAGCAACTAATAAATGATCATTCACCACAGTGAATAACATAATACCAGCGAAGCTGGACTCCCTCCTCCATCACTTGAAGGTTGCTTTGGATAAATCCTAGCTTTGCAGAGACTCACACTTCCTTGTGTGTGCTCTCCCTCTCTCACCTCTACACTCTCGGAAACACAAACCGTGAGGTGTTTGTGTGAATTGGCAGGCTGCCTAGACACCCTTGTCAAAATGGCTTGGCAAATTTGAGCTGAGCACCGGATGCTTACACAGGCACTGCTTCTACTTAATGAGTCCACTTGATACCCAAGGCATGCAATTTCTCTGCACTCTTGGTTTAACTGAAGGACTGGGAACATTCTGTATTTTGATAACAGTAAATCACCAACAAACTCCACATGCAACACTTCAACATAATAAAAATTTGGAACATTGACATTCATGATGAAAAAAAACAACTGTGTTTTTAATGAAGGAATGAGCAAAAGGGAGCTGCACAGTGCTAAGGAAGAGCCACAAGCCATCGGCTGATTGACCACAAGATCTTACTTGCTATGTAAATGAAGTTGTCCCATCATTGATTCCTGGTCTCAGCTTAGCTTTTAATGAAACTAACTAAACCTTGCTTGCTCCATCTTGCACTGAGGCAGACTGGCCTAGCAAATTACAAGTAATTTCTGTCTTCATTTTTCAAAACCTGCAGCAAGTCATTGGCCCCCCCCACCTTTTGCCCACAAGAGCACCACGTTGTAGCTAGTGAAGCAGGGCCTTTCACAGTCCCAAGTGCTGTAACACTGATAAATCTCTCAGCAACAGGTCCATGAGGGTGAAAGCAGATGGTCCTGATGCTTTCCCTTGCTAACCAGTTCTTCTCCTTCCAACCTGATCTGATTTCACTTGTTCCTGGCAGCTTTGCTCCAGGCAGAAACAGCAAACCAGTGTGGTACAGGAAACACTGGACCTCCTTCTTTCCTTTGACACATCCCTGAGGTCATGCAGAAACTCACCTGCCCTCCTGGCGGCTACCTCTGACACACAGCTCTGCTCCAAAACCAGCTGTCCTTCACCCAGAGGGTGCTGGAGCACTGAACAGGCTCCCCAGGGAGGTGTCACAGTTCAAGAAGAGACTGGACAACGCCCTCAAACAACATGGTGTGAACTGTAGGGTTGTCATATGCAGGGACAGGAGTTGGACTTGATGCTTGTGGGCCTCTTCCACCTCAGGACGTTCTATGATTCTGTGATTAAGCCCCACATCATCATCATGTCTGCATGGCTGGGTCTCACATAGGTGCAGAATGGCAGAGCTGCCAAGAGGCCTGTGTGCCAGATACCATGTGGGCATATGCCTGGCGAGTGGTTGGGCCAGGAGAACGGCTTCTCACCCAGAAATCCCCCTGTGCTCAGCCACTTGTTACCTTCCCAAACAGGGACCAGCACTCACAAGCTCTGCAGGCAAAGCTGCCCATGGGTGCTCCCTCACCAGCTTCAGGGCCAAAACGCTCAATGGGCTGAAGCTGCTTAAAGCTGCTGCTCAGCGGGCACACACCTGGCAGCTCCCTACAACATGGCCCAGAGCATTGTGGCGACTAAAATGCCTGGGCCAGGTGGGTGGAGGAGAGTGTCTTTTCCAGCGGCACAGTTAGGGCTGAATGAGGACAGTGGCTGGACGCTGAGTCAAAAGCTCTGGGCTGTGCACTTGGGTATTTGACTATCTCAACCCTCTGTGCAGCTCTTTAATACCAGCTGCTCTGCAGAACAGCCTGGTCCTGCATTGGTGCTCCAGCAAGCGCATAAAAACCCATCACCCCACTGGAAGGGGCTAGCACTAAGCTGCATTATGGAGCTTTTTGCTGAAACAGGCTAACCACTAACAACAGACTGAAAAGATTCGTGAAACTGGATGTTGGTACTGAGAAACAGTACAATTTTTTATGCAGTGTCTTGCATATGCAAGTGTCTTTATGCAACCTGGTATTTAAGTACATTAGTGACTGGACAACCAGCACAGACCAGCCAGATTGGAGCTACAGTGTGGTTTGTCAGGCTAACATAAAAAGCTGGTCTGCCTTTCTGTGTGTGGCGAAAAAAAACCAAAAGCAAACAAAAAAACATTATGAATGATGAATGGTTCCTACCACAATGCCAAGAATAATACCAACTAAGAGAAGAAACATAGTCGAGTGAGTCGGGAAACCATTTTAACCAGGAATCAAATACAACCAGGTGTTTTTCTTAATGGAGTGCTAAACTACATTAGCAAAAGCAATGTGACTTCACCAATGTGTAAGTGTATATAAAAGCCTAACGTAACAACATTTCCAGAGAAGGCAAAAGACATTTTTAAAGCTATCTTGAAAATGTTAAATAGACCATATTTCTTGCAATTCATTCATAACAGTTCTCAACTTATTTCTTCCGGAATATACACCTTCCTACAACCAGCTGACAGAAGGACACAGAATAGCCCCAAAGGTATCTACAGAGGCACTTTCACAAGATTGCTGGGGAGCAGGGATGCTAAATGTGCAACTTGCGAGTGGTTCACCGGCCCACACCCGGCAGCCTCCTCCACAAAGGAGAGCGTGGCAGGCTGGATGAGTCACTCCCGGGGAACAGGCTGTTCCCAGCCACCCCCCTCCAGGGGTGGGCAGAGAGGAGGGGGCCCACCTGCTGCCCCCATAGCAGCAAGACAAGGGAAACCCAGGGACATATACTGAAATTGCACCTTGTAGGCACACGCACAAAAAAACCCATTATTTTGAGACTGCAGAGCGGCAGCACGTACCACAGCCAGCTGCTCTGCACGGGAAGCAGGTTGCACACAATGGCTTCATGGCCCCACTACTGCCTTCCAGTCCATTAACTTACTCAATCATTGGTTTGTCAAAATTTTGCTGTCATGCAGCCCAAGGCTCATGTTCAGTAATATTAGAAAAATCTGTGCTTCCCCATTTTCCCTTCCCTAAAGTATTTGTGTCGAAAGAAAGGATTGGTACTGAAGAGATAGAATTAAAATTTAAAATCTGACCTCATCAATATGCCATATTGTTTCAATTTCTTGTTCTAGCAGACAGCAGGTTTGTTGTGGGCTGTTTGTGTTGGGTGTCTTCCATTGTTGTTGGTTTTTAATGGACAAGATTAAGCTTTTACAAGGAAAAAGACAAATATTTTTAAAAAATGAGATAATACCCATAAAAAAGACTACCAAAACTCCACTAAAAATCCAAAATTTTAATCTTGGAACAACATTTTTTTACAAAGATATTTTAAAGATTTGAGTGTACATATTCACAAAAGCAACAACTAAGGCATATTCCCCATAGCCACGTTTATAAATTAAAGACTTTGAAAAGCCATGTGACTTGATCTCATTTAAACCTTGCCAAGATACAGGCGATAAAAATTTTAAACGTTTGACTTACTTTTGCATGTAGTGGACTGTAGGTTTATACAGTTATCATGAGTATGAGCTAGATTAATTTCAAATCACTGCAACAGATACTCTAGTAAGAGCATAAAGCTTAAACATTATTTTAAAGTGCTCATTAGAAACCAAACATTTCAATTACAATTAAGAAATGTTAAGGATATTACATTCCTTACATATCAAGTCTGCAAGTACAGTATGTACACAATCTACAGTCTTGTCTTTATAAACAGGAAATAATTTATCTATATATCTCAAACGTGACTAGTAGCTGAAGATAAGCTGAAAGACTACTCTGATTTGGCCAGGAAAACAAACAAACAAAAAACACGAATAGTTATCCCCATATATACAGCTACTGGAATTCTGCATCCCAAGTGCTGCCTTTTTGGCCAATCTCCTTGACTAAGCCTCCTTACACCTACTCATGAACATCTGTTGATACGTTGCAAGCAAAGAATTAACAGCCTCTCCCTTGTAACAAATTTCTTGGGTCTCTAGAATGGGTAAGGCTGGTGATAAGACAAAACATAGTAAGTTCTTCAATTAAACAGAAGAACTATGCGTTGCAATGTTTTATAGTTTTCAGAGATAAAAGAACTCTGAACTAGACAATCAAACAACAAAAATTCAGACTTTTTTATTTTAGTTTTTGGACGAACTGTAGTGCTCGTAAGAAAATAAGACAAAACTTACTCAAAGGTATATGTGACAAATTTAAAAGCCTACATCAGCTTTCTTATAAAACCCTAACCAGTTCCTTTCAATGCCGAACTGCAGTATGTTTGCTAGTCAAGTCTCTGGTCCTGACAGGAGCCAACCAAACTTCTCCATCTCACTACCAGTGCTCTGTGATTTTGACTTAACAGTTTTGCAGAGTGTGGTATTGCCCTGTGCATAGGCTAAGCCTGTTTCACACATGCCCAATACCAGGTACCTGTGAAATGTCAGTACTGTACATCATTGCACTCCACATAGTGCACATACTTTTCAACAATCCCTCTCAAAGTACATCATGACAATTTTTCAAACATACAACCACCCTTAAAACACAAGACCCAAGAGTGTTCATGACAGTACAATAAATAAAAAAAATATTTAACTTCCTGTCATTGCTCTTCATTTATGAGCTACCACGAAGGGTAACATTTGATTTTTTTACCAGCCTTTTCACTGATTTTGCAACTGGACTTCAAAATTTTCAGACAGATGCCAGAGTATACCCACTCACATATAGTAACATGATTACAGTAAAATCAAAAGCCACAAAATAAAATAACAGCGAACATTCTGTCAGTGGAATTTTAACTTTTGGTCAACATTTCTGCTAGGCTAAGGACAAAATTACAAAGTATGAAATCACTCTAACATCTGCAGGAATAAGCCTCTTGTTTGCTTTAGCCTCAGCTTAGTGTGTGGCCAGCCTGAAATATGCAATTTCTTAAAAGAACAGGTAGATAGGAGATTGTAAAGCTGTATTTCTTCCTTACTTGCACCCTTTAGTGGATTCTTCCCTTGCAAAACAACATTCATGTGAAAAAATGTGCTGTGGCACTCAGAAGAGTTGAAGGCAAACACGTGTATGGGCAACAAAAGCTGTCAAGGTGACAGACGATTCAAGGAACTGCTTGCTTCTCCACCTGCAGCAAGCTTGAGCGTTGTTAGCTTTCGAGGGGGATGCTGAGGACTCTTACGAAGGTTGTCGTCCATCTGCAGAGAAATAATGAGAGCCGGATCTGGCAAACAGTAGAATATAGATCATATGATTAGTCTTATTTGTCAGGGCTGCCATCACTAATACTGGTTTGGGGTATTTTTTTCACCCTGTTATTTCAGGCCCAGGCAAAACTGATGTCTTGGTTCATTTCCACTCTCAAATATATGCTTGTGTTAGAGTTATTATTCATTCTATCTGTATGTGGTGCATCAAACCCAGCACAAATAGATGTGGTTCTGCTCAAATCATTCTGTCAAGATTACTAAAGAAAGAAGCACCTTCTTCTAAGAGGTCAAAGTTTTACTATAGTATAATAGCCAAAAGCTGCTACAAAGCACATCAAAACTCAAACTGCTAACATCAATGGATGCTTTTGCATGTTCAGCACCTTCAAGAACAAACCTTTTTGAAATCAGAAATGTTCTAGAAATGCTGGGTAAAGTTAGATTAGTTACAGATTTCAAAAGGTATTTAATAAAAATAACTCATTAAAAGACCTTTTCAAAACCAGGTTAATATTAATCTCTGAATATAAAGATTTTACATTTTCATAGGAAATCCATCTAATGTCCTCTGTGTAATACGGTATCAAAAAGAGTCTGTTTAATACAGAATAAACAGAATCACAGAAGACAGCACAGGGGAGATCCCCAGAGGTTGTCCAGTCCATCCCACTTCCACAAGGCAGGATCAGCTTTACCTAAATCGTGCCTGACAAATATCTATATAACTGATTCATTAAAAATTCCACAGCCACACTTTAATACCACAAAGAGGAGATACAATCAATATCTAATGCTATAGAAGCTGATCATAGTTAATGGTCTATATCACATACTGATCTTTTTCAAGAAAAAATGCCTTCTGTCCTTCTAGTTAAAGTATTCTATCTGCATCAGAAGACTAATTCTTCACCAGTATTTTTCACATAAGTTGTATAGCTTTTGATAGGTGCTAAGTGACAGCCTTAGGAACAAAGAATATAAAGAAATAAAAGCTGGAAGTAGAACAAGCAGAAGAAAGAGTGACTGTGGGTTAGTGACTGCAGCACTCAGCTGGAAGCAAGGATGGCTGGCGATAGGTCTTAACTTGCAGGACCATTGCCGAGTTTTGATCAATACATTCAGCCCCTCCTTTGCTGGAAAGTACACTTGAGGAAAGACACTCTTCTTTTGTTGGTATGCACAATTGCAAGACAATGTTCTTTTGATTGTAATAAAAATACTTTTTAAGTACAAGGCTTCATTAATTATTCCTTTCAAATGACATAATATTCTTCCTGCCTCTCTACACAAAGTAACTCAGTAGAAAAGAAGCAATTAAAATAAAACGTCCATTACACAGTTGCAGTTGCCATGCAAGAATATCTGCAAAAAGGTAACCACAATGAAGGAGGAAAACTAGAGACTGAAGCAAAGGTAACCTTTTCAATCAAGTTGGATTCCTTATTTACAAGCTGTGTGAGTTTCCGCAGATTAGCATCTGCTGTATCCTGTCCAGCCGGAGAATGGCCTGGAGAGTGAAGGCAGAAAGAGGAAGAGTGAAAAGATATTTACAAAAGCTTTTAAGTCCTTAAAAAAATAAACCCAGATTGGAGAGAAAGTTCACGTAGTATTTTTATCATAAGAAGAATTTAAGTGGTTAAGCCATTCCATGTGAGAAAAACAGAAGTGCTAAGCACGAGTCATAACGCAGATACAGGTGCATTTTGCCAATGCTTGACAGAGACTGAGTATTAACCCTTACTTTTAATTTTCAGTCCTTTCTACACAACTTTAGAAGTCTTCCTTCCCCATTTCCCCACAAAAGCTCTAGCAAAAACTACATAAAATCTAATTCTGCCTTTGTTCACAGGTGGAACCCTGGAGTCTTAAACCAAACAAGACCATACAGGACAAATGGGGGAAAGGAAACACAGCTTACCTGAGACAGTTAACCTGAAGTAGCAAGTTAAAATATCATCACAGAATTGACACAGATTGGGAAGTTGTTTCAAATGCTCTTGTAACTGTACTCTGGGGAAGCACACTTTATAAATCGGTGCAAGGAAACCAAACACAAAGGCATCCAAAGTCGTAGGCCTGAAAAGAGTGACAAAACAAAAAACCAAAGTGACTGAGGTAAGACATTAAGATCTCTACAACGTAACCATTTTCTGTGTATGTCAAACACAACATAATCAGCTCTTCTGGAATTCCACCTCTCCATATCAATCTGATAAATGCTTTGTACAGACCATCTACTGATTTCAGCACCTCTGAACTAGGACCATGCTGGCAAGCTGAAACAGTAACTTCAGCACTAAAATCCAGTCATGCTGCCATACACATGGATAAAAAACCCACTCCGAAACATACTTCTGGCACCACAAAAGCCAAGCTGTGTGCAAGGGGGACAGGATCCTCTCTAATGAAGTGGTCTGACTTCATGGCTAAAGAAGCAGAAGATGATCCTTTTCAGGACCTGGTGGCACTACGTTTGAGGCAATATCTGCCTCCTGCTCTGTACACATACGACAGGAAAAGGAGCATTCCTGGCCCTACACTCCCCTCTCATGAAGGCAGTGGTAACACCTAAGGGTTAGAGTATTTTTTCTACATACAAGCACAGCAAATGACACTCAGTCACTTGCATTGTCTAGTGCTACACTAACTCATCAAGCACCCCACATTTTCTTAGCAGCTGTGAGCAGCATCTGCCCCTCTGTGAAAAAGTGTAGGATAAGGGAGACACCACGTTGTCTTAGTTAAAAATGGCATTTGTACCTTTCACTCATTCAGATTTATGTCAAAAGCAGAGGGTGAGACACAAAACGACTGTATAGCACTTTTAACATTCTAGCAGGTTTAAAAACAAAAAAAAGTTGAAGTGTTCACAGAATCACACAGTATCACAGTATGTTTGGGATTGGAAGGGACCTCAAAAGATCATCTAGTCCAATCCCCGTGCTGGAGCAGGAATGTCTAGGTGAGGTCGCACAGAACATGTCCAGGCAGGTTTTGAATGTCTCCAGAGAAGGAGACTCCACAACCTTTCTGGGCAGCCTGTTCCAGTGTCTGTCACCCTCACTGAGAAGTTTTTTCTCGAATTTAAGTGGAATCTCTTGTGTTCCAGCTTGATCCCATTAACCCTTGTCCTATCATTGTTTGCCACCGAGAAGAGCCTGGCTCCATCCTCCTGACACTCATCCTTTATATATTTATAAACATGAATAAGGTCACCCCTCAGTCTCCTCCAAACTAAAGAGACCCAGCTCCCTCAGCCTTTCTTCATAAGGGAGATGCTCCACTCCCTTCATCATCTTTGTTGCCCTACGCTGGACCCTCTCCAGCAGTTCCCTGTCCTTCTGGAACTGAGGGGCCCAGAACTGGACACAATATTCCAGATGGGGGTCTCACCAGGGCAGAGGAGAGGGGAAGGAGAACCTCTCTCGATCTACTAACCACCCCCCTTCTAATACACCCCAGGATGCCATTGGCCTTCCTGGCCACAAGGGCACAGTGCTGGCTCATGGTCATCCTGTTGTCCACCAGGACTCCCAGGTCCCTTTCCCCTACACTGCTCTCTAATACGTAATTTCCCAACCTATACTGGAACCTGGGGTTGTTCTTGCCCAGATGCAGGACTCTACACTTTCCCTTGTTAAATTTCATCAGGTTATTCCCCGCCCAACTCTCCAGCCTGTCCAGATCCCGCTGGATGGCAGCACAGAGTCACGTGGAACCTGTTTTATTAGTCATTAATAACACATACACACAAAAAAAATCACACTCACATATCTCCAAAGAAAAACTGAGATGTTCCCAGTCTCTTCGACAGGAGATTTAGGCACTCCTTGGCATCCCTGTATATCTGACGAGACACAAAACTGTTTAAGAGCCCTAGGTGTAGCAAAGCTTGAACACACAGCACTGTTCATAATTTGACAGAGTGCTGCTAGACTGTTTCAGTTCTTGTCTCTGACAGCACCAACTTACAAATCCTTTACTACACAACACGTACCTGTGCTTCTACTTCAGCGAGACTGTAGAGTGGAGGCCCGCCCCTGGTCAGCAGGATCCTGTTCAGCGCTTCCCTGGACATCTTTCCAGGCAGATACAAACTCAGTGGGAAGGCAATCCTTGAGGCAAACCATGGCTTTGTCACACTGGAGTAATTTTCAGCCTCAACCCAGAAAGTGTGCAGCTGTATCAACACAATGACAAACACGACTGGAATCTGAGTAAGAATAGTACACATCTCTTAAAAGCTTGGTGTGTAAGATGTCTGTTAGAGAAGCAGAAGTGCCAAGAATTATTGTAATTTAAGGCAATCAGGCTCCATAAAGGATTATACTAATCCTTTTGAGTGTAGGAGTATATAATTAAGGAAACAGCTAAATAGAAACAACAAAGATATTACATACATCTATATACACACGCATAAATGGCATACACACTCATGTTTATGTATGTGTATATATACATACACACACTTTACATAGAAAATACATTAAAAAAAGCTGCAGACATACAGGATTGGGTTTGAACTTTTCATATTTTAAAAATTTTTATACAAATCTTAAAGTACATTTTAAAATTACTTTTTAAATTACATTTTGAAATGACCTTGTGGGTCAGCTGAAGAAGATAGCCTATAACATAACTTGGTCAGAATATTTTTTCCTTTACAAACTGAAGCCAAAGTTATTCAAGAGATCCAGTGTCTGGGTATTTTTATAGCTCTACTGTAGACTAATATGGTGAGGCCATGTGGCCCAGCTGTTATTTAGAAATGAAAAATGAAACTACTGATGGATATTTTAATTCCTCAAAAGTTCTAACCGAACAGTTCAAAAGGCCTCCACAGTTGTGCACCCCACATTAGACACACCACATCTTACTCCACGCTTTTTCAAAAGAATCAAATGAAACAAAAAACGGCCACAATAAGCTGTTTTCAGGATACCGTTTCCCAAAAAAGCATCAAAAAGAAAAAGCATTTGTAGGTGGCTTTTTAAAATGTCCTTCATAAATGTATTATTATTACTTCAGATCTCAGACATACACATTTCCTTCCTTTTCAGAAATTGCTAGGCAGTATTTCCAAAACTGGACTAACAAAACAAATACGTTCCAGCCAGGACTATCACTGAGGGACTTTAATGTCTCTCCTGTGGGGCACCTCTTGTAGCATTCACTTCCAGAATTTCTGGTTGTTACAAAGTATTTCTCAATACCTACCAGAGCAGGAAGCAGTTTCTCTTCAAGTAGTGCAATATATGCCAGTGTATCAGCTCCTTGTTTTGCAGACAATTCATAATCAGCATTATACTTCTACCAATAAAAAAAAAATACATACTATGAATAGTGTTACACAGAACTTTCCAAAAAGATAATCAATGCAACCCTCAAACTTAACAGCTATCAAGTGAGTAAAAACAACAACATTTTTTGGGATAGAGCATGTGCTCACTAGAATTTCTTCACACTTCAAGTCAGCTATGTCAAACAACCTTGCTTCTCCCGTTTCCACTTTCCCATTCTTAGATTTTTGGGTCCTCCTATTCATAAAATAACTCTTGTCTCTTTCTCATTGCTTTCCAAGCAACTTTCCAGTGATACAGAGGAAATTTTTCAGTACTTAGGCATGCAGCAAACCTCTGGTAAGTCTTCATCTTTATTTTTGAAGAAGCATCTAGCACTTAAGCTGATGTAATCATAAAAAAAAGACAAGCATTCCCATCTTTTGCTGTTAATTACCAAGCTAGAAGTTTAGAAATGGGATACTAACAATATGAAGGACCAAATGCACAGGTAAATTAACGTCGTCACAGCTGACTGAGATTTTAATTCTGATACTGAATCCCTTTAAGGTACATTAAAAAGGTTGATAAGTTTTTTGGAGGGCAATTCACTTTGTTAATTCAGAAACAAAGGGTCATGTTTGTTAGATAGATATCTGAAAAGCAAGCATATTATTTTTATGCTTTAACTCAAATAGTTTTTTCTTTTTTTTTCCGAGCATTAAGGAATCTGTTATACAAATGGCTATGAAACTCCTTAATTTAAAACAACTGTTTAAGATCCCATCTCAAACGCACAGTTTTCAGATTCTGTTTTCCTCTCTCGAAAGATTTAAAGTTTCACTAACATGGCATTCATCAGATAATCTTCTTGACTAGGCAGAGACTGAATTTCTAATGTAAAAGCAGAACAGTGAGCTGGAGGACAATCTTAGAAATCAAAAGATGACGCCACGCTTTATTAGACATCTTTATACTTTGTGAAAAGAAGAAATCGGGTAGCTTTTTTCATTGTGAATAAAACATCAATAGATTTGCAAAAGGCATGCAAGAGTTGACTACACAATAACATACTGTGCATCAAGAAACACTTGCAGACATTTTAATGCTACAAGCTATAGAAAATCTACATAGATTAAAAACAACACTGTATGTATTATCCTTTAAAAAAAGAGTACTAGGAGACGATTATCCATTTAAGCAGTTAAAACTACACTTCCCAAACTGTTACATCCTAGGCCTGCAAAGCCATAACGATGTTAAAACTGTCATAATTAAGAGTAGGAAACTCAGTGAAAAACTGATCAATTAAGGCCAGTTTCTTGTCCTTTTCAATCAACAGTTTTCTTGTGCCTATTTTTAAATCTTTCACATAAGCAACAATCAAACTTTCAAACAGAAAACTGTTATCTACTATTTTGCAATTCTTATGCATGTATGAAAAACAGCAAAGCATTGGGTCTAAACTGAGTTCCAGATTCTCAGAAGCCTATATCAACATATAGAGGGGACAAGGCAAAGAAAACAAATCTTTTGAAACAGACCTACCTGCTTTCTTAAAAAGTTTAGTATTTTTGCTGGCTGCGAAATAACAATGTCTTCTGATATCAGGACTGGTACATCTCCTTGAAGGCATAAATAATACAGTCAATTTATATGGATGAGTTCTAACATAACTAGAAAGCAATCAGTCACTACATCTGCTTTCCTTTTCTCCATACCATGCACATAAACTAAAGTTTACGTAGCAAGGGAGTTCCACCAAGGTCACTGTCCTGGTTTTGTTAAAAACAAATTTCTCTGTTAGTGAATTTGCCTGTCAAATTTATTTAATGTACTGTGGCCTTCGCTAATAACAATATATAAAAAAGTCACCACATCAAATCAGACTGAATCCAATCTCTTCTGCTAGATATCTGATACTTTGAGAACAAGGCTGGATTTCAGATGTTCATCTTAAGACAACAATTCCAACCCAGTCCAACTGCCCTCTCAACTTATGCAGCTCCGGGCCTCTTCTTCCCCCTACTGCAATTTCTTCCTGCTCTTCTCCTACAAATCCATTTTAACCACCTGTTTTCTCTAGCCTTGCTACAACCACTGCTCGAGCTACCACTGCATAACCATGATTTACTACATCAACCAAGTAGTTGCCTCCTGCCAGAAGCTTACTGGTCAGCCTTCACCCATCACATTGCAGGATCAAAGGCTATAAAGTGTAACATCTCTGTAACAGGGGCTATCTCACAGCATATTCACAACAATCCCAACATGACTGTGCTGCAAAATACTCTTAAAGTATCAATCATCAGTAACAGTATTTGGATCTGGGGTTTTTAATTGGATTTTACATATTTGGGCTATGAAGAAACCCACTGAACTTCTGGCAAGTACACACAGCTAGTTCTTGGTATTTTCTGCTAACAGAAAACAATACACTGAAGAGCAAGAGTCAAAGGCATGACTTTTGCATGGATATAGTAATGCCTAAACTGATGATGTAGTAAGTGTAAATTACACAGTACTCTTACCCTGCAGTGATTTAACTGTCTGGAACACAGCAAGACAACAACTTAAAGGCTGAGCAAACACCCAAGCGATGTGTAGAAGTATCCAACACAAAGTCCTCTCTGACACCTTCTCTTCAACTTCTGTGGCAACTAGGTTGTTAAGTCACATTTTCTGAGTCAACCTCTCTACCTCAGCATAGTACTAAAAATCCCACCTGGGGCAAGGCATACTCTTTGAGGCTCACATTCCACTTCCAGCTGTACCAGCCCATTAAATTATACACAATTAAAGAACACTGTTTCCATACACGAGTCCAGTTATTATCATTATAAATATACAAAGTGCAAAAAGCTTAAAAATATGCTGTCACTGTACCATCAAATTAGACTGCCTGGCAGAAACAGGCTTGTTCTTGGCACTGCTCTTTTCTTGACTGGCCACCGCTTCACCCATACACATATTAAGTGTCCTTTGAGGCACTTTATTTATGTCTTTCATAATTTTACTGCCACAAATTCATCACACTTGTTCCTGTGAAATCATTTATCAATGCACTGTGAAAGTAGGTAGCCTTCACTGGGGTGGGTTACACTCCTGAACACAAAACCAAAGAAAACTCTGGAACAACGCAGAAATGGGAACCTGTATTTATAATGTGGCTGCGATTGAAAGAATAAAAACTGCAGAGATTGTACCTTTCGGAGCTCTCCAAGAGTTATTTATAGTATTCACTGTCAGGGGAGCACCAGAAAATTTGGCATAAGCCTGAAACAAAGATTCCAGGGAGACAAATCGAGTCAGTGTGAGTAAGAAAGGTGTCAGATGTTTTTTGGACAGCGTCGGGCTAGACGCGAACGCTGCGGTGGGTCTGCGGTGCCACAGCGCTCCTGGGGATGCCGCGGCGGCCGGGGCCGCGCAGCCCTCGGAAGGGGCCGCAGCGCTGCCCGCGGGTCCCGGGGGAACACGCACGGTCCGCGGGGACGCCGCTCCCGCGGGGGAAGGGCCGGGGCCGCCCCGCCGGGCCGCACTGCCAGCCCAGCTGCCTCTCACCCCACGCTGAGCACGGCGGCACCGGCGGGGCCCCTGCCCGGCACAGGCCCGGCCTCGGAGCGACAAGGGCGGGCGCGCCCCTCGGCGGCGGCGCCGCCTCTCCCGGCGGGAAGAGCCGCTGGGTCAGCCGTGCCGGCGGCAGACAAGCCCGCGGGCGCCGTCCCTCCCTTCCTCCCCTCCCTTCCTGCCGGGGCGGGTGGCGGCCGCCGGCCATTACCATGACGGTGAGAGACTCCGGGTGCAGGGACGGCAGCCCCCAATCGCCTCCCCAGCAGCTCAGCTCCATGGGAGCCGCCATCTTGTCCGCCCTTCGCGCCGGCCCGAGCAGCGCGCCGCTGCTGCCCTCGCATGGCGGCGCCCGAGCGCCCCCGGCCGCGCCTCGGGGCGGGAGAAAGCGGCGGCGGGGCGGGCGCGCCTGAGGGGCCGCCGTCCTCCCTCGGGCGGCGGGGCGGGGGGGCGTCCTGGCCCCCATCAGTGCTGCGGGGACCGCTGGGGGCGTCGCTGAGGGGAGGGGGCGTCGGCGACATGCAGCCCTTGCCCCCTGAGGAAACGCCGCCCGCCCTGGAACACCGTCATTCCACAGGATCGCAGAATGTTAGGGATTGGAAGAGACGTCCAAAGATCATCTTATTCCCTCGCGGGAGCAGGAATACCCAGATGAAGTTACACAAGAATGTGTGCAGGCGGGTTCTGAACATTTCCAGAGGACACTCCACACCTCCCTGGGCAGCCTGTTCCAGTGTCTGTCACCCTCGTTGTGAAGAAGTTTCTCATATTTAAGTGGAACCTCCTGTGTTCCAGTTTGTATCCATTGCCACTTGTCCTACCTTTGGTTGTCACCAAGAAGAGCCTGGCTCCATCCTCATGACACTCACCCTTTACGTATTTATAAACATTAATAAGGTCAGCCCGCAGTCTCCTCTTCTCCAAGCTAAAGAGACCCAGCTCCTCAGCCTTTCCTCATAAGGGAGATGCTCCACTCCCTTCATCATCTTTGTTGCCCTGCGCTGGACTCTCTCCAGCAGTTCCCTGTCCTGCTGGAACTGAGGGGCCCAGAACTGGACACAATATTCCAGATGGGGGTCTCACCAGGGCAGAGTAGAGGGGAAGGAGAACCTCTCTCGATCTACTAACCACCCCCCTTCTAATACAGCCCAGGATGCCATTGGCCTTCCTGGTTCACCGTGCAATCACCTCACTGAGATGTGCAAGCTCTGCAGGCAAGGGTGGCACCAAACAGCTGTAGCCCCAAACAGCTGTTTCTATAAGAAGGATGAGCCAGTGTATGGCTCTTAGCAAGGCATGGTGCAAGAGGACTTAGGAGGTAAATAGGAGAGTAAATTTTCTTTGCATTGCCTTAGGGCTCAATTCGTCTCTGTGCTGTTGTGGAGTCCAGAGCCAAGGCAGAGGGGAAAAAAGGCAATCTGCATCTTCCCTCCCCCCATCCAAAAGCTCCTCAGGATCTTTTTCCTCTTGGTTGCCTGAGTGGAATTCCTATTAGTGTAAATGAGAAGTAAATAGCTGCATTGAGAATGGATATATGCCTTGACTTGAAAAAGTGGGGCTTCAATTTGTGTTTCTGAAAAAGCAAAGCTTATCTGAAACCCGTGTTTGAAACCTTATGTTCTACAAAATTTTTGAAAATGTGGCAGGGTCAAACCCAGAAGTCTCAACATCAATATGGATGGATGTGCTTTAGAGCTGATATTTCACTTGCATTAAGATCGCTATGTTAATTTCCCATGAATCCTGATTTTTAATCATCCATATAATTCCATAAAAACAGGGAGTCTCCTGAAGCATATTAGGAGCAAAATATGAAAACTGAATTAAGCAGCAGAAATTTCTTTCTGCTTTCCCTACCCCATTACTTGGAATTTGCCACAGACAAATCACAGACAAGTCACAGACACTTCTGTAAAGCAAAATCTATAATGTTGACAGTTTCTCTATATTCTGTATGCTTAGAAATTTACTGATTAACGTAAAGTAAGCAGAACAAATATTTTAATGGCTGAAGTTTACTTGCAGATCCTATATAAAAAAAAAAAAAAAGTCATAAATTTCTGTAGGAAACTTCCTTACGAAATGCTACTGGCTTTATGAAAGTTTCCTGATAACATTTTGACACCTGCCCAAGATATTAACCTCCAGTAAGATAAGCTGCAGTTTGTACTTCAGAGGATACAGGAGTGAAAAAGCAATAGCTAGTATTCCATTGTTTTTATTGAAAAGGACAATTAGAAGGTCAAATATTCCTTTCCAGACAGCAGATAAACATTATACTTTGTGAAAATCCCTTAAAGAAGGTTCTGCTTGAGCACAAAATCCCCTTCAGTCTGTAACATACTCCAATAATAAAACGCAGTATAGCAATGAAAACTGGAAAAATTGCCGTGTCCTTTATGTGTACCAGCTAAGTTTATCTAAGCAAGGACTTAAGTTTCTGTTTATATACATTGGGAACTGATTCCTTTCTGTTATACTGTATTATGCAGCATACTCTGTTTGCAAAATACTGCTTCCGTGTGCATTCTTGGAGAATAAACACAAAGAATTAGCAGATGTAGAGCAAAACTAAAATATGGCCCTCACAAATCTAACACTAGTGGGTATGTAACACTACAAACAATATCATCCTCCCAGAGGGTTGATAGGGATCAATGCAAGAGTGTCCTCTGTAGTTAAATCAGAAGAGAAAAATGCTAAGTTAAAATGATTTAATAAAATGTTTTTGACAGAAAATGGAATTCTTCAAGAAAACTTTTAGTATGTTTTGATAAATAAATTACAGAGTAAATAGTTGCAAATAATTTGACAGTGTTCCCTTGGGTAGGTGACAGCAAAACTTTACTGTCCTTTTATCCTCTTTTTTTGTGTGTGTGTGTGCTATAGTCACTGAACACTTTAATACAGAACTGTGATGATTTTGCAGACCTTCATGATGGTTTTGTGTCAGGCATCTAAGCCTATGTTTTCAAAGAATGCTCTTTGGTGATGAAGGGCTTCTCTTTAATAGATAGTAGAGAAACATCGGTGTGGCTCTCGGTCCACATATTAGCCTCTGTAGCATCTGTGCTGTTTCCATCCTTTAGGTCAAGGATGAGTTCTAGACTCAGACTTCTTTCTAGACAGCTTGTGGCACTGTAAGTCCTTACTTCTTCCTTTTTTTGTCCCATGTCCTTGCCTCTTGCTCTACCGCTTTCAGCCTCCCTCTTTTCCTTGGCTCCATAGCACTCTGCATCTGCTGCTCTGTCTTTCTGACTCCACTGTGCAGCTCTCTGCTAGCCCAGTGACACCACCATGTCATCCTGTCACTTCCATTGCAGGGGTACAGATGGTGGGAGTGATGCTGAGGCACTTCTTGTTGTGTGGAGACACATATGAAAGAGCAGCAGGGCAAAGAGGAAGAACAGTCCTGAGCTGGGACACAGCAGATATGGGGGAGCACCTTCCAGCCTGGCAATGGGCAGAGAAAGAAATGAGCAACTGAAGGAGTGGGTCAACACTGCTACACAAATAAGCTAAGAAACAGGATGTGTTATAGGGTACATACCATGCATGCAGGCCAAATAAAGGGCATGTGAATATAGGGCAGCTGAAGGTATTTGAAAATCTCATTGCACCTGCATTGGAGAGGAGCCCACACCCTGTGCTGTGTGGCAGCGGAGCAGCTCGGGCAGACCCTTGGCAGCGCGTTCCGCAGCCCCAGTCCCACGGCGTGCTGTGTCTTGCCTCCCACACAATGACCCCCCCAAGGGCTGTTCTCTGTGGTGCTCGTTAGTTGCATACACCAAGTCCAACATGACTGAATATTAGTCAACACTACTTTTCTTACTTAACATAAAATTTCCCTCCTATTGTTGCCCTTCTTTTGATGATGTAAATAATATCAGACAGCTCCAGCTATTCCAACTGTGTTAGCAACCTGCAAGGGGGCCAGCCATAGCTTCCTGGGTTTCTTCTGATGTGACAGAGGGGCTGAGGCACACACAGAGAGGCACAGGACAAAGAGGACCATGCAGCAGGTTGAGAAGCCCACCACATGCTGCCAGCTCCAGAGTGGGAGAAGTGCCTTGCAGCTCTTCTACCATGGTCTTGTGGGAGACCCTTTCCTTTGCACGGTGGGAGCAGAGTGGCCAGCCTGATGAGTGGTTTCCCATGGGCATGGAGGAAACTGGTTGAACTGTTGCTGAGACCCAAAGGGGCTTGCTCACTTGCTCTAGTTATTTCTTAATGTCAGCAACACAGAGGCTGGAGTTTCCTGGAGTAAAAGAGAAACAGTGGGACACCCTAGGGCCACACACGATACTGAAAATTGTCATAGTTGAAAGCAGAATTTTTTTCTAAAAACTGACTTTGGTTCAGCCATCAGCTTTAGTGATTTGTTAAAACAAGCAACCTTTTTAGTAGCCTCAGTCTGCTCAATTTGAGCTCTCCTAGTGCTCCTGAGCTCTCTAAATGAAATGGAGGAGCAGATTATATGCTTTGCACAACTTGTTTTGGTGACACTCTTCAGTTAGGAAAAGTAGATGAGTTAAATTGCTACCAAGACCAAGCCTACACGCCAGTGCACCCCGGTCCGTTTTGAACTCAATGCCATTAATCATGTCTCAGTTCACATGGCTCCTCAAAGGGCAGGCTCCAGTCGGGATCCCGACAGGTGTTGACTTTGCTGGACCTCGGCAAGATCTCCGGCGCTACCCGGGCTCTCCCACCGACGCTGCCGGTTCGAGCCCCGCCGGTTCGCTCCGTTCTGCGCCCCCGCCCCGACCCGCGGCCGCCCCCCACCGCGGACCCCGACCGCAGGAACAGCCCTACCCCGCCGCGGCCCCCTCCCGCCCGCGGGGGCAGGGGGAGTCCCGGCCAATGGTCTGCCGCCTGCCGCCCTCCCTCCCCGGGCCTGGGGCCGCCCCCGTTAAACGGCGGGACCCGGAGCGGACCGGCGCGCCGTCCTCCGCCGCCTTGCCCGGCCTGCGGCCGCCATGGGGTGCGAGCGTGGCGCCGCGCTGCTGCTCCTGCCGCTCGCCCTGCAGCTGTGCCCGGGCCGCGCCGCCCCGCCCGCCCCCCGAGGTAAGGGCCCCCTTGGTTTAGCAAACGTTTCTTTCCCCTCTCTCATTCGGGACGGCGTTGGGTTTGCAGGGTCCCGACCCCTCCGCCGGGAGCCCTGTGGTGGCTGGGGGATCGCCAGCTCTGCAGGTGCGAGCGGAGCCGGGGCTGCCGCAGCCTAGGGGGCGCAGAGGGCGGCCGCTCCGCCACCGGGTTGCCCCGGCCCCGCGGGCGCCCGTTCCCGAGCTTTGCCCCGCCGGCCTCGCGGTGGGAAGCGGAGGAGGTCGCGGCGTAGCCGCTCCATCAGCCAGCACTGCTAAAATCCCCAAAAAGTCATCTGGTTTTAAAAGGATGCTGGTAGGTGTGTTGGACGTGTCTGAGCAGCACTTTTTCAGTTTTAAGTTCTCATAAATGAGAAGTGAATTGGTAAGCTACAAAATTTCGTTGTGAAAACTACCTCATAAAGTGCATAGGAAAACAGGTACCTTCTAAAACCAACATTACTTTGGCAAGGTTACACACGTAGTAAGTCAAGAGCTGCTTATTTGTGAGCTTGCATAAAGCGAGTGGTATCGCTCTCCAGTAGCAGGTTGGTACTGGGACCAGCTCAGCTAAGTGCAGCAGTTTGGGCAATTTGGTGTTGCTCCAGGAGCCTTAAAGCTGCTTCTGATTCTCTCTGCATGTTTAACCCCCTCCATTGTCTTATAAAATTATGTTTGACATTTTAATTGGTTATTCCTTAGTTAAGTGAAGCCGATCCAAAAGACAGCCAATCAGATTAATTTAGCTTGATTTCTAAAAGCCTTTACTAAAGTCCTTGTTGATGTAAAAACATTTCAGAAAAGTGTTATATTCAAAAGTAGTGTATTGCCATGTTTTAAAAAATAGAGACAGGTTTCTAGCTTGTCAGGAGCAGTGGCCAGTGGAAGACCCCACTCTCAGCATGTGAAATTTTCACCTTCTTACATCAGGCAGAAAACATTGAAATAGGGCTAGGGTTTCACTCCAGGTGTCTATGTCACCATTAATTATCTTCAAAAGTGCTGAGCAGCAGTGGAGCAGTGTTCACATTTACTATTATTGTGGTTAGTTGTGATCCAAGAAGAACCTTGGAGAGTCTCAAAAAGCTGGTGTGACATGGGGCAGAATTAAAGGAAGGAAAGTGTCTTTTACTTTGATCTCTATTCTCTCCTGTGCTACTAATTTCATGCCTTCTCCTCTTAGTGCTTCCTTTCATGTCTTTTAGCTCCCATCTGAAGAGCCTGCCTTGGTGTTTTTGGCAGGAATTGTAAAGAGCGGTTTCCACTGTCTGAGGGTGTAGTTGATCCCTTTTTATCATTTCAATAGGAAGATGAGCAGCTCCCTTCTAAAAATAACAGAAAGTGTGCAGGGGAGAGGATTCCTGGTGCGTTTCACCAGTGGGCTCAGCGTAGCCCGGTGGGTTTGCTCGCTCACGCTCCGAGGCATGCCCAAGCGCTCACTTGTGCTGCGCAGATTGAAACCAGCTGTTTGTGCCTTTCAGCTTTGGCAGTTCTTTTCTATCCATTTGTTTTCAAGTCTGGCTTTCCAGGCATAGAAACAAAAATATTAGATTCTTCTAAAAATGAAATCTGAAATCCATGTGGATCTTTCTTTCTCGTTCCTTCCAAACAAGCAATTGTCTCTGTAAGGTCTAAAAGCTGTCTCTCTCTGCCAGCTCTACCAAGGATGTAAAATGAGTTTTCATAACCCCATTCCTCTTCTGATAGCCACTTTTGCTAGCATGTGGTTAATTTATGCTGAAGGATGGATCTGATCACATACTGCATCTGCTGTTTGAGGCCATGTGCTTTATAGAATGCAACTACCAAACAGATTTGAGCATTCATTTAAATATGCAAATTTCAAAAATTTCAATAAATGTTTTCCGTAAGGTTAGACAGAAGTTTGCCAGTGTTTAGTCATTACTTTTGTAATATTTCTCTTCCATTTTTAAGTGTCTGACTCTGGCAGGGATTAATTAGTCTCACGGGAATTGAGATAAAATCAGCCAATAGACCTAGCAGGACTGGACAAAATGTGTAGCTATATTTTGTGCTGTCAAAGACTTAAGTACTGTATTGGCAGTGCTCTGGCTGAGAAGACACTGCTTTTATTTTATGGATTATTATTACCTGAAAAATGCTGTTGTACAGAGTAGTGATTTGCGTTTCATTTGCTTGGGCAGTTGCTTTGCTCTCTGTGCGCTAAGCATGATGAAACATCCAGCCTTTTGCCTCTGCTGTCTGGGTCACTGGTTTCAGTGTGATGCTGTAAGTCTGAATAGAATGAAAGAGAAGTCCTCTGACCATGTCCATGTTGCATATGTGTTTCCTAGTTGTTTGACAAAACTATTACAAGTGCATACAAATCAAGGTCCTGATTCTTTTTGTCCTGAGAACTCTCAGCAGAGCCATGGGATCCTTGGACCAAATGGAAGTGATGATCTGTATGTTAATGGTTTCATGAGATGAAGGGGAAAAAATATCTTCTTTTTTGGAAATTACACTAGTGTCTAGATGAATGGATGCTCCAGAATGAGCAATGGAAGCAGCAGAGACCCAGGCTCTAATATAAGGGAACAAGGTTTCCCACATGGCTGTAGGAAGATCTGTGTAACTCTGTGATTGTCCTCTGAGTGCTCCTCAGTCTCCTTCTGCCTGTAGCGTATGGAAACACACTGTATCAGTAGGATGGCCCCATCACCTTAGTTGGCAGTGACAGTTTTGAGCTTGTGCTGGCTAGAAAAGACTCATCTGCAATTGTCCGCCATTTTTTTGGCCTTTGAAGTTATACTTAGTGGTACAACCATGGGCTTGAATCAAGGTGAGGTGCGGTGTGCTGCCATGTGCCTTTGCTCTCTACATGGTGTTGTGGCTCTTCTCCAGTGGCAGCTCTACAAGATTGTGCTGGTCTGGGAGAAAAGCACAGCCCAGCTTTGTTAAGCCTGTGGAATGGCAGTGGTGTACAATGGCTAGATATGCCATTGTATTCAAATGACACTCGTGCATAGTAATTTGTCAGACTTCATTGGAAGGGTATAATACATTCACTGCTTGAACGGTACGGGGTTGAAATAGAAGATTATCAAGAAACCTAATGGAATAGTTTATTGAGTTTGGAGACATCACTGATTTAGGAATATTAAGGAAAACCTGAGCTGTTTGTTTCAGTGTTTCAGTTGGGTAGCTGACATATATATGAGTATAATGTTAGACTCTTTGCAGATGCATTCTGTAAAAATTAAAAGAAAAATTTGAAACAGCTTTCACTATGCCTTCAGGGTTATTCTTTTTTTGTCAGTTCTGTCCTTCATTGTTATCTGTGCTGGAAGGGAAAGATGAGTCTTTTGTATATAATGTATCTTCTGAGAAGCCAATGAAGTGAGAAGGAGTTTATGAACATTGTATTGCTTACGTGGCATTTTACTATTTTAGTTGGTGCCCTGAAATTGCCATCAAAATGGTTCTTAGGATAAGTACAGTGGAAATCCATTTGAAAATGTTGATGCTGGATCCTCAGTCTACTCGAAGTGTGAAGATAAGCGTCTGAATTTGTGAAAGCAGAAATAAGATAAAAAGCTTTCTGTTGAAGTGCATCCTAAGAAGAGAAGAATTTTAGAGATTTGCCCTAAAAATATTTGAGTACCTCAATTTGAAGACTAGATATTTATTTGTTAATGAATTATTGACAATTGCTTTTTTAAAAAATTGCTGAAAGAGGATCAGTTGCAACAAAATCTATATGATATTTTGATAGAACCATAGAATAGTTTCGGTTGGAAGGGACCTTTAAAGATCATGTAGTCTAACACCCCTGACATGGGGCAGGAACATCTTTCACTAGGTCAGGTTGCTTAAGCCACCGCCAGGGGCATTGGACTAGGTGATCTTTAAAGATTATATTCGTATTGTTAATTTTTGTTTTAGTATTTTTTATTTTAGTAGGGCAACTTGGGTTCATTTTAAAGTATCTATATGGAAATAGTAAAGGGCGTACAATCTCCAATGGATGGCTTCAGCCTACATGCTTCTTTGGTCATTGTTATATTTAAATTGCTGTTGAAACTTGCTTATTTTTCAGTTTTTGACCTTCTTCCTTATGCCAACAAGAGAATGGTAACAAACTTCTTGCAACAAGCACTTGGTGACTCTACGCTGGATGATGTATATTTGCTCTCAACATTCAAACTGCAGCCGAAGAGCACGGCCACTGTATTTGGCCTGTATTCGTCAGCTGACAATAATAAGTATTTTGAATTTACAGTAATGGGACGGATGAATAAAGGTGAGTTGTTTGGAGCATGTAAGGGAAAAGTAGTGTTGGATCCATAGTTATTGTTGTCACAGATGTTGAAAACTCTGAGATTAACCTTTGTGCTTGAGTCATTCCTGTTGCATGTTGTCACCACTCAGGCCCTCCCTCGCAAGATAAAAGTGTTGGTTACATCCCTTCTCACTCCTTTTCTCTTTCCCACTCTGTCTGGATGCTGCTCTCTCCTGGGTGGGGGAAGTTGACCTGACAGCTGGTATCTCCACTTTGCCGTGGTGCTTACTTTGAGCAACGCTGAGAAAGGAGCTAAAAATGGAGTATGTAGACAGGAGTCAATTTTTTTCTTCTTCTTTTTCCCCTTGGGACAATCACTGGTTCATATTACTCAGGAATGTTAGGGACACACGCACATGCTGCCTCATGCATATGAAAGGCAAGTTCTTGCTCTGCTGACCCTGGAGTTTAGATGTGACTATGCATGACAAACATTCCTAGCACTTACAGGATTTTGGGTGAATTAAAGTGTTTGTTGTCCATTTATTGAAATGAGTTAATCAGGAGTCAGAGTAGGAACTTCAGCAGACTTCTAGAAATTGAGAGCTTTCCTCAATCTCTAGACCAAATCTAGGATATATTGCAATTTTAAGGTTCAGTGAAAAACTCTCAAATGATGTGAATTATTGTTGCTCCATTGACTTCACCACTGCTCAGATAATTTGCTGCTGCCAATCTTGTAATCAGGCAGCTGAGTCCTGCATACTGAGAAACCTGACTGAGAAATTCCAGTTTATACATAGGAAGATTGTTCTATATGCTGAAGAAAAGCACACCTTTCACTTGGGAAACGTAGAGGAATGAGTTAGATAAAGTATTGGGTAGTTTTATCAGGTCTGCCAAAATCTTTCTGAGGTCAGGAAATAAGAACTTTCGTGCTCTGTGTGTGTTGGGGGTCGGTAACACATGGTCAGACAGCCTTATCAGTAGGTGTCATACAATTCCTAACACTGGCTTACCTAATTGCTAAATAAATGATAGATCACGCATACTCAATCTTTCCCTCTCACACACATGATGATTTGTGGAAATGTTATACAGATATATAGGAGTGCATATCTATACACACAAATACATCTATATACATATCAAACTCTTCTCTTGATTTTCAAGAATACCTGCATGCCTGATGGTTACTGATACAGACTTAAGAGACTTTCTAGTGGAAGGTTATGTGGCTTCTTTTGTTTTTGTCCTTAGTATGTTAGTGTTGTATATGAGGAAAGTCTGTGACAGGATGATGGCATAGAGGTAGGCAGCATGAAGAAGTTCCTTCTGTGAGTGACCAGTGTTGAGCAGATGAATGGCGTCTGTAACCTACCAGTTATAAAGGACTGATCAAACAGAGGGAGGCATTTCACAGCAAGGCTGTTCTGTGGAGGTCTCTTTGCTTCCTTATTACTTTAAAACACCTTGTTTAAGAGACATGGCAGTGTGAAAGTAGTTGGCAGTGTTTTCACATGTGGTTTCTCTGGAAGCGTTAAGTGTTCCATATAGCTCCTTTGTACAGTAAGTTAAACTGCATCCAGGAGTTCATAATGTGAGCTGGAAGTATGGAGCGTCGAGGCTATTTGGGATCCTCTCAGGACTGGAGATTATCACTTAAGTGGTGAGCCAATGTCAACATCTTAGCAAAATGCAGGGTCTAAATATCTATGGTTTTAGGAGGGTGCATATGTGCATAGTGCTTCCTCTGTGTGGTATTTCTACCTGTGCACCCAAATCTGATCTAAGTAGCCGAAAGCAGTCCTTAGTTAGCCTTTGAAGTGCCACATTTGAGAGCAGTGTTCCAAATGGTTTGCTCATGTTCTGGTTTTGTTGTGGAATACCTGATATTAAAATGGTCATAACATCTAGATGTTTTTAAAACACAGATCTGAATTACTGGGCAACTGATCAACTTGTTTTGGTTAGACCAATGTGCTTTTCAGAGGCAAACAGCTTCTATGGGTTTCTTATCCTTTTTTGATGATTCTTTTATGGAACAAACAGCACTAAGTGCCTAAACATGATGTAGTTTAACAACTCTGTGAAACAGTTCGTATTTACTGTTAGGATTGGTGTTTTCGTTGAAAATCTGTTTTCTAAACAGTACAGATGAGACACTTATTTTGATGAATGTCAGTGTAGCGTGTCCTAGTGGCAAACATGTAATGCAGGGTCTTGATGAGTTAAATCTTACGGAGTCAGAGACTGTGGTCCAGGAAAATCTCCCTTCAAAAGCCTATTCTAATTTACCAGATGGATATTTGGCTTTGACTGAGGAAGGAATACTTGATCCTCCATCCAAGCCAGACTACTCCTTATCCTGAAAATATTCTGGCAGGGTCTGTTCTAGTCTGTGCCACCACCGCTTTCCTTCTCTAGCTTAGTGCTGCATTTGGTTGCACTGATTGCGGGGCCCAGATCCAAAGACCTTGCTTTCATACCACCAGGTGTGCATAATACTTGCATAAGTAAAATGTCTGCAGCGTACTCTGTCTTGCCAGATCTTTGAGTTTGCCACGAAATACTACCTTTTAGGAAGTTACTGGTGACCTCATGTACCTTTGCAGAAATCTCAACTCTGGCAGTGTTTTGACATAGACAACAGTGAAAACATTCCTGATATTGATCACAGCTGTTGGGACTTTAGCGCTGGTGTAGACATACCCTGCCATGTTTATTCTGGTGTAGATCTGGATTTTTTGAATCTTTAGAATAAGGAATTAGAAAAATAGTAAGGAACATGTACACAGTTAACTCAGAAGGTCACCAGCAGAGGTATGATAGCATCATAGTACATTAGTACTTGAGAGATGGGAAGGTAATTTGTGAAATGAGTAGAAATGGGATGAGTTCAGTAGGTGTTATTAGCTCTGAAGCTAATAACAGTTTTTCCTCTGCTATATCCAGAATTTTTATTTGACCTCGTGTTAATGTAGGTGTTCCTTGAAGGTTAAAGTATTTTTGAGCCCTCACTTGATGCAGCAGTAGCAGCCCTTTGTGAACTTCAAACATATGTTCGCAAGAGCCAGCACTTCACTGTTCAGGTGCCCAGTGTTTGTGCAGTCTGGCTCCTGTCATCAGCAGGAAATAAGGGGCATGCAGGCTGGTGACCAGTGGAGTCTTTGGAACTAATTCTGTCTGATATTGTAGGGTGGCTATACACTGTCTAGTGGCACTCAGCTCATTGCTTCCGCAGATGTGTGTTTGGAGAGCCAGGGAGAGATTTTGTGGAGAGAACTAGGTAGCTGATCTAAGAGATTTAGCTTGCAGATCCTAACTTACCAGTCTAATTTCCTTAGGAAAGAGACTTTTTTTTTTTTTCAATATTACACAGCATGTAAGAGGTTTTGTTTGTCTGCTGTTGTGTTTTTTGATGGGGCATTTTACTTCATAAAATGAGGATTTGTTGTATGTATTATGAAGTAGGTCGTTCACTAATGCATTAAATAGCTGAGAGGGGGCTTAGTCATCCTTAGGTGGAATATCTCTTTTCTGCATTATATTTTGGTTTTACTTGCCATTTGTTACAGAGAAATGCAAGTCATTGGCTTGGAATCATGCTTCCTTTGATTTCTTTAATGATGCATTTTGATACACTGTCAGATGGCTTAACTGAATGCAGTATCCATTGCTGAAACTGATTTTTTTTCCAGGTGTACCTTTCTGTTGCAGAGTATTTCTAGGTTTATCGGAAATGTACTTGCCAAAGTGCTGACTGCAGGCTGTCCACTGCACCCTTTACATTTACCACTTGTATTTTAGCATGTTATGCCCTGTAAGGTGACATTGGTTAAGACAGTTAGAGAGGCCTGGACAAAGCAGTAGAAAACGCTCTGCAAGCAGTAGTGTTTTGCAAATGGGCAGTTGTGCAAGAGCCCTGGTAATCCTGCTCTGAGGGTCAATATCCCATTTATTATTACCATTTATATCTGCACATGGGACACATTTACAAAAACTGATGTGGAAAAATACCATAGCAATTGCAGATTTCCATAGTATCTTCCTTGATCAGCCTTGGGTTATCTGCTGCCCTCTGACAGCTCTTCTGTGTGTTCTGTACTAGTTGTGCTGCGCTACCTGAAGAGCGATGGGAGGTTGAATTCTGTGATCTTCAGCAACATCCACTTGGCTGATGGGAAACCTCATGCTGTTATCTTGTGGCTGAGTGGCCTGCAGCAGGGATCGAGCACAATGGAGCTGTATCTGGACTGCCTGCAAGTAGGGGCAGTTCAGGACATGCCAAAGGCATTTTCAGCGCTGTCTCTGAGGTCGTCAGCAGTAGAGTTGCGAACTTTCCAGGAGAAGCCACAGGTGAGGGGAAGAACTGTGAGCAGGCTGAGCACCTGAAGGGATCACTAGGATCCTCCAGATCACTGAGTCCAGACCTCAGCCCTCCCAGCAGCCAAGCTCTGTACAATGGTGATTCAGTAATGCTTGAGTGTTAACTTGTGAAATAAATGTAAATATAAGTTCTCTATGGAACAGGTGAAATCCTAGCTTCATTGAACCCAGTAATAGTTATGCTATTTGTTTTAAACAGAATTTTTAGCTTATTAAAAGAAAGTAAAAATTACTAACTCCCTTACTTCAGTCCAGGTGTTTCTTGGCAACTGGACTTTTTACAAGGCCCTAGCTGATGGTAAGGGCAGTTCTTCATCAGCTGCTTACAACTCTTCAATATGAGCAATGCTTGGCTGTGCATGTGGCTTTCCTTTGCACATTAAGTCACATGGACTAAAAAGATGAAAGAAGAAGGCTTACATGATGTGAGAGTCCCACCCTGATCTGTTTGACTGCAATAGCTTTTCTTCCTCTGTCTGCCAGCCACGGGTTGTCATACCTTCTTGTCATCTTTGTATCAGCAGTCTGATGTAAGCAATATCTTCCGTCATCATTAATACAAAATATGCATTAGAAGGTGCAAAGGCATTCTGCCTCCAAGGTTGCCCCATTGGTTTGTTTCATTGCAGGCTTGAAAATGAGCCTTTTTATGGACAATCAGTAAGGTGCCCACATTCCTGACATGAATATAGACCTGTTTGAGGGCGGAAAAGAGACTGCTTTGGATTCAGTTCAACAGGAATGGCAAAAATAATTCTTATATGCCACAAATATAAAAATACATGAACTTTCTGGTGTGTGAAATCATGTGAATTGAAATAGTGAAAAAAAAAAAGTTCAAAATAAAGCCACAGCTATGTGAAAATCTGCAAGTCAAAGATTGGGGATTTTATTACAGATCAGATGGTGCTGGGTGGTCCTGAAGGGGGTGGCATAGGTGACCGGTACTCTTAGGAAGTGGACAACCTCTCTAAAAATTAATTTGCTTTGTCTTATATTTTGCATTTTTCCATTGTTGTACAAAAATTATAAGCTTTGTTTTTCTTGTGAGTCCAGGAGGCACTAGATGAGCTGAAGATGGTGACTGGAGGAACACTTGCTGAAGTGGGGAACCTGCAAGATTGTTTTCTTCAGCAAATTGAGCCTGTTTCTCAGTACACTGGTAAGGCCTGCAACCAGGAGTCAATATTGTTCTTTAAGGTACCAGTGCAAAGAAGCTAGTCAGTGCGATGAATATTAAAAATGTGGAGAAGCTATGTAGACCAAATTACAGCCACGATAGTTTCCTGTAAGTGTTTTAGAAATAGCTCAGTTTGGAGAGAAAACAGTCACTGCTGCTGGTGATAAAGCAATAAGTTGTTGTCCTAGGGAAGGAGGAGTCTGTAATGATTAAAAGAGGCTTATTAGCCTAATTTGGAAGACATACTTTTGTGATCTGTATCTGTTTGTGTCAGCGTAATGATATTTTAAGCATTCACATTGCAGACAGTAAGTAGTCCTAAATGTGATCAACTGCTACAGGCTTTATGAAGACAAGACGTATCAAAGTACTTATGCACGTGGCCAGTATTGGTCTTCTGTTGATCACTGGAGTGTCCCAGAGAGGAGAGGAACAAGGTGTGAAGAAAGACACAGGAGACCGCAGATCGTGTTGTTGCTACGGCTGCGACATGAAACCTGCAGGTCCGTGAGGGAAAAGCCATTGCAAGGCAGCCACTAGTCCTGCTGCAAGTTAGCCCAGGCTTTTGTCACCTGCTGGACTGGAAATCTGCTCTAAAGCCATTTCCATTACTGCCTGTGCTGACCATTGTGGAGGCTGAGCTGAGAGGAGGGAGGAAAGGATGGAACTGAGGCTGCTGTGATCCCTGCAGGTCCGTAGGGGCTGGGTGCAATGCCCTGTGATGGGTAAGGGTTCTCTCTAACCTCTTGACACAGCAAATCTGGGTTAGACCGCCCCATCTGTACCCCTTCCTAGTCTCTGTGGATCTGCCTTTCTGCTGCAGGTGTGAGGGAGAAGAATGGGTTCACACTGCAGGTGCAATATGTTAACGTGACAGTCATGGGGAAAAAACAAGTGAGGCCAAGGCTTGAAATAGTATCCATGAGAAGTTCTCTCTCACACCCTTACCTGTCTCCCATGCCAAACCCAACCCTGCAGCCTTGCTACTTTTGATTAGAATAGAGACAAGATACATACATTTTAAATAAGAGCCTCCTGGGTACACTACATGAATGCAGGCATCGGTGTGCAGTGATAACAGAATCTGTTTTGCCTTTTAGCTGTGTAAATCCTCAGTTGCATATGCTTCTGTTTTCTCGCTCCTTAACGTATGTACACTGAGGCAAAAAATACAGAGTTTTATCATCAAAAGTTTCTCTTTCTGCCTAAATGAACAGGCATTTGCATGTAGAAGGGAGGGGTAATTCACTGTTTCTTCCTGGAAAAGCTCACAGCTCTGTGCCCAAGGTTTCCAGACTGCAGACTTGCAGCTTTCTCATTTGTTTTTGCTCATTAATCAGTAATACAAATGGTAGTAATACATAGAGATATTGTGTCTCCCTGCCTACCTCTGCCTGGCTGAGCCTCTCAAATTCAGTTGCTTATAATCTTCAAGTGAAATTAGTATCATATTAGTAATAATAATAACAGAACAACTCACATTAATATATTCAAAATCTACATAGTCAAATCCACCAAAGGAAAAGGCGCAAATGTTCCAACAGCAATATTAACTCAGCTGCCTTGCACTTTGTATATGCTTCATGCTGCCCTTTTACATGAGCAATATATTAGATAACCACAATTTTTCCTTCAGCCAGAAAAAGCTGGAGTGCAAATGCTTAGCCGTATAGGAGTGCGAGACCTGTGTATCTTGGTAAAAGCATGGTTTTTCATATTACTTGCAAAATCCTTTGGAGAGCTTTGTACCTGAATAACTGTATGTGGCTTTGACTGTGTGCCTGGTTGTTGCTCACCATGGTGGCAGCAGGATTCCCTCCAAGTTCAGTCTGTGAGACTGAGGCATCTAACCTCCAGGTCAGAAGGGACCTGTGGAGGTCATCTAGTTCATTTAGAGTACCTGAACCTGATGTAGTTTAAAAAGAATAGCTATGTTGCACCAGATAAAGTGTTCTTTTAACCTAGCTACTGTAATTGACAGTATGCCAATATAGACCCAAGGGCAAGAGTATAAGAGAATGGAGTTACAATGTGGTTTTCCCTGGATGCTTCCTGTTTTCCAGCAGTTCATGGCATACAGAGCTCTTGACTTAGGTAGAGCCATTGTGTTTTGTACTCAGTATATGTTTCCTTCCATGAATCTGTCCATCTGTCTGCATGAACGTTTCCTGGCAAGAAATTCAGAACATGTCTGAGGAGGTATTTTCTGCTTACTTTGAGCCTGCCTCTTCATAGTTCTATGTGCAACTTCTGTAGCAACTTCTTTGGTGGAGGATTACAGGCTGACAGGAAACTGTTCTCTTGTCAGCTGTCATCTGTGCTTTAATCATGGCTCGACCTATGGCCAAGTAACCACAATCTCTGACAATTCAGGACTCTGACTTTGCTAGATGGAGGCAAGTGAGGTACTTGAGCCAGTGCTGCTGCCAGGAGAGCTAGAAGAATTATCTATGAGGCATTTCATGCTGACTGGCAACTGCACAAGCTAGTGCTTGTGTCTTTGCCTTGCCTGGGCCAGTTACGTGTGCAATGAAGGTAGTCGCCTGCTCTAAATCCAGGGCCATATACTGGAACATGTTGCCCAGAGAAGTCACGGGTTCCTCATCACTGGAAATGTTGAAAGTCAGGTTGGACAGAGCAACCTGACCTAGTGAATTCTGTTACTCAAGTCGTTGCTGGCTTAGAGTACAGAGCAATGGACTGGCTGAACTGCAGAGTCGCCTCAGTAGGTGGAGTATGGATAAGAGAGATGACATAGTAGGACCAAGTAACTGTATAGCTTCAGGCTGTACCTTTTGCTTACCCTGCTCACTCCTGGGAAAAGCCACCCCAGGATATACTGTGGACCAACAGCTCCCTGGAAGGCCTCTCTTGAGTTCTCACCACTGATCACCAGTCATTATGCTGTAGGTAGGGCCTGCTGTAGGTCTTAGCTTTAAATAGGGGAAAAGAAACCCAAAACGCACACAGCCACCAACAACTGTGGAAAGTCATCTGTTTCTGCTGTGTTGTATCAATTTGCAAATGGGACATGTACTTCATAGCAGTATAACCTGCTTATTCCACCTTCAAGTTTAACAGCCTGCAAAACTGAACTGTACAGAATAGATTTGGTTTTGATTTAGATGCTAGCCAACAAACAGTATGTGAAATCTCGAAAATTTTTTGCAGATTTCAATAACAAGAGTAGAGGAAAAAATAACCAAACAAAACCTCAAAAAAAACCCCAAGAACAGACCCCTGCATCTGTCCTGACAGCCTGTGTGCAAAGTTCCACTCTGGGATTCTGAAATACCCATGATATTAAGTTGTGCTGCCTTCCAGTTAAAAATAAGACAAGATTGAGACTAGAGCAGAGGCAGGCTCTGGAACAGGTAGTTCCCAAGTCTTTAAATTCAGTGTTTTGATAAGAAAATATGAAAGGAAGAAAATGTAGTATGTGATGAGTTGGGTGATTCCCGCTAGAATGTTTGGAAACAGTTAGACATGCTTTGAAGTACAGAAAAATGAGGTAAATATTAAGAAAAGCATTTTTCATGTAAGATTTCAATACTCACAAAAGTAACACATCAATAAACCTCTCTGAAGCCATTGGGCATGATATCAAAATATCCTGCCTGTGTAGAAGTACAAGAGCATATATTTGTGAAATTTGTTTTGACATGCAGACTTAGAGAAGTAAACAAATAGCTGCTCCAGAGATCTACGAACTCAGGAAGTGAGCTTCAAACAGAAACTACAATGAGCTACTGTGCCAAACATGTTTTTTGCTTCTTTGTCACTGGGTTAAAACTAATGTTTCATTTAACAGGTAGGAGTCTCATGTGAAGATCTTGGGTTGGTTCTGATCCTTCACTGTAACTTATTACAGATGTAACTTTTGGTCTTGTCTCAGACACCTTTATTTTGTTACTTGGTATTGAGAAATGGCTTTGGTGTGGTCTGATAGTGTGTCAAGTAGACTTTTTGTGAGTCCATACAAACTCTGCATCCCCCTCAAGCAAATGCAGCCATGAAACTTGTGTACAGCGTGGCAAGTCACCTTCTAGAAGAAAAGCCAAATGACTGTCGCAGTTATTAAGAGCACTGCTTTCATCAGAGCGGCCACTCTTGATGCATGGTTGGAGCTGCACAGTGAGGCTACTCAGAAAGCTGCGTGACTTCACTTTGAAAGCATGCTGGAATCAGCGGTGGTGACACGGAATACACTTACGTGGTGTGACTTCATGTATGCAGAGATACTTCATGCCTTTGCCTTGCCCTCCTATCCCAATTGGGTTATTGCAAAACCCCAGCATTGAAATACTAAGGTTTTGCTTATGGCTGCTGGCCTCAGGCCTGGGGGAAACCAGTAACACTGGTGGCATTGGTCACTGGTGTTGTTAGGTCTTACTAAAGTGCCTTGATGCTGAAATAATGAAATAATAGTAGAAAAATGGCAGACTGATTTTCTGTCTGTGGTGAGGTTTCTGCTTTGCCTGTTTCTGTGGTATACAGTAGTGTTCAGTCCAGAAAAGCCTTAAGTTCATACAAATCATTACGAAAACTGGAGCTAGATACTGTGTTTGCTCTAAGGATTCTTACAGGGCTTAAGTAACTGTAATGTCTGCCCTCCCTAGGTCTTTGTGGTGTTTCCGCCTTGTATCTCAGAAATCATTATGTCAAATGAAGGAGAGTTAAGTGCATTGTGCATTCTTCTATTACTGTTTCCTTGCAGGTGATTTTAACAGGCAGCTGATGGGTCAGATGATGCAGATGAACCAAATCCTGGGAGATGTGAAAGACCTTCTAAGACAACAGGTACTGTATAAAGGCTTCAGTGTGAAATATCCAAAGCTTGCCACTTTTTTGATAGAGTCAAGGCAGAATTTATGTAAGGAATAATGAACTCCTGTATGGAGTTCATTGCCTCAGAGGCATGGCACAGTGGAGAAGAAATAACCATATAGGCCTTGATACCCTGTGCTCGCTATGGAGGATAACTGAAAGTCGGAGTGTAGTGGATTTGCTTATTCAGACTGAGAAAATCTAGTGTCTGAAGTGGAGAGGACCTCTCCTAGCCCAGTGTTAGATAGAGGCGAGTCTGTTGCATAGAACTGAAATTACATTTGTTCCACTTGCTCATGGGTGTCAGAACTGGAATTGCTGGTGGCGCATGCCTTTTTTTAAACATGTTATTCTTAAAGGTCATGTTGATGAAGACTGAACTGAAGTACAACCATTATCACTGTCCTTAATTTTATGGAGTACAAAGAGCATCTCATTTCAAAATGGAGTACCTATGTTGCATGGTTTGAGTGGCATCTTGGGGAAAAATGATAATGATTCTTCTGGCAGCCCAGTGCAAACTGGAGCTGCCTGCATCCAACTAATGTTTATTTTCTATATCCTCAAGGTCAAAGAAACAACTTTTCTGAGAAATACCATAGCTGAGTGCCAAGCATGTGGTAAGTATTCCTGCCGCTGCCTGTAAAAGGCAACCAGATGAGATGTACAGTCATTTTAAAACTAGTATTGATTGCATCAGGTTTATGTGGTTTCTAAGAAGTACTTTTAAAAAAGACTGTGTCTGAAGTTCTAGATGTATTGGACACAACTTTAAAATAGATTTTCATTAGTGAAAAAGCTTTGAGTTTGCATAGACCTGGCTATCACGTCTTGGAGGATAAAAGCCCACTAAAGAAAGCAGTAACACCCTGTGCTGTCTGTTCTTGCTCTGCCACAAAGCTGTGCCACATGTTCCTGGGGAGGGAGACATTGACTGCCAGGTGTCTCATGAACAATCTCAGTAGGAGGACAAGGGAAGAATCATGTTCTGCTCTGGCTGGCATTGTCAGTCTGAGGAAGATCCTGTGCAGTCCACCTGGAAGTCATCGGGTTCTGAGTAGGCAGTCACTGGTTAGCAGCAGTAAGACCCAAAGGGTGGTCTCCATCTTTTCACTCAATGGAAGAAATAAATGTTTTCCCAAATGCCACTGCATGACCCTGCTACACAACTGACAATCAGGAAACATATGCACTCAGTATAAAAACCAAAATACTCCCTTACTCAGTTGGGCAGGAGGCCTTAAACTCATCAGGCCTTTTAGCTGATTTCTTCTCCCAGTCTGTCAGCCTCATCAAAACACAAGTTGAGCTCCAGACAGGTTAGCCTTTATGTGTAAGCACCAAAGAAAAGGTCTATAAATCCTGCATGCATCAGTAGCAAAATTCAGCACCTGCCAGTGTCAGAAAACTTTGCTTTTCCCCAGGCCTGGTCTCTGCACCTAAGCCAGTGTACTTGCATGTCCTGCAGCATGTTCCTGGGCTGCCAGCTGCCACTACTTTTGTTTCTCGTATTTGTCAACTGTCATATACACTCTTGAGAAACCATGGCACTGTTTTTTTTATTAAGTGGTGATGTTGCCAGTTTAGCCAGAGAAATGCCTTGTACCATCACACTTGAGTCCCTTGGGCCATTTGAGCTAACTGGCTTCCAGAGTTTCCTCCCCTGGCCAGCAGCAGATCTCTGCTGGGACTAACCAAGCAGGAGGGCTCCCACGTGTAGCCAGGAGAGGCACATGGGCCTAACAAAATAGCCTTAGTTTCCCGTGTCTGGGGACACAGCAAGCTGCTGGGCCATTCCCAACATAAGGTCTTTTCAGCCACAGCACAGCTGTTAGCTGCATGGCGCCGAAAGACGAAGCCCCTGCTGCGCGGCATCTTGAGGATCTCTTCAGAACGCTTGCCAGCTAAAAGCCGTGATGGATGTTTCTTTCAATTGCTGAAACTGTTGTTCTTTCTACATTAAAGGTTTGGGAACTGTGAATTTTCCAACTCAGCTTCCTAGGCGCAGTAAACCCAAATGCGAAGTTAATTCCTGCTTCAGGGGAGTCAGGTGCATGGAGACAGCCGAGGGATTTCAGTGCGGCCCCTGCCCTGAAGGGCTCACGGGAAATGGAGTTACCTGCTCAGATATCGATGAGGTAAAATAGTGACTTTCACTGCATTAAAAAAAGGCAAAAAAAAAAACCCTAAAAAGCAACTGTTTCATAGATATCAATAGGATGCTGATGCTTGATGTCTTCAGCATTTGCTGACTGCTTGCACAATGAATATTAATTCATTCTGATTTGATTCTACCTCCCGATTTTGCTGTTGCTGCAACTTTGTGGAGGTCATCTGTGTGAGAACTTGAAATACCCTGGTGAGTTGAGAAGTCTCTTTTAAGAGTTTGATGTTTGGAAAAAAAACCTGAACAAACAGAACACACCAAAAACCCCACAACAACAATAACCAAACCAAGCTTTTGATGTAGTTTTTTCTATTCCACAAGAAGATGCAGTAGTTTCTGTTACAGCCAGAACTGTATAAGCACTTCTTGTCAATATGGGCTTTGTTCTTTAAATTGTAGTGCTCCTGAACCAGCCTTGGAGACCAAAGCCCTCTCTTCAGCCCAAACTGAAGCCATGTTTTTGGCCTTACCTTAGAAGTTTATGAATGAAAATAAAAATTTATTGTTATTGTTCCTTTTGCTTCTTTATGGTTGTGTTGAAAGCTAATAATGTTGACATAAGTCTGTTTTTTTTTCCTTGTGCTATATGTTAGAAATTCAGAGCTTGCTTGTATTGAGGTCTGAGTTAATAAATTTACAATATCTGAAACTATTAAATAAAACCTGTGTTAACTGGAATGTGACACTTACTCAGAACACAAACAACAAAACCACCTACAACTTCACTGAATTTTTCCTGTGTCATGATTTTTGCCATTGGTCTAGTGATTGTTATGGAAAAGCACCTGGATGTAGTGGAACAGGGAACCAAGAGAATTAGGTTATTAACTGTGCCTGTGGATGCCACAGTACTACCAGCATACCTGCCTAATGATTTAAAACAACAAAAGAAATTCCTTTTTTCCCCTTCCTAGCCAACAGATATGCTATAACTGCTCTTTCGGTTTACTTCTCCCTGTAGACCATCAGCAGAGAAGATGTGATGTGCCCAGCTTGTATATGTCTATGATGAACACTGGGGAGAGAAAGTGGGTTGAGTGTCGCAGTTTCCTGAGTTGTAGGTGGTATATTTTGTTTTGTCTTACATGGCATGGACAGTGTCTGCTGCAACAGAAGGTGTGAAAAATGGAGGTGAAGTTCTGAAATGTGAATGCAGGAGGTGAAACTGAGACAGCTGTGGTGCGAGCTTCACGCCACAGACGGCTGGGGAGAGACTTCAAACCAGCCTGGGTAGGGCCCACCACTACGGATGGGTTCCACCTCCTGAGCCATACCCACACTGAGGAGAAGTGTGGCAATAATGTCCTCCCTACCATTTCCAGGGTTGGAGCACTTTACCCATGACAGCACTAATGGGAAAACAAACTGAGACTGGTCTGTAGTGGCCCGATATTAACATGGTTTTCTGTGAGCGATCAGACTCTGCCACTGGAGGTTGATGTGCCTTTGTGTTCCTGCCACCAGTCCACGTGGCAGACCTCATTTCCCATTAGAAACGGTGTCACAGAGATGCAGTCTTGCTTATATGAGGTCTTTACATGGACAGTGCTACTAAAGTGCCACCTAGTGTGAGGTAGTTTTGTTCACCAGTAAATATCTCGTTTAACAGCTGGAGTGTCACTTACGATTGGGGGGGGGTAAGATATAATAAATGGCAATAGCTTTTCGTTGTCTAATAAGAGGGGATGTGTCCTATTATTTGTTTTCTTGAGTCAGCTGAGATTAAGAAGGAAAGTAATTTTTTTTTTTTTAAGTCTTTAGGAATCTCTTCTGGGAGAGCACCTTTCTATTGAATAAACTACTTCTGTACTTTCTAATAGCTGCCATTTAAAAAGAAGTTCATATACAAATTCTGATAAAGACAAAGCTGGATGCTTACTTACTAAGAGCTGTTGTCACTTTTTCTGAGGCTGTTAGTATCTGTGCAATATGCTCCCTTATTCATAACCAGTTTGAAGACATTACTTTAATATGCCAATGCCGTGCATCTTGGGAGCTGCAGCTCTGCTTGGTGTACAATGTAATTTGAGTGCCCTCTGCTGCCTACAATAAAAAGTCCACAGCAAATAAGGAACACAAAATGTCTGTCCTAGGTTTTACATTTTCGTGATGCTATTTGTGAGCCTACTTCTAACAAATCTTTCCATGAAACACACTTTGATATTCAGTATACCTTTTCTTACTCCTTTGTGTGTGTGTTTGGTTGCAAGTTGTGTGTTTGTCGTAAGTGGATATCTTCTGCCTTGTTCTGCCTCCATCTTGTGAATGTTTTTCTGTTAGCGATGCAAGGGGGAAAAAGGCATATTTTAAAAACTCTTTTATGTTTCTTATGTTTCTTATTAGTTGTTGCCTTTGAGCCATATGCTGCATGATGACATGTTGATGTTTTCAGTACTCTTACAAATACTATGTAGTGGCTGATGTTGGAGGGGCAGCAGTGTGGGATGTGGTTCCCAAACAGGCACCCTCAAGGCTGGTGAAATGGATCACAGCTGTTCTGTAAAACTATATGAAGCAATGAAGCGAATGACGCCTTCAGGCCAAGGCTGATGCTGTGGGCATGTGGTATTTTGGGAGAAGTGCTGAGGGTTGTTTGTGAGCCTCTGGTCTGGAAATGTGTGGGTGTCACTGACACATTGCTGCTCATCTGGCTCATGTTTGAACTTACTTTTGGCTGTGAGATTTGCCCAAATATAAATGAGGGAAAATGCTGCTGCCACTTTCATGTGTACAAAACACAACTGCAGGTGGGTTGGAGTTACACAGATTTCCTGATGTTGTGGTCTGGACTGTTCCAGAGGACTCTCAGCCTCTGAGGGAGCTGAACCTGCCCAGCAAAGGGAAGGATTGGCAGTCAGAGCTTAGGGCATCAGCCACAGGCTAAGATAGAAGATTGTAAGTGTTACTTAAATTACAGGGATAGCTGAAGACCCATGGGGGTCAGAAATACATGGAGAGACTGTTTCCTCTGTAAGCCAGCCCTGAAGAGGAGACCTGCAGACATTGCAGAGAGCACTGCCTTTGCCTGAGAGGTCTGTGCACACAGCCAGCACCTGGATGTTACTGAAGCACGAATGTGTGCTTGGTTCATTTTTGTCTTTGCAGTGTCGTTACAGCCCTTGCTTCCCTGGAGTACGATGTGTGAACACTGCTCCGGGTTTCCGATGCGAGACATGTCCCCCAGGATACACAGGACAAACCGTGCAAGGGGTAGGACTCAGCTACGCCAAGAACAATAAGCAGGTGAGTGGTAGCATCCCCGTGGTAACTACCATGGCAAGGCACTCGTTTATATCAACGCATCTGTGTTGCATTTTATTTATACTTCAGTCATTCTGTATTGCCTTGTGCAGTTAGGCAGAGCTCAGAGGCTTTAAATTAGAAGATCTGGGTTGTGTTTGCTTGGCTTTAATGGGAGCATTAACAGCCCAATACTCAGGCTGGTATGGAGACAAGAAAAAATGTCATTGTCTTTATTGGTATCTCTAATCAATTTTAAAGGGACTCTGTTGATTTCTGTAAACTGGATTTGAACCAGGAAGAGTAGAAAAGGCCTATTTTACTGTCAATTTTTGCATGTTCCTGTAGCGCTCCACAAGGGGAACATAGTTCTTGTCTAAACTCTTGTGGCCAAACCAGAAGTCCATCCTAAGGTTGAAGTTTCCTGTATCACAGTGTCTCTGCAGGGTTTAGGTGTGTCTGGAGATCTACTGGAACACTAGCCTATGGGTATATCTGTGCCATTCCAAGAGTGGTTTTAGGAGAGGCTATCACTCTTTTCTAGACTCAAATTTTAGTGGCTTTTCTTCAAACTCAGATCTCAAATTGACGTTGTTTTTTTTTTTTTTTACATGTTGATTTGTTTTATTGCTAGATCTGCTTAGATATTGATGAATGTCAGAATGGTGGACTTGGACTCTGCGTTCCAAATTCCCATTGCATAAACACTTTGGTAAGTACCTTTTCATTCGTGGCTTTAAAAAATCGATTATTTTAAAATTCTTTGAGTCTAGGATTGATTTATGCCTCTGATTGAAGAGCTGAATAATATATTTGTTGGCTTCATTTAAGCCAAAGAACTAATAATACAAAAACCCAATACTTGGTTTGTCATTAATGTGTCCATCTGCGCTGTATCCTGATCACTTTCCCAGAGGAACAGCAAGAACTCCTCTCCACACCATCCAGTTATGTGTATTTATGAGTGTGTTATTGCAAGGAACCTCCTTTGAAAGATTAAGCCTTTGCTTCCTCTCATCTCGTCCCACCTGGGAACTGCTGCAATGAGCAGTTGCCTGGAGTTGTTGTGACCCATGTGCAGGACGCGGCACTTGGCCTTGTTGAACCTCATACAACTGGCGTCAGCCCATCGATCCAGCCAGTCCAGATCCCTCTGTATGACCTTCCTGCTCTCCAGCAGATCAACACTCCCACCCAACTTAGTGTCATCTGCAAACTTACTGAGGGTGCCATTGATTCCTTCATCCAGATCAGAACATTGATAAAAAGATTAAACAGAACTGGCCCCAATTTTGAGCCCTGGGGAACACTACTCGTGACTGGCCACCAACTGGATTTGGCTCCGTTCACCACAACTCTTTGGGCCCGGCCCTCCAGCCAGTTCTTTACCCAGTGAAGAAAATGCCCATCCAAGCCATGAGCTGCCAGTTTCTCCGGGAGAATGCTGTGAGATACGGTGTCAAAGGCTTTACTGAAGCCCAGGTGGACAACATCCACAGCCTTTCCCTCATCCACTAAGTGGGTCACCTTGTCATAGAATGAGATCGAGGTGGCTGAAGCAGGACCTACCATTCATAAATCTGTGTTAAATGAGCCTGATCACCTGGTTGTCCTGTATGTGCCACTTGCCACTGTCAAATACCGTTCTGCTAGAGCTGGCTGCACAAAGCAGGCTTTATCCATAGGAAGAGAAAGATTAAAAGTATCCTGCAGGTGTAAGGTGGTCCTTTTTGCAGCTAGGTATCATTGAGGCTGCTAGTAGTGTTTGTAGTGGTGTGCTTTCCTTGTGAATAACCTTGTTTTTATAGGACTGCTTTCACTGTTCAATATGTTGTGGGTGGGTTTTTTTGTTTGTTTTGGTTTTTTACATCTAGAACATGGTTGTTACAACTTGTATCTTATTGCATGACTAGTCCTCCTCAGGAGGCCATCAGGTCCTGTTTGCAGAGTGCAACAAGTGTCCTGCTGCCTGTCAAAACAGAGTGGTGTGGGTTTTTTACTTCTGTCTCCCTTTACAGTTTGGTCTGGAAGTGCTGCCTTAAAGGCTATTTTAATGCATACCAGAGCTTGATATAGGACAGAACATACTGAGCAAATTCAGCAGACTCCAGAAGATATTACCCTTGCCTCCATTAGGAGAAAATGCATTGGTTGGTATGTTTTATATAGGCCATATCATGTGCCATGCCCACCGATTATTTTACTCTTCAGTCATCTGTGTATCTTAATCTTCAGACTGAAAGTATGCAGACACCACAGACTAAAATACAGTGGCCAGCTGGGTAGTAAATGTATCTCTCAATCATGATGGATGGGGACAATCCTGACAGTTCCTCCAACAGGCTTTGCAAAGGAAGAGTGAAGTTGTATGAAGTGCCTCAGTTTCACAAAGGAATGGATACACAAGTTTGTCAGAGATCTGTGTGTTTCTGTTCCTTGACTTGTGAAAAATAATTATTCTCTATAAGGAAAAAAGGTTGATTTTAATTAACTTTTATGTCATAGGTTACAAATCTACAAGTACATGAGATGGAGACAAAAGCCACATGACATGCCTAAAGAAGACCCTTCTTAACAGCATTTATCTGTTTATGTCTCATGTAGTGATTGTCCCAGCACACTCTGAGATTCCTTGTCTTAGCTCCTTTGGGTTTGTTTACACAAGAGAATGGCACAAATATAAAACACATATGTATAAACCTAGGTAAACCACTGCAAAAAGTTACATGGATATTCTTATTTTAGTGTAAATGAGGATGACCATGTATTCAACTCCTGAATGTTTTTTTGAAGTACAACATTTAGCTCAAATTGGCTTAAAAACATTCAAGTTAGAAAAATAAAATGGGGCAAAGAGATTATGAACTTTCATGTCTGTCTTTGATTAAAAGTTGTGGCCAGAGGAGTTTAGATAAGCCGATGGGTCTGCTTTACACAGAAATAAGAGCATCCAGTATGACTGAGCAGTGCTGCACAAAGTTTTGGCCACCTGGAAGCAGTTCAGAGTGATGCTGGCAGGGACAAGACATCCTGAAGAAGCTTTTCCTGCTACATGGCTTTTCTTTGGCTTAAAAACAGACTAGTCTAAACAGGTGAGACTAGAGTGGGGTTTTTTCCCAGCCTGCACTGTGGGAGCCAAACCTGAATTTCACATAGAAAATAAAGTTTGTTCACAGTGCCAAGAGGCCTTAATGGGTGAAAAACTACACTTGCACAGCATAAGCAGTGTGACATGCATCTTGCTCATGTGGTTGTTTTAAAAGTCCGGCTACTAACTTTTTGTTCTTACAGGGCTCTTATCACTGTGGCCACTGCAAACCAGGATATACAGGAGACCAAGTCAGGGGATGCCAGGCTGAGAGGAGCTGCAGAAATCGAGCCCTCAATCCATGCAGTGTCCATGCCCGTTGTATTGAGGAGAAGAGAGGAGAAGTGACATGTATTGTGAGTTCATAAATTCCTGCATTTATACAGTGAAAACCATCCTTTTTTAGGTTGTAACTGAGGAAGTCTTTGTGGTTGTTTTGTACAGTTGAGTGTTTTAACCAGGCTGTGGCACACTGGCTACAAAAATAACTGGGCTGAGTCTGTCTTGCAGTTGTTCTGTTCTTGCAGCATGTCTGTAAGGCACCCATACTCATGTACCGTATCTACTGTGTCTGTGTAATTAGATCTTTTGAGAATGGCTTTTATAGACTTTCTATAGTCTCCTGAGAAAAGACCATCCAGTGTCACTCTTCAGAAGACATCACAAGGACAAATTCCTCTCCTGGTGCTCAGCTACAAAGCTGTGAGTAGGGATGCTCTCCGCATACCCAACGTGCCTCTATTTGCCTGCTGATCAAGGTGGTATTTTTCCAACTGAGACCACAGATTCTAGACGCAGATAGGCTGTACTGTGCTTTCCAGCTGTGGGGACAGAGGAGCACCAAGCAGCATATGAACTATCATTGTAGGAGTCTAACTGAAGTATATTACCTAGTTTTTCCAGCTTGCAAGGGTAAGCAAGAGACTAAAGCTGTGTCCTAAATCTGGATACAGTGCATGCTTTTGCTGGCGCTTTCCTTGGTCTCATTTTTAAGTACCCTGTATTTCAGAGCAGAAGAATCTGTGATATTTTAAGCCCATGCTGTAATGGGAAGATGTGAAGATGCCTAGATACTTGTGTTAGGCAAGTCTTCGTTTTAAGGAGAGGCCACAGTTTGACATGCAATTCTCTGCATGCATCTACAGTTACAACACAAATTAGGCATTGGTTTGAGTACCAATTTAATTGACTAGGAGAAGCTTGTGTGCAGGTGAACTGAAATCATTAGATGTTGCAGGCACACATTCCGTTTAACATCAAGTCTTAGCTCTTTATAGTTGTGCCTAGATACAGAGAGCCTGAAACAAAGATTTTCTTTCCATGTTGGTGGATGCTGAAGTGTACCTTATTGTACTTCAGCGTCTGTCCATGCCTTCTGTATGTTAGTGTTTTCAAGACTGATGTATGGTTTCTTTCTTGACTATTGCTACAGTGACTCATTAACCTTTTGGTAGTACTACCATGGTGTTTTTTTGATAGTGTGGCATTGGCTGGGCTGGTGATGGTTATATTTGCGGAAAAGATGTTGACATTGATGGCTACCCTAACGAAGAGCTCTCATGTTCTGCTGAAAACTGCAGAAAGGTAAGGAATCATTTCTTAATCCTATAACAGTTCAGAGCCTGAAAGATGAACAGGAAAAATGGAAGAAACATGACTGGATGTATTAATGTTTTATTGAGTTATTGAATTCCTCTGGATAAATGCTATTTAATTTGATTAATTGATTAATTAAAACAATAATAGAAAAAGTAATTCACATTATGAAAGTATCCAGTTTACCCATAGAATACCAGACACCTCTCATTTTTTTTGTCTAGGACAATTGCAGATTTGTCCCAAACTCTGGACAAGAAGATGCCGATGGTGATGGGATTGGAGATGCCTGTGATGACGATGCGGATGGAGATGGCATTCCCAATGAGCAGGTGCTGTATATAGATCAGGCTGTAGGGATCTCTGCAGACAGAAGAAGCTCACGTTACTGCAGTAGGCAGTGATTTTGAAATCTGGCTCACTACTTTGTGCCAGAGATTATCCCATACCCACCACTGTCAGCAGCTCTGTAAATCCTGTCTTTTTCTTTTATATTATATAATCCTCAGTCTTGTAAGACTTAAAAAATCCAGGCTGTCTCATCCAGCCTTAAATCCCACAAGTATATGTTCCGTTATTATATTTTAGTGTTGAATTCTAGAGCTTTTTGTATACAGAACTTCTATGCTTCTGCCACACTCTGCAAAGCATAGCCTTCAGGAACTTTACTTGCATTAGTGTTTTTCTTTTTGAAGAGGAGGTTAATCTGACATCATATTCCATGAGGGATCCAAAACCCACAGAAATCAAAGGGTGTCTAGACAATAACTTGGAATAACTTTTAAATCGTGTTCTCAAAGCAAAATAAGTTTCCATGTGGGTACACTACTGCAGAATACATCTAAGAATAAATTCAAACTGTAACAACCCTTTTACTTTCACCCCGTATCCTCACATGCCAACTGTTGTTCTGTATTAATGTCCTTCTGTGGTATTACTGAATGCACTTCAAGGGAGACAACAAGAACACTCTATCCAGAGTACAAATTTATGTGTGGAGCTTGGGCAGACTAACAATCACAGGAGGTCTGTCTCAGGCTGTTTTTCCACAGAGGCCAACCCTAAATTCTGGTAGCTTGAAGCAACTGGTTTTATTAATGTTCTGTAAGGAAAGATGTTACGTTCTCCTTCAACTGTAAATCTATGTGCAGGTTCAGTGCCTTTACAGTCAAGTATCTCCTGTATGGTTGCTAAGCTCTGTTCTGCCTGTGTGTGTGCAAGAGAATGAGGCCATGTGTGTGCTAGATGGGAGAGGAGAGTTTACACCACTTTGAAATAACGTTTTCTCTATATATCTCCTGAGAATCTTAGAGAACCAACAGCAGATTGGTGGATGGGGTGGAGAGGTGGGGGGAAGAGAGAGAGACTTGTACCGTTTTGCATTAAAAAGTCCTGATTTTCCAAGTGTTTCCACTTTGTTTAGAGTCTCTACCAGAAGAGGGCAATGGCTTTTCACTGAGAGCATCTGTAAACCCTGTCAGGGTCTCTGAACTGCAGCTTTTGAGAAGGATGTGTAAGGAAGCCAGGGCATAAAACCCAAAACCGGATTATTCGCCATGGACCTATCCAAAGTGAGAGCTGGAAGTCAAAGTTGCAAATAAAGCCTTATGATACTGGGTGTTAATGTTTAGGGTTCCCACAATGTGATTCAAAGCAGAGCTTTGAGGAAGCCAGTGAAATCTGATCCAGACCTAATATTCACATAAAATATCAAACTGCTCATAGTAACCATTCTTGTGAAAGCAGAAATAAATACAAGAGTTATGTAAATCCACTAAAGTAGAAATTAAAGATGAGGGGCCTGGTTCATGTCTGATTTGGATCTGTCTCTTGCAGGACAACTGTGTTTTGGCTCCCAATGTTAACCAGAGAAATGGCGACCAAGATATCTTTGGAGATGCTTGTGACAACTGCCGCAATGTCCTGAATAATGACCAGAGAGACACAGATGGTGATGGGAAGGGAGATGCTTGCGATGATGACATGGATGGAGATGGTTGGTAATTCTTCACTTCCAGCTTCTCTGATGCTCTTGAACAAGCTGCTAATATTGTCTTTGTTCATTAAACCTGTGTTTGGAATGCTTACTCTTTAGGTTAATATATATCTTTTAGCTTCCATTGGAAGCAGATAAACCAAGCCATGTTTCATGAATAATTTAAGGTTGTTGTTTGTTCGGTAATTCCTCAAAGGTGCAGGCATGTCCCAGAGCACCCAGCTGCTGCCTGTCCCAGGTGCCCAAGAGCTACATACTGTCTTATTTTCATTGCTGTAGGAGGCTTGAAAGAAGCAACAAAATCACAACCCATCAAATGTAATAATGAAGATGAAACGTCCCATCCTGTAAGCTGTAATACAGGAACAGGACAGAATGAATTGTGTGTAATAAATTGTGTGTGATGGAGTTGAAAGATGTTCTTCAGCAAAATGTTTCTAAGTTCTGTTAAATAAATGGATGCACAAATAAGAAAGATTTGCTGTGCAGGTTTATAATGTCATTGCATAATTAAGTAGTTTCCTAAAAGGAATAGTGTCTTTACTGTTTTTGCTGTTTATTTTGTCCAATAACAAATACGGGAATTGTCCACTTTTTGCTAGGTATTAAGAACCTTTTGGATAATTGTCAGAGGATCCCCAACCAAGATCAGGAGGACATGGATAACGATGGTGTTGGTGATGCCTGTGACAGCTGCCCTACAATTAGCAACCCAAACCAGGTCAGCGGAGAGAAAGAAAATATATCTTTGTTTAGGGAGAGGGATTGCTGAGGTCCAAAAGAATGCGAGAGAACGAGGCAGCTTATGCAGCCACAGTGTTTATCTTTCAACAGTAGGTACTCAGGAAAGTTTATGGAGCTTCAAGTTCTCCTGACATGGGAAAGGGGAGCCACCAGGTGTATTTCTTTAATTAGGACAAAGTCCCAGTGTCCTCATTTAGTAAAACTTTCTCTGCTCCTAGGCAAGAAGTCAGTGAGACTTTTCATGTTTTGAATTTTGATTAAGCCCTTTGTGACTAACAAAAAATGCTGGAAACTTTAGATAAACATGGGACATTTTTAAAGCTGCTTAGAAATCAACCTTAGTTAGAAATGAGGAATACTTTTTTTCAACAGCAGAAGAATCTTGCTTGAACTGTTCGTCTTGCTTGAACTTCTCCAATCAAATTTAAGCCTGTTTATTCATTGTCTGGGTTTCTTTCTTTAATAAAACTGACTTTTTGTTTAGATAGGTGATGCAAACAAGAAAATACATTTTGTAAAACAAGTGTTTTCACATTCTTTCATTTTAATTTAATTTTATTTGCTTGTGTTTTGGTTTAATACTGCCATTTTAGTAGATGCTTTCAGCAGCTGATACTGGAACTTTCTGTTTCCTTTTGCAGTCGGATATTGACAATGACCTGGTTGGAGACTCTTGCGATACCAATCAGGACAGGTATGCTGTGTTGTGGCCTGTAGCAGCAGCAGGAAAGTGGCAGAAGCTAGCCTTGAGCTGAAGCACACTACTGATGCTTGGAGAGCTCTCATCCCTCAGACTAGCCTGGACTTAAGTCCCTTGCCTCCTCAAAGATATCTTACTTCAAAAACAGTGTTATGATTTATCAGCCTAGTTTGTTCGCTGCCCTGTGGCAGTATAGTTATAGAGCCCTTCACCTCTAGCCCCATGTTCACACAGGCTTCCTCTGAGTTCCTGTGGAAGTGACATTCAGAGAAGTTCTCTGGCTCTAAAATCCAGAGCACTGCTCAGAGCTTCTTCATGGTAAAATCTTTTTATTTTCTTTATTTTTGTTCCTCTTTTCTTTCCTTTTTTCCTTTAGCAGAAATTTCACAGTTAATGCCTGTGTGTTTTTCCATAAGAACGTAGCATTTGAGAAATAGGATTTTATTATCAAGTGTAAACCATTTGCAGACAGACCCCTTTGCTGTAGCACAGCCATAGTGGCAAGGCTCCTCTGTGGCTTTTACATGCTCTGAGCATTTGGGGGAGCACGTCCCATGGTGAACGGCTAATGCCTGGCTGGAAGCAGCTTCTGCATAACCAACTTTGAGGATGCCAAGTGTTCCCCTGGGCTCCTCACTTAGAGCAAGAGGAGAGGGAAGTGATAAATTCTGTGCTGGCACAGCATTTTGCCAGGTGTAGACGGCTGCAAAGTCTCACCCAGGTCTATTGGTAGGTGCTGCTGTCTGGGACTGTAAGTGTGGGGACCCCATTTCCCTCCTCCCAGGGAGCATTCCCAGTCTTGGCCCAGTAGCTGCCAAGCCCCCAAGCTGGGAGCTGTTTTAAGTCGATATGGCCTTGTTTTCTCCTGTTTTAAAAAAGAACATGGTTCCTTCTTTCCCTCGGACACAACTAGTGTATTTGAAGCATGTGGTAGAAATGCTTTAACTCTCCCTGAGGTTAACCTTGCAATAGATACACGTGCATGGTCCTTGTTGCATTTTATCTCAAGAATGTGCAGACATTAGTTGCTGTGACCTAAAATTAAAGCACCTTTCTTAAGGAGGGAGAGATAAATGAGAATATGCAGATATAAGCTGCAGCACTGCCGTCATTTGGCTGCATGCCACATCTGCTCTGCCTGTGCTAGGCAAAAATCTACTGAGGTGGAGCATGCCTGCTTATTGCCAGAAACTATTTTGTTTATACAAAAGACACCTGACTTAAGGACACACTTTTGCAAAGATGCACATAGCTGTTGGCATGCAGAAACAAGGCAGCCACCCCATAACTTCCCAAACCCTATTCTGTAGTCTGTGTCCCTGTTCCTGGTGACTCTTCACTGTAACCAGCTGACACAGCTATGGGCTGGAGGGCTGCTTGGGAGCTACAGACTTTCTCCTCTCTTGCTTACTGCGCACCTCACGTATAGGGCTGAAACATAACAGAACTTGCTATGCAGGGGGGTGAAAGTGGTGCTTGTTTTTAAAAAACTCTGATTTCAGGTGCTCATGCAGAGTCTCCCATAGTTTTTTATTCACTCTCACACCTGCATGTTCATGAGCACCAAGACACTTGTGAACAATGTGTGACAAGGGACACCAGCTGTTGAGCTCTTACTGTCTCCTGAGTGCCTTTTGATTGGTGACACTGCATTTGCTGGATGTGCTTTACATGCCTTCTAGGAGTAGATGTTGTTTGGGATCATGGGCTCCGGTATCTATTCCCACTCTATGGAAGGCTTTCTTTTCTTTTCTTTTCCTCATCTAAGTATTTTTATAGCTCCAGGCTTAGTCTTCATCTTTCTGCCACCTTATCATACAGCCTGTTTTGTGTCCCCACTCTGTTCATCCATCTGAGGAACACCAGGTCATGGTGCCCCTGGTCTGTTTCCAGCTCTGGGGGTGCCTCCAGTGTGTGTCCCGCCCAAGGCACCGGTGCCATCCCTGTGCAGAGGCAGGAGCTGATGCTGACATGCCATTTCTCTTTGTCTCCGTGCTCGCAGCGACGGCGATGGGCACCAGGACAGCACAGACAACTGCCCTACCATCATTAACAGCTCGCAGCTGGACACAGATAAGGACGGGTTGGGTGACGAGTGTGACGAGGATGATGATAATGATGGCATTCCTGACCTCTTGCCTCCAGGCCCTGACAACTGCAGGCTGGTCCCCAACCCAGGGCAGGAAGACGATAATGGTAAGATGGGCCTTCAGGAGCCGTTTTGATGCCTAGACACTGCATCCCTCCCCAGTCATTACACCCGTGCACCAGGATCCAACACAGTCACCATGTGTGCATACACTCATCCTAGGATGTCCCCAGATCCCCTCCCCAGGCACTGTGGATATCAGGGCTGAGACTCCATCTGCTTCTTGAGGACCCAGATGTGATTACTTGCGGCACCATAAATCTGCTTTCACTTCTCTGATGCATTCAGGTGATGGAGTTGGGGATATCTGCGAGTCTGATTTTGACCAGGATACAGTGATTGATCGGATCGATGTGTGCCCTGAGAATGCAGAGATCACCTTGACAGACTTCAGAGCCTATCAGACAGTGGTGCTGGACCCAGAGGGGGATGCACAGATTGATCCTAACTGGGTGGTTCTGAATCAGGTAAAAATACATCAGATCTTTCTTACGTGTCTGAGAAAGATCATTTGAAAACCACAGTAAAACTGTCTCTGTAATTGCTGGACTTCTGGCAAACAAGGGAAAGTGGAAGCTGTTGGCTGACTATTTTGCAGGAGCCATAATGGAGTAACTTTCTTCTAGCATATGATAGCTTGATGCTCCAAATAATCTAAAATATATACTGGTTATCTTGTTCTTGGTGGATTTCACTGCTGCCAAGAAGGCAGATGTGACACTGTTGTATCACTCTGTCAAAATATTTCTGTAGCAAGCAGTTTCGTGAATCCTTCCGAGAATTTGAAAGTCTAACCTGCTGTATAGCAGAGCATTTAATCCTAGATGGAGTCCAATAACTTATTTATGCTAACAAATTTTAGCCTTCAGGAGGCTAACGTGTTCTCAGTCACAAGGAATGTGCAATTCGTTCCCATTGCCAAAGTCTCTGCTAAGCCAGCTGAGATGTATACCCCTTCATTAACCCAGCCCTAGCAGTCAGTTCAATCTGGAACTCCATGATCAAACTATGAACTAAGCTCTCTTCCCTGCCCCGGTGCTTTTACTCCCCTCCAAGTCATATCTCAACTTCCGGCCAGGTTCAGTGATTTCAAGAAGAATATTGGGGTAGGGAAAGTATCAGAGTACCAGTATGGCCATTTCTGCAATGGGAAAAGAAAAATCCAGCCTGTCTGAGGGCACACAAACAACTGAAACATTTTATTACAGTTCTCATTTTAATTCAGAGCTACAAGTGTCACAGCTGTGGAAAAACAGAGGGCATGGGCGGAGGGGGTGCTAGAGGGGGGCCAGGTGAATCTGCCAGGCTTAGCCAGCCCAGCTCATCACACATGCTAAACACCCTGAATTTACTCTTACAGGGCATGGAAATTGTGCAGACTATGAACAGCGATCCTGGCCTTGCTGTTGGTATGTACCCTTTTCTGAGATTCAAGTTTTACAGCAGAAAACTTACAGCATGTGAATGCATTTTCTGCAGACTTGTTTTTAACTTGCGTGTATCCGCAGGTTACACAGCTTTTAACGGCGTCGACTTTGAGGGCACCTTTCATGTGAACACGGTGACAGATGATGACTACGCTGGCTTTATTTTTGGTTATCAAGACAGCTCTAGCTTTTATGTGGTGATGTGGAAACAGACTGAACAGACGTACTGGCAAGCGACTCCCTTCAGAGCGGTTGCAGAGCCTGGCATTCAGCTAAAGGTACTGGTTGTGGGCTCCTTGCTGGGGACACAGTGGTCACCACAGCCTGGCCATGCCACCCTGTCACCTGACTGCCATGGGCCAAGCCATTGTGCTGTGTGTTGTTCAAGCCATCGTACTGCGTGTTGGCCATGCTGCCCCACTGCTCTGCTCTCCCAGTGTCACCACTGCCAAGTCAGGCGGCTGTACCACAGCCCTGCTAATAGCACCGGTTTTTAAGGAACTTCATCTCCAGTCTTGCCCCTGCACATCAGCTGCAGCATTTAGCTTCTGCTCTCATTGTGATCTGGCTGTAATTGATCAAATTGCCTCACAGAATCACATAGAAACACAGAATGGAAGGGACCTCTGGAGATCATCTAGTCCTACCCTCCTGCTAAAGCAGGTTCACCTAGAGTAGATTGCACAGGAAAGTGTCCAGGTGGGTTTTGAATGTCTCCAGAGAAGGAGACTCCACAGCCTCTCTGGGCAGCCTGTTCCAGTGTCTGTCACCCCAGAAGATGTTTCTCCTTGTGTTTAGTTTGAGCCTCCTATGTTTCAGTCTGTGCCTGTTGCCCCTCACCTATCGCTAGGCACCACTGAAAAGTCTGGTCCCAGCTTCTTGGCACCCAGCCTTTGGGAGGATGGGACCTCTTCTACTTGATACAGGTGCTCAGTTGCTTTTCCATGCAAGCAGTGGCTGTGGTTATGCAAGAGAAGTTAGGGGCCTGTGAGAAGGAGGGAGGGTGGTTCTGCAGACCTGCTCCTCACTACAAAAAGAGTTCCTCAAAGTGACATTTCTCTGTGCTCAGCATTGGAAAATTGTATTTCTACAGGCTGTGAAATCCAAGACAGGTCCTGGTGAGCATCTCCGTAACTCCCTCTGGCACACGGGGGACACCAGTGATCAGGTCAGGCTGCTGTGGAAGGACCCCCGAAATGTAGGGTGGAAAGACAAAGTCTCCTATCGCTGGTTCTTGCAGCACAGGCCCCAGATTGGTTATATCAGGTAAGAGAGGAAAGGATAGATAAGGTGAGTACAGGTACATGTCTGCCTAAACTCTTGTTTCTCAACACCAGATTCAGATGATGGTCTGACAATTTATTATATCTCTGGGCTTTGCACTGATGAAGCCTTATAACAGGTTAGACTTTTGAAATTCAGCCTGCAGTTCTTTTCCTGGGAAAGATGATTCCAAGCTAAGCCTATTTGTGACTGAAGTTTTCTACCATCTGGCTGTTGTAGTTATGCCCTACCCTAACAAACCCTTTTCTGGCTTTAATACCTTGTTTTCCAAGCTACTACTAGCCACTGATCTGAAAAGCAATGCATTTCAAATTTCTTAATTTGGGTCTTTTAGAGTATTTTTGTTGGAATTGTGATAGTTCATTTACATGTTCTGGGATAACAGAATTAATAAAAGTTGTCCATTTAAAGGTTGTGACCGTAACTAAGATCAGGAATTATCCTGACGTGATAGATTTGAGATTACATAGCATATATGCAGAAAGTTTGTCAAAGCTATGTAATCCATTTTATTTTAAAAAATTCACCATTCAGGAGGAAGAGTTTCACTCTGCAACATCCAAATCAGCAGGAATTATACTTGTAGAATAAGGTTGATGTTAAAATGCAAAAAATTAACTGCTCTGGAATCAACAGCTCAGATTTTGAAACCTTATAATAGAACAGATATACATTTAGTTGTTCTTCAAAAAAATCAATACCCTGAGTTTGAGATGCAGTAACTTGAGGGTAAAATTATTCCGCTGTTCTGGTGCAGAGCATCATCCTCAGCAATAATTGGAGTGAGTGCGTTTGACTTTATGCTAAAATGGAATAAGAATGTCCCTGCCCATAGCAGCGGCATTGGATCTAGATGATCCTTAAAGACCTTTCCAATCCCAAACCATTCTAAGACCCTTCCAATCCCAAACCATTCTATGATTCCATGATTTATACTGTCAGTTTTTGTGTCCCAGCCACAGGGCAGTAGTGAGTAGATCTTGAGTGACAATTTTTGTTTAGACCAAGCTGTTTGTGAAGCTGCTCCATGAGCAATCTGCCTGTGGTTGCAATCTTTCTTGCCAGCCTAATTAATGCCCCCAGCAACTGGGAATGGTAGCAAAGTCAGTGTCACAAAATCCTTCAGACCCCAAAGACAGGATGCCCTGGTGGCAGAAGATACAGAGAAGGCAGAATTACTGAATGCCTTCTTTGTCTCTGTCTACTCTACTGGAGGCCATCCTGGGGAGCCCTATACCCCTGAGACCCCGGATGAAGCCAGGGCAATGGAGGAGTTTGCTTTAGTCAATGAGGACTGGGTTAGGGAGCAATTAAGTAGTCTGGACATCCATAAATCCATGGGTCCAGATGAGATGCACCCACGGGTGCTGAGGGAGCTGACTGAAGTCATTGCTAGACCGCTCTCCATCATCTTTGCCAAGTCTTGGGTAATGGAAGAGGTGCCCAAGAACTGGAGGAAAGCAAATGTCGCTCCAGTCTTCAAAAAGGGCAAGAAGGAGGACCCGGGTAATTATAGACCGGTCAGCCTTACCTCCATCTCTGGGAAAGTAATGGAATGGCTTGTCCTTGGTGCCATCTCAAGGCATATCAAGGATAAGAGGGTTATTAGGGGCAGTCAGCATGGCTTCACCAAGGGTAGGTCATGCTTGACCAACCTCATAGCTTTTTATGAGAATGTAACAAGGTGGATGGATGATGGCAGAGCAGTGGATATGGTCTACCTTGACTTCAGTAAAGCCTTTGACACAGTCTCCCACAGCATCCTCACAGCGAAGTTGAGGAGGTGTGGTCTAGACAATAGAGTAGTGAGGCGGATTGCAAACTGGCCTAAGGACAGAAGCCAAAGAGTGGTAGTCAATGGTGTGGAGTCTAGTTGGAGGCCAGTATCTAGTGGAGTGCCTCAGGGGTCAGTACTGAAGCCAATATTATTCAATATATTCATTAACGATTTAGGCAAGGGAATAGAGTGTACTATCAGCAAGTTTGCTGATGACACTAAGCTGGGAGGAGTGGCTGACACGCCAGAAGGCTGTGCTGCCATCCAGAGACCTGGACAGGCTGGAGAGTTGGGCGGGGAATAACCTGATGAAATTTAACAAGGGAAAGTGTAGAGTCCTGCATCTGGGCAGGAACAACCCCAGGTTCCAGTATAGGCTGGGGAAGGACCTATTAGAGAGCAGCATAGGGGAAAGGGACCTGGGGGTCCTGGTGGACAACAGGATGACCATGAGCCAGCACTGTGCCCTTGTGGCCAGGAAGGCCAATGGCATTCGGGGCTGTATTAGAAGGGGGGTGGTTAGTAGGTCCAGAGAGGTTCTCCTTTCCCTCTACTCCGCCCTGGTGAGACCACATCTGGAATATTGTGTCCAGTTCTGGGCCCCTCAGTTCCAGAAGGACAGGAAACTGCTGGAGAGAGTCCAGCGTAGGGCAACAAAGATGATGAAGGGAGTGGAGCATCTCCCTTATGAGGAAAGGCTGAGGGAGCTGGGTCTCTTTAGTTTGGAGAAGAGGAGACTGAGGGGAGACCTTATTAATGTTTATAAATATATAAAGGGTGAGTGCCATGAGGATGGAGCCAGGCTCTTCTCGGTGGCAAACAATGATAGGACAAGGGGTAATGGGATCAAGCTGGAACACAAGAGGTTCCACTTAAATATGAGAAGAAACTTCTTCTCAGTGAGGGTGACAGACACTGGAACAGGCTGCCCAGGGGGGTTGTGGAGTCTCCTTCTCTGGAGACATTCAAAACCCACCTAGACATGTTCCTGTGTGACCTCACCTAGATGTTCCTGCTCCAGCAGGGGGATTGGACTGGGTGATCTTCTGAGGTCCGTTCCAATCCCAAACATACTGTGATACTGTGACAGCCAGGCCTGAAGGAAACCTCTGCCAGCTCTCAGTCCACACGCTGCTGCAGTCTGTTGAGGCCAGATGCCACAGACCATAATGTGTCTAGCAAAGGTTCTCTGAGGCTTCAAGGAAGCCTAGGAAAGAGTCACTTGAGCCAGCCTCTCCCATGGAAATTTTAAAGACAACAAGTTCTGTTCTTTGTTACAGATACTTTTGAATCACCTCAGCAAATCGGGAAATAAGCTCAGAAACATAACAGGGTTATGTTTAGGGGTTTTTTGGTTTTCGTTTTTGGTTTGTTTTGTTTTCCTTATTTTATGGAAAGACACAGCAACTTTCTCTCCCTTCACCACTTGATATTTTCTTGCATGTCAGACCAGCAGTGTCCTCATCCAAACCGGAGCCCTCCAAGCCCGTCATCCTCCAGGTTGCTGACCCGGGTCCCCGGGGCTGGGGACGTGGTGCCGCCAGCGCTGCAGCTGCTCCAGCCCTCAGCACAGGCACGTGCTGGGGAGCTGGCGGGGTGCAGCTGTTCCCAGAGCTGCCTGGGAATTTGCAGATGGGTTTTCTAACAAGAAGATGTCAGATCATCAAAACTATTCCCAGAATTAACTACGGTCACATTTTTAAAGAAATCTCACAGTCAAGTTTAAGATTCCAAACAGTTTCAAACTTTGCCTATTAAAAAAAAAAAAAGAGGTTTAGCCTCAGACTTTGTGAGACACTATCCATCTGGTCTTCTTCAACCAATCTGATCTGGTTCCACCTTTCTTCTATAACAATCGACTGTGGAAATTGTCAAGAGTTAAAGCTCTCGGCCTGACTGACTGCAGGAAAAAAACATTGCAAAGCTTTTGTAGGATGTGTGAAAAAAAAACAACAAACAGCTAAATGCCCTCCCTGCCTGGCTCTTGCCAGTGTGCAGCATTACTCCAGTTCCTGCCCCAGACAGGAGCTTTTTCTCTCCAAAGCTACAGTCACCATGGATAATGAAATTACTTCCGTAATGTTGCAGGCTTGGAGATGACCTAACAGACCTTCTGTATTTTTTCATTAAGGGCAAGATTTTATGAAGGCTCTGACCTAGTGGCAGACTCTGGTGTGACTATAGACACCACGATGCGTGGAGGACGGCTTGGAGTTTTCTGCTTCTCTCAGGAAAACATTATTTGGTCCAACCTGAAATACCGCTGCAATGGTAATGTTGCTCTCACGTCATTTTAGCTAACAACTAGCAAGTGACCACAGAGAACCGGTAGTGTGGCTATTGGATTAAGCCATTTTGCATCCTTTCCTTTGCTTTTCATTTACAAGTTATTCACAGCTGTGAAACGCGTCCCCCGACACCAGCAGCACGCTGCAGCCCAGCCAGACGGGAACTAACACCTCACAGCCGCTCCTCCCAGAGCAGTCGCTCTGCTGCGCAGACTGTGCCAACTAAGTAGTATAGCTGTCATCAGAGAATTAGAAACATTATTTAAAACCAGCCAGCTGTGAGAGTTGTACACGCACAATATACTGAGGATGTAGGATGCCTTGAGGTCTGAATACAAAGCGAAATAAATCTGGAGAGCCAGTGGGATCAGTCACCAGGCGTCACTGTCACTCGTGTACTTGCTGGTTTCTCCTGTCTGTAGGAGGACAAGATCATAAAATGCCATTTCTCCCACAGAGGAATCCTTCTCAGACTCTTTGGGAGCGTGCTGGCTCACTCCCCTTGGGATAAGAGCCTCGCAGCTTAGCCCTGAGCCCCGTCTATGGAATAACTCAGACCTCAGTCACTCACGCAGAAGCTGATCAGGTCAGGGTTTGTCTGCTCTGGAAGCTGTTCGGCTAGCTTGAAGTGGGGTTGGAGGGGCTGGCCCCTTCCTTTCAGCATCAACCCCTACCTGACCAGGCAGCCTTAGGAAAATGAGTTACCAGCCAAGTTGGAATAGTTTTCCAAGCAGGAATAGATCCAAGAAGACCAACTACAGGTCTGCAGGGACACAGCTGCTGCACGGCCAGACCTGGGCTCTGTGGCCTGTTCTGGTGACGGACTCAGATTCCTGGGCACTCGGTACACCTAGGCTGATGCTTGGAGGTCGTGGATAAACAGGGGACCTTGTAGACAGTGGTGATTATAATGTAAAGTTCCTTGATAAGAGTCTCAAACAGTATGTGATTTCCCAGAAAACATGTTTCAAAGCTGCCACTGAAGTCATAGATAGTTTCCAGGCAGCGAGCAGACAGTGGCTTTGCTGCAGGCACTGCAGTAAGTCATTGAAAACCACTCAGAGAAGTCTCTGGAGTCCCCAGGAACCCCTGCTTCCATTTCAGACAAGTTCCTACATTTGTAGAAGAAGCTTAAAAAGAATTTTCGAGCCTTCCGAGAAGTAGGGATCAATAAAAAGCAAAGGACATACTCCTTTTTTTCTGTATATTGTGTGTGTTTATATAGTTAATGTATTTTTTGAGTTCAGAGTTACTTGTCCTGCATCAGGGTGGAAGCAATCAAAGTAGAGCTGTGGTAACGCAGCTGAGCCTCGGTGCTGTGGCTCCGTGTCTGGCTGCAGCTTCAGCCCTACGGTCAGCTCTGTGGCTCCTCAGATAAAATGTTCTGTGGTCTGGCAAAGGCACACGGCAAACTCAGCGCTTCAGACAGAGCTGTCGCTACTCTTGTGGCATGGACTCATCTGCAACTCCCCCCACCAGTTCTGAAGTTTTTCTACTAGTTGCTCTTGGTCCTTGTGTTCATGTTTCTGTCCCTTCTTGCAGCATGGGAAATCAACACGGGGAAGTAGAATTAGGAGACATGAGCGAGACGCTGACGCTACAAACATTTCTTGGGTGCAGAACAAGACAGCCCTTTCTGTGCCTTTCTGGGCAGCGTTTATTAATAAAAATACAAGATTGGAAGCCACAGAGATTTTGTGTGGAAATATATTTTGCAGATTGACGTGACTCCTTTATGGGCTGGTACTGCAGCACTCACTGTCTTGTTACCCTCTCTGTGCTTTTCAGTGGTGTACAGTTAAAACCGAAATCTTAATGTTTATTCTTAATGTGTAAACAAAAGAGAAGGCATGTTACCTAAAAAAAACCACAAGGGCTGGTGAGTAATTCATTAATTAAAGTGCTCCTTGATTTTGTCAGAAGAGACTGAACTTCTGCATGTTTTCTTGTTTTCAGACACCATCCCAGAGGACTTCCAAGAATTTCAAGCTCAGCAATTTGGCGTTGGGGATATTTAAGAAGGAAACGCCAACTAACATTGCTATTGCAAACAATAAAACAATATATATTTTAAATCCTTATATGATTGTTGTTGTAAGCGTGCACACTGCAGCTTGTTCTCATTGATGTGACTATGTCAGACTGTTGTTTGTTTTTTTTTTTTTTGTATAAAAGTGAAAATAAAAAGGAGATAAAATAGACTGGGGCTTCGCTTATTTTCAAATTTGCTTAAAAACAAGGGACCGGCATATGAAGGAATGACACTTTGCTTAAAACATTCTCAGGACAGTTTTTAATCTATTGCTGTTTTGGATTCAGTATTAAACAGGGTGGGGAAGAAAGTGCAATTTTTTTCTATCTATCTGGAACGTGTCAGAAACAACAGGTTGTGTCCAGGCATGAAATGGTTGGGAGCTGTCTGGCCCAGCTAAGTGCTTCTTAGTACCTTTCTAGTCCTGCTAGGAACAGATTTTATCTCCTTTAGAGCAGTTTAACTCCTGGGGAGACTTGGTGAGCTTCAGCAGACCTACACTGACCACTATTAGACCGCCCTGCCCTCCTACTCCCAGGTAACTATGAGTGACACTATCCTGTAAAAGCAAAAAAGCTGACTGCAGGGTGTTATAGTTACATCTTAGGGCTTGCGTATGGCTAAAGCCAAAAAAGACATTTGGAGGTAAATGCAGAATCACCTATATAAGGAAAGTAATCTTAACTTTTACATACACAAAGCCAGGCTTTGACCAGCTGCCCCTACTCAGAGCCAAGCTCTCTCAGCAGGGACTGCAACCGTACAGAAGTCATGAAGTTAAAAACCCAAAATATTGCTTTAAGCATTAGGAAAATAAAAGACAAAAAAAATCGTGTCACAATGCACTCTATAATTGGAAGTATAGAAGGCTTTGAATATGGTGTGCATTCCTATTACATTCTTTTTTGAAAATGGAGCTAGGAAAGGGAGGGAGGGCAAGCTCCAAGGACAGCTGGAGAAAAGGGTATTGCAGCCTGCAGGATAATTACTTCATGAAGGACAATGGTAAACTGTATTTCAGCCTGGGGGAAGGAGGAGGGAGGAAACACACAGAGGGGGAAATACAGTGAGGTTTTCAAAATCAGAAATAGCCCTGAGAAAACGAACAGCCGTGGCTCATTCTCAGCACAAGAATACGGGGGAAATGCTGAGTTAAATCATCAGGTGAGAGTATTGAAACAAACAGAAAAAGTGTCTCCTGTTCTCAATACAGTAAAAATTCTGTTAATGTCTACGGTGCTACCAAAGGCTTGGGCTATGGGAAGAGTTCTCAGCACAAGCTTGTTCCCAGCTGCCAGGGCTCTGAGAGCAGTGCAGCCCTGGGGCCTGTCCTGAGAGGGACCCCAGAGCCCCACAGCAAGGAGGGGACACAGGAGCCCACGCATTTCGCACAAGTGGTCTCCTCGCAGTGCAGACAACCGGCCTGGCCCACCCTCACCTGGCTGCAGTGTGTGCTGGTCAGGGCATGACAGCACACGTCAGCTCCATCACAGAACGTGACGGCAGCCTCTGAACTGCCGCACAGCCATCACTCCTGCAGCCAGAGCCTCTCCTCCTGCTACGGGGCCTGGCAGGGACCGCCCTGGCCGTTTGCCACACCAGTTTGCTGCCTTGGAACTTGTCCATTTCCAGGGTCCCTTCCAGCCTGCACCACGGCTGTTGGCCACTGGAGTCTGGAAGATGAGATGCAGGCTCTGGCTCTCATGTTGTCACAGGTAATTAGATGAAGCTGTGAGCTCCTTAACCTCCCCCAGCTGAAAACTTGCTCAACTGACAGCCAGAGAGACCAGTCACAGCTCTGCCGGCCAGAACTTCGTTTCAGAAGATGCTGTTGGGGCCTTACAATGGGATGTTGGAGAGCGCTACGTCTGCTGTGTTGACACACAAACTGCTGGGTAGCCTGCAAGGTCAGGAACTGCCAACTCCAGCTGTTGCATGCGAAGATTTGTCCCAAGGTCATAGTCCACTCTTGGGAAATCTCCTGCCCCCCACATTCCCACCAGAGACCATGCAGACCCTGCGTGTATGCGTTCAGATGAGCGCCTTGGACTATTGTGCAACGCAGACATAGCTCTGTTTGTGGCATCTGGCCAGCAAAGACGCTGCAATCCCACACCTCTAAAACCGAATGTGCAGTTCTCTCTTGCCCCACCGCCTGCGCAGCCAGGCTGTGCTCAGCGGGAGCCACAGCTGCAGCTGCTTTGGAGTCCAGAGTCCTGGGGCTCCTGCAGCAGAGTCTAACCTCTCACCAAAGGTTAACTCTTTCCTGTCTGCTACCAGCACCATGACAAACACACTTAGGATGCTTCCGTTCCCTAAAGACCATCTCCTAGTTTGAAATACCAGAAGAGAACATCCTGCCAGGATGCTTCAGGGTGGGGTGAAGGCAAGTGTGAGCAGACTGGTGGGAGGCTGCTGAGCACAAGCGGTCGGCTTTCGCAGACCTCAGCACCACTGGGGAGCGGCTCTCTGCTTTGCACCTTGGTTGGAAGGCACAGCCTCCCAGCTCCGTGCACCAGAATGCCCTTGTGCACCAGAGCTGTGTGGGCAACAGCAGCTGCCATTTGACCCTTTGAAACTGAGTCAGCAGTTTCTGCTAATGGCAGGGAACCCATGTCCTGGCAGAGGTCTAGTCAGCTCTGAGGCGTGGGTGCAACCGGCACCAGCAGGCAGGTTGCAAATGGAATGTGGTTGGTGTTACTATAGGCCGCCCAACCAGTGGGAGACTATTGATGGAGCCTTCTCACTACAGCTACAGGAGGCATCACACTTGCAGGCTCTTGTCCTGCTGCGGGACTTCAACCACCCCAACATCTGCTGGAAAAGTAGCACGACAAGCTGTAGGTAATCCAGGAGGCTTTCTAAGCCAGGTAATAGACCGCCCTGCCAGGGGGGATGAGATACTGGACTTGATGGTCACCAGGGCAAGTGAGCTAACTGGTGGCATCAAGGCTGGAGGCAGCCTGGGCTGCAGTGATCACACACAGAGTTCACAGTCCTGAAGGATGTGGGATGGGTGATGAGTATAGTCAGGACCCTGAATTTTGGGAAGGAAAGCCAATTTCCAGCTCTTCAAGGAGTTAGTCAGCTGGATTCCCTGGGAAACTGCCCTCAGGGACAAGGCAGCAGAACAGAGCCGGCAGATCTTTAAGGACACTTTCCAGAGAGCACAAGAGCTCTTGATCCCCAGGTGTAAGAAATGGGATAAGGAGGGCAAGAGGCCGGCACGGCTGAGTCAAGACCTGCTGGTGAAACTAAAGGGCAAGAGGGAAACGCACAGGCTGTGGCAGAGGAACAGGGGTGCTGGAAGAGCACAGGGACACTGCCGGCTTGTGCAGAGATGGGGCCAGGAAGGCCAAGGTGCAGCTGGAGATGAACTTGGCAAGGGACACAAAGAATAACAAGAAGGGCGTGTACAGGTATGTCAGCCAGAAAAGGAACATCAAAGAAAGTGTAGCCCCTGTGATGAGCAAGACTGGTAAACTGGTAACAACAGCCAAGGAGAAGTCTGAGGTAGCCAACAACTTCTTTGCCTCAGTCTTTGCAGGCGAGCTCTCTTCCCACACCTCTCGAGTGGAAAAGGAACGGCGAGAGGGGACTGGGGGAGCAAAGTCCCTCCCAGTCTAAGTGAGGATCAGGTTTGTGACCACTTAAGGAACCTGATCATACACAAGTCTCTGGGACCTGAAGAGATGCATCCCAGAGTCCTGAGGGAACTGCCTGATGCAGTTGCCAAGCCATTCTCCATGATATTTGAGAAGTCACGGCAGTCAGGTGACTGGAAAAAGGGAAACGCTGTACCCATTTTTAAAAAGGGTTGAAAGGAGAACTCTGGGAACTACTGACCTGTCAGCCTCACCTCTGTGCCTGGGAAGATCATGGAACAGATCCTCCTGGAAGCTGTGCTGAGGCACATGGAGGACAGAGAGGTGATTGAGACAGTCAGTGTGGCTTCAGCAAGGGCAAGTCCTGCCTGACCAACCAGTGGCCTTCTACAATGGAATAACTACATCAGTGGACAAAGGAAGGGCTATAGATGTCATCTGTCTGGACTTCTGTAAAGTCCCAGATGCAATCCCCCACAACATCCTTCTCTCTAACTTGGAGAGATATGGATTTGATGGGTGGACTGTTGGGTGGGTGAGGAACTGGCTGGATGGTCACACCTAGAGAAGAGTGGTCTATGGCTTAATGTCTGGATGGACACCAGTAATGAGTGATGTCCCTCAGGGGTCTGTACTGGGACTGTTTAGTATCTTCATCTATGACACAGACAGTGGGATCGAGTGCACCCTCAGCAAGTTTACAGATGACACCAAGCTCAGTGGTGTGGTTGACACACGTGAGGGACAGGATGCCATCCAGAGGGACCTGGACAAGCTCGAGAAGTGGGCCCATGCGAACCTCATGAGGTTCCACAAGGCCAAGTGCAAGGTCCTGAACCTGGGTCAGGGAAACCGCTGGTATCAATCCAGGCTGGGGGATGAAGGGATTGAGAGCAGCCCTGAGGAGATGGACTTGGGGGTGCTGTTGGGTGAAAGATTGGACATGAACCAGCAATGTGCACTCGTAGACCAGCAGGATAATCATATCTTGGGCTGCATCAAAAGCGTGTCCAGCAGATGGAAGGAGGTGATTCTGCCCCTCTGCTCTGCTCTGGTGAGACCCCACCTGGAGTCCTGTGTCCAGCTCTGGAGCCCCAGTACAGGAAAGACATGGACCTGTTGGAGAGGGACCAGAAGAGACCACCAAGATGATCAGAGGGCTGGAACAGCTCTGCTGTGAGGACAGGCTGAGAGTTGGGGTTGTTCAGCCTGGAGAAGAGAAGGCTCTGGAGAGACCTTATTGAAGCATTTCAGTACTTAAAAGGGCCTATAAGAAAGATGGGGACAGACTTTTTGGGAATGCCTGTTATGACAGGACAAGGGGTGATGGTTTTAAATTAGAGAGGATATTCAGGCTAGACATGAGGAGGAAAATCTTTCCCATGATGTTGGTGAAACACTGGCCCAGGTTTCCCAGGGAGGTGGTTGATGTCTCATCCCTGACCATCTAGGCCAGGCTGGACGGGGCTCTGAGCAACCCAATCTAGCTGAAGATGTCCCTGCTCATGGCAGGGGGGTTGGACTAGATGAGCTTTGAAGGTCCCTTCCAACGCAAACCATTGTTTGATTCCATGAAACAGGAGTCCACAACAGCCCAAATGTGGATGGTGGGAAAGGGAGACAGACCCACAGAGATGCAGCACTTTTCGTGGTGTGCATGTAGGTGTCAAATTCAGCAGCTGCTCAACCCACCATCTGAGCAGAGGAGAAGAATATTGGAGATCCTTGTTTCAAACAACTGCATGGGCCTCAGCGCTAAACTTGGCCTGGAAAATACTTTATTTGCGTTGTCAAAGGTGTCTGACATGTGTCACAGGGCTGGGTTGTGCAGAGCAGACGCCATGAACAAATCTGTGAAACCTGCCATCTTCCGAGATGACACTCTGAAGGAACACAGAAATAACATGGATAGCGAAGCCATGTAATATTACACAGGCCAACTTTGTTTGTTAGTTAAACAACATCCAGATGTCATAAACAAAAAGGTTCAACCAATTTACTTCTACTGGCTCATTAAAAATATATAAATATATGAGATAAGCAGTTAAAGTTTCTCCTAGAATGAGTTGATTTTTCAGCTTTTATATATCACGACAATTCATTTCAAACTTAAGAAAAACTTTATTGGTCCATTAAACATGGAATCTATAACAATACATTCACGCAGTATACAAAAGGAAGTGTCCATAAAAACCATTAACATGCTTTAAAAAGGCAAAGCTGTTGACTATTTTACAACTAAGATCTTACAATTCTGAAATCTTAACCAATCCTTAAAAGTCAAAGCATTACAGTTATTACAGATCACAATACTCGCAAAAAATGTTAAATAAACTAGCAAACCTCCACTTTACTGGGCTACAACACAATAAACTAAAACCACACATACACACCAAAAAAGTTCCCTTGAGATATTAAGAACCTTGGAAAAGACTAATTAAAATCCCCTCACCATTAAGAAAAAGTGTTTACATTTTGACTACTTTGCATCCAGTTTTCAAACATGGCATACGTGATACTGAACCCCACTCACTGGTGGTAAACAAAAAGCAGACAGTGAATCCACATGTTCCTAGTAAATACCTTCTCAGCTTGTATATAACAAGTTGAACAATTTTCTCTGAAAGTAATTCTCCTCACTTACAGTTTGCATGGATGTCCAACAAAAACTAAGCACCTGGACACCGGTAAGAGGAAAAATAAAGCTACGGTATGAGTTATGAGACATTGTTTCCCCATAGCTTTCCAAAATTCTTCTTGGCTTTGCACTGAGGCTTCTTTGGCAAAAGCGCGGCTGCAGTGCTCACCCCGCAGCCCTGGCGAGCAAAGCCCTGGAAGCTTTCGGCTGCTGGAGTGGTTTCAAAGCTGATTGTGGCTCTCACGGAGCCCGTGCAAACAGCTGTACCCCACGGCACTGGAAGCTATCGGAGACTGGCAAACGGGGGGCAGCCAGCGTGGCTTGTATCTGAAATAAATTCCAGCTTTTTAGAAACAACGCTATGGAACGGGTGTGCAAGGAGTTGAAACTGGGTTTGACAAAACAAAGCCGCATTCAAGGCCTACTTGAAACCTATGGAGTTTCTCTGGGCATTAGAAAGCAGCCATCATGCCAGTCTCCCAAAGTTTCTGCTTCAAACACTGCATGGTGTGTCTGCATCGCCATCCGGGGGCACTCGGGCATTCTGCCATAGGAGTGTTGGAAATGCAGAGACATACCAGTTCGCAAGCTACGTATCCTGTTAACGAGCACAAAAAGCCAAAGCTTTCTAAGCACTTGACCCCTGGCATTCCCTTGTAGAGTCATGTGAAACAGTTCAAACTACTGTTTACAAAATTGAACATGCAAAGTACAATGTCACGGTGCTGATTATGTGTTTTCCTCCCACGAGAACTTGTAAGCCACTTCAGAAAACAAGATTTCGCAGAGGAAAACCGATCTGTACAATAAGCTACGATCCTTGACTTCACTTCAACATTGCAGGTTGTCCTGCTGTAAAGAAGAAAGGACCAACAAGACCTGGCAGAGAAGTATTTGCTAGTTTCCAGCACCAAAGACATCACACTTGACAAGAAGCAGAATGGGAGCAAAGCAGGTTTACAATGCCTTTAAAAAACAAATCTGAGGAGAAAAAGGCAAATAAAATGAGGAGGAGATACAGCCTGCAAGCAAAAGACATTGCTTCTAAAGCCCAGAAGGAAAGATAAGAGCAAAATTTTAGCTGCAGATAATCTTGCTCATCTAACCACACAGGTACAGTCTCATGGTATTATGCTTCATCAGCTTCAGAAGCAATGCCTAATAGTTTATAGCATAAAATCTTTACAGCATGTTTTAAAAGCAGTCAGTGGATCACTTTGTTACCAACCTGCTCAGGGACACCCGTGGTACTGTGGGCTGCCGGCCAAAGTTCAAGCAGTACTATCTTGAGTTCTCAAATTTTCCTGATGCATTGGTCAAACCCAGAGAACTGCTAAAAAACAGCCTTTTTGCAAGTGCAATGGCTGCTTCATTAATGGCAATGTTCTAGCCCAGAAATGGCTGCACCAGTGGCTGATAAAGCAGTTATATGTGCATAGCTTACAGTCTCAAAGCGCTTCTAGACTGGTAAAAAGGTGCTAAACCACAAAATAAATAAATAAATAGACATGCAGTGTTTATGATTGTGTGAGGGGACAAATCCTCTCTCTGGACTACGCATACATTAGCAATACTGAATTACCCGTTTCAGACAAAAGTGGCCCAACCCAGCCAGGATTTACTGAATTATCCAGGCAGGTATGATCATTTTGAACCTCATGGAAATGCTCGAAGTACAAAGCTAAGAGTATCACAAACACGCAGTAACTCTGATGTGTGATCACAGTGGAGTTCCAGCTGCAACGGCTAGCTGCACACTCTGAAGAACGAGGTGGTAAACAGCAAACAAGCATGTCCATCTGCTTTCCACACGTTCTTCATACGGTGTTGTGGTCTCACTTGTCAGTCCAGCTATTTGGATTCAGGGACTTGCCCTCTGAGTCCAACCCATTGATTGACCGCAAACAAGAACCAGTCGCAATCCCAGCTCTCAGTTGCCTTCGTGAGAAAACCTAAAACTGTTCCAGTCTCAGAGAGCAGTGCAGCACTGAGGTTCCAAATGACCTTTCTTACGACCACAAATTTGGAAAAGTAGGAAAACGCCGATAAAATTGTTTTACCTTCCCAACAAAACTGACTGCTGCCAACACTGTCTGTTCCTCCAATAGTCCATTAAACGATAGCATTAGTTCAAAATCAAGTTTAACTAGAGGAAACAATACAGGACATGTACTCTAGTCTTCCTGTCTTTGTAACAACAGCTTCCTTACTTTACACAGCCCCAAAATACCAGGAGCCAGAAGTGCTGCAGCGCTCACTTATATCTGGGAACAAATTCAATCAACAACTGCGGCACAAGGCAGGACAGACACTGCAAAGCTAGTCACCTCAAGCAGAGCAGTTACCTGCTCTTCCAGGTATGGAAAGAGAAAGCTAGCTATTTACAGTTTAAATGTAAATGCAAGCAAGAACTATTCATTTATTTACAAAAGCATCAGGCTATTTGTGAGTTTTCCCAGTTCATCTTCCACTGCACGGTAATATTTGAATCAGTCTTATCCCCAGAGGTTTGTCAGCACAGATTATTCGGTCTTCCACGTGCACCACGGGTCTGTGTCTTGTAGACAGTGGTGTAATGTACAAGGCAATGTCACCCAGTCACAGGCTCAGGTCAGGTTTTCCAGTTCCAGTGCCACCTGAATTATCAGCTATCACAGCAGTAGGTATAAAGGCACTTCTTCAAAAGGTTTTACAAGGCCGTTTGTGTTAACTGTTTGTAGCCTGTGAACTAGGCCCTAGCTGAGGATATTACTAAGTAGTTGCACATGGAAGTTCACAGTACAGATTTTACAGCAAACACTAAGGCTGTAACATTTGCCTGGCCAGCAGGAAGCTATGCCTCATGGAAGAACTAGAGGCTTTGCACACCCAGGTGCCAACAGTTACCGATTCTTTAGAAAGACCTGGAGATCCATAGCTGGGCCTGGGGCCACAGCATGGACACACAGGTCCTCAAAGTTATTTTTGAGGTCTTTTTCCACAATGTTTTCTCAGAAGTAGATAAAGCAGTCTAGTCAGACACTGCCCCATCCCCACCTGCAGATCGAGATCCTTAAGGTAAATAGTTGGTGGAAGGGAAGGATGAAGGAGCAACTCAACAAGGCAAGCGCTGTGTAAAAAGAATGGACTCATGCCTCATTGTGGACTTTCCTTTTACAACCCTGTTTCCTCTGTGCAAAACCTATTTCCTTAAATACAAATATAAAAAAAGAGCACAAAGAGGTGCAGGAAGTCTTTACGCAGGCATATACTACGTACGTAAACTAAGTGTTTTCGTAAAGAAATAAGAACATCCATTGGCTAAGAAATGTATTAAGATCACCCACGTTTGTGACTGGGATGTCTGCTATCAGAACCAGAGAACAGTTACCATTCCCTACCTTATAACTTGACAGAGTGCCTGCCACCTTCTGTAGAGCTCCTTGCCCAGATTGTTCTGCTATAAAAAACATTGCTAATTTTTAAAAAAACATTCTTGGGTTCTCATAGTACAACACATATAGCACTAGAAGGTAACTCCTGAGAGCCTCTGTTCTTCAGGGAACAGCATTTGCCAAGGGAGGAGCAAGAGCCTGGACTAAACCAGCTGCAGCTCACAGCTCTAGTACGGGTTCAAGACTGTCAGAATAGCTGCTATGAGTTCAGCGCAACAACTGTTAGTCATCGTTGCGCAGTCCATAAGATCTAATCTTAGAGATGGGACAGATAAAGGTCTCTAGACTGTAAATGCATTAACAAAGGGCTTTTTCTGTTGCAGAAGGATCTGCATGGCTGGACTCCAAATGCAGGCAGAGACATACTGACGGGCCCCCATGCTAGCAGAGCTCTTGGCGAGATCAGAATCTCTCGGCACAAGCAAAAGGAAAGAAAAAACCCTGCCTCCCTCTCCAGAGCTGTTTGTTGCTTCTCTAACTCAATGTCAAAACTAAGTTTCAACTGCTTTTTACCCTAGGCGCGAACAAGGAGAAGAGCAGCAAGAGTCACCTCTGGACAGATGACTCCTTCCCTCCGTTCTAATGACATGTATTTTGAGGCCCCTAATCACTGGGGTAGGTGGTATGAAGTATACAGGACTGAAGACCTGTAGATTTCATTTGAGGTAAGAGTGCATGGGGCTGGGAAGATCACACCCCTAGGAAGCTCCAAGCAGGACAGAAGCCCTTAGATACCACAGCAACAAGGCAGCTAAAACTGGTAATGAAAACAGGAGCAGTACTGAGATCTGTTATGTCAGGATTACTCACCAGGTGTGCATTGGCCATCAATTATTGCAACAGAACAAAGAAGGCAGGCAAATATTTTTGCCATCTCATTGGCCTCTATGTTGTGCTTTTCTTTGTTCTGCAGAAAGCATTGGGTGAAGATTTAAGGCTCAATCATATTTCAAAAAAAGAACTGCTAAGTTGATTTATTTTGTTTATATCCTGCATATTTCACATTGTACATATATATATATGTATAGGGAGAGAGAGAAGACAAAACCCTTGAGACTAGCACAAGTCGTAAATTCATCCCACTAGGATGTAGATAACTATAGTGAGTTCAACCTTATTCATCATTTAGGGCATCTGAGCTGTTGTTCTACCACCAAATCATCTGCTTAAAGCAAATAAAAGTGACATTATAGGGTTTAATACTGTCAAGTCAGTCATTTGTACTAAGGCAGCTGCCGTTACATTTGTGTCATCTGGTTTTGTTGTTCTGAATGTTTACTCCACTGCTTGGAACAGAAGTTCTCCAAAAGAAGTTTAGTCTCCATTAATGGACTGGTTGGCTAAGTCCCATCCCAACAGCAAAACTAACATCAACAGAGGAGTATAAAAATATAGCAGTTAAGAAGAATACTTTCCAACCGACACACAGGCAGAAAAGGAAGATGACGCACTGTAGTCCTTTTCTGATCACCAATGCATTTAAAATACTACAAAATTAGTAATTGAAACAGAAGTGAAGATCCTGGGATACCTTCAGACAAAAGTTGAAAGAGCAGCGTAGAAAAGTAAATGAGCACTCCACTTCTAAATTTAACAGCAACTGGCAGTGCTCCTGTAATTAGCATTTTCTCAACAGCAAACATTCTGAATAAAGAATGTTCTGTATTTTAAATCCCCATGTAGTACACACAACTTGCAGTTTAAGTGAGCTGGCAAAGTTGGACAAAATTCAGAATTTAAGAATTTGTGTGTAGAAATCCCCTTCTGCTACCAACTGGACCACACCTGAACTGCATAAAATATTCAGGTGCCTTTTAAAGTTATAATAGAATAAATACTCTATTATCATTGCTACATTCCTTTCTCAATCTAGGTATACAATAATTTAATATATTTAATACTTAGATAAACAATTTTTAGTAGATGCTTTGGCAGTCAAATTCTTACATATCCTCTATTTCTACAGAAGTATTGGTATATTTTAGGAAGAAATTATCTAGATACTACTTAGAAGAATTACATGCTGTACAAATCAGCACTCCAAATTATCACTGCAACCTGTAAAAGACACAGTTACTACAAGAGTATAAAAAGGAATGCATATTTGCTAGAAGATACACAACATTCACAGGAAGGAAGGAGATACATCTGCACCATGTTTTTCTGTTTTCTTGCCAATGGAGTCAGAGAAAGATTGTCAGTGATTTGAAAAGAATTTCACTTATTCCAGTTTATGCAACAACTGTGTCTCCTACACCGCACACATCAGTGTTACAAAGTTTTAGAACAGATTTGTTCCCTTGGGCAATGCCTGTTCATGACAATTAAAAAAGGTAAAAAAGTCTTCAATCATTTGTTTAGTCTGACTAAAAAGTTAGTAGCTGATACATTATGATAAATGGGTAACAGGTGTTTCCTCATTAAAAATTGACCCTAGTATTTTATTTGTAACAGGTGAAAAAAAAAAAGAGAGAAAAAAAACCAGAAGGACCTTTTGAGTGCTCACACTAAGAACTCTCTGGTTGGGCAACACAGTGGAGCAATAAGAGTCCATAGGTACAGAAACACACAAACCCAACAGGAGACCATCTTAATCCAGAAGGTGGACCAGGTTCCGGTGAAGAATTTTTCAATCTGAGCACTTTCATAGCTGTTAAGGAAAAAAAAAAACAAACTCACTATACATATCTCAGACTGCAATATCCCCTGTTTTTCCGAGCGGGTCACAGACTTCCACTAAATTAAAGAAGAAATGAAGCAGGGGAGAGCAGCCTTTTATAGAGCAAGATCTTGCTCAAGAATTGCTCAGGAAAGATCTGCAATATCTCTTCCAGCATCTCACTTTAGGAGACAAACTCATGGCAGAACTTCCTGTTCACATTTCCCATCTCAACACAGGGACACATGAATTTCTCAGCTTTAAAGAAATACACTTACTGGAACCAATGAGTTACTGTCATCATCACGTAGAGTGAAGCCAAGAAGAAAACAAAGTGGAAGTAGGCATAACTGTACACCGTGCCTTTCTTCTCATCATAAATCACAGTCTGGCCTCCCCTTTTTTCAATGTGCTCTTCAGCATCAGCTGTAAGATACAGGAAACAAGAAAGTTTTGCAAATTTAATTAGAACTGAAAATAGCAGCTGGCTTCACGAACAACACAACAAAACATCTATGGTGTGATTTAGGAAAGCAGAACAACACTTGAACACTTCCTTGCCCTCAGGCCATGGGTCTAAGCCTTCAGTAAAGAAATCTGACTACCACTGAGATCCTGCCCTGTATCAGCTTCCTGGCCTGCTGGCTAGTTTTTACGCATTTGGGCCATTTAAATTGCTCTACGTGTATGGTATTCTTCTGGCAGGTCCATGCTGATAACCCCGACTGCACTCCAGCACTGCAGTTCCTGCAGAGCTGCCGAGACAAAAATCCACCAGTCAGTCAAACCCACAAGCATGCAAAGAGCAGAGATTACTCTTTGGATGTTGCAGTAATGAGATGTCCTTTAAAGAATTATTAACTAGCCTGTTATTTTAAAATGGTATTGTAACACCTCTTGCTTCCTTCCCTTGCCTAACTCGGAGCACTTCAGCTGCTTCGGTTTCATTTGCTACAGAAGGAGGATACAAGCAGCTCTACATCTGCAGTTGTGTCCTTACTGTCTTGTCTTTGGTCTGAAAGCCACAAGTGAGGTAAACTGTGCAGTGAAAAATGTAATTACCGTCTCCATCAGGCATGCAGCAAAAGCAGCAACGAGCCACCTGCAGAACAGACAACAGGAAGGGTAAGAGTCTGTGCTACATCAAAAAAAAAGAAGAGCTGGTGAAGGAAGGTCTGTTATGTCTATGTTGTAGACATGAATGTAGAAAAGTCTGGTTTGTATTTCCAAGCAGCACAAAACTCAAATTAAGATTTGCCAAGTAGATCACAACAACAGCTTCTAAGCTTCGAAAAAACCTACTCAGTAAGATTTGGAACAAATTAACCATTCTTTAAGAACTACTCTACCCATTTTACATAACTCAAGCTCAAGCACTGGTGCAAATAACTATGACAAAACGGTGGAAGAGCTACAGTAAAGCAGTTGCACATTAGTAATTCATATAGGACTTACCTCTTCAGGCTTGCATCTAAGTACTTTTATACAAAAATATTTTCTACTGAAATTAAAGTATAAGGAACTTTTAAAACCCTGCTGCATGGATTAGAAATCACAACTCTATAAGCATGAGTCAGAAATGTACTTATCTTTTCAAGATTCTTCTGAAATGGAGCTGGAATGCAAACAAGCAGAACTGTAGTCTTTATCAATTAAAATGATTAACCCCATCAGCTATTACTAACATAAGGATGCATAAATCCTGTCAGAAGAATACACAGCAGTGGACTAGTATCAGGTCAGTCTGCTCCTTTAAAAGATACAGGAGTGATTTGAAGAGCTCCTTATCAGGAGCTGCTGTCCTTGCAGTTTGAACATCGTGAAACCAGCACAATTTGTTGTGTTTGTTTAACGTACATCTTGAGACTGTCAGATCGTCCGTTAGATGAACTTTGCTTATTATAAGCTTGTTATAACACTAAAAATCACACCCCCAGGCATGAAGACCCCTCCTGAAGTCAAGACCCGAACTCATGAGCATGCGTAGTACAACAAAATGATTGAGCAACCACATGTAAATTACTGACCAATTCTCGAAAGTGGGTGGAAAAACCTGGGGAGGTACTAACCAAAACTGGAAGTATAAATGATGTAAATATAGCAATGAAGGTATAGTAGCTTTGTGGTTTTATCACCTAGCACCTGACATTGTGCAAACCTGTAATAAAACAGTATCTCGACTCTATGTGTGTATTTGGCTGCTTGCACAATGGGTAAAGAATGCTGCTTTTGGGACAACACTTTGAGTAAAAGCACAAAGCTGGTTTTACTGCTTTATTTATATGAAGATTTTCCTTTCTTTTAACTGATGGAAAAAGGAAAGCTGAAATTGACACTTCTTGCATTGAGTGGTAATTGAAATGGTAAAAGGGTGGTGACCATCCAACAAATATCCACATAAATGCATTTTTTGCACGTAACCACAGTATAAGTCAGCACTTTCTGTAGTGCATTATCAACATTATTTGTTCTGATAAAATCCTGCTCTGGGATTTATTTTGGCTGTGGTCTGATGAAGACAACGAACCCTGTTAGGAAAACTCCCTTCCCTAACTATCATATCAACCAGCCATTATAATATGAGTGTCTATTAACTTTGTTCACCTATTTTAGTCCACCATATACACTGCAATGTAATGAGGTAGTGAAGTTTTACTGGAGACTTTGGTGTTCATCCTTAGATAAAACTAAAGCACAGCCTAGCCCTGGAAATAAGGACTTTGGCTTCTTGGAAACTTAGAGCTGTCCACAAAAGGTGAAAGATACACCTGGACAACCAAGATAACATCATCATCCTAGCCCTGCTAGCACATCTTTGAAACCCTCCCAACCTCACAGATAAGTAACTATCACAAGAATTACTCCAGGGATGTCTGGATCAACAGACAAGTAGCAAAAACACTGCAGAAAGATAGTTGCTTTGAAAAGTTTTACTATCACTAGTACTCAGTGGAGTGTGTGTTAGTGGGGTGACTGATTAGTCAAATCATGCTACACCTGAGAGCTTGAAAGGGTATAAGAACCCTGTGTAAAACCACATCTGGGGTGCCCCAATTTGGCTGGGAAACTTCATGCACATGAATAAATATGTACTCTGAAGAATTCTGTACTTGGCATTCTAGCCTCTCTCCTCAGTTCGCATGGGCCAGTTGCAAGTTTTCCTAGCACCTCCAACAATCAGATAGTAAGGCTTTAAGGTGAAGTGTCCAACAGAAACATCAAATGGCAGTTTCTATCCTGCATATCCAGGATTACATGTACATATTGGGCTCATGAAAAGCCATAAAGCTCATTCTTTTTTAAGAGACTGTCTGAGAGTTTAAATTAAACCCTTATTCCACACCTCTTTTCTACTGCTGTGCCAAGCGTCTCCTGCAGCACCAGCCTGAGCTCCCCTTGCACCACACTTGAGTTCTGAGGCAGGTGCTGGGTTCCCTCGAAGTTTTTAATCAGTTCCAATCAAGTCCTTGCACACACAGAGTGATGAAATTAGCAATGCTGGCACACATACCACTAGCCCCTCCTAACGCTCAGTTGTCTTCAGCACAGATGTCAACAGACCCTGTGTGCAACCACAAATCTTATGAGGAGCAGCTGAGGGAGCTGGGGCTGTTCAGCCTGGAGAAAAGGAGGCTGAGGTGAGATCTTATTGCTGTGCACAACTACCTGAAAGGAGGTTGTAGCACGGAGGGTGTTGGTCTCTTCCCCCAAGTAGCAAGTGATAGGAAGAGACAAAATGGCCTCAAGTTGCACCAGGGAAGGTTCAGATTGGAGATTAGGAAAAAATCCTTCACAGAAAGGGTTGTGAAGCCATGGAGCAGGGAAGTGGTGGAGTCACCATCCTGGAGGCGTTTAAAAGGCTTACAGATGAGTTTCTTAGGGACATGGTTTAGCGCTAGAGTTAGGTTATGGTGGGAATTGATCTTGAGGGTCTCTTTCAACCAGAATGATTCCATGATTCTATACCACACGCCACTGCAGAACTACGTACACGTTCCTGGCCAGGAGTCAAAAGCCCGCTGCCACAGGGATGCCAATCAGAATGCAATTAGTTGCTCTTCAGCAGCCATTTTCTTTAGATTTATATTCAGCGGCTCTTGTACCGCTCTTTAAAACCAAACGGTCTGGAAATAATGGTGCTGAGCAGTGCAGCGAGGGCAGGCAGGTGGGCCTGAGGGGCAGCTCTTTTCTCCCCGTCTGCTTCCCTGAGCGTGGGGCTGGCAGGTGCAGGCCGTGCCCCAGCTGCCTGGGGCAGGCTGGGCCCTCTGGCTGCCCTGCGAGGGGCCTCCGGGCACCTGGCCCCACCATCCTGCCCCAGGGAAGCTCCTCCAACACCCACACACCCACCGCGACAGGTGGTTTGCTTCCCCAGGCCAGGTGCTGCTAACACCACGAGCCGCAGGAGATACTGCTGGGATTTCTGAGTCTCACGAACGCTCTGATTAAAGACTCGAAAAATAGACATTAAAACTGCAGATGCAAGTAACACCACTGTAGAGAAATGTAAGGAACATTTAACAAAGGAATGGTGTTTTTACAAAACTAAGGAGCTGGTGCCTGACCCCAGCTGTGGGGAAGGACCGAGAGACATCAGACTATGAATCCTTAATGTAAACCAAAGTCTCTTCAAACTAATCCCAGAATGCAAACTGATACCTGTATTAACAAGTAAATCTAGGGGGAAGGGTAGCCAAAGAGCCAGGAACCCAATATTTTAAATAGATTGATAAGGGGAAGGGTATTGTTCTAATCAGATGAATGAAATACGTAAACGGAGGCAGGCGTCGGGATAGTCTGTAAACCCTGCAGTACCAAACCAATTGGGAACAGGGGCAGGAAATTGCGGCTGGCATTTGGGGGAATATAAGCAGGGGCTTTTTGCCCTATTACGTGTGTCTACCTTTAGGTAGAACACCCGATCTTGCAAAATCATTATTAAAATATGATTTGCTGAGAGATCCTGCCTGAGCCTATCTGCAAGGTAATTGTTTCCTACAAGAAATCTAGGGATGGAGATTCATCCTTCAGACACACACATACATTTGAAGAGTGACACTAGCAAGCCTAAGTAAGGGGTAACTGTAACTTAGCAAAAAAACATTCGTTTCCCAGTGTTTCTGGTTGTTTGAGGGATAAGAAGGCCAAAAAAACCAAGCAGGCAGAATGAAGAAATGTGTACTGCTGAAACAGGGACAAGTACTATCAGCCGATATGAAGTTACAGGCAAAAAGATAGTAAGTACTTTTGTGTGGAAATAGAAATAAGAGATAGGAACTTGAGATCATGGTCAGTTCCTATGAGAACAAAGGCAACCAGGACTGGAAATGTTCAAGAACACCTCCACTTCTTTTTCTGATAGCTTCCCAGCAGACTTTTCCTTTAAATGAGAGGACATGAGCTTGGCTGGAGCACAAAGAGATTTACAGGAAGTCTGCAGGATGTTAAATAAACTGCAAGAGCAGCAAATTATTTCTGTACATAAAGGCACCTCCACTGAACCAGCAAGAGCTGCAGAAGGGCCACTGTTGACAAGTGCTCCAAGAAGTTCATACCCAGAGGCACATACCATGGATGCTATGAACAAGCTTTTGTTTTCACCTAATTACAGATTAGCTAGCCATGAAAACAACAGCAAGAAAAGCATATGAGGAAGTCTGCACAGAAATCCTGTGGGAGGAAGCAAGAACTCACTTCAGTTTCAGCTGTTGCATATATTCCCCTCAGTGCCTCTGAGCTTGCACGTGTTGTTGAGGTCAAACTAGGAGCAAAAGAAAACAGTGTCAAAACCCTCAGCATAAGCCCAACAGGGTGATTTTTCAGCATCACAGCAAACATAAATAGTATACTCCCATGTCTACGCTAAGCATTTGCCTGGATATAGCATCAAGCACTAAGCATGTGAAAGTTTGTTCTGCACAAGTATTAAACAGCCTAACAGACAGCCACTGGCCAACCCAGGCTGAATCATGGGCTTAAAAGTAGGTCACTCCTGAAACGTGGTGAAGTCATCAGCAGCAAACAGCTAAGCGCTCCAATTTGCAATTCAGAAATCTCCCCTGCTGTGCACAACCAGTGCTTTTTATATTAACTTCACAGCCATCACTTCTGCTCAGCATTTCTGTAAAGGCTTTGCTAGCAAAGGAATAGGTCACTCAAAGCAGTTTTCAAAAGTAAATTACCAGCCACTGCTGTCAGTGTACCAATTGCTGGAAATCACTTTCTTGAATGACTGTAGTTGTTTGGGGGGAATCCTTTCTAGTTTCTTCTGATTAGAAACACTTCTTGCTCAGTCTTCCCCTTTCAGGATGTGTAATGCAAACTTCCCATTAGGCACAGGGAGAGTGCTTTACTGCTTTGTTGTACTCATTGAACCCTAGTAAATAACACTACAAAACATTCCCCTTAAAGGCTTTCTTATCTTCCTGGCCTCCCCTGCAGGCTACATGAAGGTTGTCTGCATTCCTAAACACTTTCCTGAGGCACTGGAAATGCTGTTCTAATAATGTAAACTAGATCCATGATATCCATATATGGAACACATACACACATTTGATAGCAGAAGAGTAGCTGTGCTACCTCTTCAGAAAGTCTCTCTTTTTCACTTCAAAATGAAGGAGTTTCATGATGTGAATTTTGAAGGGGACTGATTCAGAGCCAGAACCTGCTCTAAACCATGCAGCAAACAACAGTGCTGTCTCCTGGCAATGTGCACAGCCAAAGAAGTGATAAATCACCTCCCAATCATCAGCAACTCTCCCCCTTCCCCTCCAGGAGCATGACTTAATTTATTGATGTGAGCTGCAATTAATACAAGGTGAGCATCACAACCATATGGGCACAAACTTTTTCAGAGCAGACCACTGGCAAATCCTTATGGCAGTATGGTGCCCATCACTCCATCAGAAGAAGCCCTAAGCCCTCCCAAACAGTTTTGTTTGTTTCAAAGACCCTCAGGGAACACGATGCTAGAGAAATTTCAGATACCTTTTTCAGGCAGACATAACAGCACAGAGTTTTTCTCATAGGAAGACTAAATACAGAATCAAAGCATCCTGAGACTGTTTGGGATCATGGACAGCTGGAAATTTTCTCCTTCCACCTCTAGATGTAAACTGCTCTATTACGTATATGTATTTGTTTCAAAACTTACACTATCTGTTGAACATTTTTGGCTAAAACATCTATTCTGAATCTGAGGTGAATATGAACATTCCAGCTCAGTTCTATTCTACTTCTCCTCATAACCACGACATTGCATTTACCGTGAGGTAACGGCAAACCCAGACTTACCAAGAATATAAAATGCAGCCAAACAAAATGGTAGTACCCAGGCCAGTAACCAGGTTTTCATCTCTGTGTAGGCCTTGACTAAATTCAGGTACGCAGATTGTGATGTTCTGATTGTTTTCATCCAGGACTTCACAACACAAAACAAACAAAAAGAACAGTTAGCAATGCTTATTTCACTGCATTTCAAAGTAGTATTCACAGTTACGGTTTTCAGCAAAATATTTTTATTACTTCAGACATTAGGTAGGTACACTTCAGTTGTTTCTATCTGTCTTTTTAAAAGACCATACTACAGGAAAAAAATCTCTAAATCTGAGCTGGCAGATTCTGTGAAAGAAAAAGCACAACTTAGTAGAGTACTAAAACTTCTTGTTTGATCAGAGCAGACAAACAAGGAAAAAGCCTTTGGTGACCTAAGAAATAAAAAGCTGTAAGTATTCTAACACTTCATCCAAGACTACATAAACATATAAGACCAAGATAATACAGACCTGAGACTATAAATTTAATTGATAGAAGGGGTGCCTTGAGGACAACTAAGAAATTAAAACTCAGTGAAAAAATGTGGTGTGTAGTTGCCCTGTTCTCAGACTGATATACAGACCAAAGAAAAGCAGATGCACCAGTTACAGGCAAGATTTTATCTTAACATCTAAGCAAACAGTACTTCTAGGTCCCTGAAATGAAACCAATTCAGCCCTTGATGTTCCCAGACGCATCTGGCTTTTTGGCTCTCCTTGGAGTCAAGGCAAGGCAGAGCAGTAGCCTACAGCAGCACCCCAAGGCAAGAGATTAAGGCTACACTTTATCTGAAATCAAGAGCTTTTTAAGCCAAGACTATTTAAGGCAAACTGTGTTCCCATCTCCTCTTTCCTTCCAGCAGCCACGCTGCAGGCCCATTGGGACAGCACAACTGTTTGTAGGGGCAGAGGGCAAAATGCAGCAAAGGGCGACATCCAGGTTAAAAATAAACTCAAAAGTCAGGCCCCTGACCTGGCAGAGGAGGACTTTGCATGGCTCTGCAGGGCTGCACAAACAGCTTTACCAGCACACAGCAAGGACAGTGTGGAAGTGGGAGCAAAAGAAGGGGTGACGAGCCTTTGTGGAACAACTTGGACACAATCCCCCACCTGTATCCATCAAGGACAACTCTGCAGCAAGGCAGGTCCATGGTTTGGTAGGCCTTTTAGCTAAGCCTAGCATGAAAAAGTTAAGGCACACTGTGATAAGCTCAGGTTCAACAGACGTTACCTTTTATTTGCCCATTCCTTCTAAACACATTTGCAACTCTGCTTTTTGGGTGCTGCAAATAAATACTTGTAGCTTGCACTTTCTTTAGGCCTGGTTTGTAAGGTAGCCAGTTTGCGAGATGGCCAATTTGGAAGTCCCTCCTTGAGGAATAAGTCAACATTAGGTATGTTCATGGCAAATCTGAGAGACAGGGCATGAGACACCCTAGTAAGTGCCAGCACCCCATACATTCTTCAGCACATGCCACTATAAAAGCTGCACAGGCCAGTACGAGAGTCCTTATCACATTATTAGGGGAGAAGGGAACATCTCTGAGAGCCGATGGCAACCATGAGAGGTCTCTGTCCTGGGAGGACAATGATGAACATCTGATTCAGGAGGTCTGAGAGACTATGCTTGACGCATACTCTGACAAATGCAATTACCATACTTCCAACACATACAAGAAGAATCAGAGCACTCACTTAACTGCTGAAGGCTTTGACTGCCACAAGCATGAAATAACACAAGACAAATGATTTAATATCATAAATCACCTTCTTCCCCTTTTGTCTTCCTTTTTTTAAATCTTTTTACACTGTGTGAAGTCTTATGAGTAATTCACTTGCCTTCTAAATCAGCTTCTACACTCATTCAAAAACACTGCTTAAGCTCCGTAACTAAGTCCTCCACCTAAGTACTGTCTGTCTTCTTAGTTCTGGAATACATTTGTGTGTGCCTGTGCCTACACAAGTGTGACAGCAAGATCCTTTCCCCCATCCCTCCCCTTTCTTCTTGGGAGGCATCTGTAAAAACTTCTCCTTCCTGCCAATAGCCTTATTTTCCTCTAGTTATTGTTGTTTCAACTATTTAACACTAGAAGTTGAGCAATAATAAAGAAGAATTACTAATTTGAACCAGGAAAGTCTTATTTAAGTCAAAAGAATTCTCCCAGTCCAAACAGGTAAATCTGATAGTTACCTGGGAGAAGGAAACAGTTTGAGTTGTGCTTGTAAAATCTTTTTGATTTTTGTAGCATGAATAACTTAAAACTCTAGGGACTTTCCTGGCTTGCAATGCCAATGATTAGAATGCAAGTGGAGTACTGGAACTCTGCTGTAGAACATCATTACCTCAAACTATCGCAACCTAACTCCAAATCCTTTCTCAGAATGTTTTCACTCAAAATGAAAGATGAGTGGTACTCAAGTTTTTGCTCCATGAGGAGTCCAGAGCTAAGGCTATCTAGCATACCAATTCTAGAAGAAAGTAAGTGATTTTATTATCTACTCTGACGGCCAGCACCTACTAACTAGTGGTGGACCGACTAAACTTTTGGAGGAAGCTGATCACCCAGCTTCTTCCAGAGGGATCCAAGATCCATTTGTTCCAACACCTTTCCCATCATGTGACCAAACACATAATGTATTAAGTCATGTCCTGTTGTACAAGAACATGCACTTGCCACATGAGGAACAGGCTACAAGATTCTGAAATTTGTCTGTAGGAAAGAGGCTGGAATTGCCCTAGTGCAACAGATGCAACTCACCCGAGGTAAGTTAAGCTCCCCTGAACCAAAGCAATGAAGTTATATGGAGAGTGCCCCTTGCACAGTCTCTCTGCTGGACAGATATATTTTTAGTATTTGCAGTTTCTTCTGCATAAGCCACAACAGACCCAACCTAGCATTCTTATATCCCTGAATTTGTTAACTCAGGTTTGCTAAATTTTTGCTTTTAATAGATGGCATGTCTAAAAGAAATTATATAAAGCATGAGATAACTTACTAGTTTCTGGTGGCTTGCTGGATAGTGCTGAGAAAGTGAGGTACATGACATAGCAGCTGATAACTCCTGACTGAAGCAAACCAGAGTGGGGCTGACCTTTACAAGAAATAGCAAAATAAATTATTTTTGCAGACATTTTAACAAGCTAAAAAAGAAATTCATATCCTTTAAAGAAGAGCACGCTACTGTCTTTCAGAAGTTAAAAGTATATTTTATGTTCTACTTAAAGCAGTTTATAAGTCTTTGAGGCAGTTTAAATACATTTCCACCGGCACGTAAAGAGAAAAGAGCCTGTGCTTTAGTTCTGCTGGCTGTTTTAGAAAGACATTAGATTCCCACATAAGTAAAGAATCACCCCTCTGCTCTGGCCAACAGCACCAGCTTTCCAAAGGCTATTGACAAGCTGCCACAACAGTTTTATTTGCCCATAAAATTTGTGTTGGAGTCACTCAAATTACTATTTCCAGGTCCAATGCATGCAAGATACTAACAGCACACATAAAATATACTGAAGCATGAAATACTGCTGTCAACTCCTTCAGGCCCAAACTTTAAAGATGGTAAAGCACAAGCAGTCGGAAAGTAAACGGTAAAACAGCGTGAATGAGTCTGACAGCTGTTACCTGAACTGCTACCACTGCAAGAGTTGTGTGAGCTACACAACACATTACCAGCCATCAGCATGTGAACCTTCCTTACAGTATGACTGCCTGATGGCACACCCAAAATGTCTCATACCTCTGTAGTTTTAGCAGCTGAGCTGATGACCAGAAATAGCACTTCATAGTGTAAATAAAAGGACAGAGGCAAGAGCAGCACCAGCTCTGAACTATCAGGAGTCTTTCATGCCTCCAGGCACACAACTGTGGCAGCACCAGAAACCCAGAAGAAGACGTCAGTGGACTCACGACTCTGGACACAAGGCGATATGGCCACCAGCGACACGAAGAGGCACAGGCTGCCGTTAACACCGATCAGGACCTTGTTGTACATGCAGCCCTCAGCACGTGTGTAGAAAAGAGCCATGAGGACCAGGGCTGCCACAGCAATGGAGTACAGGATGAGAGTGACCAGGGCAAGCAAACCATTCCACATCTGCTTGTGGTTTGCACCTGCAGTCCTGGGGAGAGACAGACAAGCACCTTATCTTTGTCTTCCCTTCCCCCTCAAAAACATTCTAATAGCTGATTAGTTCACATCCTCAAGCACAAAAGACAGAGCTTACCTACTGAAGCATGTGTACATCACTACACCAACACAGGCCCTTGCAAGGTTCCTCCCACAAAACAGAGGCGAACACTGCATAGCATTAGCGTTTATCTTTGGTATTATCTTGCCCAGCTGTTTCTGTAATTACAGCCCAGCGTGACTCCTGAAACTCCCAGTCTCTGGGATAAAGCCTGTCAGTGCATCTCAGCTCAATACTTCAGGGGTTTCCTCAGTGGGAACCCAGAGTGCCCCAGGCTCCGCTAGCGAGCAGTGCTCTTCACACAAGGACAGCAAAGGCATATTGCTCAGCACAGCCCCTCTTCTGCCCCTTGCGCTACCTTGACAATTTTACTATTCTTTCGCTCAAAAAGCCTTCTCTTGATTTGGGTCTATCCCATCAACCTCCCTCTGCTAAAGTGTGGTCCATCTTGTACCCCCTCTTCAACCTTCCAAACTCCTCTTGCAAAAGTCACAGGGTTTTTTAGGAGTAGGATCTAAACAAGTTGCTTTGCCACAATGGACTTTTTGCTGTATGGAAGGTTTGTTTTTTGTTTCTTTGTTTTGAGGAAACATAATTTAAAAGAATATTTAATGTAGAAAGTGCTAAAGTTAAATGCTGTGGCTGGAAATCTTTCATCCACAGAAAAGTAGCTACAGCAATTAGCAGTAAAAGTATCTGTGGTATAATAAGATCTCACCTCTTTCCCTGCAAAAACAAGTATCTAACAAAGCCCAAAGGTTTGCTAAAACTCCTTCTAAGCAGTCAGTATGCTAAACAGAACAAAAGAGGACTGCAAAGGTTTGTAGAGGAAGAAAGGTTGGAGGTGGAGGCAAGAGTTCCTGCCTGTATATGGGAGGACAATTTAAATATCTTAAATTTATGATGGGCTAAGGGTAAGGAAGACAACAGCAAATATGCCTAAAGCAGAAACGAAGTCAATGCCAAAATGAGGTATATATGGGTTGATAATGGAATCTTGCATATTTAGATCAAAGCAAGCAAGTTGAAGAGAAAGTAGCAGTTCTCATGTTGAGAAAAAAAAAATAGATGTGCATTAAACTGACACAAAACCCCAATATTTACCAGGTTACATTACTGCAGACAGTTTCACTGTTACCTTTTACAAATCCAGTTTTATTCTCTTGCATCACTCTGTTTCTTAGCAGGTATATTTTAATATAAAATACAAAATGACTTAAAGGAAGAGGTTTTTCTCAGTATGCTACTAATTATTAGAAGGTGAGCAATTCACATTAAGAATGAATCAGCAGAGTGGACATGAATAAGGGGAAACATATCTGCTGGGACAGGAGAAAGTGGATGAAGCAAAGATGAACAGTTCTAAATACTGACATTAAAGTGTCTTCTTTCAGAAATTACATCCATGCTACTTTTACATTCTTTGTTATGAGAAATGTATTGTTCGGGAGCTCACCAGAATTTTATGCAAATAAATACTTGCCCAACACATACCAATTTTTATTCCATTTGTGTGCGAACTCAACAAGCAGGATGAGCTGAATGGCAATGAAAAGGAAACCTCCTGATGCTCCTACGTAGCGCCAAGCTGCAAGGCAGAGAGACAGAAAATAGGTCAATCTGCAGACCCCTTCCCCTTGACATAAAATGGAATTATTGTCTATGCAGTGAAGCCATTACACAGTTTGAATATCTCAAGGCCACAGATGTAGCAGGATGAGAGATTTCAGTTGAACAGCCAGCTCAGCTAACTCAGGATTATCTCTCTGACAAATACAGCTTGCAACCTGCTATACTTTCAAAATGAGCCTGTTAGGACATTTACTGCGTTTCCCTAACCTAGAAAATTTTTGTGGAGACTATGTGTTACTATATCCAGACAGAAAATACTGAAACCTTTATTTGTGACTGAGAGGAAGGAGGTGGTGTGGAGACATTTCACAGGGATCGAAACCCTGAAATTGCAAGGTACTGGAACCCAGCACTAAAAAGGGCAATTCCTTCCCATCCAGATTCCATTACCACAGAAAAACAGAGGTGAGGCGTACCTATTTACAAATGCTGTCCCGAGCCACTCCCAAAGAACAGTTGGTATTCACTGACTAGCTTTAAGACGGGTTATTTGACTACTTAATCGTTGACCTACATATACCATATTTGGGTAGCTGTTTGGGTACTTTCGACAACAGATCTCTTGTGTGCAACACCAGAAGTCCCTGAGGAAACACAGATACCTATTCAAATATCTAGCTGCATACACAGCTTGTGCTGCTGTGCAGTGCATAGACTACAAACGACTGCAGGTGTGCCACTGATTTCAGTGAAGAAGACCAAGGAAATGCATCAGCAGGGTTCAGACATATCCTACCGTTGTGTTTTCCTTTTAAAAAAAGCTTGTAGAAGTGAAGTGGAAGAACAAAACAGCTGGGGCATGTCACCCCTTAGCAGATGATGTAGAGATTTTTTGTTGTTGTTGTTATACGCTTATTATTTGAAAGCAAGCAAAAATGCCATTTGTCGGCTTTTGCTAAATGTATGCACTTGATAAACATGTTGTTCTTCAAACAAACAAGACAGGCAGGACACTGTGGGATGTTTTATGGATCTGTCATAGATAAGGTTAGTCTGGCCAGTGAGGTTTTAACATTACAGCCCACACAAACGTAGTGCTTGCACGTAATACTCTTTCTCCACCATTGACAAACTGCTAAGCATGCAAAGCACAGCAAGAGCTATTTTTTTTTTTAATAGAAAAAACAGGCAAACTGAGAGAATGCTCAAACAACAAGAACAAGACAGGTAAGTTTCTCAATGGGAGGAATAAAAAAGGGAAAACAAAATGACACAATACCCAAATCTCAAATTTGGGGGCTGACTGGAGGACAGTTTAGCAGGATGTGCAGAATACAGCTTTAGACAGAAAAGTCAATAACTAATTTGGAGAAGAAAGCTTGTTATACTGTATCTCCACACTGGGTTAGTTTGCTGTTGAGAAACAGCAGTCTAATCAGCACAAAAAGTTCTGTTTCCCTTTTTCCCCAAACGCTTCATTTCTTGATGAATTTTCACATGAAAAAGGTCACTTGCAAAGAGGACAGGCAGTCTCAGTTGCTCATGAGCACAGTGCATTGCACCACTACATCCTTCTAATCCAAACAGTGATTAGACAGTAGTGGCAAGAATATACAGCCACCCTGTGACTTCAGAGAGTGATAAAGAGCCCTTCACATCTGAGGCACAAAGTGAACTGGGACCAAACCAACAGCTAGTAAGAACAAGAATCTGAATTACACCTATCAGTAGTTTACCTGAAGTGGTTTTTACCTTAGTTTCCCAGAGAACTATGTTCATAGAATGTTTGCCCACTGTATTATCTTCCCCCATGTTATTCCTTCCTCTTCCACTTTCAAACAGCCCGGCTAAAGGAGATCAGTGTTGAAAACACAGGAAACCAAGCTAGCCGTGGTGGAAGCAAGACTGGGTTACTGATCCCACCTCTTTCCACCTGCCCAGACTCAGCAGCTTACAGGCTTAGAAGTACCCAACAAACCAAAGGGAACAAACTCATTTCAGTATCACCGGGACTTTTGCTCATAGCCCACAAGAGATCTGTGAGAAGCCACCCTTAGAACTGGCATTTAAGCACTGGGACAGTACCAGTGTGCCCGTGCAGTGCACCAAGGCATCTCCCAAAACTGGAAACGCTTCAGCCACAGCATTGTCAGGAAAGCACTCACAACACGCCCCAAGAAGTCGAATTTTACCTTACTGCATTTCCACCACCAGCCTGAAAGCTAACAACATCCCAAATTCTTGTGCTGCATTGCAGGTTTCCAGGCAGCAAACACCAGTGCCCAGCAGGTGACTGTGTCCCTGTGAGCAGTGGCACTTCTGCACAGTCCCCGGTTGCTGTGCTACAGCAGAGTTATCTGCTCAAGCCAAACACGCGGCTCTGTGTTCTCCAGTGAAGAATTTCTCATGCACCATTACAGCTCCCTGCTTAAATGACTTGCAAGACAGCAATGCAATGATATTTACACCTACTAATTGAGTCTGATCTTGATCATGAAAACAAAAGAAAACAAACAAAACAACAAAAACACAGGCAAAAAAAAGAAACAACAACAAAAAACTACATTAAAAAAACCCAAAAAATCGAACCCAAATAAAACCAACAAAACCAACAAGCTTTTTACTGCATGTTCACATGAAGACCATGTACTCTGTACACACGGAATTCCCTCCAAACAGCTGCAAATACTCCTTTTGCATCTGGACTATACTGGCTTTACTTGAAGAAATATGGCAATATTTGCACCCATCAGACCTTTAGGATTTATAACCACTCACAAGACAGCACAGAACGAAGAGCATTACAAAACAAGGACATACCATTGAGGAAAGTATCCTGATCGGGAATGAAGAAGGCTCCTGAGCACATTGCTGCCAGAAGTATAAGTTTAATGAACCAGAATCTGGACGAGAGAAAAAAAACAGATCACCTAGTTGTAATAGGAATTAGAGGTCTTCAACTCAAGTACCATGAGACACCTCTATTTAAGCCCCAACAAGAGAAAAAAACAGCCTTTGATGACTGATTGCCACTTTGGTTAGTTTTCATTTGACTGCATTATTTCCATCAAAAGCCATAAAATCAACTTTTGTTTTATTTTGCCTGGTACTACACCCAGCTGGAAACGAGGCAGCACAAACCTGTAAAGAGAAGTGGAAATCAAGCAACCAAATACTTACCCATTATGAATGTATGCTCGGCAGCTTTTGCTGCTGTTAATTTTGATGGTGAACAAGAAGAACAAAAAGAAGAAGCAGGCCATTCCAAAACAGACTTTGTACACCGCAGAGTATCCCACCAACTTCTCGCACATCTCACCCGCCTGAATACCCTTGCACATCTCCTTGTAGAAGGGAATCTGAAAAGCACAACATGTTAAAAGCCATTAGATAGGACAGAGGGTTCCTCATAACCAAGCATGTCTCTGAGTACCACCAGCTTTTCAATGGCTTCATTTAACACCTTTCACTCTTGATAATCCTCAGCTGGATATAACAGTTCTAGGAACATTAAGAAATTTAATAAACCAGGGGCTGGAGTTTTCCAGAGCCTCCACTCTCAGCTCCTTCCAGATGCTTTGGGGTACAAGTCCACCTACCTTTCCTTCAGCTCTCTTGGCTTAAGCCATTGCTGCCCCTTACTCTGTAGCCCCTCACCCTGGGGACCTTCTTCCTGTGCTTTACAGCAGAATTCACCAATGGCTTCAGTAACCTGGGTTACGGGAGCCATATGGGTGGCTTTATCAGCCGAAGGAGCATGAGGGGCTGCACGGCAGGAAGCTCTGGCTTGTGCTGCCCTCGGTGGAAACGCAGACTGAAGCACACCTGAGTGGCACAGGGCAGCAGCCCCCTCCTCTCCATCACAGCCTCTGAAAGGGACCTGTGCCAGTTGCCCTGATTTTGTTTTAAATTAACAGAGAGGCAGGAAAATTCCACCTTCTTTCTCTTGACTCATTAAATATTTGCTTTTGAGGCCTTGCTCTCACCACAAGGGGAAAGCAAACAGCTGCACACTTTGGCTTCAGTTTCACCAGGCAAACATGATGCTGGGTGCTCAAAAAAGCAGGTCTGTGTGGCCAGAACCCATTCCTGTGGGGTGCCTCCATGCAGACACCCCCCTCACAACCAGGGAGCCATTGAGCTGTGCAGAAATACAGGCATTTAATTAGAGAACCACTGTGCATTTTAAAGAAAGAAAGGCCTCTCTTCACAGCACTCAGCTAAGGCTGGCAAGACCAGTTGAGCAACACATCACAGCCTCTGGAGCAGATCACTGCTACCTGCACAGGTAACTGGAGGAGACAGAAGACAATGTGTGCCAGGACACAACATGCAAAAATAAATACATAACTCAGGCAAAGGAAATGGGAATCAGGCTTCAGCAAGCAGTCAGCCAGGCCAGGTTTTGCTTAGGAAAAATATACAAAGATTGAGGGTACCAGCATCCTTGAACATTTGCAAGAAATCAGCAAAGATAGGAGTCCCCACTTCCTTCAGCAGGCGGGTCAGTACACAAAACCAGGACAGGAAAAGAACAAATAGGACCTGAGAGCAAGCAATCAGGCAGTGTTCCCAGCTGGGTAGGAAGCCATCCAAGATGCAGGAAACAAGGGATAAATACGTAAACTGACGGCTTCCATCACCAGGCTCTGACAGCCAGCTTCCCTCAGCAGGGTATGCAACTGCCCATCCTGTGCCAGCAACCCAAACCAGACAGGAGCCCAACAACCCTCCCAGCAGTTTCTCAAAAAGAGCAAATATTTTAGCAGCTCACAGGAATGCTGGCTAAGGGCAGCAAACGTAACTGTGTCAGTGAGCTGATCCTCAGTGCGCTAGAACCAGCCAAAGAGATGATAAGCAGGTCTCAGTGCATCTGCGCGGTGTTACAAGAACAGATTCAAGGTGGGCCACTCCGAGATGCTCTTTCAGAAGTATCTCAGAGATGCATAGGCACTGCATAAGAAACTGGATGGTAAACGCGTAGCTGTGGCTAAGTCGCATCCAGGAGTTTTTAGAGAACTCCTGAGAACTCATCTGCAGCATCAGCGATGCCTTTCTCAGGTCCTGAAAGGCAATGAAATGTCAGATGGGGAAAACATGCCAGCACTCAAAACCCACAAGTGGATTGACTGGAATAATTAAGAGACCTATCAATGCCACAGCAATGGCAGGGAAAACAAGAGCGCTATCAACTAATGCTCTCCAGTTCTTTGCATGTAATACCATCAGTCAGCAGAGATTAAAAAAATGCATAATATTGAACTAACAATATTTCTGAGAAAACTAGATATTTGTTTGATATAGACAATTGCACCGATCAAGGATTTCTGTAAGACCTGCACTTGGTACCAAGCAGCATTTTGCTTATGACACTTACAGAACAAAACAAAAAATACCATGGGACTTGACTAAGCAACTAGCAAATTACAAACAGATCTCTGGGTAACTGCAAATGGGCATTGTCTTTAATTGCATAGGTTTCTACAGAGATCTTGATGGGATTTTTGACCCTATATGTTCTTTTCTCTGTTTAGTAGTGATTTCCTTACGATCTGGCTGAGAGAAAATGGATGGATTCACAAGAACAATAGCTCAGTTTGTGCCTACACAAGCAAGAAAGAGCTCAGCTGTCACGAAGTATGCGTAATACTATGCAATAATAAGCAATGGCCACAGGAACAGTTGTGTGGGACTGAACGCCCCTTTTGGACACCCATGATCCTGAAGGAACAAAACAAGAATAAAACCAAACTCTTGGGGACCTCAGCAGATAATAATCACAAGCACAACGCTCGTGACAAAAGGGCTGATGTAATGAAAAGGGCACGTTTTCGTGAGAGGATGCTCTGCTGCTGGGAACAATTTATCAAGACTTATGTGACTTCTTCACTGAAAATTAAAATACTTTTTTTTTTTTTTTAAATTCTGTAACTCTGAAACATGTACAGCTGCTGAGCAGCCTGCCTAGCCTATGTGATTTACCTGACTTTCCATTTGCTGACTTTTTTTGCCAGCTGTTAAAGACATGGATTAGCTATTTGCCAAGTTTGATACCGTGAAATAGCTACTTTTATACCTCTAAAAGTAAGCTAAATTCTTTGGCCTTCTTTCTGCAGAAACCCAGTATCCGCTCAGATAACATAAACGCCTCGGTTCCTGTGCAAGCAATGATGTTATCACAACAAAGTCGGTAGTTTTCCAAGCACAGTGAAAGCCGTTGAGACGATAGCAACATCTAGAGAAACAGGGGCAGACTGCCCTGAACTTGCTTCCCCTCGCTGCGAGCTGCTGGTGCCCGAATAAGCGCGGTGCCAGAAGCGAGCCGAGGCGGCTGTGCTGCCACCGGCTCCAGCGCTGGGGCTTGGCTGCATCTGTGCCCCAACACGGGAATGCAGGAGGACGGGAAATCGCGTCAGAGGGGGAATAGGAAGGAAGAAGTGTGTAGAAATGGGCCTGAAGAGCCCAAGGGAGCCTGCTTTCGTCTCGATGTTCCCACTGAGCAGGGGAAGAATGTGGCGGATGAATTCTGTTTTGGAAATGGGGGAAGCATGAGGGAAAATCTGTGTGGGTGGGGAAACAAGGGAAAAGTCCAGGTAAAACCGCCTGTCTTGAGCAGCGGAGAAACGATATAGAAAAACAATCCGACCGAAACACATGCTGTCTTAAATCTATGGCTAAATTCAGAAATAGGCAGTGGGTACCTGCACTTTTAAAGCTGCATAAGGTAGCAAATTTGGGTTTTAACATACTATAATGCAGTTAAGGGCCAAGACAGAAACCCGTCTGGGGAAACAAGCCTAAAAGCATGCTCTGCCAGAACATGTAACCATCTAGAACTGAAACGCTTTGACACAGCTGAACCGGTTTCCACTGGTCTTTTCCCAAAAACATCTTTCTTATTTTTCCTTTCATTATTTAAGTAGGGCATGGGTATTTTCAGGGTGAAACCACTAGTTTTGAAATGGGTTTAACATTAAAAATTTAATTAAAAAAACAAACCAAAAAACTACTTCAACAGACCAAAACAATTATCTTCCTTCTCTCAATTATCCTTTCAAAGCCTGTGAACTGCAAGGTTTTGCTTCAACACAACATTTATGAGTAAAGCTCTACCTGTTTTTCAAAGAAACAGAATAACTGGGGAAAAAAGAAACACAGATCAAGGCACTTCTTTAGGTTAGTCCTGCTTCGCTTCATTTTGGAACAGAGTCAAGTCTCTAAACCATTTTGTGTAAACCCATATTGGTCTTTTCTTTCGGTCCCCACCACTGGCCCTGCCAACTTTGATGAGCATGTGGAAGCTGAGCTCCCTGGGACAGTGTCCCTTTTTTCCAGCCATGCTACAGGACACGGAGCAGATCCTCAGCTCTGGGCTGGCACCTGCAGACTCTGGCACCTCAGCAACTGAAAACCTGTCCTAAACATGTTTTAATAGACAGAATAAATGAACATGGATGTAGATGAATACTGCAAAACAAATACATTTTAAGTCTCTGTTTAAGGTGTCCATAAGGGATGTACATTTGCTGTTGCTTCCTCTCAAAATAATGCCAAAGGACCACATGCTACAACACTTTCAGAAGTATTTTCTACATGGGAATTTATAGCACATCAACAACAAAAAAATCCCCTCTCACTAATAAGGGAGAGATTCCTTCCATGTAACATGAGCATGAATATCTGATCTCTAAACTGGTAACGCAGACAACTGGTTCCCTGCCAATACTATGGCTTCATAAAGGATTGCACTAAAACCTCCTTTTCTTTTTTGTATTTTACTACAAGAAATTAAAAAATTCTAATTAAAGTTAAATAAAATCCTAACTTCTCTCAAGACAAGAGAGGGCGCGGTCCTAGAAGAATCCAGCAAAGTGTGTTCTTACAGTCTGGCTTCAGGAACTAGGAGTGTTCCACGATCCAGCCAAAAGTGAAGGATCAGTAAGTGCACAGCACTGTCAAAACACAGTTCATCATTGGGAAGCTGAGTCTGGTTAGTCTGAATAAATATTCTGAAGGTGCACTCTATTACAACTGGGCTGAATTAGCTTCAGGAGTCTTTCAACTTTTAACAGGCCCAAACATAATTATTAAATTAGAGAGCAGATGAAGAAAGCCTACTTTCAGATGGTCCATTTCCCATTCAAAGACATCAACTGCTCTAAATTAAGAGGGTGATTATCCTTCCACTTCACAGTAACAGCTACTCTTTGTGCCATTTCTTCCCACACTGAGCTTTCAAGACTATGAACTGGAAAATAAATTTGGCAATACTGAAAAGCATGTTGTTGAAGGCTTCTTGAATCACTTTTCTGTTGGATAAAGAGCAAGTATTTTTTGTTAGGGATACAAGCTGCATTAAAACCACAATACCGATGGAAAATGACTTTATGAAATTTGGATATGAGCACATAATTTGTCTCCCACACACTTGAGTTCCTTGTGTTATTCACTTTATTGCCAAGCTAAGCACCTAGTAAGTCAAAGTTAATTCTTGGCAAGCAATTTCAGCACACACATGTTGAACAGTTTTAAAGTTGCTGCTCACAGGCAAGCACCATGTCTGTACTGGGTACCCTTACAGACTGTGAGCAACTTCTGATGGCCAGGGGTAAGAAGGTGGCACTAGGATAACTCAAGAAAAGTGCTAGGAAATGAAAGAAAATGAGGACAGAAGATACGAAGAGGGTACAACAGGCAGCAAGAAAGAAAGGTCACTGGCCGCGGAGCACAGAAACCCTCAAACGTGCACTGTCATAAGCCCGCTGGTTGATATATGCTGCAGGCACGGGGTGCTACCACCAGCTCTTGGAGCTACGCTGCTGCAGAGCAAAGTGTTTCACAGACAACTCAATGTCAAGCACAGAAGGTAAGCAGGGCATCAACTGGACCAGTAACTGGTTAAACAAGGAAAGAGTGCACCCACCAGCACTCCCATTTGGGAGGAAAACGCAAAACAATTAGATGCCCGCATTGAGGGAAGCCTTCTGAATCTCCAGAGCAAGCACAATCACAACCCTGAAGCGGGTCCATTGCTGAGTCTGGTGCAGAAACTTCTTTTTTAAGAATTAAGCAATCCAGCCATTGTACCATTTACTTAAAAACAGACTTTTCTTCTTGTAGTTTGCAGAAGGAGAGAGGATTCGTGCTACTAAGAGCAACTTGGGTGGCTCAAGAAACCAAACCAAAGACGTGGTACAACAGGTCTAGTGTATGACGGCAAGCAGGCTGGTGAGCATTCAGCTTCAGAAAGTTATACTAAGACTCTGAAAGAAACTTGGGTTTTAAAATCTAGTTTTAGCCACAGCTCCTTTCATGCTTTTGAAGCTTTTTAATTAAAAAGACAATTAGAGACAAACAATATCTGCTGTGGTTAGAGGCCATGTGAATACGATGACTCAACACACACTGAAGAAAATCCCTTGTAAAGGATCTGCAGCATTGTGCATTGTAGTAGTCTGTCACACAGCACCAAGAACACAGAACTGAAATTACAAATGCAACACTTGAAGAGTCATTTTCTAATTTGCTGCTTCAGCTATTGAACAAGTTGTCAGAGAAAAACTCAACGTTAGACTGATTTGTTCTACTGTAACAAGCTCCCTAATGGACCCCAGTGACACCACCTGTGCAGAAAACCTGGGATGGGTTCACTGTAGCAGGTTTCCACGCGACAAAAGAGGAGGAAGGTAGGCTGCTAGTCCTGTGATCCTTCACTTCTTCTGTTGCAAAACACACTCAATGGGTGAGCAACTGACAGGAAGAGGCACAGCAGGGAAAATCACCCCATCTGGGTTTGGAAGTGGGTGAATGGAGGGAATTGACTGTGTCTTCTGAGGGAGCACCTCCGTACATGAAGAGCTGTGGAAGGAGAACATTTCCTTCCAGCAGCAGCAGTCGGTTCATCTTTCTTACTTACGTGCGTTTTCATTTCGTTAGCTACTGTTGTTGACATCATGACACAACAGATGATAGTCACCAGGATGAAGTAAAGCGCATACATGAAGCGGGTGCTGGTTGACTGTTTTATCTTGGGGCAGCATCCGCAGCACAAGGAACAAGCGGCAGTACCGCAGCAGCAGGCCAACTGCAAAGAAAGACAAAAAGCACAAGTCATTCCATCACCACCTTCAGTTTCTGTTGCAAAAGTCAGACAGGGAAGCCGGGAGACTTCCTGTAAAGCTCCAGAATTTCTCAAGTCCTCTCCTCCCAGCTGAGCACCATTTAAAGTGGAAGCAGACTGTCTTGTTTATCAAAAGTCACTAGGTTTAAGCACACCGATTTCCAGCCTTCCCACACACTGAGGATGAGGAGGAACTGCTCCCGATTTCTTAATCTTGCTGTTTGCTATCTCTGTGCAGCTCCTGTTTGTGACGTGTTCCACCCAGCAGAACAAGCACTGCACCAGTGAGGCTCTGTTTCCTGCAATACACTCTCCTCGTTCCACAGTGAAAAAAACAAATATGCACAAGAAGGACACAGCCTCCAAAATAGTTTGCTTTTAACATACAGACAAAACTATTTTGTTTTCAAGAGAAACTGGAGGATTTGTTTCCAAACAAGCTGTACAGATCCATTTCAATTCACCAGAACCATACTGCCATTTATTAGTGTGTCCTTTCTGGTACACACACTGACAAAAACCTTTTCTTTCTCTTGCTACAGAACTTTTAATGATACCAAACATTTTGAGCAAATTAAAGCGGACGCAAAAACTAATTATGCCATCCTTCATGACAGACAACAGCTACAAAAACAAACAAACCCAAAACAACAAACAAAAAACTACATTAACAGTTCTAAATATTTGGGGCAGTAGAGAAAGAATCTGGGAATACTTGGCTTACTGCAAACAGAGCAAAAGATAGATGAGGTTGAAGGAGCCAAAATACAATGGCACCATCTTGTACTGAAAAAGCCAGAGAAGAAAATACAACTTTAGACTTATTTTGATACACGTTGCAAAGGTGAAAGCAGTGATTCCATGTGCAAGATACAAGGAAAAAAAATCCACAGCTGCAAGAAAAATAATACCATATTGCACTTCAGCTGACAATGTCTCCAATGTTTAATCATCATTACAGACAGAATTCTTAATGTATTTTATACTTATAACTATCTGAGGGTCCAACTATATAAAAAAGCCAAGAAGCACAGCAAAAAGCGCATAATTGCCTTATTCAACATGGTAAAGCGGTACTGAATAAATCCTGAAAGGAATCTATTTGATGCTTATTACTTCCTTGCTGTCAAGGACATTATTAACTTTCAAATAAGGTGGATTTACTTTCCCTGGCTTCTACTTTTAGAAAAGTCATATATAAAAAATATAAATATATGCCTTATTTTTATACATATGTCAGCAGTGTCCTTGGTCAGGCCTTTCCTCACAGCAGGCAGCAGCTTCACCTGGCTCTCATGCTTATCCCAGCAGCCACGACCACAGAAGGGGTTTTTGGACACGGGCAGGCAGCCAGGAGCAGGGAACCTCTCTTCCAGGTACCACTGCTGCTGACCCAGAGCAACCTCACTCCTCAGACTCGCGTTTTTGAGGATGTCCCTGTGGCTGGCGTGTGGCACAGGGGCTGTGTCCCGCCAGTGCCAGCGGCTCAGGGACACTCAAGCTGATTTTTCTGGTTTTTCCTGAGGCCCCGGAGGGGCTGCGGCGATGTTCAGAGGACCCCCCTGCTTCCTGGCAAGCAGTTGTACAAGATGGATGGCTTTTCTTATCCCTTGGCAAGGGATTCAAAATGCAGTAGTGCCACATTTGAGTCACCCAGGCAAACTTCACTCTTTGTACGTGCCTCCAGGTGCCAAACCACCATGCGCTGTTTTTCTCCCAGGATGCTTCCAGCATCAATGACTGTCCGACCCAGAGAAGGGGGCTTCACCTGTGTCTCTGCAGACACACATACCTGACGTAACTCCACAGAGTCTCACAATCAGACCTATTGATCAAAGAGCCCAAAATAATTTAGAAGAAGTTCCTTGAAAACACTCCCATCTTATAATTTCCTTGCCACAACTATCTGCTGCAACAATCCAGCCGAGGCTTCCGCCCTCTGCCCCACAGAAAGGGGGCAGCAGATGGGACCTTGCCTCGCTCAGCAACGGCTCTTTGCTTTGCAAAACACATAAATTGGGGACGGTCCAACCTGGCTTCCACTCTGCCCTTCTCTCAGTTCACCGCTGTATCTCAGGCCAGAGGAGACAGGGCCTCAAAGCACACAGCTGCTAAAATTGCTGCTGCTGCAGAACAGAAATCCTCCCCAAAACACACAAAGCTCCCACTGTGGGGAATAAACAGAATGGGCTCATGTTGGCACCAAAGCTGGAAATTAAAAATACTACGTGCACAAGCACATCGTGCAAGTATACTTTCAAAATAGAAGGCAGTGGTGGCTTAATGGTGATTTTATTTTTTGTATGTAGTGAAATTAAGTTAACTTTTACAGCATCAACTACAAGTTGAAGAAATGAGGAACCTATGGCAAGTTACCAATTCAGCAAACAAACGGAATAATAACACTTCAAAACAAAAACAAGTCAGAAAAGTGTAATCTATCCACTTCACAGTTATGGGGGGCGGGAAATATATTAAGACTAAAGGTCCTTTCAATCTGTGTCAGCCAGATCCAACATATTTATAATTAACTTCAACTGCTGGCCATACTCACCATAACATTAAAAACTACAGTACAGAATTAAAAAGGTATGTAGCTTTGGCATTTGTAAGCGGAACAACATTTTCCTAAGCCAGGTGCTAGAGAGCTCTGCCAATGAAACCTCATCTATGTCCAGCAACGTGTCTGCTGTTCCAGCTCTGGGTCCCTGGAGCTGATACTGCCATGGTTCAACCTGAGCTGGCAATACAATCACCACAGCTGCTTACTCACCCCTCTCCCTACCTCCCCCAAATAGGGGAGGGAAATGAAATGGAAGGGAGAAACTTGGATTGAGATAAACGGTTTAATAAAATAACAAAATACTAATACACTACTAGTAAATATATATATATATAATAGAAATAGAATGTAAAATAAAAGATACTCAAGGCAATTCCTCATAAACTCCATCCACACCGAGCAGCCAGTCCCAGGCAGCAGCACCTGGTCCCAACAGCTGATCCCAGAGAAAGAGGAGAGAAAAGGGCAGAAAGGCCCTGCAGAACAGCAGGATGGCAAAAGGCCGAACTAAAGAAACTCCCCAACAGGTCTCCATCCTGGCTCCGATCGAATGAGGAAAGAACTCAGCTGGAAAATCCCGACTCTCCTTAAATCTGTAGCATGACACTAATGGGATGGAATACTCTCACTGATCAGTCTGGATGTCAGCCAAGCTCTGCCCCATCCATGTCCCCCTTCCTCCTTCCTCACACCTGTGGGCAGGGCATTCACAGCAGTCCTTGGCTCTCAGATCAGAACAATTAAAAACATTAACTCTGTGCTGGGGTGTTATCTCGTTCTTAAACTAAGTGCTAATAACGACCATGCTAGCTATGAAAAAGAAAGCTTTCTAGCTGCATGAAGAAAATTAACTTGTTTTCAGTAAAACCTGCACAGTTACTCAAAACAACAAATACTTAGAATATATAGCTCACTTATGCATTGTTCCACATTACTTACAGAGACTTTAATGATAGTTTCTAATACTAAGCACATACCCTATAAATTGGCAATATTTGTGAAAAATACCAGTGTCTCCATCTTTTTTCAGATGCACTCCTGTAAGCACTCTTTTAACACCACAGAAACATCTTCAACACCTTTAAACACAGTGGAAAGTTGGTTAGGTTATTCATCCACAGACACCAAATTTGGTGTCTGGTGGTTTATTTTTTTTTCTTTTTAAAACTCTGGTTATGACTGAGTACATTCCAGAATAGGCCACGATGGAATAGATGTTATCCAAAAATAAATGAAAAAAAGCCTTTGTCCAAAGAATAAGATGCTGGCCACAACCTTATGACCGTGAGGTTTCAAAGATATTATCTTTGGGTGACAAACTTCAAAACCGACACATACAACAAGCTCTCTGTTAAAAGGTTGTGGTCAACACACAGCTCCCTCTGATGCCACAGGTTTACCATGGGCATGGCCCACCTCACCTCACCTCTGCCTTTCGATGGCAGCGAGGATCTGCCCAGGGGCTTAGGACCCACCGGTGCAGAAGTGCTAGGTGGTAACAAATTCTTCCCGTGTTAAAAATGGGCTGTGGAAAAAAAAAAGGCAAGTAATGCAATGAATCTTTTACAGATTTAGCTTATAATTAAACAAAAGCTTCTTCAAAGGATGGGTTCTGCAGAAGAAAGGCACTGTGTGGCTTTCAGGACAGCAACAACCCAGACAACCCAAGGTCTGCAATGGCTCCCAGCAGGCAGACCTTGAAAATACCTACAGAGCTCCCTTCAGCTCCTGTCATCCTCCCAATTCCTGGGTCCCCAAGAGCCCAGCACAATGGCCTCCGAAAGCCAGGCTGCTCTAGTGGGGGTCTATCACACTGCAGCAGGGTCTGACTTCAAGTCTTTCTCATCCAAAGGCTCCCTCAGTTCAGGTAGGACATACAGCCACCCCATTCTACGTCTCCTCACTGGGTGAACACCACAGTTTGACAATCACTACAAGCATTACACAAATATTTATGCTTTCCACAAATACTTATCATCAGCTGGCCCCCTCACACTAACACATCACGACGCAGACCAGCCGCCGGCTTTGCTCGGTGCTACCCTTGAAGAGCTTGAGGAGGGTGCAGTGACAGCTCACCCGACATCCCCAAACTTGAAACCCTGCAGTACTTGAAAACAGGCTGTGCCGTGATTTGAACTACCCCGATGGCAGCTGACTTGACTGGTTTCACAACAGAAGCTGTGGAAAGCTGTGTGGGAAATTTTTCTGTTAAAAAACTATTCAAAGTGCAGTTTCATAGACATTTCCTCCGCCAGCCTGGTTGGCCTAAGAGCCACTGGCTCCTCCGTGGCCACTCAGTCACTCCTAGCCCAGCAGCAGCACTCAGTGGCCCTGGCAGTTGTTTCTGATGCTAGGGGTGATCAAAAAAAACAACAAAAGGAAGAAAAAATACTTGTCAGTCTTTCTCAGCTGCTGATTTATTATGCAATGGCAGAAACAGTTCTACCATTTCAAGTGAGGGCACAGTGTGTGGTTGGGAGGGCAGAGCAGAGGTGAGCACCACAGAGCAGTCCCGCATGCTTTGACCCTCCTTTGAACAGGCATTTTAGTAGCATTTTCCTACCAACTCATTTGATTCGAGTGTGGTAGATTCCTGTCAGTGCAGAGGAACAATAATTTTTACAACCACACAGTGAGGAACAGAAGCAAGCAGACAATACAACAGCCCCAGTCCATGTAAACCACTTTTCCAAGTACAGGCAGGCCTAGACCTACACTCTCATCTTATGCCAGCCTGGGGAGTACCTATGGCTAACAGGAGTTAGGTTAAGAAAACAGGGTAAAAGCAGATTAATCAACTTGTGCATGAGCTATCAGCTCCCACCAATGACTACTCCACCAACATACATTTGCAGCAGGCTACGAAGATGATGAGGGGCCCAGAGAACCTTTCTTATGAGGAGAGACTAAGAGAGCTGGGTCTGTTCAGCCTGGAGAAGAGAAGGCTGAGAAGGGATCTCATCAATGTTTATAAATATCTCAAGGGTGGGTGTCAAGAGGATGGACCAGACTCCTTTCAGTGGTGCCCAGTGACAGGATGAGAGGCAATGGGCACAGTGAAGCACAGGAGGTTCCATCCGAGTATGAGGAAAAACGTTTTTACTTGAAGGGTGACAGACACTGGAACAGGCTGCCCAGAGAGGCTGTGGAGTCTCCTTCTCTGGAGATGTTCAATACACACCCGGACACATTCCTGTGAGATCTACTCTAGGTGAAACTGCTTTAGCAGGTGGGTTGGACTAGATCATCTCCAGAGGTCCCTTCCAACCTCAACCATTCTGTGATTAACACCTGTCACACACTCAAGCCTTGATTTTAGCAAGCTGTGATCCAATCTGATAAATCAGTTGAATGAGGTACGACGGTACTGTTAAGCACAAGTAACTGTTTACATACAAGACTGAGAAGTGAATGTAGCCTGCTTACTGCTTTTGCAGAGACAGTGACATTTTTAAAAGGTATTTTCCAGAGATGTTTCCAAAAAAACCTCAAAGGTTGTACAAAATACTTGGCATCACCATTAAAACAAAGTGAGGAGTTTCAGGATTACTGCCCAAAATAGCCTATGGTATTTTTAAAATATACAGACCATAAGGAAGTATCAAGCTTATCACAACAAAGCACTCTTCCTTTTGGGAGACTTCAGTAGAAATGGTCAAAATCAAAGGGAAGAAGAGCACATTAAAAAAAAAAATAAATGCACACTTAAATGAAGCAAAGACTTAGCAGGGTTTCATCTCTTTCCTCCTGACTGCCCAGCCGGCATGACCACACACACGTGCCTTCTGGTCTCTCCACAGAGACAGGAATGTGCCTTGCTGAAGCCTCTTTTCATGGGGGCCTACAGCAGCTTAGTTTTTCATGCACTGCTTGATTACTTTCCTACCACATCATCTGGGCCATAAGATCTGCAGATAACACGGTCACTGAGCTATTAACTGCAATGTCTATCAGTAACACCTAAACACCTCCTCCCACAGCAACATGCAGCCCCCAGGCAGGATGGAGGGGCAAAGCAGCCACCCCACACGGATAATGTGCTGAAGGAGCTGCACACTTGCCGTTCAACTTTCCATTTCAGGAAAGAGCATCCAGGGTTTGTTAGTGCTCTGGTTCATGAAAACAACACATACCTGAGGCCAGGTGTCCCAAGCGTTAGGAGCTGAGCTCAGACTATTATTGAAAACCCTGACTCTTATGTACACATTTTGCAAAGGTTTCTTCAACCAGCCACATGATTACACAGTGGTTTTGTTCCTATGAAGTACCTAAATTCACCTAAGACACTTTATTTTGTCCTTTGTCTGTCTTAAGTGCTTTTCACTGCTGCTTCTTTAATATTCAGACTTACCACATGGCTTAAGCCAAAAGGTTTTCTGACCAGCATACTAGTTAATCAACCGACAACCTATTTTTGGCAGCACACCTCACACTGCAAACTGCGCAAAATTAAAACTGACTTCAGAGGAAAGTCATGCTAGCATAGACACTGCCTAAACACTGCTTTCCAGTGCGGCTTTCCTGCCCCAAGATGAGGTTCTGAAGCGAAGGGCAGAACTGCCACCCAGCACCAAGCAGCTCAAAACCAAGGAGAACCACAACGAGAGCTGAAACGTGGGCAAGCTGCTGCCAGGCACCGGCAGAGCTGAAGTTGAGCTGAGTATGATTAGGTTCTGTCTCTGTGCTCAAATATTACCACATGGTGACTCAGCTCAGCATTAGAAAATAACATCACTGCAAAATGTCTAAATTAAAGACTGTCCAACTGCTCTTATCCTGATGATTTTGGAAAAATAAAGACAATTGTTTAGTCTGACCTGAGCCTCGCAGTATCACATCACCCGGTTCCCCAGTAGAACAGCTATTTTCCATTAGCTAGACCATCTGGACTTGACAGCAGTACGAGATGGGCTGTCTGTCTCTCTGGTTACTTACATCTACCATTTAAAAGAGCAAAAAAAACCCCACACTTCTAATTTGTCTGCTACAGTTCCCAGACCCTGGTTCTTGGTGAGGCTTTCTTCACTAGCTGAGAGAGCTTTTTAATTATCCGGTCTTTCTTCCCTGCTCATCAAAAAGAACCCAAACCATTTACCCTTAGTCTCAATTGAAGGCTTTAAGACTTTTCTTCCCTGCAACCTAAGTTGTTTGCATTCTCTTCCTGCATCCCTTCAGATCTCCCCAGCCCATCCTACAAAAACTGGGCAGCACCATCAGCCCAGTAAGTCATCTTGCTCTTCTACCTCAGGTGCAGCCAAAAAGAAGGTAAGATAATGCCCCACAGCACCCCATGCGGTGGGACCAGCCTGCCCTCCAGGCACCACAAGTCAGCAATGGCAACATCTGACAATTTGAGGTCCTCAATTCCTACAACAAGATTTTCTCCAGGTTAGCCCTGACGTTCGAGACCAGGACTCTAGAGGCAGAATGGCACACATGGATGCAACACGGTGCTTCACTGGGGACAGACAGAACCAAGAACACGGCGTACGGCCGTAACTGCTTAAGTCCATGTACCACAGGAGTGAAGAAGCAGTTAAAGTGAAATTTCTGTATGCACTGACTTCAAAGCACATAGCTGGAACAGCTGCTTCACTTTTGAATGAACCGACAGCTCTGAGCTGTTCTACAAAGATGTGTCTTTATAAGGTACTTTGGACACTGAGTTTTTAAGGCAGAGGAAAAATTACATTAACACTTTGTATAAATTGACTATGGGCAACAAACATTAACTATTTCTCACCATATTATATTTAGAAAAAAAATATAACTGCTCATAGCATTGCTAATATGTTCCAGTTTACACCAATGTCACAACAGCCAACTTCACATGCATTCCCAGATTGGCAGGTTCAAAATGGAGCCTGCTCACGTTTTCCCATTACTTACTTCTTGATGAGCATTTTAAAATACAATTACAATGACTACTGAAGAAGTATCTTGAACAGGATACTTCTTCAAGGAAGAATCCTTGAACAGGATTCCTGAAACACTGTTTTGCCAGTGACTGTAATACAAAAAGCCAAGGGAAAAACACAAGTTAGATTTCTTCAAAAAATGTTAAGAGCTGTTCCTGTTAAAACTCAGTGCGAGAGATGGCAGGCTGACACATTTTTGGATCAGTCCTACTGGGCAGAAAGAAAGACAGAACTTTCCATTTTCAGACTGTGAACATGTATACATTTAAGTACTTGAGCATACGCTGTCTCTAACTTTTGGAATTTCCAAACATCAGTCCCAGCACAGTTATCACTAATTAAATTGATGATGAGAACACTAGGTGCACCAGGACTCCCTTCTAATCAAACACGGGGCCATCTTCCCACAGCTGCTGCCACGGTAAGCGCTGCAGTCCCCGCCGCCTTACGCTGTAGCACACACCAGTGTTGAGGTCCGTCTCCTGGGTGACCTGAACAACTCACCAGGTCAGATTCAGCTGGCAGAATGGTCAATCACAGCCTAAAAATCTAGGAGGCCAGGCACCTAACATGTCAAAACATATTAGAGCCCAACACTAGTGAAAAAGAAATAGAAGCACCATTAACTTGGGCATGAGAAGGACCTTGGAAGCAACCCAAGGTCCAAGTGTCTTCACATGGCTAAGCTGAGAACACCAAGCAGCCTCAGCATGTGTTTGGGATGACAGCTGTTGCCAGCTTGAGACAAGACCTTCAGCTCTTCCTGCAGTCATAGGTCAGGCTTGCATCCAACCACCCCCCGACACAACTGTCTTGCACCCGCAACTGTGAGTGCATTTGTCACAATGAAAATCTCAGGAACAGAAAAAAAAAACCCACAAACAAAAAACTGAAAACAAAGACACCCTGGAATACCTGTACTTGCAAAAACTAAAATAAAAGCAGCAATAGGATTTATATCCTTCTGCAGAAAAGTATCCCCTTGCTCTTAAAAGTAAATGTCCTGCTCTTACATTGCTTTCACAGCTCTACAGCTATGGGTATTCAAGCTGTGTGTTTAAACCCACAAGGTAACCACCTTGTCAGATGTTAGAGAGATGTTGGAGTCTCCTTCTCTGGAGACATTCAAGACCCACCTGGACATGTTCCTGTGCGACCTCACCTAGGCGTTCCTGCTCCAGCAGGGGGGTTGGACTAGATGATCTTTTGAGGTCCCTTCCAATCCCAAACATACTGTGATACTGTAAAGGCTAAAAGAAATTAGGCAACAATGGGAAATAAGCAGGAATGAGAAAGAGTATCTTCTGCCTCTTACACAGTTCCAGGGAAAGGATTCCAGCCTACCGACGCAAGTGTCAAATGATACAATGCCTACAGGATCTCACTGGTTTTGGTTGCTTTTCCCTCCCTTTCTAATCACTTTTGAATTCAGCAGCAAATTTTATCCAGCTTTGGCAGACAGATCGGGGCCTCAAAGATATTACGTTCTTAAAATTTCCTTGAAAACAGATAAAGGTTTAGCAGAGAAAAATGATCTCAACCTTGAGCAAGGAAAAGGCTGCAACACAAGTTCAGTATTATTAGAAAGGCAACTGACGTAAGATACCAACCTCAATGAACAAAGCTGCAGAAAAGCAGGCTTTGCTAATTCAGATGTTCAGTCAACCATCCGTTTAAAACAAAAATGCCATGCTCCTGCAAACAGGGAAAAAAAGTCCTTCCTCAGTCTCTTTTTTTCTAACTGTATTTAAGTGGAACACACTACAGAACTCCACATCAGACCTCAGACATCTAGCTTCATCTTCAATCATGATTCATAGTGGTGGCGGGGATATGGAAAGGCAGTTGTGAGAGGTGGTAAAACCCACAGCTAAATTTCTCTTTTTTTTTTTTACCTGCCCAGCTCTGGTTAAACACAATAAACCAAAGTCCTCTCACCCAGGAAGACCATTTGCAAGAGGAGAGATGTGTTTTGGGAAGCACAGCACATGGAGCTGAGCCAGGAACGCCCCAGCACTTCACACCGCGCACCACCCAGCAGCACCCTGGCATCCTCAGAGGACACCAGCCCGGACCAAGGTGGCAGAGCCACCCTTTTCACCACGTAATGAGACCATGAGGGCAGGACTGCACGCCCCCTTCTCAACCTGCAGATGCGAACAGGTAGTGCCAGAGAGGCAGGCAGCCCCAGAGCGCACAGGAGGCTTCCCTCCCTCGCCCCAAAAAGTTGAGGTCAACCTTATAAATCATTTTTCTTTTCTTTTTAAACTCCTCTGAATTAGAGGTCTGGGTATAAAATGAAAATCCGATACTCTAACTTGCAGCACATCTTACTACATTATATGATTTCTAAGTGCAGAACAGTATTACAGAAAGCACTCAAGATTTAACAGACCTACAAAAATAGCTTTATAAACTTTAGTAACTACCAGTTCTAATTGAAAAATCCATCTCCTTGAACAAAGCAGCTACCCCCAAATTAATGTTAACCATCTAAATTACATTTATTTAACTCTGGAAAAAACATACTCATTGTAATAAAGATTTTCTGCAACAGCTGCTTTTCTTAACCATGATCTCAACTCTATTCTCTTGAGAATAACTACTGAAGAAAAGCCAAATGTAAAATCCTGTTTCCTGTCAATTTAAGCAGATGTTTTCATGTAATCAAAAGCATTGTGGAGGCCTAAGCCAAACTGTATTCTCACCGCACTCTCAAAATATGTCTACCAACAGAACACCAGGAAAAGAAGAAGCATTTAGCAAGCTTACTACAGTTCAGAAACCTAAAAGTGGCAGTTCTCTTCAAAACAATGTTGTATGTTGCATGGTAAAAACCAACTGCAGAAACTAAGGTTTATACATGTCCAAGTTCCTTGAAAGCAAGTTCCTAGGGTCTACTTGGCAAGGATGCAAGTCACACAGTAATGTTGATTAAGATTATTTTAAATAATTTTTGAGTGCAAAATCAGCATAACCAAAGTACACTGAAGTTTGGTAGCTTACCACTCTATCCTTTAACATCAGGAATCTTGTCTACAAAACCTGAATGCATGTATTCCAACAGGCACCATCAACTAGATGTTTGGCATGGTTTGACCCAAAACCAAAAGTACTGATCGCTTATTGTCTGCTTCACACTGGGAAAATTTGCTGGCATTAACTCATAATGGAACTTTGATATCAGCTAGACATCCATGCACAATAGCTGCACTTTCACAGCCCAGATGGACAATACCAAAGTTCTCGGGCAGTTCTAGGAAAGCAGATTGACAGAGACAGACAGGCAGATACAAGACATACACAAGGCAAAAATACTTCCTACAAAAAAATCCTGCCCCATATATCAAACCCAAACTAGTATATTTTAGATAAAAAGGAGGGATGCAACATGAGCATTGATTTTGGGACATATACAAAGTTTCATCTTTCCTCAAGAAAATTGTCTGTTTCTGGAGACAGGGTTAACTTCACCTTTGGGAGAACATTTAAGGAGAGGCCAAATTCCTTCTTGATTTCTCAGCTTGATTAACAGTACTCATAAAATGCCTGAGGAAGCTAGGTTGAAGGAGAAAGAAGAACTTCCCACCCTTTTGTTTTTCTTGTGTATTAATAATGTTAAACAAACATCCCTTCATCAAGGTTGGAATAAATCAAGTCATAAAGGCAAAGGCCATTTTTCCTCTTAAAAAAAGTTACACTGCATGCTGTTGAGACATGGTCTACGCCATTTATCATCCTAGCCTATAAAAAGGTTATCCACACCAAGTTTGCTGGTATAACTCCAGGAATATGTCGTATATAGCACAGATAAGTCTTACATCAAAAATAGTGCTTAAGGCAGCAGAATACATCTCCCCAGGGTATTGCATAATTTTGGCACTATGACTGCATTGAGGGCTTTTGCTTTAGCTGCAACGTCACTAAGGAGTTCGGTTTATTTACATACTCCAAAGTGACACATCAGTGCCAGTAAAACACATTATTATCAGATAATACCACGTGTGATAGGAATAGTTGCTTTAATAACATCTCAAAGTTCAGTCACGCTGAAGCCATGCCATTCGCCACACAAGTCTCACAACAGTTCCATCCTCTTGGTATTGTTACTTCTGTAGGAACTCCACCAAAAAAACCCCAAACATTGAAAACGCAAACAGCCATGAACCGCTGCAGTGACAGCTCCTACTAACAGCGCTTCGTTGAGCTTCTCCAAAACTTGTTTTGGGTGCTGCTGAAACACACACAAAGCAGCAGTCAGGAGACTCCCTGCTTTTAAGAAGAATATTAGCAAACGCAGGTACTGCTGTCCTGCTTTAAGAGGAATATTAGCAAACGCGGGTACTGCTGTCCCGCACAGCCGCCCAAGGCTGCATGGTGAGGCGCAGGGGAGCTCCCAGAGGCCAGGCATGTGCAGACACGTTCAGTAATCCCTCCTGGCCCACTGAAGACTGAAAGAACCACAGCTGGAAGACCAAATTTAGCCTAGGATTCCACCCTTCAGGAAAGATCTCAGATTTCTTTTTTTTCCAGGTGCTTCACACAAAAGCAAGAGAATAATCAGATGCTGGGGTGGGGGGGTAGCGGGGAGTGCAGAGTGACCAATTAGGAAATATCAGTAGAATTAGGATGAGGCATTTAAATATGTAAAACAATAGGAATAAGCTCACTGACTAGTCTGTTGCAGACAGGACAAGTAGTAATGGTTTTCTATTGCAGAAGTGGAGACTTGGGAAAATGATGCACAAAATAAAGTGCCTGAGGGAGACGTGGTCTAACACCACCGGCAGGAACAGAAGTCCTCCCTTGCGTGCAGTCAAGGGAGGAGATCTGGACAGAAGCTCACAACCATCCTTCTCCAGTTCCACAGTCCTCCACTCATCAGCTCAGATTCAATCAGGAAAACAGGTGCGTCGCAGGAAGATGCAGAGCACAGATTACTCACCTCATGCACGCTGAGGGACACACACCCTCCATCTCTCACTTGCTCTCACTTCCTCCACTAGCACCTGAACTTGCTCAATCTTTCCACAAACCAAATTTAAAGCAGTTTGTGGCAGGGTCTGAAAAGTGCCAGGCAGCCAGCAGCTAAGAGAGAAGTTAAGACCACATAGACTTCTAACACCGTGGGTATCAGCTCCCCGCCACCAAGAACCAGTAGCAGTCACCTAAGCACCTCTCGTAGCTCTGAGTGACCTGTCACCCCTTTGGGAATGGCTCCCTGCGGCACAGGCCTTTGGGAAGTCTCGTCCCCATGCCCGTCGCCCCAGCGCAGCTGCTGGTGCGGACACGGCCAGCAGAGCCGCTCTCCGCTCCCTCACCCCGGCGAGACGGCGGCGTCCGGCTGCGGCTTCTCCCGAAGGGCGAGGGGAATTCATGCCGGGGCTCGGCCACTCGCCACGGCAAACACCTCACGAACCGCGTGTCGGGGGCAGCCCCGCGGCACTCGGCTGCCGCTCCGCAGGTGCCGCTGTTACTTTAACGCCTTCGGCTGCCCGGTCAGGCTGGCTCTCCCGGGCTGACCGCGAGGCAGCGGAGCGATGCGGACCCGTCCCGTCCCGTCCCGTCCCGTCCCGTCCCGGGCTCTCCGTCCCCCGCGCTGGGCCGTCGCCACCCGTCCCGGCGGAGCGCCTCCCGGGCCCTCGCTCTCCGCGGCGGAGCTGCGGGGCGAGTCCCCACCGCCGTCCCCGCACGGATCCCCCACCGCTCGGCACAGGGCAGGCTTGCGGCGCCCCGCCGCGCACACCTGCCGGCCTCCCCGCGGCCCCAGCCCTCACCTGGCCGGCGCAGCAGGGCGCGGACATGCCGGCGGCGCGGAGCGGCCTGGCTCCCCGCTGCCTGGCTCACGCGGCGCGGGCAGGGCAGGGCAGCGCGGCACGGGCGCCGCTGCCGCGGGCGGAGCGGCACCGCCTCGGCCCGGCACCGCCTCGGCCCGGCACCGCCTCTGCCCGGCACCGCCTCTGCCCGGAGCCGCACCGCCCCGGCCCGGCCGCCGGCCCCCCGCCCGGCTTCCGCTGTCGTCAGCCTGCGCGGCGGAGCGGCCCGGGCCTGGCGCTGAGCGCACCGGCTGCCGCGGAAGGGCCGCGCTGCCGTTGTCGCCGCTCCGACCGGCGGGCCTGGGCAGCCCCTCCGCCAGCCCTGGCTTCCCCGGGCGAGGGGACACCCCCCGAACCGGGAGCCGCTGGGCAGAGCACCCGTCCTCCCGCCCGGACCGGGGAGCGGTGCCGCGGCTGAGGCGCAGCAGGTGTGAACCTTCCCGTCCCGCTTGCCCGAGCCAGCAGAGGTGTCGGTTCCACGTACGGCCGCGGCGGGAGGGCACCCGTGCGGGCTGCCCCGCTGTACCGAACATCGTCGTGCCAGTACAATAGGCCCAGGCAGGATCTCTCGGCAAAGCATATTTTATTAGTGATAGTGCAAAACTGGGTGTCTTACCTACTGGAAGGCACACGGAATACGGCCAAAAGCCCCTGTTTATATCACCCGAATCACGGCTGCAAATTTCCTCACCTATTCCCCATTAGTTGGGTACTGCAGGGTCTACAGACTACCCGACACCTGCCTCAGTTTACCTGCCTCATTCATCTAACAACCCCCTCCCCTCACTGATTCGAAGTATGGATTCCTGGCTCTCTGGCTATCCTTCCCCCTAGCTCAACTTTTTAAATATAGTAATCAGTTTGCATTTCGGGATTAGTTCGAGGAGACTGTTTTACATTAAGGATTCATAGCCAGATGTCTCCTCCTTGCCCCCTCCCGCTGGGGTCAGGTGCCAGACCAGTTGTTAAAACAACATTCGTCCCTCAATGGCTCCTTGCGCTGCTGTCAAGCACATTGCTAAGATCACTTACCTGCTCACACGCCCTCTAAACCACCCGTTTTTTAGTAGCTGCAATTTAACAAACTCAGTGAATAAGAGAAACATAAGAATCTTAGAAGACCAGCATGAAGTGTAAGTTTAACGCTGCGACGCACCAACCTTGAGTTCCAATGGGTTTGCCGCGGCCCGCGGCCCTTGCACTGCCCACATGTTGCTGGAGAAGCTGTGGTTCTCAGAGGATGGCTTCGGGGCCCTGCGTTCCTACAAGGAGCCGAGATCTTCCCTGGTGTTGCTGAAAGACTTTCTCCAGCATCAGCTGCAAGGAGCCAAGGGCAGTACCGGGTGGCAGAGGATCTCTCAGCTTCCTGTGTGATGGTCTTTGCTATTGCAGACAAAGGCACTGATAGTGGTGGCGTCCCAAAGGGTGGGATCGTTATCTGGCCTGTAGATAGCAATTCACATACAGGGTCGAGGTAATTGTTTCATTTGCAGTTCCGGGCAGAAAAAGGTGCTGGGCAATCTTTCGCAAAGCATACCAGGAGCAGAATGAGTTACGTATTTATACATTTCAACTTTTAACCACTCCTAACATACATATTTATGCCTACTTAAAGTTCATTGGCCTAAACTTTGCTCTCTTCGGTTTAAAAGGTACAGTGAAGATAAAATTTTCTATGCATGCTCAGTGAGTAGGGTCTTCTGGAGGCGGGTAGCTTTCAACAAGGAGGTGTGGTTTTGTAATAAAATGAGTGTATAATGACTATAGTTCACCAAAGTTCACAACATACCGCTAGTCCTTGCCAAATTTCATTGTTTGATACTAACCGCATATTCTTCAATCTTTATCTCAGGGTTTGTCCTTCAAGTTCCTCTCATAAGTAACCAAGTCCTGTTCTGTTTGAATAATATTTTTTTGTTTTATGGTCTGCTTTGACCTTCTGTAAAACTCCATCAAAGTTACTGGAGACATCAGCCCCACCGCGGTCCAGGCTCTGACGTGGCTGACGCTCCTGCTCTGTGTGAGCAGCGAACGCCCCAAATGCAGGTGAAGGCTCCTCAGGCCACGACTGGGAGCTGGAGTCTCAACACAACTCCTCCGATTTACAGCTCCTCTCCCTAGAAGCAGGGCTGAAGAGAAAGAATCAATAATTGAACAAGGGACAGGAAAGCAGTGTGGCCAGGAAACGGGCAATGGAAAATTTTAACTCTGAAACACAGTCAGCTTCCTGAAGCATGTGGTTAAGACATGAGAACACGAGCCTCACAGCATAGTAAGAACTCAGCAAAACTGCATTCATCTTTTATTTCTGTTCCAGACTTCTTATGCAATCACGAGAAGCTGACTGGTCAGGCTTTGCTTAATTTCCACATCTGCAAAATCAACTCAAAACATGATGGAGAATCTGAGGTTTAATTTAAAAATGAAGCTGTCTTGCCAAGAGAAACTGGTGAAGGTGACATATAGGTACAATGGAAGAGTACAAGGGGCTGTACTGCATGTCAGCGCGTCTGCGATAGCAACAAGCATTCACCAGGTAGGGAACACCATTAGTTCACTCCTCCATGCAGGTCTGTTAATGCCAGCCTGCGCTGTTATCACTGACACAAATCCAGCCTCTGCACTGAAGAAAACAGCAGAGCTCTGTAATGGCCTTTCCAATCAGCAAGAGCACGCCAGGGCCCTGGGATGTGTGCCTTGGCTTTTTGAGTGAAAAATTTGTCACCAGGAAGGCTTGCACTTTCCTGCTGTGTTGCTGGCAAGCATTAAGCAGGCTAATAGCAAAGCAAAGAGCAGATGTTACTGCATGAAAAGAACTGTCAGTCTGAAACTACCCATGCTTTTAGAATAAGGTTTACCCATCAAATACATATTCTGAAATCAGAGAAGGCTGTTGTGTTCCCCTAATCTGATTTACTGGACAGAAATCTTCAACCAGTAATTCCTGCATCAGACTGTTCCTTTTGGCAGGATAAAAAGTGTGTATTTGAAGTGATGCTAATTCTGGTTTAGGGCTTTCAAGTGGCAGAGAAGCTGTCGCATCAGGAGAAAAAGGCAGGATGCTTTGGCCTTGCTTTGTATAAGGAATTTTAAGAATTTTTAGATTTACAGAGTTGCAATGAGTCAGGCAGAACAGGGCAAGAAGTGGCGCTGTGTGAAGTAAGACAGCCCAGGAATGGAGCTAAAACTCTGGTCCCAGTTCAGGAGCTGGGGAATGAGGAAGGAAGGGAAGCACTTGGTTACTTGTAACCATGTGTTGCTTCCCAGAAAAACACCCGTGTAGAAGCAGTTGTGCCCTGTAGCAAGCCACTTTCCCTGCTCAGAGTGCGGTGCCGCAGGCAGAGCAGAGCGGCAGAACCTGAAGCCCTGGGGATGAGTCACTGAGACACTCACCTTCAGGCAGCCTGCGAAACTCTGCCTGCCAGACACCCGGCCTGGATCCACACGTGGCAGTGACCTTCCGTGGCACACCAGCTTTGCTCGGGCCCCTGGGAAAGCCATCGGCCTTGGGTCCCAACTGCAGTTTCACTTGCAAGTGTGGCACCTTGATATGCATCCACTTTACTCATTCGCAACTCATTTCTGCACGGTTTCTTGTAGCAGAAGCAGGACAAGGAGCTGCTGGAGACGGTCCAGCGTAGGGCAACAAAGATGATGAAGGGAGTGGAGCATCTCCCTTATGAAGAAAGGCTGAGGGAGCTGAGTCTCTTTAGTTTGGAGAAGAGGAGACTGAGGGGTGACTGCATTAATGTTTACAAATATATAAAGGGTGAGTGCCACGAGGATGGAGCCAGGCTCTTCTCGGTGACAACCAATGACAGGACAAGGGGTAATGGGATCAAGCTGGAACACAAGAGGTTGCACTTAAATTTGAGAAAAAACTTCTTCTCAGTGTGAAAAATGCAGTTGTGATTCATGCTAAGATATTTAATGTTTACAGGTATAACCAAATGAGGCACGGACTCTGAACTTGGAGAAGGGAAAGGTGGTTAAGTTCTATGTAAAAAGTTATGAAACTTGTTTAGGAAGTTATATTGATAGAGGGAACTAACATTTTAAGGGTTAAGCAACTATATAATAAGAGCCTACTAACAAGCTAACATTTTAAACCACATTATTAATATCTAGTTTAGAGCTGTATGTAACTAATTGTGCTAAAAAAAAACAGGACTTCATTAAATGCTGAGATAAGAAGTTTTACAGCACCAGCTGCAACCTTGAGGAGACAAGATAGCCAAGATTTACAGCAAAAAGGGGGTGCCAGTCTGGTTTCAGTGGGTTTGGTAGCTTGAGTTCCAGCCAGTTCCTCCTAATGAGCCAAAGGTAAAAAGTCCACTGTGACGAAGCTGAAGGAGCCTTCATCCAAAGACCCCTAAAGACCCTTCCTCAAATTCACCAAGTGACATTGCACAGGCGCAACAGGGGAGGGTTTATGGAAATGAGTATCTGAGACTCATTTTAATAAAAAGCGGGAAAGGTCATGAATATGTATAGGTATTTCTGCGGTAATTATGAATATGTAATACCATACTGTATTTAAGCACACTTCTTATTGTTAAAGGTGTGCGTGTTGGGCAGAGTGAATCCCCTGTGCACCCAGCGCTGTTTTGCTTATGCTCTAATGAACACACGTTTAAAGAACACAATTAAGAAATTGGATTAAACGTTGTTTATCCATAGAAAAAGCGTAAATTATTTATTTCATCAGTGAGGGTGACAGACACTGGAACAGGCTGCCCAGGGGGTTGTGGAGTCTCCTTCTCTGGAGACATTCAAAACCCGCCTGGACATGTTCCTGTGCAACCTCACTTAGGCGTTCCTGCTCCAGCAGGGGGATTGGACTAGATGATCTTTTGAGGTCCCTTCCAATCCCAAACATACTGTGATACTGTGTGCTCACTGCCCCCCTTCACTGTGAGAAGAATGCAGCGTTACAGCCTCTGCAGAGAACTCAAAAGATGTTAGTGGCGAAGCAGAGAGCTTTTTGGCATAGCACAGGGAAATCATAATTACCAGGATTGCTCAAGGACTCTGTGCTCTCTCAGTACTCACATAGTATGAACCAGCTCAGTGTATTTTCAAGTAAGAATATTGGGAGTTGTGCCAGTTTGCTCACACTTTCTGAAAGGAAGCTGCAGCTTGCAATACTGCTTTAAACGTTCTGTAGTTTCAGGATTTTACAGTAATGAAAGGATTTTGGTTTGTGCCAAGTGGGAAAGAGAAGAGCACAAAAAATCTGTATCCAGTGAGAAGGAGAAATCTACCACTTGGCTGGTTTTTTTCAGGTGAAATTAAACGCAGAAAATATTTCCAAATGTAAATGTAATCAGAAAGAAAACAAAACCAGATCGTTACACACCATGGTGGCCACTTACATAAAATTAGTTCATTTTTTATAATATAAATTCAGACTTTATATGCTGGTTAAAGTACAAAACATGTGAAATTGCGTTATGGGTAAATGTATGTTTTGCTTGAGCTTGCAAGTAGATACCAGTAAAAACGTGGTTATGGGAAGGAGGGGAAATGTCTGTGCATGTGCATGCACATGTTCTCAAAACCACCCCTCGGATCTGAAACGAAACTCTTACACAGCTAATGACCTAACTGCTGTGATGTTTGCTGAAATAGTTTCCTGTGGAAAAGGTATTCCAGTGAAGGGCAACAACATGCAAAGGTGTGATCAGACAGTAAAAATAATTTATTTACCACCTAGGAGATTCACTTGCGTGTGACTGCACACCCACGTCTCACAATCTAGGTGGCTAGATTTGCATCTTACTGATTTGCATCTCCGGCTGCTACTCTGCTTGTGAGCAACAGAATAAATAAATAAACAAGAACATTACAATAAGAGCTGTGAAGAGTCCTGAAGTGAAGCTGCCAAATTCATGTACACTGTGATTAGGTTACAAAAGACATCACTGACCAATTGACATGATAAATGCTTTCTGACCACCTGCAAACGAGGGGATATTTTTCAAGTTTTAGATCCTTCTGCATGAAAAGAGGGAGACAGAAGATTAGGTAGATACATTGTTTTGAAGCAGAGTGCTTAGTTTATATTTAACTAATAACAAATAGATGTATTGTAAGTAAGAAACTAAGCAATTATAACTAACATCATTAATTATTTCTTAGTATAGATGTATGTCAAAAATGTCAAAAACTGTACTGCATATATAATAATTATGTGGATATAAGCAACACAAGAGCATCCAGTCTTTGGAGCACTTATAGAGGATGATACCCAGTGTTCCCCAGCGCTGAGAAAATAAAGAATGCTGCTCAACAGCATAATTGACTTTGCTGCCAAGTTTATTTCTCTGTTTCAGTCCAATGACAGGAAAAAAAATGAAGTAACTTTTATGCCATATTTTGATGTTTGAGCTTTTAGGATCTAAGCTTTCGAGCTGTTGTCAGCCTCTCTGGGGGCTGGAGACTGCATCTACCAGCAGCAGCTTTCGGAAGAGCATCAGTTAGCTTGGGATCTTGTAACAGACTTACCTACTGCAGTATTTGTTGCTGCTACAATGGGATGATCACCTTTGAGACTGCGTATGGAGGTGCAGGGAAGCACATAGAACCAATATAATAGCAAAGAATGCAATGAATGATCTGCCAGTGTAAGGCGAGAGCAAGCTGCAACTATACATTTCTGAGATGTGGAGAAACACAGATTGTCAGAGCACACGGGGCCAGACACACACGTGTAACCGGCCCTTCCAGAATATCAAGTTGGTCACAATACTACATGGTGGTATTTTCCCCTATATCTTTACTAGTGTTCTCTAATGCACACTGATTTTTTTTTTCTAGCTAGTAATAGTTAATTAAAAAAAATCAAAAGGAAAAAAAAATCCATGCACTTAAGTAGTCAAATTTGGTCAGATTCTGATCAAATGAAATGTTCTGAATCACTTGTTGGACTTGAAATAAAGGATTTCATAGCATTTGAAGATTTCAGTATTAAAAAACCCACAAGGCTAGTATTTCCAGACAAATTTGCTTTAAAATAAAGCTTTTATTTTGAGAATGATACTTGTTTTTCACTCCAATGTTAATTTAAAGTGGATTAAAATTTGCATTACCTATTAAGGAAATACATGAACTAAACCTTTCTGAGTACTTTAATTTTTGTAACCAAAGTACAGAACAGTAGTATTACACAGCTGTGCACTGAGCTCTGCAGATGCTGCATTTGCACCCTCTTTGTTTGTCCTTTTTAACACAATACCATGTAATGCCAACTATGTCATTCTTTCTGACCTCTCAGCGACTGTGTGCAGTACAGATTTTCATTCCTACATCAGGCTTTTCATTATATGATATCTCAGGTTTCTCAATCACAGCTAATACCTTTACCTTACAAACAGCTCACACAGACATTTAACCTGGGCGAGACTAAGGAAACTTTATGCTGGGAGAAAAGCAGACAGCAGCGTTGCTAGGTAAGGTTAACATAAAGGGTCTTTTTAAAGAAGTTGTAGGATAATATGAAGCTAAGCAGGCTCAGGCTGCATGCTGGGAGACCTACCGGTTATCTGTCCTTACAATCTGGCAGAGTGACGATTCGTGGGGAGACAGGCGTTAGGTTAAGACCACATCTGACCATCTGCCTCATTTCTCTGTCACACACTGCCCCTACTGACCCGGAAAGCCGATCCACTTGTAAATCAGCACTTCAACTCCTGCAGTTAGGTGTGACTGATAGATTAAAATCAGTTTCTACCATCATAAATAAAGATAAAAAACATGGTGTCACTGTCTTTCTGCACCATTGACTTCCTGAGGAAGCTGATACGGCAAAACCAAAGCAAGCTCCTGAAAGTATGGGTGAGTTTCAAGCAGCAAGAGAAAGACAGTTTTACATTTGTCAGCCCAGTAGTAGACTTCTTCAGAATTACCAGATTGCAATACTTCATTAATTATCTGTTCATTTTCTTGGCCAGTGAACTTCTTCCTTAAAAAAAATCCAAGAGAGATATTGATTCACAGAAAGCAAATCCATGCAGGACAGCCTAAGTATTCTTTGAGGATACTTGCCTACTAGCCTGACTCAAACTGCAGGTTTCCCAAAACCAAAGGACACAGCTCCCAACCCATTGTCACAGACAGCTTTGTGTAACCGTCAGTGTCCCTAATGAAGTGTCACAAACCACATTCCACTAATGCTTTTCAGCTAAGAGTGAAATGCCCCCTCCTCCTCCTCATCTCTTACCTGCAGAACATTCTGTATGAAGGTTTCCGGGCACAATTCAAACCAACAGCACTAGAGGAAATGGTCAAAACACTGGTGACCTCTGCAATGACCACACGGCAAGTGTCTCCAAAAATCCTCATGGGACCTGGCTTCCTGTGCATTTGATTCTTGGGAAGAAAAAGACACCCACCTCCCACCAACTCATTGTCCTTCTATTTGGAAGAACATGTTTCTAAAAGGAATAAATAAAAAATATGAATGAGTTTCCCACAAATAGAAGGAAAAAAATTAAAATACTAGAATTGAACAAAGAGATTATATGAGGCTAGTTCAATAGCATAAAAACTGAGATTTTATTCCAGCTCTACTTTGGGAAGTTTGAAAATGAGAAATTTGCATTATAGGATGAAGAAAGTTTGGCTAAGCAGAGTTCTCAAGCTAGCAAGAACAGAGCTGCTTCTGGAACCTTGCTGGTAGTGGTGGTGGGCTACAGGAGGAACAAACATAATTCCCAGCAGGTCTTCAGGAAGATAAGAATCAACAGAAGGTTTTCCTAGGAAGTGCTGTATTTTGGAGCCAAAAAGAGACTGCAGCCATGCATGTCTTTTTTCCAGCCTCTCACACTACTGGAACAACTTATCCTTGGTGCCATCTCAAGACATATCAAGGATAAGAGGGTCATTAGGGGCAGTCAACATGGCTTCACCAAGGAGAAGTTGTGCTTAACCAACCTCATAGCCTTTTATGAGGACATAACCAGGTGGAGAGGTGATGGCAGAATGGTGGATGTGGTCTACCTTGATGTCAGTAAAGCATTTGACACAGTCTCCCACAGCATCCTCACAGATAAAGTGAGGAAGTGTGGTCTGGATGGTCGGGTAGTGAAGTGAACTGTGAAACGGCTGAAGGGAAGAAGCCAGAGAGTCGTGGTCAATGGGGCAGAGTCTAGTTGGAGGCCTGTATCTAGAGCAGTGCCTCAAGGGTCAGTACTGGGGCTGGTGTTGTTCAACATATTCATCAATGACTTGGATGAGCGACTAGGGTGCACTGTCAGCAAGTTTGCTGATGACACCAAGCTGGGAGGAGTGGCTGACACGCCAGAAGGCTGTGCTGCCATCCAGAGACCTGGACAGGCTGGAGAGTTGGGCAGGGAAAAATTTAAGGAAATATAAGTAGGGCAAGTGTAGAGTCTTGCATCTGGGCAGGAACAACCCCATGTTCCAGTATAAGTTGAGGAATGACCTGTCAGAGAGCAGCATAGGGGAAAGGGACCTGGGGGTTCTGGTGAACAGCAGGATGACCATGAGCCAGCACTGTGCTCTTGTGGCCAGGAAGGCCAATGGCATCCTGGGGTGTATTAGAAGGGGGGTGGTCAGTAGGTCAGAGAGGTTCTCCTTCCCCTCTACTCTGCCCTGGTGAGACCACATCTGGAATATTGTGTCCAGTTCTGGGCCCCTCAGTTCCAGAAGGACAGGGAACTGCTGGAGAGAGTCCAGCGCAGGGCAACAAAGAGGATGAAGGGAGTGGAGCATCTCCCTTATGAGGAAAGGCTGAGGGAGCTGAGGCTCTTTAGCTTGGAGAAGAGGAGACTGAGGGGTAACTGCATTAATGCTTATAAATACGTAAAGGGTGAGTGTCAGGAGGATGAAGCCAGGCTCTTCTCGGTGACAACCAATGATAGGACAAGGGGTAATGGGTACAAACTGGAACACAGGAGGTTCCACTTAAATATGAGAAGAAACTTCTTCATGGTGAGGGTGACAGACACTGGAACAGGCTGCCCAGGGAGGTTGTGGAGTCTCCTCTGCAGACATTCAAAACCCGCCTGGACACATTCCTGTGTAACCTCATCTGGGTGTTCCTGCTCCGGCAGGAGGATTGGACTGGATGATCTTTTGAGGTCCCTTCCAATCCCTGACATTCTGTGATTCTGTGATATCCACAAGGTGTATGTCAAAACACGGCCCACCAAAGTGCCCAAAGCACTTGGTTAGTTCTCCAAGAAGTTTCCCTATCTCAACTTGACAAGCTAAATCCAGACCTATCCTTGTTTTATCCTATGATTTTATTACAGTCATGTGGAAAGAATGAATACCTTACCTCAAAGACAAAGTTGGCATAGTTTAACATGAAATGCAAGGGGGAACAGAGGGATTCAAAGAAAAGCAGGCCTAATTGTAGCCTTTTTTGTCACAATCCTTCCCTTATCTCTGAGAAGCAAATGAGTATCGTGTGGCCACAGGTGAAACCTGCTCTGTAAAGGAATCATTGCACTGGAGCACATGGAGCATAAACATTAGTGCACCAGAAGAAATGGCTGAGTAGGAGTTAAGCCAACAGTGGACATATAGCAAGCCAAGAGAACAAGAACAGCCACAGAAGCCAAGAATGAACATAGGTAAAAGCAAAGAACTGGCAGTGCTGCCTGGAGTGCTGACAGCATCAAGGCCACGTCATGGCTAAGAGCACACCACAAATGCAAAGCAACAGCTGTATGTTACAACTCAACCTGGCTCTGAGCCTTTGACAAAAATAAAAAGGTTGCAAGGATCACGCAGTGTTGGTACCAATCAAGAACCAGGGAGACAAGATGAGGACATGAGAGCTAGCTGTCCTTGTTCTCCATGCCACCACAAGTAATGCTGTGAGAAAACGAAACCAGTTTTGTTTAAAACAGAGCGCAACTTCCCCTTCTGTATTGTGTGCTCATACAATGAGTTTTGCTGCATTTGTTGTGGCAAAGTGGAAGGAGAACCCCAAAGTTTTAATTAAATTATATAGACAATATCAGTACAATGCACAGACATCACTCAGATTCCATTAAGTCTTGAGGTAACAGCCATCAAGTTTGCAAGGAGGAGGACTAGCCTTTCAGGAAGAAACAGCAGTAACTCATGATAAGAAGGTCGTATGGGCAGAACTGTCTTAACCCAAAAGAGAAGGCATTTAGATTATGTTCTGGTTTGCACAAGTGTGCAGATTAGACCTTTGCAAAAGCATGCACATTGCAGGCTCAAGACAAACCATCCTTTATTGTTGTGGATCTGAAAAGAAGCCAAGTAGATTGCAGCAGCTGTATATTCAAGGAGCTGGTACGATAAAAAATAGATTGTCAAAGCTGAAGCATGATTAGCGTGATATAAAGCTTACAAGGTACACAAGTCATAAATTAAACAGAGTGATATAAAGCTTACAAGGTACACAAGTCATAAATTAAACAGTATTTAGGTGACTAATTGCATATGACCACATATTAAGTTAAAGTCACCTGGAGTCCCAAATATTCCTGTCAGAGTTCTGACCTAAGTCACTAAACTTAAACTATCCAAAAGCCTGAGATTTAAAAAAAAAATGGTGCTGATTCTTTATCTGATATTAGTCTGTGATGTACATACACTTTATCTGTGCTCACCACCACTATTAAGAGCAAGGTGATTTTAGTCCCTGACACAGGCAGCTTCATTCACTAACTCAGCAGAGAACAAGACTTAACCTCATGGCCTAGACCAGGCCCCAACCTCACACAGTTGGGGCCTGGTCTAGGCCATGAGGTTAAGTCTTGTTCTCTGCTGAGTTTGTGCAGTGTGGGAGCTGAAAGGGAACAGCTACTGAACCTATATTATATAGAAGCATTGCTTTTTTTCAAGCATCTGCTGTGATAAACAAGACTGGAAGCTTACAAGATGGTAACCTCGGTCACAGAATATCCTCCCTCTTCAAATCCTCTCTTACAGAGCACAGCAACTGTGCTCTGTACATACAAACACTGTCTGCCCACCTATCTCAGTGCCTACTCCACAACTTTTGCCAGCAGGAGTTTATGTAGGATTGCTACTTGTGCAGGAGTAGTGTGGCCAGCAGGACTAGTGAAGTGATTGTGCCACTGTACTCAGCACTGGTGAGGCTGCACCTCGAATCCCGTGTTCAGTTTTGGGCCCCTCATCGTAAGAAAGACATGGAGGTGCTGTAGAGAGTTCAGAGAAGGGCAGTGAAGCTGGGGAGGGGTCTGGAGCACAAGTCTGATGAGGAGCAGCTGAGGGAACTGGGGCTGTTCAGCCTGGAGAAAAGGAGGCTGAGGGGAGACCTTATCGCTGTCTACAGCTACCTGAAGGGAGGTTGTAGCGTGGAGGGTGTCGGTCTCGTCTGCCAAGTAGCAAGTGACAGAATGAGATGAAATGGCCTCAAATTGTGCCATGGGAGGTTTAGATTGGATGTTAGGAAAAAATTCTTCCTGGAAAGGGTTGTAAGGCATTGGAACAGGCTGCCTGGGGAAGTGGTGGAGTCACCATCCCTGGAGGTGTTTAAAAGGCATTTAGACGAGGTTCTCAGGGACATGGCTTAGTGCTAGAGTTAGGTTAGCTTATGGTTGGACTGGATGATCCTGAGGGTCTCTTCTGAAATGATTCTATGATACTGTAAAAGGTTTACTTCAGGGGAGGGTGTCACCTAGGGACAAGCAGCATTTGACAAGAAGGGAATCCTGTTACTCTCAAAGCAGAGCTGGCAGAATACTTAAATTGTCAGTGCCATGCAAACTTTGTTATACCAAATATTTAGGATATTGGATTTTTCAGTGAATATCTGGTTTAGGGGCTGAAAGTTTCCAGGCTTTGAAGTCCAGTCAGAATGCTGCCTTTGGTAAGTTCAATGCAAAAAAAGTTTACTCTTAGCTCTCTCTTCCCTATTCAGATTAATGTATTTTTGTACACAAGCCCGTGAGAAGTAGGAATGCAGTTCTGTTAACCCCTCAGCCTGCACTCAGGATGATGTCGTTTGATTACATAAGAGTCAAAACTGCTGTAACTGATGTTATTTAATAAGCATTTACTCTACACTGTCACTTAGATCTTAGTAGGAAACTTATGTTTAATTTTCAACTGCCAACAACCAATACAGAAAACAGTAGGGTATTGGGAGACTCGTAACTGTTCTCCCTTACAGGGCCAGCATACTTTGCACTGGCTCAAGGTAGGATAAACTAAAGAACTATAGGACCAAAAAGATGGTTGCTCATCCTCTGCAACCCTCAGTCTTCTACTAATACGCCTGCCACATACATTAGAAACAAGAATGCTGAAAGCGGTTCACAGGTGAGCCATTGTCATTTTCCCACCGGGTATCCCTGAGATCCACTGCACAAGAGGGGTGGACATGTGGTTAAGCCACATCAACAGCACCTACTGGCTTGTTTCTTTCCATTGCAGAATTCTGGTTGCCCAGCAGCTTTGCAACACAGCCATGCTGGGAATGAGGCAGAGCTCAGCCCAGTATCTGCACTATGAACTGTTCAACAGCCACAGGCTGCCAGGAGGGCTGGTATAGTTTTCCCAGTTGCATCTCCCTCCATTTCTTATTGTGATCTTGAGGCTGTGAGAGAAACTGTATGTATATGCTCTCAGATAATTTCTCCTGGAAGAGTGGAATCTGCAGAAAACCCCCAGTACTTCACATTCAATCTGTGTATCCCACTGTTTTCAGTACAGTGGAGGTGTCCTTGGAAAGTCTGAATGCATGACCACAGAGAGCACATGCAAACACATTTATTACACTGGTGTATTAACTGGAACAAAAAAGCGTCCTGCCCTTCCTTTATAATGACATGTTTTTTCCAGCATTTATTACAGGGCTGGCAGGCAATCATATGCACATCTAAGCTCCAGGTGAGAAGGCTGTATTTACAGTTTTGCTGTGTGCATCTGTACAGGACAGCTGCATAAAGGTTCTGCAAAATTAGTCTGTGTGAATCTGTAGCCAGCAAACAGTTTTGACAGGCACTACCTCAAAGCAGGAGTCCAAGTAATGAGACAGCAAACCAGAGAAAGCAATCTCTTTTTTTAAAAAAAACTTTTATTCAGAACAGAATGTTAATGAAACCTTAGTCTCAGTAAGGAAACCTTAAATTCATATTTTACATACGAAAATATTACAAAATAACCATCCAGTGACCATAACAGCATTTTTTTCAATGGCTGCAACTTGGGCCATTTTCACTTATTTTCATCCACCATCCGCAGCAATCAAAAAATCAGTTTTTTCGGTAATCCTGAAAAGTGTAAATCACATTGTTACCAAAGTAAAAGGGTTCAGTGCCCTCCTCAAGGTTTTACTACTTGTTTGATACTGTTCTTGGTACATGCTGTTTGCTGCAGCAGAAAGCATGACTATTTCCAGTAAATCTTTGAAAGAGTGATAGAATCAAAGCCCATTTGAGTTAGTAAGGGTACTCCAAATAAGTCCCAATTCAGCTTTTAGGTGTTAATTGCATTTGGGATACATGTAAATATTTACCTTAGTTGGTATAAAAAGCTAGACAGTTGATTTTACTTTAAACCTAAGAAAGGCAAGCAATTCTGACCCTTAACCCAGCCCCACCACACATGCACTCCTCATGATTTTTCTTACGAGCTGTCACCACTCAGCCATACGCTCTGTGCAAGAAGTAATGGCCCTTTTAGTCTCTGCCTCATCCTCTAACTATGCATTTGTTAGCATCAGCTGTAGCGATGATGTGGGCAGCAGTACCTCTCCGGTTTTACTCCACATCCTGTCTTCTCATTTCTTCCTATGCTACTTAGTTATAGTGTAGGCAGAATAAACCATAGCTGCCTTCTGGGATGGATGTGAAGCTTACTATGAAAGGATCCAAATGTTTTTGCCTGCCCTATAGGCAGAGGTCTGCTCTAAAATACTGACATTGAACTGCACCCATGAACTTTAAACAAATGCCAAAAAAATACAAATTCTTAACTTTAGATGTGAACAGAATGGTATTTCTTTTTCCAAACAAGCACAGAACAGTTCATAAAATACACAGATTCCCTATACTCTGTTAATTCAAAAATGCAGATTAATGCAACTAGAAATTGTTGTTCTGGGAAAGGATTTCTGTTTTTCATTAAAGTGTTTGCCCGAGTGGAGAAGATGGACAGTGATGTCATCACAGCATCAGTGTCTCCACATACCTCACTGATCAGAAAAAAGTGGTAGCAATAGCTAGAAATGATGCACGCCTAATACTTTTCACAGGCAGTCATCTATCTAGTGAGTCTCCCCTGACAACTAAGGGGCTGTTTTTTGAGAAGTACAGCTGCTGCACATTTAAGTTTGGTGAACACACCCCAAAGGCTATGGGGTTTTGTCCTTGTGGAAAAGCAGCACTTATGGGGACAGCGTAAATTCCTTCTGGCAGCCAGTTCCTGGTGCCAACATTTTATAAGTGGGTACCTACCAGGAATCACTTGGTCCCTTCTGCTAAAGTCCAGAGTGCTACGTCAACAGGGCTGAGGGAAAGAGAACGGACTATGCAAGATACAAGCATAGACCAGCCTAAGAATTTCAGGGGACGCAACTTATTTTTCTTTGAATGACTTTTGCACATTTCTACCCTCAATAGCAATAAAAACCTCCTCTGCTTCAAATTTTATTTAAGCAAAGACTGTAGGATTGTTCTCCCAAACTAATATTCAGATTTCGCCTCCACATGATAATGCTATGCAAAGATGTCAAATGAAATGCAGAGTAGCAGATTTGCTAGCTCTAACACTGGCTCTCTCCTTTAATGCTGGTTGTCACTAGAGGATCTACCTTTGAGACCCTCACATTCTGTCAGCCCAGCCAAGACAGCAACAAGACATAATGGATTTTCTTATGTGCTTCAAGAAACATTTAGTGAGAATGATACTGTTTTTTATACTGATACTCAAGTGTCTCAGAAATTAACGCTGATGTCCTAAATGCCTCAGTTACAGCCAGTCTCAAAACTCCTGACATTTAACACAGAAGTCTAATTTTATCTTGCAAAAGATGAGACTTTTGGAAAGACATTAAAACAATTGGTGTACCAGACTGATACAGCTCCAGAAACTCGGCTCATTTTCAAATACAAGACTTAAATGGTTACGTCACAAAACGTGTGGAAGCACTTATTTCTCTTTCCTGTCCTTCAATTAACAGGCAAATTTTAGGGCATGTACTCCAAAACATTGATCACAGACCCTCACATCATGTTGCAAAAGGAGCTAAAAAGCTTGACAAGTTCCCATATGTCAGTTGAACTGTCATACTGGGGTCAGCAGAGAACATCCAAATAGTTAAATGATTAATTTTTTTTTAAGATTAGACAATCTAATTTGAAACAAGAGGTCAAAGTGCCTAAAACATAAGTCAGACTCTAATAGTGTAGCTGTCTTTCTGACTTCAAGAGGAAATGCACTTTCCTGGAGTCATCTCCATTCCAAAAAGTTATCACTCTTGTATCAAAACAAGTCTCCTTGGAGTCTCCTACCAGCAATAACAAAAAGCTCATGCTAACCTTGCAGCTGCTATCTAGCATATTCCAGCTGTTAAGACGACCAACTTCAAGTTTAAGAACCAGTATTTGCCTCTCTAGTAGAAAAGTCTGAGTAATTTAGCATCAGATATAGGTCTTAGGTCCTCAAGAGTTTTCCTTGCAAGGAAAACATGAAGTACATGCTACTGTTTGGGGAAGACTAGAGGCTACATATTGAACTAAATGTTACGGAATAGGCTTGCCTTTTTAAAGGGTCATAGAAACATGCTTCATGTGCCTTACCCAGAGCAGCCTTAAGAGTTAACTTGCTTAGTCTATGACAGAAAGAACAGAAATCTGTCTTCTGAACTCAACTTACATCCTCCAGTCTGTACTACAAAAGATGACATGCTACGTTTCTTCCGTCTTCCCCTCATTTTTTAAAGTGATGTAAGTTAAGTTACTTCCACACCTCAGTAAGAGGTCTCAAAAAAATAACAGGAGTCATAAGAGCTTGTAATTTACCTAGTAGGACCACACTCTACAGAATTTAGTGGAACTAGGTATTTCTTCTAACAAACAGATTTATTAGGTATCTCTTCTAACGAGTAGATTTGTAATCATCATAAAAGAGCCTTTTTTGTACCAGTACTGTGAGCACATAGGGCTAAGTCATTCTCACCCTAAAGCACTTTTTCCGAAAACATAGATCAAAGGGCTTCAGCTGGTGCTGGTGCCCAAGGATGTAATCTGCTCAGAGAGTTTTTGTTCTGAAACACTGGAAGCATTACATTCCCTCCGAGCATGTAGCTCCTGTTCTAAAACAGATGAAACATTAAGGAGTTACCTTGATCTATTCCTTCTGTTCTTTTCCTTTTTAAATTTATAAGTGCATTCTGTTGCTCCTTTATAGCTTCTGCAGGACAGTTGGGTCTTGGCAGCTGATTTCCTGGAGTGGGTCCTGGTCGGTTGCTAAAATACTTCTGTTTCAATGCCTTAATGATAATGGAGGAAGAATAAACAAGTAATTAGTATAAAGTGTCAGAACACCACCTATAAAGAGGTTATAATTAAATAAAGCACTTGCAATTGGACACTTTTATACCAGAAGGTGGCCTTGGGGCAAATCAAGATTGTGTTCTCAGTGACTACCATAGCCCTTCAATTTGTAAGGGGAGGTAATTGTGTACTGTTATTTTTAACTAATGCTGAGACATCCTAACAAAGTTCTAGACTACCCTGCAGGAGCTCTGGAGACCTTACATTCTGAACAGACAGATGAGACAAGATGAAGAAGAAAGTAGGAATGAAGAAAGATTAAAATAATGTCTCTGAAGCCTTAATCAGATCCAGGACCTGGACACCACCTATTTTACTAGCTTTTACAATAAGTCTTTCCCCAAAATTTCTTTAACTGTGCTGTAAGCCATGGTAAAAATGTAGTTTGAATTAGAGCTGAAGACAAACACAAGGGAGCAGGGTTAATATCATGTAGTGGAATTACATATCCCATTTTAAGTGTTAGGAGTTCCACAGCTTGCATAAACCATGGTTAAGGAAATGAGGCTAAGCTGTCTCTTAGGTAGTCATTGCTTTTGCTTATGTCCGTTACCTGGTACTCAATACCAGCTATAAAACCAATACAGTAAGCACAAGTTGTTTCCTGCCTTAAACTGTGTCATCGTCATTAAAAATGCTACACTAGAAAAAAACTATCTATATTCAATATTCAAATCACCATCCTACAATATGACCTCTAAAATGACTTCATACATACAAACTCATACACGACGTGTCCCAAGCACAGCAGAACTTATACTGAAAGTTCTTAAAGATAGTGACCAAAAAAAACCTGAATGTGCTCTGAAAAGTCTTCTAGTAAAAAGATAAGTAACACACGCATTAATCTCATGGATTGGGATCTGCCTTGTCTAACAAGCAATGAAGGAGTCTTGGCCTTAAGGGGCAGCTCTGTTTCTTACGTGCCTCCCTAACAGTGTGAGGTGACAGAAATACAGTTTTGAAACTGCCAGCTGCTGTATCTTCTTCACAGCAGAAATCAATATTCTGAGCTAGAACATTCTGCAAGATTTTCATTCAAAGCCCTTCATTTCTCCCCATCAAGGAGGAGTGAAATTTAGATCAGTTTTATCCAAGTATAATGGAAAATTATATTCAGACCAGAATGCTGGTTTAAATTGCCACAGAATTTCATGTTAAAAAATAATCAATGAAGTTTAAATGAAATTGAAGAACAGACTGCATGAATTAAGGATGAAAACCTTTCAAAACCAGAGAATGGGAAATACTGTGTTAAAATTGAAGTTTCAAGCTCTAGGTGACTGAATTTTGAATGTCATATATAATGACTAAAGGCCATAACTCATACACCTTGTAGCTGTCTATCGTTGCTCTACACTGGAAACAGATGATCATGAGCATTGTTCATGCCTTTCAGAGCTCTCTCTGTTGAACACCAGAAATATGTTTCTAGTATTTAATAGACAGAACTATATTATATTTCATTTCACACTTGGCTTGCTTGCTTCAAAGCACATTTATCTGATATTAACAGTGGGTTAATGAATATTAGGACATCATGCAAACATACTATACCTGAGTAGCTGTAACCCTAGTACAAGGATTAAATGTGAATAACCCTTGCAGAAGATTGAGCAAGTCATCACCAGCTGCACTGAAGATATGTTGAAGAGGCATTCCAGGGAAAGACTTAAATGTGACATAATCTGGAAGACTTTTCATTCCCTACAAAGACAAAAATGGCACGTATGTTTTTCAAGTTAGAGAGAGTTGAGCTTTCCACAGAAAGGGAATGTCATACAGCAGTCTTTCAGGAAAAGCAAATTACCTCTCAAAAGACCCTGGTCACTGAAATAAGTGTAGGAACAGTAGGTCATAATGACTTTTTTTTTTTTTAATAATTGTTTAAGTTGTTTCATACTTTCCAAGTAATCTGTCCTTCCCTTGTGCTTTAGTGGTGACCAGTACAAAAGGAAAAACTGCTAACAAAGACAGGAAGTATGAAAGAACTTTAGGGTGGGTGCAGACAAATGAAGTAAAACTTGTTTCTTTTGTGAACTGACATGGTGGAAGAGACAAGATTCACAAAAGAGCCAGTCTGCATTTTCTCCAAGGTTAATGATACAGTCCTCCTCCTCAAATTCCGCTTATCTTCATGAATGTTTTGAGCTACTTTTGAAACATACAACTGATAAACTTTTTATCTGGGGAGTGGGGGGAAAGAAGGAAAATATGCCGAGCAGTTAAACAGTTTAATCATGTAATTTTCTTAACCTGTACGTAAGAAATCAATACCATACAAAATATATCATAAAAATGACCTTTTTACAGACTATTATCCAAACACTGTATTTTAATAACATTTTAATTATTTTAAACCTCTAGTCACCACACTTCAGTACATTTATCCAAGCAAAATAAAATATTAATGCTCAAGAATGTGCTCAACCAGTTATAATCTTGACAGTAAAGCTTTCAATTCTTGAAATGCATGGGCTTGCAAATTAATTTGGAAATACATCATCTGTCATTCTAGCCAGTCTCCTATTGCCTCCTTTCCCCACCTTTATCTTAGCTCTTCCCCTCCAAAGAAAATAGAAATGTAATTGCAAAAATCTTCAAGTGTTACATTCAGAATCCCAGAACAACAACAGAATTGTGTGGGACTAGTACCATTCACACAAAGGAAAAACAGCACAGAGAGGGAGCAGAGGTAGGATGTGATGACAAGTCCAGGGGGTGCTTCCACAGCCCAACTACAAGAGATGATGATCTGATCAGGGAATTCAGGACCCTGTGCCTGTTGGCTGGTTCGGGTCGCTCATCGGCCTGACTCCTGTCTGCCTGCCTGACAACCATAGCTACGCAGGTCACTGTGAACCCTGATATTAAATTTGGCCCGGTATTAGTGAACTACTGGATTTACTGCCATCTCGACACAGATAATGATTCTACTAATTTATATTTGTTACTGTACCATGAAGTACTGAGGCCTGACCAGTAGGCCTTTAATTGAAGTTGAACCGTATATGAACCTCCCAACCAAACAATATATCTAGTATATATAGTATTAACTGCACATGTAATGTATTATTGATCTACTTCAGTATGAATATATATATATATATATCTGCCAATCTATAAGAGCTTTGCTCTAATGCTTATTGTGTAATGATAACCAGCAAAACAATCTTTCTTTACTTAGAGGCATGTGGTAGAGCATGACACTAGAGACCTGGCCTTATTCAGAGGTATGCTGTAAGGCCATGAAGCCAGATGTCTGGCCTTGTTGAGAAATATGTGGCTAAAGCTGAAGTAGATAAAGTCCGTTGAGCTCCCCCTTGTGCCCAGGCCAGGCTTTGGGTGGAATCCAACAGGGAGGATGACACCAGACCTTTCTGCACTTGAAGTTTTGTACTATGATTATTTCACGGTATAAAAGCTGGACCTCTCTTGCAGCAACTTTGGAAACCTCACCTATGAGTGGATGCACTGCATAGGACCTCCTAATTGCTGGGACAGGGGCTCCAAATCCTCCCTGCAATCAGGGCTCCCAAGCAACTGTGCATCTGGATGACTGTAAAGTATTAGGGCAACTGGTGATGTATCTTAATCACTATAGTTAACCTTATGTAGTAAAGATAAGGTGCATTACCTTGTTTATTGTCTTTGCTGCTCAAAACTAGAGTATAATGAGCTTTACTGCTTTAACTAAAGGTATCATATTTTTTCCTGTAATACCTTGAAATAGACAGTAAAATAAGTATACTCTTTTGCTGGTGGCTATGTCCTCCTTGTTGACGCTATTAATACTGGCAAAACACAGCATTATTCTCAGATAAACTGTTTACCCCTAAAGCTGTTGGTCTGGTGTCTGTTACCATACCCTGAACCCGTAACTTGTCTGGGATATGGTACACAGCATCATTAACTGTCCAACCCTGTAGTGGGTGCCCTATTTGGCTGTTTTGCCCTGCCAAAACCAACCAGATTTTCTTGCAGAGAGAAGTACCTGTTCTCTTTCCCTAGCTACTTTATAGAAATTCAGAAAGACACAAACTCTAAGGGGAAGTTACTCTGCCTATTCTTCTTTGCTCACTGTCTCAGAAATGCTGAGCACCATTTGAATGCAGCCAAAACCCAAGCTGTCTCCCTGCAAAAACAATTAGCTCAAGCCTGGCAGGATACTCAGCCTGCATCTGAAGACAAGACTCTTGCCACTGCCTATGTTAGAAGCTTCTGGGCTTGTGTGGATAAATTAAGAAGACTTCATGATCCCCCTAGTGGCAGTACCTGCCTGAGAAAAACATGACTGTCAGCTGGAAGCTACAGAAAAGGGAGTTTCCGCAACAAAAATACAAAAAGATTTCTAATACTGACCAAGAAGACTGCAAAGGAAATATCTGGTTCAATTTGGATTCAAAGGATGATACACTGAATTCTTGATGCTCAACCAGACTTACAAATCCCATCAATTATTGAAACAGAGTATGATGCTAATGGAGGCACCACAAGTATTTCTGCATGCCCTTTCACAAACATACACCTAGCCAAATTAAGCAAGTGCTATCACAGATCTGTTACTGTGGATTACTTAGCCTGGCTTGCAAATATGAGGTGGGTGGGGATACCATCCAAATTTCAGTATCAGAATCCCACAACCTTGCTTTAGGGTCTGGAATCAGATGACAAATTCCAGCAGAAAATACAGACTCTGGCTTTTGAGCATCGACAGCTTCTGTTCACAGAGAAGCGCCCCAAGATGACTGAGGACTCTTGCTATTTCCTGGCCAATCCCCCAGATAAGAATTCAGCATAACTAGGTTGGTTATCAATCATGCTTTAGATGTAGGCCCTGTGGCAGATGAACAACCTATTATCATCCCTCTGAGACACAGTGGTGCCTACTGATAAAAAAGGGTCCACTCACAGGACATTTAACATCAATAGGTGCTGGACTTACAAGTGCAGCACCCAGCCCCACACAGCACCTGCTACTATGCAAGACAGTCCTTGCTGCACACATTCTGTTTTCTTCCTGTCTCTCTAAAGATGCAGCTATAGTTACCACCGAACCCTGTTGTGCACCTGTAAGTTAAATAAAACCTACACCTCTCTCAAAGGTCCCTGAGCCCAAAGCACCATGAAACATGGAAAGCCTGTTTGGCCCTGAGCATTCCTGAACAGGAGATACACAGAGTTCCAGCACCAGTGTTACTGGCTCTTGCACAACCCCCACATTGTGCCACATCCTTTTCTTTACCTAGTTGTTATCCTTATTTTGAATGGCTTCTTACTTGCTTTAGTTGTCATATTAAAGATTTGTACTTGGCTTTTGGCTTGCACTCTTCTGATGGGTTTCTTGGCACTCCACCTTATTGACTATTTGTCTCAATTTAACCCTTCATCACCCCATGATCAGACTCCTCTCCACACTTGACACTCCCAGCAAGGTGCAAAGTGTCAACATCGGCCTTGGGCTTATGGTGGCATGATAAGACAACTGTGCTTTCCCCCCCACAGTTTCATAAGCAGGGGTTGAAAATCTGGGGCCAGTATAGGCTTTATAAGGCATCTCCTCTATATGGTGACCACATGTCATATACAGCTATAGCTCCATTTGGTGATTGCACACTCTTTAAGGCAGCTTCTGAGGACTGTTCACACAAAGGAAAACTGGCACAGAGGGAGGGCAGAGGGGGGATGTGATGGCTGGTTAGCAAGTCCAGAGGGTGCTTCCACAACTCAACTATAAAAAAGAACAGTCTGATCAGAGAATTCAGGACTCACCATGCCTGTCAGCTGGTCCAAGTTGGTCATCAAAAGTTATGCCCTGCGTCCTGTCAGTGTGCCTGATAACCACAATTAGGTATGTCATTGTGTGCCCTGACACTAAGCTTGGCCTGGGGTTATTGAGTTACTGAATTTACTATAATCTCAGAGATAATCATACTACTAAATTTTATTTGTTAACAGTACCATTACTCTGAGATAAACTGTTTATCCCTACAGCTGTCTGTCTGGTGCTTCTTACTGTATCCCAAAACTATAACTTATCCAGGCCAACTTAAGTCCCTAAAAAATTGTTCCTACTTCTGAAAGTTAAAGCCTTTCAGGTTAAAGCAGACTAATCAAGCATCTCAAAAACATTAAGCAACCACTGTAATTTCACACCAATAGCCATGGGAAACTGTGGATATGCAAAGAAAGAAGTTTCATTACTGTTGCTTAATGCTAACACCACTGATCAGAGATTTTCCAAGAGAAACAAGTCTCAGATGCAGGCAGCAGGCAGTGAAAATAGGGAGTATAAAGTAAAACTAACAACAGTCTGTTAAACAAAAAGGACTCACAGGCCACTGTTCTTCTGTTGGAGTGCCCAGTGTTTCAAATATCCTTGTGAGCTGGTCAAGATCAGAATCTCCAGGCAAAAAGGGAACCTGGAAGAAGGCAAGAGCATTTGATTTCATTAACTTCTGAACTTCAGTTCTAGAGAGGAGCTATAAGCTATCCCTCAAAATTGCACGGCAAAATATCTTTGTATACCAGCTGCCCACAAAGACGTACATTGAATATCCAAAGTTTTGTAGTGAGGTTCAAAATGGATTCTGAAGGTTTCTTGCAACCCAGGCTTGATAGCAGAGAGCTAAACATAAGATTAAACTACCACCACATTAACATAAAATAACTGACGCAGGGAAGTTCTTACATCTCAGTTGCCAGTTTATAGTCAGTCAGTTGCAGTGATCTTTCCATTACATGTTCCCTGAAGTCAGCACAGAAAGACTACAGCGAACATCCCTACAAGGCAGTGTACTAAATTCTGATGTAATGAAAGCCCCTTGAACAAAAACTGCTTTTGTAAAGATCCCAGAAGTTGCATTGTTCTTCAACCCAGTACAGCCAAGAAAAAGGATAGATACATTTAAAGTGATAAAAAATGAACCGTAAGTCTTTTTCTGTTTAGTGAGAAACCAAAGAATCAACAGAATTCAAGAATTTGAGCCTGCTGAGCTCGCCTGTATTTCAAGGCTTCAGGCAGGCGTAGCCTCCCACTCTTTCTCACAACAAAGCAGGAATCTCAGACAGTGATAAGGTGCCTAGAGTTTCTCACAGGCCTATGTTATCTAACACAGAGGTTCTACTTATCAAGCACACAAGGTCAGTAAAACAATTGGTGTGATCTATGTGCTTTTTCTACAGACAGGTGCAAGTCACTTGAGCATATTTACATATAAGTAGCTTCCTCACCTATCTTGCACTATATTCCCATACAAGGCCACAGAAGCATATAAAGCACAGTGCAAAAACCAAGCAGAACCCATTTAGTCATGGAAGACAAAGTAGCCTGCAGTATAATTTATGTTTTCAGCTATGTCTGTGCCCATAACCTTCACTTCCCACCTCACACTTTCATGCCTTCTCCAAATGGCTGCATAATAAATGGTCCACATCAATAAAACATACTTAAGCACCATTCCCTCTATGTACCATATTCAGGAGTGGCATAGGATTAGCCTGATGTTAACCTTCAGCTTCATTCCAGTATTATCAACTAACCACATCTTAGAAAAATATCAGTCTTCTCATTACAAATAAACCAACAAGTAAGGTACTGGTGATAATTTTTTAGTCATCAAGGAACAATGTATAAGGGACCAAGCATGCATGATATCACTTTTCTAGAAGGATAGCAAATGAAAACAGATAGAAGGCTGCGTAAAAGGATAACACTCAGAGGAGCAGAGGAGTTACCTACTCGACCTTCCCCAAGACCAGCCTGCAACAGTTTGCAATTTTTCTACCCAGCCATTTTGAAAGACTTCCAATGATTGTGATGATTATGGAACCTCAGTCTATTCCAAAACTTCACTATCCTTACAGTTAGAAAGCTTTTGGAAGCTTTTTTTTCCTCCTTTTCTTCCTTGCCTTAACAGCCTAACTGCCTTTGCCTGCTGCTGCTGGCAGGAGAGAGGAAGCCCACACACAAAGTTGTAATGCACTGAAGAGAATATATGAAATGGTTACATTTGAAGACTTACCCTGAGGAGCAACTCAGCTAAAATACAACCGACAGCCCACATATCAACACCAACACCATACATTCTAGCACCAAACAGTAGTTCTGGGGCTCGGTACCACCTGAAAAGAAAACACATTTTGGGAAAATCATCCACCTTTGCTCACATCAAATGCTGTATATTGTGGCAATGCAAGAACTACAGAGAGGATACTGCTCATGCCTATATATTTTTCAGACACCGAAGAGCTATACTCTACCCAGCAAAGTGTTTTGTTTAAGAAAGACTGAACAAAATTGTGCACTCCTCACCACAGGGTCATATAACCACAAACTAATTACAGTTTCAACAGTGCTGATTAACAAGCAACAGAAACATACACGTGCAAACGAAAAAAGTATGACAGGTTTGCATGTTATAAACCAAAATTTTCCTTAAGCTTTATGTTGAAGAAATGACAGAAAGGCAAAATTCCTTCCAGCTTCCAAAAAATCTCCATACCAACAGACTTAAATATGGAAACTAGTTTTATGCAAAATGAACCCTGTCAGCTGTTGTTTAAAACAGTTCCTTTCACTGCCTAAGAACAATCAAGTTTAATGCATTGATCTGATACATGCTGCATTTGAAACTACTGTATTGTTTCTCCTTTTGAATAAAGGTGTCAACACAAACCAGCTTTGCCTGAATAGTAGCATTAACAGCAGACAAAAGGAAAATACCTTGTGTATTTTGTAGTCCTGCTTTTTAAAGCATACCTTAGGCATGCCAAAAATAACATTAATAAATATTCTAATTGGTTCAAACTTTTGTCTCATAATAGTTACTGTGACTTATAATAGTTACTGTGACTAGCTACCAAAAAAAAAAAAACCAACCAACCAAACACCCAAGACAAAAGTTTCACGATTAACAGAAAGTAACAGCTGTCTTGCTCTGAAAGCCAGGCTTGTAGGCAGATACATTGTACTTCCACGCATTACAAGAGAGTGTCATACCCCAGAACAAGCCCAGTGGATGGATACTCTAGCAGTTCTTACAGAGGCTTTGCTAAACAACTCTTCTCTTGTGTTTTGAGGCTCTTGCCACTACAGCCATATCACATGACCTAGATGTCAAACCCTGAACATGTTGATTGACATATATAGGAGACACTGCAAAACAGCTACACAATCGCTATGTAAGAAACAAAATAGAATGTCTTACCTTGTTACTACCTGGTGTGTATAAACTCTATTTGGGCTTCCAAAAGATTTTGCCAAGCCAAAGTCAGCCAACTTTAAAACTCCATTTTCATCTAACAACAAATTATTTGGTTTAAGATCCTGTCAGTGTAGAAAGCAAAGAATGAATTTGACCAGTGTTGATAAAAACAAACATATAATGAACGTGCTGGCAGGTATGCCATAACAGTATTAAATAGAATCAAAATTCTGCATTTTATAAGTCTACATTGTGAGGGGAAAACAAAAGAAACACCAAACAAAAACCACAACCCAAACAACAAGCCAGGGAATCAAGTATTTCATCATATATGAAAATTACAGCAAACCACAGAAATTTGAATATTATCATATTTCAGCTGCAGAGTTTAAAAAAAGCCCTGCCTCTTGATAGGCTTTAGCTTTGCTGCAGGAACAGCAGTACTGTCTTAACTGCATAGCTCCCAAATGAATAAAAAACCCCCACCCTGCAAATGTTTCAAATAACATAGAAATCACTGTGTGTTGCAGGTTGACCTTCTGGCCTGCAGCGAAACACCCACACAGCCACTAGCTCAGCCTGCTCTCATCCCACACCCTCAGAAGGACAGAACAAGATAAACAAAAGCAAGAAAACTCTGGGAGCAATATAAAGGCAGTTTAACAGGCAAAGATTAAAAAAAAACCAAAAAAACAAAAAAAACCAAAACAAACAAAGAAGTAATGCAATGGAAATAATTCATGGCCTTCCACAAGCAGACTGATACCCAGACAGTCCCCAAGCAACAGCCACCTCGGAAGCTAGAAAACCAACTTGGTCCTCTGCCCCAGGTTGTATTGCTGAGCATGATGGAATATGGGACGCAATATCCCTCTGGCCAGCTTGGGTCAGCTGTCCCAGCTGTGTCCCCTCTCAGCTTCTTGCCCACCCCCAGCCTGCTCACTGGGGTGAGGGCAGAGCGGGGAAAAAGAGAAAGCTGAAACGCTGGGGTGTTATCAAAATAAATCCAAAACACTGCACTACATAGGCTGTTGAGAAAGAACTTTAATCCATACTAGTCAGGTCCCGTTCATACATAGAGCTAATCAAAGTCACATGTAACTTGAGACACTTTTATATAAAATATCTCAATGATAACCACCTCAGTAATTCTTAACACTTCCGGTACTGCTGTTGTCTCTCCAAACCAGCTATCGTGAATGCTTACGGACTAAGAATGCCTGAACTTCAAAACTATCTTAATTAGAATTTAGACAAATTCTACCAAATGTGATTTTTGTTACAGCATAAAGGCTATCACTTTAGCACATGCTTACCCTGTGCAGAATCCAGTGCTGATGTAAAAATTCTAATCCTTGAAGTGTCATCAGCATATATGCCTTGATGTGAGACTGCGTCAATACAATACTAGTATCCTTTATAATAACCTGTAAAATGTTAGATTGACAGTAAAGTTTACCATGCAACATTAACTTCCATTCTTGCAGCTCAAAAATTATTTCATCCTTTAAGACTCAAAGTTCAAATTGGCAGTCACATATTCTCTACCATTCTCACCCTTTTTCCAGAAAAATAGGTCTATCATGGAGATCAGAAATTGAAGTGGGGAGTCCAGATAGCCTATGCGACCTTTGCATAAACAGTAAATAAGAAAATGCATGGGAAACATGAGTTTATTATTTTATCTCAGTATCACATTGATACCCAAAATTACAAGACAAAGATGTATACAAGAAAGTGATAAATGTGTCAGTAAACCTGCAATTATGTTTCCACTTATTCCTTCTTTCTCCATGCAACCTAAGCATTTAATCTTCATAAATGCGATGTTTTCCCCCTCTATTTCCAAAACAAGGAGGTAGGGCCACTTTACTGTATTTTAACAGATCTACTTATGTTTTCTACATTCTTTGATTTTTACATTCTATGTAAACGTTCTGTCTGAAAGTACTTTCTACAATACTATCCAAAACTTGCTTGTTAATATTAAAGTTCAGCCTTTCCTAAGCTTTAAGTTGAAGACCACACAAAATTTCTTGTATGCAGGACATGCCTAATCACAACAGTCTGCAGTCCCAAATGGTGGCCTAAGTAATTCCACAACACAGATAAATGCTCTGTGTACCACAGTATTATGTAGTACAAGTGTATTTAATTCCTCTTTGCATACCATGTCTTCTTCAGCTCTAAATGTTGCATAGTTACTAAGTTAACAGAATGAATCCTCTAGAAAGTCCACTCATTATTTTAATTTCTATTAGCAAAAAACTGATCTACCCTTTTCAGTCTCGCATTCATTTAGTTTTCAGCCAGCCTGTTGATATTTTCTTTTAACATTTTAAATGCTATCGCTAGTTCTTAACAGCATATGTGTAATGAGCTAGCTTAAAAACTACATTAATTTCAGTCCAGAGCAGTAGTGTTATGTGCACATATACAGAATTGCCATCTAGGACAGTCTTCCAAAATGAAGAATCCTGCATCAAAATATCTCACACAAAGACAAACCAACTTAAGATCTTTGACAATGAAACATCTGTAAGATGCTGATTCGCAAACACCTACCATTATTACAGTTAAAAGAATGGTTTGGGTGCATGTGATTCTAGTACCAGCTCATCACTTGTCATACTTTGATATTACACTTACTTGAACAGATTTGATGATATTATGATTAGCAATTGCACTCTGAGATGCTGATCTATGACTGAGGTTCTACACTTTGACTGAGTCCTGGAAAACTTACATTGTAAACATAAACTGTTTCTTGAAGATCATGCTGATAACTATTTAAAAGTAAAGGCACTATCAGCTGATAACTCACAAAAACTGTCAAATTATCCAAACTACTTTTAAGACATGATTTGAATCAACTGACATAATAAAAGTCACCTTTCTAACATGGGGAAATGTAAGCCTGTTAAAATAGTATTTTTAAAAGAACATTTGAAGATACTGAAATTAAAGAGCCTTAAAAAAAAAAATCTTACCTCGAGATCTGTTTCCATAAAATCAAACACCAAACTAATATTAGACTTGTGTCCAAATGCATCTAGAAGCTGTAGAACAAAATACAATATGATGAAGCCTACTCTCATCCTTCCTGTTTTCTAAAATTCTGCACCATTGTAATCTGCATGTGGATTTTCAGCTTGCTGAACTGGTTTAAGTTTTTCAACTTGCAATACAAAAATTCTTACTCAATTTAGATTCTTAAGTCCCCATCCCCTGACAAAAAAAAAATCCCCATTAAGCATGGTAATAACATTTTACACAATTGCCCCTCCTTCCTGGAATTCAAAAAACAACAAAAAAATTAACTTTACCATGTCCACTGCAACAAATAATTTAATGCATGCTTTGTCCTCTTCCCAAACTTTGCTGTTCTACAAAGCAAAACTCCTACCCTTTCTTAAGACCAGACTAAGTTTTCACATGGACTCAGCTCTGTGTATCTGCAATACATATGTAAGCATGCAATATTTAGAAATTCTAAGTGTTAGGCTTCTTATCTTCCCTTTGAAGTTATTTCTAGGTGTGTATTCATCTTTGTAGCAGGCTTTCTAATATAAATAAACCTATTTGGAGAACATCCAAATGGTCCTTTCTTAAGATGAAGCTGTGCAATTACAGTATTCATTTTTAATTTGAGATAACACAAGTGTGATGCTGAGTAAGAACAACAGATCATGTAGCCTTGTATTCTATCCCTGTGATCAGGAAGGTACGCTTTCCATGGTGTGTCTCATTCCTTACAGTCCCAGTATGATGACTATGTGTACTACCCAATTGTAAGATAGTTGTTTGCATAGTTCATAGCACCAGTGCCTGTGCTCACCCTCTTCCTCTACAGAAAACATGGTAATAAGAGACAATGCAGGTGACCCTACAGGCTTGTCCACTTTTTGTAATTTATGCTCCTTACGCTTGCAACATCCACAACAGTTTTATCAGGACTGCTAAGAAGGGTACAGTCTGCTTACAGACCTGCTGATCATGAAATTGTCTAATTCCTTTTTGAACTGCTGATGCTACCTGCTTCTACAATGCCCATGGCAACAAACAAACTGGCTTCCCTGTCAACATCAGTGACTTCTTACATTCGTTTGTGCCAAGTCCTAAATACTGGAAAGGTACTGGAAAAAAACATTAACTGTATCCCAAGGTGCTATCTTATTATTCTCAAACTACATTCTGAAACACAGGACCATGCTAACTATCAATAAAAAAATTAACTAAACTCATGGCAAATTACCTCAGTTCAGCCAAACCAGCACAAAAAATTACATTAAATATCTGGAAAACTCGTATTTGTTGTAATATTTATGGCAGACTTTCAAATTATCACTATTAAGTAATTTTAAAATATCTTTAGTTCCAGCTGGAAGTCAACCTAAATGCAACTGAAAATATGCAAGTTTTACTCCTGCCAACAGATGTTTTAGATATCAGCACTAAAACCAAATGAGCTGCAGGAATCCCATTTTACCATTGGTTACAAACGTCTGCTTTTGGCTGTCACCAGTTCCATGTGAAACAATCAGGTAAATTCAGCACTGCACTCACTTGCTAGTCTACCAGAGAGATGCAAAATCAGGTAATTAAAATCCCACAGTTCTCCCCACCATAAACATCCACATAGCCCCAGGCAGGAAAGTAAGAGGATTTCAAAAGAAACTGTTTTGTCCTTGTTACTGAAATAGGTGTTTTGCTGATACAATTGTTTTACTGCCCATTTGGGGCTGGAAAAAACAGTTCAAATAAAATTAAGTAGCATCTCCATGACCCAAATAATTCTAAGTATCAGTTTGAACCTGTACCAAAAGTACCTAAGGACAGATTCTAGAAGTAGCATTTATTTTACTTACACCAATAATGTTAGGATGGCTTAGCTCCTGTAACAATTTTATCTCCCTGAGGGCTGTTCTGTTGATTCCTACATTAAAAATGAAAAATAAAAGAGAGACAGAACAAGATTAAAAACTTTGGATGAAGCGCCAAAGCAACTTATTCTGTTACTTACTGATGGTATACTACCAACTACTTAACAACCACTCAATTTGTTAAATAACAAGTACATTACCATAGATAAAGATTGCTGCCAAATAAAGCTGGATGTACGCTTCCTTCCACACCAAATACATTCTACACCACAATAATCAAATTATGAAGCAACACGTCTGCCTGTTGGCAAAAAGGCTAAGTTCTAGCAAAAGCCTAGGGAAAAAAAATAAATCACCTTTTTGAGGGTATTGTAAGCTTCAGTTCTATTTTAAAGAAAAGTTACATCTTGCAAATATCAGTTCTTCAGTGTGTCTCATTTCCAGGGGAGGTACACTGACAAACCTCATGAATACATCTCTTTTCTTTTTGACATAGTAATATTAAATAAGGCAAGGCACATGGGTTTTTTTATATTCATGCTGTGGCATAAAAGATACAGTGGCCAAAACCTGCTCACCCTTGCTTGAATCCTTTAATAGCTGGATTTTATAAAAAAGAAAAACCAATGAGGAGACGGTGCACTTTGGCAGGCACACTGCCTGCACTGCATCAAACCACAATTACTGCAGGGTAACAATTCCTCCTTTCAAAATGCTGGTATGTATGGCTTGTATGAAAACCGACTGGCAAGCAAATGCTCCTGTGGTACATTGCACAGGATGTTTCAGTTGTGCATGAGCTGAAAAAACAGTGTTCTCCCAAAACATGGGATGTGATTCAACATGTAAAACCCTAGCAAAGGTTTGGACAAAGCTACATGGGTTACTTTACACTCCTGCTTCTCCTATTTTAATTACCTATTTTAGGATGAGGTTGACAATGGCTGCTTTCAGGTAAGCAAAGCCTTAGATTAAAAAAACAAAAAAACCAAAAAAACCCATATCATGTTACCAGAAAGCACAGGGAAACAAGACATGATCATTATTTTTCATAACATCTTTGAACTATAGCTAGGCATTAGCCAGATGGACCACAACTCTGGCAGCAGGCTCAGTGGTGAGACTCAGGGATAAGTGCTCAGTTTCTCTTTAAAAATTCTTATCTTAAAACAGAATTGGAGATTTGAGAGCACAGATTCTTCACTGGAAAGCTGGTAACCCAATTCAGAATCCCTGAAGCAGAGCAGCCTGAACACACACAGATCACGATTATTGATTTTTTACTCACAATATCTATGCCTAAAGGCAACTGGCCAGTCAGAACCATGATCAAAAGACACTGCTATATGGACCTGATTTCTCAACATAAAAAAAATCCACACAGCAAAATAAGTTTTAAGATAGTGTTTTTAGTAACTTTTGTCTCCGCATAAATTGAAAATAGAACAAGAAAAGTATCTGAAAACAGAGATAAATACTCCCAGCTGTCTTAAATATTTAAGGCACAGAGATAGAGATGTATCAATTAAACATGTATCCCAAACTCAGGGCTGTAGAGATTATTATTGTATGCCATATTCATGTCTGTATTCTACTTAAATTGAGAAGCTAGCCAGTTACACACTCATATTTAGACATACTATGCATACAGATATCTCTGCTGCTTCTTTCTGTCCCTGTGGTTTGGGAAGGAATCCTCTACTAAGCCTTACACTATAAGAGCTGAGCTCATTTTTTTAAACAAAGTTACGGTGTAGGAAATTAAAGTACTAATTTACAGAAACAAAGCGAACAAACCACAGCTTCTGCAGCACAAATTTGTTTTAAAACTCACCATCTTTAGCTTCTGATCTATGTCCCAGTTTAATCTGAAATGAAATATTTCATATTACACAAGGTTAAGGCACCTGTCCCAGCAGTAAGGGGTATTACTCTTCTTTATCAACTAGGGTTGGTTTGGATTTTTTCTGCCTTCAAAAAAATAATTGTCTCTGCAGCTTTTACTTTTATAAAAGCTTAAAAATAGTTATGACAGCACTGAAAACAGACACAATGCAAACTGGCAGCATAAAATGCTTTGCAGCCACAAAGCATTATTAGACCATTAACAAGCTTCTCTCCAGGGAGATATGAGGGCAAAGGAGTAGACAGTCATCTTAGATGACTCTAGTAAAATTAGCATATTCTGTAAATTTGGGATGGCTTTAAGTCAATCACTTAGTGCCATGAAATGTTCAAATCCAGAATCCTGTTACTGATACTTCCAGATAAGAAAAGTTAAGAAAATATTACAATTCAAACAAGTACACTTCTCACAATAGCTGCTACTAGAAGCAATCATAAAGTAGAAGTATTGTAATGCTAAAAGAGATAAATGTATCAAAGAAAATTACTTAATATTGATGTGGTTAAATTTGTCTAATAAGTAAAGCCCTTTAATTAACCCAAGCACTATAATGCGTATTTTTCAACCCTCACAAAACACAGCTAATGACCTCTTTTTAGGACAAGAACATCCTGCAACCTCTTCAGATAGCATGAAGTGAAACACTGTGTGACAACATAGACACTTCCAACATTTGTATTCAAACAGGTAAGTGCACTTTTCTCAAGTTTTGTCAAAATAAAACCCTACCATCAATTCTGGAGAACTTAATCAATTCCTGGACTAAAGGAAATCCAGCACAGTATGAGGAAAGATTTTTTTTCAGAAAGCCACTATCAAGGACTAACAAACTCAGAAGTTTGGAAATGTGGTGTGGGTTTTTTTGTGGTGGTATTTTTTTAAATAAATCAGTTTAGCAAATAACTAATTTCAAGTTACAGGCCAGGTAACCCTTCAGAAACTCAGAAATGTAGTAAGACAGAAGAGGAAGGAAAGTATTAAAGACACGCTAGCTAGATATTCTAGAAACAGAAATACATACTCTCCCACTACCCATGAGGTAAAAAACCCACACATTAGGGGGGACAAGAGCAATCAGACACTTCATCACACAAAAAGAAAACATTCGGACACTCACCTTTTTAATGGCCACGATTTGGTTGGTGTTCTTATCCCTCGCCTTGTAGACCGTGGCAAACTACGGAGAGAGGGAGAGGCTGTCGGGACTGCGGGGCCGGGCAGCCCTGGCGCTCGGCAGAGGCGGCCCCAGCCCCGCTCCTCAGGCTGGGGCCTGCCCTCGGGAGCGGCCACGCAGCGCCGCTGCCCGCAGGGACAACCCGTCTGCCCGGCCGCCTCCCCGAACACCCGGCTCACAGCGGGGCCCTGCCGCCGCCGGCGGGAGGCGAGACGGGCCGGGCCCGGCTGCGGGCAACCCCAGGCGGCGGGCCGCCTCCGCCGCGGCCCTCCCAGGCAAAAAAGGGCCGTCCCGGGGCCGCCCGACCGGCTCTGACGGAGCGGCTGGACCGGGCCCAGGGGGCTCGCACAGACACCGGCGCCCCCGGAGTAACGGCCGCTCACCTGGCCCTCCCCCAGGAAGTCGAGCTTCTCGTAGCGCTTGGCGCGAGCCCGCGCATCCATGGCCGCCGGCACGGGGTGGGCGAGGGCAGGCACGGGGCCCGCGGAGCGCGGATCGGAGCGGCGGGACCGGCGACGGGGCTTTAACACGGCCAGCGCCGGGCCCGCCCCGCTTCCGGCCCGCCAGCCGGCCCTGCCTGGCAACCGCCGGCGTCACCGCGCCCCCTCGCCCCGCCCCCTGCGCGCGCAGACGGCAGCGCCTCGCGAGAGCGGCTGGAGGCCCTGCCCAACTCGTGCCGGCGCCGCGGGTGCCGCCTTCCCCTCCGCGACACCGGGGACCCGCGGGCCCTGCCCGTGGCCGGGGCACCCGAGCACCCCCAGCAAACCGGGCGCGGTTCGGCGCAGGCTGCAGCGGCGGGACAGGCCTGATCTGCAGCCGGGCCCGCAGCCCGGGGAGGAAAGCCCCGCGGCAGCAGAGCGGCACACGGACACCGCGCCGTGCGCGCACGGCTGTCCCGCCGTGCGCCCCCCGACCGCGAGCCGCAGAGCCTCAGATAGACTGGGGAATGACCGACTGGAGGGCAGTGCAGGGGAAAGGGACCTGGGGGTCCTGGTGGACAGCAGGATGACCATGAGCCAGCACTGTGCCCTTGTGGCCAGGAAGGCCAATGGCATCCTGGGGTGTATTAGAAAGGGGGTGGTTAGTAGGTCCAGAGAGGTTCTCCTTCCCCTCTGCTCTGCCCTGGTGAGACCACACCTGGAATATTGTGTCCAGTTCTGGGCCCCTCAGTTCCAGAAGGACAGGGAACTGCTGGAGAGGGTCCAGCGCAGGGCAACAAAGAGGATGAAGGGAGTGGAGCATCTCCCTTATGAGGAAAGGCTGAGGAGCTGGGAGTCTTTAGCTTGGAGGAGACTGAGGGGTGACCTCATTAATGTTTAGAAATAAATAAAGGGTGAGTGTCAGGAGGATGGAGCCAGGCTCTTCTCAGTGACAGCCAATGCTCCACCTGACAAGGGGCACTGGGTACAAACACAAGAGGTTCCACTTAAATTTGAGAAGAAACTTCTCAGTGAGGGTGACAGACACTGGAACAGGCTGCCCAGGGAGGTTGTGGAGTCTCGTTCTCTGGAGACATTCAAAACGTGCCTGGACACATTCCTGTGTAACCTCATCTGGGTGTTCCTGCTCCAGCAGGGGGATTGGACTGGATGATCTTTTGAGGTCCCTTCCAATCAATAACATTCTGTGGTTCTGTGATTCTATGAAATTATTTAACTGTGTGTTGAATAGAACAAATCACTTAGAATTATAAAGTCATGTGAATTTTAATATACTGTCTGCCTTGCACTACTCAGCTGAATTTGCTGATCTCTTAAGCTGCAGTTTGTAAAGTTCTGCTCATATTCGCCAAACTTTTTTATCTACTTAATGAAAACAAAGGCAGCTAGAGATCATCATGGATTTAACTCTGTTAAATTGCACTTTTTGTTAAGTGACATGAGCACTGCAGCAAGCAGGGGCCCAAGTCAGTCATCTGTGACACGTCACACACCTACGTGCTACCATTTTGTTACAAATAAAGCCTTCAGATCAGGCATATTGCAGTCTCCCCGCTGTAACTGGGCTGAAAGGGCTGTGTGCTGAAACAGTTAATTATTTAAATTATCCCAGAAGAAGCTGGTTTTATTTGGCTCCACCTGCTGGACAACAGCCAAGCTGAAGCTGTGTAACTAACAGCCACAAAGCTTCCATGAGAACACCCAAAAAATCATGCCTGATGAGACATCTGAATCTTTTTAAGCAGAAAAATAAAATGACTCAGTTGTATTGTCAAGGTTGTGCATGGCTAATTGGAAAAATATTTTAATGGTGTGGACATCAAATATATTCAATTGCTTGTTGGCCATCCACAGAAAATCCTCCTCAATTGCAATATAACGTATAGTGTGTTGTGTCAACCTTCGCACCCTTCATATGGGTTTTTAGTAAAGCTATTGGTATACAATCATTTTTAATATTAAGGAAATGCCTTTATTGTGAATGCAATACTTCATTCTTCAACAGTGGCCAATGAACTATCTTCCATACTTATTCGGGACCTCCACGCTGTAAAAGAAAAGCAGACAATTAAAGATAGTCCACTAAAAGAACAGGAAATGGAGATCCAATCTTCTTTTGTGTTGTTATAGGCCAACAGACAGAGTTCTAGTTTTAATTTCTGGTTTATACGTTGATTTTTAATCTATATAAAAACAAGCACAGTGTCAAATATCGGCATCTACAAGTAATAGCTCATTTTTTTTCCAGGGGAGAATGCAAAAAGATCAACGTATGCAATCTACAATTACAGCTGCTTCAAGCTCTCCAACTCCAAGGAAACCTGAGTCTTACTCACTTTAGAAAGGTCTGACAAAACACAGCAGTAGTAAACACAAGTTCTAGAACTATTTTCACAGCCAAAACTCCAAAGTGCAAAGTTGAAAACAAACCCAAGATGAGCCATTACAATATTTATGAGAAATCAGAAAGGTATTCCACTCATTATTTTCCCAACAAAATTATTTTACAACTTACCCCACTGTTTGAAAATGTATATGATAGAGGTCAAGAAGTGTATTGCTATGGGATATAACTCATTTTATTTCTATTATAATATCCTACCTACATACCAGCAGGAAAATTGATTTCTTCTACTAACATGATTACACCGTAAGTGTCCTTATCATTTAACAAAGCTACGCAGGTGTCTTCTCATTTCAAACTCTTGCCCATCTCACAACTTCTTGAATTTTGTGTGTGCTCTCTTTTTAAGCCTCAGTGTTTACAACTGAGAATTGTTACAATTCAAAAGCAGGTTTTTCTTGCCTTTCATGTACAAGGCCACATTTGCAAATATTGCAGGAAATATTTCTATCAAGTTTAATAAAACATTTCCACTGCTACAAATAAAAGAGTTACCCTACTAATCAATAACTTAGAAAAAACAGTTTGAGAAATATCTTGGACTTCAGTGACCTGGTAATAGCCTTCATTTGTCTAAGAGCAGCCTCCTGTGCTCTTGTCCAGCACATTCAAATTACACATTAAACAGCTGTTACAAAACAGGTAGTGACGGTGGTGAGCGTAGGCTATGACTATTGCTAGCTACATGCACGTCTCTTTTAAGTCCGTATCTCTCCACTCATTGATACTGCAAGCTACTAATTAGGGAGAGCTGGGTACCTCCTGTATTAAGAATTTGTGGCTTGGGTATTATGCATCAAAGCTACGAAAGCTGGGAGTGCACCCTTACCAAGAATTACGTGGGAGATTTGAGGGATCTTCCTGAAGCTAATAGACATTATATGGAACTGAACTGAAAAGGCCTCTGAGGACTGTGTGTCCAGCAAGAGAACAAGAGTTGAGCAGCCTACGTGCCTTACGTGACTTCGAGCAGCCTTGAGTGAGAACAAAAGAAAGTGTGTCCAGTGAAGAAATAAAGAGTCAGCAAATCAGAAATTTGGTAGTGAGGTAATGCTGAATGCTAGAGCTCGTGCTAACTGTAAAACATCCAATCCCTTGTTAGTTTGCGGCGCGTGGACAGTAGTTGTTATCCAATTGCACGCAGCCCGTAAGCGCGTGGACAGTAGTTACTCTCCAATCACATGCAGCCTGTAGACGCGTGGACAAAGCAAAAAGATACTTAATGAGAATTGTAACAAGCAATAAACGTCTTCGCTTGGATTCACATTGGATTGTGTGGAGTCCGTGATTTTTGCCCTTGCAGAATTATATTGTAATACCAGATTTGAAACTTTGAAGAAGTTGTAGAAATAAGCTAAATGGTAGGTAAATACAGGCAATACACACCAATAAATGAAACTTACTTGAATAAGTTCAATCTCTTCGTCCGACATAAGTTTCCTTCTGTATTTCTGAGGTAAGGTTCTTGCTAATTCAAAAGTGTCTGGTGTACCTTGTACTCTATTAACAGGTGAAATATTTTGAAAGGCCAGTGATCTGCCTCCTACAGATTCCTGTGCTGCTGAAGCATGGAGAGATGGCTCACTTGCTTGTAGAGATTCCTGTACTGAAACCCAGATTGCAAAAAACATTTAAAGAGACATAACAAGACTGTGAAACTAATTAATAAGCAGCCAATAAAAGTTGCCAGTTATTGACAATTTCCTCAATTATAAACAATACTTAAAAGAATTAAAGACATTCCACTTCTCACAGCCTGTTCTTATTGTTGTCAAATACGTCAAGAGCACAGTGAAAAAATTCTGACAGTTAAAGAAAGCATGTCTGACTGGCAGAAACACTGATGTATAGACAAGATAAACAGCATATATCCTAACAAAGGCTTTTTCACTCGGAAGCTGTACTTACAGAAAAAGCATAAACTATCATACACCTGTGTATGGCGGCAATTATTTAGAAAGATGAGATAAATAACTAAGATCCACTGAAACGATGCTTTTTGGTTACTGTGACTGTAAAGACAGAGGCGAAAAGGAGTTAAGATGCTTATAGAAACATAAAGCTCTCAACTATGACATACCACAATGTGCAACACAGTGTTGTAAAATTTTTAATATTACAAAATGGCATCATATAAAATTTTGTTAAAGATGTGCAAGAATGACCACCAAATGTTGGGCATCAGTGACCAATGTAAATGAAACACAGAGACCAAGGCGTGCGTGAAATACTTCATGGGTGAGTGCCAGGAGCCAGACTTAAGGAATTCACACTAGATAAGGTGCCTTGAGCACAGTGGGACAGACAAAGGGGCAGTGCTGCCTAAGTACAAATTCTGAACCTTAGGTCTGCACCACCATGGCTGATTTTACAATGGAAATACGCAATTACCCCACCAGGCAGGATGGAGTCTCACAGCAATGTGTTTACTTCATAAGCACTCCGACTTCTCTGTATAAGTTTAAAACACCTGACACAGCGGAATGCTTCCACAGGAAACCCTTCTCAGTGCTCCTGAAAAATGGGCATGACAATGCAGCATCTAAACACCTGGGATAGAGGGACTACATGATTACAAAATAAGCATGTGATGAGTTAAAATACTAGAGCTTTGCCCACCTGTCTCCCTCTTACACCCAACAACGTCAGCAAGGACAAAGGAGAGAAGCCAGTTTTAGCCATAGTGAGTCTGAGTCAATGGCAGGATTGGGACATCAAACACCTGCAGCAATGTGATCAAACCACCGCTGGAAAAAAGAAGGCACCATTGAGAGGCATATCCAGAGGTTCTCAGTCAGAAGACTGTATATGAAAGTCCCAAGTTGATCGGGTGGTTCAGGAACAATGAAAGGTCCAAACCAGAGCAAGGAGGAAGAGATCCCATCAGAAGGAGCATATTGTGAACACGGGGCATGCCATTGAGCTGAAATTTTAAAATTTAAGAGCAGAAAACAAAGCGAACAGAAGATAAAACCAAAAGACATAGTTGTTTGTCAACTTTCTGACAATACACAGGTGAAGGCCGTGCTGCCATTCAGAGAGACCTGGACAGGCTGGAGGACGGGGCAGAGAAGACCCTGATGAAGTTTAACAAGGGCAAGTGCAGGGTCCTACACCTGGGGAGGATCAACCCTGGACACGAGTACAGGTTGGGGGTGGACCTGCTGGAAAGCAGCTCTGCAGAGAAGTACTTGGGAGTTCTGGTTGACAACAGCTTGACCATGAGCCAACAGCGTGCCCTTGTGGCCAAGAAGGCCAAAGGTATCCTGAGATGCGTTAGGAAAAGTGTGGCCAGCAGGTCGAGGGAGGTTCTCCTCCCCCTCTACTCTGCCCTGGTGAGGCCACATCTGGAGTATTGCATCCAGTTCTGGGCTCCCCAGTTTAAGAAGGACAAGGAACTACTGGAGGGAGCCCAGAGGCGGCCCACAATGATGACGAGGGGCCTGGAGCATCTTTCTGATGAGGAGAGACTGAGAGCTGGGCCTGTTCAGCCTGGAGAAGGCTGAGAGGGGATCTCATCAATGTTTATAAATATCCCAAGGGTGGGTGTCTAGAGGATGGACCAGACTCTTTTCAGCAGTGCCCAGCGACAGGATGAGGGGCAATGGGTACAGACTGAAGCACAGGAGGTTCCATCTGAATATGAAAAAAATCTTCTTTGAGGGTGACACAGTCCTGGACAGAGAGGTTGTGGAGTTTCCTTCTCTGGAGATGCTCAAGACACACCTGGACACATTTATGTGTGATCTGCTCTAGGTGAACCTGCTTTAGCAGCTGGGTTGGATGAGATGATCTTCACAGGTCCCTTCCAACCCCAAACATTCTGTGACTCTGTGAAATAGTTTTGGCAGGTAATGAATACAAACTATTTTTGTTTTGAAAAATAACACACCTTATATATGAAAAAAACAAGAAAGAGTTTCTACAGGTTTGTTTCATGCACCACAAAAATGTCTCAGGATATTTCAAAGTCTGAAGTGTACTTGAAAGAGATGTATTGGCCAATTAAAAACATTAGAAGTCAAATGTACCCGACTTAATACTGCTGTTGCTTTAGATCAGGTACAGTCTCTACTACATTTTTCCCTTCCCTGTTTGAGACCACCATGTTGCAGTAGTAATATGGTAAAAGAATTTGGCTGGCCTTTCAAGCACTCACATCCCTAAAGTTTAGTCTTAGATCTGCGGAGCTGTGTTTAGCTACACAGAAGCAACAGTCTGGTACAGGAAAATGCAGTTATTGCTACAGCATTCAAGCATGATGAGGTAGATTGCAATTTACTAATGAGACGACAGAACCTGATTAAGCTAGAAAAGTCTAACATACTTAAAAGATACAGTCACAAAAATCTTCTGATGCATTGATAACAAGAGGTGAGTAACACGTTTTTAAGCCTTTGAAAAAATAGTTAACTGGCATGAGAGGTGGTGTGTTTGGCTGAACTGTGCACAACATACAGAATTCTGATAGAAAGTCATAGCAAAAAGTAGTTTCTGAGGAGTTTGCAGAGAAGTCAGACATGGCACTTAATGTGCACTGTAGATACTCTGTAATATTAATGGATAAAGTAAACTCAAAGCTAAAACACAAGTAGGATAATGCTGTGGCAAATAACATGGTATGGTATCATTTCTAAAAAGGTCAGGATAACATAACAGAGCTTCCTAAGACATGTCCTACTTTAGTATCAAAGGCTTTGTTGACTCAAATAGAATATTAAAACAACACATCACTTATACAACTCTGACGTCTAAATGGAATGGTATTTGGAATCCTATATCAACATAGCTATAGGCATAAAAAAATAATGTCAAAGATTGCAATGAAATTATTTTTTCTCAGCATTAATTAGCAGCAAAAGGAAAGACTTCTTAAAATGTACAGGGAAACAGCTCTCCCAGCTATAATCAAGGTTTTAAATATGGCAGACATCACACACTTCAAATAAGACAAGATGAGGGAAATGCAACATCATTTCTGCAAGTATCACTGAGTACCTAAACTGCTTCAAACTGACTTAGGCAGAATCATTTCGGGCAAATATCGCTATTGGGAAAAATCAGGCTTTTTATGTAAGTAGAAAAACAACACTGGAAATCTCCGGGGATTTGCCTTGACCAAGAAATAAAGACATTTGTGTATTACTTGTAATCCCACAGTTGTAGAGAGCTTGAAAAAGCAGAGCTGCCTTCAAACCAGGCCACCACGTTGCAGAAAGTCTGCTCAAAATCAGCTGAGACACAGAGTTGAAGCAGGAAAATTGTGTGCTCGTTCTTATATAAAACAGTTAACGCAAAGAAAGTTGGTGCAACTTATATCTGGAGATTACATAACTTACTTTTTGGTCTGGGGCTACTTTTTCTGTCCGGGAACTTAATTAACGGAGTATGCGGCTTGACTGCCTAAAACAGGGCAAGGTAGCAGGAGAAACAGGCACAGTGAAATGTATTTCTAGACACATTAGCTTCACAATAACAAAATGGAACATACGGTATATTAAACAACCACTTGTATACTACTGCTTTCTGCACCACTACCTGGATACAACTACCGCTTATTAACGTTCTATGTTAGCCCACGGAGAGGTGCCGCCTTAAAGGCATTCCGTTCCTCCACCCTCGTGTCCTGAGCAGGACAGGGGTCCTGGTTCTACTCCTCTCCTTTCCTCTCAGCAACTAGTCTGTGTGTGCGCAGAAACACCCGCCACAGCACCATAAACGCGATTATGCAGTTTCAGCACAGGGAATGGTCAGCTGTGCTCTGCTGTAACTCAGCCTGCGGGTGGCTGGGCAGGGGCTGGCAAATCCCACCCAGATAAGAAACCCTATTAATTATAAAGCTTAGTAGTCGCAGGCACAGAGCTTATTTTTGAAACAAGCCTTTGGAAGAAGACTCCACGCCTCACTTTCACCTTGAAGAGGGATGGCTTAGGAAGGAGCTGCCGGCCAGCGCCCTCCCCTCTGCAACGGCGCACACACGGCTGCGGGCCGCCCTGCAGCACCCTTCGGTAGCACATGCCCCGGGCACCGGCATCAAATGACGGGCGGCACCGTGCGGGCCCCCCCGCCACCTCCTTCCCCGCGCCAAGGACACCGGCCTCTCCGGCGGCCTCTCCGGCGGCCTCTCAGGCCCCGGCCCTCCCGCGCCCCGGCGGCCGCACTGCGGGCAAGGCCCGCGGCCCGAGCTGGGCTCCCAGCCCCCGCCGCGCCTCCCACCGCCCCGGGCCGCCTGCCCAGCGCCGTTACCTGCACGACCCTGGCGGCTGCCGCCATCTTACTGCCCATGGCGCCCCCGTCCCGCCCCGCGGGCCTGGCCCCGCCCCCCCCCCAAAGAGCCGTGCGGCAGGGTGTGAAAAATCAGGAGGCGGTTCAGTTTTATTGAAGGAAAACACGCTCTTTAATGTTAAAATATTTTAACAGCTTGGTCAATTCTCTTAAAACACAAAGCAGAAATGCAAGTGCCCGTTTAATATTTAAAAGTACTGCTTATGTGCATAAGTGAGAGCAAGGTGCCACCTCTTCCAGCCTACCCGAGTTCTGCCTTGGGTTTTGCTACCCGAGACGGGATCCATGGGTCACACCTACTGCTGGATGCTCTGCTTAACTAAGCCCTCTACAGCACAAGCGCAAGTGGCTGATAAAATTTAAAGCTTTTTCAGCCTAAAATTATACATAAGGCTTTTAAAAGAATAAAAACCAAACTGGTTGAGCTTTCCCCATGGGCAGAGCAGTGTCACACATCCTGTCTGAGCTCCACTGGTGCCCAGGAGAAGAGAACAGAAACAGCAGACCCTTGTGTAAGCCCACTGTTACCTTTTACACAATAAAATTGTTAAAAGCTTTTATGTATCAATGATTATTATTTCAGGACACCTATGAAGCGAGTCTTCAGCTAACTTCAGCAGCTATGCTACCTGTTCAAACATTCGTCGTGCACCAGGACTAAATTTCACTTCAACGACTTGTGTGGACAGGTTCTCAGTCTCTAGAGGCAACAACAATGATTACATACACTGTATAAAATGAAACACAATTTCTCCTTGCTCACACAGAACAGACATTTTTTTCAAGCTGTAAAACAATGGCTTTCAAAGATGAATCGCTTGCCCAGTTAACTCTGCTTCCAATTAGGATATTCTATAATAAAGAAAGAAAGATTGTTGGTTACAAAAAGCCTTTAAAGATTATTCCTGGTAAAATATCTCAAAAGCTGTCTGTTTTTCAACTTTTAATTTGGAAGCCCTTGAAATTCACAGCAAGGTTTGAAGTAGGCAGGATGGGGGAGGGGCGACAGAAAGGCAAGTATTGTTTTAGATCCTACTGTCAATACACAGACAAAGCAAAAAAAGAAAAAAGCCATGCTTTGAATTTCCTAAAGGTGCTTGCACACCGTCTCTATTTTAAACATATTAATTTAGAGGATGTGGTTTTCTCCTCTGTGGTGGGGGTGGTGGTGTTTGTTTGGTTGTTTTTTTTAAACACATTAAATAAAGTTTGCCTTAAACACAAGATAACACAGTTAGCATTCTCACCCTGCCATTCTGGACTGAAAATGGGAATTATTAAATTTAACTGAAGAAGATTAGATTTCAGGAATGCAAAACCAGGAGACAATTCTAGGAATCTAATCTAAAACCCACTAAAATGTTTAATTTCTCATTCTAAAATTGAGATGTAGCCTTGTTATAAATGCACACTTGTAGTTAAAATAGCATGCAATACAAAAACATGTGGCTCTCTTCCTGTCCTCGAAATTGTCCTGATCATGCAAACTCACAGCATGGTTATATATCTTGTCTTGTACCTGAAGCCCTTCAATATATTTTATCTTTTCCTCAGTCTACATTTTTGAAACAAACCCTGTGCATCTCAATTGGGATTTCATAACCCATTTGCAGATAGACTCAAGCGCACTGCAGCCGGGTCTATTCACTGTTCACCATCCTCCCATCTGAGTACTGAAGTCGGTGCTGTGTGGGGCCAGGCAGCAGAAGGCACTACAAGCTGCACAGCAGAGGCAGAGCACCAGCACCTGCTGCAGAATGCTGCAGGAGGCCCCTCCAGCCTATCCCAAATCGTGAGGTTTTCTTCCTCACTCTGTGTGACTCCACACTTGGGGCAGAGTGAGGAGCAGCTGTCTGGCTCACCGGTATCACAGGATTAAAACGTACTTCTTTTTCCTAATCATGAGATTGGGGAACCGTTTTGGGGGGGTGTAGAGGTGACTCTCAGTGTAAGGAAATACAGCCACTGCTACTTTTCTACCTTTAAGGGAATAAAGGAATAAAGACAGATTGATAGACTGTCTCTAAACTTTGTAAATAATTATTCCAAAGAAATTTGTGACAATTTCATGCTTTCAGCCCTTAAGGCAACACAGTTTTCTTTTCACACAGCAGTTTTTCCATTACCATTCTTACTTAAGGGTTTTAGAAAACACAATTATGTTTGAAGTTATATTTACCATACGCTACGTTATTTTGACTATAATGCAAAACTGCAAACTTGCTCCTGAAAGCTACAACACGTTACCTGGAAGACATTTTGAAGTAGTATAATCCTCTGTCTTTCTTTTTGTATGTTATGATGCATTTTCTCCAGCACTTTTCTCTCTTTCACATGGCCTTGTTTCTCCTTTATTTTTTTTATCATGGTACGAATTTGCAGCATTTTCTGTTCTCCGCTTTTTTTCAGTGCTGCTCCATTATTAGGAAAAGTGTTACAAAGTAGTTAGATGAGCAGTAGAACTAAATACATGCTTTTTCCCTCACAGACATCTTCCACTTCCACTGCAATAACCCTAACTTCACATTCCATCCCTTCCCCCCAACATGTTTCAAGATATTCCTTTCACACAAGAGGCAACAGATGCTGTGGCAACCTGGTATCAAAGTACATCAATTGGTTCCCTGGCTGCTGGCAAAACAGGAAGTACTTTGTATGTGTCTGCATTTCCATCAGACATGGACTGCAATTTGAACATCTGTCCTACACCCCATCTTTGGTTGTCACAACTTTTAAGGTCAAGGGTGTTTAAGGCCCTTTCCCTTTTTTCAAATTCGATCAAAACCAAATTCCAAAGTCATACAAGGAACTTATGGACAACACCAGTGAACAGTACTGGTTTTTTATGGGAAACCAGATTGAAAACAAGAGTGAATAAAACCATTTAGAGACAACTCATACAGCATTCCTTTACATATTTCCAAAGATATTAGGGATGTTCATTTTTCCTATGGAGATGACTTCACATGTAAATTTGACCCACTCTAATAAGCCTACTGAGTACTGACATACATGCCAGTAAGAGTTTTTTGTAAGCAAATCCCATCCTGTATTCTGCAAATGTTTCATAAAGGTGCAGTCTGACCAAAAAAACCCAAAACAAAACCAAATAAACAAAAAAACAAAACAAACCAAAACAAAAAAACCAAACCACCACAAAACAAAACTGTAGCTGTTGTAGGACTGATTTAAATTACTAAATAATGTGTAGTTTTCTGGGGAGTTTACGCTAAGTAATAGAACGCTACCATGCTCTTTTTGAGTATCTCCTTGCATCTCTCATTCTAACACATCAGTTTCATGCTCTAGTAGACAACACACCATCTTATTTTTAGATTACTTCCTACTCTTTTCAGAAGTTTCATAACTATGTTGAGTTTCTCAGTTACTTCAGATGTAAATTAATATTGCTACAAGAACTTTAAAATGCGAAATGTACATACACATATAAAACAAAATCAATATAGCTAACACACTTACTGAGTCTTTTCCTTTTAATGTCAATCAACTTACATTCCTTCTCACGTACTCGCTGAAAGAAAAAAAGTACTTCCTTGACTCTTGGGTCAAAAAAATATGGAAAGATGCTAATTCAATTAATAAAGCAGTTAAGGACAGCTAACTTTCTTACATGCTTGCTTTAAGTAATCATTTCAGTAGTTTTAACACAGTAGAAACCCCACCCTTTGGGCCACGTATTCAGCTTCAAATGACTCGTGCAACCCTGCTACTTTCAAATTGTGCTCCTGGCCATGTTGAGGTTGGCAGATCTGCGCAACTGCAAGAGAAACTACAACTGACACTTACCTGCTGATATTCAATTACTGTCCCACTGAGCATTGTTATGTGTTTCATACTTCCTATGATCAGGCTAAGGAAGGAAACACGCATTACTACGAGTCAACAGCATAAATGTTTTAATCAAGTTACATGGATTAAACAAAAAAATCTCCATTTCCCATAAAACCAAAATAAAACAAACTGCACCCTTTCTTTATTACAGTTATTATACTAAGTATTGTTGTAGGGGCTAAATAGTATCCTTATTCCCCTCTTGGTTTTCCTAATGTTTCAGTTGAGTCTGTCTAACAATTAAGATCACAGAGCTTGGAAGGCATCAGGGAAGCCTAGCTACTCGAGAATGGCCAAGAATTGAAGCTCCTGAATTCCAGTGTGTGGCAGGGACATAATGAAAATGCGATGTTTTTAGCTGTGTTTCTGAAAGAAATTAGATTTCTTATATTACACTTTGTAAGTGTGCACCAATTAATATTGGGCAGGAAATGAAATCTAATTTTAAATATGTCTGAAATTTTCAGTTCTTTTTCAAAGACATTAAACTCCTACATGATTAATTAATGAAGGCAGCAGAAACAAGGCTCTGTTACAAATCCGATTACATGCTCAGCTATTTTAAGTTCAGGGTTACTCATGCATTATTGAAGACAAAAAACTCTTTAACTACAAACAGTTCTCACTAGTGAATCAAAAATTATGATCTCTGGAATCAAGGGCTGGTTAATTCAGAGCTCAAATGTAAATGCACTCCGGGCATGAGAGGTCTGAGCATGCTGATTCTAGCCAGAAGGTAGACTGTATATCATTCAGTCAAAACTGGAGAAAGGAAGGTTGCTTTTAAAAAAGGTACAATAACGTAATGTAGAAACGTGTCACGTTAAACTGTGTCAAGTCTATTCCTCTCTAGCCATCCTTTCCCCAAGAACACCTTACCGTGACTCGTTATCATGTTGCTTCACTTTGTTTTTCAGGTGAAACCCAAGTTGCATCCTGCATAGCGTGGGGAAGAAATGTAATTGATGAGAACTGATAAGAAACTGAAATAAGTAGATTTAGAAAAGTAAGAAAAGAGACATTTCCAAGGTTCCATTTATGTCCACTTTCATAGTGTAATTATATATATAAAATACTCAGTACCTTTTAAATATCACATTTTGTAAATAATGGGGCTTAACCCTCAGGACAAGAAAGGCATTATCGATGATTATTTGTGAGAGTGACAACTCCTTTCTCTCTTGCCACACACACACTCAGACGCCATTAAGCCCACAGGGTGCAGAAGGCAAACTGGGCAAAGATGGGACTTAAACTGAAGAGCCATGTAACACAGGAGACATATAACACCTATCAACTCTATCTTTTCACATGCATTTGTAAAACACTGCCAAGAAATCAATTTACTGAAGTATATAGTCAGATTTTCACAAATTTGCAGGAACCCTTGTGTTTACACATTTTAACTTGCAATTTGTTGTTGTTCTCTATGGTATCTCCATCTGCATTGCTACTGGCTCAAATGTCTTATGTTTGTAACACACACCATATCACTGTGAAATCCTGTCTTAATCAGAATTATGTATATGTGCAGGTATGTGTGCACAGAAACAAACATTAAACCTCCAAATAAACAAGAAGAAAATTCTACCTTTGCAAGGCGAATGTCTTGTTCTGGAAAACAAGTTTTAATTCTTCCATAACTCTTTCCAAATCGTCCACAGCACTGAAGGATAAAACAAAAACAAAACCACACACAACCCCAAACAGTGTGAAGATAACAAAAAACGTAAAAGTAATGTCGCGCTTTTAACTTGCTCTTTATGCGTCTACAGTAAGAATTTTTCCTGTAAACCACAAATTAAGGCCAGGAATATTTTAACACGTGGAACTACATTAGTGAATTCTAGCTGTCACAAGAAGGACTGCAAACTTTGAAGCCACATCAGATACTGAACTACATTATGAGAATGAGTAAAATATTTCTTTCCTATATTTTATCTTGATTTTCTCTATTTTCACCAGACTCCTACAAAGTACTAATAGTTGATCCACAGATTTACTGAGGAGTGACTAGAAGAGAACCTCCAAGCTCATTTCTTAACCCTCCACCTCTTTATTTTAAATATTTTAAAAGACATCAAATGTTTGAAGTTATCCAATTACATACTCCTGGAGACACTCTTCATCAATGATGTGATCAAGGTAAGGTGTTTGATCTGCAAAGAAAGAATGTCACTTAAAAAAAAGGCACAAGAGACTTTTAAATACAATCTACAGAGTACAAAGGATAAGCAGCTTAATGGCTATACTAACAAGTCTTTGTATTCCTACAGCCACACCTTATTTCTTCCATTGTTAGTGAGACTACACTATCAATCAGTTGTATTGGAGAAAAAATTAGACATTACAATATTTAAATTTAGCATTTTTTCAACACGCCAGAGCTGGCTCACAGCATTGCTCTGTACATTCTGCTAGCTGGTTCAGCACAAGGGGACACCAGTAACGGAGACACGACAGGAACAAGAAGAAACCCCTTAAAGCAGCGAGGTGCCCGGCGGAGAAAAACACTCCACAGCCCTTGTTACCGCAACATGGCACCAGGACGAAGCGCAGGGGGTTGCTGGAGGGCGTCAGAGCAGGGAGCAACGTACCGCTCTGAAGCGCGGCGCTGCAGTCCTGGAGCTGCTGCCTCATGCGGTCCCTCAGCCTGGGCACAGCAACGCGGCAACGGTCAGTCACGGCGGTAACGCCCCGCGCCCACCCCGGCCTGCCCGCCGCCGCCGCCCCAGCGGCTCCCCGGCCCGCCAGCACTGACCGGAGCAACGTGCACACATCCACCGCCTTCGACAACCGGGCGACCAGGAGGTCCTCGGCGACTGGGCCGGCCCTGGCCGCCGCCTTTGACCGCGACCGCCGCCGCCGCGCCTCCATGGCCGCCCGTTCAAACTTCCCGCGCGCCGCTCGGCAGAGCGGCCGGCGATTGCTTCTGGCTGTCGCGCGCGCGTTGCCGGCCAATCCCAGGCCACTTCTCCTCCATCGGCGATTCGGCGCTCGGCCGCCAGGCGGGGCCGGGGCCAGCGGGGCCCGGAGCGGGCGCCGGTGTCACACACGGCGGACCGAGGGCGGCGGGGGGGCGTTTGCGGGGTGCTGGGCCTATTCCCTACAGGCCCGCCCCGTAAAAAAACCCTCCCCCTGCGGCCGGCACAGGAAGGAAACAAGATAGCCCCTTCTCACACGTATTTTTCAGGTAAATAAGAGAAGGGAAGCATGGTTGAAATAAATAACTTGCGCTTTTTCTATGGATAAACAACATTTAATCCAATTCCTTGTATTCCTTAAACACGTGTTCATTAGAGCATGAGCAAAACAGCGCTGGGTGCGCGGGGGATTCGCTCCGCCCAACACGCACACCTTTAACAATAAGTAGTGTGCTTAGATACAGTATGGTATTACATATTCATAGTGACCCCAGGAACGCCTATACATATTCATGACCTTTCCCCGCTTCTGAATAAAATGAGTCTCAGATACCCATAACCATAAACCCTCCCCTGTTCACCTGCGCCGTGTCACTTGGTGAATTTGAGGAGGGGTCTTTGGATGAAGGCTCCTTCAGCTTCATCACAGGGGACTTTTTACCTTTGGCTTATTATGTTGAATTGACTGGGACCCAAGCTGCCAAGTCGATTGAAACCAGGCTGGCGCCCCCTTTTGCTGTAAATCTTCGTTATCTTGTCTCCTCAAGTTTACAGCTAGGTGCAGTAAAATTTCTTATCTTGGCATTCAATGGGGTTCTGTTCTTCTTAACATAAAGCTCTAAACTAAGCATTTATGTGTGGCTAGACCTTAAAGTGTTAGTTCGTTAGTAGGCACCCATTATATGTTTAGTTAACCCTTAAAATGTCAGTTCCCTCTGTCAACATAACTTCATAAGCAAGTTTCATAACTTTTTACATAGAACTTAACCACCTTTTCCTTTTTCCAGGTTCAGAGCCCGTGCCTCATTTGGTTATATCTGTAAACATTAAACATCTTAGCACGAATCACAACTGCATTTTTCACAGGGTTAAGTATTTGTAACAAGGACAAAAAAAGCAGGCAGAGCGGTAGGCAAAGAACAATTATAAATTACAGGTGAAAGCTGATACAGCTCCCTGACCAGCATTCCCCTAGAGAAAAGCTGATAGTTGTTAGGTTATTAACAAAAATATGCTATGTTAATAGAGCTGCACTCTAGTGTGGCCAATCTGGCAGGTGCTGTCTGTGCCACAGCATCAGCAGAGCCTGTGCCACGGCTCTTGCCTTGCCCCAGAGCTCCCATACACCTCCGCTGCTCACAGCTTCCACAAGGATGGCTCAGCTGTAGGTGGAAGACAACTGTCCTACCCCAGAAAACACAACTTGAAGGTAAAACAACTTTGTTTTTAAAACACAAAAATAAATTACATGATATATACACAGGGGCACATAGTCCCAAGATGCTGCTTGAGTTCACAGAGGAGTTAACTCTTGCATCAAAGGTTGCGCTAGATGCTGTATGATGGAAGACTTCAGCTCTTCAGAGCTACTTATCTCAATGTTTTTGCTCGTGGAGTATTTTTTTCTTGATTGCCTGCAGAAACACAAGTTCGAGCTTCATAAACTTACACTATCCCAGCTCACCTGAGGCTTGGTGGTCAAGCCAAGCCCATCCTAACACACAAGAGCAGTTCATAGCCAGCTTATGCTACTTTGGCAAGCTAGAGATCTTCAGCTGCCATAAGCAGGTCTGATCCAAGTTTGACAGCAGTGTCTCAGCTAAGGCAGCTTCAGAGCACCAGTTATTGACACTTAATCAAGCATACTCCCTGCCTGCACCATGAGATTCTTACCATATGCTGGGTAATGCCCTCATTCACAAGAATTACATTCTTTGCTATGTGCTGCATAACTGGGAGAAGGTCTCTCTCTGTGTAAGACATGTGGTATTGCAAAGTTGGTATCTGAAAGGAAAAGTAGTAATTAGACAAGCCTGCTAGAATAATCTGAGTACACTGTATTCTTTGTATTCTGTTGGCCTTGGGCAGTTGTAGTCTCCTGTTTCACAGGGAAGGGTTAACAGTTACTGCCCAACTTCTGTTCCTTGTAACGGACCATGGGGAGACAAGAACATGCTGAGATACCACAAGGGAAGCAGAAGGCATGCACTTGGCCCAGAGCAGCCTTTTAAGCGAGTGCACAGGCACAGCGAGTCCAAAACTAAGAGGTGGTCTGGCAAGTGTAGCTTACCCACTTGTGTCCTTTGAGTTTCAGAGACAAACAAGAAGCAGCCGCTGCGATCTTAGATGGAGGGAATTGAACCATGTCATAGTCCACAATGGACAAGTCCATCAAGTATTTGGCTAGAATGTGCTGTTCGCAGTCAACATGCAGTAAGTCACAGTAGAGCATTGGCTATGCCTGAGGCATGAGCATCCTGTCAAAGCCTTCATTTAGTCAAGCAGGAGGAAATACTTCCTTAGCAAACATTTTCAGGCCTATAGGCTTGAAATTCAAGTGGCTTAATCACAGAGCAGTTCTGAGCTGTATTAGGCTGTGCACATTCTAGGACCACTCCCTTTCAATGGCAGTCTAGCAGTGACCTGCAGTACCAGGCAGGTTAAGTCTGGTTTTGAGTGGGTTAGGCTTAAGTGACTGAAGGCAGGCAAACAAGACCTGTTTCTACATGAGAGAGGTCTCAACCAGGCACAGCTGCTAAACTGTTGCAGTACTCACAAATTTAGAACCATTTTAACAAGCTGCCACAGTCAGGCATTGTATTTTCCAGATACTGCTAACAGTGACATCTGCTCTCAGCATTACCTCTGCAATCATTGAAGCCCTCCTTAGGAAGTGTGAAGGGAGAGGGTGACCCAGACAGAAGCCCAGGGCTTGCAGGATCTTCATCTCCATCTGGCAGATTTGGAGCTTTGTGTAACTGTGATTAGTTACACAGGCAAAGTCTTCAACAGTTGGGCTCAATATCTCTTCATATTTGCTGGCAATAAACATAGCTGCAACACCAACCAGCTGTAATGTCCTCTTGGTAACAGCATTGTCCTGTAGTAGGGAAGAGATTTATATATTTAGAGATTTATCTGAATTACTTGGCTCAGGACACAGCTTTTCAATGTAGCCAATGTAAGGTTTGTTATATGGCAGGATGTACTGGCATGTACAGAATAACTGTACACCATCTATTACCTCTGATGGGATCTGCAAGGTTATTAGAAGGCCTGGAGACCAAATGAGGGAGAGGAGTCAGCAGTTTTAATATATCAAGTCACTGTTCATGGCTGAGAGGGCTACATGGTACATACCATTCGACATCAAATGCCCTTTGTTAGTCAGCTATATTTTGTTAAGGGTAATGTGTCTAACCATGTGTGGTGTTACTGATCAGTGCTCATTGTGCTTTAGCTTAGTGGAAAAGCATTACCTGATACTGGGCAAGAGACACTCACCTGGATGAAGTGATCAGTGATAGCAACTGTCATGTACAAAGTCCCCTGCTGGAGTTTGAGGTTTATTTCTACTCGCACAATCTGATCTATTAGTATGGCATGCATGTTCCCAGTGATTTTCTGGCCATCCAGGTGTTTGGGTCTGACAGGCTGACTTGCCTGTGTGGAAGGAATAGTGTCAACAGATGTAGCCACTTAGCTGAAGCATTTGCAGTGCCCAACCTCTGGTGCATGTAAATGCTTATCAAAGAGTTCAGTACTGGCATAGCCCATAGGTGTAAGCCACAGGGCACAAGGCTTCTGTGTTCACTAGAGATGGGCTAGAATGAGCATGGCACTAGTACTACTGGTTGATTAATCTAACAACCAGCATCTGCTTATCAGCTCAGTTTAATCTTGCCTTTTAAGTGAAGGAAAATCAATAGGTGAAAGCGGATAGCAGGTCCAAGGCACATCTATAACGACAGGTTCACTGTGTCAGCAGGTGCCACTTACAGTTATGACATACTACCACCAACCTCAAGGTCTCTCAGATACTTGTAGATGTCCTTTGCATAGCTGCTGCAGGAATTCAGGTCAGCGTTGGCTTTCACATCCACGTCTTTGATATCAAGCAAGACATCAGAAAAGCCTGACACAGCACGTCACCTGATGGGGCACGTCCAGATGTCTCCATGGGGGCTGAAGACTGAGGCTCCAATTACAAGAAAATTTGCGATCAGTGGGCAGCACTCCCCCTCACAGCCCAGAGTGGGCCAAGTGAAGGCTTCCATGGGGAAAGCTGCACCCAGCAACCCTGCAGCACCGGCAGTGCTGCTGGGGCTCACCGCCCTATTTCAGGGCACAGAGCGAAGCCGTGTCCCCCGCAGGGGCAGCGCAGACCAGGGCAGGGGGTGCATACAGCCGCAGGGAGGCCGCGGTCGGTTCTTGCATGGGCTCGGGCTGGGACCGTGTCTCTGGAACTGGCGACAACACCTTAACAGCTGCCTCCCGCGTCCTCTTCTCCGAGGCCTTGGCGAGCACGGGTCTGGTGCCGGCTCCTGCCCGCGGGCACCCGCCGCCTTCTTGCCGCCAGACCGCGTCCTCGGCTCAGCGACGCGGCTGCCGATGTCCACCAGGGCGGTGCGGGGCCGCAGCTCCATCTCTCACGCCGCCGGCCCGCAGCTGTCGGCGGGCACCCCGCGGCTCTTGGCTGCCGCACGACCCTGCCGCGGGGAGAGAGGCGGGCGGTCAGCGGCGCCGCGGGTACGGCGGGGGCTGCAGGCTGCACCCTGGCAGCACGAATGTTGATGGGGAGATCGCACGGCTGCACCCCCGGGACCTCGGAGCTGGCGGAGGGGAACCGGAGAAAGGCTGGGCGCACTGCCACCCTGACACCCGAAACCGAAGGGAGGGTTGCACCGCTACACCCCCCCGACGCTGGAGGGTCACGGGTGCAGACCTGGCGGGTTGCAAACTTGAGGACTGAGTGAAGTCGGGGATCCGAGGGACTACCCCTGGAGAACGTGCACACACGCCACCGCCCTCCCCCCGAAGAAGAAATGGAATGAAAGAACCGCGCAGGGCCGCCCTGCTGCACGCCGCTGTCCGCGGAGCGGGAGCGTTTCGGGAAAGAGGGAGCAGGACGCGGCCGCCTTCCCTCGCTCCCGCGCCTCCCCAGGTTCGGGCACACAGCGAACCCCCCACGCGCGGCGCGGCACCCGCGGCTGTCCCGCACCTACCCTGCTGGCCCCGAGCGCCATCGCACAGCACTGCGGGCTCTGACACCCGCCTCGGCTTTAGAGCGCCCAACGCCGGCCGCTCATTGGCTGCCCGCTACCTCCCTATTGGCTGCCGCTGGCCCCGCCTGATGTGTTGTCGTGGCGACCGACGGGGAACGCCCACGAGTGTTCGAAAAGGGTGCGTGTGACCCACAGGTGTGTGACCCACAGGTGTGCGACCCGCAGGCTGTCTGGGGCTCCTGCCCCCGACTGCGGCAGCGCAGGCCGGGCCGGGGCTGTACCCGCTCTGTGCCGGGCTGTGTCGGGGCCGTACCCGGGCCGTAACCGGGCTGTACCCGGGCCGTGCCGGGGCTATGCCGGGGCTATGCCGGTACCGGCTGCTTCTTGACAGACTTTCCTATTTGCACCCCAGTTGTTTTTTTTAACCAGAAAAGATGCAGTACACAAAGTTATTGAAAAACACGTTTATTTTCCCCTCCTTATATAGACATATATTGCTTGCTGCCAGACGTACAATGATAAAATCACAGAATAGTTTGGGTTGGAAGGCACCTCCAAAGTTCCACCCCCCTTGCAATGAGCAGGGACACCTTCAACTAGATCAGGTTGCTCAGAGCCCCGTCCAGCCTGGCCTGGGGTGTCTCCAGGGATGGGGCATTGACCACTGCTCTGGGCAACCTGGGCCAGTGTTTCACCACCCTCATCATAAAAAATTTCTTCATGTCTAGCCTGAATCTCCCCTCCTTCAGTTCAAAACCATTACTCCTTGTTTTGAGTCTTAGTCTCATCTTTGAAAGTGTTTTGCTGCAGCTGTCTGCATACAAATCCAATGACCAAGATCCCCCCTACCATAGCATTCACTAAAACATACATAAATTTGCCAGTACCTGTGATTTCAAACCCTTCTCTTACGGCACAGTTCTAACAGTTCTTGCAGAGGCAGAAGCCTGAACCCTTCTCTGGAGGATTATTGCCAGATACGGCATTCTTGTTGAATGAATTTAAGGCAGATGTTTATTGCCATAGTCTTCCTGCCAGGGTAGCCAGGAAAACACGGTGCACATCTGTTGGGTACACACAAGCGGCTGCAGAGTGCGTGTTCAAATGCAGGTTTGCACCTCCCTGTGAGGTATCCAGGTACGAGCTGATTGTCACTGCCATGACCATCAAACGTGGTCCCAGCCACCTTGTTTCAGGTCCTGTTGCTAGCAGCTGGAGTATGAAACAAGCTTTTACTCACGACAAGCTGTGGCAAGCATGAAGGCATTTCAACTATATTAAGCTAATTTGGTTTGAAAAGAATCACTCCCCTTTTAATCTACCTGTCACAATAGGGCTAATGCTCAGTTTGGTGAAATGTTGTCAGCTCCAGTACAATCACCTCAGCTATGAATGGCGTCTGTAAATAACTGAAGATTTTTGTTTGAAAATGGTTTTCAGAACCAGATCACCACCTTGTTTATAGGCTGAGCATAACGGTAGCACTGTTATTGCACTGACCTGAGCCTTCTGGAGGAGGCAAGGTGAGAAAACCACTTCCAAAGACATAAATCAGAAGAAAACAGGATCAAACTTTGAGAACATGGTTTGTTCTGCAGCGCTGTCCTGAGAAACGAGGGACTGTTATTTGTGCAGTCGATCTTCATCCCTCCATGTAACAGCAATGCGTCTTTCAGAGACCTTCTGACCAGAGTTTTTCAAGTCAGCCCTGCACTGCAGTTAGTGTTTTCACTCAGCACCGAGGAAGATAAGTGAATGGAAACTTGTTTAACAGTTACAAAAGAAAGTATGCAGTTTGTACAGTCCTATTGCAAGAGAAGCAGAATTGCTTAAGGACATTTCACACTGTGTTGCTCATTATTCTGATAACCTAATTCCTACATCACTCTATCCTCAAATTCCACTGACATCAAGTCTGGTCTTTAAAATGGTATTTCTATTCAAGTACTGATCCTAAATAGCAGAACAAGAAAACAGTCTGACAAAATAAGACTGCTGTGATGCATGGAATGATTAAAAACATAGTTATTCTTGCTAACCACTGAATCGATTTGCTGAACTCCAAGGAAAATACTCAAAAGATTGAGACGAGAAGAAAAGGGGGGCATGGGAAGACTGTGGACAGATGTAAGGATAACTGCCTCAGAAGACACGTTATTACCCTGTTGACAGGTCTTCCCTGAAGACACAGAGTTGTTTATGCTTAATTCCTTGTTAAACACACTTTCTCTTTCCAGTCTAGAAGTCTCAATTTACAGCTTGTTTCAGCAGCTTGCCAAGTCCTAGACTTCTGGCACCATCTGGCATTCTCAACCTGGACCGCATCCTTGGGTAATACACAAAGGTACAGCTGGCTACAGTACACCTGCAGCTGTGTTATGTGATTATGAAAAAAAATCAAGTGACAGAAAAGCCTGAGGTGAAGTTTAGCTGAGTGTGAGGATGGCCACTGATTAATTACTTTAAGCTTCAAACTATTGCATTTGTAGTTATTCATACAAGAAGAACAAAAAAAAGTATTTTACATAGTGTATTTTTGATTCTGTGTCTTCCTAGGAAACAGAAAAGTGTCTGCAGTTTTTTCCCTTCACAATTTCTCAGTGCTCACCTGTGGATTTCTTTCCTTAAGAAAACCAATTAGGTTAAAAATGATAACATGTATGTGGTCCGATGCATTAAGTTTAGAAATCACATAATATAAAAACTGTATTTCTATTATCTAATAAAGTGCGCAAAAAAACATGACTACATGTTGCTTTTTACTCCCCACAATAAATGTGTATTTTTTTTTCATGCAAAGAGTCTTCAAGCTATGTTTGAAAAAAATATTTTTCAGCTGCTTATGTTTGCATTCCAGTATAAAGTGTGTCCATTTCCCACTGCTTCCATGAAATCATAACCATGACGTCCCACACTTAAAGTATGGAATATATGTCTGCTCATTCACAAGTTGCAAGACTTCTGTTTAATAAACACCAAGTACAGTATTTAAGATTTCCATTATTTTCACATATACAGTAAATGTTTGAGTCCATCTTATTTCCTTTATAAAAGCATCTTGATTCAATTTTAATAAAGAAAGTATGCTTTAAAAAATCAAATATATAGTACGTTTGTTTCTGTACATGTTTGTGCAAGATCTTCTGACGAAAAAGTAATACAAATATGGAATCCTACAGCTTCAGCATTTACACCTCCTTTTTTTGCATCACATGATGTAAGTACCATCTTTGTAGTATTTCATGGATTCCAGTTGCTGAGTCATTGCAAGGACATCCTGAAATCCTGTACTGAGTCCAGACATGTGCTGAAAATAAGCCTCCTTCTCCACTTGGACAGTTAGGTTGTTGACGCCGGCATCTTTCAGAATTGCTGTAACCTGAACAGAACAGCACGGTTAACATTAGTATCACACCTTATATGCACCTCACAGTAACTTGCGGTATTCTGACTCTGAGATACTGTACCTTAAAAATATATCATCATAAAGAACTACATTTTCTGGAAAGCAGAGACTAGCTTCAGAGGGTATGGCATGGCTTTGCAGCTTCTGGGTAATTATCAGTGTCTTGCATAAGCAAAATAAGTTATCTCTTTAAGGAAAAGAAAAATCCAAGGCAGACTGATATCAGTAAGCCAGTTGTAAACCCATGCTTAGCATCCAGGTATCCCTCATGTTTACTGCCTGTTTTGCAGTGTGAAATTCACCTCCTTCTCCTTTTCTCAGAGCAGATGTAGTGCCCCTTTCAACAGTGAGAAAAAAAACAGACTTTTGTTTTGTTTTGGCAGATGTTTCAGCAGACTACTCGTTAGGCAACTAATTCCTGGCTAGCAGGCAAGGGGAAGTACAGCATTAGTGACCAGCTCTGAGACAGTAACTAGCAGTTACAGAAATAATCACAAGCAGCAGCTTCAAGCTTCAGTCTGTGGCTGAAAAGCGGCTGCAGAGTGAGAAATGAAGACATCAGGGTCTAAAAACCTTGTACCTACCTGCTGCACAATTCTCTGTTCCATCACATCTGATACCACTTGCACATGTATTGTACCTGCCACAACGCTTGCAGAGTGACACCAAAAATGAGGATCTCTGTAGGATATGACTCCCTCTATTTTTTGAATCTGTAAATAAATTACATTAGCAACAACTAATTTAAGAACACATTTAAAATGTGTGTATGTACATTGATATTGGTAGCATATATTTAACAGGGAAACAAAGCTGTATAGCAAGGTAGCTTTCCAGCTAAGGCATATACAGAAATACGTAGTACTGAAAGGTCACCTTGCTACTACTGTCAAAGACTAGAAACTAAAAGTCAAACTAAATGAAAAACCCAGCAGAGTGCAATGCAAAACAGGATGAGAAAAAAAAAATCATTCAGTGTACATATCACAATAAAATCAATGGACAGAACAACCAGAAAGCTTGCTGGATATTTAAACACTTCTAGGCCATCTGTTACCTGACTATCCAGGAAATGCAGCTATTTAGTTATCATAGCTGGATTAAATTCAGAGACATAGTATCTTTCCATAACTTATCATTTTTTTGAAATTTATCTTTGTACCAGTTCTGGCTGGGATGGATTAACTATTTTTTCACAGCAGCTGGTGAGGTTCTGTGTTTCGCACTTGTGCCTGGCAGTTTTGGTAACATACTGGTATTTTGGCTATTGCTGAACAGTGCTTGGGTGCTGCTAAGGTTGTATTTTTCCCACTCTGCCCTCACCCAGTGAGCAGGCTTGGCGTGCGAAAGAAGACGGGAGGGGACACAGCTGGGACAGAGGACCCAAGCTGGCCAGAGGGATGTTGTGTCCCACACTGCATCATAGGACCATGGGATAGTTTGGGTTGGAGGGGACCTTAATGATGATCTAGTTTCAAACCCCTCTCTGGGTGGGTATCTGAAAGCAGACACCGTACTGCAGCAGACAGGAAGAGAATGGACTAGAATGAAAGAGTATTTAGAAAAAACAGCATTCCTCCTGTCATCTCACCTACTGTGAACCAGCATGCACTTCGAGTTATGAATAAGTAAGAAAACCTGCAATTACAGGCTCAAGGTACAATCCTGTAGCCTGAACTGTACACATTGAGTTTAAAAATGGCACAAGCTTTTGGGAATTGCTATGTTACTTTCTTAGTACTAAGTTCCTTTCCCACAGCGTCACCATACTTGTCTGTAATCCTGAGCTACCCATAAAAGCAAAAAACAGTACAAGTTTTTTTTTTTTAGTTGCAAACCAACTTTAATCAGTGGAAATTCTAAACCTGTCTCACCTCTGCAAAGCTGATCTAAAAAAATTTGAGCCATGAAGTTATCTAAGACAATGGAAGCTGTCAGACTGAACTACTTGAGTTTAGTAATTATCAAGAACAGTTATAGCTTTGTATATTTGTATATGAAAACATTCCGATTTTTTTTTTTCTGACCTTTTCTAAAGCAGCATGCAGATCTTTCTCCTGTTCTGGAGGTATCCTCAACAAAAGCACTTGACAGGCATCTTTCAATAGTGGGATAACACTAAGAAATATCAGCGTAGCAATAAAGAGAGAGCAGAGCGGATCAGCTATGAGCCATCCAAATTGCTGAATAAATATTGTGGATATGATAACACCAACGCTGCCAAGAGTGTCTGCTAACACATGCAGAAACACACCTGAAAACAAAATAAACCAAGTGATTAGGTTGAACAGTTCTGTTTAAAATATGTGTACATGTTCAACAGAGGAAACACAGTAGAGTTCATTAAATATAATGAACAACCCTCAGAAAACTATCTGCCTAGCTGGGTGCAAAATGAAACAAAACATACAGTTTTTCCAATGTTCAATTACAAAACAATGTAAAAAACCAATGCAAACACAAACGCAAGGAAAAAAAGTTATACTCTACAGTGCAATGAACTAGGCAGGCATTCACAGATTAAACCAAACGTGACTATTCTTCAAATTGTTAGTGGGATTTTTACTATATAGCTTAATCATTTAACTCTATAGGGAGGGACTCATTGATCCTTAACAGAAGATAAAAAAAGATAAGTGTAAATGCCTTGGCCTGTTAATGTGGACAGATTTTAATGCAACATTTGTTTTTTGTATGCCAACTCGGCTCCAATTTTATAAGAAGGTTGTCGATCTGCTACTGCTGGGAGTATTCCTTTATACTGTTTTAATGGTGGGTAGCATTCTCAGTGTAAACTCAAAGGGCATAGAAAAATAATCTCTAACTATTTGTAGGATTAGTGCTCGTTAAGTGTCAGCATTTGAAAGAATGTTGAAATAGTTAAGAATATGGGCAGATTTCACAAAAATGCCAGAAAAAGAACAGCCAGCTGAATTAAGATGTAAAGTAACGAATGAAAGCTTATGCTCCGACATGCTTACACAAAAAAATCAGATCTTTTATAGATTTTTTTATAAGCGAGGCAGCTGGTAGATCAACAACCTTCTAGTTACCGAGGAAAAAACTCGAAGTAGTAGCTACGCTGAAATTTTTAATATAATTATCCTCCTTAGTTAGATTCTGATTTTAAATTTGAAACACAAATAGGAGCATAGTCTAGACTGTTGGTCTGCATTTTTCTTATTGCCTCCCTCAGTGTTTTTACCACCAGTTGTCACATAATACCGAGGAGCATGGTAATATATATACGGATGAGCTTTGTACTCTTGTACTTTCATTTCCAGATGGAACTTAGAACCACAAACTTTTAAGTTCTTTCAATAAGGCTTACAATGACTGCTTATTAATGTTAATGAAGAATGCAAATTGATGCTTTTTACAGGGTACTACCCACATCTGAGAAAGCCAAGCAAAGAAGTATTTCAAGTTCTATTTCTTCAAGTTAAACTATTAATGAAGTAACAGTTTGAGAAATTCACATATATGACATTAAATGGCTGTTAGATGACTTCTGGAGATTTTAAGCATTATGCATAGAACAGGGTCTGATTCTGAAAATCTTCCAAGTCTGCTGGGAATCACAGACATCATTTCTGATTCAACAATCCACACTCACCTCTCATGTTGGTGTTCATGCCCCCTCCAGAAGGCGCGTGGGAGTGCCCGTGGCTGTGCCCATGGTCGGCGTGGGAATGGCCGTGTCCGTGGCTGTGGCTGTGCCCGTGGTGAGAATGGCTGTGATCGTGCGAGTGACAACCTCCCCGAGACGCCCCATGGGAGTGCGCGTGGCTGAAGGCACAGATACCAACCAGGTTTACGATCAGCCCTCCAACAGACACTGGCTGTGAGAGGGAGAAAAGTCTTTAACATTGCCAAGTCTTCCCAAGAGTTCAAGTTCATTTTCTAGAACGTGGTAACTAGACACATTGTATGCTTAATAAAGGAAAAAACATGGATGCATTAACACCAACAGAACAATTATTCTGACATGGGTTCCTCATCATATTCATTTCAGTATGAAAGCTGATTTCAGAGGAATTCTCTTCGCCTCTCTCTCTCAAAAAAAAAAAGTGATTATCCCTAACCTTCCCAAAAACCCCATGTAATAACCACCACCAAAATGCAAAACCTAGTATCCACAAATCAGGGCAAAATAGGAAATCTAGTTTTAAGAAGCGGTCATTGGTTTTATTTACTTTCAAAAAGAGATGGAGTGGTATGAATGCAAGTTTTGCTCTGCTTTTATTGGAAAAAAAAGTTTATGTATTGTATCTAGGACACATACACTCATCTAAAATTGTACTTAAGACAGCAACTACTGCTTTATTGGTTGAGCCGTGCTTTCTATCTGTCTGTATATTTTTCTGCTCTTCTCTTGAAAAATGAGAGAAGTGTAAGAGTAATTCCAGATAATTAAGGCACTAAAGAAATCCTGCTTGGGGGTTACTAGACCTTTCCTATGCAGACTTTGCTCCTCTTGAGGGATTAACCCCTCCCACCACAAGGAAACAAAATCAGTAGTGAAAATGAAGTGAGTATTGCATATTAAAAAGAAAAAAAAAAAATCAGGCCTCAATTCCAGCAATGTGCATTTCTACTTGTGGTTACATAAAAATCTCTCTCTTTGCTACTGAAGAGAGCAGGAGCGCACAAACTTAAGTGTATGTGGGGAAGAAAACAAGTGAAGCTGGAAATGTGAGAGATGAAGGTTTGGATTTGCAGAATTCCATCTAAAAAAAATAGTTTGAAGGAAAGAAAGATCACCATCTAAAACGATTAGAGTTGTAACATTTTAGAAAAAAAAATCCAATTTAACTGTTATAATTAAATTATACTTACCCCTGTATATTTTCATATTTTAAAAAGTCAAGGCACAGTTGTTGTACTTGTGAGTACCCAACTTTAGTCTCCTTATCTTTTTTTATTTTAATTAAAACCAACATAAATGAACCATTAACTGCTGAACAACATTCAAACAGAATGGCTAAACTTACCGTTAGCATATTTGTATCTATGTCTGGAGGATCCACCAGTCTGGCCACTGATTCCATGAAGACAAAGAAAGCAATTACCATCAGAAAGAGGCCGTTAATAAATCCAGAGAGAATTTCTACACGTCCATACCTGAAAGCAAGCATGTACTTCTGAGAACGAACAACTGGTACTCTGAACAAATTGCAAAGTCATAATAAATAAAGTTACAATACATTTAATACAGCATTAAGTTTGCTTTGATTTTTTTCTTCAACACCACAAAATCATGCCTTAATTTCTGGGTTATTTATTTCTGAACAAGAGGCAGCTAGTTTGCAACTGTCCACACACCAACAGTGTAAAGCTATAATAATCTATTTTTTTAAAATAAACACTGCACATTCAAGGTTTCAAACTGCTCAACTTCCACACAATTTAACCATACAAATTTTGATTATATTAGCACTATTGAAATCCTCATATAAACACTGACTTGCAAGACATTTTTGTTTGACAGACACATACATACATAGAGTAAGGCAATTTTTACATAATTTAACAGTGATAAAGCTTTATTTGTGGAGGTAAATGAAAATCACATTTCAGGCACTTTTTTGCTGGGTAAGAGGGGAATAGCATGAAGAAAAATGGAACAGAAAAGACACACAGCAAAAAACCCACAGAAGCATGCACCATTAAAATAACCTGAACATATCTTTATGGCAGAGCACTTTGAAAATGAGCAACTGGAATAATTTTCAGACAGTCCTTAAAGAACCTAATATACGTACCCATAGGAGAATATGCGAGTTGCTTTCCATCTTGTCATTAGAGCTGCAAAAAGTCCCATCACCAATGCAGAACAATCAAAAAGCATGTGAAATCCATCAGAAATAAGACCAAGGCTATTGGTCCATACTCCATAAAAAAGCTCCACAAAAGTGAAAGCCTAAAACGAAAGAGAGTTTGAATTTTTCCTTCAACATTAACTAGTAATTTAATGTCTTGGTAGCTAGCAGGAAACTCCATAGGGCACACTTGATAGTTTTTCAAGGTATTGTTCAAAGTATTTCTAGATCATTTTCTCTCTTCTCCGACCAAACAAAAATAACTGATACATTCCAAGTCTATGAAGAGACATTTTTGAACCTACACACTACAAAAGCCTCAGACCTAAGAAAAGAACCCCCAAAAGGAACAGATTTTTAATTTAAAATTTTAAACTGATGTTGTACAAACAAGTTTTAAGCATTTTGTTATTAAGCAGTATAACAACTCTGATCTGATCTGTTATTAGTGCAAAAGCAACCAGTAGGTTGACTGTTTAAATCTTTCCTGCACAATTTACTACTATTAATTGGTCTGCCTATAAACTGTGTTTCCCACCTTTCATAACTCATAATGGAATTCCTTAAAGTCGTCATGGATACTTCAAGTTCCTTTCCATATTTTCTTGGATAATTGCCAAAGAACAAACAGAGATCTTTGCAAATGAGGTTCTATCAGTTTTGCTTACTGAATGATCTTTTCCTATCTGAGAAAGAGTGAAGCTAGAAATAAAACTGGCCGACTCCAAAATGACGCTACTCAGTCCCACACTTACTATTTAGTGTCCCCATCCTTGAAGGACTTACTAGTTTCATTTCATCTGGTGGTAATATTGAGATATCTCAATCTTAAATATACCATCATACAAGTAGTTAGCTACTGGTATAATTGTTACACACAGAAACACTGCCACACTGTGACTACAAATCAAAGTGACCTGCCAACCACTGTAAGATTAGCACAGGAATCTTCTACTTTAACATTCCATCTGCTCCATCAAGGGTCACTTTAAAAACAATCAACCAGGGAAGCCTTTTAAAGAACAACTCTTCTTACTGTACTATGTGTGTACTACTGTGATTTGGTTTGAAAAAAAAAACAAACAAACCATGCACTTACCAGATTTAGGCACAAGAAATAGAAGATCTGCCTGGAATCATACTCCTCAAGGATTTGTTTCAGTGACTCCTTAATAAACCGAGGTAATGACTGAGAGCTCTGCTGTAATGCATCACCCATGAAGTTATAGAGAGGGGTGCCTTCAGGGGAATAGCCAATAAGGGTACCCTTCTGCCCTTTCCTGGAGGGGGAGGACAGGATATTGGCAGCTGCAAGGAAAGTATTGAAGTTTTTGTTGCTGTTTCTAAGCTTCATAGCTATTTTATAATGTGTTTTAGCAGCAATCAAAGCTTACATGAGATTTGCAGACAGCAAAGTGTCAACTTTATCTTGAAGTTTATCATTAGATTTCATTGCTATGCAAGATTAGGTCATCACTTCCACAATAGAACAGATTACTTTTTTTTTTGTAGACAGGCAGTAAAGGAGCAAACAGTCACAGGCCCTTTTTACTCAAAAGAATCCATAAATGCTCATCCAAAAGAATTCTGCACACATCCATTTTCTGATGGGCTTCTTAGTCACACAGACAATAGATTTATCAAAAGATAAATAAGAGTACGTACATAAAATGAAGAAGACAGCACTCACTACCACCCCTCCAGAAAGAACATGCTCTGTGCTTTCATGGTGTGGTGGCTTGTTCATAGCTCGAAGCTGGTCTGTTATTGGATGTGTCCAAAAATTGCCAAAAAGCAGTGCACTAACGAAAATAAGAAAGGATCCATATCGGGCACATGTGGAAGCTTCCATCTTGACAGAGCATATTGATTCCATGTAGAAATCCAGGATCACAACAAAAAAGATGACTGTTACAAAAGGCATGATGAGAGAAGACCAAGACTCTACTTTACTCTGCAACAGAAAATACATTTCAAACAGAATGTTTGCCATTAGATGAGATTTTACATACAGCATTAAATCTAGTTCATTTTCATTACAGATGTTTTCAGCTATCCATTGAAACATTAATACTTATATACTTTCAATGTATTAACATAAAACCAATTTTCCAGCTATAGAAAGACACATAAAGCGAACATGCACTACAGTACCTTATTTTAAATACTTTCATGTGTTTAAAAGCAATGCCATATGCAACGCCATGTTTGCAATGGTCTACTCTCCCTAAGGCATAACGAACATGTTTTTAAATTACAATAATCCACTCCTCAGGAACAAAAAAGCCCAGTATTTATTCATTCATTAATACTCGTGCAATGTTAGTATATGAATGTAGGATATATCTGAGCCAGAAAGATGAAATAAGGTTATCACACAAAAGAGGGTATTATGGTATCACGCAGATATACACCAAAATATAGAAGAAAAATTTCAAACAGAGCTTACTAGAAAAATAAACAAGGCAACTCTGGTAATTTAAAGCCATTATAACGTAAAGATTTAAATTGCACTATTATGAAGAAAAGATTTAAACCGCACTTCACAAGCAGAAGCAATACAAAAAATTACTTATTTTTATACTTGCTATCTTACCTCTGTTGTCAGAGAGAGAACAATGACCCATGGGCACAACAGAAGCACAGAAACAAGATGAGACAAAGCCTGAAGACGCTTGGCTCCACCTACATCTACTGAGAGTTTTCGGGAAGCCATGTGAAAACCAACCTTACAGCACAATGCCAGTACCAGAAGCAGTACTCCTCCCTGGAAACACAGAGGGATCCCGTTAGCCCTTCTTGACAGCTAAATACCTCACTCCAAACAAAGGGACACTTACATGAAAAAAGATTAAACATGCTTTCTTTAAGTTACCAAGAAAAGCCAAAGACAGGATATTTCCTCTAATTGTTACTCTAGTTATAAACAGTAACTGAGCATACATGGTTACACCTCAGCACTATTCACAACAGCTTAATATGACCTGAAGTTTAAAATCCTCAAAGTGTGAATTGATAGTGAACAGCATACGAGGAAGAAGAAAAATCACACATAACTGGGTTTCCCATCTTCCATTATTAAGAAAGTGTTGAAAGTATAGGTAAACCTCAAAAGTATAACGTCATCTTGGTCTCTAATCCTTGCATATCCTTTACATTCACTTACCTTTAATCGCACCATATTTCTTCATAATATTTTCTTTCACAATTGTTCTACAAACGAACCACAAGATAGACAAGCAGCACCTCATCTCCCTGAGATCACACTTGCTTTGCGCACAGTTAACCCGTCTGTCTAAACATTTGATTTGTTTTTATGTTAATAGTTTCTCCGCTGCTCCATATATTTTTATTTTCCTACTTTAGTCCTCAATGCAGCCACTTTAGCAACAAGACTAAGCTAACAGAACAATTCCATCAGCCAGCTCAATCCCATATGGTAAGATTTTGATACACAAGTCATTCATGTAACCTATTATAATGGGGCTATACTACTGAGAAGTATCAGAAACCGTATCTTCAAATACAAGCACCTAACATAAAGGCAAGACTGGATAAAGATATAGAAGCAGCAACAAAAGACAGACCCCCAAAGTGAGCAAGAAATGGCTTAGATGACAGAATACTTTACGATAATTTTAATGAGACTTTTTAGGTTATGCATTGCAGCAAAGTCCTTGGCAGCTACACAATTTGAATACTGTATGGTTTGGGTTGCTGTATTGAAGCTGCTCATAATCAGGTTGTAAAAATCAGTGATAGTTCAGTTCCAATATGGGGAGGGGATGTTGAAAATTTTGATTCAGGCTTGGATTAGCTCTGAGGTGGTGAAATTCTTACCTACAAAACTTAAATAAACATTAACCTACTAAAACCAAAGTTACTTACCTTGTGATCTGCAACACCGAGGAAAGCAATGATTGTATACAAAACATGGGTAAGAGCACTGTCATGATGCCCCTCAGCTAAATAAAAACATTAAGGAAGAGTTTCAATTGATTTTTTTTTTAAACCAAGGAAAAGGTAGAGGTAGCAGAAGACCACAGAAAGTAGAAGTAAGCAAACTGAACTTTAAGGTTTACCAGATCCTTAAAATTCAGGAAAGATTAATATATTTCCACAGAAAATAAATAGTTAAAAATATTGAGGGGAAAAAATTAGTGTTTTAAAATGTGAGAACATAGTCACTTTTAAATACTTGCAGCAGTCTTCATATAGGTTTTATGTTGGTTTTGGCAACGAGACTTCAAAAAATATACACAAAAGACTTAAAAATTAAATTTATTTTCACTAAAAGCACTAGAACAATCAGGTGTCTGAAATATATGTATCTTTCCAGTTTCTAATTATTTAAACTTTAGAAAAAAATTAGTAATTTACAAGCACAATGCAGCAAATATTAAAATAATGATAGCTTCTGGGAAAACTACGAGAGTCACTTGAACAATGAACTTACTCACTGAAAACTCAAGGGGTTAATTGATACTATTATACCATTTGCATCTGTAACTCCATGTTTTCATCCTTCCTTGAGAAAGTTTACTTGGCCCTTGTTCATTTTCACAAGTTCCTGCTCCTGGGTCAGGGCAACACCCCAGTATCAATCCAGGCTGGGGATGAAGGGATTATTGTATCTCGGGCTGCATCAAAAGGAGCATGTTGAGCAGCTCGAGGGAGGTGATTCTGCCCCTCTGCTCTGCTCTGGTGAGACCCCACCGGGAGTCCTGTGTCCAGCTCTGGAGCCCTCAGCACAGGAAAGACATGGACCTGTTGGAGAGGGGCCAGAGGAGGCCACAAAAATGATCAGAGGCTGGAACAGCTCTGCTGTGAGGACAGGCTGAGAGTTGGGGTTGTTCAGCCTGGAGAAGAGAAGGCTCCAGGGAGAACTTATTGTGGCTTTTCAGTACTGAAAAAGGGGCTTATGAGAAAGATAGGGACAGACTTTTTAGCAGGGCCTGTTATGACAGGACAAGGGGTAATGTTTTCAAACTAAAGGAGGGGACATTCAGGCTAGACATGAGGAAGAGATTTTTTACAATGAAGGTGGTGAAACACTGGCACAGGTTTCCCAGAGAGGTGGTCAATCCCCCATCCCTGAGGACATTCAAGGCCAGGCTGGATGGGGCTCTGAGCAACCTGATCTAGGTGAAGATGTCCCTGCTCATTGCAGGGGGGTTGGACTAGATGAGCTTTGAAGGTCCCTTCCAACCCAAACCATTCTATGATCCTATGAATCTTTCTGGATATACAGAAAAGACTGCCAGCCAGGCTGTCAACCATTTACTGTACACATTTAGGCTACAGCCATTATGTCTAGAATTCCTAAAAGAAAAGGAGACTTATCAAAAGGGCTTTGTATGAGGAAATAGTAGAAGATTTGGCGAGGAGATTAGTTAAATGTAAATATGCTCAAGTGCCTTGCACCTGTCTGTAGAAAAAGCACATAGACCACACTAATCGTTTTACTGACCTTGTGTGCTTGATGAGTAGAACCTCTGCGTTAGATAACATAGGCCTGTGAGAAACTCTAGGCACCTTATCATTGTCCGAGATTCCCGCTTTGTTGTGAGAAAGAGCAGGAGGCTGCACCTGCCTGAAGCCTTGAAATACAGGTGAGCTCAGCAGGCCTGGCGATCTTCCAGCAGGGCTGAACTGACCAGCCTGCATCCCCTGCTTGTGTCACCTCTGCCTGGGAGCTTAGGTGTGGCGTCGGAGATCCCCCAGTAGAGAGGTAACTAAAATAAAACTTGCTCTTTACAATGCATTTGTGGCCTCTGGCTCTTCTTGTGACGTGCCTGTGTATGTGTACGCAGGCTTCTAGCAATCCTACGTGGTCTGATATGTGCAAATGGGCTGGGAGCCTTTAACTACAACTTAAAATCTATAGCTGTGTCCTAAGTCATCAAAGTAAGCAATGCCATTCTTTTCGTGTAAATATCAGTATTTAGATATAAAAATAAAATCTTATTTTATAATATTCTCAAAAGATAACATTCCTATAAAGAAAAATGCAAGCATATTTAATTATGTGCACTGAACTTCACATTCTCTATGGTCCAGTAATAGCAGGCACTTGCTCTTACACACAGCAAGAAAGGATACGATGTTCTGCTATTTTAGCCATGAGGTCATCATTATCAAAGAGTAGTAAGCAGATGACAGCTATGATGAAAAATGCAGCACCTCTTGTCTGTAAAAAAACAAAACAAAACACACAACAAAAAACCATCTCAAATATTTTTATAATGTGCTGTAACAGATTAACGCAAAAAAAAATCCAGGAAGTCGTTTTCCCTCCCTGATCAATGTAAGCATATTTTAGTTCAGTATGAAGAACGAGGAAAATACCCATTCTTTTTTCAAATGACCTTGACAATATAATTTTATATTTGTTCTAATTTTCAGATTTACCAGATAACTCAGGCCAACTCACTGCACTAACAAGCTAGAAGCCTCTATCTTATGAAGCTCAAGTGTGATTACTTCCTTCTTCATGGTGTTTCTGCTTGCCAAAATGCACAGCTACTTAAGCCTGATGATTTAATATCCTGTAGCATTAAGGAACTATAAACAAGATCTATTGGACAAACTGTAGAATTTTGCCTTAGGGAAAGTAAACACTAGAGCACTGTATAAAGAGTTCTGCAGTGCTTTTGTGAGGAAGGCAGAGAGGTAGCTATGAAATACCAGTTCCCAGAGCTTTCACCACCCTGACTTAAGACACCACAATTTTGGTATTCATTATCTTGGCAAGACACTGAGCTCTACAGCTAAAGAATACTGCTACAATCCATCTTCCAAAGCCAAATACAGCTATCACATCCTCTTTGGAATGCCAGCTGACTTCTCTTTGCCACAGTTCACTTCATTAAGCTGAAACATTCAGAGGACAGGGGTTTTTTGCTCCCTTGTTTTTGTGGACTTAAGATACTCAGCTTTACTTCCAAGCATGGCACACTAAGATACAGAACCACTCTCTCAAGCTCTACATCTACCCTTTGGGTGGCTGGCGGGACAAAAGATTTGCCTTCTAGATGAGGAGCCTCATGTTGGATGCCCACAGCATCTCAATTTGAGGCAGGGCGTGTGGAGTGTCAGAGCAGATGACTGCTTTTCACTCTAAAGCCACCCTAAAAGTGAGTAGGGGACTCCAGCAGCAGTTACAAGACAAATTTCAAAACTTGCAGCCTGAGGTGGCACCAAAGCCAGACTTCCTCTTACATAGAAAGTACTCTGGCCTTGGGTATCTTCCTCCAGCTACCACTGGTTTTGAGTTAAAGTGGCCAAGACTACTAGGTGGTGGGACGAGCTCATTCCGTTCAGGGGTGATTAGGCACAGTTAGAAAATACCTTCCAAAATTGTGCGTAATGCAACTTGGACAAAGGATGTCTCAAGGATGGATTTCTGACTGAGTGAAAGACTGGGCCCATGCATTCAGCACACATAAGCAGAAAAAAACCCAAAGTATGTGAAAAAATACAGATATTGAAGAGACTAGGCAAGGATCTGGAGGCTGTACTGATGGACTTCAATGCCTAAAGACCAGAACAACTACAACGCACACATCTCCTTTTGTCAGTTTGACCCTAAAATTCCGTTACAAAGAATGCTTAACGTGCAAATATCATTCTCAAGATCCTTTTGTGCCTACAAATAGAAAATACTTCTCAGGTATCTGCAATGGCTCTCCAACAGCTCCTCCCAGTTTCCCTCTTAATGTCATATTTATTATTTCAAGTAGTACATCTTCTCATTTCATCACTAGGTAAGCTAAAAAAACAACACAGTTTCTATGAACACAGGTCTGAAACACTGTTTGTTCGAGGTAAAGAAGTACTTGAATTTACATTCAGTATTTTTTACATTTGGTAAAATAAATTTTAAATACCTTTGCTGGTCCTCCGCCTGAGCTTGTGAACAAGACACTAAGGAGTGATATCACAACCACATCACTGTGTTCAAACAGCAACAATGTCCTACAAAAAAAAGCGAAATAAACAATTATGTCCACTTACTAGGAGTTTACTTACCTTACAAGCTTGATACATGCTATTTCACCTAAAATTCAATGACACAGTAGTCAAAGATTTATCCTGTGATTTCAACAGGAAGTTTAAATAATTTAACAGGATAAATGCAAATCTATTTGCCTTCACCAGCAACAGTACTAACTGTGGACAACCAGACATATCACAAAACAGAGAATGTTCTGACTCAAGGAACAGATTAAAATTATTCTTTTATATTTTACTTTAAACTGTACTTTCTTCTAGTAACACAACAAGATATTAATTTGCTCAAGACAAAATTATTATTGCCATTACAACACCCCCTCTAAACCAAAGTTTCTGGCTCACAGAAAGAAGAGGTCCTATTCTATTGTATTACAGCTTGTTTATTGAGATCTTGGTGGTTTAGTGGTTTATGCAACATCAGAACCTCTTAGTTGCTGAAAGTAAGAAATTCTTACTGGTACACTATTTCTTTTAGACAGAAAAGACTGACGAATAGGCTATATTGACAGCTTTCCAGAGCATAACATGAAAATAATAATTCCTGTCAAGATTACCAAATGGTTCTGCCATTCTCTGCATAGCCACACAATGTGCTATGGCCTATGTTCCTGGTTCTGTTTGGGAAGACTGACAGCATCCACAATACAGCATTAAGGAATCTGCTACTCGCAGGTATGCCTTTTGCTCTATAGAGGACAAGACTTCAGTATCATAAAATGTATCATTTAAAGCTTCACCTTCCCCCTTTAATGAAAGATGCTAATACATTAACCTCCATTTTTGGAAGTCTAATGTTATTCTTTCATAGTCAGTCAGTACTGCTAACAAACAGCACAAGTGATTTTACATGGAGTACACGTACTAACGCTACCCAACTCCAACACAGCACAGACACACAACCAGATAAAGTAGCGCTCTGTCACAAATGCAGAAATCTATTATGGCCCTGGCACAGCAATACAAGTGGCTATCACCAGCAGTCAAGCCATGGACTTCAAACAGTCAAATAAAAAATGTGGTTTACATTAATAAGACTAGAGAAACCATGAAAACGACAGTCAGTACAGCAGTCAGTGAGCTTGTTAAATCACTCACATCAATTGTTTAAGTACTATCAAGAATTTTACTGGCATCTTGTCAAAGAATCAATTAAGAAAATTACAAGTTCTACACAAAATTCTACGTACCTTTTCTCAAGCACAACCGAGTTCACAGGGAAAGGCATAAAGATTGATTTAAAATTGCAAAAAATAAAGCAAGAAGCTGGCTTTATGGACTAATGGACACAAAACAAAAAACAACGGAGGAATACAGGAAAAGATCACAAAAAATATCTTAAAAGGTAAAACATTCTTTACAGTAAATAAATAATTACCTCAGTGGTCCACAAAGAGTAAGGCCAAAAAACCACAAGAGAGAAATGATACATCCCACAACAGCATGCTTAAAAATTTTGATCCACTACAAAAGAAAGGTATTTCATTATCATTTTCTCCACAGTTTCAAAATAAACACCCCATTATTAGCATTCTTTAACACAGTAGCTGTAGAAATAGAGGGGAAACCAAATGCTCTGCAAGTTCTGCAAAATTTTGAGTATGATTATCTTCTTCACTATTTTTCCAGTAAGTAAGGTCTGGACACATTATGAACTAGACTTCTTTTCTACCAGAATACTAGATTATATAGCATAGTCTGAGAGCTCTTTAAAAAAAAGCCTGGAAAAAACGCTGAAAAAAATGCAAGTCCATTTATCTGTCAAAGACGCTGTTTATTTTGTAATCTATTTTATATATCTGATAAGCATATGTAGAACTAGGTAAAACATCCAAGATAAAGAGACCAAGACCTTAAGTCTACAAATACTTATGTATGTGTTAAATTCTTTCTTCAGGAAGCAGGTTATAATTCAGCTATTCAATACATTATTAATTGTATATTAAAGAAGAAAAAGTGCCCATCACAAAAATCACATCTTCAAAATCCAGAATTTTAAGTTTTTTAGCAAGAGGGAAATCATAAATTGAGAGATTTTTCTGAACATGAATCAAAGATGAAATTTATTCCTGTTCACACTTTAAAGTAGTTGACATTTGGAACATTTTTGAGGCTATCCTTCACATTCTCTCTACTTAGCACACACACTGATGACATCGTGCATGCGCCAAGTTTTTGTGCACACAATTACATAAAACCAAGATGAATATGGAGCAGGTGAAGAAAATTAATTTCTTACAAAGCAGTACGTTCCAACCTGGCCCTTCTCTGACATCTTGAGACACTAGGAGCTCAAGAGAGGTCTGAAGAGCACAGACTAACTCCCCATCACAGTATACCATGCAGAAAGCACTCTTTTGGTGGGAAGGACATGACCGAAGCACTTGAACACTCTGGCAGTCCTGAATTCAACCTTAGAAACTGTCGAAGTTGGCTAAATAGACTAAACTCTTTTTGAAAATCCAATCCTCAAAACAGAGGCTCGTATGGAGCCAAGGACCAAGCTTTTCACGATACTCTCAAAAGGAGCTGACATAAGCTAAAAATGCTGATTGTTTTTTACAGCACACTAGAGATGAAGTTAGTTGCACACTTCTGGAAGTTGCAACCACATCTTCCAAGCAAAGCAACCTTTGTTCTGTGGCAAAAGCCACGTTGTCAAGAATTATCTACAAAGATGTGAACCATTATTACATATGTCAACTCACCTGACGCTTTGTTACAACTTTTCCGGAAGAAAATGGTTTTTGAAACAAAACCATAAAAATTGCAGACCTGTTAAAAGAAAAAAGTTCTCTATTAGTGTGTTAGCAGTCAGCTTTTTATTCAAATCAGCTCTAAATAACCAGGTATCTCATACGAGGCTCAGCTGACAAAACTGCTTCCTCTACATTTTACATTAAAAAGCCACACTGATCACACTAACTGGTTTTATTTTCCCTGTTGCATTACATGTGTCAGATACCAGCACAAAGGTGATAGTAAGTGAACTTCAGTTCTGGTCAATTTTAAATGCAAGTTCTTCAGAGAATGGCTAACGAGACATCTCCTGTGATTTACTAAAAATCAAAGTAACTGATCTCAGAAGTTTTCAGGAGAAATAATACTATTTCCTTTTCATTAGCAAGATACATCTACCCAAAGGCTTACATATGGAATGCTGAATACAGTCTTGTTAGAGATGGCGAGAAACACCATGCATCTTTCTCAACTGGGATAAAGAGTAAATGATGGGGAAGAACACTATGGAGCTTGGGAACATGCAAGTCAGATGCCCAGAAATGTAAACAAATTTGAAATAAAAGGAAAAAATGAGGTTACAAATATTCCAACTCTGACAGGTTTATTACAGAAATCCTCTTCCACATCATATAAGGCAAACATGAAGCACGACTGTGTCTGCAAAGGTTGTTTCTATATATTTGCTATCAGTTTCTATACTTTTCTCCAGCAGGGAAAAAGAGCAGTTGAAACTCATAAGAACTACAGGAATATAAATTATAAGGAAGAAACTTGTCTTCTATACCCTTCTTAAGACAACTTGGAAACGCCTGAGCTTCTTGTGATCAGTACTATCATGGTGTGAACAATATCAACGCAGCAAAACCATTTAAGTTTCTTGAGGGTAGAGGCTTTACAGAGAGACCTGGATAGACTAGACAACTGGGCAATCACCAACCGCATGAAATTCAACACAGACAAGCATGGGATTGTCCACCTGGTACAGGCTAATCCTGGTTAAACATACAAACTGGGTGATGAGAGGCTGGAGAGCAGCCCCATGGAAAGAGGTCTGGGAGACTGGGTTTGTGGCAAGTTGACCATGAGCCAACAGTGTGCCCTGGCAGCCAAGAGGGCAACTGTGTCCTGGCTGCATCACGCACAGCATTGCCAGCTGGGCAGGGAGGTGACTGTCCCGCTCTGCACTGGTGCGGCCTCACCTCCAGTATTGTGTGCAGTTTTGGGGACCTCAATAGAGCAAGGAACAACAAACTGTTAGAGTGTGTCCAGAGCATGGTCACCAAAATGAAAAAACGTCTTGAGGGCAAGAATGAGGAGCAGCAGCTGAGGGCATTTGTTTTGCTCAGCTTGGAGAAGGCTGAGGGGTGATATCATCACAGCCTACACCTCCCTCACTATCAGCAGGGGATGGGGAGGTGTTGATCTCCTCTCTCTGGTGACCAGTGACAGGACACGCAGGGATGGGTCAAAGCTGCATCAGTCTAAATTCATATTATGAATTAGGAAGAGGTTCTTCATGGAGAAGGTAGTCTATCACTGGAACAGGCTACCCAGGGAAGTGGTCATGGCACTAAGTCTGTCAGAGTTCAACATGCGTCTGGACAATGCCCTTGGTCATATGGTTTAGTTTTAGGTAGTTCTGTGAGGAGCAAGGAGTTGGACTCCATGATCCTTGTGGGTCCCTTCCAACTTGAGATATGATTCTAAAATCATAGTGAGCAGAGATGTGGAAGAAAAACTGCTATCAACAGAGTATTTCCTGGATCCACTGCTACGCCTTCTCCTCAATTAACCTATAATAACATAAGGCAGGGTACAAGCCTGATGCTGACAAAGACCACCACAGATGAACTGTGCCACGGCAGCAGTGGACAAGGCTCCAGCCCCTACACACTCACCCCAGCTGCACTATAAAGATAAACTGCACGAGGTGGACTGCTTTCAGAAGGTCGTAAGATTCAAACAGTCCCACGGCTTTCAGGAACTTGGTGAAGCACAGCAGCACGATGTACCGGGTCAGCCTGCAAAAGGAGAGGGGGCGCTTTGAACATGAGCCCCAGGCCCGGCCCCCCGCCGCTGCCTCTCGTTCCCCGCGGCCCGCACGGCAGCCTGCGGAGCCACATCAGCTGCCCCCTAGCCGCGACGACGACAGGAGCACGGCTCGGGCTCGCCCGAGGCACCCTCAATCACCGCAGCGGCCGCTCCCCCCCGCTGCCGTTACCGGGCGCTGGGCACATCCACGGGCCCCAGCAGGCCGCCGCCGGCCAAGGCCTGCCCGCTGTACTTCTCCTCCATGCCGGGGCGGGGGAGCGGGCGCGGCTCGGCGCCGGTGCGAGGGAAGGGGTGCGAGCGTTCAGGCGCAGCGCGGCCCGCCCGCCCCGCAGCGGCGCCACCTCATGGTGCGCGGCCCGCCGGCCGCCACCGCGGGAACGGAACCGGGGCAGACCGCCGCCGCTCCGCGCGCAGGCGCCGGCCGCAGTGCGCAGGCGCCGCAGCGACGGGGCGGGGAGACGGGATCCGTCACGTCCGCGGGCACCGGAAGCGGCGAAGGGGCGCGGAAAGGGCGGAGCGGGGGCGGTCGCTTCCCCTCACGGGGGGGCGCCCCCACCCCTTGGGGGCGGGGTTAGCACCGGGCCGCGCGCGAGGGGCGGGGCTCCGCGTCCCGGGCGGCGCTGCCCGCCACTGGGGGTCGGGGTTGTCCGTCCCGTGTGGGTCCTGCCCTGTGCCCGGCCTGGGTGTCAGGTGCGAGCAAACACCACAAGGATGATGGAGGGGGTGGAGCATCTCCCATATGAGGAAGGGTTGAGGGACCTCGGTCTCTTTAGCTTGGAGAAGAGGAGACTGCGGGGTGACCTCATTCATGGTTATCAGTATGTGAAGGGTCAGTGTCACGAGGATGGAGCCAGGCTCTTCTTGGTGACAACCAATGATAGGACAAGTGGCAATGGGTACAAACTGGAACACAGGAGGTTCCACTTAAATTTGAGAAGAAACTTCTTCACGGTGAGGGTGACAGACACTGAAGAGGCTGCCCAGGGAGGTTGTGGAGTCTCCTCTCTGCAGACATTCAAAACCCACCTGGACACATTCCTGTGTAACCTCATCTGGGTGTTCCTGCTCTGGCAGGGGGATTGGACTGGGTGATCTTGCAAGGTCCATTCCAATCCCTGACATTCTGTGATTCTGTCATTCTGTGAAATTGCAGGTGAAACTGAGCTTTGAAAATGGTAAAATACGCCGCACATATTCTGCAGAGGGATTCGCCACCCGTGTTTCGTGACTGGCTCTCCCAGCCCATACTGGAATTTTCTCCATTACTGTGGTTAAAGGCAGCGTGTTTGCGGTCACCTTGTCCATGGTGCGTGCGGCTCTTGCCTCATGGTGGTTCATGTAGGTTGCTGTAGAACAAGGAGGTGTCTGAAAATGGGGCAAAATCACAGTGCCAGAAGTACACTGCAGCTGTTCTATCTAATAAAATGATGATGAATACCAGAATGTGATTTTTGCAGGGTATAGGAATTGGATGGAATAGCAGCAGGACCTGGCTGCAGTGTGTTGTGTCACCCCTTTCTGCCTGAAGAAGTTGGGTCAATGTGTAGGGCCTTGCAACTTGTTTCTGTTAGGAGGAGAGGTGAACTATGGAATTGCATGGGGTTTTTTTGTTTGCTTGTTTTTGATGGGAGTCTCTTAAATATTCCTATGTGCGAAGCCTTATTGTCTTGATGACCATCAGGAGAGGATTTCCCTGCTGATGGCTCCAAGCCTGTAAGTGTTTCCACCAAAAATACATCCAGTCTTTTATGTTTTCTCAGGAGGATTGCTGCACATCCTTCAGTGAGTATGTCTTTTTTTTACCTTGCACCTCAGCAGTCTGGTGTGATCTGAGTTTCCTAGATGAATTTATAATTACACAGATTGCTGGGGTCAGGTTTTTTATTTAAGACATAGCAACTGAAATGGAGTCCACCCCCAGCAGCCTGGTGATTTGGTGAATGAACCTGAAACCTCAGCACGTGTGCCTTGTGAGTTGCCTGAGCATTTTCATTGCTTTGAGTAACCGATGGTGCTCCTGCCTGTAGCAGCAGCAACAGTCGGCCTCCCTGCCTTGATAGCTGCACCTTTTGGACAAGGCATCAACATCACCATGCTTCTATCCAAGCCTGGTCTTGCTTGTGAAGCTGTTGCTTGGTTGTTTCTTCACACATACACTAGGTTGCTTAGGATTTTCTGGTAACAGTCATGATGCTGGGAAGTCCTCCACAGTGGAGAGTTCTGTTATTTATTGGTGAGGTGCCTGGAACCCAGCTGGTTTCACTCCACCTCCAGTGTACCAGAAGGGTCTTTGCACAACAATCGCTTCACTCACAGGTAAAGTGGAGCAGCATTCTGGGTAACAAACAAAGTTTGTAACAGTTGATGGAGATGCCACAGAAGAGTAGAGGGAACTAAAATATCCAGCTGAAACTAATGGGAAGATCAAGGCAAAAGGTTGGAAATGTCTGTAGCGTGAGCTAGCAAATCTCTTCCAGCCATGTATTGAACTCTCTGGTTTCGCGACATTTGAATACATCGTTTTTGTCCTTAGTTCAGCACTGAGGCAGGACAAAGAAATTGGAAATGAACTCATGTAAAGAGAGGTGGAGTGTGGGAGGAATGTTGCAGGAAAAGGGATACAGAGCAGAGACTGGAGAGGTGAGAAGAAGGGGGCTCTGTCTACTGGCCTTGCCTATTTCAAGTCTGCTTGAGCTGGCATAATGTTTTGAATGAATTTTGGCAATGGCCAGCTGTGTGTTGGATTTCTTTGAAGTAACGAGCATGGTTAGACTTTAACTGGGAAAAGATGAAGAGATGGGAGCACAGAGGAGTGTGGCTGCTGGCAAATGAAAATTTCAGAATTTCTCTGTTCAGAAATCAAAGGATTTTTTGTTTGTTTGTTCTGTTTCGTTATTTGCAGATTAGCAAATTGTTCCCAGTGCAGGTGGAGACCTCCACATGGCAAGCATAAGCCTGTTAGAGAAGTGCTGGCCCTGCTATTTCAGCCACCTTGTGAAGATCCCTTAAAAGTTTAATCCACAGGTTCTGCTTTCTGTCCAAAAGCTGTCAGTTCACAGCTTCAAGTTCCCTGAAGCCCATGGATCAACCAGAAGATGTTGATGACATTTGTGGGCAGGAATAATAAAAAAAGGATGTTTAGTTAACATGCCGTGTATGCTGTGTCCGGGAGATGGAGATGTTGGCAAACAGCACAGGGAGAGGACTGCACGCCCGGGGCAGGGGTGAGTAGGTGGCCCAGGAGCTGAGTAGGGATACCAAGTGCTGTGGGAGCGGGCAAAGGGTGAGAATCACCCTGTTGGCTCAGAGCCATGCAGAAGGGAAAAGAGAAGAAGGCTGGAGAGGCACAGGGAGAGCTTTTTGAGAGCAAAATTTGGAGAAATACAAAAAAGGTGTGAGTTAAATGACAGCTTTGCAAAAACCAGGAGACGTAGTCGTGGATCCTCAACACTTGTCAAAGGTGGGAGTATGTGGCATGCCAGGACAGGCTGCTGCCTGGCAGTGGCTTCTCCGTGACTACTGGGTGGTGATACAAACACAAGGCTTGTGCGCTCCCTGGCCTGCCGATTCCCTCAGCTGTCCCCCGCTGGGCACCTCCTCCGCACACATCTCAAGCGCCCATGCTGGTGGCATCTCCTTGTCTGCCGGTGGCACTGGGTGGCCTGGGCTGAAGGGGTGGCGTGGTCAGTGTGAGGGCTGGTAAAAGGGGATGTTCATGGTTTGTAATGGAGCACCACTGCACGCAAAGATGGCTACTGCCCTGTTGGAAAGATGGGGCAGGTAGATAAAGAACAAAATTGCAGAAGAAAAACCACCTGGTGAAACTGGTTATGGTTGTTCAAGGGAATGGTGAAAATAAATGAGTGTTAACTAGCACAAAATTGGAGTCTGCAGAGGCAGCTGAAGAAAACAGAAGCTAAACACTCAGAAAGAATAGACCCAAACCTGGAGATTGTATGATTGAAAAGAGAAGCTGTACACAGGAGGATATGGGGTTCTTGAGTAGAGTTTGAAAGGACTTTTATTTAAACCCTGCAAAACATGCAGAAATTGTGAGAAAATCAAGACATAAAATCATTTAGAAACACTGATTGTTTCTTTCAGTTCTAAATGTGTACTAAGCTAGTATGTGTGTGTGTGTGTGTGTTTGTTTGTTTGTTCTTTGAGGAGCCTTGCAAAGCCTGTGTTTCTTTTTGCTTAAATATTGCTTGCTCCTGAAGACTGGAGTTGTGAAATCAGAGTATTTAAAAGGTTAGAGCTTTGGGCAGTGTTAGCCGTGGTCCTAGGGTACCTGTGTTACTCCTCAATAAAAGTGTGATGTGGTGAGTAGGAGAACATATGCCTAAGAAATGAAACAATAAACCTGATTGTTGCTGCAACCTAGTGAGACCAACAGAAACTCAGAAGAGGAAGGCTGGGAGAAATTTGGGAGGATTATTTTTTCCTACTAAATGAGATCTTGGTGCAATTGAAGCAAAAAAAGGAGCCATGCCACTTTCTAAGTAGGGTATTTCTTTTTGCTATTCAAGATTACACTTAACTATGGTAGATTAAGAAAAAAACCCAACAAAACAAACCTCCTCCCCCTGAAAGCAAAAGTACTTAAATTTGTGCTCCATGAAGAGCTGCAGAGTTATTTCAAGTTTGGGCTTTTGGTCTGTCGAGAAAGATCGAGCGTTTTCCACCCAAGTGGAAGGAAGCAAAGTGTGTGGGTGCCACAGGAGGCTGGAGCGGTGTCTGGAGCCGGCTCTGGGCTCGGTCCTGCTTGGCAGCACCCTTGGGACAGTGGCGAATGTCCTGGTTGGGGAGCTCTGGCAGAGCTGTGCTGCCGACAGGCATTTGTTTATTCAAAATGGTGCTTTCATTAAGAGTTTTGTTTAGAAAATATCTTAATATAATGGCAACACAGATATCTGTTCCAGGAAAAGCTCACTGGGATTAACTAAATAATTGGAATGGCAGAAAATGTCTTTTCTTTCTGTTTAGGTATGAGAGGACAGTGACTTTGCTAAAACTTGGTTTCTGCATTTCTTCTGATTCTAATGCAGGCTGTACTCTTTCATTTTTCATCTAACAAAGAACAACGGAGCAGAAGGCAGCATTACTTGGAAGTGCACAGACATCAGAGGTCCATGGATTTCGGTTCAGTCATGATACTAAACTGGCGCACAGCAATTTGCAGAAAGTTTCAGGATTGGTGTCTGAGGAAGCAAGGAAAGGAAGGCAGCTGTCTCTGAAATAATGCAATGACTTGGATTACTGTGAATCTTTGTCTCTTCCTGTTGTATTTTTGTGTGTATCACTGTAAACTAGTGAAATTATGGTGACAGAAGAGAAAGTTAAAAAAAAAGCCTCTGTTGTAGTAATTCAGAGAAAATAAGTGACATAGCAAGAAAGCCTTATTGTGACTTAAAAATGACATTTTCCTTTTAGAGCTCCAATATTAACTATGTAGCAGGCATGAGAAGGGAAAAAAGGACTGATAGGAAATCAGAAAAGCGCCTGAAAATCAGGGTCACTTTAGAGGCTTTCGTGATTTCCTGTAATGTGACATAAACCATCTATTGTGTTTTTGCTGGGAAATTTGTAGCTGAGGTCAGCGTAGCAGAAAATAAAAGTTGAGAAAACATACACAGAGTTGCTGTTCTGGAATGAGAGTCGTGTTCCTTATCAAACAGGTCACAGAGGATGGTGCCTGTTCAAATTTACATAAAACAAATGCTGAAGCGTCTGTTAGACTGTATCCTAACGTGTGTTGCTTCCTGTCAGTTTAATTTTGCATTATCAGAAAGCTTTTGTTTAGCTATAAGCAGCTTTTGTTACTCGGACTTGTTAGGACAGGTCTCTGGTGATGGTTCTCCCTCCTGTCAGCCCTGCATGCTGGCGGCACCCAGCAGTGGTGATCCCTGCAGCTCTGACACCGTCTTCCCAGTGCAGTTCTGGGGCTGATGGTGGGATCTGTCTTGCTCTGGCACCTCTGGTCTGGAGGGCCATCAGCTTCTTTCACCTTGCTCCACGCTCAGGTATGTGGCCCTGCAGACAGCCAGTCTGCGTCTGACCTGGGCCTTCCTCGAGACCAGCAAGAAACCCCAGAGACCAGTCCTGCCTTCCGTGTCCCCCTTGGTGGTGGTGGTGATGCATGCTGAGAACCAAGTGTCTCCCGAGGTCATGTGTGTGGTTTGCTAAAAAGTTAGTGGAGGGAACACGTACAGCTAGGGCCAACAAAGTGATGTGGTTCCACAGGGAGCTGAGTCAGGGACTGAACTTCAGTCCTAGGTCAGTGGTTTAACCACAAGGTCAGTTCCTCATTCATTATGACTTATTTAATAATAAAGCTAAAATAAATACTTGAAATTGTCTCAGAGAATTTTTTGCAACTTTCCAGTCAAAATTAATTAGGTGCTATGAGTAGACCACCTGAACCATTAGAAATGATTCACTGCTTTCCTTCCTAAGGACGTAAATTAACACATGTTCTGTTTTGCTGACAGAGTGAATTCTGCTTTAGGAAACCCATGAAGCATGGCTAGCGTGAGCAGAGACAAATGCACGTTGCTAACTTTCTGTCTGAAAACAGCAGCTTCAATTAGCTCTTATTTTGTATTGCCTTCCCTCTCCTGTGAGAGCCCTGAGTAACAAGGAACATATGCTGCTCAGAAGGTGAACCACAGAAACCTCTTTCAACAGCTTTTTCCCTCAAATTTCCCCCTGCCCCAGCATGACTGAAGGCAGCAATTACGGACTCGCAATCACATGAACGTTACCAACAAAAACATTGTCCTCTTCAACCTCCTGGATTATGTGAAAACATTAATGATTGGTCTATACCAGCCCACCCACGTTTTCTAGCACTACCAGAAAACTGAAGAGAGCTGGTACTGTGGACAAGGGAGATCACAGAATCACAGAATGTCAGGGATTGGAAGGGACCTCAAAAGATCATCTAGTCCAATCCCCCTGCCAGAGGAGGAACACCCGGATGAGGTTACACAGGAATGTGTCCAGGTGGGTTTGAAGGTCTACAGAGAAGGAGACTCCACAACCTCCCTGGGCAGCCTGTTCCAGTGTCTGTCACCCTCACTGTGAAGAAGTTTCTTCTCAAGTTTAAGTGGAACCTTTTGTGTTCCAGTTTGTACCCATTACCCCTTGTCCTATCATTGCTTGTCACCGAGAAGAGCCTGGCTCCATCCTCCTGACACTCACCCTTTATACATCTGTAAACATTAATGAGTTCACTCCAAACATTAATGAGGTCACCCCTCAGTCTCCTCTTCTCCAAGCTAAAGAGACCCAGCTCCTCAGCCTTTCCTCATAATGGAGATGCTCCACTCCCTTCATTATTTTTGTTGCCCTACGCTGGACTCTCTCCAGCAGTTCCCTGTCCTTCTGGAACTGAGAGGCCCAGAACTGGACACAATATTCCAGGTGTGGTCTCACCAGGGCAGAGTAGAGGGGAAGGGGTGAATTCAAGGCAACAGATGGTCTAAGCTCTGTGACCTACTACACCACCCTCCTGTTTGGCCCCAGATACAGCCTAGGCACTTCAAAAACAAGCTCCTGGCCATGTGTTTAAAAAAAAAAAAAAAAAAAAAAAAAGAAAAGGATAATAAAACGTGCTTTAAAAGCTCTGTATTTGGGCTACATTCTATTAAACTGTGCCTCACCCTATTTGGCCTTGTGCCGGTGTCAGCTGTGTACGGCCCATGAGGAAGCGCCTGGACCTCAGGCTCCTGGCTGTGCAAGACTGCAAGTGTATGGGCTTGAAACAATGTGGATGGTGGGCAAGCCCAGCCTTGGGAACAGGCTTGGCCTGCTGCGTAACTCATAGTACAGATGTATTCAGAAAGCTCTCCATGCTGACAGAGATATATGGGAGCTGTAGGAAAGTGATAGAAAGCAGAGTTCAGATTGCTCTCTGTGGGTGATATTCCTCTTCATGTTTTATTTCCAGTTATTTTAAAATTAAGCCATAAATTGAAGGCAGAATTCACATTACACATTCATCTCCCCTTCTGCAGGCCCCTGGGGGACAGCTGGTCTACTTTATCAGGATGCAGAGCGTAGGGTTTCTGACCATTGTTCAGCTGTTTTCTGTATGTATACGTACTGCTTGAACAGGCAGTTGTTTTCTTTTATGTTGTCCTGGGATATATCATGCTTTTTCCCCCATACAGTTACTTGTTAACATCCATACTGGTATTCCTCAGGTCTTGCTTTGACAAGATGTATAATAGGACCTGGTCCCTGCAGAATGAGGGCTTATGCTGAGAATACACTTTTGCCCATACTGGAACATAAGGTTAAATAAAATACTTTTTCTTTTTTTTTTTTTTTGACTTAAAAAACATAGTTATGAAAGCAGGTAAGGTGAGGAGAAGGGGCAAGAGAAATTAAAAAAGGCACTATGAACAAAGGAACATTTTTATTGCCAAAAACATAGCTATTAATGATATGTAGGTTATCTGAAATTACTTTCTAACCACTGAATCATTAATTAAGCCTGAATGAAACTTTACCGGCTATTGAGGCATTTAGAATGGTCTTAATCTATCTGGATGCTCTGTTGTCTGATAGTTGGGTTAAACTCATACTGAAGACTTTTTCCTAGTGGGATGCCAGTCTCTCTCCTCCACCTGCCTGCAAATTTTCACAAAACTCTGGGAACTGAATGTCTCAAGGATCTCTACTGGTCTGTCCGTAGCTAAGGCTGGCCAACAAGTAAAAATAGCTTAGAAGGAGATGAATGCGACACCAATGAAATGAGCGGTAGGCAATGCTTAGGGAAGAAGGCTGGTAGAAAAGCACACCTCAGCAGCAGTGAACCAAGCCAGGGGGTGAACAGGCTTACACACTGGACTGCAGTTGTGAAGTGGTTTGACTGGCTCCTGGCACATGTGGCTGTGGACAGCGGGTTCCTTCTAGCTGTCTTGGGATATGTGTTTGGTTCTCACCCCAAGGAAATTCATCAGCATGACTACTCACAGCTGATTTACCCTGAGAGATCTCGTGGGTTGGGGTCAGGGTGCAATGGAGGGTGGCTGGCTGGCTCTAGGGGCAAGGTGTGTTGAGATGCTGGCTGCCGGAAGAGGTAGCTCGTCTGGGTGTTGTGGAAGGAAGGGAACCTTCGTTCTAAGTCCTTGTTGGAGAAACGATGGAAATGGAATACAAAGGAAGAAGTGCAGTGGGGCGGGATCACAAGGAAAGGAGCAGTTGAATTAAGTTGAATTAAGATGGAGGTGCTCCGATGAACTACTTCTTGCTTCTTTTTCTTTCATAACCTGGTCCTGCCTACAGCCCTGAGCTCATGTTTTTGTACTCCCCTTGTTGCTCCATCTGCTCCCACTTGCTCTTTGGCAAGGCTGAGTATTTTCATGGCTGGGCTACAAAGTGCCAGGCTCTTTGGCACAGCTGGTGGCTGGGATCAAAGCTTGCATTGTGTTCTGGCTTGGCAGGCGGTGCTTCCTCCCACTGCAAATCCTCTTGGCTTTTGCCACTCAGGCTTGTTCTTTCCTGACTGAGTGCAGCTTCCCTCCACCGAGCTGATGGTGCAGCATTACCCTCCCAGCAGTAGAGAATTAGCCCTTGTAAGCAGCACCGCTTACATCTCAAATGGGCTAAGAAGAGCCTGTGGTGCAGAGGCTACAAACATGTCCTTCCATACCTGACAAGCGAAAACCTGCTTCTACTAGAGCTTCCTTGCCTTTTTTTTCCTTTGAGGGGGGAAGTCTAAAGCACTTCAGCTGTATTTGACAGAACCCTCTAACGTTCTCTGTTTTTTTTTATTTGGTCAGTAAAAAATAGCAAGAAGAACATGGTCAGCACGACAATTCCCCAGATAATTGTGGCAACATGTTAAATCTTATGTTGCTGTGAGCCCGTTTTTGTTTCTTGGTGCCAGTAGTCAGAACATTTATCATAACTGCTCTGAATTATCTCAGCATGCCATGATGTCAGACAGGGTGAGAGTCTCCCTTTGAAGTGGCCTTTCTTTCAGTAGGTGGATTTAGCAAAGAAAAATAGAAAGGATTTATTCAAGGTTATTGGGACAGCCCGAGCTCACTGAGCTCACTCAGAGAGGATGCTCCTGCTTGAGTGGTTGCTTTGTCTGCACTCAGAGAGCAGCAGCTGATGGGCAGCCCTGTGGGATCGTGAATGATGAAGGGCAAGATCTGCCACTGGCATACACAAGTGCTGGTCAAATTAGACTGTCAGAGTGGCCTCTTGTCCCAGGTCTGGATTTGGTAGTGAGTGTAAAGACAGATGGGATGTGGAAGAAGGAGATTAACAGAACCCAGGAACAAGCACTGGGCTAAATATTTTGTCCATAATGGACATGGTCAAGCTTCTCTCTGTCTCCTGATAAACAATGATTTGTATTATGAGCTGAGGGAGATGCCATGTCTCAGTCCTTCTAGTGCAACCTATTACCAAGGCTCATTTTTCTCATGTCTGGAGCAAATGGAAGCACTTGAAATGTGCCATGACATGGAGAGCTTGAGTCTCACAGCCTCTAAAACACAGCCACAGGGCAGGTTAGAGGGATGGTGCTATCTCTGCCCATACCCAGACCTGGTCAGACACCAGCAGCCCAGCCTGAGCATGCTGTGGTGGGAGGCTCAGCCAGGGCAAGTGTGTGCTACATGCATGTAGAAGGATAATTACTCAGCTCAGCATCAGGCTGATGTTGGCCACATGCTTCCCAAGATGGCACAGCTTACACCCTCCCAGGGAGGCAAAGCAGCCCTGTTCCTCCCTTTGATCTGCCCCATAGACATATTTAATGTGTCTGGGACGATAATGGTGTGAAAGTGGCTTCAGCCTAGCAGCTGCTGCAGATTTCCCCATGCAGGTAGGGATGTCAGAGGAGCAATGCACCCTCTCTGAGGAGGTATGCTGACCCTATATATAGCCTCTGGAGATGCAGCCGCTGGAGAACCTCAAGCTGCAGAGGGGATGGAGTGAGGAGGGTGACGGGGCTCAGAGCCGCATAGATTCCTGAGCTGCCAGGAGAGAGAGATTTCAGCTCTCATGGCAGTCACATTGCACAAGAGGGTCTGAGCAAAAGCCTAGGGATTTAATTGGGACAACTAACACATCTCACAGCTTGATGTTCTTTGCAGCACCAAGAGACCAACATGCCTTTGCTTGTATGTGTACCTGACAGGAGGTTTGGCATCAGTACCAATAATGGCCAAGAGCCATCCTTTTCTCCCTTTTTCCCCACAAAAAAAAGTGGGCTGTTGAAGCCATGCAGAGTGCATCTATATCTGTATGCTGGCATGTCTCACCTGGACCTATGGGCTAATTTAAGCTAGAGGTGTAGAAGCACTGATGTCAAATAGCTGTCATGAAAACGATGGCCTGGATAGAGAGGAGAGATTCCATGAAGGGCTTCTTTGGGGGACTGGTGCTTGTCTGTGTTCATCCTTTGTTGAACCTCATAGAAAACCTACATGGGAAAGGGGTATTTTAGATGTTCCTCATAGAAGGAAGCTTCACCTGGGGTTTACGCTCAATTAGAAAGCCCAAGCCTGAGAGGCAAAGCGGTGGGGAACCAGACTCCGGTAGCCCAGTGCTACTTCTCCCTTCATCCCTTGCTCCCTTTACCAAACATACAGACCAGAGAACAGGTTTGGCAGGCACCAGAGGAGCTGAGCTATGTGGAAGATCTCTCCTTTGCAGCATGCTGCCATGTCAAGGGTGTGCTGTGAGCTGGGCTGGCGGGGAGGGCAGGGCCAGGGGTGAGCCCAGGGCTTGGAGCAGCTTTTGCTGGAGTCACGGAAGAGCCAACCCCATCCAACAGACTTGTTTCCTTCTTCAGGAGGGCTCCTGTAATGTGTAGCTCACTGAAGGGCATTGTCCCATTTGCCTAGATGTTTTGACACTGTTAGTTGTTATCAGGTTTTATTGGCGCTCTTTGGGGTTTTGTTGGTTTACGGAGACCAAGCCCTCAGGGCATATGATAAAGGATATGAGCTAGAAAAACAAGCAGCCTCATACTGCAAGAAGTCACGTTTCTTTACTGTAAACAGGTGGAAATTCTTTGCTAAAAACACAATATGGGAAAAGCAAACTTTGATGAAAACTAGATCAAGGAATGACTGAGCCAATACAGTTCATATGAAAATAAAAAATAATACTAAAACGAAATAAAGTCAGGAGCTTTCTTGGCTGTCTTGCAATGATTTGGAACATTTTAATTGTGTATGCAATTACAGTTTGTGTTCTTCTTGAGGTTTGCAAAATTATAGCTAGCCTTTCTGTTCTGCTTTTTGCATTTATTTACACTTCTTGTTTTCAGATATTAGCACCGAAAAAAAAAAAAAAGTGTTATGAGAAAATTGGTGTTACTGTATTTCTTGCCAGACTGAAATGAGGAATTTTCAGAACCTTTCCTGGAAGAAAAGGCATATGATGTAATTTTTCTACAACAGGTAGTTTTTGGACACTTGAAAACTATGCCCTAGGCTACTGGATGCTCTGCAAAAAAAAATGCAGGACTCTATATGCTGGAATATTGAGTTACCTGTTTTGATTAACACTACATTGCATATGTAACTATTTAACAGGGACTAAATTCCCAGTGACAATTTCCCATTTACATTACAGTCTCTTTGCCACCTTGGCAGTTCAGTCGCATACTTATGCTGACATACATACCTATACACAGCCACACCTGCAGCTACACAGAAATGTGTGCATGCATCTGTCCCTAAAATGCATACATATCACATGTATATCTAGATATATTTTTTACAAGTTAATCCAGACAGCAAATATGATACTTCTGTTTTACATGGGATGATTGTGGCATTCTTCTCTTGACACCAGTGGAAGATTGGTCATGCTAAGAGTCAAGGCTGCTGACTAATTTACTAACAGTACCTTTTGTGGTCTAAATCCTGATCATATGAAAATCAATGGCAGTTCTGTCATTGATTTCAAAGCAATGAGGAGCTGGGCCAAAATTTCAATTTATGCTACCTTCTTAATAGTTTTGCCTATTAAATTTAAATTGCCAGAGACAATAAGATAAACATTGGGGTAAAAAATGTGATAAAATGGTTTAATTTATTTCTGGGTCTATCAAACATTTCTGCTGATAGTGTTTTTATGTTCTTAGTTTTCATTTTAAAATAAACAATAACACTGTGATGGGAGATCTCCTAATTTCCTGTTAATAGAGTTTAAATTGAAAAGCATTTTTCAATGGGAAAGCTGCCCATTTAAATTATGGATAGCAGTTTTGCTCCATTTTTAAGCTCTTCTCTTCTGGCTGGAGATCCTTGAGTCATAAGGCATTTATAGCTTCTTTAACAATACGTAACAACGACAGAATTGACACTTCCATATACATCTATAAAGATGTTAAAAGCATGTTATCGTTATAACAGGGAAGGGCAAAATCAAAAAGTTATGAAAGAGAGTCCCATTCACCTGCAGTCCCTCCCCAGCCCTGAAACCTGTGTCTCTCTCATCCCCATAGTGGTGTCTCACCCATGTCAGCCACTGACCAGACAAGCAGAGGACTACATGAAATGAGAGCCCTAGGAGCACCATGGCCCTCAGTAAAGGGAGGACAGGAACGTGCCCATGGCCCTGACAGCACATCAGACCAGCAGGAACCACAGTCCAAATCGCACCTAATTTAGAGCAAAGGGCAGGCAAAACTTGGGGACCAGAAGGTGACAGTTCTTTGGTGTCCTGTTACTCCGAGGTGGCCTGGGCTGTGCAGCTAGATCCCTGATCAGGATAACTGTGTGAGCTAATATTGCAGGGCAAACTATTCGTGTTCAAAATCTCTAGCTTAGGTCTATATACTTTATCTTTCCCTCCTTAGAATTAGAGATATACATTCATACATATGCATATCCATACACATATGTATATGAGCCACGTGCTCAGTAACAGGTAGGAATTTTTTGCTTCTGATGGAGCTGTGGGGTTACCTGGTGGGCAGAGGGCTGGGCAGGGCAGGTGGTGGGCAGAGGTGCAGGGCAGAAGGGACACTGCAGGGCTATGCTAAGCCACAGGCACAATAAAATCCAGGTCTGAGGTCCTGGCCCTGCTGAAGTACATGGAAAATCTCACACTGTCTCCAGAGCCACTAATTCACCCAGTATGAGCAAGATATTAAAAGGGAACTGATTAGAAAGGAGAAACCCTGGTAACCAGTGACCATGGGAAGGGAAACAGGAAGAGTACATGACATCTTAACGAGGCTTTAGTTTAGCAACATATTTTATTCTCTTAGGGACTGATGCAGTGATTTCTCGACTCTGAATTTATCTGCTTTATTGGTTTTGTGTCACTGCCATAATTTGATAGATTTTTTTTTTTTTTTTAAACAGTGATACCATAAGAGGCCTATAAAGCTAAAACATATATTTAGTGAACTCTTTTACATTCATTTTACTTTGCAAGTCAGGGTCCTCTTGTTAAATTTGGTGTTTCAAGGTGCACTTTGAGGCTTGTTGTAGCTTTATAAATGGCCATTAGGTGGGAATAGGAAAGAGAGAATTCAGTCTTCGAGGCTCTTTTTTGATGTCCCTCTGATTTGCGATTATTACCACAGCGTGTTGCATCAGTCACGTTGGATATGCAGTAAATGACCTCGGCTGTTAAGAAGCCATTCATCAACAAATCATCAACAAGATAAAACTTAGTGTCTCTTCTCATGCCTTTGGATGTGAAGGACAGTGCTCGATTGTTCTCGAGTTGCTATAATCAGAAGAAAAATGCTGCTGACTTCCTGGTGAGTTAGTGTGGCTTTGTTTTCCTGGTACCATGTTTTCCTGGTGACCATGTGAAGTCCTGTGGACTGATACCAGGGGATGTTTTGCTGGCTGCCCACCCGTTGCCAAGGAAATTCTGAGGCCAGAATTTCTTGATTTTATGGATGTGAACAAATCGTTTGGGAGAGGTTTCCTGGAGTCTCAAACTGAAGACAAGTGCATGAGCAGCTTTACTTGGAGCAGAGGTTTTTAAGCATAAAGAAGCATAAGGAAACAGTGTAGTACGTGCTTCTGCTAAAGCATTTGAGGGTTACAATGTCTCCCATTTTGAAGAGGTGCAGGAGGACAAGGGAAGCATATTTTATCATCTTGAGGTGGAAGAAGATTAATGTGTACAATCCATTGTTTTTTGGCCTTGCTGGTCCAGAGCGCTCTCTGCTTCTGTGATTCCCTTCTTTGTGGCCCCAAGCTCAATTCAGATTTCCTGGCATATATATTTGTATTTTACCTTTATAAGAGCTAGATCTTAAAATAAATATTGGCTTTTACGGTGTTTCTTCTGCTGATGAGAATGCCTTAGCTAACCTAGCAGATATGTCTAATAGTAAGAGGGAGACTATCAGGAAAAATTGACTTGAACAGCCTAGTCTTTAAACGTGGTGCCCAAGCCTGTAACATGACCCAGTGACATGTGCTCACCCTTGATATATTTTTAAATCACTTGAGAGTCAAACTCTCGGCTGATGCAGCTTTGTGTAGCTCTTTCTTATGTTTCCAGTCCACGTTGCCTGTAAACATCTACTCCTCCATGCCAAACTCTAAAGAGCCTCCTGCCCTGTTTGTCCTAATATCTTTGGATTTCATCCAGTACTGTGCAGTGTAGAAGTGGGTCTAGAACCCTGGGTTGTCTGTGCTTACAGCACAGTTCTTGGGGAGCCAAATTCATCGGGTGACTGATAATCTTTATGACAGAGGGAATGCAGGGAATTAGTCTTTTGTTCCCAGCAGGAATATATCAAAGAACACACCATCTTTTGTTTTCTATGTACCTATAACTCACTGTTTTAATGTAGTTAAATGACTTGCAATGAATTATATGTATAATCCACTTTATCTGCTATTGTATGATGCATTGCAAATGCACTAGCAATTTTTAGGGTGGGGACTGTTGAATGGTGACGTGTGTGCGTATGCTGTTTAAGACGATGGGACGTGGTTTCTAAGAGTTACCACAGTAGGTATACATTCTCCACACCTGGCAAAGCCAGGTCTCAAATCATAGCATTTACTAAAGAGATGCAACACTACATCCCTACTTCTGTGTGGGAGATTTCTGAAATAAAAAAGCACAGCACCGCTATGACAAACACAGTCTGTTTGAGGGCACTAGTAAATGTTATGCTTTGCATTACACACATTAAAACCATGACATATAGTACTCATACCCACCCATGTTTATGCTGGGCAATGACGAAGAAAGAGACAATTAAGGTTTCTGGTGTTAATTGTAGAGACTGGCTGGTAATTCACCTAAGTTAGGGTTTCACTAATATGCTTCATGACTGGCAAAATTCTGCTCTAAATCTATGAATTGCATGTCTGTGGGAGTATCCATCAAAACAATAAAGACTTGAGACAGTATTGTTGGGTTTGCCCTATGGGATGGTAAACCTGCTTACTCCAGTGACTGACATGGGAGCTCAAGGAGATCAGTAGTAGGCAGGAAGGCTAAATCTTGGTCTTGCAAACACTTCTGCATGCACTGAACTTTAAAGCCAGGTCTAGCTCTGTTGGTGTTAATGACACTCCTTGAGGGCTTTGAGATGAGTTGATTTTTAAAAGCTTGCAGGTCTGTAGGCTAATAGCATCCCAGTATCTGACCATAAGACAAGAAGGAAAAAAATGTAGCACAAAACGAGCTGTATTAATTCAACAAATGTATTTAAGTTTTAATTATTTATAACATTTCAGAGGATATTAGTACATGTTCTGTAATGTATTGATAATAGTAATGAAGTCTGAGTAATTCAAGATCCAATTACATCATCTTGCTATTAAGTTGTGCTTAGGAGTAGAAGAGAAAACACCAGCATGAGTTCAAACAACAACATTTGATCAGCAAAAAAGTGCTGGTTGCACTAGATTTCTAAAACTTTCAGGAATATTGAGTAGTATCTCTGCTTGTCTTAATGGATGGGATTATTTAGGTTAGTTGGATAACTTGGAGTATTGGTTTTCTCATGGTATCTGTGTTGAACGAAGCAAACTGTCTGTAATTTGTATTTTAAAGGTATTCAGAATGCACCAAAAATGTCCCAAACCTATTCCCCATGACTTTATTCATGGAAGAAGTATTGATACCTTGCATGGACTGGGCCTGCATGGCAAGAATGAGACCAGGCATACAAACGATGTCAGGGACTGAATGCCACAGCTGTAAAAGCTGATGGGTCCGAAGGGCTCGTCCTGGCTGACCTGAGTGATGGGCACCATGAGAAAAAGCTCTCTGCCACAGCATTCCAAGGCTAGATTCCTGAGGAAGGATCCCAGCTTCCAAACAAAATACTGCGATGGTGAAAACAGCTGTCATGGCTGATGGGCAGCTGTCTCTGAGGTGGCTTCCCCTGCTCGTCTTGAGTCACCTGCTCTGTGGTGCTCTCCTTTACCTCTTCCCTAACCCTCTCATGGCGAGATCACCAACACGTACTCTTATAAACCGATCAATAGACCATAAAGAATGATCAGTAGGAAGATAAGACCTCCCTAGCTCACTGGAAATTATTTTATGATATTTCTGATTAATGGTTCCATTTTAGCCATTTCAGTGCTCAGCAGTCTTCATTTGTTAGTGTTGATTATAAGAGTCCATGCCTTGCCTGAACCTGAGTTATTTTGACCAACAAATGTGAATTAAAATCAATAGAAATGTCATTAGCATCCCAGTGCTGTGAAAGATAATATGACCATTTCTCATGCATTCAGTTTATTAAAATTTGCTAAAGTGTGAAATATGTATGACAAGTAATGATGTTTTAATCTTTCGCCAAGGTAACAATTGAAAGCTGATTGATTCCATTCAGTAATTATAAAATCAAAATGATGGAAGATTGTAATCAAGAAGGATTCTGTCTCATACTTTGTCACGCCTCCATGCAAGATAAAATTCTCATTTGTAACATCTCTTTTATCTGAAAAGAAATCAAACTCCTGTTTGCCCCAGTTTAAGTCTCATGGCTAGTTAGATTTTTTTTTTTTCCCATTTTGATGAGAAGATAAAAGCAGCCTGCACCCACCAAGGGGTTATATCCTCATGTGTGCCATGGGACCTTAAAAGCTCTTTCTCCATTTCCTTGTATCCTGACACAGGACAGGGCTGACAGGATGACAATGTTGTGTTGCTGGGGTGCTGGCAGATGGTTTGGTCTTTGTGAGACAACTGAACACCCAGTCCTTCTTCCTTCCCCGTCAACAAAAGCAATATTGGCTTCTAAGCCAAACCATGGAAATGTTCTCGGGGCCTGATGCCTGATGTGAGTGATGCCTGAGCCAGGCCGAGTGCTCATAAATGTGCCATCCCACCACTCACTCAGCATCGCACCTGCTGCTGAGCAACCTTGGAGATATGAGCCAGTCAAGAGACTGAACCTCCAAAACTAACCACAAATGTTTTGCCTGAAGTTACCCCAAAGAGACGAAACTGCTCTTATTTGGCATTTCACTGTGATAGTGAGGTCCAGTAAGAAGACTGAGGCTCGGGAGACTTGGCTTTGTTTCTGAGTCTGACATTCATCTTCTGCATGGCCTCAGGTAAGTCCTTTCTCTTCTCTGTGCCTCCCCTTACCCACACACCCCTTTTCTGCACTGCATAGTGGCAATAGAGGTGACTTACTGCAGTGCCATGGCAGGTTGAGTCTCCACAAGTAAATAAAAAATAAAGGCAAGATGGTGTATTTTTTAAAAAAAATGACTCTGCTTGGCAAGATATTGTGTTAACTAGAGAAGGAAGAAATTGCGGTATGTTGAGGCTTCTCCACTTCTGCTATCTGCTTACCTTTGGTGGAAAGAGAAGCCTCCAGTCACCAGCCAGAGAACACGAACAATAGCAGGAGAGGTGTCCCAACCTGCCAATGCAACTAGAGGATAAATTACGAAGGGTCTGAAACCAAGAAGGGAGTCAAAATAAATCCAGCTTGTCTCTTCACTCACTTTAGACAGTCTGTAGAACAGACAGCTACTCAGAGATGTCCTGGAGCAGAAAGCAGTTTCCTTTCTGGACTGCTTGTTTTTGACATCCAGATTGGGGAAGCACTCAGCTATTTGTAAGTGTAGAACTATGTCTCTGTGAAATACCGACATCTTAGAGTAGAATGGGTGCTCTGCAATGAAATCCCAGATAAAGTGCTGTTAGTGGGTGGCCTCAGACAAATTTTAACAAGTTTTGGAAGAGGGCCCAAACATACATTGAACAACAGGAGAAGGAAGCTTTGGTTTAGCCAAATCTCTAACCAAGTGCTTAACCATTGAAATTAATGAGAGTTAAGCATATACTTGAGTCTTCTGCTGATCTGTACCCTAACTACTGAATAACAAATACTGACCTGCAGAGAACAGGGATATGCCTTTTGTATGCGCAAGGGGGCATGCAATTTAGAATAGCATATTCCTTTGATTTTCTAGTGACATAGCAAAACCAGAATTTAGCCCCGTGCTCCTTGGGAGAGGGAAATTTTAAATTATTATCAACTGCAGCTTCTCACTGCAACATTTTGCATGATGCAGGTTAAGGGCTGTCTGCTAGAAAAGAGGACTTCTCTGTTTCAGTCATCTAACAGGATTTATGGCATCCTGCTTGTTAGAGGGGTTATTTTCTTTAACCATATTGCTGTAGGAATGCATCTTTTAAGCATCCTGCTGTATTATTTTGACACGATGTTCCTATATTTTTCAGCTTATAGTTTCTGGAATTCTTTTTCTCCTGGCAAGAAGCGATGTTGCTGGGTGTGACTTTCTAACAAACCTTGATGCAAGATCAGGAAAAAAAGCCTAATATACCTGATGGCTTGATAATTTCAGGGTCAAAATAGATTTTAAGTGTTGATCTTTTGGCTCTTGCTGATGAATCTGTTTGACTGAGCAGCTGCTGTATGAGATCTAGCCAGCAGCACGCAGAACACATGAGCAAAACAAAGGGAATGTGAGATTAAACTGAAAAAATGGAAGAACAGCATTTCCTCACCGCTCTGCATGAAGGCAGAATATGCACCGAGAAGATACAAACTCACTTTTCTTATTGGACCTATGGCCTCTTCCCCCCATCAGATTATTCAAAGGTAACTTTGCTTTTCGCTCTCTCAGACAGACCATTTCCCACTCAGCGGTATACTTATTTATTAGTAACATTATTTGTAAAATGCTAACTTCATTGCCTGCACTGTTACGATGTTATCTCAATGTGCTTCTGTGAGAATGTAGCAATGTCATGAAGAAAAATGGTGTAAAAATGATGTAGGTACATAAAATGGGATTGACAAAATGTAATAAATCACACTGGGCTGAAGAACAGAGCTGCATGTGTAATGAAATACTTCAGCATTACATCATCGTTTATGTAACATCTGGCAGTGCCTTGTATTTTAGTGCTGCTTTGAATCGGGATCGTTTTTTTCTCTCTGAGAAAAGACAAAAACCAAGCCATTCAGTTTTACACATAGAAAACTGGGAAAAAAACCAACTAAAAAAAGAGGAAATCTTTGCAATATCTGTATGAGATTCCCCCGACAAGTTTTGCCATCCCCATCTTGATGCAAATAATATAATGTCTGAGATGCCTACAAAACAGTTAACATCCAAGCAGGATTTTTTTCAATTTTATGAGAGAAACATGTCTTTAACGTGAAGGGGATTTTTTTTTGAAATTGCGCAGTTAATTTCTGCAAATTAGAATTCTTCTGATTTGCATCATTAGACATGCCCTGGGGCAGGGCTTCTTGTGAAAAAACAGGTGTGAATTATATGAACTTGAGTGTTTTCCACAGGGATTTTTTTTTTTTGAGGAGAATTGAATTATATTTCTGCCATTGTGGACTCCCCGTCCTGTCTCACACAGACACGCGGGTGCTCCTGTAGTGCGGACTCCTCCACCCAGGCTGCCAGCAGAGTCTCCCTTGTCCCTGGGGGGAAACGCTGTGCTCAGGGTCACCCAGGGTGCCAGGCAAGATCGACATGATGTGCCACTGCTGCGTATGTTAGTTGAAATGTATTCAATTAGCCGTTGCAGTCAATGAAGTCAGAAATTGAGGTGTCTGCCACAAAAGTCTCTGGATGATGCCTGAATTTGGCTGAAGTTTTGCTGTGAATTCAAGGAGACCCGGATTTTGCCTCTGAAGCCCCCGGTGCGGTGGCTGCGGTGCTGTGTATGGTGCGGCAAGGGCATGGGCTACCAGCCCCCGGCAGCTGTGACCCTCTCCTTCCCCAAACATTCAGAGGGCGTGGGAATGTAGCACTGGCAAGAACTTGCTGTGTCTAAAAATAGGCTTTTTGCTTTATCTTTTTCAATACTCCACCGTTCAAGGAGGAAATAGGACAGGTTGCCAAATCACTGCTTGTTTAGCTCCTTTTCAGTTAATCGAATGTCATGCAGATAAGCCACTGTTACTATAATTGCTCTTCTCCCAGGGATTTTCATATGGTATATTTGTCCAGCAGTATAGGTCTGGCTGACACATACATAGAGATAGTTGTTATAGCTATAATACTCCCCCTCTATTTTTCCCAGATTGGTACAGAATGGTAGGTCTTGATATGCTCTTGAGTGAAGTGCGATACAAGACTTTGGCTTTTCATGGTGGAAATGGCAAGGTGAAGCGAAACAGCCTGGATACAACAGCTGCTGCTGTAGGAACCTGATGCAGTGTAGGCGCCTGGAATGCTTTGGTCCTTTCTGAGAGATGGTTAGAGTCACTGAAAAGTTTGTTTGCTTCATTTTTTTAAACTAGTGGTGACTTCTACTGGTTTTCATTTGAAGGAGAGGGGCGCTGATACAGCACGAATGTTGTTGCAAGCAGGACAACATAAAATTGGCTAAGGGAAAAGAGGAAGGCAATGGCCATGTGATTGAAGTGTAAGATTTGGAGCTGGGATGTCTTATTACTATTTCTGATTTTCCTGATCTTCTTTAGGAAAAGAAACCACTATCAGGGCTGAAAGCTGGACATACACAGACACTTACTAGCAGCAGGGGCAGCAGTAGGACATTTTAGGATGAAACCCCCTCTTCCTAGCACCTGGGGTTTTTGGATGAGCGTGTTTTTCACCTTCTTACAGGAGTGTCATGGCAATGCACAGTGGACCTAGGGATTTCCAAGGGGAAGGAGAGGCATTTTGGCATCTCAGAGGCATGTCCATGATGTTTTTGATTATGGACATTGCAGGAGTGGAAGCAGACTGTCGCATCAGGGTGGTACCGGGCAGGAGCAGGGTAAGGTTTGAGAACAAGTGCTGGTGGAAGCTAAGCTTATCTCAGGGTGAAAATGGAGTTGTGATGATGCCATGTCAACCATCTCCCTCTCCCATGATACAAAATGAATTGCCATGGCTTGAGTGACAAGCCTTTTCAGTGAGGTAGCAGTAGATGATGCCTCTCCACAGGGATTTCTGCAAGACAAGAGGTGAGATCTCCAATGAACTTAGCTGCTCCTTTGCATTTACAGTTTGTACTTGTGCCCCTCATGCTATGTCACAGCTACAGTTTAAACAGGGTAATGGAAGACTAAATTATCTAATGCTAATAAGGTTCTTACAGTCCCTCGGGAAGGATCACAAAAATATGAACTGACAACGCAAGAATATCTGTAAGCATCAGTGAGAACTGGCTCTCAAGGAGAAAAGAAGAGTTCTTATTTGATAAATATTGGCCAAATGGCAGGTGAGGTTTTTTTGATTGCTGATTGCTTTACTTTCTGCAGCCCTGCCTGTGAGGAAACCTGCGTCCTCTCCTGGGCTGAGATGCTGTAGTCATACAGCAGTTCGTGATCTCCTGGTTTTAAACAACAAAGTCCAAGGAAAGGCTCGCAGCTTGTTTTCTCTTCCATGCGTAAACCCATTCCTCCAGTAGTTCGGTAGCCAGGAGTGCTGGCCCTTAGCTACATCCCTGTCCCCATGGGATCAGAGCCCTGGTGTGAGGACATGCCCCCTTGTTGAAGACTAAGCTCTATGTCAGTAAAAGAGAATGAAAAGACCCTCTCTGTTGCTGTTCTTTATTTTGCCCATGGAAAGGACATGAGCTGATAAGGAACTGTTGCTGTTTTCTGCTTTCTCAGAAAAATTGCCCTTGCCTTCCTGATAAATGAGGGTGGGATCAGACTCTTCCAAGCGGATTGCCATGCGCACTTCTATTTTGTCTTGGTGGTGGAACAAGTGATGCTGCATCACTGTTCTAACTTAAATGCCCAAACAAAATATGGCAGGGGTGTCTAACTCATTTTCACTGGGGGCAACATCAGCCTTGCAGTTGCCTTCAAAGGGCCAAAAGTAATTTTAGGACTGTATAAATGTTTGACACCCCTGATATATGGACACTGGTCTATGTGGTCACAAACCGTGTCTGATTCAGTGTACGGCAAGGCTTTCAGGCGATCCATTAATGTGCCGAGCAGGAAAGAGCATTTTACTCTTTTAACGGATCAGTAATGTGCTCTAGATTTAGTCAAGCACTAGGGCAGGTGGTAACATGTACCACAGGGACAAAAAAATGAGTATGCCCGGTCTGCCAAGAAATGATAGTATTTCTGGCGAAGCGAGCGCAGCCACTTGCTGGGGAGAGGCTGAAACAGGCCAAGGAGCAGCAGTGCCTGGGTGGGCAGAGGCGCCAGGGCCGGCTCGCTCCTGCTGCCAGCACAGGGACAAGTCCCTGTCCCCACAGCCACGAAGGCCTTGTGGCTTTGCAGCAAGCGCAAGATGCCCTTGCGATTTCACTCTGCGCAGGAGGAGATAAAACACGAGTTTTTCTGTTCCTTTCAGCCTCTGTCTGTAATAAGCTTTGCGACCATGCTGCCTGTTGGGATTTTCAACTACCTTACTCACATTTGTTTGCATGATGACTTGGCTCAAGTTAAGGGTGAGTTGAGGTTGGGATCCAGGCACCTCTGGGCTGGCAGCCCTTAAAATGGATCAGCCTCCCCAAAGCCAATGCCTAAGCATGGCTTGACGTCCCCCTCACCTGCAGCAGCTGTCACTGGCACTGCCACCGCTGTCTGCCCAGACAAAGGGCTGCGAGTGACTGTTGAGGCCATGCTAGCCAGTGGGCAGAGGGACAGTGACCAACCAGCCTTTGGCCATCGCTCAGCAATCTAAACTCTGAATAATCTTAATGAGTTAATTCAGCACCTAGCAAATGTTTCCCTGCTGACCAAACGGCTGAAGGAACAGCAATGGTTACAGGGCACGAATTTTGTATGGGGATGCGTAACAGTGTCATTGCAGATTTGTAACACCTGTTCAGCATTACACAGATGTGTATCAATAAGTTTTCTCACCGTTTCTACAGCATGAAGCTGCACTTATTTCCCAGATCTTCTATTCAATTCAGTAAAACAATATTCAATTACCTATTTAAGCAGGAGGTTGGGGACAAACACAGTTGGGCTGGAAGATGAATTGATTGGTGAAAGCACAGCTGGCTGTGGAAAGGTGCCTCCAGCAGTCTTCATCCCCTGCCTTCCTTCCTCCCGATTTTGAGGAGCTGTGGGAACAAGGGAAAACAGAAGGGAGGCAAATCCTTCATGTCCTACCCTGGCCTCTGCCCAGGCTCCCTGTTCCCACTAGGCTGATACTGTTTGGCAAGCCTCTTCTGGCAGGAGACATATTAAAGTAAATAGCTATCATTGTCAGTTGATAGGCTGAAGATTTCCACCAGCACACCATGTCATGTCCATGCAAAATATCCAAAGAATTTCTGCCGCCAAATGTCATTCCTGCCTTGTTTCTTCCCTGTGCTGGTCATTCACGGTGACCCTTACTAAAGCTATTGGCCTATTCCTGATTGCTCTTCTATTGTGTTTTGTTTGCTTTGAGCTGGTGATGTTGGGCTGACACATGCCAAGTTATTACTGATTTATTGCAGATGAGGACAGAATCAGAACCATTATTTGAAAAAAAAAAAAAAAGGTTTGGGATATATAGTTTGGGTATTTTTTCCCTTTGTTCTCTGCTATTTGATGGTTTGCTTCCAATGTTCCTTCCTGCTGACTTCCAATAGAGGTTTCTTGCTTTATAAACAACTGGATTGATTTCCAATATGGACTTTTACTTCCTTGAAAAAAGATCTCCTCTAGGGAAATTGGCAGTTCTCTCTTTATATATTTTCTTATTTGCATTTACTTGGAAGGGTCAACAAATCCCTTTCTCTCTTATCCAATTTAGTTGTTTTAACATAATACAATCATTTTCTAAATCAAACTGATGGAGCAGTTCCTAAAGGCATTACACCAACTGTATATCTGGAATCATATTCGCCTTCTTTTATTGCATTAGCACCAGGCTTGAACTTTGCAAATTTGCATTGTGCTTTGCAAAAGTTCTCAGAATATTCCAAGCAGTTTATAGCTGGAATCTGGTCTGTTTCAAACAGGGACTGGAGATTGAATTGTAGAGCAAAGCTTGTGTAGAGACAAGATGTTAGTTTCATGAAACAAATAGAAACCAGAATGAGAAAGCAAGAGGAATATCACATTTGCTGGGAGGCACTGCAAAGTGGGTGCTGTGTTACAACATGGATTTTGGGTGTCTCACCAGACTCTCTAAAGGGTTTTATATATTCTGTTTGAAGAAGATGCTGAGGAGGGTCTGACATACAGCAAGGACGTATGAGCAGAGGGTGTCTGGGGAATGCACCCAACACCTGGGATGTAATCTGGTGATGCTTCTCTGCTGGCTTTTGGCAAATATGTCTCCTGTTATTTGAATATTGCCTTTCTTTTCACCATATGGGCTACCATGATCAGGCATCCTTATCAAGATACTCTTGTAATATTAATGTGAGGGATTTTTGAAGACAGTATCTCATGCTCATCTGTGCTTTTGAATATCTCCTCCCTTGTTCTTGTGTCATTATTTCAGTGACAATTCTTTGTCACTTGGAGCAGAGGGTAGTTTGAAACAAGCTGGTTAAAGCAAGCTATACAGAAAATAAGCCCAAGGATATATAGTGAAGGTGTGAGGGTGAAAAGAAATCTCAGATGACATAAGTTCAGGCAAAGAACTGAGTTCTCCAAGCTACAGGACGGAGAGGTATGCCAGTGCAGAACAGGACCACAGTGCTTCTGGTCCTAGCAGAGTCTGCATTAAACCCTCCCAGTTTCTCAGGCCTTGGGACACAGTTAAACCATAGCCCGGCTGACTCCTTGCACGTTACTGAGATTGACTGTTGCTTAGATGATGCAAATCCCGACTTGCTCGTAACTCAAGGCACAGTTAAAAGGTTGTGGAAGTACCTGATTCCAGTCTGGTGTCATTTAGTACCTCTTCCCAGCTTCCACAGGAGAGATCTACTAATCCTTTTGTAACTTGTGTCCCTTTCACATGCATTGGTAGACAAATGGGTGCAAAGGAGGTTGTTGCGGTGCATTACTAGGTCCAAGAAATCACCTTGCAGAAGAGGAGTGTGGGGCAGTGAGGGGTAATTGCAATTGCAATTCCAGTACAGTGAGTCTGTCACACTGCAAAAGCATTCATTTCCAATTCCCTCTTCCCTGAAATGTCACAACCAGCTACTGGACAATAGCTTAACATCTGAAAAATTAATATCAAGATTATGATTGAAGAACTGGCATGAAATAGCTGACCGTTGGAGAGTGTTCTGTTTTAAGTGCAAACCTTACATTTTAATAAATAAATAAAATAATAATAATAATAATAAAATCCATTTTGAGGTCTGAACTGTAATTCTTGGAATGAGATTGATTAAAAATTGATTGAAATTGAAATTGATTACCTGAACTCTGGACTCCTGGCACAGACATGTAAAAAGAGGCTCTTGGTATTTTTCCTGGAGGGCAGTTCCTGCCAGGTGTGGCAGGCATTCCTGGGAGATGTGAAGTAACCTTGTGCCTGCTTGGAGTATCAAATAAACCTGTCTGCTGGCCAGCGGCCAGGAGCTTTGGTGATCAGGACATAATTTCTGATGGTTTGGTGACCCCTTCACAAATCCACCAAAGGGGAAAGTGTGCTTGGCAGAGGATGATCAGGAAAGGTACCCAGCCTGGGTTCCATTTGCAATAGATATTCATGACACAGGAGGTTTGGGGTCCACTTGATACTTCTGTCCCATTTGTCCTATCCTCTCTACAGGGGGGCTCAGCTTCCCTCTCTGGAGAAAGAACTGGGCATCCTGTATTCTCCTTGAAAAAAGAAGTTAACTGCTCCTAAGTTGGTACCCTGTGGACTACATTTTTCCAAAAAACTGAGAAGTTTGTGGTGTGACAGAGATGTGCAGTTTGACAGGAGCGCTTCTCACTGACAGTACACTAACCCTGGCCTTGCTGATGGCTGCAACACCCTCTTCAAGACATTAATTGTTGCTAACAGTGTTTAAAGCATCCTCTCAGTGCTTGCCATTGACTGCCTACATGAGCAATTTTACTTACAGCCCAATCTTTCCTTTATTATCGATTATATTAGAAAAGAAATGAAAAATATGAAACCAGTGTTGCAGAGAATAGGTCAGTTTATTAAGGGTCCCTCTCCAAATTGGCTGTTTAAAAGTTCAATAGATCAACATAAAAAGCTGATCTTGGTGAGAAAAAAGCCTTCCTGCCATTTGTTCCCTCTGCATTTTATTGTGAGGCTTTGCAGGGGAACCACGAATTTGAAGTATGCTCAACCTCTCGCCAGATGATTAGTAGCATATTTTTACCTCAGATAATCACATTTTGTTGCTGTTTCAAACTGCAACAAGGTGTCATTATCTCACAGATGTATTTCCCCTTGCCATATATAGTCAATATAGTGTTTCTCTGCATGTTATTAAGTGGCTTTTAGATCAATATCCTAACATTTGGTGCTCAGGGTTAATGCATCTTATATAATGCATCTTACCCCTGGCTTTGAGGAGTCCCCCCCTCCTCAGGGGCAGTCCCATACAGATGTGCTGCTATCTCCCACATGTGGCCAGTGACAAGGGGACATCCACCATGACGTGGTGGTCACGGCCATTGGCTGGAGTGGGAAAAAGGCTGCTGGGGGCATTTTAAAATTTGAATGGATTTGATGGAGAAAGGTGATAGAAATACCTGAAGTGTTGTATCCCTCACCTGTGCTTTTTCATGCTTTTCTCTTTCTGTATTGTACATCATGGATAACCGAATGGTCAGGACTGATGGCAAAATCCCAGGGAGGGTTATGATAAAGCTGCATAGGGAAGGAAGGATTGCCCTCCTTCCCTGGAATATGATTGTCCTTGCTCGCAGATGGACCCTGCACTGATTGCCTTCCAGCCACAAACACAGCCAACCTACACCTAATCGGCTCTCTGCTCTCCCCTGTGTTTATTTCAACGCCAAGTGCATTTTCAAAGGTGATAGTATTGTCCTGACAGAATTGGTACATCAGTACATCTGCCGTAGCAGGGCTGAAATGCAGAGACTGGGGAGAGCAGTGTTCATACCCAACACTTGGATGACAGACCGTGTGGCACAAATGGCAGGACAGATGTGTGCCTTGCATGAGAACTTGATATTCATCTCATACTTAATGCACCTGGGTAATAAGTGTGTGGACGGGGATGGGGACCATGCCCTCTCCTTCTCTGCTCCCAGCATTTGACTTACATTGTAATGTCACCTTTAATATTGGTGGGTTTTAAATCAACAGTTGTATTTGCCCCTTGAAATCAGCAGCAAACTGTCCTAACTGCATTTCCCTAACCTGTGTACCTCGTTCACTATTGTCTTCCGAGCACACAGGTTTTCAGACGTCCTTGTTCATTTAATGCAGTTATGAAAGGACACTGTTTTGTATAACCTTACAGATCTGCTGACAGGGTAGAGCATAAATCCTACACAAGCCAAATTTTTAAATTTCGTCATTTCTTCTCCAGACAGAAGTTAATTTACCAGCAGAGGGCTCTCTTCCCCCTCCCCCCCTCTGCCAAAGTTACCACAAAGCTTAAAAACGAGAGGATAGAGAAGGTATGAAGCTGTCCATATTCCCAGAATTCAGGGCAGAGGTAGGGTCGATGTGGAGTCTGGCTCTCTGAGTGTTCCAGGGGTCTTGTTTCTTCGTGAGGGGCATCTTGGGGAGGTGTGGGGCAGCTTGGCTGTGGGACCAGAGCTCTCCTGCTGGTTTGCACGCCAGGGATATGGCAGCTGGTGAGGTTGCTGCTGGAATGGAGAGTAAGATTTTGGAAAACACATTGCAGGGCAGAATCTTTCCAAACCTGACCTGGGCTCCAGCCAGCACCCTGTGGAGAGGACTGCCAAGCACAAGTCCCATGGACAGCTGAGGGAGGGTGACAGGGTGGCTGCAGCCAGCAGCTCACCCGCCAGAGACAAGTGACCCAGCGAGCAGCAGCGGGAGCATGATGTCCCCTGGGAACTCCTGGTAAGATACCCTGTCCCCAGCGCTCCCGGGGCTGCCTCTCTTCACAGCACGCAGGGAACTGAGGCCTGCATGGGGTCTCCTCTCTTCCCCCACTGAGCCCTCTGACGGAAACCCAACACTCAGCACCTCCTGCTCTTTGCTGAGTGCTCAGATGCAACATCTGCATTCTCACAATAAATACTGATGCTAACACACTGCAAACACTAAATACTGTCTGTGAATAGCTTTTATTACTGGGGTAGTTGTATTTTTGCCCCTTGCTGGTGTGGCGGGAGGGCTGTTGCCCTTACCTTCACTGCTTCTGGCAGCTCTTCGTGTTCTTGGCTGCACTGTTGATGGTATATAAAGCACTGCAAATGATTTTGCTGTAATAGTTCCCTATAAAAATCCCATGAGGTGGTGGATATTGGGATTCTGTTGTGATCCAGCTGTTGTAGTTTTGTAACTTAAACATGTCTATTTGCTGATAATATAAATAGTGAAAGAAAAGCATATGCACAGGCACATGCACATGAATGTGATCTCAAATGATTACAGGTTATATTCACAATATGTGAATATATATGAATCTGTTCGAAAAACAAGCTGTGTGAACTCTCTATATAAGCAGGACATCTGTTTTATATCTTATGGAATGCAGTGATTTTTCCAGTGGTAGAAGGTGGGATTCTTGCTATTTCAACTGAGTTCTTAAAAATACAGAGCAGAAATAAAATAATGAAAAAAGGAGGGTTTGCAGGGGGTTTGCAGAGATCACAATGCTTATTCTTTTCATGTTTGTAGTGTAGACAGATTTCTACTTCCATCCTCTTTATCCTTTTGGTACATGTAGGACTATATCTCGAGTGGAGCTGAACAACAGGAATTTAATTTATCAATTAAACTGATAGTTCAGGAAAAAAAAATCACTTTATTATTTTTATTTATGAAATGTGAAAAGCAATGAAATTATATGTATTTTTAATGATGTTATAACTTGCCCTAGTGATAGCAGAACCTGTCTTATAACTTCAGCTGTATAAGCACCTGTAAAAGCTCTGTCAGGATATAACTAGGCCTAAATACTTGGAACTTTGAGGGGTGGTGGTCAGCTCTGGACCAGTTGCTGGCTGCATAGTGAGACTGGGAGTTCTGGGGGCTTTCCTGGCCTTCAGCGCTGGTGTAGGTCCCTGGACATCCCTGTGAGATAGCAGCTCTGTTTGCATGGGTGGAGGATGAGTCACAGATCAGGCTGAGGAGTTTGTCTCCAGGAAGTTTGTGGCTGAGCAAGACTCATGTCTCTAATGCCCCATAACAGCCTTTCAGGCACTAGGCTGTCCTGGACAGCTATGTGGTGCCCAAAACATGATTATTAGATGCCTACAACCTGTGTAATCACCACTGTTGCTTGGAAGCACTGTATTTTCATAGACAATATGATCAAAATAAAGTTTCTTCATGGCTGCTTGGTGCATCCAGGCCTTCTGGGTGCATGCCACACCAGAAGCGGCGAGTTCCTGTGATGGCAGTTCCCTGCCATGGGCACTTCCCTGCCTACGGGCAAACAAACGCCCACCACCACTTAATCAGGGAGATCGCTTCTCATTTGGGGTGAAATTTACTGCCTTTGATGCCTTGAAAAGATGCCTCACCGGAGTGTAAGCATTGCCAGATGGTCGGCAGGGCTGCGCCGGTGGCGCTGGGGCTGAGCCCACCCTTGGCAGATGGGTGGCCCTTGGCTGGGACTGGTTGCGGCTCACAGTTCAACCCAGCAAGATAAGCTCGTCTTTCCGGCACTGGTGGAGACCTGATACCGGTGCCCAGCATGTATCCCGCATGGGTATTTGCTAAATGACAGACTCAACCTCTTATCACAATGTTGGCTCTCAGAAAACATTTTGAGCGGTTTTGTTTGGGTGGCAGATACAGTTGTTATTGTACAGTGCCTCAGTCATGGTGATAAACATGTTGCCTGTCCACTTGGGATATTTCATGCTCTTTGCTCTTTCTCCAAAACAATCTGTGTCTCTCCCTCTTTCTCTCTCTCCTAGTCTAAACCAAGATTTTTAGTTAAAGCATAGATCTGATTTTTTTTTCCTTATGCAGCAAGTTGTAATTCAAGGGTAAAACAAATCCACCATGAGAAGAACAATCCTTTAAACACATTAAAATAAGAGCTTCCTTCAGCTAACTGATAGCAAGCCCTGCACACATTGTATATATTTAGAACTTAGATGTAGTAGTACCAAGGAGGGGGAGGGAAAGTATATGCAGACAAACCCCTTTTTCCCCATGTCCCTTCCCTCGGGGATGGCATGGCCACCACAGCTCTGGCGTTGTCAGCTGCACCATGAGCTTCCAGCCCCGGCCCACCAGCACGTGTGTCCCTGCTACATCTTGCACATCCATCTTCACAAGCACAGGCTTGGGGTACAAATGACCAGGGGTGAAATCAGGTGGGCAGAGGCCTTGTGTGATCTGGCACAAACGTCACTGTGGGCACTGGTCAGGCTGCGGGGCAAAGGCCATAGGGAGCAAGATAACTATGGGGCATGGGACCTTGAGAGTGATGTGGTTAATCAGTCTGACTGCTTAGCAGCTAAATGATATGATGGTTATTAAATAATGTTAGAAATTGGGCCCTGGTGATTTGGCTGCTAGATCCTCAGCTTGCCTGGGCTGGCAGAGCTGGGAGGGTGCACTAATTTTATACCGGTGTCAGATCAGGTACAAACCTTCTATGGAAAATTAAGGGAAGAGATATCATGTTTGTGTGGACCTGTGGTATTAAGAATGAATGACAGCTGTCAGGCTGGGAACCAGGCAGATCTCAGAGATTGCAGTGCCTACACCAAATCCCCTAGAACAAAATTTGGGATCAGTACATGTAAGCAGATAGAGTTAACATCTCTGAATGAATGGAGCATAGACATCAACTTTATCTCCCTTGGGCACATCTACTCCATGTTCTGTGGTGGTTTTATAAGTGAGCGTCTGCTGTTGTGCGTACTGCTACTGCTGACAGAGAAAGATCAAATCCATTCAAGTAAAACCCACCTTAATCGAACAGTGACAAATGAAGACCAAGTCAAAATATGCACACTAGTTTTAAAGAGATCACTGTATGAAAGCTGATTCTGGTCAGAGTGCCTCCACAGATCTGTAGCCCTTCTTTAACAAGACTGTTGGGGAATGGGATGTGTGCTTTGGATATTTTATCCATCTGACTAATATTGGTCTTCGTTGTGGCATTTACAATGTCTTAAAGGAAAATACCAGTGATTTTTCAAAATTCTAGCCGGTTGTTGAGAGCGGTGGAATTGCCTTTGGAAAAAAAATGGATGTTCTGTGTATGATACCGACCATCAATCAGGCAAAGAGAGAAAGAAGAAAACCCAACAACCTAGGAAAGCAAATGGTGATAAAGATCCCAGATAAAGTCACTCTTCTCAGCGGGCAGCAAGTCTGATGAACTGAAATTGAAAGTCCTTCTCATTGATTTCACTGGAAAAAGTAATTGACTTTGAACTCTTTGAATAAGTTGCAATCTGTATTTAATTTCTTGTCCAAGGAAGAGAATGTCATTTTGTTTTTCTTGTGGATCCTATCAGCTTTAATGTCAGTTGCGCAGCTGAATCCCTTGCATCAAGCTCCAAATTTACCCCTGATGTCAGCGTGCTTAGGACTGAAACAAAAATCAGCCTTTCATCTCTCAGTTGCTTAAAGGATCATTCCATAATACCACATTTATTAGTTCAAAATCTCTCTTGTCTGTACATGCACAAATGGAGCTGAGTATTCAGAGGAAAGGGAGAGAAAGTGTAAAGACTGTAATTTAACTTTTAGACATTAATGCAGCCTATTAACTGGAAATATTCTTACAGTTCTGGCAAATGTACACATTTTTGGCCTTGAACTGCCTGAACAGAGAGATTCAGCACACCAGCCTGTCAAGGTCACAGATCCAAACTGCTGAATTTCTTGCAGGGCCATGTTACCTCTTGAATAACATACATACAGAGTTAAATATGTTGTCATCAGTTCCAATGTGGACGCGGGAGTCTGCATCCAGCTGTCCCTTGAGAGCGTCCTCATGTGGATGAGTTTGTGTGAGATCCTGTTGGTCCTGTGTTGAAACATTCACCTGAAGACAAAGGAGCGGTGCCTGCATTTGTGAACCACGTTTTTCCTGTTCTAGTATGAAGGATGTTATCCTGATCCTGCAGAGCTTCCTGAAATAAGAACCTTACACACTGTCCACATTACATGGGTATGTACAAGCTGTTTGTAAAAGCTCCTGCTTTCTTTGCTTGTCACATTGACTTGCTTAGCTAAAGATTACTTGGAGGAGAAAACAGTTTTGATAATTAAACTCTAATGATTTACACTGGCAGTTGGGGACGTTGCACTTTCAATCACAAACACAGACAAGAAGATCAAAAAACTCATTTAGAAAGACATCTTTATGGACAAATAATGAGTCTTGTTAAGTCAAGGCTCCAGACAGTAGCGTGTGCTGGAAAGGCAGCGAATGTTAGATACAAACCTCCTTGAAAGGTCCTTTAAAATTCCAGAAAAGTAAAAACAGACCATTGTGTGAATTAAGGTTGGGGGTCAATTGTTTGCATTGGTCAACCTTTGTTCTGAAAATTAAGGCACAAAGGCAACCACGACTGTAAGTTTTTGGAGGGCTCTGGTAGGGAGAAGCCACGAGCCTGAGGCGTGGGCAGGGGAGACGGCCATGCCTGGGTCCCCAGCGAGGTGCCTTCCTTACGTAGCACAGAGCATGCCTCCCATGATCATAGTTCCACAGCTATAAAAGCCTAAAGGAAAACTGGATGATAAAATCTATTTTTAAATGATGCCATACTATTTTTAAACACCTCTCCTCTTTAGGAGAAAGAAAAAGAAGAAGTGTGATCCAAATATATCTGCTTCCCGAGAGAATACGACTCTGTCTTCTTCTGTGCAGAGAATCAGAAGAAAACTTTTTTCCAGAAGATTTGTTGTTTTGCTAGTCATAGAATCACAGAATGTCCTCGGTTGGAAGGGACCCACAAGGATCATCAAGTCCAGCTCCAGTCCCTGCATATGACAGCCCCACAGTTCACACCAAGTGTCTGAGGGCATTGTCTATTTTCTTGTGTATTTCTGATAAAAACAGAAGGCAGGCAAATGTATTGCCGTACATCAGCATATAACATGGGCTTAGTTTATCCAGAGGAATTCAGTTCCTGCCCTGATCAAGATGCAGGAACAGCCTCGGTGTAGGTGTTTGTGTCTGACTGTGCAGCCCAATATTCTGTGCTGTTCTTCATTGTATTTATCTTCTTCATGTTTTTCATGACAATGGACACACAGATTTGCTCCACTTAGGTAAAATTCTGACGGTTAAATGCTGCTCCTAGAAGGACATTCTTGTATCAGTGGAGTATCAGTTCTGATCTTGCTTTTTATCTTTTTTTCTTCCTGGTTCATACACTCTTCTTTTAACATCGGTTGTATGTTCAGTCCATCCAATTTTGTCATCATGTTTATCCCAAAACTGTTTTTGTCTTTTTCCTGGGCTTATCCCAGAAACTTTCAAGAACTTATTTTCTGTACCTCTATTGAAGGTTTTACAAGCCTCTTAGTACCAAGTTCTGCTACGGGTTCATGAAATTTTTCTTTTCCCTACTTAGGCTTTCTATTTATCTTTTGATACTATAAGCTGTCACGGACTGTTTTGTTTGGGAACATGACTCTTATCTCCAACCATGACAACAATTTTGATATCAATATTACTGTGAAGGTCATAGCAAAAAGGGCAATTTAGGAAGTTGTAGAGATGCTGCATTGTAGAGGCCAAGCCTATAGGTACTGCCCTAGGCGGACTATGTACAGCACTGTAGGGGCCAAGAATAACCTGAGTGGGTAACACTTGGAGGTAATTTTTGGACACAAAGTTCCAAGATAGTGTACCTGAGGTTGCTTTTGACCAGCATTACCAATTTTACTTCAGGCTGCCTAGAACATCGTGGCCTTCCAGCACTTCTTGTCTTTTGAAACAAGCCCTAAACCTTTCCCCAAAGCCAAGCCAAATTTGGACCCAGCCATTATGGTAAGCGGATACAACTTGCCAGAAAGACTTACCTTTGTGATAAATTTGGGTAGTCTTCTCTTCCACAACAAAGGCACCTTCTTGACTTTGAGATTTTGTCAGAGATCATGATACAAAGTTAGTTCTGTTGCAAATGGTTCCCCATGCACCATTGCTTCTGTGTAACTGGCCACACAGGCACCAGGCAGGTTTTACTATTAATTTTTAGTGCACAGTTAAGATCGTGTGTGAAGCTTTTGATGCTGTTGACTGAGCACTGTTGCTTTGATGGCAAACAGATAATGCTAGTGGGCCATGGCTTTAGTCTTTCCCATTGGAAAAGGAGAAAGCTGTAGAAGTGTCTGACTGTGCCTTACTAGAAATGACATATGCTGTTCCTTGAAGTCTAACCTGTTTTCCCTGTTCTTCAATGTATTCGTGAGACATTTCCTTTTTATGGCACATACATTAACAAACTATCTCAGAACTCCAGATTCTGAGCTGTGTTTATCCTCACAGTCTGCTGCAAATAGGGAAGCATTTTTATCCTTACATTTTTTAAAGAGTGAAGAATTGCCGGGAAGGTATTAAGTGACTTGCTGAAGATCACAGAGCTATTGTAGACTGGGAAATCCTAAATCCGAAATGCATATGGTAACAATTATATCATCCTTCCTCTGAGACTGTGTAAAGAGACACTTTCTGGCAATGAGGGAGAGCCTTACCAACAGGCTGATAACACATGAAATGTGTTTGCCTTGTGGGACTGGTGTGACTTGGCAGAGCCCTTGGGCAGTGCTTCCAGCTCTTGAACAGAGCCATTCGGTGGAAGAAAACCTATTTTCCTCCATGGTTCTGCTTCTGAGGAAATGTGTTTGGAGGCAACAATCAGCAACAAGAGCTTTGGTGTGTTTTCACTAGACTATTTGTAGCCACAGGTGTGAGATATAAGCATTTTCTATGCACTGGATCATATTTGCTGGCTGCACTTTTATTATCTCCCAATAATTCTGTAGCAGCAAACAAAGCTGTGCTTATTGACCCATCTCTCATTGGGAAGTAGCAGAAGTGGTCACCAATTTGAATGGTCACAACCATCTGATTGCCAGAGTTGGGTCTAACCAAGATTTTCTGAGACAGTCCTTGGATGAGAGGACAGATTCTGCAGTGAGGCCTGTCTGTGAAGATATAGCACATATAGGTTGACTTCACACTTCATGAAAGTCTTCTAAGCCACCTGCTTTTTTTTTTTTTTTTTTGTTAATATTTGGAAAGCCCATGGACTGGAAGAGTGGTTGGCCATGGGGAAACTTTCCCGAGTTGTGGTGACAGTAATGCTGTGGTCTGTCCTAAACATTTTCGACATTCAATATTTTTATCAGTAACCCTTTTTCCAAAGGTAAAATAGCTTCTTTTTAAATTTTTTTGCCACCACAAAGATTAGCAGACACCACAAGGGTTGGTAATTACTCCTGAGAAGAGCACGCTCAGAAATGCATCCATTTAAACCAAGTAAGTTTCAATGTATTAAATCTAAGTCATACATCAAAGACAGAGGGCTGATGTCCTTTCTTACCAAACGGGACACCTCAGACACCAGATTTGACCTGGGCAAAGTTAAGGAGTTGGGTCACCTGAAGGACTTAATTTCTCAAAAGGTTACAGGGAAGCTGTTCCTAACAGGCTCCCTCACTTTAGTGCGTGCAGAATCCGGGATCAAAGCATTTGCTGTCTTTGTTATCTATCAGAGAGGTGATTTACTTTTGTTGACTTACGCTTCTGTGGGGAGAGAGTAGTAGCTATTAAAAGAGTATTTAATGTAGCAGAGAAAGGCATAACTGTCTGGAGCTGTAGTGCAGGGCGGATAGTATAGTTGGAGTAAACCATGGAAGCAGGAGTTGGGTGTCCTCGTGTTTTCATACCAAGACTGGATACCCAGGCAGACCAAAACATCTCAGTCAGGCCAGAATAAGCTGTTCTTTGGTCAGATGCAGCTGTGGGGCTCTGTGGGGCAGAGAAGTGAAGTGGAAGATCTGACTACCTTGAGGATCTTGGGGACTTACTGGTAGTGAAATGAATCTTGCCTAGCATACTCTGTAGAGAAGATGGTTCAAATTAAATCGGTGCAACTTTTTTTTATAAACCAAGTTGTATCTGTCCCTGCTCAGACACATCCTCTAACGGACAATGTTTCTGTTTGCACCCCAGCAGCTGCTCAAACATCCCATCTGCCAGATGTGGCAACCACAGGCAGCTGTGCTGTCATCCTGCATGGGGACATGGTGCCCTCACCGTCCCTCCAGGTGTCAACCCACTGTGCTGGTCTGCTGGGGCTGCTGCCCTGCTTCCAACTTTGAAGAGAGCCTCTCTAGAAATAATTTGGCATCTTTATCAATTAAACTCATAATGTGTGTGGTTTAATGTGTTTTAACTTTTTATGTTTTGAGTTTTAACTTGCAATGAGTTTAATTTGTTATGTTTGTGATTTTAATTTCAAGACTGGCACACATATGGGGTCAATTTCTTTAATCACTCTCATTTCTAACAAACATACCCATAAATAACATCAAATAAGAGATTTCTTTTATACCAGTCCATATACAGACATGGGTAGAAAACAATAAAGTTTAGAAGTAAACATCCCCACATACAAACAATGCAACCAAAATGTACACTGCAGGCAACAAACCAGTCACAAAATAAGCTGTTTTAAATATTCCACCACCTAGCAATTAGAGGAGATTAAAAAGCGTGCAGCAGGGGTCAGCCCATCAGCCAGCGGTCAGACAGACCCTCCAGAAACTTCTTCCTGAAGGGAAGAGCTGAACCCGAAGCAGAGCCTCTGGTCAGGGGTGAGCACAGGCTGGTGGCCGTGCCCCATGCGTGCAGGTGGGACATGTCTGGGTGCGCAGGTCCAACAGGCTCGCTGCCCTCTGCAAGGAGGAGGGCTGCTGGCATGCAGCAGCACTGGCTGCCCAGGCTAGCACAAAGGAAATGTCATCACATTTGACAGGAGCTAAAGGTAACACAGACACAAAATTCAACGCTATTTCAGTCTGGTATTTACCCAAGTAATTTACTTTTTTCAGTTGTGCCCAATGCTGTTGGTCACCTGGGGCTGCGTCTGGTGATGCTCCAGTCCTCAGGGGCACTGCAAAGTGCCTGCATTGCCCTGTTATGGCTGCAGGTGAGAGTGTCAGCAGGTAAAGGCAGAACTGCCCAGGAGAGTGGGCAGAAGGTGCCGTGGTGCCATGGTGAGTGGGCACAGAGCAGCATGCTGAAGGCTGCCTTTGCAATAGGTCTTATCAGTCATTTTGTGATAGATGTTCTCATCTGCATAAAGCAAGGAGTGATATTTATTCTCTTTTTACTGGTGCCTTTAACTTTTAAATAGAATGGAAGAGAATTTGGTTTTATATGGCTCCTCTCGCACTTCTCTATTGCAAAGCACTTTTACGGAGCAGTTAAGTTAGGATATAGTGCTGGCAATACAACGACTGTAGGGAAATGAGGCAGTCTGAACTGCACCATATATCACTGCACCCACCTCCGCTGCCTGTGATGGGCATGTGCTTTGATCTTTTTTAATAGCTATTCTGTACCTGCCCTTGATTTTGACCGACTAAATCCAAGCTATTAAATCTGTGCCTTGATCCTTTTCTTAAATACCTTTTTAAAAGGGAATTTAACACTTGTTAACGTTGCCAGATTAAGGTAGGTTTATGGAATATGCAGTTTTGATCCCCTAATAATGACACCAAGGCATTCAAGCTTCAGAGGGCTTGTAAGAAGCATCAAATCAGCAGGCAAACTCTGCTGGGCTTTGCCTGTCCATAGGGCCTCTTTGGGAAGACTGGCGTGATTTCATGCCCTTTTCTTGTAAACAGAAAACACACGGCAACTCCATTTCCTCCCAGACAGCTTTGTTTACCTGTGCAACGCTGTGACTCCTGCGTGTCAGGAGGCGTGCAGGAGGCTGCTGCACCCCGCGGGGAGCCCGCTGTCGCCCCTGCTTCCTCCGTGCCGGCGGGGATGTTGACACCAACAGCAGGGAAGGACCACCCAGCAGCTCCCCAGCTATCGGAGCTGCCTCAACCAGCCAGTTTCTGGAAAGCCAAACATAGTTTTACCCAGCTTTTTGACCCATTCAGTGCTTCAGAGCAGCAGGTGGTGCCTTCTCATTAAATGTGAGCTGGGGCTGCAGCTGCTGCATAAAGCTATGAGATATTATTCACACAGAAATGCCAGCCTATGAGTTTATACAATAGCCATATACTCATAAACACACTGCTTCATACCAGGTTGTAGCTCTTGTGGTGATTTTTTGCCCTCCCGTTCTTGCCTTCTTACTGGAAAGAATCATGATCTCAGGAAATGGGATATCTTAACTTTGAAAAATCAGTTGAAAGAAAAAATAATTAAGTGCGTGGTGGTGGTGGTTTTTTTTTTTTTTAATTTCTGTTTTTAAAGTAAACGCATAATGTTTACGGCTACTATAAAATGAGGAGGACACTGCATTCCAGTGCAAACCAGTAATGGTTAAATTCTCCTCTCAGACTCTCACAAATCAGAGTAGCCCCATTGATTTTAATAGACATGCTGAAATCATGCTGGTGTAGTCAGCTCATTTTGGCCCTACAAACTTGGCATTTTCATTGCAGATCTGATCCAAAACCTGTGGAATCCCTTGAGAATCTTTGTGAAATGGGACTTGGATTGAATGGTATAAGTTTAACAGGAATTATAATTAGCTCAATTTGGTATTTGTATGGCTCATAATGTCCAAGAGAGCCACACGAGCCAGCTAGAGGATAGGTCTTGTTGCTTAGAATGGAACTGAAATCATGAAGTCTTTCACTTAGTCCACCTAATTGCAATCAGATGGTAACTACTTAAAGTAGTTACTGAGCAAGAACAAGCTTGGGGGCACTGACCTCACATGATGAGTTCTGTCTCCTGCTGCCGGGTCTCCAGAGAAGTAATTATCTTCTTTTACTTCTCGTTAAGTCTTGGCCATTCATAACACCCATCTTGCAATGTTGATGTTGTTAATTGCTTTTAATGTTTTTTATGCTACAGGAGTAGCATTTTCTTGCCTACTATGTTTGCTTAGTTCATTATGTTCTGTGCATGTCATGAGCAGGAGGACCCAGAGGTCATGGAGCCTGTTTCTGACCTCATTTACATTGGAGTCGCATCAATAGAATTTGATGAACTTTAATGAAATTATTCTTGATTTATAGCAGCTCAGCATAAGTACAAGGCTGAGATTTACTGTAATTCTGTTGATCTGCTAGAATGGCATTGCTCACAGTGAGGATGGGAGGGAGCTGTGGTTGATATATGAAGATTTACATAACGGTTCTTTAAAATGGCTGTTCATGCTCAAAAGGAAAAAATGTGTTCATCAAGGATTTGCTGGAGATGTGATACTGGTGTTGATGGCAGCAAAATTTAGCACAGTGTATTGCATGCCTGGGAGCAAAACAACACATAAACAATACATGCATCCCTTTTCCAAAATCATTTTACTGTAGAAAATGTCTGTCGCCTTCTGTATTGATGGAAGGAAAACAGCTTACTGTGAATTTGTATGAAGAGAAGAAGCCTTTTTCTACTCTTCGTCTAAGAAACAAGCAGATGAGGGGAAAGGATGCTTTTGTATCAATATCACACAAAGCATAATGACATTGGAAATAGATTTGTGATTTATTGTTCCTCCAGGAACACAGTTAGGTATATGGGAAAATTTGCTTTCAGTATATACAGTAGCTGCTTACATAGCATGACTAAAGAAGGAGCCTGTGAATATGAAAGGTCCCAGATGAATGAGGCCTGAAATGGAAAACCCCTATTGCTATAGCAGACAGGATTGTGTGGCATTCACATGTCTTGCCAGTAATTTGCCAACATTTCCATTTGATCTTCGGCTAGCAGAAGCATTGATTTTGTAGGCTGTAGAGGACCCTTTCTCCACCTGCCATCTAAACTGTTAAAAATCATTATGTTGCAACCATCCCTTTTTCTGTGTATCAGGCAGGAAAGCCATCACCTGGGGAATGGGGAGGGGCTGTGGTATAAATCCCATGCAAGGTTCCACATCACTGACTGCTCCAGGGAAAATACAAGGTGTGTCTCTCGGCTGCAGGAGAACTGTTTATCCATAACGAGGAGGAAGGTGCTCTAAATCAGTCAGGAGTGGAGTAGTGTTTTCTGGCAGAGGAAAGCCAGATCCAGAAAGTGCAGCCCCATTAGTCAGGAGACAGCCCCATTTCTGACACGTTTTCTGGCTTTGCCCCCAGTGCAGCTGCCATGCCTGCAGAGGCAAGTTCCCCATCTTTTAAGTGAATGACCCCAGACTACTGTCACACTCTTCCAGCCCTCTCTTTTTGTTAGGGCAGGTGGCAACCATCTTCCCAAGAAAGATGTTGTTGTTTGTGACTCAGGAGAGGAAAGCAACCGAAACCTTGAAATGCTGCAGGAGACTGGAAAGCCTTGTTTCCAAACCTGATTTGAGATCGTACCATCCTGATGGAGATGTGGTCTCTCTATGCCAATGTGCGCTATAGAGGGACAGGCTTGAGTGTGGAAAGCACATGAACTCTTAGTGAAGCCCCAGCTTGTGACCAAGTGTGTGGTGCAATTTCTTTTCCATATTAATATTCCTTGGGCAGGCCCTGAAACTGTATCTGTTTCTTAGATCTCTCCAGTTAATGAAATGGCCAAATACAATCATCTGGCAATAGAATTGCACTTCAGCAATACAAACAAAAAGACGCTAATTTACATTTGTGCCAATACCATTAATGTAAATTGGTTATCGGGTATTTATGCTAAAAAGCTGTAATACAAAGCATAAAGGTAGTTTTATTAACTACATTTTGCCCTGTGAAATCCACGCTAGAAGGCACACTTTGCAATCAGTGATTTTCTTTTCTCAGGCAATAGGTATTTGCTCAACCTAATTAACATATTTATAAACAAATTACTACCCCCTTTTCTGTGCTTTGCATTTTATAACACATCACTGCTATGAAGTTAATAGGACAACTGTGTGCAATGCTTTTTTAATTCAATTGCAATGTTGGATTGTTCTTTACACTATCATTCTAGCGTATATGTACGAAGGGGTAATTAAAGAAAAAATGGCATTTACAAACAACTATAATGCAGGAATAACAAGGAGGGAAATGGGTTTCAATCATAGCTTTTTAATAGGGATGTGATGAGGGATAGGGGTTGTAGGAAACAGAGCTGCACCTGATCTGCCCTTCTAGTTTTAGTCTCTGCATGCATCTGGGGGAAGATTTTCTGGGGTGCCTGGGCCAGATTTCCTCTTCTGTGGTGCTGCGATGCCCATGCTGATGGAAGGAAGAGTGGGACAGGGAGCGGTGATTGTCTTCACAGGTAGAATGTGACCTCCCTCCTTTCTAGCACAGCCGTTTCAGTGCTGTCCTGCATTGCCCAGGTCCCCTGCTGGGCCTCTGCGCAGCACTTGCTCGGCTGCCAGCTCCCATGCCCCACCGGTCAGGCACGCAGGCAGCCATGGCAAGGTGAAGGGAAGAGGTAAGGCTGCTGGGAAGGAGAGAGGAGAGGTGGCAAATGGCATGCTCTTTGGAAAGAAGTCCGGAGGTACAGCGTATGCATGCAAAAAGGATCCTCCACTGTTGCTATAAGCACCTGTGTAAGTGGCAACATAGATTAAAAAGTTGGATGAGACACCCAGTCCCAAACATCCCAGTTAATGGTATCACTGAGGCTAAACATGGACAAGGCTTTCTTTTGGCAGCAGAACCAGCTCAGCAATTCTGACCTCCTGCTTTTGTTGTCCCAGCTCTCTTGGCCAGCAGGGCATCACAAAACCAGCGCCCCAACACACAGCCCAGCAAAATGAATCAGCTTAAGTCAGGCTGGTCTCACAATCCAATTGTGCCCATCCCAACCAGCTGCCCTGGTGCAGGTGAGGGGCTGTGCGAGGGCTGGGACCCTCAGTAGGACGAGGAAGGTGTGGCTGGGACTGGCACTGACATCAGGAGCTGTGAGGGCTACATGTTGGGCAGAAATGGCTTTTACTGATGACTACCAATGATGGGCATTCGGACCAGGGGGACATCACAGGCTGGCTCTCTGGGGGACTTGAACATCTGTGGATGTTGCAAATTGGGAATTGCTGTGAGGAGGGGGACACATGGCGAGGCTGAAGGGCCAGGCTGTGTGGGCACACTTGCCAAAATGCTCCCAGGCGGTGGTGTGAGGAGAATGGGCGCTCAGCTCTTCATGTTCCTGGGCACGGCCCCTTCCCAATGTCAGGGTGGTCTGCCTGAGTGAGGACCCATGCTGCCCTCGGCCCTGCCCCGTCAGCACCACAGTGTCCAGGGATGAGGCTCTGCTCCACTTCTCTGCCAGGAGGAGCTGCGTTTGAGAACTGGGTCTGGATTCCTTGGCATGGGAGCACCTTTGGGATGTTTTGGACCTGAGGAATAATTTTTGGCAAACAAATGGTGCTGGGGCGTGGTTTGAAGTTATCGGATGAGCCTGTCTCAGTCACTTGCTCTTTCAGGGGTAGCACTTCAGGCCTGCAAACCACATCTCCTGGTTTGACTTCACCACCATGCAGGAGCAGATTCAGCCATGTATTTGGATTAGTTGCTCACCATAACTGCCCCTTTGATTGAAGCTCCTTTGAGGAAGGCAGGAATTAGAGAGATGAAGGATGCATGCTTTTTCTTTTCCAGAAATTAAAAGAGTTTTTAATTCAAACAAAACTTCATTATCTCTAATAGCAACTGTGAACTTGGAGGTCATTAATACTATTACTTATTTCTGTAAAGAATGCATTCTGAAGAATGAATATAACTTCAGTTTAATGAATTCAACTTATTCCAGTGGAATTTCAATCTTACACATCAGTATTAAAAGTTAGCATTAAATAATTTCCTTAAATTATAGTGTCATCTAACTCAGCTCTGTCTGATCTCTAATAGGCCAATGTCACTTACTTTAAGTCAAATTAGGTAGTTTAGAAAAGAGTGAGGTAAATCTATTTTCTGTGCAAAGTTTTATCAAGTTGTGGCTAAATGATAGCTAGCAAGTAGCTTCTGTGCATAGGAATATTTTTAACCCCAACAACATGGGCATTCTCCATGTGAGAATGTATAGGAGAGTCTAAGCATGTATATTGCATGACACAAAATGGTCCTGTGCTCCAGTTGTTCCTGTAAGGAAGAGCACTAGGATATTTTTTGTTGTGAGTTGATATCAGGGGCTCTTTGGTTGTTTGCATTCAGTGACCCTGCAGTAGGTCGTTGTCAGATGGTTGTTGTTGGTAGCTGGGGAGGGAGTGCCATGCTCCCCTCCAGCCACCTGCCTGGGAGTCACAACACTCGTGGCTCTGGCTGCAGGGCAGAGCATGAAAAACAAGTTAATAATTGACCTGTGCTCCTTGTTTTTCATTCTTAGGACTGCAGACATAGAAATGATAACATCTGTTTTTTTAAAAAAAACCTTTTTTATAATCAATAGAATGTTTTTTACATCTCTGTTAAAAACAACAGCAGAAATAGTAGGTCAGGGAATGGGTGATTCGCTGTCTATTTTTAACAAGCGCTCTTTAAAGAAGAAGAGATCAGACACTGCTGGGGTAGATCATGCGGCATTCAAAAAACTTTGTGAATCACTCGCGATAGGCTGAGGCTGCCATTCTTTGTGTGACTTTCCAAGTTCACATAAAGGTTACATGGCTACCGAGATGAAAAGCAGCCTCATCTGTTTTTTTCTAACACATCCTTTTTCCATTACTAAAAATGAGGATTGTGATGAATCATGTCTTCAGCTGAACATCAAACACAAGTCTGAAGTCTTCACTGAGTATTAAATATAGATGTGAATATAAATAGAGAAGAGGAGGTTATTATGTAGGAAGGAGGAGGATAATAGCAAGGTGCAAGTCAGCTCTTTAACCTGTGCTTTCTCTACCCTTGGTATCCTACATTCTTTTATCTTGGGAGAAGAGGGGAATGTGTTAGTATGACTCTGGTATAGGCTATAGGTTCATATCAGAAAATTTGGGATGAATAGTCACTGTAATCTATGAAGCAATCGTGATTTTGCTGTATGTCTGTAAATATCTGAATTTTTTTTCATGCAACTTTGTATTCACATCTTCCTCCAGCAGTATTTTGTGTTATTACCACATGGCACAGAGGAGCCCCTGAGTGTAAACTTGTCTCTTTCATTAAGGCACCTGGTTGCAGAGAGCCTGCAGTTGAACCTGGTCTTCACACCAGCATCTCTGCCCAGGACCTCCAGGATCTGCTCTTCCCTCCAAGCCCTGTGCAAGCCACCAAAAGCTGTGCTCTGCTCTCCATCATTTGGCCCAGAGTGTGAGCAGCTCTTGTCTTCTGATGCAGATTTGTCCAAGTGCAGCTGTTTAACATTCTGCCACTACAGTCTGCAACACTGCCGTGTTTGTCTTGCTGGGGGACTCCTGGCTGTGTCTTGTTTGGAGACTATGTCTCCAAAGGCCTCCGTCCATGTGCTGGATTTCAAGCCTATCACCACAACAAAGTTCAGTAATTTCTCTCTGCACGTGTATTTTCTGGTTATAAACTACGAGACCACTGCCTTGGCTGCCCCTTTAGCTACCTGGCTTGTTGCAGATCCCGGTGAAGGTGATGGACTGTGATGACCCTCTTAGAGTTTGGATCAGCTGCACCATTGCTCCCAGTGTCAGTCGTGGCTGTTGCACAATAAGGGACGCAGCATGATGACCGTTCTCCATGTTCCCACCAGGCCTTTCCTTCAGAGGATTCCAGATAGGCAGGGAATGCAACACATGAGGGAATCCTGCCATGGACCGAAAATGGGATGGGCTACTGATCCAGCATGTGTGGCTGGAGGGCAGGACCTGAGAGGTGTATTAGAGAAGGTAAATGAAGACTTGCATGGTGTAGGCAGCCATTTTGACCAGGCTGAGGTCAGATCAACTAGCTTTGTCTTGGCAAGGAGACACCAGTCACCCATCTGCTCTTAGACTTTGGCTCCTACTGTGTTTAAGTCTGTATCCAATCACTGTTATCCCTTTTATGGGACATTTCAATCATCCTTCTCTTCTTCTTTTGTTGAGAAAATGCCAAACGCCCTTGCTCATTAAACTATCCATGCTACTCACCTTGCTTCATAGATTACCCAAATTATATTGCACTGAAATAACAACACATTTGTACCTTTTGGGGGTAGAGTTGGGACAGTCTTCCTTGTGACTTTGTGGAGTTCACTGGATGCAAAGTTTTAAAGATCTGATTCATGTACTTGTTCAAAATTAAAAACTTAAAAGCGACTTAAAATGGATCGGTCTTCAATGATTACAAGTACTATGTAACTATAAGTTAAGACATGGAACTTTTTCTAAAACCATTTAATACTTAGGAAAGAGTATCAAAAGTCATAATTCAAATACAGCCCCTTCAGTGAATTAATGTAAAGATAGAAAAGGGTCCTCTATAAAGTCTAGGAGGATATTGCTGGCAGAAAAAAAGTCACATCTACATTTCATATACATGTCTTCAGTGGATGTCTTCAACAAGCGAAAGAGCCCTTAATGACTGAGCTTAATTGTTAATCATCAACACCATTGCACCATCTGTCCTGAAGTGGTAATTTTCTGTGATAGCTATATAATGCCATAACATCAGTGCTCTTCAAACATCATGATACTGAATTAATCATGAAGGAGTTTTCATTAGCACTGGAAAAAAAAATGGCTTCAATTAAAAAGACTTTCTCTAAAAAAATAACTGGTCAAGGATTGTTCCAACCTTTCAAGGAAACTGAGATATATAAGCTCAGCAAGGTTGCTGTGCCTTGTGCTGGTCCTGGCCCCCCCAGGGATTCCTATCAGCACTGTCTCTGGTCTTTCCCTGGAAGTCCTTTTTGCTTCAAACTTCTCACTTTCTCCCATATTTAAGTCTTGTGTTAAGACACAGCATTCCCTTCAGACTCCTTGCTCAACTCCAGCTGCTTATAAAGTCAAATCTCAAATATGTCGTGTCACAGAATGATTTTTGCTATGTACTTTCCAAAAACTTGCCAATAGGTCTACTTTGATAATGATCACTAGTGCTGTTCATCAGAAGATGAAAGCTTCTTATCGAAAAGGGAAAAAGAGATACTAGTAGGGTTTTGAGGTGTCTCTGTTGAATTGTAGGGGAATACAGAGTCCAGGCAAAACACTCTCTGCCAGATGTCTTCAATACCCGCTAAAGGTTTGAAGCTGCCTGCACTGGCAGTCCAAGCTAGCTGGAGCCTCCATGGACACAGGAGGAGAGATCTAGTAACTCCATATAGACCAGGGAAAAGGAGAATTTCAGCATATTGCTCAGAGGTAGAGGTACAGCAGCCATTTGAGATACGCTGACGTCAAGCACACGCATTCTGGGCAACTTCTCTGAAACAAACTTTCTGTTTGTGGTCTGATTTAATGAGGATGTGTGTAACTGTTAACATGCTATGACACTAATATCTGTGTGGTTTTACAGCCTGTGAAACCTGTGAAATTTGCAAGTCTGGAAAGACCCTCATGAGCTAACAAAGCTCATCTGTTTCCACTGTTAAAGGATGGGTTGCTTTTGTTAGCACCCCTCCATAGGAGGCTTTGCAGGCAGCATTTTGCAAGTGAATTGTGCCAGGGCTTTGCCATCCTCGCTCCTGGAGAGCTTCTCACAATGTCTAGCTTACATCCAGCTAGCCTGCTGCAGTACGCCCACTCTGTCTGGTTTGTTCCACCATGGACATGGGTGGAACATTCCTCTTTGCTGTAACTTTTTATGTGTTTGAAGTTGAATTCCCTGCAGATGCATTCTTGATCAATGTTTTGGAGATAACATCCTCCACAAGCTGGGCGCTTCAAGGCTTTCAGAAAAGTAGTGGAAAGCAACAGCTGTCCAAACTCTTCCAGCCACTGCTAATAAACTTCCCACTCTCAGCCCTGGGCTGTCTGATGGCACATGCAGTGCAATGTTGGGGATGGAAAGCCCCTTTGACACAGACCCTGTCTTTTCCTTGGCTGGGTGAGAATGGCCGCCTGTGGATCTGTCAGGCTGCTGTGATGATGCTGAGGAGCCAGCAGCCCACACAAACCTACGATTTTCCTCTTACCCAGTATCTGAACACATGGCCACTAATCATGTCCGAAATGGCTACTTATGGCCCAAATATCACTCCCTGCTGGACTTCATTGTTACTATTGAGCGTCAGCTATGAGCATTTTGAATTTCAGTTTGCCCAGCAATTGTAATACAGACTTTTTCTCTTGTCTTGTCCTTTCCTGCATATGGTGTGAGGTGTAACAACATTAAAAAGTGTGTACTGAAAGCAGGGTCGGGCTACCTTCTGTGCACTTACACACACCAGGATGACATCTGAGCATCATCAGGCCAGGAAATAACCTTATTACAGTGATTCCATATTTGAAGTCTTAATTTTTAAATGCTTCTTTGTTCCATAGTTGAAATTGCTCACACTAAGAGATATTTGCTTCTGCCCTATTGAAGAGATCAGGAGATGAACCCAGGAGTAACTCCACTGACAGTGGGTCACCTGCCCCCTGACAGATTACATAAAATGTTTTGTGTTATGTATGGGGAAGATCCTGCAATGCATGGTATGTCTGGCTGTATCTACTACCCAATTCTTGAAGTCACTAAGAAAGCAGAGCAACTTCATTCTTCTGCTGTAGCTTTTTAGCTTGTTTATCTATTGTCTTCCCTGGAAAAGCCCAAGAAAAGGGATCTTGAGCTCTTATGGGCTTTAATAAGTACCTCAGGGTTGAAGGTGAGATCCAGGCACCATGAGAGATGATAAATCTATGTGATTTCATCAGGCTTTTCTAAGGCTTATCCAAACTCGCTTTGGAACAGCAGAGCCTGGATGTTTTGGAGCACCCTCATGATCCCCACCAGCACAGCAGGGGAGTCAGTGTGCCCCCCAACACAGACATCGCACTTTCTCATGTTTTTCCGCTTGGATTTACCTACTGATATTCTTCTCTCATTTTGTATCTTCTACTTTTCCCTTAAATCTCTCCTGATATCAACAACAGTCACTTTTCTGCAGGAACAAATAAGGAAGATATATACACTTTGGTTCTTATATGTGACCTTGTTTGAGGTTAATAAGCCAATTAATTTTATACGAGGTACTAGCACTTGGACTGTTTCACTTTCCTGTGTAAACAGTGTAACTAGTAACACTCAGTTGCTCTCTGCACTCTTAAATTAGGCTTAAAGACTATTAATCAGGATGCCATGAAAGCTTGAGGTGTTATGTTTTCCAGCTGAAGGGCACTACTCACCCAGTTGTTATCTACAATGCTGGTTTACATAGGATTTCTTCCTATCTCAGGAGGACCAAACAGGGGGTTCCTTCCCCCAGATCTTCTTGCTCTGCAGCAAGGAGTGGGGCTGTGGGGGGTGCATGGGGGTCTGTGTCACCTCCATCTGTGAAAACAAGTGGAAGATATTAGGTATCTCATATTTTACCAGTCAATGAAACTCCATGTAGACTTACAGTGCAGCATACAGAAGGAATAGCAAGGACAAGGAATCTGCTTGCTCATTAATGGGACTTTCCTGCTGCATATCACTGCAAAATATCTCTGAGAATGGGATTTGGGATAAAACAAGCAACTTGTGACTTGCACTGAGAGGTTGTGGCAGGGCAAGGAAGTAAAGAAAGTGATTCTTTCCAGAGTCTCTACCTGTGTGCCCAGTGTCAGTCAGTGAGAGCTAATGTTGATTCATTACCAGTGGAGGTCATCAAAAGGGGATGAGAGTCAGAAAAAGGGGACAAGAATCGAAAAACATGAATGGAAAGAAAAATCGCTGGAGGACACCCTATTGCTGTCTTCTCATTTTTTTCACACTAATACACCCTGGGCGGTGTTGGAACTGCTGCTCTCTAGATCAGTACAACCTCTTTCCTATAAATCTTCATCCTATAAGAGAACACACAAGGATGTGTGGGCCAGGGAAACATGAGAGAAGGTTTGCTGGCTAGATGGCCTTATTAGTGGAAAGCAAAGCAGTAGAAAGGCAGGGGAACAAGGATGGTGAGGAAGGAGCCGGCATGAGCCAGAGGCAAGCTTAGGCCCAAAACATGGCTGCAACTGGTGCAAACCACTTGACTGAGTCTAAATCTGAACAGATGCATGGCTACCAATGACCACTGCTGCCCCTACTATTTGGGGATATTTTTTCAGCTGTGGTTATATTTTTTCTTTAGTTGACTGAAGAGAATACTTCATTTGGTCTGGCTGATGTGACTACTGGGATATATTCTGAGTATTTCAAAAACGACCCTGTGCAGCAGGGATCAGATTGTTTTTTATCTTGACTGCTGCTGTGTTCTTGATCTCTTAATATTTATTCTTTATGAGTGTCAATGGAGAATGGGCCTGATGCCCAGTTTGTTATAATCTGACTCTATGTTGCCGGTCTGGCACATAATATGATGCACTGAGGTGTCAGTTTGATCTTTCAAAGTCTACTTCATTTTTGCTAGAGACATAATAGCAAAACCATCCCAAAATGACGTCATTTCTAAATCTTGCCCTAAAAGTTCCACTTCACTAAGGTTTTTGCAATATTTTTTTCTGCATTCCAGTTTGTGCCAGCTGACAATGTCAGTCTTAAAGTTTGAGTTTTAAGAAGCCTCAAATTAAACAACATTGTAATGGTTTGATCTCATGTTTGACTAGTCTGAAATGGAGCTTCCAGTGGGAACTCTGTCTGACCCAAACTTAATTTGAGAAGGTTGTAAATCTCTGTTAATTTGCTGGGGAGATGGGATAAAATTTGTGTCTGTAATCACACTTGAGGAGCTATGGTAATCTACCCTGCAAATACTCAGGTGTGAGCTTAAATTGTTTTCAGTGAAACTACCTGTCTATTTAAAGTTCAGCAGAAGCTTATCTGTTTTCCAGAACTAGATCCTAATTAGCTTCTGAATTTGGTACAGCTCAAATAGATTGAAAGATAATATGTGAAGAGCAGCTGTGTATCATGTTCTAAATGAGAATATACCTTTAAGCTTTCCTCTGTCCAGCAGGACCCTGTGATACAAAGCAGTCACATCTGTTTGTTTGCTACCATTCTTCATGACACCTTTATGAAAATTAAGAGATGCGTATTTTCTGTGCCAGCATCACCCTGGCATTTATTAACTGACTGAGCTAAAAACTAACCTTAGATAGAAATAATGAAAACATGAATCCAATGTGACTTGATGATCTCTATAGTTAATGGTCTCATTAGTGATGCCACGGTTTTAAATGATGGTAGAATCACTCAATATGCACATTAATGTAAGACATTGATAGATTATTGATTATCCAAATGCTGAACTAAATTAATCCCTTATATAATTACCAGGAAGTCAAATCATGACAAAAATATAAACGATCCATATTATTCTAGGTATGATTGTTATGACTAAATTAATACTGATTTACTACCTAAATATCTATAAAAACCCAGACGAACTTTCTATACAATCAGAAAACCACAAAATTAGTATCAGGGGCTTTTTTAGGGCTGTAGAGCTGGAGGTCCTCAAGAGGTTGTGCAGCCCATTTCTTGACTGGAACACATGACCAGTGATATCTAGGTTATTCCTGGCACATGTTTGCCTAATCTGCTCTGAAGAAATCATGCATGATGGAGATTCTACATCCTTTCACAGTAATCTGTTCTCCTGCTTGACATATGTAGTGTATGGAAATCACAGGACATTCAGGGATGCTGAAAGGCAGCTGGATGCCTGTCTCTTTTACCTATCAAACAACATTAGGGACTTAGATAATTTTGATTATTTGGGTATTTGTGACCCTGATTTTCATTTGTTACACATTTGCGGGTCTATTTGCTAATGAGATACATTGAGACAAAGCCAAAATCCTATTGTGTAGCATTATCCACTGGATAATGATGTTCATATACAATGAGCCCATCCAGAGAGATGTTCTATATCCTAACTTCTTGTTAGGCAGGTATGTGCTGGGTCTTGTGTGAACGTATCTTACTTGACACCAATGACATCATTGAAAAGTTCTCACCTAGTCAAAAAAAATGTTATTCAGTCAAAGAGGAAGATTGAGAGGTCTGATTTTATCAGAATTCCATAGCTGGAATAAATTAATTTTCTCTTTACCCATTAGGGGACTAGTATTGTGGTGCTTTAATGATATCTCTGCATGAATCAATGTTTTACACGGATTTGTCTTGACTTTCACAAATATCAAGAGAGTACCCAACTGATTGTCAGACTCCTTGAGTAGCATTGATTTTACTGCTGCAATGTTCAGATGATGAGGTAATTGCATCTTATCAGCGTATTGAAAAAGTCTTGTTAAAGCAGTCAATGCTCATGGACTTACACAGTTTCCTCGTTTCTCTCTGGTTGCTGTTATGTTGTTTTGTTTTATTGATTTTGTTTGTTTGTTTGTGTGTTTGTTTGTTTTTGGTTTTTTTATCCATTCAATCTGAGTTCTGCAAGGTGTGGTGGAGGTCATGACATTGCTCTGCGTCCACAGGTATCACAGGGTTACCACTATTGATACGGGGAATTAACTAATTGCCTAGCCTTGCTTAGCTTTGTGTAACTTGTATGAGAGACAGGAGTTTGCTGATGACTTCACAGGCCTTGCAAAGATAAAAAAACCTTGGGTGCATCCTTGGGTGAACTAGATAACAGAAACTTGGGCACAGGACAGAAGATACACCAGTTCTAATCAACTCAGCAGTCTGAGTCCCAGACAGCTCATCACACCAGGCCAAAGGTGACTGCGTACAGTGAAGAAGACCCCAGTTCACGATCACTGCGCAGGCACAACCAGGAGTAGCTGGAGGTGGAGACTATGGAAATGGTCTCCTGGAACTCATTGTAATAAGAACCGCCTTCTCAGGGAGAGGTTATGAATATGTATAGGAGTTCCTAGAACTTTCATGAATGTGTAATACTTTACAGCATTTAACCAACCTCACAGCTACTGGAAATTCACACATGTCTTAGGTGGAATTATTCCCCTATGTGTCCAGTGCACTGCAAATACATACCTTCTTTACAATCACAGGTTGTAAAGTAATTTCTGCGCTTCACTATTGTTTCCTGTTCTTGGCAAAGATAGCCTGCAGTGAGGTGCTAACAAACTCAGACCTTCAGTGGTGTTCATCATGCCATGCAGAGGAAAAGAATATGAGTTTGGCTCAGGAGGGAACTTGCATGCACAGGTGAGTGTTGGGTTGATCATGTGAAGCTGGCATAGTACTTACATGAAGTATTTATGCCGATGGGCTTTGCATTTTGTGAAAACACAGGTTGCTCCATGCTGTGAAACTCACCATCTTCTGGTGCTTGCACTGGCAGGAATGCTATTAAATGCCAAAATAACCATGCTGATTCAAAGTGCTTACAGACATCTGATGGCATCCACAACTCTGCATGCAGTCTGCAAGACCCTTGCCCCAGTCTGAGCTGTGCTGCATCTTCACAAGAACCTTCTGTATTTCTAGATTACTCCGGCAAACACCTATCGATCACCAGCTGTCAGAAACATTAATCTGATTACAGGGAATAAAACTGGTTTCCATCTCTGGCGCCTGACTCAGGTTTCAGAGCGAGGGAAAAAGTATGACATCACCCCTGCTTGCATCTGTGTTGGGTAGCTAATGAAATTACACGAAGGATTTGAAGACCATTAAAGTCAATGTTGATCCTTATTATTATTAAGAACACTTTCAAATTTACTGCACCACAGGGCAGGCTTGAAAGCATCATTTTTCAAAGGTGTGTGCATTGTACTGGATTGCAGCAAAGAGCCCTGCTAGCTGTAGAGGATGCCAGCAGCAGAAAGAACCAATTCTGAAATTAATTGGCTAAAAGTCTGCACGGCTCCTTCCTTGCACAGACCCACACATTGCATTATTTGGTGATAATGGGCATAATAGTGACCTTGGGTTAAGAAAGCCCCAGGTGGGCTTGCATGTGTGAGAAGGAGTTGGTGGAGGTTTCCTCCTGCAGCATGTTGTGGATCTGGGACTGCATGAGGTCTCTCCCCTGTGGGCACTGCTGAGCTCCGTGCAGGGGCACAAATGCCTCTCATTAATCCCAGCACAGGTCTCTGAGTCCTCCCTTCATCTGCTCCATCAGGACACTTGGGTTTTTTTTTTCTTCCAAAAGTTGGTATTGCCATTTCAAGGCTCAGACAAAGATATTTAGATGCTTGTTGCCCACTCACATGAATTGCCTCTGGTCCTCAGTACTTTCCCTCCTGTAACTGCCTGAGCTTCTCTGTTTTAGATTAAGGTGAGTCTGCATGGAACATAATAAATAGCAATACTGCCAAAACACGGAGATACTTTGTGCCAAAGTATTTGTTCTGTTAAATGGTTTAAAATATATTGTAAAAAAAAAAAGACCCACAAGACATCCCCTTGGATATTTTGGTATCTGAATATTTATTGCATCTCATGACATTGTTTTTTCAGTCCACATCCAGGATAAAGGAAAATTTTACTCCAAGTACTGAAGATTTTTCTTAAGTTTTTTGGACAAGTAAAGCTACTCTCTGTATTTTAGAAATCAAACAAGTGGATGTGGAAGTAATAACTTTTTGCACTAATGTTGGTATGAGCAGGGTGAGCCTCTGGGTACCCTTGCATTTTGCTTAGGTGAAGGTCTCCCTGATCAGGCTCAGGTTAAATACATAAGGATTTTATAAACAATGACAAAAATAACAACTGCTTAAGTCATACGTGAGATTTCAAATCCAGCTGAGGAGGATGGCTTAAATACTAACTTGAGCAAGCACACAAAGTTTCCTTAGCGTGAGAACCTGCAGGCTGATACAGGAGGGGAGGGATGCATATGCCTTCTCTGCAGGAGTTTTTGGGGTTGGTCTGCACAGCAGTTTGACAGTGTTTGAGGATCCAGACTGCTTGCTGCACTACACAGTGCTGGCAGTGGGATTATAGTTGTATTGGCTCCTCTAGTAAGTTTACCATATGTTACAAGATGTCCCCAGCACAGGGGAACAATGAGGAGTAGGCAAGAGACACTTCTACCACGCTATGGCTTGTTACTTCATCTCCTCAGCATCTGTTGTTTGACAGCACAAGGCCGGGCAAAACTAAGTTTGCTCTGTCTTTTGAACAGGTTGATTTTATTCAGGTGAAGGCATCTCCCAGGTTCAGAGAGAGGAGAACTGGCAGAAAGGTCTTGGAGACACCTGCTCCTCAGACCAACAGCGTGAGCTTCTCCTGGAGTCTGACACTAGGTCTGTAGCTCTGCTAGACATCTTCTGGGTGGGAATCAGCCATGGCCTCAGGATATATGCTCATAAACAGCTGAGGCACAGCAGCAGGTCTGAGGTAAGCATATGGGAGCACTGAAACTTAGAACAAAACATTGTATTTTGCGAATCCAATAGTTTAGTGGTGGAGCTGAAACCCTCATCCATGGATTTTCTACCTGCCTCCTGATGTGTTCATGAGGAGAGGGATGGCACATCCACAGGAATCCTCAGGAACAGTTATTTTTGACATTTTGCATTGTCTTGTCCCAGCAGGCTCACAAAGCGTTTGTAATAGTCTGTGCTGTCTAAGAAGCGGCTGTGGGAAAGGTGTGCTTCCTGGAGTAGATAATGGTGCCTGATCTTCCAAAGCCCATTTACAACAGTGAAAATGGTATCATCAGAACGAGTGTGTCATTTGAATCCCTTCTAAACATCCTCCTATCAAATTTTATTTGAAAGATGTACAGCACCAGCCTCAGCACAGCAGACCAACATCAATTAATACTGGCTAGATAAGGATATGCATAAAGAGACAATGCAGGCAGAGATGTCCCTAAATAAAAAGAACCAGTTGCAATTAACAGGCTGGTCTGAGGAGCTACTGAAAGGTCTACCTCTCACAAAGAAAAGTCTCCTTCCTGCAGCCATGACAACTTCGCAGTAGCTAAATATGAAAAGAGGAAAGGATAGAGGCAAAATTTTAAAGTAATACATGCTGTCCCTCAAGAGTATTTTTGTTATCTGTAACAGCATTTTTAAGTGTGAATTTATATGGAGAAGACCTTTTCTTATGACAGATGTAGCTCCCAAAACAACCAGCCTGGTCAAAAGCAGTAAGGTACAAATTCCTGGCACAATTTTTAAGGTTGGAATTCTGCTATGGGGACATTAAACACCATGACTGCAGTAATATTAGAACCAATGTCCTGAAAATCAGAAATTCCAGTCAAATGATGTACTATACAAGGTATTTTCCAACTCTCTGCACCGCCACTGAAGCCTTGCATATACTTTGCTCCTTCATTTTGTGTCTATTATATTGCTCATCAGTGTGCTGCCGCATGTTGCAAAACAGTGAGATCTAGTGGTACAGTGCTTGAAGGCAGAGATCAAACTACAAGCATTTGCTCTGCACTTAGAGCTTGTGGCTTTGAAATAGGGAAGTTCCCCTCAGAAACTGCAAAAACTGAGATTCCCAGATCAGGTAAATGTCTGCTGATGTACTGCTCAGACTGCTTATTTACTAGGGCTCCAGTGGTGTCTGCAAATCTGAAAGAAAACCAGTCACTCAAATAAGACATTAAAAATGGCTATTCAGTAAAAGCCCTCATTCCTTCCCACAAAACAAAACAAACTTGCAAGGTCCTCAGGTTAGAGAAGGCACATATCACTGCAATGAAATCAACAATATAGCTCCAAAGCCATAGTATATAGCAATTGTCTGGACACTTAGGACAGATTTCTGACAAGCCTGGGTAAAAACCCTAGAAGCAAGAGCACCTGGAAGTTACAAGAAAAGTGAGTGCTAGCTTAAAGCCCAGCTGAGCATAGCCTGAAAGCTAGGCTGTTTTAGGCTCTAAGGTGTAGGGAGCCCTTGCATGCCACAATAGTGAGAGAGCACCCTCTTGGCTGTCCTTCCATGTGGAAAAGACCTTCCTGGGCAATTAAGAGGGAGAGCATACTGTTATGGTGATTTCACTGCTCACCTTCCCTACTTTGGGAGAACACAGAAACTTAGCCCTCTTTGGGCAGCCTCCTCACATGAGCAGCCAAGACCTCTTGCCTTGCCCTTGCCGAGGTGCTGCATTTGGCTAAGGAAAAAATCTTGGTCAAAGATCAGCTACGAGCTGTACTAGGCTGAAGCAACTCAAAGATCTTGGTTTAGAGCTATCTTTCTCCATCAGTCCGAGTTCTTGTATCAGGTGAAGATAAGGTGGATCAGATGTCCCAGCATAGCCTTAGGAGCAGCAGTTACTCAGCCTTCTCTGTGAATATAATGAAAAGATGATGAGTACAACTTAGAGCGTAGGGTTCACTTCAAAGCTTCTCAAACAGGGGTATGTGGGGTACATGATCTGGTACAGAGGTAGTCTGTGGTGGTTAGTCTCTGTCCTAGCTGCTGCTTTCTATAGCTGCCACTGTTGACGGTGATACTCAGCAGAAACATTTAGGAAATTGCTTTTAAATGGAATACATAGGAGGAGAGACCAGCCACCCAAAAGCAAGCTTGGAATCACCAAGGGAGATCATGAGTATTATGTATGGTCAATCTAGTCAGTAGTTTTGTGTTAGCCAAGCCAAGGAACAACCTAGTATTTTCTCTTCTCTCCTCACATATATATTCACCTACCTATCATTAATCAAACTCAGTACCAGCCACCCTCCTAGCTGGCAAGATTGCACTGGTGCAGGTTTGTTTTAAAGGGTTGTTCAATAACTTTGTATCAGGAGCTGTTTTTTTTTTTTAACTTATTTTATTTTTAATTGCCAGCTGTCCCCTTTTCAAAATGCAATTTTCCTTCTCATGTCGTTGTTACATTTTAGTTGAGTTAAAAAAGAAAAGACAAAGCCTAATAAGCATAGGGTAGAAGGATAAATTCGTAGAACTGCATGGGTGTACTGGAAAACACAATTCCTTCATGTCATTCAGTCTGTGGGCTGTAGAGCCACATTTCAACACACTACAAATTTTGTCACAGGTTACATTAAAGAGATTCAACTAATTTACAAGGTAAACCTTGTTGTATTTCACTAGAGTTCCACATTTCAACATTTGCTTCAGAATAATTTACTGCCTATGTACAGGGTGTTCTATCTATACAAAACCATATTGCAGGCTGTTAACTTATAAAAGATAGAAGAGTGAGAAAGCATTCTAATTTCTCATCAGTGGAAGAAAAGATAAGAAAAAATATTAACACATTGGATAATAGCTTTCTGAATAGAGTTGGATGAGTTCGCAAGAGAGGAGTTGCAGGCACTGATCCTGGTCTTTGTTAGATCTGGAATAAATTCACTGGAGTCTGTGTAACACATTCCCAACTTTGAGAATAATACAATATTTAAGAAGCAATTTATACAGATTAAATTCTGTTTTGATTTTCCATGACCATGGATTTGGTAAAATGCCATTACTGCTAGTGGTATCTCTAGGTTTGCATGTGTGTTGCTGGATCAGTCATGGGGCAGGAACCAGCTACAATCTGGCTTAACATTTTGTAGTTACATTAAAATGACAGCTGGGCACCTGATAAAAAGCAACATATGCTCAGCACAGAAAGCTTCGTAGAAATGCAAAAAAGGCATTTGGGCATTGTTACACTGCTTGCAATAATACCTGAACTGGCTTGGCTAAATGAGCTGCCTTCAGGTGTGTTTATAGGATCTATCATGGCAGTGCTGTCTGGTGTGTAGATCCATCCTTGGCCCCTCAGGGTCTGGGCTCATGTGATGCTGTTCCTATTAGACTGCTTACCTCCCTCTGGGAAGCACCAGCCCAGCACCACGGCAGCCTGGCCAGCATGGGCTGGGGTTAAGAGAGCCAACAGTAGCCAAATGGCAGCGCTGGAGGTGATGGCATGAATATGTCTTTGTGTGGGTGTGGTGCATGTGGGAGAGCTGCCTGAGAAACCTAAGGAGGGGGGGCTTTCTGCAAGGGACAATTGTTTTCTTAATTGTCCAGGGTTTCAAGTGCGTTGGAACATAATATACTGTTTCATTGCCATAATCCTTCTGTGGGAGACAGACTATTATCCCTATTTCACAGAGATGCTGAAGAATGGATTTACCAAGACCATAATTTTCAAACATTGCAAAATATATTTCTGCCTTAAATCTGCATTTGGATTAGAAAAGTCTTAAACTTTTTGTTCCAGAGAGGTGGCAGAAGTCACAAAGAAAGTCTGCTGGAATTACTAGGCATTGCTTCTTTAGTTTAATCAACCATTTTGTCTTTTTAATGAGAAGGCTGTTTGTCCTTTATATTTCTCGGTCAATTAAACTAGGTGAAAAGCCCCTGCAAGAAGGTTCGTAGGCATTTGCTTAGAATTGGGAAAGTTTGGAATTTTTTGCAGCCTAACTCAGAATTTCTTCAATACACCACAGCCAAGGCAGGCACCACTGCAGCAGAAAGGACAGCTTGTGAAAACAGCCAGTTTATACCCTGCACAGTGTCTTTTGCACAGTTGCCCCTCTGTAATAGTTGCCAAGTGGCTGCTTGCAAAAGCTGGCTCAGTCTCTGAATGACAGACCAGCGTACGACCAGTGATAACAGAAAGTCTACGTGGAAAAAATGTCCTTCTCTCAGGAATTACTTTTTTTTTTTTTTTTCCCAATTGAAAAAGAAAGAGAAAGAGAGAAAAAAAGGTGTTGGTGTGTGTTGTTGTTATTTTTTTTCCCCCAAGTACTTTCTACTTAGTGATTTTCAAGCATTTTGAAATCACTGTCACTTTTCATCTTTGAATTCAGAGAACCTTTGTCTAAGCTAGTAAAATCACTGCCTAGCTAAGCCTGTTATCTAGTGGAAGAAGATTAGTTTTCCTTTAATGACCTTATAGAGAGTGTTTGAAAGAGGTGCTTTTTGCCTGTCATCAACCATGTTTTCTACCATAAATATGCTTAAGCAGAAGGTGAGATTTTATTTACCTGTTTTCTCAGAAGATATATGAAAAGGATTTTGGGCCTTGGTTTTCCTTAGGTTTGTATTAAAACCTTCCATGGAAATTTAGAGGATGGAAACATCTTTTTGGGTTAGATTAGACAAGCGGGAAGGTAGTGAGGGACACTTTACCAGTAAGGAAGGGAAAATGTTGGTTCCTTACTACAGTGCAGTGTGCTCTCTGAGCTTGTTTCTGACCTCTCCCACTGCAGATCAAACAACCCAGCTCTTCAGGAGAGTCCCATTGCATTGCTACCTGTGTGAAGGAGTTCCTGGTCCCTATCTTAGGAAATGTGAATCATCTTTCTAACTTACATTGTCCTAAATAGAGCTGAAGGAGTTGATAACTTCTCATCTGTCTACAGTTTCTCTAACTTTGACATACTTTTGCAGATGCCTCTGTCTGAATTGCTCACCTGGGGCTCATGCAAAGCCAGGGGAGGTGAGCGGGGCTTCTAGGAGCATGATTCATCCCATCTTGAAGTACAAACTTAGATTAGCTCAAATGAATTGCAGCCTGAGTCTCAGCTTAGACAACTCTGGATGCTTCGGGTGTTTGGCCCAAATGTTGGTGTCACACTGTATCAGTCCTCTGAGAGTGGTCACAGCTCTGATGTCCCTGGTGACCTGGCCATGGGGCTTCCCCCCATCCTGCCCACTGCCCAGCACTCCATTCCAGCCCACCATGAGGAAGGGGGCCTGGCCATCCCCTTTGGTGGAGAGCAGGAGCTGGGAGCACAGAGGTTGGCAAGATTGTCAACATGGATTGCCAGTTGGGAGCTGGGACAGGATCAGTGATGTGGTTCATCCTGTGGTCAGGTGCTGCTGTCCTGCCAGTTCAGCTGGTGGCTGAGCCAGGGTAGTGAGATCCTGTCCCCCTCCCATGGGCAAAGCCACCAGCCCTCCTTGGTGTGGCTGTGGGAACCTGTGGCTGCCACGACAGCCTGGGAAGAGATACCTGGTCTGATGCATCTTCGAGGTACTGTGCTGCTGTTTCTGGAATGACACAACAATATAGATTATGCAGAAAATGTATAAATACCAGACCTGTAGAAGGAGCCTAAATCTGCTTCTGTAGCCTTGTCTAATTTGACTTTTTCCCCAGTGCCCTGTGTTCTCACTGAGCTGTGGCATAACCTATTACTGCATCCTCAGTATCACACTGTGCAGAGCACTCTCATACCTTGAGCATAAAAGATGCTATAAAAATATAATTATATTCTATATCTGATATTAATTCATATTCTCTCAACTAATGGAGGACTTTTCAGTGCCCATTTCATTTCTCTAATGTTAACTTTTTAGACAAATTTAGCTATGGTACAAAGGTTTTATGTGGAGCAGGAGTTTTCCTTTTTATTTCCTTCCTATTCTTCCTCTTCAGGTGAAGGCCTGATTCTGTAGTACACATTGTTGTCCTTGCTTGGTTGAATTCAGCAAAAATGGCAAGAAGCTGGCAGAGTGATAGGGCTTTTTGTCTCTCACCTTGACCTTTGTTGTAAGTCTTCATGTTTTCTAAGGTCAAATATATGCATTCTGGGTTACTGGTGGCTGTGGACAAAGAAATGACCATTTTCCTCAACAGTCCAGTATGACGGAGAAATTTATTTATAGTGCATTACTTGAAATGTATTTAGCTAGTTGTTAAGCCATGCCTTAAAGTGTGTTTTAAGAATTAGGAAGTGTTTACCTACTCCATCTTGACCGTCTGAGGGCAGTGTCCCCTAATACTTGCTAGAAGTGAAATGCCTGGTCATTGCATGCTGTCTGCACTGCACCCACCCTCTCAGGATATCATTCAAAACTCACAGATGTCAAAGGGAGCCTTTACACACATCTTAACTGCATCTTGGACTTGGGCATATTGAGCTCACTCTCTCGGCCAGAGTGTCTATTGGTTTAAGTCTTCAATGGCATTGAATCCAGCTTGGGGCATTCCACATGATCAATTTGTAGACCTGAAACTAGATGGGACCATGGCTGACCTTTGGGTCAGACCTCTCATATACATCCAATACAGACTGCTACAAAGTGCTTTTTGCATGGAGCAGTTGATGCTTGGCTGTAGCATGACTTTGCAAAGACTATCCAATCATGTTTTAAAGACTTCAAGTCATAGTGAATCTGTAGCAGTCTTTGATAAATTGTTACATAGGCAATCAAACTCACTGTTAAAAACATCCATCTTAGACCCGATATGTTTCAGTTCATATTCCACCAGATACTCAGTTACTCAGAATAAACTGTCTTTCAGTTAATTTTGTTTTTGTTGTTAATGCTAATTATATGTTGTGCAGCACAGCAAACCACCAGGCCTTCCTGTGGGTGTAATTCCATCTCATTCTGAAACAAAGCTTTGTGTCTGGGGTTCAAAACAGGTGTTTTGGGTAGGAAGGGATGAGAAATTCAATGGAAGAAGCATCACTGGGAAAGGAAATATGGGGCTTCTAGAAGGGGCAGACCCTTCCTAGATTTCCTTCTCTGTACTTAAGGTGCATAGAGTGGGGATGATGGAAAAAACATGGAAGACGACAAAATGATGATGGTTTTTATCAGCTAAGAACCTGATCTCATGCTTATGCTTGACATAGGTTAGTTGTGGGCAACTGAACAGTGGCATGGCTATGTTTCAACCCACGTACGTATGAGATCACATAGGATACAAGGTACATTTATATAAAGACATACCTCAAACATAGTCCTTCCTGTTTTGTCTGGAGTATGTACGTGAGCACTGCACCGATATAAGTTCCTCTTTAAACTGTGAGGAAAAGTGTTGTAATGTTATTTCTCCTGGTGGGAAAAGGCAGAATATTTTGATTTGGACAACAAAAGTGGTAAAGTAATAAGGCAGTACCTCTTGGTACTTCTCTGGCAACAAAAACATTAGGTGCCGAAGGTTCTAGATCAGTCTCAAATAATCAGGAAAAAGAAAAAGGATAATTTTGGCAGAGCAGTGTAAAATACCTAAAGGCTATTATGATCAGCACAGTAATCCCGATATGTTAAGAGCTGTTGACCCTGAACCTGTTATCAGCTTAAAGCAATACATGTAGAGGATTCTTCTTTCATATTTTGCAGATGATTGGTGCTGAGAAAGCTGGACATTGGCAGCAGAAATACAGTGGTAAATACAATACATTGCAATACAGACATTTAAACACCAGTGTGTCAAATGAGTGTTGCTGGTTGTTTACGCACTAGTAACAGGCTTTGGGCACTAAAGGTGATTCTGAACACACTGGAGAACAATTTTGGAAATAGAAAAAGATTGCTGGAAATTTGATATCTGGTGGGTGGGAAGTTGGCTCAAGCCTTTGTCTTTCCTTCCCAAGTTTTAAAAGATTTTCTATCATGTGAAAACACTTGCAATATTGAACGGAAATCAGAAAAATCTGGTTTAGGCTGGTACAGGGCAGTGGTGAGGGAGCTGTGTCACCGTGTCCAGACCAGTCACAAATTACACCTAGTCCCTGAGCTTCTCATTAAAACCCACTGGAGCTTGCCACTGTTGCCGATTCCTCCCTGAGGAGCCTTCCAGCTATTGCTTGTTTTCACAGGAGCTTTTTCCATCTACTCCCTTGCCTTGGCCAGGCTCAAACCTAGAAATTCTTGCCTGTGTGAGGAAGAGGAATCTCTACCAATTCCTCTGCTCGGGCTCCCTACCTGGCTGATATCTCAGAAGCACTAACTACATCAGCAGACAGGAAAGAGAGGAACAGTATTGCTTCTCAAACTCAGCTTTTCTTCTCTCTGATCCAAGTGATCTGTAAACCCAGGTAGTTGTACAATTTTCCTCTCTCAGTTTTGCAGGTTTTTTTCACTGTGAGCACTCCTCCTGCAGCCTGCTGTGTGCATCCTCTTCTGCCTGCTCTGAATCCACGTCTGCTGTAACCAAACCACTTCACCCTCATCTACCGTGTGTCAGGGACCCTCTCTCTTCTTCAGCTCTGGCTGGGGGAATGTGGAGCTGTCTGCTATGTGGACAGAGGTAGTAGATTATAGGAACTGCAGAGCAAAAATATGAAGCCTTTACTTCAATATGTTCAGCTCGGGCTCTGTGTCAACTTAGGGCTCTGACTTAAATGAGCTTCAGCCACTTAGAGAAAGCCATGGAAACCCCAGGAGCTTTAGAAAATGCTTGGCTTGACATACAACTCAGGCTCACTTGTCCAGGCACAGGAGATTTGGGTTGCAGAAGGCACATAGTTAGGACTGATAACAGTCTGTACAAATCCCCATGTCTTGGCTGCAGCCTGTATGTGGCTGCCTTATTGGTTGCTTCCATCTGCTTTAACAAGTGCTGATATAAATAGCTGTCTGGGTCTCCACATCTGACCTAGTTTCATTTCACAATACTAGTCCCATCATTAAATAGACCTCCCTCCATTTCATCTCTTTCGGTTAGTTCCTGATGATTTTTTTGCCTTGTAGCTTCTAGTTTTTCCCACCAAAGTAGTGCCATACTCACCATTTGACCTAATCTGGAAGACGGGAAATCAGATGTGGTATTGGCTCAGAACCTGAAAAGGTTCAACCTCATTGACCAGCCATAGAAAGAAGACTGAAGAAAAACTCAGGTGATGGTACCTCACAGCAGATTATTTTTGTTGTTGTTGTTTGTTTTTTTTTCTTTTGTATTTTTTTTTTTTTTAAGAAAGAAAAGAAAAAGAAAATTAAAGACGAAATGTCCTCCTGAAGAACACACTGAAGTGTTTTACACAGAGTTTGTTACCTGCACACAGAATAGGATGTGCACACCAATGTGAACCACTGTGCTCCTGGGACCTCACACCATCTTTCTTGCAGATTTTCATGTTGTCTGGAAGAGAAAGAGAGGAAGGCGGGAGGATGTCTTAGAAAGAGGCCCTTGGCAGCAGAGGGAGCAGGCTCAGACACGGTGCTGGAGTGAGATAGGAGTGCAATAATTCTTCTGTGATGGTCATAGAGAGTTTTGAACCAAAAATTGTGGAATGGTGTCTTGAGCTGGCCAGATGGAAACGTGTCTTCACTCCATGGTACATGGAAAAACAAGTTTATCGTGTTCTGTCTTTAGTCTCAGCCATTCTTGGCAACATTGGTCACATCCTGGAAAGAGTGGAGGGGAGGAAGTGCAGAGGGGAGCCAGTAGGCAAATAGGTTATGGAGTTTGGTTTGTCCTCTGCTTAGGGAAGCTGTTTAGCTTTGAAGGATTATATCTGATTGCTGAGGAAGAGTGTACAAAATAATTATGCTTATTTTTTTTAAACCTCATCACTGCTTCTCAGTATTTTACCACTATTTCTTCTGCAGTGACAATAATCCTTCCCAGATGATGGTATAATGGTTGCAGCTTGCTCTGTCATCTACTTAGGTGGTAGGTGGGGCTAACTAAACAGCTGGGAAACAGAACTGCTTTCCTTATTGGGTCAGAAGGTAAAATACAATAAACTCTGTTTTCGATATGACAGGTCTTTGTTTTTGTTGTTGTTTATACATATAGTTGCCACCAAAAATAACTTTTGCTCATTTGTCATTTCCTTTTTTGGTTGACACACAATATTTAGCTATTCAGTTCTCTGATGTTGTAGCAAATAGCCAGACAATTTTAAAAATAAATGTTCTCTTAGCATTTGCATATTTTCCCTTTTGTTCATTTCTGGGTCTGGGAAATGGAAAGAGACTTGAGAAGCAGTCCAAGTTTATTTTAGAAGCAGAAGGATGTTTGGCATTCTTTTTATTATTATTATTATTATTTATTTCCTTGTACCACAGTGTTGTTTTCTCCATTTATTGTCTCAGAGTTGGTGTTAAATGTGATCTTTTTAGGGCATGCTTTGGATTGTCAGGGTTTCTTAAGCACCCTTTCTCTGCATTATGGAAGTCAGAATCCATTTACTGACAGATGACTAATGTTGCCCAGCGGGATGATTATGAGGGGTAGACCTCTACATATATTCAATCTGTAAGGTCCCAGCAAAATCTTTATCCTCTTTCTCTGTCTCATTTCTCCATTGTTTACCCTACTTTCCTGAGCTTATGCAGTCTCGGCCTCTGTCGGTCACTCTGGTGACTTTTGAACCAGTTTGCAGATTTAAATCAAATTTGCAGGAAGTCAAGAGGTTAGGTTCCTGCACATTTCATGGAAGAAGGAAGTTTATTAATAGATGGTTGCACTGACAGGATTGGCCACACTCTTGTGTGTTCTTGCGTGACCCATGCAGCTTCAAACATGAGGAATGGATGCTGTGCACAGAGCTGAATCCCATGGTGACTCTGGGCTGACTGAAGTGCAGCAGTGGAAGCCACGTGCTTTGTCGTGCACTGTCAGCTCCATTGCCACCTCCTGCCTCAGGCTTTGGCTGCCACAGAGAAGAAGCATTAGGCAGAAGGAAAGAAAGTTTGGGGAGAAAATGGAGAACTAGATCTCCACCAGCTGGGATTGCACCAGTGAACAGTTGATGTCACTGTCTGCCATGTCCATGACAGCCCTGAGCCACTGACAAATGCAGCAGAGCACGGTCTGATGACCTGATGCAAGGATTATATGATATTACAAGGAGCTGCTTTAAAAAGAGAATGGCAAGAGCGTCTACCTAGAGAGCTCTTCAGCACGTATATGTATCAGAGTGTTGGAGCCAGTTTGAAGCAGAATGTGACACTGTGCATGCCTTCGGTATATCATCACTGATACACTAATACAGCTTCACCTCAGGCTCAGATGGCTGGAACGCACATGTGCGAGGTGACTCTGTGCTCCTCAGTCCTGAGGGGACGATCTTTAATGGGCTCCGAACTGCCGCAAAGCTCCTTGATGCCTTTAAAGAAACACACCCTCATGTGAAGGGGCCACACAGTTCTGCGCTCAGCAGCGTTTGGAAAAGGCGTCCTGGGCTCAGCCCGTGTGAGCGGCGTGTGCTGCGCAGAGGCTGCAGGGGAGCCCGGCATGCCACAGGGCCCTGAACTCTTGGGAAGAACGAGCGTAACAGATCGTTCACCTCTTGGGCTTAGACCTGTGCTAACTTGTGTGTCTGGCTCTGTCACCTAACTCACACTGAGGCTTCAGGCCCCCAGTGAAGCAGACTCGCTGAGTGTCTGCTCCCTGCCCACAGCGTGGGCTGAGGCAGGCAGGCTGCTCAGGGAGGCTTTCCACAGCCCTGTTTTGTCTGCTCCATGGAGCATGGGTGTTGGCTTCCAGATTCTGCTTTGTTAGGCACCTTACATTTGACAGGCTGGTAGGGCAGGCAGTTTGGATGCTGCTCTCTAAGTTCAAACATTTTTAGGGCTACAAAGATGCTGAGGGGCCTGGAACATCTTTCTTATGAGGAGAGACTGAGAGAGTTGGGCCTGTGCAGCCTGGAGAAGAGAAGGCTCAGAGGGAATCTCATCAATGTTTATAATTGTCTCAAGGGTGGGTGTCAAGAAGATGGGACGAGACTCCTTTCATTGGTGCCCAGTGACAGGATGGGGGACAACAGGTATAGACTGAAGCACATGAGGTTCCATCTGAATATGAGGAGAAATTTCTTTCCTTAGAGTGTGCCAGAGCACTGGAACAGGCTGCCCAGAGAAGTTGTGGAGTCTCCTTCTCTGGAGACATTCAAAACCCACCTGGACACATTCCTGTGTGATCTGCTCTAGGTGAACCTGCTTTAGCAGGTGGGTTGGACTAGATCATCTCCAGAGGTCCCGTCCAACCCCAACCATTCTTTGATTGTATGATTTTTTTTCAGACTAGCAGTTAATAGACTCATCTGCAAACACACACCCACGGGGTGCTCGTGTGCTGCTGTGAGCGGAGTGCCTCACTGCACAGGTACAAACCCACTCTCTGCTGAGGGAATACTGCAGATTTGGGTGAAATGTGCTTTGTCTTTACAGATTATTTTCCTATGCAAATAAGCCTTCAATGTCTTGACTCATCCCAAAGTTTAGTTAATAAAAGGAAGCCAGCGTACCCTTCGGTGGCTCTGGGTACAACTAGCAAAATGCTAGCTGCTCAGAGGGTTTTATTTATTCCTAAAAAGTAAGAATAAGCTGCGACATTTCTAGCCAACTGATTTTCTTATTTTAGACATCATCGTATAAGCAAGAGGGGATGAAGAAGCAGACATAAATAGCAGTGAGATGTGCTTATTTCTTATATTCTTGCTGAGATTTTATGATGTGTTTTTTACTTTTGATGGTACACCTTGAGGCACAAAACTAGCTAAAGTGGATTTTTTTTATCAAACGAGCAATGAAATTTAGATTATTTCCTTGATCCTATTGCTATTTTTTCAGAGGAAATTAAAAAGGAAAAAAAAAATATTTTTAGGGTCTATCATTTAGTACATAGCCTCTCCTAGTAAAATGGTTTTGTCTGCTGTGGTTTCTAAATGTTTGACATTCATTGCTAGAAATACTACTATTTATTTTCATTCTGATTTCCACTTGCTACGAAAGTCAAAGCACATTCTCTTTATTATCCAGTTTTGGAAAGACATAAGCATGGATTAATGGATTGACAAATTTGTGTACGGAGTTAAACATCAAGTTAATTTTCTGAGGAACACTCTTTTATGAGTCACAACAGTTAATCCAATTCGCCAGATTTTAATATATTTGTAGGTACTGTGGTTTGATGAATGCCTAATGAGTGAAGTTACTAGCAGACTTTACCATCTGTATCACGTCACCTGGATGACCCAGGAGCAAAAACTTGATGAAGAAATTTTAGCCAGTATTTGTTTGAGGCTGGTGGAGTTAGTGGTCTGGGTAAATATCATAGCTACTGAAAACCTGAAACCATAAACTACTGTTCAGTTTGGACTGCAGAAAATGTTAAATGCCAAGGGAAAAACGAAAAAGTTAGACTCATGTCCCAGGAATACCAGTTAGAAGAGTTAATTAATGTCTGTAAAATATGTTGAGATATAGCAGTAAGAATAAAAATCTAGTTACAGCAAAAGTGATTTCTTTTTAATTAAAAAATGTGTTCATTTGGCCAGTATAAAAGTACAACAAAACAAAAAGTAGACTAGAAGCCAGAATTAATCTTATAGAAACAACAGATCAGTGAAACAAGAAAATATAAGCTATGGACTAACATCCCTTTCCTTGTGAAACCCAAGCAAAGGTGGACCCTGCTTCTGGAAGGCATTGATCAGGAAAGACAGAGCATGAGGATATTCAGAGTGGTTTAATTTTTTAATGGATTTTCCGATTAATATCTTCACAAGGGGAAGTACCTGCCTGTATTCTGCATTTCTCACTACATATTCAATATATTAAAGAACTAAGCAATTTATATATCTCAGCTTTTGAGTTTTACCCAAACTCCAATTTTCAGTCAAATACCAAATAATAAACACAGGTGGTTTAGGGGATATACTGCTTGAACGTTGTTTTGTTGTATAATGTCTTGCATATGACAGTGGCTCTGTGGTCAACTTCTAACTTTGTAGAGAAGTATTATCTTAAAGCAGAAAGTATTCTATAGAGAAAAATACCTTCCACTTTGATCCTTCGTTCAACCCACTTACATTTTTTTTTTTGGTCCTTCACACTGTCGCCATCTCCAGTTGCACAGCAAACAGCAGCACTTGAGAAGGAATAAACAGCTCTGGCTGCCTGACAGTAACCTGAGGCTCCATCATACAGAACAAAAAATGAAACTTAAGGACAAATTCAAAAGAATGCAGGGTACAGTGCAAGAGAAAAGCTATTTAGTAAATGTTTGTAAGTGGGACAGTTCTTGACTGTACATGAGCACACTAGAGAAATCAATATAACCGCTGGGGCCCTGTCTTTTCAGATGAGAGCCTAAACATTCATTTTTGCTCAAGATGTCTCTGCCACAAGTATATCTTCAGACATGAGGAAAGATTTGGAAGGGTACAGAGTAACAGATGACAAGTATGCAATAGTGATAAATGGGAGTGTAAAAAAAAATGGGGGAGCGACATAAAGATTATACTTAAAACCCACACTGCTAATTGGAATTGAGTCACAGTGCTTTCTTTTTTGGAAAAATAATAGTAATTTGTCTTCAGCTTTGGCAGAAGAACAGCATGCATAAGAGCAAATAATATTTGAAAGTAGAACAAGCCGACATGGCACCAAGTGAGATAAATGCTTATCTCATAATCTTTAACTCCTGGCCTAGCTACTTCTTTGCATTGCCAAAAAATCAGGCTATAAATAATAGTTCCAAGGAACAGCAACGGAAAATAGTTGCAACTGTACTTGCCTGTGATCATTAAAGTACTATAAAAACAAAGAAAGAACATCTCCTCTTGGTGGTCCTAAATCACAGATTTGGTGTGGTAGCTTCTAATTTTTGCGGCAGAAGTAGCTGATGTCCACTTTACTCATGAGCCAAGTGCCTGCTTCTGTTGGATAATCCTTTCCATCATTACCTGACTGAACAGAAAAGTCCTGCTATTCCTAGAAGGGAGGGAAAGTGGTTGCAGCAGCCTCTGGATGAGAGATCAAAAGTGTTCTGGACTCCTGCCTCAGCATGAAGCCGATCTGCTGTATTAAGCCATCTATTTAGCATGATAATAATCTGTCCAGAGCAGCTTTGATGAGGTAATGGTTTTATTAATTTCTTATAATAAGTGAGATGAGCAGACGAGGCTGCTTGTGGCAGACAGATATGAGTATTTGACCTTTATAAAATAATCTTCCTTCCTTTCTGGTGCAAAACCTGATGATTTTCAGTGTATCAGAGGCATTACCAGATGAATTTTTCCAGGGCTTTGCAGTAAGCATAAGAACATGTTAAGGAGGTATGTCCGAACTGGTTTTTCACATTTGCAGAACATGTGCTTTTTAATTGCAAAGGTTAAAGCAAGAAATGGCTATTTCCCCCAGACTCTTCTATTTCCTCTACACTGAGGGACGTAACATGCTATCCACATGTTCTTGTGACTCTGCTAGATGAAAATAAACTTTCTGTAAAGCTACCTGCTCTTGATTAGAAGCTATCATTTTCCTTGGTAGCTTGCCCCAAAATTGCCACCTACACTTGTTAAAAATGGTGACCTATTCCTTAGCTGCATTTCCTTCCTAAATTTCCACCCACTAGTTTTGCTTGTGCCTTTCTCCTTGAGCTTAAAAGGGCCTCTAGGACTCAGCATTTTCATTGCCTAAAGGAGCCACAGCAAAGCATTTTGCTTTGCTAAAGTGTGCAAATCAAACTCCTGAAGATTTTCCCTGTACCACTCTTCTTCCAGCCTCGAAATAGTTTATGCAGCTTTTTCCTGTAACTTCAGGTTTTCAGCATCTTTTTAGAAATGTGAATGCCAAAGGCAGACAGAACTGCACTGTGAGCAAAGATGTTTATATTCAGGGAGCAACAACAAAACAGAAGAAATCTTTTAAATTTTGGAAGAGGTTTTCGGGTAACCAGTACAAGGAATGCAGCTCATGATTTATAACCATGCTTCTTTATGTACTCCCTCTTAAAGGCTACCATGACCTTAAAGGCACGAGCTCTTTTTCTTTAGCTTGCATTACTTAGCTACTGGTTATTCTGAAAACCTGGTTTCTACACTCAAGTGCTGCTCCCAGGAGCTGCTTTTCACAGTTTCTGCGCATGATCTTGCACATCCATCTGGAAATGGTGACTTTCCTTAGAAATAAAGAAGGCCGCCATGTGCATGCACCGTACTGCTGAGTGAAAGCACTGTGTCTTTCTGTTAAAAGTTTTAATCCACGTGAGACCTAAAAGTTTTAATCTATGGAAGGGTGTTGTTTGCTTCCATGTTACACCTGCGTTATGCTCACCCTGGTGCTGACACTGAGAGGAGGCAGAGCACACAGAGAGACTCCCAGCACTAAGTGTTAAAATAATATGGGCCACTTGTAAATAAATAACCTTCAGTGAGTGGTTATTAATAGTGTGAATGTCCTGTTTAGAGGCAACTGAACCACACTTGGAGAGGAAGACCCGGAATAATGTGACTCCCTTGGAACAAGCCAGGATCTCCAGGGCTGGGCACCAGCCGGGCATGCTTCTTCCAGGTCACTGCTGATCCCACCAAGCCTTTCTCTGATGGCTTCTTAAGGAGAGCAGCTTGTGGACTCACACTTACCATCTTCCTTACCGGACTTTGTATTTATTCTTTCTGTGTGCCCATGAACTCCCTGGACTTTTTTTCCTCCACATCTGAAAGAAAAGTCGCCTCTGGGTGGAGGCTAAGCTCCTCCAGCTATTGCCGTAAAGGCAGCAGGGTGGGCTTGAATCTCCTGTTAAGTACCTTGTGGAGGGGGTGGTAGAAAATATCAAGTCTGCTTCTGTAGTTGCCCAAATATAACTCTAAAATCTATATTTGCCTTCAGCATCTCAGCTGGCTGCAGAGGTGGCATGGCCCAGGCAGTCTTGCACAATGGTCCAGGGTGGAGGCAGGTCCCCAGAAGGCACGCAAGGTCTGTGCTGTGGCAACCAGACACGTGTGGTAGGCAGCATGTGTCGCACTTGCCCTGGGCAGTGCAGGGACTGAATATCTTGCAGGTCTCGGACACCCGGTGGCCGCCCTCAGATGCCCGGGCATGATGTGCAGAAACAGTTAATGGCAGAAGTGTGTCAGGCTTGGGTTGCACCTCGGGCTGTGAGATATCTGATCAGTTATCTCATGTTTCTCTGCTGGAACCACACACACCCTTTGGCCGGTTTCTGTCTCACCCGTGCTGCCCGATGGGCAATGGCAGTGAGGAGCTGCTCTGTAATCACAGACGTGAGCACAGACATGGCTCTTGACCTTAGTTGAAGTCACATGAAGATCTCTGCAGGCCTAAGGATTTAAAAAAAAAAAAAAGGAAAAAAAGAAAAGAGAAAAAAAAGAGAAAAAAAAAAAGGGCTATGTTCCTGTAATAAGGAAGGAGTTCTTAGGAAAGGAAACCTTGTGAATTAGCAATAGAATTGATGCATACTTGCACAAAGTTGAAACCATTTTAAAATAACACACATCAGTTCTTGGGGACGTGATTACAAATGCCTCACCAAAACTGCAAGGTAAAACCCAGAGAAAGAGACTTCTCTATTTTTTTTTTTTTCTGAAGACATTTGAAAAGAATCTTTCTTTTCTTTTAAAATATATGTCAGCCCTCTTTTTTAGTCTTCTACTGTTCTTAATACAGGAACTCCTAACATCGAAACAGTGAATTTACTCTATTGTGAAGTCTTTGAAAGACAGGACCTGTTTGCTTAGTTTCTGGAGGGAGATGGGTGTTTTATCTGTAGGTGATGAAATATATCTAATTACAATATCACATTTGTAGTATGAATCTTCCATTGGCTAGTTTTAATGGTCCAGTGTAGTTACAGCTTGTGAAGTAACTCCATGAGAAGTTATCTTTTTAAAAATCGTTATGTATATTTGGAGCTAGAAGTAATGTGAAAGTGCTTTCATTAAAGCTCACTCTAAGCCTGCATATTTCAGGGGAATTCTACTCTCTGCTCTTTCTAAAAATGTGTATCTCAATAGCCAGAATATGGGCAAGGCACATATGCATCTGAAATTATTTGCATGACAAAAGAGTATGTGGTTGCTAGAACACCCAAATAGGAACAAAGTCCTTCTTCTTGAAAACAATATATGTATATATATATATGCTTTTCAAATTATTTTAAAATATAAAAGTAAAATATTAATGTAAATAATGCTAAGTCAGCCTGCTCCAACTGGGAACCTGTCCTGTGTAGGTGCTTATAGGGAGATATTCTGGTAACAGATAATTAAGCAACTAAGCAGTTGAAAATGTCAGGAGAGAAAAATGATCTTTTCACCTCACTGAGTTCATTTTTAAAACTATGTTAGCTGAGCTCACTCTGGTCCCATATAGCCAGCCTGCAGCTCTACTGGGGACATGCACTATGGCCATTGAGCACAGAGATAGAGGGAAAAATGAGGGAAAAGACCTTTTATTGATCCTCCTTTGCTCAAGGAGGAGCTGCAAATCTCCAGAAACTGCTACATGTGGTTCTTGCTTGCATTGGCTTTTAGAGCCAGGCCTTGGTTGTCACTTGCTTCATGGCTGAAACCTGTTCTTTCCCACAAGCCATGTCCCAGTGCTGCTGCACCCAGGTGACTCTCCTCTGGCCCTGTGGTTCAGATACACTCTTGGAGCCTCTCCTTTTCAGGAGATGCCAGAGCAAGGATGGACAGGTTGTCAGATGTAAAGAGGAGAAAGCAGTGGGGCATCTCTCAGCCTTTGCAACAAGGCAACTCAGTCAGGACAAGAGCTGTAGCATGATAGTTTGGCCCCTCCACCATCTTTGAAATTACTCTCTCTGTGTCCCTGGGAAGGGCAAGGGAGCAGTCTCTGCTGCCATGGAGGCTTGGGCAATGCAGCAAGTGCCTGACCTCCTGGCACTTCAGCAGCCCTTGTGGGAGCAGTGTGGGACCTGGGCACCAGGGCAAGGCGGTCCCAGGCAGCGCTTCAAAACCTGATATATCAGCCCAAAGCCTCAGCACCTGCCTCAAATCTGGCACCCTTTTTGGGGTGGAGTGCAGCTGGGGACATGGGACGTACACCTTTTGCTCCCTCTCCCTGTCCTTTTGCAGCCCTGAGAATACTGAGCATATGAAAATGCTGGCTGCCCACTGAACTGGCAGGTTTACTGGCAGCAACAGAGTCTAAATATCACTGTGCTTTGGTAACTATCTCTGCACATCATGAGGATGTCTGGAACCCTTCCCTCTCTCAGGTGTAAGCCTGTCCCTGTTTGTATCTGTCTGTGGTACGACTCAACATCCCCTTGCTATTCCCTGTAATTCAGATAAGGAAGAGTGGAGAGTATTCTCCATGTTTTGCCACTGACTACAGACAGCTATTCCTAATTATGTGTTAATGATTTCCTAATAAAGAGCAAGGCTCCCAAGGCTTTGCATCACCAGCTCCTCAGTGCTGTCTCTCTGAGTATCACCCAAGTTCACCGTCTCACGTAGCGCTGGCTGCCTACCTTGTGCCAACAGCAAGCTGATGCAACAGGGAACACATGTCTACTTAATGGTAAGTATTACATTGAACTATAATATTGCAGCAACTTCTGCCTCCAGGATAGCCACAGAAATACCAGAACATCCTTGTCCAGATACGTCATGCTAAGCAGAGAGCAGTATCACACAAAGCCTTACACCAGGACTTGGAAGCTCAGTCAGGACAACTGGACTGTGTTAACACTCAGTTGGAATGAACTTTCCTCAATAGTCTGAAAATTAAAAGTCTTTAAATTGCAAGGTTATAAAATGAGAGACATGTAGTCCATTACAGGTAAACTTACAAAATTGTTATTTTGCTCACATGCAGTCAATTTAAAATTACCCTCACTAGGAGTCAGGAAACTTCACCGAAAAAGAGACCCTACCCAAACCTGTAATGCTTCAGTAGAGCAGATGAGAGCCTGCTCTTCAAGACAGGCTGACTGACGAAATGGCTCCAGTGGGCTTTGAGAGAGATGCATATTGATTCCCATGAGAATAAGACAAAAGGAAGGTGTTGGCCATAGATGACCACCAGTGACTTTACACAGATTCCCTACACAATCAGGACTAACTGCACAGAAGATGAATTTATTTTATAAATAGCATGGTTTGAAAAATAAATTAATGGGTAAAGAGGGGAACCCATAAGACAGTGAACATAGGAACTAGACTGCAATGAGGGGTTAAAATAAAAAATTTAAAGAATTGCCTAAACTCTTGTATGTTCAGAACAGCTCAGCAGTCAGAGACAATTCTGCTGGATTACCTATAAGATTGGATGGGGGATGAATGAGCATGTGTGTCCCTGAGGATTCAGGGCATGGCTGGGTTACGTGTTCATGAAGGTGCATGGGAAGTCCAAAGCTGTGAGTACCCCAAAAAGAGATTTCAGTGCCCATGGTCAGATTGCCTATAGCACTTGTGCCCATTGTGAGGGCCTGGGCTTTCATTGTGTCCCACCATTTTCAGCCCAGAGTGGATGTGCTGAATGGATGCCTGTTTGCCCACGACCTGCTCAGTGCAGCTGAGTGAAAAACTGTGTGGACAATTAAAAACAAAACTATGGGAAAAATACCAAGTCAAAAATAAGAAAGCATGAAGAATTTCATCAAATTAATGTCCAAAGGCTAGCTGACCTGTTAAAGATAGTTCAGCTTCATTTTGACTTTACTTAGTACTCTCCAAAACCTTTTTCCCATGTTAGGGGGAGGCCTGGATTAGTTTTGAAGTGGAGAATGGTGTTTCAAAATAAGGAGTAGGGAAGTTTTGTTCTTCAATGTCAGATGAAAATGATGCAGCATTTCTAAAATAAATTCCCTCATGCTAAAGCCCACAAAAATCTTGAGCTTTAATATACTCCTGCCATTTTTTTCCCTTGGAAACTTTTCAAGTTTGGCTCTTCTTTTTTTTTTTTTTTTTTTTAAATAACTGTTTAAGAGATTCACTCATTGGCACAAAGTTCCTTCCCTGTCTAATCCAGAGTTAAAGCTGTGAGCTGCAGCTCTGTGAGTTAAGGCTTTCTCACTGGGGCTGTAGCAGGCTGGTGTCTTCTCCTGACATAAATTCACCAGTGAGCCTCATAACTCAGGGAAGTATAAAATCAGTTGAGCTATGCAGCTGTAAAACCGGAGCCATGCAGCAGGGAATCAGGCATAGGCTGCTAATTTCACACCATTGGGGAAAAAATGGAGTTTAAAGTTAATTAAAATCAAAAGAATCCCTCTATAAATTATGTCTGAGGATGCTGGAATGAAAAGGACAGAAGGCAAATGAATATTTAAGGTGGGGAACTTAACTAGCCCTGGTAGGAGCTGATATGTCTCACCTTTGGCCTCACTGTCTTTCTTGCAGTTAAGGGCAGTTATTTATGCAGGGTCTGCTCCTGATATGCATGGGGCGGGTCTAGGGCTCTCTGTAGCTTGATGGGTGTGAAATCACTGCAGAGTTTGTGCACTGCCTCAGGCTGGGTGCTGAAGAAGACTCCTGGCTGCTCCCTGCTGCCTGTGATGTTTGGCAGGGTGCTGGCAAGGGGAAAGCCCCAGCCTGGCATCGCAGGTGCTTCAGGTGTGCATGCTGCAGACTGCCACTCACGCAGAGACAGACAGCCGGGGACGGAAAGGCACGAGGTGTCCATGGGGTATGGGACCAGACCTGCACCTCCTTGCTGTGGGGCATGTGTGGGCAGAGGGAACCGCTGAGGACAGGAGCAGGGGACTGGGTGGATCTCCATCTGCGGGGAAGCTGCGGGTTGGAGCATCCCCAGTGCACACAGGTGCTGTTTTTCTGCTGGGGTGATGCCAGCTGGCACCAGCCACCATCCAGCACATTCTGCTAGAGGAGGGCTTCTTTGCACAGCCAGGAGGGTGCATGAAACCTATATGAGTCCCCTCCTAATCAGCTCAGTCTGGTATTAAACCATTTCTTGATGCCATTGACCAAACTATGCTTTTGTTTAAACCTGCGTAAAACTAAAGTTGCTCCACTAGAGGCCAAGGCATAATGCAGATTTATGCTACACTGATTAGCAGCAGAGTTTGATCCTGTTACTTTATAATTCTGTGACTGCAGTTTTACTAGTCCTGGGAGTGCAGAGCAGAAGTATTTTTATTTACTTCCTCTGAATTTTAAGTGCATTTTGCTGTGATACCTTAAATACAGCATCTTTCAGAACTGTGGACCTCTCAGATCAATGTATTCTCCTCTGTTGGTGAATTGTGGCCTAACGTCCCAAGGCATGCAGAACTCATAAAGTACCAGCCTATAATAGCATTTCACCTCAGTGAATCTAGCAGCTCCCACTGTGTTGTATACAAAATCAGTCCCTGACCTTTCAAAGGGCTCAGCAGCCAGCAGGTCCGCCTGTCTGTGGACTGACTTGTTGCAACTTTAGGTGGTGGATAACTCATTGTCTTGTTGTGATATGCATGTTTTTTTTGGATAAGGAATCATAGCACATCATCACCTTTTCTTTGTGAAAGAAATGATTGCCAAAAAGCCCATGAGTATATTTTTGGTGAAAATAGCTGGAAACCCATATTTTTCACCTCTCATGACCATTCCTCTAACAAAACAAGCTGGATTTTCCCTCCTGTGGGTAGCAGTTCTACATTCTAATGAGACATTACCTGCAAAGTGTAGCAGGATGAGGACTTGGCATGTGCAGCCCTTTGGGAACATTAAGTATTAAAAGCACTTGCCCCCCAAACCATAAAACTTCTCCCTGTGAAAGAAGACTGCCAGGGCCAGAAAAGTCACCTTGCAGAAGTGGAGATGGGGAGAGCAGGTGTCAAGTACATGTGAGGAATTGTTTTCCTTCCTGATGCTTTGTTATTCAGACTCTGCGATCCGAATGGAAATGAAGGAAAGGAAAAGCTTTCAGTCCAAGTGGGAAAGAGATCTCTGACAGGATTAAATTATACCCTGCCTCTTGAGTTCTGGCTATGCTGCTAATCATTCCTCTGTGACGGAAGCAGTTGCCACTGCAATCTTTCTAGAAAATATGCTATGGCTGTGGGAGAGAGCCTTAAAGCAGCAAAATGTGACAACTCACTGAAACACACAATCTAAGTAAAAAATGGAGCAGACAAATTAAAGCCCTCCAATCAACAGTGTTAGTTTATAACAAGAGAGGAAATTGTAATTTAGTCATGGTTGAATGTTTCCCATTTTCTCTTAGTGTTCACAGCTCCTTTTTATAATTGTGCTTTTGTGGAGAGAGAGGTGCTGGGATTCTCTGGGGTTTCAGGAATTTCTTTGCTTTATCCTGAATGCACCTGTCTGTTTCCTCCATGACACAGCCGCTAATACTACTCTGGATACAGCGAGGAAAAAATGGGCTTCTAATTTCATTCTTGATGTCGGAAGACATAATATCGGCTCAGTTCCCTGCATAAAAATTGCTTTCTAGCGTAAGCCTCTTGGAATTCTGCTTTTGTGTCCTCAGAAGGATCAGGATGTGAGGATCCCTCTGGCTGTGTATGATCTCTGTACATGCTGAAAAACAGAATATAATGGTTGCTCGATACTATGTAAAAATTCTAATAAGAGGTGAGTCACAAAAAGCTTTTCACTGCCTTCCCCTTTCATTCTTAATATACGTTCTAGCCATGTCTCAGGAACATAGCTTGTCAGCGTATGTAGGTACAATCTGATTCATGTTGACATCTTGTAAAGACTGGGGAGGTGTTATGCAGGCAGCTACAAGGGCACTTCTCAGAGAGTGGAAAGAAACACTGTGTTATTCCCCCTCTAATGTGAGTTTTTAAAGGTTACGTCATTTACGCAGTATGTTCAAAGGCATCAAAACCAAGCTCCAGTAAGAAGCAGAATCAGGAGAGGGTTAAGGAAGTCAGTGATGCCTGATGTTAACGTCTTCTCTCTTTTTCAGCTTTGTAAAAGATAAACGTTTCAGATTTCAATCTGTGGTTCCCAGCAGTGCTTTGGAAACACTGCAGTAGGCCTGCAAAAATCGCTAATGCTGGGCCAAGCCGAGATAATGCGTCTCAGCAGGAATGACATAATGCCCTAAAAGAAGAGTATGATGTAATGCATATCTAAAAAATCAGAGCCAATTTCCGTTAGAAAGGCTTGAAGTCTAGCACTAATTCTGCAATATACGAAACTTTTGGGGTTTAGATTTTTTGTTTGTTTGTTTTTCATTTTTTTAAAGAATAATTTTGTAAAGCTTACTGCATTCGTGCAGTCTGCCTCAGTTACTAGGGAAGACTCTCCCTTGTTCTGCACTTTCTTGCAGTTCGACTGCTTACTGAAAGCCATTAAGCGTTTCACCTTGGTTGAGGTGCCTGCAATACGTAACATTGTAATTTATAGCGTTAACATGGCTGTTTATGCAGGTGAGGCATAAAGCGTATATAGCATATTACGGTAAATCCTGCTTAATGAAGGTGTTGTGCAGGGATTTATTAGACTCACTAAGGTCTCATGGAAGAGTTAAACAGTATTTGTGCTAAGCTCAGCTTGGGCTTCAGCCACTGCAAATCCTCAGTCCTTGGTGGAGTTGCTCCCCTGAGTAAGGTGAGACAGATTTGGGACCATGCAGTTTATAAACCATCCTGTTTAGGTTTTCTTGTCTTTTATTAATAACCATGCTGTCAGAGCAGCAGGACTAGCCTGCTGCTCAGTGCTCCTGAGCCAGCGGGACTGGCGTACTGGGAAATGCTGCAGGGATGTTTCCAGGCAGGGCATTTCTGAGCAGCCCTGCCTGGGTTCTGCGCCTGCCCTGACTCCAGCCCCTGGGCAAGTGGTGGGATGTCCTGGAGGATCTCACCCGTCACCTTGGCCCACTCATGGTCTGCAGTAAGGAGACCACGGTGATTCCCAGAGACATGGCTGCCTTTGGAGCTGTGGCCCTGCAACCCTCATGCACCCTTGTGGGGGTGAGGGCAGGAGCTTCTGCCACTGGCTGTCTCTGCCCTTTGGAGATAGGACAAAGCTGCGGGTCTGGCTCTGCAGGTGGGGGAAAGCCATGGTGGTTTCTGGCATTGGAGCAGATGGCAACAGCCCATACCAGGCAGGATCTCACCTTGGCTGCCTGTGCAGCCACATCACCCTACAGCCATAGTGTGGCAATATATGAACTTTAGCTGTGTTTTCACCTCACAAATGTCAAATTGTTGGAGTCAGACCTCACATGCTTTCAAAATACCTCCAGTTCTCCAGAACCAGCCCTGATTGGCGTTGTGCTTCCAGTTCCTAGGTTGAGACCACGGACCAGGGACTTTTCAGAGGTCCCATTCCAGTCAGGGCAGGGGTCTCTGGGCCACAACCTGTTCTCCCAGGAAAGAACAATTGTATTGCAGCCTCTCATGTCAACTGATGGAGACCTTCCCCAGGATGAATCCTGAGTAGCAGAGTCAATTCAAGAGTGTTTGCACTGAAAACAAGAATCCTTAAAAAATGATGGGTAAGATAGCTCACGCACTGCAGCCCTCCACCATGGCAGGTAGATGCCAGCATGATTTTGGCTTCCCTGGTGTCTGTGACAGGGAGCCGATCCGTGCTAATCAAGCCATCTCATCTTAAGCAACTGAGGTATTGATATGTAACCTCAGCTGGCTCTTGTAGACTTGAGGTTTACATTTTTGCTTTGCCGTGTTAAGAAACACTGGGAATGTCAGATATCAAGGGCCTGTGTTTACTTGCTTATGAGATGCAAGGTTGCTAACTGAGATTTGGTAGGCAAATAAACTTGTGACCTTGTTCTAAAAATTAATAAACCATCATCAGTACCTCAAAGAGGGGGGGAAGCTGGCATCTGTTCCTGTTAGTTCAAGACTGGACCTGCTTTTCATTCAGAATGACCTGACTGCAAATGGACACTGCTGTATTTTATGTTACAGACTGCCTTCTAAAGGAGAGTGATATGAGACGCATGGCATCATTAAATTGGGAATGATGCCGGACATGTACAACAACCACACAAGTGAAAGGTGAGTTGCTGCCTCAAATTGTTTTAAAAACTCATTATCGTTAATAAATACCAAGCTGTGTTACGTGCACCATTTCATTAAAAGAGGGTAGTCAGAAGGAGAGCTTAATTATCTTGCTCTAGCAAAAAGCTCTAGGGGCAAAAGGGGAATGTATAATTATAGCATCAATATGGCCTATCAGCCTGCTGGTGGGCCAGCAACACAGGGACCCATCTCTCTAATCCTGACCTTGCCTCAGCCGCATGTGACTGTTGGGCCAAGTCGTTTAACCTTCACTCTAACATGGGACCTCTCATACTTCCAGGGGTAAGTAATCAAACTACCCTGAAGACGAAGTTTTGTATAAGGACTGAAGCATTTGTAACCTATTTTGGCTTTTCCCATTTGCCTTTATGCATACTTATACATATGCAGTCCCAGCTGACTTGAACTCAGCCACCAGGATTACATTGTCAAAGGAGGCCCTGCACGACTTAAGACCATTGCAGCCAGCACCCGGCCACACTGTGAAATTGCCGCATGTCAGTTATCTTGAAACCACATAGAAAACAATGTAGCTGCTAGAGTCAGCCACATAGGACTAATTTTGATAAGAGCTGAGGAAAGAGAAGCGCAGGACCAGGTTTGTGATATATCTACAGTTATAAACTGAGTGCAACATGTTGTATATCTGATCAGCGCAGGGTGAGTCAGGGAGTAACAAAACTCTGTTTTTACAGTATGAACTGGTCTAGGATGCCCTGGAGCCCTGAGTATCCATTGATACTGCTGTCCTGTTTACCCACATCCCATGTCTTTACAGCTACTGCTACCACTTCAGTCAAAAGACCTGGCAAGCTGTCTTCTGTCCCAGAGGTGTTCTCAGGTGCAGCGAGTGTAGTGCCTATACCCCGATAATCTGCTGTGAGCCTGTTGCTTTGTGCACCTAATTAATCTCAACAGCTACATTACACACTACTGAGTGAAGCATCTTGCCTGGTGTAGAAATGCCTTGGGTTTACAAGTGGCACTTTCAACGGCATTGGTATGGTATGGTGTGGGAAGCTTCCCTCCTGTTGCAACCTAATATTTGGTGGAGGGTAGTCTCAGTTGGGCTAGCAGATGAAGGAAAAGAATATATTCCCAGAACAGTACAGGGCTAGTGTGGTGAACTGCCTAGCCTTGGGTAAGTCAGCCCAGGTGCAGTGGCCTCCCTGGCATCTCTGATGCTAAAATTCTCTTTGAGCTACCCGGGGTCTCTGTGTGCCAGTGCTGCAGACATGTGCCATGTAGCCTTGCTCTCGTGGCAGCACTGCTTGGAGGAGAGCTCGGGGTTCAGTCCTACCATCCTGCTCTTCTACCCGAACTTTTACTGTATCTCTAACACTTCTCATTTCTGCATCTCAAAGGCTGCCTGTGCACTGAGTCTCTCATTTCCACCTTAAGGAGTAACAAGGCCTATGAACCACTTAATCCTGTTTCAAAGATACAGTGAGATCTGCTAAGGAAGAAGAACTAGTGTGCTTAGAAATGTCCCATAGGATGAGAAATTGCAAAAGTTGTGGCCAGAGAAGCCTTCCTAGCCAAGCAAGGAGTGGAGTTAGAAAGTATTTGAGTGAGATATTCCTAATTCTGCAGGGCACAGCAAGAACTTGTCAGTTCCTCCCTTCTGACCCTATCACACAGTACGAGAACAACAGGTCTCCATGACATTAAAGGCAACAAATTTAGAAGGAATTACAAAGGATATTGCTTTACACTCTAAATAGACAGCCTATAGTTTTCACTAATACAGACATTCAATGTCAAACATGTATGGATGTATCTTCAAAAAGCATTGGCTAATTTGATCACCACTGGCTACCACTTGATGTGCTAAGGTAATCCAGGGTTGGATTTCACCCTACTATCTTGCAACTGACTGCCTCTGGGGTAGTTGTGTGCCTGTGTGGGACCACTGCACAACTGGCTGAGTGGATCCAAGTTTTTTTTCTTCTCTAAGTTTTTATTTATAATATCTCCAGAGACATGAGGCTGAAGCAAATGGAATAACATTGGAATGACAACATCCAAAGCTAAAACTCAGGTCCAAAAAGGAATCTGGGATTTAAGCTTTTTCTTGTTTCCACATCCAGCTTGGCACTGAACTCAGTAGGAAGTTAGTACCTCAGTGTCTTGGTAGGTCTGATCTTATTGGTTAAAGAGACAGCTGTGTAATGCCTGGACTCTACACGACTGAGACACAAAGGAAAGTGATTACTGTTATCTTCGCTCCCTGGGAACTCAGAACATCAGCTACTATGACTTTGAAGGCACCTTGAGAAATATTTTTAAGGTGCCTCCACTGCAATGATCCTGCAGGTGAAATTTCTACTGTCTTTTGTTAGGTGTGCCCATGCTCACAGTTGATTTTGGTGTGCCACGTGGCTGGAACCGATGGTATGCCCACTGCCTCTGGTGCTGACTTTGGAATTTGAGCCACTCCCCACTCTGTGCCCGAATTTCCTCCTTACTGACCTTCTGTCTTTCTCGATCGTCTTAAGAGAAAGCCGGCTGAGGAGTAGCAGAACAGTATAGATATCCTCTCGGAAAGGTGAAGGGCTGCTGACGTGCAGGAGCAGGCTGTTTCCTGCCTCTCCACACACTTGCTGCAATGTGGAGTGAGGCGAGGGAGTGATGGAGACCTTGAGGTCGTGCTTGGTCAGGACAACCTTCCTCCTTTGGAGCTGTGGAGAGCCCGTCTTGCTCTTGTGCAGTGCCTAAGTGTAACTCAGCACACCGATCCACCCACTTTCCCCTTCCAGAGAGCAAAGCCCTTCAGAAGCCACCACAGAGGGGTCTGGGAGCTCTGTGCTGTTGTGTGCAGAGTGTCTGGAAGTGTGGAATGTTGCAATGTCTGTTACTCTCTGTTACTATCACTGTTCCAGTGGCTTCCAGTTTCCCGCTGCTGAGACAAGAGTGATTCACACCTGAACACTGTGCACCCTGTGGTGCCCAGAAAGGGGCTGCCAGTGGAATGGTTGCTTCTCCCCTATTGCATGACACTGAAATGATGGCTTCTGGCTGCCAAGGAAGCTGCCTGAAAGCAATGGAGACCTCATGGGTATACCTGGGCATTGCCAATGACGGGCCTGGCCTCTCACTCCTCTGCAGGGTGACTCACCCGCCTCCAGCTCTGCAGAATAAATAAATCACAGCTGCAGCTACAGACAGCAGTGCTGAGGGCAGCAGCGCCAGGACTGAGCAGAGCACAGCCTCCCGAGACCCCATGCCCTTGGCAGGCAGGATTCGGTGACAGAAGCAGCTCAAGATGCCTTTGAGCACCCCTTTAATTTCACAAAGCAGATTCTGTTCCTGGTCCTGCAGCGATGCTCTGACAAGCTACGTTTTCATTTCATGTTTCTGGTGGGTATTTGGAAGAGTTGAACACACCCAAGCCACAAGATGCTGCAATGCAACCAGCTGCGAGTGAAGCAGAAGTGTCAGCCCTGGTATACAACATGGAGGAGAAATGTATGTTTCTGAGCCGCTGGCACAGACTGTGGCCTCTGAGGGCATGATGGCTCTCAGCTGCATGCCAATGATCGAATAAATGCTCTGGATGCCTTCAGCTGAGGGAAAGCTGTGCTGTCCACCAGTGCTGCAGGCTGCTGAGGTTTCTGGCTGTGAGGGCTGGGCAGCTGCAGCTGCTCAGCCCTTGGGCCTCCCCATCCAAAACCATCACCTAGTGATCAAGTACCTGACAGCTTTTCAGGGCACCCACTGCCTGACCATTCCCCATCAGGTGTTGTACCACCACTCCCGTGAAACTCGGATACAAGGGCTGAAATGAGTAATTCCTGGCTTCAGGCAGAGCTGGTGGCATATCCCATTAAGAGGCCTGCACAATATTTTCCATTGTAGGAGTCTATTTCTAGTTGCATTTCTTTTTGCCAAGTGTATCTGCCTCAAGCTGCTGTTTCATTTACATTTCATCCAAAACAATGTAATTGTCTCTGAAAGTGAAGGCAGTGGAAAATACTTAAAAAAAAATCCGTATGTAACTGGGTGTATATATACATGTGTATGTAAAATCTGGCAATAACTTTGTGTTGTGCACTCTGGAATGGGAGTGCAGGCAATCAGCACAGGGAACTCCACCTCTCCTGTGCAAACCCACCTAAGCTGCAAGCCCTGTTCACCCCGGCTCGGGTAGGACCTCCTGGAGCTCCGCAGACCTGGCTTCCTGTGGCACCAGCTGCACTGAGCCCACCAGCCCCACGTTCAGCAGGAAATGGGGGGAGTGTGGCACAGCCTCCCCACTCCTGCCATACCTCTGATCCACCTGATGCTCCTCCTGCCCTGGTTATCCCTTTTCCTTGTCCTTGCTATAAGCAATCTGTGCACACCTACTAGCTGCATGGCCCTACTCCACACCCAGCCACAGTGTGGTTTTTTACCAGCCCAATGGAGATGGGGCACCAGCAGGGACTGAACGTGGTGGAGAAGATTTTGAAAGGGAGTTAAAATCAGAGGGAAAAGGGGCAGCTGAGGCTTTGCTGCAGTATGTCTGCCCATGGGACACCAGGGCTGGTGGGTCCTGCAGCTTGCAGAGGGGCTTCTGGAAACAGGAGTTTAATTTCCACTGCCTTTGGCTGAGTAGCGTGGGAGCCAGCAGGCACTAGAGGGAATGTCAGAGTGTGACTCAGAAAGGAGAAGGAGGAAGGAAAAAAACCTGGCTCCTCTACTTCTGAAAATTATTTGGGAAAGAAAGCTTGCTTAGCTCACTCTTGAAGATCTAAGGTTTTGCGTTCACAGAGACAGGGTTTATTTAAAAAGGATGAATTTTCTGGACATAAGTGATGCCTGCATGTAAGATACATGTGCTATCCCAACAGCGTCTGTGCTAAGAAACAATCAAACTTCAGACTGGAGGGGTGCATACAACAGCAGTTGCCCAGAATTCTATTTTTGAAGATGTTCTCATACACAAAGACACAGATCTCTGCCATTTTGCAGCTCAGTTTAGGTTTCACCTGAAGCCTATAATATATCTCTCTTGTTTGCCACATCTGCATGACCAAAAGGCAGCTACTTCTGGGGTATGGAAGTGGGGGGTAAGTAAGTGCATTGCCCTCCAGATGGGAATTAGGGACATCAGTGCAATAAATCAGGAATGTTGTAGCCGTGTGTTTGTCCAGCACCTAGTAAAATGAGGTTTACTCCATGTCTGAGCTCCTAGTCAGACTGAAATTGAAGAAATAAAAATGGTAATATTATAAAAATCAATAATTTTAGCCAAGGGTACATTTAAGTCACCCATCATTTGAAAATGACATCAGACTACACAAGTTTGCACACCAGATATTTCTTATGCCTTTATCTTATCTCTCTCTCACACACACAGTCACAAGCCTAAAACATCATTAATCTTCTAGCGACTGAAAGGCAGAGTCAACCTTAAAGGGAATAAATCCAGGGCTCCAAGTTTACCTACAACCAGTGGGAGTTCATGCTGCAGAATTCCATGCTTGCTGGATTTGGATGCACTGGCCATGGAAGCACCAGATGTTTCAAGGAAAGGGTTTTGGTGGCAAGAGACTGGACATACTTATATCTCACTGGTAAAGTCCTGGACCCTCCACACTGAACGTTTTATGAGTAGAAGTAGTTGTCAGTACTCCCAGAACCCAGCTCATGCAGAAAATGGGACAAGAGGGGCAATGCATTCCAGTCCAGGGCAGATGTTTCACCTTCACCTGGCCGAAGCTTGCAGCTCCCTATTTAGCTCAGCTCTGGGTGGCCAATAGCCACTTGCTGGCCTGCAGAAGGATATGTGCAAGTCAGGCTCAACCTGAGCTGGAAGCAGAAAGACATTATTCAGTGACAGCGGCTGATGCTTTTTTCCCCTCATCCCTGCAGTCCTAGCTTTTGCAAGTTCTGCTTTGCTTCTCTGGACTCTGGAAACTCCATCAGACCTGCCTTGTTCTGCAGGCAATCTGCAGTTTTTGATCTGTTTCATCATTTTCTGCCATCTTGCCTCTATTTTACTGTGTTGTCTGAGGTACAGGCTGTCTCCCTCTGTGCTGCTACAGCACATAGCACAAGGAGGTCCAGACCTCATGTGAACTCTTGTGTTTCAAAAATATAATTGTCCCTTCTGTGTGTTTTCGTAAACTGCAATGCCTTACACCGATTGCATGGGAAATACGCTGCATATGGAGCGTGGCCATAAGGAATAATCTTACTGGATTGCACCAAAGTTTAGTGAAACTAATGCTTTACTTTCGTGAGGAGTGAGTGCTCAGCGGGCAGTGGTACAACTGTGCTCAGCAGGGGCTTCCCAAAAGGTGTCCTTTACTGATTGCAATTACGAACCTACACACAAAGCCGGCATTTAGGCTAGGGTTTGTGCTCCTTCTTGCTGTGGAAATCCATCTTTTCCAACATAGTCCCAGCATGAAGCTAAAGGCTGACCCCTGATGGAGGCAAACTGGGAACCTTTAGTGGAGAAGACCAGGTGGGGAACGGGGTGGCTCTGGTGCCCTGTATGCCAGGGGACTTTTGGAAGCTGAATACCTTGCTATGCATGCTGACCAGGAAACCTATCTACACTCCAGGACAGCGGTTGAAATGTGAAGTCTTTCCTTTCTCAAATGCTTGCCTGGGGCTATAGCTGGACTACTGACAGAGAAGTAAAATGTCATATTACCACTCCCACACAGTTCAATCTGGATGCTATGGTGTGCTGCTGCCACAGTACCGAAAAATGGCAGGTGCCACAATAGCACCTTTGGTTTCCCTGTTATTATTCTTCGGGCAAAGGTGCATGGAGAGCTGTGCTCCACTTTTTCCTCAGTATTGGGTTCGTAACTTGATGGCCAGACTTTGGTCCTTTGGAGACAGTGCGCTTTCTCCGCTAGGTAAATGCTGGTCTGCTTTTCATTTAAATATTAATTTCGGCTGGCACGACATAGTGTGTAATATCGCCACTCTCTGTGAGGATTAGAGTGATTAGGAGTCTCAGAATTCACTTTAATCAGTCGGTTCAATACTGCTGAGATTTGCAGTCTGCCCTCTCCCATGCAGCAGCCAGAGTCTTCTGACACGCTAACAAAATTGAAATGAGTTCCTTCATCTTAGACAAGGATAATTAATCTTCAAACACTGTTTATCTTAGCCCAAAAATCCCCAGAATTCAGAACCAAATTAATTTAAAGTCTAAATCTGCTTTAACTAGTAATTGGTTAATCAACAGGCTCGATGTGTAATTATATTCTTTGTTCACACTCCTTACAGGCTTGAAAAGACCATCTAATTCCTATGTTGCTTTCATTCCTATAATTAGACCATGTGACATACAATTCTGTATGTATAGTGTACAAATTCTTTCCTGGAATAATTTCCCTGAGATTGTTTCCTACAGATGAATTTTTTTTTTTAACTTAAAAAAAGCTTTCACATGATTTCTTGGTTATTTTGGATTTCTGTGACTCATTTAGAGATTGTGCAAAGAGTTTTAAGCTTTGAATCTCTGCTCTCTGCCTGTCACTGAAGAAATCTACCCTGTGTTTTTATTTCCCTCACTTGCATTTGACATAGCTTTAACAGTTAAGGGATCCTTGCTCTCTCTGAATATTGATAGCATGTGGCAAACTCAAGTTATTGTCCTTCTTATTATCTTTCAGAACAGACCAGCCACAAAACCTATTAGCTGGTGTTATTCTTGTGGACAGGAATTATTGTTGCTATGAGGAATAGGAGGTCTGAGAATAAATCGGAGAAGGAAATTGTGGTCTTTTTAACACAGAGTTGTGGGTCTTCTTTACTTACTGGATATTGTCATAACCCCATTGTGGTCAGTGGTCCGGTCAATGGTTTTCATATATCTGCTCACAGAATTCCCTGTTTCCATCAGCTTCATGAGTGCTTATATGCCAGTATGCATTAATATCCACTCTTCTTCAATAATGCCTCCTTGCTGAAACCTATTAAAGCCCAAAGCCTGTTTAACTCTATGCATACCTAAATGTATTCCAACTCTCATTCTTGTTAATGACAGATAGATTATAGCTTCAAGAACCAAGTTGAAAACCTCTTCCTTCTGATGAATGAGATGGAGGAGAGTTTGACTGCCAACACCTTACTGATATGAGTTCTTAGAGGGCAGGGGAATATCAGGCTTTTAAGTGTTTGGGGTCAAAACCTCCGTGGATCTGTGTGGATTTAGCCTACCATTTTGCAACACCCTTAAAAGTGGAGCATTTGTTTTATCTGCAAAGAATTTCGCACCTCTTGGCCCTTTCTTTTGATACCTGCCTAGGAACTTCAGCAGCATGGAGGAAAGATGACAAGGGGAGATAAAGGAGAGACATTACATGAGCTGCACTGGTTGACAGGGGAGCCTCTGCCCTTGCTGATAGCCAGACAGCTCTAGCACATGCATTTGTACTTGTTCCCAGCAGTGTTGGACATGTGAGCTGCCTGGGCTCTACAGGTGAGGTGGAGCGAGGTGAGTAGCCTGGAGTAGTGATCCCTGCTGTGGGGGTTAGGAGATGTTATCAAAGGCACTTCTTCATGGCCAGTAGCTCCTCCATCACGATTCTATTAAGTGGAGATGGTGAATCAGCAAGATAAGCCTTGGCAAATTTTCAAATTCTGTTCAATATCAAATGGAGGAACATGCATTGAGCTGCAGCCTGGGAGTGGTTGTTCTGGGTGCACCCCACTATCCAAAGCTACCTCCAGTTAGTCAGGGACATGGTCACCTTTCTCTGGGAGAAACACCATGTCAGACCAAAGGTGCAGTCAGGAGGAGTCCTTCCCTCCAGAAAGCAATGTTTTCTAAGATCTTCACCCTTTAAAAGATTTCCTAGCATTAGATTTCCAATGGGAATCTCAAAGCCCATAATGGATCAAGAAAGCAGTTGGAACAATCATTTCAGTGCATGGAGCTGAGGAGGTTTCCATCACCTCTCTACCAGCCCCTGTGAATCCTTTTCTGACCATTTGCTACTGTCTCAGTATTTTTGCTAAGCAGACAGTTCTTCCTGTTTGCATTCACTGCTCTGTATTTCTTTGCTCCTCCATGCTAGTATACATGACAGTCCAGGTTTCTCTCACTTACTCATATTTGCTGAAAGCCATAGTGATTAGAGAATTTCACACCTCCCTACCCAGAGAGGCTATACTTCTGCCATGGTGCTGAACCTGATCCAAACCACTGGAAAAGGCTTCCCTGGGCTTGCAATGAGCCAGCCCTATTGATCGTTCTCCCAAACAGTGTCACAACTAGGAGATAGAGATCTAGGCAGAGAAGCAAGCACTTGCCTGAACTCTTTCCCAGAAGTCCCCTCTACAGCCAAAGAGTAGAACCAAACAGTAGTCAGCAGACCTGGATTACCCTCATTAGGCATATGACTGAGCCCCCCGTCTGCTTCTCAGGCTCCCTCTGTGAGGTATCTTCACTCTGCAATGGTGAGGTTACAGAACCATTAAGTGTGGCTGTAATAGGTGAAGCTCCATGTTAAAGCTCAGCATGTAAAGACTGCAGGAGTAAATCCTTACTTTTCTGAGCACATGACAGATTTCTGCTCATGTTTATGGCAGAGGAAAAATGAAATATGGAGAAAGGAATATAAGGGTTTGTTCTGGAAGTGCTTGGCCAAGCTGCGGGCCTTGTGTTTATGGCTACTCTCAGCTTTGGGAGTCCAAGCCCTGACGCTGGCCCTGGGCAAGAACCTCGGGTCATGCTTGACTCCTGCCCTGGGCTGTGAAGTGAAGCCCCAGCTAGAGCTCCTGCATGCAAAAACCATGTGTCAACCTCCTCCTGTCCCATCTCACCATGCACAGCAGTGGCTTTGGAATAACGGAGCTGTAAATCTCTGTTTCCTTTTATTTAATTGCCAGCTTCGGAACCACTATGAGTCAGATTCTTAAGCTTTTCTTAATAAACATGGGGATAAAAGACATTCTTGAAATGTTCTTAAAGAGACAAAACAAAGCAAAACCCAAATGACAACTGCAATTCTACTGTAATTTCCTGCTTTGAGTAGAGAAACTTTAAGAACATAAAACCTAGGAAGATGTGCTAAGAATGTGGAAGCAGGGTATGGCACAGAAATTATGCTTTGCCTGAGCTTCATGATTATACAGTAGTTCTATTCAAGCTATTAGGAAGGTAAAAGGAAGAAACATTCTGAAATTTATAAGTAGTTTCTATAAGGAAATAGCTGAAACAATCTTGTTTTGGAATCTACGTAACTATTTTTTTAATAAGATGTTATTGGCACCCTTCATAGAAGGGTCATAGACCCTTTTAATTAGTGAAAACCTTTTATGTTGGCACCTAAACAAGTTGCTAAGACTGACAGTAATGACTTTATATTTATATGGCAGAAAATGTTGACAAAATATTTCATTTGATATTTGTAAAGTGGGAAATGTCTCTTTCTCCCCTTTCATTTTGAAAGAGATTCAAAATCCCTTGCACCTTGAAAAATGGTGTCCAGAGCTGCTTTAATCATGTCCTTCCAGGAGACATGGAATTTCATCACCCAGTTTTTGTTGTACCCCTTCACAGCTGACCCTAGAGCAACTTCTTTTTAGCTAAGGTACAGTACCTAGACACTGCAGAGACGCAAGTTTTGATTTGTTTCCTGTGATATAAAAGATAGCCAGAAGGAGAAAAAAGTTAACATGACCTCCTATTGCTTGCAGGACAAGAGTGTTCAAATACCCCTGGTCTGTCTGTGCAGAAGGCAAAATGTCACAGAAAGGTAAACATTGGAGACTTAATCCTGGTCTCATAGAACAAGGAGAGCTGACACTGCAGGTGGATGTAAAAACAAGCACCTGAGAGAGGGACAGGATGAAGGAAACAGCAGCAAGTTCCTGCTCTCGCAGATACCAGGATTCTTCGATTTGCCTTGCCCTAAACCACTCAATAGTTAAAATATTTCTGCAATATATATGGATGCTTGAGTCACTGAGAGATTTCCAAAGTCCCATTTCTACCATACCAACATGGGGACACTGATTTAAAACTCCCAAGACCAGACTGTCTTTCCAGGGTTCCCTGTCTTGGACAGGCAGATGCTCTGAGGACTACATTCTCTTTTCTCCTCAATGCTTCTCCTCCTCTGTCCCATATAGGCACAGCTGGGAAGCAACAAGCTCATAGCATAGGTAGCACAGTAGTGGTTTTAGACAGGTTGGTGAATCTCAGGATGTTGCTTTCTGTCATCATCTGGCTCTCACTACTCAGAAATCATTCTTCTCTCCTCAGAACTGATGCACCACCTCCTGAACCAACCAGCTCTTGTGTGCAGTTTGAAATCCCCTTCCTTGCTCTACAGTCCTCCCAAGTGCATGGCAGCTCTTTGAGAGGCTAAGTCTTGTTGTGTGCTCTCAGCACAATTCATACAAGCCCCTCCTCAGCTCCTGCCTTTGATAGCGTTCTCCTTTACAGCTCTGGTTTTGGGAGGTCTTACACTCTGCGAGGCTTTGGCATTACCTTTGAACTGAGAGCTACTGCTGGGAATATGCTTCTGCTGTACAACACCTCTGCAACCTGTTGCTGATGGTAGACAGGAAACCAGTGGGAAAATTTGGACGTAAAATAGAACATTTCATTCTGAAAAAAAAATCACCCCAAATTTCTATTTTAACAGCCACAGAGCATCTTGAGGACCATATTCCTTAGGGAACATTAAATTTCTTGCATGGCTGAGATCTCTTAGCCTTCAATATTTTGTAGGCCCCTGCTCAAAGATCCTCCTCAGAAATGCAGAATCCCTGAGGTGATGTATCTGCTCAATTATACAAACGACTTGTGGAAAGTGTATTTCTTTCCCTTGCAAGTTCAGCCTCATCCTAGGTCTAAATTTGCAGATAGAGGCAAATACATTATAATGGTGATGATTGATAGTTGAAGATTTCTTAGGTTCAGAGTGTACCCTAATATAGGCCATTTTTCATTATCTAGAGTTGCCTGATAATGATGTCATTTCCATTGCTTGAATGTTGAAGTGGCAGCCACGTATCATGGAGTTAAAATGACTGTTTATAGGGCAGCTAAATTGTGTTCTTATCAGTTTAGGGCAGTGTTTGCTTTGCTTCTGGGGACAAAACGACAATTGGACTTTCCTAAAACTCATCAAACAGGATTAGAATGCCAAGAATACAAATATGAGCTGTAGTCAAGCTTGGGGAAAAAAGGGAGTGAAGAAAAAAGGAGAGCTATTTTTGTGTGAAAATATGATGACCATCAGATAAAAACGACAAAGTTGTACTTGTCAGAAAATAAGTCACATTGCTGATCACTGGATAACTTTGATGTAATATTCTGCAATCATTTAACTGAGATTTCTCGGTAAGATTAATGGTGAAGTTTTTAAAACATGCATGGAGAAGAGCTTTCTTCTAATATCCAGCTGTCAGGCAGCCCTTATCTGAGGCTTATGTTGATTGATTATGATTGGGATTGAACTAGAACGTGACCTCTAAATAAAAAAGAAAATTATGCAGATTTGAAAGTGAACCATCATGCTTTTGGTTCTTTCCTAAATATTTCAAAACCTGCTTAGGGCCTCATATGTTTATATATACATACTTACGCTATATGCATACATGTCTTTGCAGACTCAGCTCTATTAACATGTGAAAAATCAGCAAGAAGAACCGCACCAAACTCTTCTGTTTTCTGCATCACAAAATATCGTGAATTAGGTTTAACACATCATTTCCAGCATACAGGACTCACATTGGAATGAATTGTTTATGAGATACTCTGTGATCTTAAGCAGTCCACAGATTTTGAGTAAAAGCAGACCAATTTCCTCTGAAAAAAATGCTAGCTTCTAGTGTGTGACATTGGATGAATTGTTACATACACTTTGGAAAGGATGGTGACCGTAAATCTCACTTTGGACACTTCATGAAATATTTGCAGCGTATTTTAAACTAGCTTAGCAGTGCCAGTTCTTCTCTAGTGCTCACCACCTACCTTGTGTTTTCGTGGGGCACTTTGAGTATGATGAAGAAAACCTTGGGTGGGCTGGCCAGCCACAGTACCTGCCAGGCTGCATCCCGCTGGAGACACACGTTTGCCCAGGAGCCTCTTTTCTGCAGCTGGAAAACTGAAGGAACTCAACAGGACTTTCCAGTTTTACCCCCTGTTAATTCCCCCCATGAATCAAAGGGATTTACAGCACTTTTACATGTTTGACCTGAGCAGCCTCTGAAACTGGGTTTGGAGTAGCTAGTCGTATGGAAAGCAGCTAGGAGATGCCAAGCTTAGCCATGGCAGCTCTAAAGAGCACCATGTCGTGAGCAAAGTGATCAGGTCAAGTAGAAGGTGTTATCTATCCACTTTTGTGTTTTATTTTTTGTACAGCACAGCCGTGTAGCTCTGGCTGAGGTTGATGCTGCCTGCAGGTCCCAGCATGCCGACAAGTTGGTGGTACCAACATGCATGAGTAGTCCCACCTTTTACGTGCCCTTACCAGCACTGCCTTTCCATTTGTGCACAGTCTTCTCCACATTTTGTCTAAAAGAGTCTTTTTCTACCCTTCTTCAGACCCATCACATAATAGGGTGTTTATGGAGCTGGCTTGGCCCTGCACCATCACATTGGCCCCTTGAATGTCACATCCAGATGAGAAAGATGAAACAGGAGACAAGCAAGGCTGCTCTGTCACTCTGAGGAGCTGGCTTGGTACCCTGAGAAACGAAAACAAGGGTGCGCTCCCACACCACAGAGTGAGGCTTCAGTCACCTCCAGCCCCCTGGCTGAGGTGAGCTGGGTTACAGAGGGCAGATGCCATTCCAAAGGGTAGCCATGCCTCATCTGTAACATCTGTATCTGAAAAACCTGTTCATGCAACCATTGGGGAGAAAAAAAACAAAACAAAACAAAAAACTAAATCAAACCCTGCATGGATAATCCTCTCTCCCTAAAATGGAGGAGACAATCAAAGTGAAATGTGAAAGCATTCAAAACACAAAATACGTTTACATCTAGTTGCAAAGGAAAACCACCATGGCAACATCCCGTCAGGTGGCCAGTGGTTTGCTTCAGAAGGATCTTCTCAGGCTCACAGAGGGCTGAGAAATGCTGCACAGTGACTGTGCTTCCTCCCTGATGTGCTTCATGTGTCTGTGCTGCAGCTGGCCAACACTGAACTCTGTGGCACACAGAAAGGATTTTGCAAGAAGATGTCTATCTTAAAGAAATAGACTTTGTTTTCCTGTAGTATTCCAAAAGATCCTCACCTTTTTCCAGTGGCCACTTACAGAATGGGGAGGAGAAATGGAGAAGCAGCAGAATTATTTCCCTACTTTCTCCCCAAGAAAAAGGCAGGATGAAAGGAAGCAGATTTCTCCCAGTCTTTTAAAACTCTTGTTCCTCTTCTCAGGCACGATGGGTTTTGGGACACCTGTTTTATCTCCCTTCCATAATAAACCCTGGAATTCTTAAAAGGTCACATTTAAAAGAAGATTTGTCAGTCCCACAAAATTTCCAGGGAAAGGCTTTCAAAATCGGCAAAAACGTATTAATTGTCTCTTCTTTCTTCTGGATCTTACTTGGATTTCTGCATCTTGATCTTACTTGGGCTAAGTATAAAAGAAGGTATAAAAGGGGGCTAATAAGACTTCAGGATTTGTAGCTGAATGAGCAGTGTGTAGGTGGGAGACACTGCCAAGAGAGCTTGATTTTCAAAGGGAATGCGGAGGGAGCAGAGGTGGAGCCCTGACACGGGCTCGTGATCCGGAGGCAGAGGCCTGTGCTGCAGATGAGGTTATTTACATGTGGGACACAGGTAAAGGAGGCACAATCCACATACAAATGACCAAGCTTTACAGGTTTTGATGTGGATAAGGATGTTTCTGCCATTCACTCTCAACGGCTTTTGGAATTGTGTGAAAGAATCTGACTTGAAAAATTAAATAGTGTTCAATCATTAAAAAATAAAATGAAAACCCAGCCTTTTTTTTTTTTTTTTTAGTCGGATATCTAGAGACCAGAATCACATTAGGTCTTCAATCTGACAGAACATGAAAATAATAGCAAACATCTCCTTACAGCAAAATCTGCAGTTTACTTTGGGATAGTGTAAACAATGTTGTTATAACAAGGATGTCATGAGTTTTAATGGCACAGGAAAGCATGATAGAACAGATTTATATCAAAGCCTATTATAGCAGAGAGCCTTATAATAAGTTCAGAATGTATTTGTGTCATACTCAAAATGCCATCTCAGGCACAGACAAGACTGATGAGTAAAAATGATTAGATGCAGGGATTTATCTTTCTTTTCCAGAATGGGGACTTTTGATTATCTCCCTTTAGGCTGCAATGCTTAAACCTCAAATTTCCAGATACCACTGGAACACAAAGCAGATGAGCCTCCATTTGCATAAATTTCCTTTCAGTTTTTACCCAACTGCTGGAAATTAATGAAACTTCACTAGTTAAAAAAAAAATAAAAAAATTAGATCCTATTTTCTTGTAGTAGAAGCTGAAAAATACCCCTCTATCAAAATACTACCACATTTCCTTACTCAGTTATAGCCTGAAGATGGAAATGAAACCTCTTACCCTCAGCCCTACAGACAAGAGGTTTCGTGTGAGGGTCTCTCCCAGCCCTCTTCTTCCAGCTCTGCATCCTTGTCCTGCACCACTGTCGGCAGCTGACACCACTGACACAGCACATAGTGCATACATAATATTTGTAGGGAATTAAAGGGACTTCAGAGCAGCCTTCAGAGGTATGAACCTATTCTCAGCACTTGTTACAGCAACCAAATAAGTTAAAAGGTCCCAACAGCGAGCATATTGCCATCTTATTTGATACAAATTTGGTAAACTTCTGGTGGTTGATACACAAAGAAAAAGATTGTGAGTGTTCTTAAAGAGGCTTTTGGACCCTACAGGTGAGATTCAGTCCCTGCTGTTTTTCAGTGAACTTATAATTGCTATTGGAAAACTATTCTCAGAATTTTTGTAAAAGTTGAAGACAAAACAGCTGTAATTTATGTTATAGTGTTTAGTGGAAAAGAGGAAATCAAATGACAATTTTAGCTAGTTTCCTTGAATTCACTTAATTCAGAGCATGTGGAATTTAATAAATTTGTCCAGTTTTAAGATCAGACCTAAGTTGGTTTTGGTGCCAAAAACCCCCAAACCAAACCCAAACCCCAAACACCAGACCAGATGACCAGATATCTAATCCAAACCCAAGCTATCGCAACTAGTTTGATTTACCTTGTATAATTTTATACATGCATTTTTTTATTTCCAGAAAAGACTATATGCACCCTTTGAATATTACTGGATGCTCTGTTCATAGCAAGAGAAATCTTTTTTTCTTTTCTGAAGACCTGCTTTGCCAGTATGTCTGAGACTGGGTTGTAGGGATAGGCCTCATGACTCCTGCTTAGGCACAAAAACTGCACGGATTCTGTACTGCCCACTTCTTTATAGATAGATGAAACACATCGTTCCCCTGTTTTTTTAGTGCCTGACAGTTTTAAGTGGGGAGAAAAAATTAAGCTGCAATAATATGGTGTCATGCTTTTGACCTCACTAATAAACTCATAGCATGGGAAATGTGTATATCTAACTCTTGTACAGCTCCTCCCATTTATGTTGCATCCCACGTTCAGGTTCACTAACCATGGGGTATCAGCTAGAAAAAATTCTGTTCCATGACTTAAAGTACATCAATGGAGTTTCAGAGCAATAGCAAAGGAACTTGTATTCATCACTCATCAATGTCTTCCTGCTGTTCAGAGACTAAACATGCACGAAACCAGTAGGAGGTTGTTATGTTCCTGTTAGCAGCTACTGTACAGAAAAAGAAAATCCTGATGTGAATTGTGCAGGCTGTCAAACTCAGAAACATCACACGACTCTGACAGCCCTCCTCTGCGTTAAATGTAAACATCTACAGCCATGCAGTTCAGAAGGTGCAGTGGAAACAGCATCTCAGGAGACAAAAAGGTGGACCCAAGCATTAGTAACAACACAGGTGTAACGTGTTGTGATATTCCTGCTCTATGTTGTCTATGCACTGGGCGAAACACCTGCTATTGCTTAACAGGCTTCACAAATCTGACCAGGAACCTTTATGTTTGTTTATGTTTTTCTAATATTTTTTGAATTATACAGTAGTAAAACCATTGCATATCCTTATTCCTCCAATTTAATTTTGCAAATTTGATCTCCCTTTCACAATAGCCCCTATTAAAGCACAGATTTCTGGAAATTTTAGATTCCTTCCGAGGGTAAATAACCCTGACATAGAGGCTGTTTCTCAGCATGTCACTGCCCCACCACACAGCAGCTCTTGTGGAGAAGCGTATATGCACCAGCTGGCCAGTGTGCATGCGCAAACCCTTGAGCAACCTGGGGACCAGTTTATTTAGGGCTCTGTGCCTACATGAGTGTTCCTACATCTGTACTGGTGAGCATAGGATCACTCCGGAGTCACAGGTCTGGCTGCATATCTCAGTAGGTCTCTGACTCCTTCCCCAGCACACACCAGCTCCACCAGCAGCCCAGAAAGGATAAGGAGCATGTCAGCTGACTGGGAGCCATGCATGGTTTAGGCAACTGAAGGCTCAAGCTCAAGTCAAGAGAGAAGGAGCGCTGAAAAGTGCCTCTCTGCATCCCATCACTGACCTTGGGATCACTCCTTCACTGGTGTCACAGATGTCAGGCCTTCAGAGAGCCTGCAAGACCCACCTTCTCTCCTGTGCATGCAGGAGGAAACAGGTGAATGGAAAAGGTTATGTTGCTTTCTGTAGAGTGTTGTGAAGATGCAATGTTTGTTACAGATATGTGCAGTTCAGTGTGTCTGGTATCACAGCGCTGGGAATTTTTCCTCTCAGTTGCACATGCTGTTAGAAATATGGGTGGATAATATGGATCCTTTTCCCACACATGTGGCAGTGCAGAGCAGCATCATGGAAAGGAGTTACTTCTCCTTCTGTAGAGCTTTGTCCAATGCTGTATAGCAGGGTCAGGAGGAGACAGAAAAGGTGCTCAGGTGGATTTTTCCAAAATCTTCAGGATCTTTCACCTAGCAATGACAACATAAGGCACATTCCTCAAACTAGACAGAGCCTCCTGCCTGGTGGTGCTTAGTGCAGTCAGCGATAATAGAAGCAGAGAACCTGAACTGGCAAGTGCAAGTAAATATGTGTCTGTTTGATCTAAATGGGCTTGAGAGAAAGGGACAGCCTCATTGCTCCACACTCCTCCTGGTTCAGTAAAAGGCTGATGAAATAAAATTTGAGGGTAGTCAGAAAGTGATGCAACAGCCAAAGGCCTCATGGATTAGAATGTACACTGGGAGAATCAGAAAAATAATTGAGTAGCAGAGAAGGAAGGAGTAAGGGAGATGTACAGTGCCTTGAAGGAGACACAATTAAGTCCAAATTTAATGCAGCTCCACGAGAACGGCAGGTTAAATCATATCATCCTGAAAGTCCCTATGTACAGCAGAATGCACAGACTTTCTGTTGACTCTAGTATGAAATGCACATCTCTTTTCTGTGCAGCATATAATAAAGTCTACAAAATAGAAGAGATTCATTTTCATAAAGCCAGCAGAAGTCCAAGCTTATGGCCTTCCAATGGGTACTTCATCAAATTTGTGAGCTCAGATAATTGGCACTGCCAGGGAGGGTCATGCAAGTACAATCACCCTGTATTGTACCAGAGGATTTAAGGCTCACATTCATTCTGAACTATGATAATGATAACAATACTACAAGATATTATTTTAAGACAACTGTGCTAGCAATTTTATTTTGCTTTTTACTAGGAGGTTTTAACAGACCACAGCTATGTAAATATGGGACCACATCAGCTGCTTTCAAAGCTTTCACGTAAGCGGTGTTTGCGTTCCCAGTTAAGTGTTATGACAATGCTCTTTTGTTTAGCAATGTTTGCTCCAAAACTTTTCACAAACTTTGTATCCAACAGCAGTTTTAATAGTGTTGCCTGGTATTATTGTGATTTCTAAGCAACTCGTTTGGTTGCACAGTTGCTTGTGCCAAATCCAAGCCTTTGATGTCGAGGTGGCTGCTAACACTGAAGGTACCAGGATAACATATCTTCAAGAATAACGGATGTGTAATTAGGGATGGCTTCCAAAACCCTGCAAATGATAGTCTAAATGAACAAGAACTGTAGGTGAATGAACGAATAAAGAAAATAAGACACACATACAGAAAACTATCTGACTGAGATTTAGAGTGGAGCTTTTTTGAAACTCAGATAACTTAATCCAATGCACATCCTGGTTTTACTTGTATACAGTCACAGACCTACATGGCAACGTTATTGTTTATTTTCCTACTAAGATTATGCTTATTTGGAGTGGAGGGAAATATTCTGACTAAAGTATGATTTAGTGTGATCCAGATACACTGCAAAGTGTCTTAAAAGAGCTTTAGCTGGAGTGCTTAATCCACTTGATCTCCTCACTGGCCACTATTTTAACTAAGAGGAAACATCTAAAAGTCCAGTAGCCATAAAGAAAACAGTCTCTCTTTGTGAACATGACTATTCATATTAAGGAAAGTAATGTGTTAAAAATGCAAGCTTACCAAAGGTACCTTAAAATCAGTCTTAAATCAGAAGGGCCTAAATTAATTGGGAAAAATGCCCTTGCCCAGTCAAACACCCAAATGAGATGGTATATTTTTAAACACCCAGCACATTTAGGTGCTATTTTGAGGACTTGGGCAGCACACAGGCTGAGTCATCAGGACATGCAGTTTTCTACGTTTAGTTTACTGGTTACCAGCCAGCCCAGTTTGACGGAGACTGACATTTCTTTCTGATGCCTTGAGACAACTTACATGAAGGCAGTAGCTGACCCTAAGTGGGTATCAGTATCAAACCAGTCAATCAATATTGGCAATAAGTGGTAGCTTTACTGCAAATCCTTGAAGCAGAGAGACTACGACTTGGGGAATACATTGACTACTTAGCCCTTATCTCTTAAATACTCAGCACAGCTTGAAGGATGGGCCATGACGGCAGCTTGGGTTTGGTGGTTGATATCAGTAGCTGCATGCCTGGAGCTTTTTATCCGCAGCAGGGCAGGACTGAGGTTGGGAGTGGATCCGCATGCCCGGCACTGATATAACACCGGCGCTGAGCAAGAACGACTGCATCGAAAGAAGCAGTGACATTTATAAGGAAGAAAAAAAATTCCGTGTACCTGGATGGGCGAAGTGCAAATGGCAGTGACATTTAAGGGAAGACACATACAAACTATGTCTTTCAAAACTCGATAGTCATTTATAGATGCAGACAGGCTTGTCAAAGCAACTAAATCTTGAGACTACTTTAATAACAACAACTGCTGTGCAAGGCACCAGCTAGAGAGAAAAGACATTTTTTTGAGACAAAGACTGCTAATAGTAGATGACCCTGGAACAATTTAACAAGTAACAATCAGCTAAAAATTGTCTGGACAAAGGAAAGCTCAAAAGCTCGTAACTGTAAGAACAAACAGAGTAAGACCTCAGGCAAAGACAGAGGAGGACCATTACCTTAGACTTCATAGGTAATGTTGCAACTGTGCAATACATCCTAGCTAACACTGTATTACTTGTTCTAATTTCAGAGAAATTTAGGATCCTCTAATAAAATAAAAATGGCTATAAAGACCGATAATGTTAAAATGAAAAACTGTAAGTCAGAGGGGCTGCTAGATGCTTGCAGTCAAAGAGATGTTCTTGTTTTCTGGCATGCGTGTCATTTGCAGCTCTCCGGCTTTGGTTACCAAGGGGATTGAAGAAAATAAGGTCCAAGTAATGGGAGACAGGATTTTTAAAAGGTTCCTTTAAGTAATTAAATGAATGAGAGATGCTGTCAGCAGCATGACTTTACCCTGTTGTAACCACTGGGAAATATATTTGTCTAAAAAACTTAAAAATCCTGTAACGCAAAGAAGGCAATATACATCACAAGGTGGTTTGCAAATGCACCACATTCATTTAAGTATCTTTTAAAACATAGATATTTTTAAACTACACAATAGATTTATCCAAAGTATTACTATAATATCACAGCCTTGTACAGATTGTGCTCATCAGTGTGCAAATTTAGAGATGAAACAAGTGTGGAGGAGGAGAAGGGAAATTCCAGCATGTGTTACAAAGAGTACAGGCAAGCTATTTTGAGGAAAAGCCTTGTACATCTTTGACATACAGCATAAAAAAAGCCCTAAAGAAGTTATTTAACTTTTAAACTTTGACAATGTTGCGGCTAAAGTTTCCAGTTTTGCTGTCTCGTGTGATTTGCTCAGGGGGAGCGCTTCTTTTTCAGACCACCTTAGCAAGGAAATTGGTCTTGCATTTTTGTAGGAAACTGCAATATTAATTCTGGCCTATTAAACTGTTCCAGAGAAGGGTTTCACAGCATCACAGAGAAGTGAAATGTAAAACATCTACATACTGTATCCCATCCTTCTGCTATTCCCTGTGCTAATATGAAGAGTATATTTTAACCCACACTCCTTTGACCCAAGGGACCAGACTTGCCATAGTATCAACTGAATCTTTTTTTTGGTGTTCAGTTTCCATTTTCTTCTGCTTTATGTTCTTGAATATAAAACTGTCCTCCTGGATGAAGCCCTTGCCTAGCTCAAGTCCCTGCCCTGTCATTAGCACACTCTCAGTGTAAAAACATTTGTCACCTTTAAAAAGCAGTATACTTGCGCTGATGAAAACACCAAGTTCACCTGGAAAAGGTAATGGAACTTAGCTCCGTTTACTGATGAAATAAATGAAATAACATGGAGAAGCATGTGTGCCTTCTGTGGGGAAATGTGGCAGGGCCTGCATGCCACGGCACGGCAGAACCGGCTGGAGCCGAGGACGATGCGCCAGCAACCTCCTCCCGTGGGACAGAAACCCTGATTTCCACTTCCTGTTGGCTTGTAAAAGCCCAAGTAAACCACAGGAATGTCAACATGCTCAATATCAAAGTCATTGGTTTGTCCAGGAGAAATAATTCTTTTAAATGTTGATTTCAGTGGAAAAAAAATATAAATATACTTCGGGTCAAGCCAGACTTAATTTCTTGTCTTGGCCAATGAAGCAAAAAACCAGTTCATGCAATACTCCTGTTTAACTTCCTTAGAGAGTTGGCGTATTCCCCAAGGTAGCTTCCCAGTCATTTCCCTGTGATCAGCCTGTCTTCTTTTACTCAGTTCCTTATTGCCTGTGGCTGAAGAGACATGAGACAGAAACACTACAGATCTGACCCAAGATTCTTACTGTTCTACTGAATATCAGACAAATAAATCTTTCAGAAATTTCTATTTTGAAACAACTTTTGAATTTGAAAAAAAATTTCAATTCAAATTGTTGCAATTGTCTGAAAACGTATAATTAATGTGTCAATGAGCTGGAAGAGTTTCTCTGTCAGACTTATCTGGCATTGATTGAATAATGCACATCCTGGGGCACATAAAATTTATTTTAGTAATTAGTGAAAATAGTAAATAAATTGATGCAGTTCAAAGCATATCAACATACTGCTTTCTTGTCTCAGAAAGTGAAGTCTGTGGAAGCTGAGATACGTTGAGCAGAGCTTTTTTTGGTAAATTCTTTACTTTTTCTGAAGATCTGACTTTCTCATGGACTGACAGTCAGGATAGACGGTCACGTTTAGCCTGGATTTGTACCTCCTGGCATGAAGCCTCTTGGATTCATATCAGTGTTCCCATGAAGTTCAAGGTGGCAGGTCCCTGATTTGGTTCTGTATAATGAAAATAGTAAAAAGATCTTTGAACCTGCTGCTTGTGTCTAGGCAGGACCAGGAGGGATGGAATGCTATAAAGGTAGATGGAGAGAAAAAGTGGCCCCTGCCCTTTTGGTGACAGAGCTGCAGCCCTGGAAGAGAAAATGAAAGGGGGGACATCTCTGAGGTCCTTGTGCTGCTTCAGAGCCATGATTTGATTCTCTGATGCTGAATGACAAGGGAATGATTCTAGCAAAAACTGGTGAATTCTGTGGCAATTATAATTTTCTCTGGAGACTGCTATGAGATCATCAGAAACGCTGAGTGTTGTGTCTGGAGATCTGGGCTGCAGGGGATGAAAAAGATCTGATTTTATTGGAAAACCTAATAGAGGAGTAGTCTGTGGGAGGGGAAGAGAGGAAGGAGATGGAGAGCCTAAGAATGTTATTTTGTCATTTCAAGCTCATCTTTATTTTATTTATTTTTTAATACCCATGAGACTCCGTGTCTCAGATCTTTCCTGGGACACAACATGACCTCCCTGGACATTTGACCCAGGGAGAGTGAGAGGACACTGATTTCCACATGCATTTCTCATCCCAGGAGATCCCACATCAATGGAGAAAAATGGCATTTGGTCTCCTTTTCCTTCTGACTGATCCTGGGGGTGTAAGCACACTGTCCAGGACTCTGGAAGCTATCCAGCAGCTGCAGCTCTGACCTTGGGGCACCCTTGTTTTCAAGACCTTTGTTTCTAACCAGAGCAAGGAGCTGGGGGTGTTGCAGGGAGGCCGTTGGTCCCACAGGGTGGCTTTGGGATGCCCAGGGGTCCCCTCTGGTGAGTCTCACATGGTCTGCTGGATACAGGTTATCTGGGCTGATAGTGACAGTGTGACAAATGATTCTGGCTGCTCCAGGGAGATGACGTGCATATAAAATATTGAGTTTTTAGCTGTATTTCCTTGGCTTTCCAAGTTAAATCCCTCTGCCTTCTTTCCTCTCTTTTTCTTGCTTGTCATATGCTGTGAACAGCTGAGGCACCATGTTTTGCCATATTTCAAGTAGTAACACTGAGATATTGCTTTTGAGTTAAGAAATAAAGAATGTGACTTAGAGAAATATGGCTGTGAAAAACAGCGAAGAAAGGCAATGTCTGTGTAGTAGCAATGGGCTCACAGGCAAGCCAGTGGTCATTTAAAAATAATAATAATTAGATTGCGTGAAAAATGTATACTACTGTGAAAGGGAAGGGAGAGAAACATAGGAGTCATGTCCTTGCTTCGGGGACAGGAGGCACCAGCTGACAAGTGATGGCTGGTCCTTCTGCTGGCATGGCCACGGCTTTGGGGAGCCATAGGGGCTGCAGGGGGTGTCAGTATTGGGGTCAGAGCCAGCCTGTTCCAGCCAGAGTGCGGTGGAGAAGACAGCAGAGGCACCAAACCAAGCTGGAGTGGTGCCATGCAGCCAGCTTCTCACATGCAGCAGTGTCCACCGGGCAGCATCCCACCAATCTGCCTCTGAGCTTCCCAGCTCCTTTGAATTTTGTTTGGGGGCTGGTTGTACGCAACAGGGGTCAGGACTTGGCTTTCCAGTATATACCAGCATGTCCATGTCAGCAGACAAACTGTGTGCTGGAGGCATCTGGCAGTGCTGCCAGGGGTGAAGCAGGGTGGTGGCTGTGGACACTCATCTGGTACCTTCTCAGGTAACTCAAAGTGAGAAGATTAAGGGTTGTAAATGTTCTTGTTCTGTCAGTGCCAAAGGAGATTTGGGTGTAATTTATCTCTTTATAGATCAAAGCAGCATTGTCTTGAACAGCTTGTCCTTTTGGTCTGTTTTAGGAGAATCAACATATATAACTACTTTCTCCCACATCACAGCCGGCATCGCTCTCACTGCATTAAAAACGGCTCCCCATTTAGCTGTGTTATTCAGAGGGACTTGCAGGCTTGTCTTGGGTGAGGATTTAGCTGAGACGCCAGAATACCAAGCTCTAGCAACCAAACAGCGTTGAAAACCTGCTGCTGCAAGATCCTTCTGTCGCCAGCCTGTGGGAAAATCCATGGCTCTGGAATAGAGGATGAAGTTATGACAGTTGTTGTAAGAGGAGCTGAAGTTCATCCTTTGTCTCCCCCAGCTACTTATGGCACTGTCACAAGCAGGGGACAAAATCCAGCCTGCTCTTCTTCTCTGGTTAACTAGATGGTGTGTCCTACTAGGTGCAAGAGGAGTCCCTGTACAGCAAAGGTGGGAAAAAGGATTAACTGAATACAAGAACTAACTGAAAAAATGCTGAGCATTCAATGCAGTGCTGTGCAGGAACGCCTGGGCCAGATCAGATCACCAGTGATTGTTTCAGTGAGCTCAGTACTGCAGTAAAGAAGAAACCAGAGGTATTAAGGACCTCCCATGTACTGGGGTTCCAGGTACAGAAGCGGCAGACCCCCTCTCTCTTGGTCAGTAATGTATAGAGAGAGCCCTTCCTTCCAGTGAGGTGTGGGCAACTCCACAGTATCCACCTCCCCATCGTTCACACAACCTTTCTCATTCTTCATGCAGAATGGCTTTTCTAGGCAAAAAAACACACATTTTTTTCTCCTCTAGTTACGGGTCTACTGAAATCTGATACACTACAAGAAATAAAAGTTAGACAGGCAAGGGCTGAGACGAAATCAGATGAGTGTCATGACACTTCTGGCACCTGCTGTGGGTGCATCTCCAGCAGAGGATGCAGCTCCCAGCTGCCAGGCAGCAGGCTGGACCCTGGCAGGACTCGCCTTCTCCTTACTGAGGATGCAGGAATGAGGTTGGGCAATGTCTGGCATTTCTAAGAGTCTCTTTCAATACAGGAAGCTCTTATATCCCTTTTGCCCTACAAATAAGCATAGCAGAAAATGAGCTGCTTCCTGTTCTTTGGCAGATGCAGGCAGGTGAGCTGGTGCTCCTGTGGGAGTAGTACCAGAAGTTCAATTTGAAAAGTGCTTCTACTGCTACCTTCCTCCTGCATTTGGACATGTTTTTATGAACATGTTGTCTTTTCCCATGATTTCCTCCTATGGTAGACTTTTCCACATCTCCCCTGAACATGTGTGGGCTTGGGGCCTGAGTATACTGACTTGTTTCATCTCATGACTGAACTGCAGCAATTCCTGTATAGTTAACATGACTTTTGTGGTGTTGTCCACCAACCACACTGTTCACCCAATGGAGGCTGAAGTAGCTGCACTAGTACCATAAAACAGTAAGCTAAAATAGTAAGCTGCATTACATTATACACTACAGACAGACCCAGAACGGGTCTTTAGGATGTAAAGTGAGGATCCTGGGAGCCTGGATATAGTAAGGTGCAGACAGTCATGCTCATACAACCTGAACTGTATACGCACCATGAAAGTTTTGCTAAATTTGCCAATATTTACTCACAGTACTTCTTAGTGTTTGCTCTCAGATGACTTACCATTTCAGAGGCGTTCAACAGAGTCAAAATCTAGATTACTGTCTGAAGATCAGCCCCAAAGATTTAATAAAAAAACAACTTTTTTAAGGCTAGGGGAAAAAAAAAATAAATAAAAAAATCTGATTTTTCAGAGCCAACTCTCAAAATTTCTTTCCCAAATTATGTTTCCCCACATATGACATAAGACTTCTTCAGTTCTGTACCAGTAACAACCCCGACGAGGAGAAGCCTTGGGAAGACAGATGTGTTTTGTCCATGTTGCAGTTGAGTGTCGGCAGCCTGAGCTGTCCAGCAGCTCTGCACCACACTAAATCCTTCCAAGGCCATTGGTACAGCAAGTTCAAAGGCAACTTTCTAGAACATGCACAAAATGTTTCCACAAAAGTCAAGAGTAGGTGTTAAAAGAGACTGGCATATGCAACTGGAATATTGACAACCGATGGTAAGACAAGGGGTAATAGGTGCAAACTGGAATACAAGAGGTTCCACTTAAATATGAGAGAAAACTTCTTCTCAGTGAGGGTGACAGACACTGGAACAGGCTGCCCAGGGGGGTTGTGGAGTCTCCTTCTCTGGAGACATTCAAAACCCACCTGAACGCATTCCTGGGTAACCTCATCTAGGTGTTCCTGCTCTGGCAGGGGGATTGGACTAGATGATCTTTTGAGGTCCCTTCCAATCCCTGACATTCAGTGATTCTGTGAAAACAGTATCCTCAGTAGCACGTCTCATATTAATAATGTAATTATTTTATAGTCTAGGTTAACAGTCTACCACCTTCTTTTTCCTAAAGTTAAAACTGACAAGTACGTGAAAGATCACACAACATCTCGCTTGAGCGACCTGCGTCTTGTCAGCAGCTGGCGGTGTCGGGAAGCTGAGGAGGAGGCCGGGGGCCCCGGCCGTCGGGGCGCGTGGCGGGGGACCCGGCGCCTGGCGTGCCTCCCCTGGCCGGCGGTATGCCGCGAGCCGGACCGTGCCAGCGCTGGCCCGCGCCGTGCCGCGGCCACGGGGCAGGTGCGTGGGATGCCTGTCGCTCCGGCAGCCAGCGCAACACATGCCAGAGGCCTCGGTCCCGCCCGCCGTGGCATTTCCCTCCACTGCAGCCTCCCTCGCATGGAACCCCGAGCCTCGTGACAGGCATAAAAAGCACACGTAACTATAAGAAGACTTGTTAACGAGGCACAACTCCGCGTCAGCTCTTCACCACGTTACATTTTCCAATCCTCATTCAACCCCATGCTCTTTCAAATTCTGAATTTTGGAATGGAATTAAAACTTCGTGGCAAAAATTTTAAACTGTTCTCGCAATAAATTGTGGCATTTGTTTTGTTCTTTGTGATTGTACTTGTGAGACTAAACTAAAATTCAACTGGTAGGAAAAAAATTTGGGAAATAGAAATACTCTGGAAAAAACCCAAATCTACTGGCAAGAGAGGACAATCAGCAAAATTATGTGAACAGGGAAAAACAAAGACATCAAATAGAAATTATGACTTGGAACTATCCCAAATCTGGAACCAATAATATAGGGCACTCACTGTGAGTGAGTGAGAAGGAAAAAGGGAGAGATTATAAGGTGAAAAAAAAACTCTGTGGGTTTTTTTCAGTTCTGCTTTCTCCCCATCATCCCTTGAAATAGTCAAATAAACTTCAGGTCTGCAGAAAATTCAGGGCTCTTCATTGTTAAAAGAAGACTCTTAACAGACCCCATTTTCAGATATCTAGCTCTACATTATGTATTTTAAAAGGAACCTCCCTGAGAAGCATCTTTTCAAAGTTAGAGTCAAGGGGACAATTCACAGTGAATAATTTATTCAGCACATTTTGTATAATTTTCTTCTCCTATATTGTCCAGGAGACAATTGTGATTCCCTTGAATGTGTTGGAGTTTACTCCCAAAGGGTTTTAAGGGTATTATTTTTAGACTGGATTAATGACTGAATATGATACTTGCTATTTGATCTCTGTCAGCCAGTTATTATTAGAGTCATGCAACTATTCACAGTTGAACTAGACACAACTTATTTAAAAAATGCAGTCTAATTTCTGTTTGCAAATTATCCCCAGTGAAGTCAGGTTTTTGTGGGGTTGTTTTTCACCTTCTATGAGCCATACAATGCAGACACAACCAGGAATGACCTCCAAAGAAGGATAGGTGTGAATATTTGGTATTCATTTATTGTCATTTCAGCAGCGCAGTACTATGTCAGCTTCTTGACTAGATGATGAGCATCACATATAGTCTGTTTACATTCATGAATTATCAGCTAATATTCATAAACATTCAATTAATTTACAATTCAGACAAGAAACAGAAGGCCGCTTTTGGTGCAAACGCCTTTGCAAACATTTACTGACTGCTCTTCATCGATGCCTTGTGAACATCCCCATGAATATGATTCATTTATTTACGTATGTTCGACCACTCTGGTGAAAGGAAAGATTGATATAAAATGAGTGAATCACAAGGTTTTGCGCACAGATGCCTCTGGTCATTAGCTGGGCATGCCATTGTGATGTGATCTATAGCTGCGGTTGGCCATGTAGCTAATGAGTTATTGCTCCTGTATGCCGGCTAGTCAGTAATATAATTATCTTCTTTGGGAGGCTGCAGAGGATGGTTTCTACCTGCAGACACTGAGTTCTTCCTCCAGGTCTGCTCCATGGCACTCTTGTGTTCAGAGGAAACCTTTCACAGTATCCTTAATTCCTGCTCATAAACTGAGGACTGGGCATTGGGCGGGAGATCGATGTCAGCTCCAACCCATTGCCTTCTGATGAGACCGTGGCCTCATGTGACACTGGTGAAAGGTGTTTTTCCCTTCTCATTCTTAACTTTTCTGTTACTTACTTTAGCCCAGGCTGTTTCAGAGGTAAATATTTTCCACGAAGTACCTTTTATTATGTTTCTGAGAAAAGACTGAGCACATTTAGAAAAAAAGTCTCTGGAGCTATCAGAGCAGCAGTAAAGCTGGGAGAAATAAATGTTTTGGCTGTGCAGTGCCCAGAACATCAAGGACAGGGTTTCCTGTTTAAAGGAGTAAGTGGATGCTTGTAAAAAAGGCTGACCCATAAAAGAATCAAGGCTCCACATACTTTATACTGGATGTCAGCTCACTTCAGGATGTAAGTCAAAATGCTGCATGTGGTCTGTAATAGACCCAGTGCTTTCGGCCCGAGGTGACTCTGCAGCTGCAGCTGCTGTTGCTCTGCCCTTATGCAGAGAAACCACTGTCGTGGGCTCTTCTCACCTGACATGTCCCTGCTAAACATTTCAGAGAGGCTCCTCGCACACCTTGCCCACATGGCCACCATTTGGCCAGTCACTGAAATGTCTAGAGTCAATACCATTCCCCTGGAGAGAAATAGAAGACTTATCCTGAGATGGGAAAGCAGAAGAAAACGCTTGCTGGCTGTGGTTTAGCAGGTAATTTAATGGAATATCAGTGTTTACAGAAGTTCTGATTTCAGAAGTATGTTGGAGGTTGTGTCTGCCAAATCCCCGTGAAAACCAATCACTGTCGTTACTTGCAGTGGAGCAGGACCAGGGGTGTGCCCGCAATGTCTGTCTTCATCAGTAGCTGAGACATGGGATGGGTGGTGGTTGCTGGCATATCCACCCATGGCTTCACCACCTGAGCCATGCAGGCAGGTGAATAAATAGGAATGTGAGCAACTAAACATATAGTCACATTTTCTTATGTCTTCTGTTTACAAAGAATCCCAGCAAGCTGCTGTCAGTCAAACCTCCATCCAATGCCTCATTTATTAGTGTGACTATTTGCAAAAAGAGTGAATTCAATATGAAAGGAAAATAATACTTCTTGCTGAGTTCAGTAAATATAAATCAGACTTCCATTTGCTTTTGTTTCCCCCTACATGCCCATGCTTTATATAGGCTACAGCTATAATAGCTTTGTTATTTGGCTTAGTCTCCATTAATGCCATTATCACCCGTGCAAACACGGCATAGCTTGCTATGTCTAAGTTCAGTAAAATTTTTACATGTCATACTTCTTTTCCCCTGGTAATTAGTATGTGAAGACGAGAAGACTTCACCTTGCTGTCCTTTGAAATAAAGTCACAAATTTAAAGGTAGCTTGGTTTTACAAACTGTAAGACACAAGAACATGTCTAATTAATACTATTATTTCTCAAAGATAAATGATCTTAGTAGAACAAAAAAAAACCCTGCCTGCTCAAAAATTACTCCAGAAAGTCAAGCAGAATGATAAGTGAAATGAAATTTTGGTAGAAGCAGAGGCCTTGCTACAATGACAGAGCTTTTAAAGTGCTTCTCTTGAAATAGTACCTCTGTTAAAGCATTAGGTCTGTTTAAGTAAGTAGAAGTACAGTAATTTCTGAGGCTAAACTGAACTTAGCAACAACAAAATGCCTACTCCAGCCTAGTGCACATGAACGCAGCAGCAATGAACATGAGGGTGAGCTGTGGACTCTTCAGGATGGAAACTGGAGAGAAAACTTTCCAATGAAAGCACAGACTGACATCCTTTCAAAGGTGCTCCTGTTTTGATGAAATTCTCCTTCTTGTCACCAGAATGTAGTTATACAAATAGCCCAAGCCAGACTGAAGTTTCAGCCCAGGGCCATGGCTTAGTCTGCAAAGGTGTTAGGTGCTCATGGAGGATCCTGTGTGGTCAGCTATGATGCCCCAGTCTGGATCACATCGTGCCCTTGACCTGTCTCTGAGGTCCTGCTGGAAGCACCAAGGGCTGTGGGGCAGGAGCAGAGAGATTTGCATTTCTAGTGCTGGCTAGTCCTCTACTGCAATTGCACCAGGGCATTATACCAACAGGCTCGTATTCAGCTGGAACCTTGTAAAAATATTAATTGGTCCTTCTGGCTTGTTTCTTTTAACTTTTGCCCCAGTCTCAGTGTCCCCTGTGTCCTGCTGCCCTGGTCTCCATGGCACAAAGCAAGGAGCCGGGGTTGTGGGCTGAGAGGTGAGCTCAGGTATCCAGTTCCCAAGGTGCTATCTGTCCTCTTTGGCTTGTGAGTACCCTGTTCGTCCCAAACTGCCCCAAGCCATTGCAAAACAAAAATTAGTCATTGGAAGAATTTGCCTTGAGGGAACTGCAAGTTCTATTTCTTTAATGATTTTAATGGTCAGAATTGTGCCAGGTCAAGGCATTTAACTGTGTATTTAATTAGTCATCTGTATGCATGCAACTTAAAGGCGTTCAGCTGTGCTATTTTATAGGGATTAACTAAGTGGGCAGTAAATCATCTAGGCCAGCAATAAAGTATTTATAGCAGTACTTTTTTTTTTTTTTTTAATCAACTATTATTGCCGTATTGTTTGTACTGTTAGAGGTCTGCATAAGGATAGTTCCACTCTGAGAGATGGCAGAAACACACTTTGGTGTTTTGGCTTACATTGATTAGAAACAACAGTGGGCAACACAGGAGCTGAAATGCAAAGTTCACAGCCAGACAATCCGAAAAATTATTGCCAGCTGCAGGCTTGCTGTGTTAAAGAAAATAAACATGCAAGCAACTTGGCCTCGTGGAAGCTCATGATTTAAAGAGGAACAGAAGAAAGAACACGACCTGAACTGTTAGGTAGTAGTTCTCTGGCTTGAATAAATCTTAAGAGCATTTGGCTGCGAACAGTTCACAAGTTTGCACTGGCAAAATACTGCCTGGAATCAGTGCAGTTAGCCTCCTGGTCTTGCTTGTTCTGTGAGTGAACAATCCATTTTCTATGTAAGTGCCATTGAAATGCTGCAAGGAATTATGGGACCATGATCTTGCATAGATAAAGCGTGTGTTTTGAAGCAGGGAAATATTCTTGCATCTACATCACATGGAGAGTCCCTCCTAAACAGAAGCAATGTGCTCGCTGTTGGTTTTGCACGCATGTTTTCTATGCTGCCTTTCACAATAAATCTTTTGGGAGAACACTGGCAGTTTATAACGAGCAGTGACCTGTGAAAGAGGTGAAAATAGATATTGTTAAAAAATCTTGGCTCTCTGGCTTGGAGGTCATGTGGCAGAGCCAGGTAACTTTGGAAGTGGTGCGCAGGGCGTGGTTTGAGCGCTACGAGCTGCAATAAAGGCACAACTGACCTGAATGTGTAAGCTTCTTTGCACTACTTGGCATCTATAGCCCAATAAACAACATCACGAGACATCCATTCCCATCATGTTGTTATTCCAGCGTGACCCAGATGGGCGGCCAAAGGCTCTCCATGTGTACGGTTTGCTTTCGGAGAAAACAGGCAGCGGAGTCGGGTGTCTTTGAGCTATTGCTGTTTACCACAGTCTCGCCACCCTCAGCTCGGGTGGAAGCAAACAGCAGGAGACATCCGTTTAGATCACAACTTTTCAAGTAATTATTCACCTCAGATTTCTCCCTTGTCTTTCAGTCAGGTCAAGTGCTTGCTTGCTGCCTTTTCTCTATATTTTTTTTATTGCTGTTCCTGCTACAGACACCCAGACAAATGTATGCTACTACCCACAAGCACAGCATGCAACCTGCGGCTATGTAGTTTAGCTTCTGCACAGACATTACTTCCCATGTGTCCTCCCATGGGTGCTGTGAGGAGCAAGGGCTGTGGACAGCGTGCAAATCTGCACACAGCAGTGCTGCAAAGTGCTTCTCGCTTCCTTGGCTGCTGAGAGCTTAACCTGACTGCCTGCCTGGTCCGGCAGAAGGGACAGGGCCTCCCACTTGTGCAGTTATGTGAGATGGCCCCATCCAGATCTTGCGCAAGACTGATGGAAGTTAAACTGGGCCGTTGTTTCTGACCTTCAGTGGTAAACCCTCTCTTAAAAAAAAAAATTAGTTACAGGTAGGGTAAAACACTTGATAAATTCAGGTCACGTTTGGCAAGCAACTAATCCTGAGTAGAGAGATGATTTCTGAATGTGATTTTTTTTTCCTTATTAAAGATGGAAAACAGGCCTTCAGAAGAAGCTTTTCCCACTTTGAATCAAAACCATGTTTGGCTGAATGAACCATTTTCTTTGTCCTGAAATAATGAAACAATTTGTTGCAGGTAGAGCATAAATAGATGCTTGTTGGCCCCAGATGATTGCTTCAAAAGGGTGGGCATCTGCCTGTGAGTGACACCTTTCCCCTGTTTTCCTGCTCTTCAGCTTCCTTTCTGCTTCTGTTTGCAAGAATTTGTTCTCCCCTTCCCAGCTAAATAATTTTCACCATATTTGCTCCTTCTCCCTATTGAATTAATCAGCTAAACAAATCTGCTGCTCCTTGAACAGGGGTGCCCTCTCCCTCACCATCCTGTGGTCAGCTGGCTCAGCCCTTGGCTCAGGGGGTCTCCCCAATGGAGGTGTGTGGGCACACAGCTGATGGCCAGGAGACACATAGTGGCCTTGACTTCTCTATTGTGAGCCAACTGGGACAGGAAAATGCTCTTCGTCAGATCCATTGACGTGCTACTCCACTGGTGGCTGCTAGACGTAGATTCAGACAAGCGCCTTACTTCTCATCCCCTGCCCAAACAGCTGGTCTTGTGCAACTGTAGGACACTTTCCTCTGGGCAGTGCTGAGTGAGCTCTTTTGTCCTTCTGCACAACTGCACAGGATCAAACCAGAAAGGATAATAAGAATTTTCCATTTCCCCCAAAGCCCTTGGAAGCCCTTGCTGGCTGTGGCAGTGCTCGCTCGCCGCCAGCCCTGCAGGGGCTCTCTTTGCTCTTCCTTGCGGCTGCAATTACCAGCGCTCCCCTTGGCAGCTCTCCCGCCCTGGTACATTCCTTTTTGTTATGCTAATAGCCTTATAACCAGCTCCAGCTTCTGGGACTGTAATATACCCCTTTTGATTCTCTAATCTACTTCTCTCTGTGCATTAGGGCAGAGAGTGGTTTGCCAAGGGCCCGGCAGAACGTGTTTAGCTGACTGATTCTAGTTGTTCCTATTAGATCCTGGCGTGCTTCTGAGATTTGTCACTTCCACACAGATCACACTCCTAATCCTGGGGTTTAGCAAAGTTAATGTATGGTTTTGGATTCTACCATATTTTTTTCAGGGGATATAATAATGCTCTCTGATGAAAGATCTCTGGTTGGAAAGCCTCTGGGCTATGTATGAATGTAAGAAGAACATAATTTCAGTCCAACATGCTCTCTTTTTTTAAGTTTAAGGATGGGTGTCTCTGTCAAGATGGCAGTGTGAGTGCATTGAGGCTCTGAACTTGTACTCGATACCTTGGGGGTGAAGATGTGATTTATGGTTGCTGTAGAGGCATGTACAAACATGGACATAACTTAGATCCTGCATTCCACAGCGTGGTCCTCACAGAGCTGATCACTCAAATTACATTCCCAGGGAGCTGTGCTTCCTGGTGGAAACCCTTTGAAGTGTTCAAGTCTCATGGGACAGTCTTTCCTTAAAACAAAATATGAGTATTTTCGTAAGTCTTGAACAAGACTATGTCATTAAAAATGTTTCTATCTGATTTTATAGCTGTATTCTTCTTTCATTGCAACGATGGTCAGCCACTGGAGTACTAGAGTCTTTAGCATTTGTACCACTGTACCATTTCATGACTGCTTTGGATTTATGGCATTATGTCTAAAGGTCACATAACAGCCAGTTCACTGTATGAAGTTTGGACTGCAATATCATGTGAGGGATATTATGCCGTTCCACATCTAAGCAAAGCACATACCCTACCATAAACACCTATAACGGAGTGGGGGAAATGTAGCCCAGCATGCAAGACAGTCAGGGAATTGTGGTGTGAACCACAACAAGGGCAGTTCCACCGACAAACACAGAGGGTTGGGCAGATGTTCAGATACAAGTGTTTTAAAATTCTTCTTCTAAAGTCAAGCCCTCAGTTTTCCTTACAAACTTAGCCTTCCACGAGGATTGCTGATGGGGCTGTGCTTTGAATCTCACTGAGAAACCATTTGGGGATAGTTTCACTCCACAGGGAGTCTAACTTTGAAGACATGGACATCAACAAAAATTCATATGCAATTACTTTTTGTGTGTCAGAAGATGAGGGTCAGGTCTGTGGTGGCTGGTGTGTTCAGCAGCACACCAGGGCATCACATGTGAACACATAGGAGGGAGACGGAATGGTTTTGATTGGCATGAGCAGGGATTAAATGGCATGGCTGGCATGAGATTTCTCCTGGAAGACAGACGGCTGCTGCCTCTGCACTGGTTGCCAGGCTTTCCCTGGGTTTTAGTTTGTTTGTTCAAACTCTTTCTGACAGAAAATATGACTTGGAAGATCATCAGGTTCTGGGACAACACAAGCTTCGACTTGATACAAAGTGGGACAACTCTCAATGTGTCAGGGTGGAGCAGATAACCAGCCAAAGCTGAAGGGCCATTCCACAAAGCTGGTCTTTCCAGCCACCTCTCAGGATGTGAACACCAATGTTGAGCTTATCCGATTCTCCGGGGGGCATGATATTTTTTGCACATAGAAAATCCTTTATCTCTTTATAAAACGAAAACACAGCTAGTGCTGCCCTCTGAAATCTGCAGAAAGGTGCCTCTTTTACTGCCTTCCCCTCTTCTCTGTAGCTCCCCAGTAAAATTTCATGTGGATTATATTTAGCATGCTTCATGGCTTAACAAGAAACTATTATATCAATGGAATTAGATGTTTTCTGTGTTTGGAAATTTGCTTTGTTGTTTCTGTTATTGTGTTGGTCCTAACTTGTCTCTGAGAAGGCAGCTGCTCCCTGCTCCTGCCTCTAACATTGCAGAGATCTGCTCACTCCCAGCTGCTACAGCACTTTGTGCAGCCAGGGAAGAAAAACATCTGCTTGACAGGCTATCGGCAGGACAAGGCTTTGTCACTAGGTATAATACCCCCACGGTTTTTACTTTAGCAGCACAGTTCTGGTTTTTCTGGTTAAAAAACCCGTTCTGCACAAAAGGGAGCCAGCGAAAATGGCTGTAAGATGGTCCTGATATCTGATCAGAAATCAGGAAGCATTTGTGCTCCTAGCCTCAGCAACCCCCTAATAGGTATTACTGTAATGAGGCAAAGGGTAGCTTAGGTTTTCAGGGAGAATCCATTGAGCAGTTGAGAAACATTTGCCAATATAGTTCTGCTACATGGTGTAAATCAGGTTCCCAAAACTGATGCCCCCTGGCAGGCACTGCCAGGTGCTCAGTGTTCCCGCCCTGCTTTCCACCCTTGCAGGGATGAAGCTGAGGCAGCATACAGGATGCGTAGGTGCCAACCTGTCCCTGCCCTGCCCCACAGCCCTGTGGCATTCTGCAGCCCTGTTTTACTGATGATGAAAATCTCTGTGGTAATCATTCACTTGATTTGTGAGTGTAATCAATTACTTCATTCAACAAGAACGAGGCGTCCGTGTGCACGTGGTGGGTATAATCACCATGCTAATTGGCCTACCAGCTGCAGTTGGTTTTCAGTTGTTGGTTACATCATGCCTTGTATTTTTTTTTTAGACAATACAAAAGTCAGGGCACGCTGCAGGTGGGGTTTAGGTTTATAGTAGTCCTCTCTTTTCAAAAACAAAAGCATTAGCAACTCCCAAATTTTAAAAGGTGATAATTGCAGTGGGTAGGGGAATTCAACTTGGAATATTCAGAAAACTAACAGCAACGAGGAATCGTAAACTGTATGTTTTTATCTGATCTTCTGAGGAGCCTAACTATGTTTTTATCTGATCTTCTGAGGAGCCTGACCTCCGCTTGGCCTGACGTAAAGCAGCCCTGACGAATGCATACTGCCTGGGTAGTCCCAGCTGAGCTATTTCCAGCACAAGTGAGAGGTGATTAGAGCAGTAAAAAGCCCCCTCCTGCAATTTTTTTTTAATGATACAGTGGGGGCACCAGCAACACTATAGTGCAAGGACTGAGGGAACAGAGGCTCATTTTATTTCTCTGTCAGAAAACATACACAGTCATAATCACATAAAATCCTTCACATTAGCCACTTTTCTTTTACAATAAAGCATATCTTCAAGAAAGACAAAAACAGAGAATATAGCATAAGCCGTGATGCCCTCCTAAGCCATTATAGCTAAGGAATACACTTAATTCCCTTCTGTGATAAATAGAGAATTGATCTTCCATTTATGTCCTTTTTTTAACAATAGCATGGTGGCTACATCTTAAGGGCTATGAATAATTGCCCTGTGGATGGTAATTCTGTTGTGACTACACTTAATTTGGTGAGTAGCCAAACTTCACTTTCTATTTCTCCCTTCCTAGCACCTTGCCCTGTACCTCGTGTGTCGATACAGGGCACCTAACTACTGCATCTTGCCTGGTGGCAGCTGGCACCTGCGTTTTTACCAGATCTGACCATAAACTGCCTTTCCCTCTGTGCTGGGGAAAAGTGTTCAATGGGAAAGAAGGAGGCTGAGGATGTGGCAACCAGGGCCAACACTGGCTGGGCCTGGCTTTTTGAATTCCTGTGTTAGTGACATTGTGTCCATAAACCAAGGTGATAGGACCAGAAATACAGATAATGGACTAATTTGCAAGCAAGACCTTCACATCAGAGCAGGAGAGATCCATGCCCTTCCTCCTGAGCCTCCTTGCAGTGGGTGGGCTGAGAGAATATGCCCTCCCAAGGCACAAGGATAAGCCAACTTGGTGCAACGGTAGCCCTGCCTTTCCTTTCAAAAATGATCGGAAGGATGGAACACCTTTGCTATGAGGACAGGCTGAGAAAGTTGGGATTGTTCAGCCTGGAGAAGGCTCCAGGGAGACCTTATTGCAGCATTTCCACACTTAAAAGGGTTATAAAAAAGATGAGGGCAGACTTCTTAGCAGGGCCTATTACATTAGGACAAGTGGTAAAGGTTTTAAACGAAACGAGGGGAGACTCAGGCTAGACATGGGGAAGAAATTTTTTACAATGAGGGTGGTGAAACACTGGCCCAGGTTGCCCAGAGAGGTGGTCGATTCCCCATCCCTGGAGACCCTCAAGGCCAGGCTGGATGGGGCTCTGAGCAACCTGATCTAGTTGGAGTTGTCCCTGCTCATTGCAGGGGGGTTGGACTATATGAGATTTGAAGGTCCCTTCCAACCCAAACCATTCTATGATTCCGTAATTCCTCTTGGTGCTGGACATTACAGGCACAGATGCTAAGTGAGCATCCATGTCCGAGCACTGAACAGGATTGCATTGCCCCACACACCATCCAGGTGCAGACTAAGCCTCAATTAGACTGTACACAGAGTGGGGACCTCCAGAGGAATCCAGCTGGGACTAGGGGGAGTAATGAGGCAGCATAGCCAGCCTGCATGGCTGCAGCAGCTGCACGGTGGGATTGAAGAGCTGAGTTTTCTCTTTAGCATTGCAAAGGAAAACTTTACCGAAGATTTAAAGAAAGATAATAAGCGAGCTTCAGGTATATTTATGGGGTGTTCCTGTCAAGATTAAGTGCAGCAGGAGAGAAAGCGTGGAAACGTCTGAACCCTTGCAAGGCAGAATATTACAGCAAGTATCACTGACACCGCAGAGGTCAGTGCACTTATACTGAACAGGTAGTGATGAACCTCAGAGGAAGGATGAAGTACTGTCCCCTCTCAGACCATCCTCCCAGGCTGATGCAATGGGAGCTACTTCAACTCTTACAGTTGGTACAAACTTCCTGCTGCTGGTGCCAGCTCTTGTGGAGTATCACATGGTTCCTTATTACCTTTCAAAGTGATGTTAAAAAGACCCTGAGATAATGATGCAGATCAAAAAAGGCAGGTGTGTTTAAACAGTATTTTCACAGGCAATATACAATTTCAATGGATAACAACATCTAACAAACAGGAACCTGCATGAAGGTGCCTAACAAACCTCATCTTTCATCCTTTGCATTTGAAAGAAATGATTACATGGGCAATATTATAAATCAAGAGGTGAACAGGCAGGCACACTGGATTTTGAATGCTGGAGCAAAATTTTGGCATTGCTACAGACAAATCGTACACTGGCCATGCTGAGGCTGGAATTTTTTGCAAGTCTCTAATGCATAAAGGGGATAAACGCAGTTTTTTGTCTTTACTCAGACTGACATGAGTCATTTAAATATTCCAGTGGCTCTTCTGAAGCACACTCAGTTGGAGCTTGGACAAGTGAAGTGCTGATGTAGTCAGTTAATGAAATACAGCCTTAATTTTACTTGTGGGTTACAATCAGTGCAATCATTAACCTGTTTGAAGTGCTTTGCTGAGTTAGGAGCTAAGACTTTGTAAGAAGATGAATGCAGATTGAACTCCAATATAACTTTGCATAAACTTGCTAAAGCTTGGAAAAGTAGCTTTCCTAGTCGACATAAGTGTCCACAGTCTTGTAGAATAAAAGTGACACTTGGAATATCTGTGTAAGTCACTCCCAAAGTACTGGGAAGGCATGCTTTAATGTGCTTTCTTAATTAATGCAACCACTTGCGGGGCGAAATCTAGAAAAGTGCTGAACAGAGCATGGCAACAGCACCCAATAATTCAGGAAAGAAAATAAAGATGACAAACTGCAGGGAGCTCTAAGCATCTTCTGAATATAATAACCAAGATACAGATTTTGTTCTGGACACCTTGATTAATATCTTCTACTCTTGTGTAAGGTGCCATGGGGCCTCTTAAAGACCACTTTCTTTTACAGAGACTCTAACAGCACAGCCTTTCCTAATCATCTGCTGGAGCAGGATTTCAGTATTGACTTGGAAGGATACTATATACTAAATCACCCAAACTGTTTTCTGGAACAACTTGTTTTTATTTTGGTGATCTTCTATCCAAGTAATAGCACAGACCAACTTTTTATGACAATGGCCTGATTTCCTTTCTTTATTCAGTTTTTTTCCTAATATACTTGTAGTTTTGCCATCAAAGCAGATTAATTTTCACTTTCAGTTCACTGGCACTCGATCATACCCCATATAAAACTCTGTTTGTGTGTGCCTGTGGGAGAGCACACGTGAGGGAGTGCACAGCAGAGCTATTAAGAAATTGGGCCACTTGCCTGTTTTTTTGATTTTAAGGAAAAATAAGCCATCTTCAATTTGCTCTCGATCTCTCCCTCAAGCTGTTGTGCAAGCTAAAATAACAGCTGCCCTTTGTCTAAACCCCCTATGCCCATTTTCAATCTTTTTTCCGTGGACACCAGCCTGTTTGCTGTGCTGTTGACACATCAACTCATGTGATAACTTGCATGCAGTGAGGAGGCCCTGGGAAGAAGAGGCAGAAGCATAGGGATGCTGGCAAAATCAGAATTCTCTAGCAGAATATGATCTCGGTGCTGGTGGACAGGATCAGTAGCAGTTAGCGATGGATCTGTCACCTTATAACAGGATACTCTAATAGACTGGATCAGAGAGCTGCAGTTTCTTTGCAACAACTATCCATTTCACTTAATGATTAAAGTATTAAAGTTGGTGGAAATCAGCAGCAAAATTGCTCCATATACCACACATCTGAAATGAGCTTCAGGTTTTAATTCTGTATCTTATTCTGTATTCTGATTGGGTAGGAGAAATCCGATTTCTCCTTTTCCTGATTTTGGATACTTATGTGCCTTTTTTTCTAGTGGATTAACCTCATTCTCCATCTGGAGGCTTGAGATTGCACTGTATTTTCTTCACTTTTACAGTCAGCTGGAAAATCTCCTGCCCAGAATAGGGCTCTATGCCCTTGTCTTTGACATTTGGTTTCTAGTCTCTGCTAATAATCAGGGTTAATTCCTTTGCTTGTCCTGATGATTTGTGGGCTTGGAATTGCCCTAATTTATACAATGCTTCTGTCTCCACACCAGCCCTCATGTCCTATGCCTGGAACTTCCAGCAGCTTCTCACTCTGTGTTGGGAATGTGAGAAGCACATCCTAAAATAGGTACCTCTCTGCTTTGCTTTTCACTCCCCTGGGGAGAACGAGAGCATATGTAGTGTGTATATGCACCAGTTACCTGGTTTTGTGTCTCCTCTTCCTACAGAGCTCAGCCTCTCTCATCCTTCTGCTCAAAATGGACTCAAACTTTTCGCATGAAAACCAGAGAGATTTACTGGCATCAACTTTTGCTGTGTATATGGCTTTCTCTTCCCTCACAGATGCCTTGTACAACCTGGGCAGTGGGAAAAAGGAAGCAAAATTTGCATGATCAAGCAACAACCCAAAGTTTTATTAAGGCCCAAATCTCCCTCTTCCCCTCAAATCTCCTACATGTGTAAAAAGAAACAGCCACTGCAGCAAAACAAGTACCTTGGAATGGAGCAGACATTGCCACATTAGGCATGAAGATAAAATTGAATAGTTAAATGATATGAGTGTTAGAGAGTTAGAGGCATTAGGGTAAATAATAGCTACAAATTACTTCAGTCTCTCAGGAGCAAGAGGCAGTGTGTGTTGCCGCTGCCAAGAAGATCATTTAAGAAGTATTGCAAATGGAGAAGGGACCTGTGTCGTGGTGAACTGAGGAACATGATATGGACAGTCATGTTTCAGGACTTTTACAGGAGATCAGATGACTGATACCAGCTGATGTATCGCAGAGATACTTGAAAAATGCAGTGGGTGGTGAATACTCCAGACCTCCTCTAGAGGCTTCCACTGGGACAAGATATTACTTATTCAGCAACCTTAAAATAAATGAAATAGATCATACACTGAAAGTAAGAAATATATATTCTCATATTCACTGGCCCTACTGTGTCTCTGTAACAGGATCCTAGAAAGGCTATAAATTATTTTTAAATCCTTTTATTCTGACAGCACCCTGTCAGACTATGTTTTTGTAAATGAGGATTGGGTGCACGGTTTTGTTCTGAGGAGAGGGCAGCAGGGTGCACCTGCTGCAGTAGGGTACAGCAGTCAGTCTGGCAGGCCACGATAGCGTGTCTGCAGAGAAACCACCAAAATCCCACTTGCATTATGCTTTGCACAGCAAAATCCACTTTGCCAAACCAACACTCTTACTATGAGGCAGAAAGCTGTTGGAGTTTGCTAGAAGAGACAAAATCAAAAACATCATCCTTTGCTCAGCTTCTCAGAGAGCTTTTGATGAGACCCCCGGTGAGGAAGGAAATAACTGACCATGGGAGAAAGGGGAAGGTCCTTTGCCTATTATTTTTTCAGTAAGCAACAGGAAAACAAAAGGTGCCATGGTTTGGTACTTTTTGTGGTGAAATATTTCAGCTGAGGGATGACACAGAGAGGTATGGATATTCGGAGCTTATGAGACTCAACATATTTATGCTGAAAAAGGGTTGACTCTTTTAGTCTGTCTTACCTTTGTGAGCATATGCTTCACTTGTGAGCCATCGTATACTTCACTGTAGATGGTAGATGCCATATTTAAGGATTACATGAGAAAAGAGTTCAGTCCTGCCCAAGTTAAGTGACAGCTGGTCTCATGGAATACCCATGGAATCAAGTGGTTATCGGATGAAGGAGAAGGTCAAAGGGCAGTAAGATTTTTTGGGCAGTTTTGGCTAGCAAGGTTCTTAGAGGGGTGAGTAGGGAAGTGCCCCAGGCCCTGGGGGAAGCAAGACATTTGTCACTGCTTTTTAAGAGAAATTAGACTGTGCTAGAGAAAGTCTGGACTAAAATATCAATTTCACCTCCTCATAGAAGTAATCTGCAGCAGCTAGAATTGAGGTTAAGCATTTGGGCTAATCGCTTTGTAATATCCCACTGAGCTGGGAGAATTAAAAATGGTGACCTGGGGAAGCTGACGGGGAACATTAGGTTGCTTTAAGCAGTAACAATGGTATGCTACAATATTTTGGGTTTCTTTTTCCTTCTTTTTTACCCCTTAATACCCAAATTCCAAGTTAAGATGGTCTGGAAAAGCCTGTCAGCAGGAATATAGAGGGAAAGTCTTAATTATGGAAGAGCCTCTGGTGGTGGAGGACCACATTCTGCTGGGCAGGAGGGTTTTTCCAAGCCTCTGCTCCTACATAGAACTCCCTAGAAATATAGCCTCTGGAAAACTGGGCAGTGGCTAAAAATTTCTACTTTAAATGAAAAACAATATGTCAGATTATCTCCCTGACATCCACAGCCTAGGGTAGGGCAGTGGCTGAGCACCGAGTGCACTTTACTTGAAGGAAGGGAACTGACCAAGCAAGGAATTAATTAGTGCATTTGGAATAAGTTTCCAGTTCAATAACAAGACTTACATGTGTTTTCTATGAACTTTAACTGGGAGAAAGGACAAATTAATGCCTTGCCATAGATGAATTCATCAAGTCCCATCATGGTTTAAATATGCAAGGATATTTTGGAAAAAAAAAGCCTCGTGTTAAACCAGAGATGCCTGTGGAAGGCCTGCTCTGCCCAAAGGCAAAAATCACATTTTTTTGCTCTGACCATTCACAGTGGGTTTATGTAACTGTTTATTTGGCTATTTAATAAATAATGGAGCACCTCCCTCACGCAACGCACAGTACTTATGCAACCATCTGGGAGCCAAAGATGTTTTCCCAACAGACAAGGGCTGTCAGGAGACCTGGGGCAGATTTTAAAACATCATAGGTCCCTTTGGTCAGATGCTCCTATCCTCCAGCTACACAGTTTGAAAGGAGCAGAATTTGTCCCCAGGGATGCCTCTTGCTCTTCCTTATCTCTCCTCTAATATAAATATTTTAATCCTATAATCAATAGATTGATATGGAGTCATCACTGAGTAACTGACGATAAACAAATTATTGCCACTTAACTGTTTAAAGCACAAGTTTTCTTTTTACTAGAAATGGGAAAATAATGTTTTTAAAGCAAAAAAGAGCTTTTGCTTGAAATTCAGACTGTTTTTGAGTGGGACTGTGAAACAATCTTTCTCTCCAATTTCTGGTTGGTGGTACTCCAAGCTTTCATACCATTCTAGATACTGAACTATCTATTTCTACCACTTAATGAATTCAGCTCCCCAAATATCTTGAAAAGAGCCTCAGAATGGTTAGATTTACTGTTTGTCATCAGGTATTTGGTATTTTCTATCTTACGAGCTAGAGCTTAAAGTTCCTGGCATGTACAAGGAAGGAAAGGCAGCTAGAGCCAGAAAGCAGCAGCAACCCTGTCACAGAGCTCTTGTTCTTGAGATTCCCTCCTTGTTTTCTGGTCCTCGGATACACGCCGGAGACCCAAAAGCTGGTTTTACCAGCCCAGCCCAAGGACAGCTGATACAAGAAAGCTGCCTAAACAGCCCTGTAACATTTACCCTTGTTTTGTGCTAGCACTTATTACCATAGATTATAAATAGCATCTTGCCCTGTGATCAGCCTAACGTACAGCTGGGAACTCCCCAGGAGGTTATAGTTAAGATCTCTAAAAACCTTTGCTACAGAAAGCCTAAATTATTGCCTCTGCAGTCAGCGGGAGAGGAGTTCACCAATCCTCTACAGCTGTTTTGGGATGGGCTCCTCCTGATGAGTCCCAGCTCAGGGGGCATGGTGACCCCTCTCCTGGCAGGGCACTGCCTCCATCCTGCTGTGCTCTCTCTGAAATGCACATTTCCTGCTCTGGTGCCCTTCTAAGATGACTTGCAAACCAAACTACAGTAGTTTTCCCAGTTCAGGTAGCTTGAGATGCAAATTTGGGGCAGGGAGACCTAGTAAGACATTTTATCTTGCTGGAGTGTATATGCACATAGCTGCTTTGAGCTCCAAACTTAGATTTTACTGCATCCTCTTGCCTGCTTTGCTCATGGATGGGAAGGAACTCCCGGGCAGAGGCAGGGCATAAGTGTCCCTCAGCTGCTGCAATTCAGGCTTTTTCCCAGACCCATGTGGGGAGCTGTAAAGGGAAACAGAGCCTTTCTTCAGGGTGTAGCCTGGGCTGGGACTGTACCTGAATAATTGCAAGCCCCTGTGCTATCCCCACCAGAGATGTCTGCTGTGCGCCCAGGTATCCCTGTCACCTTTGCTTTCTGCCTCTCCTGCCTGTGCTTTACACACTTACAGACAACCTCTGGGAAGCCCCATGGGAGGACAAGCCAATACCCCATGCCAGGAGGATGTTCCTGCTCTGGCAGCACTACTGTTCCTGTCACTTGGAACCCCAGTCCTATCCCTGGCACCCATGAAGCCTGCAAAAGGCATTTTATAGACCCGTATGTCTCTACCCCATCACTCACTGACACTCCATTGAAGAGCTTTGGATAATTTAAACAAAGACATCTTTTATGAGAGTTAATATTCAGCAGAAAACAAGCCACACAGATAGAAGCCTTTTGGGCCAGCCTGTCCCACCTTGTCCCAGTCCAGGCTCTCCACCTTGCTGACAGCACCCTCAGGCAGCCACTCTATCTGCAGGTAACAGGGCCTGACAGTACGTGGGGCTACGTCCCACCAGATATTTCTCTTCATGGACTACAAAACCCAGGAAGGCTCGGGCAGTGGCCTCCACCTGCCTGTTACCACTTAAGTGACTTTGTTCACCTTCTCCAGTGAGCACAATCCCAGGCATACCCCAAGATATAGCCTGGGTCAGGGCTATTCCCAACAGAAGGTTTGACTTGGACCACTCTGTTTTGCAGAGAAGAGCATTTGTGAGCTGTGCTATCAGGACCAGAGAATGACCCATTTAATGAATCCATTCTGTTTATTTAATTATTACTTTTATTTTGTAATGCAGATATAGCTATAGGGACCAGAGGAGCACCATGAAGGCATTTCAGAACAGGCTGCATGTTTCTGGGAAGGGGCCATTTGTGCAGGCAAGCAGGGAGCTGTTGTAAACTACAGGTCTTGGGGCTTTCATGCTGAGAGAGAAAGAGGGTAGGCAGATCCCGCTGCTGTTGCTGTGGGACCTAGGAGTGCAGCACGGCTGGATTATCTGGAGGAGACTGGGTGGAATTTTCCTAAGATTTAGGCAGCATAACGTGCCCGGACTGCAAATGACTGGAGGCAAATGATTCATTGTGCTGAGTACCATAAAGCCAAGAAAACAGATGTCCTGGCTGGACTGAGGACAGAACAACACATTGTATTTAGTAGATTTATCAATAGGATAATGAATATTTTCTTCAGATTGTTGTAAGGTGGGTTTTTTTTATGTCCTAAAATATTATAACTAGATAAAACATTAAACCCTCTAGTAATAGTTACGAAAGTCCTTTCCAGAATGAAAAATAAGACTTCAAATCTGAATATACTGAAATTATTACCCAGTACTGTGCAGCTGATTCGTACCCATACATTACCATTGATACCAGTGGGATTGAATGGATCTGAGTAAATTGAATATACAGCCCAGTGATTTTGTACTGATGTAGAAAGCAAAAGGCTAAATTTAAAACTAACACCAACTCGAACAAGAGCCTCTTTTCTGGTGTTATACGTAATAAAAGTGTCATATACTTAGGGAATGTGTTTAATATTTGTGCTAATGTTTTTACTCCAGTGCTTGATAGGGCTGCCTATCCACGTGGATGTAGTCTGGTCCAGCAAGCTTACAGCCCCACTAAAGGTTATAAGATGGCACCTGCCCTCTGCTAAACACCACCTTACTGGCGTGGAAGGGTTTGTGAAGAGGTAGCTAAGAGCTTCCTCCAGCCTGCAAGGCAGTGGTTTGTAGAGGCAAACAAAGCTGTGTGGGGGTGACCTAGGTCTCATACAAAGCGATGTGGAGGTGGCCTAGGTCTCCTGCATGTGGCCAGTAAGCCGTTGGCTTGGCTCCTACCACAGGAAGGGTTGCTGAGACTCTTCATGGTGACATTCAGATCTGCTTTCTTCTGGGAAGAGTTCAAGACAGACCCAAGCACTGCTTACAAGCCAAATACCATATACCCACTGAAAACTACAGAAAATGTACTCTAAATACATGTTTTCCCAAAGGACTCTCTCTCCTACTGACATCCCACAACATGCCTGGAAAGCTGCATTTTTTTGGGTAGCACCACACGCTCCAGTCCTTTCTTTCAGAAACCTCTTTGCTACCGTAGTGCCCAGCTCCTCGGTTGAGGTACAGATCTTTCCTGCATGGAACATGAGAGCCTTTCTGCAGCCCTTTGAAACTACCAAGCTCCCTCAGAGTGGTGGAAGACGAGAGGGTTTGGTCCTACATGTGAAGCTCTCTAGGAAGTTTCCTAAGCAATATGTCCTTTGAGGTCGAAGAATAAGGCACGCTGAATGAAAGCCATTGTAAAATGGCCTATGGGATCCACTTAGGCTATACCTGCTTCTGGTGTGCTTGCTTCTTGCTGCCCAAACCAGAAGGAAGACTTTCCCTGAAGAAAGAGGTACCCCCCGCACACTTGTTTTTGAGTAACAAGCAGCCACAGATCTCACTATTTTATAAGCATTGTTGCTGCCACATGTTCTAACGAGAGTATAAGAAGGAAAAGCAAGCCAGTGAAGATTGCTGTTGTCTTGAGTAGACAGATAGTTACTTTAATTGCATGGCACGTCCTGACTTCAGTCCTCTCTGCTCATGTTCATCCACTACTACATAACTGCCATATCTATCTGAACATGGGCATTATAGCTGTGCTCCTTTTCTGGTCAGAAACTGGACTCTAATCAGTATGGCGATAGTAATCTCAAAATAAGAAAAAATAAAAGGAAGAAATGCAGATGATCAAGTTTTTGTGGGGTGGGTGGGGAAGGTAATGATGGCTGAAGAGGTCTCTACATTAATCACTCTCTATAATACTCCTGAAAGTATCTTACCAAGGCATTAATTTTAATCTTTACAAGTCGAACAATTGCTGCAGGGTGCATTTAACTTTTCACCTCTGATGGAGCAGCTCATTCTTGGATTTACAGATCTTCCTGTTTATCCTTTCTGTGGAATCTCACTCTGTTTCAACTGCACAGTGCACTATGCAGTTAGTTCTGCTGAAAGAAAAAAAAAAAAAAAAAGGAAAAAAAGGGAGAGGAGGGGAAAAAAAGTCATTGTTAGTATCATGAGTTTTTTTTTCCACTTGAAAGGGAATCTTTGCCCCTTTCATGACTTGATGTCTTTTATGAATCCCACCCCCTCCACAGTGCATTCAGGCTTCAACAAAGGGGCTGCAGGTCTATTTCATCCTCACCAAATAAGGGCAACTTGTTTAAACGCCTTCCCTGTCCCAGAGAAGCTTGTCGCTGTGACTGCCTAAAGACATGTCAAATTGGGTTAACTGCTGTCTCGTTATTATTGTAAACTGCACTGTCTGATAATCAGACTGGTTGAGATAAGCCAGTCTGCTGAACAGGCAAAACACTGGGAAATCCCACTTTGGGACAGATTATAGGAAAGCAGGGCATTGTTTCAAATGAAAGTCTCCAGATGGGATATTGGCAACTGTAGGGGATGTGACTGGCAATACCCAAGATGGTCTGATCATCAGCATCGTACAACATGGTTTTCTGCCTGTCTCAATACGACTGAGAATCCCCCTCCTGCGGTTGCCACCAGTATTCGAAAGATTAGGATCTGCCAATGACAAGCCATTTTAATTCCCTTGCAGACAGATCAAAGCAGAGAGATCGTGCAAAAGCCCGAGTTCCAGTGGCCCAAAATAGCACACTGATTTTGGGTTAGGATTAGCATCACTCAGGCTGCTTGTTCCAGCTGATGTGTTTGGGGAGGCAATCCTTCTGCTTTCTCCTTCATCTGTAGTTTGGGGCTAAGTGTTCAGGAGTGCTTTGCTACTATTTGAGATGCTCAGGTAAGGGAGCAGTTTTCCAGGAGAGCTCATTCAGCCTTGCAGAGCACCTGCCACACAGCTCTAACAACCCTTTTGGAATATGTGGGCCACAAAATATGGGACAGCGTATGTGCAGAGTGGCAACTTGAGGGAATTTGGAATGAAGAGTGTGTAAGGATCTGGACCTACACCTTCCATTCCTGTTCAAAAAAAATAACACTTCAGAGACAGCAACCAAAAAGGCATCTACAAATCCTGAGCCACAAACCAATGTAATTTCTTTCTGCTTAGGGAAGGAAAAGCTTTTCTTAGTAGAACCCATCACATTATTGTGGAAACTATTTCTGTGAGCTGGAGTGCTTCTCCTTATGTTCCCTATAGTGAGTGGGGACAAGATGGAGAGCAGCAGCAGCCCCTTCTAGCCCTGCTGTGCCCATAGATGCCTCTTCAGATGCCCTAAGATTAGGCAGGTGGAAGCAGTTCAGGCCCCTCTCTTGTTCAGTAGACCTTCCCAAACTGGTCTTCTGTTGACTTTGAGGCTCACTTGGGTGCAACCTGCCCAGACTCTTGAGAAAAACCAAACCCCAAGTGCTTAGTAGATTTACTGCTGTGCTCAGTGACCTAATTTCTCTCACTCCTGAAGCAGTGGGTCTAGCAGAGGACAGGCTAGAGACTGCAATGGGGTGGTACACCTACACCCCACATATGCAGGGTTTACTTCTAATGCCCTCCATTCTGTGTGTGATGAGCACGAGATGCCTGGAGTAGCCTGTGAAGGTGACAGAGACTGCTCTGTGTCCCTGGTGGCCATGTCACAGCTGGCAAACCGCTGCATTAGTTTCCATCTTCATGTGGCTCAGCTGACTGGGGCAGCTAGTCCTGGTATCCAGAAAGCCTCAACCATGCTGGCGTCCCCACGTCTGTGACTCTGTGATTACTCTGCTGCAGTTTGACACCTGGTGTCACAAACATCTAAGCTACTTGCCTCCTCAGGACATCAAATTCTAGTTGCTTAAACACCTCTGGACTAGCTGTGAACAGGAAAGCAGTCAATAGCCAAGAACTTCTTTCCATGTAAGACATTACTGTAAAAGATTAAACTCCCACCTGCTCTGTTAAAACAGGAGGATTCCAGCCCTTTGCATTTCCTGTGCATCAAAACCAATGATGAACCCAGAATATTTTGGCACATGAACCCCTGTGAATGGGAATGTTTTTGTTGCTCCCTGGGACCAATGGTTTGGCAAGTAAGAAATTCAGATCACTGTCCCCAGGGAACAGGGGATTTTCCTATGCTGTCTTTATTTAGAAAGAAGCACCGAAAAATTTGGAAGATGTATGTGGAGATAAACTGCAGAGTAAATAAGAGATAGAAAGAGAGAGGCTGGGAGAAGACACTCTTTGGCTGGGAAGTTGAAACAGTCAGAAGAGAGGGAGAGCTGGTAGTGTGATTTTGTGTGCACATGTGTGAATGTGTATGTCACACACATGTGATTTCTCTGCTTTCTCCTCACTTATCCGTAAATATTTAAGTCAGAGGTTTTGCTTGTGTTGTGTGAAGACATTAGGCCTTCAGTCTCATTGCCTTCTAAGCTGGTCTGAGTTTTACTGTGGTAATGTAGACCTAAGTTGAGTTGGTTCAGTTTTCTTCCTGGGTGAGTACGGCCAATGTAGTGTGATGATAAGCATCACTGCTGCCAGCACAGTGAAGGGCAGCAGGTACGGGATGGGCAGTGACTTCAACTGCAGTGTCTGGAATGGAGGAAAATTAATGATAATACTTCCACAGTTTGAAAGTATTAGCTAGATCCTAAGGCCCTGTTGATTACCTGGTGTGAGGGTGCTGTGTTCATACTGTGTACTGTAACATAGTGTAGTGTGAGAAGGGTGCACACAAAAAATGTGAATACTTCCATCTGCACCTGCCTGGGTTGGACCCTCAGGGCACTCAGCATCATCCCAGGAAGAAATATGCCCGAGCAATGTGCGAAAAGTACTTTGTAAGCGTGAAAAAGTGATTTGTCACATTGAATGGACAAACTTCAGCCTGCTGGACAGACCCTTTCTGATCTAGTCACTAGGGGGTATGATGCTTCTTTGTGTGAACACACCACTCACATAGTATTGATAGGAATTACATGTATTTGCACCAATAGAATAATATACCCCTAAGGAAATTATAAATGGCCCTGAAAGCTTTCACTGCACGACCGTTGTAACTTCTAGAAGTCAAAGCTTGGAAAAAAATTTATACATAGTTACGCTAAAAGTCCTAAGAACAGGACTCAGTAAGGGGCTTGAGATTCAGAGTCTGGGGTTTTTTTTGTGTGTGTGTGTGATGTCTGTGACAATTTGCGCCACTGCAATGACTGAAGCTCAGGTCTGTGATGGGAAGTTTGGGCTGGGGTCTTTTTGACTTTATGGAAGAGCATTCTGGAAAAACTTTGAAATACGGAAGACTCAGCCCTTCAAAGAGGTGAATTTGGTAGGTATTTGTCCAAAAGTTGTGGAAATGCCATGTCATTTATTTATAAAAACAGTAAGGTTTCTAGATCTTAAATCAGTTTGCCTTCTCTTTGCTGGATGTCCACTTCCCAGTTGAAGCCACTACTGCATCTCTAAAAGCAGTGATTCCCTAGCCAGGAGACATTGTAATAGTCTGAATTCCTTAACCAGGTTAAATTACAGCTAATACAGGAGATTTTTTTTTTCCCTCCTTCCTCTTCCTGTTCCTGCAGCAAGACTGTCAGCTCAGCCTCAAGACCTACGGCAAAGGAGTGGAGGAAACCTGCTGGTTCTTTTCACTGCACCTGACACTGAAAAAGCAGTACGAAGCCACAGTCCAATGAAATGCACAAGTGAGTGCACAGTTAGCTATTTTACTTCAGGATCTCCAGGTTGCTGTACACCCACCTCCCAGCAGTACCTCCACAGGGCACAGAGCAGTACTCCGGCGGCCAGGCTGAGGCCTCAAACTCAAAAGAGGGGCTTGGGCAGGTCAGCGTCCTGCTAGCTCCGGTGTGGCACCATGTCGGCATGCCTGTGCTGCTGATCTTACCCGAACTATGTGCAGCCAGCTCAGTCGCCTCTGCTTTTCCCTGCAACGGCTCACAGCACCCTTGTCTCTGTGGCCCCTTGGCTATGGCATGGCCTGATGCCATCTCTCATGGAGCCACTGCAATTCCAGGTGTGCGCTTACTGGGGTGGAGGAAAGGTTTATGCTGGTTTTGCCACCTTCTACCTGTCAATCAGCAGCAGGGCCTCTCCTATTTTGATGTGACACCTACTCCGCATTTGTATCAAAGCATAGTCTCACCTTTTGGTTTTATTTTTTTTTCCACCAAAGCCTCCCTGGATATGTAATGAGAGAGGTTCCCAAATTCATTGAAGAAACCTTTGTTTGTTGACCCTATGGTGCGTGCAAAAGGGACAAACCAAAGACTCAAAATCTGTAAGACAAAACATTAAATTTATGAGAATTTTCAAGTCAGCCTCATGATACTGACTCATGAGGTCTAGATATTTTGGGCTGGCAATGTAGGCAAACCTCTTTCTGTGCCCTCCATCCCTTGTCTTTCACTCCCTCTCTGGCCCCAGCTTAACAGCTGCATCAGAAATTTACCACTTGGGCTCTCTGTTGTTACTGCAACCATGGTTAGCTGATTTTGAGGGGGGGATCGTGGTTTGAGTACAAATTTCCATGGCTATTTTAATTCTGCATGAATTGCCAGTAAACTAATAGCTGGCGATTTCTGAGTTACTGATTTGTCTGCATGCTCATAAGCAGGAACGCAAACTGGCTTCATTTTTCCAATTCAATTTTGCTTGCTCTTATCCTCTGATGTGGACTAGGGGCCCTGCTATAACTCAATTTAATTTGAAACAGCCAGCCCATTAGGACTGGAAAGCTGACTACTGAGTCACTTATGTTCAGAACATTTTAAAATGCTACTCTGTCCTGGTACTAACCCTCACGATGGCTTCGTGCCACCCACTGGCAAGATGCAGCAGGCAACGAGAGTCAACATAAAGCATTTTTTTAACATGAGATATGCTCCTTGAGGGAATTTAGGTTAGATTCTGACCTTAACAGAATCTGGTCTAACTCCATAGATTTTCATGGCATCATTCTGAAATCATTTGTCTGTAGTGGAATGAAAAATGTTTTTTGGAGATAGACTTCAGGCCCTAGAATTTATCTCCTTGTTCACAGAAGGTGCAACTTGGCCCAGCACAGGAGGTCTGTGCAACTGCACCAGGCCATAAGGCATGGCTCGAGAGGCAGCAAGCCAGTAGTCTTTCTGTGCAGAAGGTGAATTAAACAAGAGAATTGTGAAAGTAACAAAGATTTTTTTTTTTTTAAATTGGCAGAAGCCCACATTATGTGAACATATTCTAATTTATCTCACCCAGCCCCTGATGTCTCTAAGATGACTTCTTAATACACCCTTCTAGTTAAATTTTTTGCTCTTGGAAAGACAAGATCAATGAAACCACTGGGATTAAAGAAAGCCAAACCCCGTGAAATTCATGACAAAGCAGTACTTTTTCAGACAGAACATGAGCAGAACTCAGTGCCATGGGATGTTTTATGGCCTGACCCTATAAAAGGTAAAACAAAAACAAAACCAAAAATCAACCACCTAGTTACGTGGGAGAAGGTTCCATCAAGAGCTATTGAAGCTGATAGCCTGGGTGTGACCTCTGGCTCAGGAAATCATCAAACCACAGATGGCTGGACTGTGGGTAGAAAACTCAACAAGGATCATGTTTCCCTTTAGCAGTTTCCAATAGTCCCTGGCCAACAGGATACTGGAGTAGATGGACCTCTACTTTAAGTGGGGATACTTTATATTCTCTTGATGAAAAGGTGGAGATTTAAATAGAAAGGTGGTCTTCATTTGTGCCTTGTGGTGAACTCTAATAGTATCAGAGCTAATAATTTATTTTTACATTATTACACTTGGTTTTAAATATTTAAAATGAACTTTCAGAACCAAAATATCAGTGATTTTTTAAAATTACACAATAATTCAGTTAGCTCTCTGACTTCAAAATCCAGGAGCACAGTCATGGGTCTGCTTCTTAAACAGTTTGATTTTTTTTTTTTTTTTTCAGTGAAAGAACATATTTTAAATGCAGATTTTTGTTAAGGAAACAATTTTTCTAACTTTGGAAAACTTTTGGGGCTCTGTCCAGAACCACCAAATGCCCAGGTAGTCTTATTCCATAGATATGCCATATCATAACTTCTTTGGAAAAAGGTCTTGCAGATGAGTGTGGATCTAAACATTAACCTAATCTCCATGTTATCCTGATTAGTGGCACAAAGAAGAATATTCATTTTCTCTCACTGTAGTGCCCTATCTAGATGAATTTTCCATGGACCCAAATGGCACTCTCCTATTTGGCTTCTGTGGGAGTTAGATCTCTATAAAGACTTAAGGAGTGAGATCTTAGACTTAAATGGCCTTTTACTGGCAGAAGTGCTTTTTGTAAGTGACTTTTCATATGATACAATTCTTTCCAAGAGATGGTGAGGATCCCTTTAGGTTTTGGCGTAGCTAAAGTTCCTTTTAGTGTCAATCTATAGGAAAGATTTCAAAAACTAAATGGTAAATTATACCATAGTCTCATTGGCAGATGAATAAAAGAGAGTTAGGTTGGCATCCTTTTCTGTTTTTCAGTAATCTTTGCTGAACTTAATTACCTATAAATTATACAACCCCAGGGCAGGTTGGACAATAGAGAGGAAACCAAGTTAATACACATACACTTCTCTGTTAACAATCACAACAGTGATCAAGGAGCCTGATTAATTTTGACTTGGCATCAGGCAGCAGCTGGCATTCTAAATTCTGCAGCTTGTTTTCATCACATCTCTGTGACTCAGACCTACTGCATAGCCTTTCCATTCAGCTGTCAACAAACAGAATGGAATAATCCTTCTCCAGATCTGGGGGTGCAAAGGATGGACAATGCATGCCATGCTCAGACCTGCATGGAGAGGATAGGGGAAGAACCTTCTCCTAATGATGTTGAGCAGTGGCACGGCTGTCTCTGCTGGCCAGGAGTGGGGCACAGCATGGGACGGTAGCTGGTGCACTGGTTCTTTATTGCTACCAAAATACCATCTGGGTCTCCTCCCTGCACGGGCTTCCCCAAAACCTAGTGGGGGAATATGACCACCACCACACCTATAATGAATTCCATTCTCTTCGTACCCATTCTCACTGAATCAGAGCTGTGAGATTTGCCACAGTATTTCCTGCTTAGCATAAAACATGAAAAAGTGCCTTGATCTGATCTGCCAGTCTCAAATAATCAGTTTTAAACAATGGAGCATTAAGCATTTACAGAGACTGTGAGGGCTGGAAACTCTTGCCTTCTCTTGCTGGAGAGCTGGGAGCCTTCCTGCCTTCTCCCTTGGTTAATGTAAGGCACTTATTTCAAGTCCTAGCTGGGTGTGGGTCTTAGACTCACACTACCCTAGCAGACAGGGAGGCTGGTTTATACCACTTCTAGAGCTCTTAAATTTTCCCATGTTCCTCCTCCTCTCTCATGTCTCTACTAAGAATCTCTTGGTACCAAAGTAGTTTAGCTTTGGCTGAATTTGAGGATATATGGAGAACATTCTTGCTAATGTATAACTTATGCTGAAGGTGTGGTGTATATACAGTCCATGTCATTCTGTGATGGTGTCACTGCAGTTCTGGCTGTCCTTTGGCCAGAGCAGCAAATCACATGGATAGTGAGCTCTGTGCACTGCAGTCCATTGCTTTCCTCTGAGTGGTCTCTGCTGGTGTGGTCCCCCAGTCACGGTTCTGTCTCTTTCAGAGTCTTCAGCCTTGCCTTCCTGCTGTGGGACGGCACCAGGAACTGGAGGAGTCTGGGGTGAAAATAACAAAATATAAACCACTGCCTCAGAGCAGGCAGTGATTAGGTGAGTGCTCAGCCCTACCTCAACAGACCAGCCCAGTGGCTTGCAGATAGGAAATGAGCTCCTGCCTCCCCCCTGCACGCTGCACCCATTCAGGTGGTTGCGTTAGAGTCCGCAGGTCTGTGGTACCTCCCACATGGGGGACTGTGTTCAAGGCAGGGGGCTTGGCTTCTATAATATCTCCATGAATCATCCCAGTCCTTACATCATCAAGAGGAACATCCTCTTGGTGTTTTTTTTGTTGTCTCTCAAAATCATCAATTCGGATGCAGATCCGGGCAGCGAGGCCAGGGAGCTTGCTGGTAGCCTGCCCAGATGCTGCAGTGGCCAAGCACTGGCTCCAGCCTGGTCAGTTGCTGCTGGCCCACCTAGTGCTGCCTCTCTCAGTTTGCTGCTTGAGTCATGTGCACCAGCAGCAATTTGGCCCTGTGTCTGCTCACAGTGGTAGCCAGGGACTGAGTGTGGTCCCTCCGCACCTGCAGCACCCTGGGCAGGTGGCTGCTCTTGGCTGGGAGAAGTGGCATTCTCAAATGTCTGGTTTCCTTCCAGGGTAGGCCCCTTTCCATTGACATGAGGGCACTGTGCCCTTGACAAACATTTATTTTAAAGTGCATTTAAACAAACAGGACCTGCAAAGTTCTCCTTGGCTGGCTGGTGTCTGGCTCACCTATAACAAACGCGGTGGGACTAAAGTGTTGTTGACAGCCTTCTTCCTTTATATCCTTAAAGATCTTGTCCCTTCGACAAAGCTCCTTGCAGCAGATGGTGGAGAAAAGCACTGTGATACAGTGCGAGGAAGGGTGGAGTGGAGGGTCAGAGATAGAAACTGGGGTCTTGGAGAAGAGTGCATGTGCACTATCAAAATAGAGATCAGACTGTTTATGGAAAAGAGCTATGGAAACCCAGCATGAATGCAGAGAACCAGATGCTCGGCCTTCCATTATTCCACGCCAGCCAGGGAATACATGACAGCTGGAACGCCAGTGTTGCAGGGAGCCCGTCGGGCCCCGAGGGATGACGCATGCATGGGCTTGTGCAAAGCATCTTCAGTTTCTAGTATCGTTGACCAAGGTTTGCCCCATCCAAAGATCAGATGTCCTAGATCATTGCGGAGTACTGCCTTGACACTGACAACTTTATTCTTGCGGTTAATTGTAGGTAGCTGTGCAATTGCCTACTGAGTAGGTGCCAAGTTGAATTCAGTGGCCTGCCTCACCTTTTGCAGCAGCATTGTTATGTTGGTGGTTTTGATGAGGAAGTGATGGCACAGTTGGTCCAGCATCTCTAACCTTGGGCTCCTTCGGGATGCACAAGGTGAGGGGCTGGTCCTGTTTTTTGGTGTGTTTCTGTCCCGCTGGGAGTTCTTTTGTTTAGTACCACCTCCTCTATAAGCATGACAGCCCTAAGCAGGTGTGAACATGACTAAGAGATGCCAAAATCGTGCAGTTTACTTTGAAATTACCACAGCAAAGATCACTCAGTCTCTTTTATTTACTTTTTAGAAAATGTCATTTTAATTGTTGTTTTTGTTTTACATTTGAGGCATTCTGAGAGCATGTTTGGAATATTTCTTCTGTCCCAGTCCTCTTTTTCTAAGGAATGTAGAGATAGGGAAGTAACTTCGTTTCTGGCTACAGAATAACGTGCTTTTCTCAATATACCAAAATACTGCAAAAACCTGTGACCAGGCTGGGAGATGGAGGAACACCAACTTTCTTATGCTGTGTTTTGAGGAGTACCACCAAATGTCCTTAAGAGTAGATGCCTTGTGCCCCTAGAAGTCAAGCTGAAAGCTGACCTTGTGCACAGCCAGAGACCAATGTCCAATGCATGCAGATAGCTACTTGGAGATGTGCAGACGCCTACAGTGGGGAGAGCATCTGGGTATTATCCCATCTTGGTACCCTTCTTGCCCAAGCAGGCAATTGACAGGCTGCTCTGGAAGTCCTCAGGTGTTTTCATTTGGCTTCAAAGATGGATGTAGGTCTACCCATTTCACACAAATAGAGCAGAGCCTTAAAACCATGAAGGTCAGTTTGTTTGAAAAATTCAGTAGAGAGGTGATGGGGTGGAAGATCTGGCACCATAAATTTTACCAGCAAATATTTCAATTATCAAAGAGCAAGGTGAGTGAATGTGCTCTAGGGGCTTTTGCAGGGTGCACACCTGGCTTTTGAAGGGGTCCAGCACCAAGAGAACAGCAGGGAAGGCTGGCTTTTCCAACACATGCTCTTCCTGCTTGAGCTGAGGCACAATGACCTTAGTGGGCATAGAGCAGAGGTGGTGGTGGCGGTGTGGGGTGACACAGTCAGAGTTCTTTCCTGGAAGCAGGCTTGAGGACAGCTATAAACTATATGCTGTGATATGTTGATTCAAAATAAACCCAGACCATGTGTGTAAAGTTACAGGGAGGTGTTGAAAAGTAAATGCCAACATCTGTGTCCTAAAGAAAGTGTCACTTGTTGGTAGAGACCTTGCAAGCTATCCTCTTGTGTGCAGTCGCTGAACTGGGATCTGCAGTCAATGCAAGATGATATATGTGTGTATAATAAAAGAAGCCATGTCTCGGTGTCTTGGTGACCTCAGGGCTTCAGCTGACAGACAGTGTTGCCAGAGGGGAGGCTGAGTGCCGCCCAGGGCTGTGCAGAGCAGGACTGCACTGATCACTTTGAAAAGAGGTGCTTTGCCTACACACCACCTAAATATGCTGCTTCCTGCAGGGAAGCATCGGGGACCTTAGCTGCTGGTCACTGCTGCTGCAAGCCTTGTCTCTGAGCCTGCTGCATTGGGTTGTACCTCCCCAAACTGTGTGCTTGCAATTTCCATTGCATGAGCACCTGTAACCTAAGGGCAAAAGTGGCCAGTGTGAGCATGATGTGAAGGCTCACTGTAGGAAACCTAACAGCACCACCCATTGCACACTTAGCACCATCTTTTTGTCCCCCTTGACTTGAGTTCTTCTCAAGCAGATTTTGCAGCCTCAACATGTTTATTTTGCTTTGGCACTTGCCAGTCATGAATAATTAAACTCAATGAAGATTTTTTTGTACAAACTAGTCCCGGTTCAAGGAAAAAAGGAAGTAGAGCCCATCTCAGGAGAGAAGAACTCTAGCAAAGTACTGAAGGCACAGATTAAATACAAAGCATGTGTGCAGTCCTGCTGAATCAAAATAAAAATTATTAAAGGCTTTTCTGAAGCGCAGCCAGCTAGTCTGCTCAGGTACACTGTGCAAAGGCAATGGGAGCTACTCACATGCTTAGAATTAAGCAGTGTGCTTTGTCCTCAGGTGACTTAGGGTTTATGTGCTCTATTTACAGGGAAGTGGTTTCACAAACAGCTTGCACAAATGTTCTGTGCTGTCTCTAGGTGCTCTCACTTACGTACAGCCTGGATAACTGTGTATACAGATGCTTGGACCTTGTGCATAGGCAACAGAAATTTTATCCAGCTACTGGCTTAAAATGGACCTTCAGGTGGAATTACATCTGATTTTCTAGGCCTCATTTTCCTTATGTAGTGAGCCCACTTCCATATTTCTGAAGCAAGAGCTAATGCCACGGTGTGATATGTAACACACAGTAGCAGAAGGCTGAAAGACACTTTGAAAGAGCTAAACTGTCATCATGAAAACTGATTAAATATCTGTGAACAGCAACTAATGTAACCTTTATTTTTTTACATTTCGTTCATAAAAATGAATTTAAATTTTTGGTGACATCCTTCATTCGGTTCCCAGAAGGTATTCACCATTCCTTATCAAATCCATTAGGTCCCCTAAGGTCCTCATAAGATGTCACTCTGCCCAGTATACCATACTCAGTTGCTTGAATGGCAGCTTAAACCTTGTGGCACGAACCCTGGCTCGTTGTGTTGTTGGCAATACGTAAGTCTTGAAGCACAGGCAAATGAAAGAAAAATGGTATTAATACAGCTGAGACTCTGATGTAGAATATGTCCTGGAAAAAAATGTGAGTGTTTGGAAGATTTATAGGATCAAACGGTTTGGGACTGCACATGGCTGATGGCTCTGTTTGGGCTCAGTATCCAGTTGGGCTTCACCAGGCTGAAGGAGTGCTCACTTCTGTGGGTGCAAACCTCTCCCCTAGGTATGTGGCCAGGGAAGACAGTCGGTACCTTGTGCTGTGACTGGGCAGTAGAAATGGGTATATATGCCTATGGGGAAGTCTGTTCTGGATCCCCACTGACAGATGTAGATGGCCTCATTTGTGGTGCTCTGCCCATCCCAGGCAATTGCGAAGCAGTGTGGCTGGCGTGGAGCACACTCTCCTGTTCTGGGGGTTCCTGAGATTTCGGTTTCATTAGCCACGAGAGGAAAATGTGTGTTATCTCCTCAAATGGCACAAAGCAATTGGGTTAATTTGAAAAATGTTAAATTCTCTATCTTATCTCATCTTGCAGCTCCTTCTGCACATATTTTATTGTCTGCTTTGTGCAGACACACTGGAATTAAAAGAGAAAAATAATTGATTAGTGTAATAGCGTGGAGCTTACTTAAACCCAGGCAGCTGAGAGCTAAGGATGAAACTCTGTCTTTGAGGTACTCATGATTTTGCCTAGATAAAGTGACAAAGGGGCCAGTTCAGATCGGTGGTCCAGGCCTTCATCACAGTGCATTTCACCGTGCAAATCAGTTTTGTGCCATTTGTTCCTGTCTGTGGTACAAGCTGGAGATCTGGTCCAGTCTCCCCAGGGACAGAGCTGAGTAAGAAAGAAAGAAAATAGAAAGGAAGAAAACACAGCCATACTGAAGTCACCCCCCTGGTTTTGAATCCTGTGCAGCGATGCAAGGGGTGCCATGAGGTCCACTGCTGCAGTGTGGGGCATGCCAAGATGGGTGCCAAGGACACCGGCCTCCCCGGACAGAAACCATCCTTCACACAGCTTGGAAACACTGAGGTCTGCTGGAGTGTGCCCCCCCTTTCTCTCAATGCAACTGGGGTAGCCCCCCTGGAGCCAAATTTGTGTATGGCCTTGAGTTTTCAGATTGCCAGCACTGAGGTTACATCGAAATCATTTTCCTTTATAAGACAAAAATGCAGCTAGTGACCTTTTCCTTTCCTCAGAACAGCAGACTGAGTTATTAATTTTAAGTGCAAATATTCATTATGCACTGATAATTGGGATTGGGTCAAAGAAAGCAAATGTGAGAGGCAATGAGAGCCCGTGTTCAGTGAGTGCAAAGCCACTGATTTAACGCAGTTGAGGATGAAGTAGAAACCAACTTGCTTTTTATGTTTAGATTTCAAGCAGAGTCTAAGACAACAAAGATAGTTAAAATGAATAATCTCAACCCTCTGGTACTTAGCTTAGTTGCAATAATTCTTGGATTTTTGAGACTAGCAATTATCTACAGGGTCAACATGATTTTGTCCTGCAGCATAGGGAAGCTCTTCTACTCTTTTATGAGTAGGCAGAGACAACTATTAACAAAGACAGCCGGTCTGTTGAAGGCATTATTACAAATGGGTCTGTAGTCTTGCGGGAGTAACATGGTAGTTGCAAATTACAAAAGAAAAGCCCCTGCAAATTATTTCTTCTGCATTTACAGGGAAGCGGCTTCATTATGCCACTTGCACACAATGAAATAAATGAACTACAGAACACCACCACAAAACATTCTATTTTTCAGGTCTGTTTAGAGCAGTAACTTTTTACCATTTTATTTCCTAAAGTCTCAAGTAGCTATTAAGTTTTATAATGAGTATAAGTTTATGTAAATATTCAGCATTTCCAGAAGTTGTTACAACTTTGAGTACTCAACTTTTAGGCATCCAGAGTCAGATTTTCACAGGCGATTCTATCCTGTATTTTGGATGTGGGTCCAAGCTCACTGGCTTGAACATGACATGTACATAGTAGTGGGCATTAGCAAAATCTGGGGCAGAGTGGATGGGAAATAGGTGAAGGTTAGGATCTTGCCATCTGTTGGCACAGCCCCAGGTGTGCTTCTGTCTGGTTTGGTTCACTCAACAGCAGTTTGCTGTGTTACTGGCCAATGAGAAAGAAAGTGGCCACAGGGTTGCTCTTGAAAGGGCTGTGCCACAGTTGTAGTTGAGGTCCCAGCCAGCCCTGTGCCATGTCCAGCAACGTTGGGCATCTGGACCAAGAGCTGAGAAACATGTTGGGCTCAAACATACTCACTGCTGCACTTTTCTGCAAAGAGTACGGGCATTTAGACTGAGATTTAAATTTGAACATGTAGAGTCAGTAAGAACATGGGCCCTAGGTATTTTTATAATTTATGCTTTTGACTGTAGAGTCCATCTAGGATTTCTTTGCTTCACCATCAACACCTTCACCCTGATGAGGGCTGTTGGGAAATGGAGAAAGGATGGCCAGGCTGACCACAGTGGTGGTGCTTCAGTTCTACTTCAGGTTCCAGGAGATGGTGTCTGTTGGCAGCTGGATGCCACCAATGTAGGTAATGCTAGTAGGGAAATACAAATTAACTGCCTACGTAATACAAGTAGATATTAAACCCATTAATGCTTAAGTGGTTGAGAATTAACAGGGACAAAAATGCACATATAAGACTACGCTGTTTCAAGGGATGGCTGGGTGCTCAAGGCTCTTTCACCTTGACGCAGAGCTGGAGCAAATACTACTGGGGAGATGAAGACAGTTCTGGGTAGATAAAGCAGGAGCAAGGTGGATTCCGGGAAAACTCCCCAGCTTTGTTGTTATCAAAATACTTGCAAAAGGAAACTCATTCAAACGTGGCACATATTTTCAAACTCACTAAAACATTTTTCTGTGTCCTTTCAAGCAGTGAGGACAGCAAGCCTCCATTTCCAATGTGTGGAAGTAGGAGTTAAGGACTAACATTTTGTCTGGATCTGAGCAATAGGAGACTAAATACACTCAATATCTGTTTCAAATGAAATGTAATAATCTTAAACATTTGACCAGATATTGAAACCAAAGGATAGACTTTTTCAATCGGATACTGTGTAGGAGAGTTGGATATTTTCACATCTCTGAAGAATGAACCAAAAGATCCCCAAGCCAAAAAGAAAAAAAAAATCAAAGTGAAAGAATGCCTATATCCCCTTGGAATATTTTTATTTCAATGCTTCCCATCATTTTCCAAAGCAACTAGAAATTATTTAAGAATTTCTCAATCTGACAAGGCTGGATTGTCCCCTCAGCTGAAATGTGCTCTTCGCAAAAACAAACAAAACAAAACCAAAGCCCAACAAAACCAACCAACCAACCAACAAACAAACAACCCCCCCCAATTAGGTCAGCATCAGACTGCTGATCTCTTTTACAATGAACTGTGAATCGTTCCTGTCCCCTGTGATGGTTAGGCATTACTGGAATGAGGACCTTTTTTGCTGAGAGGGAGATTCTGTCCTTCAAGAATTCTCTTCTACAGAAAAATAAAGTCTTTTCCCTATTGCTCTATCTGTCATCTAGATAGTGAAGCAAGATGTTTTAAGTAGCAATTTTTTGCCCATGAGCCACTGCCCTCAACTTCCTCTAGCCCTGGGAAAGACCTAGTCGTCATCTTTGCATTTAATTGCATTACATGGACTGGAATCAATGCAGAAGCAAAACTTCTACACCAGAAGAAATTTCAGCACCTTAGTCCTACCTTTTGTTCTTGCTCGATGTCAAAACTCAAAAGGCTGGCATTTACTGCACAATGAACTTCTTCATGTGTTTAATTTTGGAAACACTAAGAAGGGTTTCAAATGAAATATTCTGTTTGGAAAAGGCCCCTTGCCTTATTTTGATTAGGCTAAGACATCTTGGTCTGAAGTCTTTATTTTTTAACTTCTAAGTAAAGATATAGCAAAACATAAACCACACAGGCCTATTATATAAAAGCCATCACTAGTTTTCCATTGAAAGCTATAGCCAGTGGGCAAGTAGTTTCCGTGTTTGCTTTTTTGTTTTATCAGATCAGTGTTTTCTCAAGGAAAAAAAATCACCTGGAAAACTTCCAGTCAGTGTTACTGGAAACAATGTTCCTGCTGCTCTGTCCATCTCCTTCGAGGTCAGCAGGCTGGTTATTTATCGGCAGCTATATATGACAATGAATATGCCCTTATGTAAGTCAGCAATTTCAGCTATTTCAAAATCAGCAAAGTTTACTTAGCACAGACATGAAATCCAAAGCTAACAGACGCTAAGCAGAATATAACCCTGCACAAGCTATGATGACTATGATCAACATTGCTAGCTTGTCTACAGAACTGGCTGCAAAGGATTTGCTAAGCAGGAGGAGCCCTAAGTAGCTCAGAGTCCTGGCACAGCAGGGCAGGGCTTCCCAGGGAGCTCTTCGCAGGCTGACCCTGCACCCCGTCTGCCAGGGACCCCTCAGCCCACCCCGCCAGGACGGGCAGCAAACCTCTGCCCACGCTCGGGGAGGCTCCTCGGGGCTCCTGCCCTGCAGCAAGGGGAGACAGGGCCTGTACGCCCCCCCTGGCTTTATGCTGAAGTGTCAGCATTCTTCATGAGCTCCAGGTCTCAATGTGCAAAGTGGTAGGTGACCAAATTGTGCCCTGTAGGTGAACTGCCTGGTTCAGCTGCACTCGTAAAGGGCAACATGTGCGTGGACCAAGAGCCCATTGCTGTTGATTGTTTGGTTTAAACTGAAGAGTAATTTAGACCTGTAAAATATACCGCTAAAATGATATTTAAATCGATGTGGATTAAGGTGTATAAATAACAGAAAATAGCACATTTGCATCAGTTTCAAAAGAGTAAGAGACTAAAAGTCCCCTCCCAGCAGAAATGGTCCCTTTGAGGGAGAAGTCATATCTGCTGCTGAATCCCACCCCACACTCTTTGTTAATCACTCCCATGTAGGGACAGTGTAGATCCCCTACGGTGACACCAGCCCCGCTGGTGAAGTGCCAGCGCTTGCGGAAGCCTGAGCCCACAGGGGGGTGGGCAGCTCTCTGGACGCTGGCTTATGGTCACACCAAAAATGACTCAGAGGCTGGATCTGAAGGAAATCCAGGAGACCCCACAGTTACAAACACCAGGTCTGTGTCCCACCAGCTCATCCCACCACATGAATCTCATGCAGATGAGGTGTGAGGATACAAAGCATATTTCTACCAAGTGTGTGAGGCACAGAGCACAGCAGTAATGCTGCCCTCGTGTCCTGCACCAGCGCCAGCCTTGTGCAGGCTGTGCAGCAGACCAGTCTTGATCTGGTATCAAGCTTGCAAGGACAGATTTATTTTTTTTTTTTGAATAAACATGAGTAAGTAAAACAAGTCTGTACCAGTTCAGAGCTCCACAACCCAGTGAAGGTGATTGATCTGAAGCAGAGGGCCAGCAAAACAGGTTTAGCACCTCAAACTCCGAGGCCAGTGACCGCTGGTTATTTCTAGACATTCATAACCACAAATGCCTTTACAGATCTCAGCACCTAAAATTATTTGGTTACATATTTCCTGCCTGACCACAAGGCATGAAGGCCAGTTATCTGTTAATGTATTTAGAGATGAAATCCCTTTATCTAGGAGGAATTAGCCTTTTGCTTATCTTTTTCAGTTTGTTAGTTTCCCCAGCTGAGAAAAATACAGTTTTCCTTTTGGGCACTGAAGAAATCTGGGCCGTGCTGTGTACTGAGAGCTATGACTGAAAATGGTGAGAAGACCAGGAATGCTTCTGTGTGCTAATGCCTCCGTTTTGTTCTGACAGCTTTATACCAAGGCCTGATGTCCCACTTGTTTGCCTGGGACTATCTAGTCTTTCCCTTGCTCTTTGCAAGGCTGCTTCATGCTTGTAGGGTGGAAACTCTTCACCTAAATCCGGCTGTTGTGGTGTGGCAGCAAGTGATCCCACCATATCAGTCCCTAAAATATGTCAGGAGGCAGGCGTACATGTGTGCAGAGCACCCACATTGCTTTATTTGGTTTCATTACCCCACTTCAGTAACTTACTCAATTCCTCCCCCTTCTACCTTGCTCCCATATCCTGGGACAGGCTTCAGCGGCAAAATAAACAAGATTCTTATTAATCAAGTCTGGATGTCAGGCTTTTCATTGAAAGACTAGAAATAAATTACAAGAAAGGACAATGTCAATAACAGCACTTTAGATGGAAACTGGTCAGTTTTCCAGTTCCCAGACTCTGCTATGTGAGAACTTCCAAATATGAAGCTCAGTGACAGGAGTACAGTAGCAGCTAAACGGTTGCTTCACTTTCTGGATGTAAAACTGGATCAGCTCTCTGTGCCATGGCCCTTGTGGCTATGGCACTTACCATGTTGAAGGGCTGTGGACCCTGTTTTGGTGTCACAAGGTCCCATATACTCCCCCTTATCTTTAAACAACCACTTCCCCCTCCTTCTTCTGAGTTACTATTTCACTGCAAAATTTCACTGCAAAATTTCACTTTATCCCTCACACCATGGGATTTTGGATAAAAGTGCAAATGTCATAGACAGCTTCATTAGGAGTTGGGCTACTCAGGTTATTATGGACTCCTGTATCTGGTTCATCTCTATCAGTTTGCTGTTTAGTTACTGCTGCCCAATATGGGTCATTTAACGCTTGTGCCTATTAGATCTACATACACTGAATACTAAACAGTACCAATAGTATAAGGAGACTTAACTGTGCATGTGTCTTGTGAAGGCTGTGATCTATGGTGTGTTACCAGCCTCCTACAAAAACCACACAAGCTGCATTGACGTTACCGATGACAGACTTGTAATAAAAATATTTGTCTAGTTCCTCTCTTACCTGCCAGAAATTATTAGTATTAAGAGCTTTGGTTTCACAGTTGGTTAAAAAAGTTCAGAGTAAACATTCTCCCACTGAAAAATTACACACTGATACATTTAGATGAAACATTGAATGCAATAAAGTGAAATATGTGTATTTCAATAAACTTGTGTTTAGAAAAATGAAAATTAATTGCTTGGATTCATTTTTGACCTATTGAATAGAATATTTTAATATTTAATTTTATTTTACTTATCTTTGAATTAACATGTTACAAATCTTAAAAGTTTATGTTACTTATATTTTCACAGAATTCAGGTCTTGTCAAAGAAAAGCAACAATCTTGTTTGACATGATTATGGGTCTGGTTGACATAGGTAACTGTATTGATAGAATAGTTGACATCTTCAAGGCATCCTGCATGACAATTTGATTAAAACACTTGAATTACACAATGTACAGGGATCATGCTAGATGGATTAAAATCAACTCACTGATGTGTCTCAAAATACAATTGTCACTAGGAGAGTATCAACGAGCATGCATAGGGCTGATTCTGGTGAAGTTCCTTACACATCTGTTCATCATCATAAAGTGTTTTATAATCTGTATGCAAACATAATCTTCTCATAGAGTCATGATCAAATTATGAAGATCAACAAATGGTCCAGGTATTGGCACTGTGAGGAACACACTGGGATGTTTAACTGCACAATTAGATCATTATTCTTAAGGATGAATTAATCTTCTAGATTGAGGCTAATATGACTTCATGTTTTCAGGATTTTTTTTTTTTTTTTTAATAAATAGTTGTGTGAGTCTGCATCTAAAGCAACAGCATGACTGCGGACAAACCTAAGTCATAAGAGAGGGAAAAGGACCTGACAAGGAAATTCTAATTTCAGTGTGATCAAACCACTTCCCATAAGAATGGTTGTCAGCCTCACAAGTAGGTAGACCCGAAGGGCCATCTCTAGATCATGTCAGTCACAGTATGGCCTGTAGATCTAGTTTCATTTTGTACACTTCTTTTTTCTTTTATGAAAAAAAGAAAGAAAATAAGCAGAAATAATCTCACTGTTTTGTTGCATCCTTTTTGATAAACATAGCACCTGTTACAGTGTATGTTCTCTCTGACTTTTGCATGACTACATCTGCACATTGTTGAGGGACATGGCATTAAGTTCCAGTACCTGGCTCTGTGAGGGCAGTAATCCTGGTCCTCCATCAGGTTCAATCTTGTGATAAGAGTAATTGCAATGACCTATTTCTAACTGGAATGAAGTCATCACTGCGATTCTCAGTGGCATTTCATTTTAATGAACTCATTCACACTTGTTGCTTCTACATCTCAAATTGCTGCCTGAATATTTATGTATGGAAAATATGTCATCCAAAAGAAGTGCTCCATACTCTCCAAAGAACTCCTCTTCTGTAATTTCCAGAAGAATTATATAGGAGTAGCAAACAGACAATCTGTCACTTTTTCCTTCTCCAGAAGGTCCTCATTAAAACCTGGATAACCAGGGGAAGAACAAATACCTACTGTAACTGAGCCACACACACGAACTATGCATAGGAGATCTCTATAACCGACACACATATGCACATGAAAGCACTCCAGATGCAGTCTCACCTTATTTCTGCCTCTCATTCGTGCAAGACTATCCTCTGCCTTTGGATATCTAACTATGTCTTCTACTTTCTTTAGTAAGATACATGGGTATGAATCTCTCCATCTTCATTACCAAGTTACCAGCTTCTAGGTAATGCTTTGAAAATCAACTTTCATCAAGACAGTGACAGTACCATCACTACTGGTACTTTCGTCTTCTCTAATCTAGCCACTGCCACCACAGAGCTTGACTAGATTCATAGCCACAGATATTTACTTGGGAGATTTGTGGCCCAAAGCATTGTGTGTTCCAGTGATCTGGAAACTGAAAACACTTGTGTGAGACTATATAGTCACCAGCTGGAACAAAGCTGTTTCATTTCCATTCCAGGTATGGGCACAGCTGATGAATGTAGGATTTGACCAGAATGATCTCTGGTGTCAGCATGTCACTAACAATGACAGAGAATAAGACAGGTATTAAGCTATTCTTTCTTTGTAATGAACTCTTCGATTTACGTGGCTGGAGCCAATAAAGTACTGTCTACAGAAAAACAAAACAAAACAAAACAAAACAAAGCATCACCTTGTTGCTTTTCTATGAAAACCTACTATCAAAGGATCAACATGATGCAGTTGGAAGGAATTAATGTGATTTACACTGGCAGGCCTTGAAATATTCACCCTATAGGTGCCAGCTCCTTATCTTGGACACCACAGCTCTTTCCTGGCTTACCAAAACCTGTCTACTTCCGAAACAAAATAGCAGATCTTCTTAATCGCTTTTTCTTTCAATACAAGGTGTTAACTAGCAGCAGAAATTTTTATAGTTAGTATGGTCATCTATATTGTACATACATGTATATCATCCATATACAGAGGCATCATGGAAGCCACATATTATTTTGAACTCCATCTCCAGTTGAAATTTAAGACAGAAGTTATGTGCACCTCTTCAAAAGACAAGTATATCCAGGAGACTACAGTTTTGGGTAGTTTTGAAACATCTTTAAGAATTCAAGGGAAGCCTCAGAAGAACAGAGGTGGTGAGCTAGGAGTTAGACTGGCACTAGGACTAGCGCATAGACCTAAGGTCAAAAGTACCTCAAGAAAAGGTCAAGTAGGAATCAATACAAAACAGGAGTTTCAAAAATAGTACAGTTTGTGGCTTACCCTTCAAATCTTTCTCTGAGGTTTTCTCACAGTAAATAATGAGACAACTCCCATATATAACTTGCTACAAAAGATGTTAGAGATGTAAACATACACTGAAAAGCACAAAACAAGCCTTCCCTTTACGAAATCAATGCGTCTGGCATTAGGCAACAGCAACGTATGTGCTTTGCTATTTTAGTCAGTCTCATTAGCTGGGTTTCCCTTCATTAGGAACACGTGTTATCAGTGTTACTGTTTCTTAGAGAATCTTTTTAAAGTTTATAGGACTTTTAATGAGTATCTCTCATATTTGAAGTAAAAGAGCTGAATCCAGCAGCAAACTGAAAGCAGGGAAGTACCTTTAAGAAGCTGGTTTTATGTCAAAGGTCAATAACAACAGATAGATGTGAGTCAGGTAACTTGGCTTCTTATTTCCTTGACTAAATTTATTACTTGTCATTTCTGTCTAATATGCATATTCTTGTATCCAAAGCTGTGGATCAAACTCAGATGTTATAAAGTGCTCCACTCTGTAAAGATGCAGGGGAAGTGATACATTTATCCACGCTGCTTACAAAACCCCACAACCTTCTGTACCTGGTTCCTCATCTCTTGCCTGTCATGGATTTCCTTCACAGCACAGGAAAATCCTTTGAGCTCAGTCAGGGGGTGGGCACCTCATATTGGATAACTCAAGGGACTGAAGATATCCCATTGAGCAAACAACTGTTTCCTGAGATGACTCACTGCTGTCTTGCCTATGGCATCACAAGTCCTGCTGCTCCTGGAGTCCTCCTGGATCTTTACTCTCTTGCTGGAGAACTGTGTTGTGGCCAGGGGTGAGAAGTGTTGCCGAAGCATTTTAGCAGGTCCACTTTGGTTTTCAAGGCACAAAAGACAACTTTCTGTTGTTAAGACACAAAGGACTAGTCCTTCTTCCCCAAGGCAGTGCTCCCATGGAGGTACCAGCCACGATCTAGGAGCACAGCTCCTCTGAACCTAGGATCTTGATGACTTCCAAGGCTGATGTGCAGGTCTTGCATCTCAGGCCTCATGGGGACAAGAGCCACAGAGATCCTATTAATGCCTGCCTGTAATGAAGCAGCTGCATTGAACCTACTTCTTATGAAGCACTAGTCAAGGGAGAGTTAGCTCTAATTGCCCTTTGATCTGGTGTTTTATGCAGGTGTCTCATAGACAAGATTCATCACAGCCATCAGACATCTGAAAACTATGGCTGTAATAATCGTTGTCTCTAGCTGGTTGGGCTTCACTGAAATGTTGTAACTGGGGAGATGGAAATACCACAGAACACATGGATAACTAGAGACCAAAAAGACCACTGATTCTGGGAATTTTTTCCAGGACTAAGAGAAAGCAGGGCTTGCAGGGTTTAGTCTGTGTAGAAGATTTGTGAAGGAAAGCATGGTATCACCATGAAAAAGGGCTCATTTGGTTATATTGGAGGAAATGTGACATCTTACAAATAGGAAGTTGTGACTGGACAAAAAAGTGATATAAGTACTGGAAGCTTTCTCCTGGAGCCAGATGATTTAGTCTGAACTAGTACAGGTAAAAGTGAGACTTTTCACAGCTGACATTTCTCCTAATGGACCATGTCTGTGACCCGTGCTTGTGCTCCTTCGCTTACTAAAAACCTCAGTAACTGAATTTTGGCTTCTTCTGAATGCCTGAGTACATTAGAGGTTTCCAGTGACTCTCTTGATTGGACCTACAGAAGGAGCACACACAGATCCAGCAAAGTGTCCTGAGGAAGTCTCCTGCATGTAGCAATGCACGTGCTGCATCTGAAAGTTTCATGGATAAAATCCTGGACAACTAAACACCAGCTGTCAAGCATTCTAAGAGGGAGGTTTGGCACACGTCAGTTTGAGCTTAAGACAAGAAAGGCCGAGGAATTTGCAAGAGCGGCATCAATGAATGAACGTGTAGCTCTGTCCTGCAAGGTGTTTTAAAGAAAAAATTGTTGCTTGCCCACAGAGCTGCCATGTTATGTGTCCAGGGTACGTTATGTGGCTGTGAGGAGGCAGCAGTACCTTCGCCCAAAGCTCTCATGCAGCCCATTGCATTGAGTGGCCACTTCCCTCTGTTTGTATGGCTGCTGCATGAAAGGAAACCAATAAAGCATCATCTTGACCATTTAGACACTTTGAGGTTGTGCTCTGCCCACTCAGGGTTCAGACGCAGATCTCAGACCTTGGGAGGAACAAGTTCATGTGCGTCAGCTTCGCCACAATAACAAGCTGTTTTCTCTAAGTGGAAAAGGTGGTAGTTTAAGCACCAGCTAAAAGCATCTGACCACATGCATTTGGAGCTAAATGTGTGTGTGATCAGACTGTACTTCAGCTGGTGCACAAGAACTTCTCCAGTACAGTAGCTCAGCTATACCTGAGGTCTCTCCCACCTACGGGATAACCCATGACAGCAGCAGCTGTAAAAGACCATAAATGAAAGACTGAGTTATAAAACTGTCATTCTGTCATTGCTGCATCTCCATGGGGAGACCTATGTTATACAGTAGGGAAAGCAGAGAAGTTGGTTTGTAGGGGCACTGAAGGGCTTCCTGTGTGGAGGACAAAATAGAAATGGGGTTCTCGGTTGGGGGTGGAAAGCACACAGCTGCTGGGGACTTTTGTTTCCTGGTGCAACAGAGACCTCAGTATAACTCTGCAGCAATGCACGTTTAACCCATGCAAATCCTTTCCTCACCTCTGCCTGCAACAGAGGGGACAACCTGCATCCCCAGACACCTACCAGCAGGCTGCTGAGGTCTGAGATGCCAACCTCTCCTGTCTCCTTTCCCATGGCCTCTCTCCATTGAGGCTGAAGTGGAAGTCAGAGGGGCTTGATGATCCTGGCTCTTGTGAAGCTCCTTTTAGTTGTTGCAAGCTGGACACCTACCCCGGGCAGTCCAACTGGAATGTAGCAGCAGTATCCATTTGTAAATTTGGTTTTGTGTTTAAGAGTTTCCAGCTTGTCATAACACTTCATTTGATAAAAATATTTGTAACTGGTGACTGTACCAGAGGACAGGCTGAACCTGTGAACTGCAGAGAGCTTATTTTGTTCTCTCAGATGCTACCTACAAGAGTACAGACAGGAGTCTTAACTAGTTATATTCTTTTTTAAAAATGATTTTTGTTAGAGCATCAGTCCCAGAATACTATTACCAGCTTCATCCCTTCCACTCAGTACTGAAAGAAGGGTTCTGCAATACCTATCATATATGACCTTCGAAACTTACAGAAAAGAAACCCGCATGCTCGCATTCAGTCTGGGGGTCCAGTGCACCAAATGAAGGTATTGGTTAGATCCTCTAGGTTTATACATGAAAACAGAGCAGACCTCTCAAAGCAACATGATTATGCTGCTTGTCTAGAAAAAGAAATGTGTAAGTGCCTCAGAAGCTGTCCAGGGATGCCTCAGGCAGACCCCTTTGTCTTCTGAAGGTCTGTTAAACATTAGATATGTTTGTCCATCCTAATATTACCTTACTCTGTGGACTGTCCCTCAAGAATGATGTTGCCTTAAGAGCACAACGGTCAGGAGGGTCATGATATTTATGGAGGACCATTGCCATCAAAACCGTGTTGTTGTTTGTCCCCTCCTGTGTGTGCTACATTGTCTGGCCCATAATGCGGTTGAGGTACCGCATTCACATTGGAGGTGTCAAACCCTGTGCAGGGTCAACAGGATGTGATCCATCCTTCAAAAATGTCTAAGTCTAGTAGAGTGGAAAATGAGTAGAAAATAGAAAAAAAATTTCCACCAACTGTGATTTTGCATGTACGTGTGAAGATGCACAAGCAAGACTTCTGATCTGCAGAGGTCCCTTAGCTGCAAAATCACCACCCCTGGTAGAGGTTATTAGCAGGTTATTGCTATATTTTATTAAAGAGAGAATCAACGACTAACGGCTGCTACAACTTTCTTCATCAGAGCATTTACTCAAGTCTTTGTAGTTTCATTAATTTATTGTCTGGTTAACTCTTTGGATTGAGGCTTGTGCTGGGCACCTTCCTCTCCACCCTGTCCCCAGTGTTCTTTTTGGCAACTTAGCAGTTATTTGTTAACCATTTTTCATCAAGACCATTACATTCATCATACTACTTAGTTCCTGCTGAAGCTCATGCTACCTCATTCCTGTTCTTATCCAGCAACTGAAATTCCTTTAGTAAGTTATGTTACTTCAGTTCTTCAACAAACATGATACTGTTCCTTCAAACAAATGATCTCCTTGAATGTCATTTCACTGTAATTTCTTCCCACACGATACACTGAAGAGCAAAATTAGCTCTTAACAGGTTTTCATCTCCAGTTCTGCATACAGTGTAAAGTCCAGTTATAGCAAAGTACATTTATAAAGAGAATCCACAGCTATTAAAACTTTATGTAACTTGTCATGAAGATTAAGGTTTAAAGTCTGCAGTGGCAGGTGAAACATGTTTCTAACAATAGATCTGAGGTTTTTTCAGTGTCTTCTCTACTTTCCTTATTAGGTTGTTACAAAGCAGAATTAGTCTATATGGGCATGCAAACTTCACCTGATCTTCCTCGTTTTTCTTCTGAGTTAAAATTTAATCCTATCGTTGAATTTTGCTTGATGTGAAGAAAATTTGAGCATTTTTGTTACTTTTTTTTCTGCCTGTAATCTACACAGTTCTCAGTATGTGATAAAGTTTGACTTTGGGTTTTTAGTGGAGCAGTTGCAAATGCAGCAGTAGAACATAAATAATGGGTCACATTGATATGTAAACATAGTTATATATCAGGTTTGAAGACCTGTTGTGAACCCATTGCTGACTGGGGGCAGCTGGATAGGTTGATCAGTGGCTTATTCACTTGTAATGCTCTCTCATCCAGTAGTTTCAGTGTTGATAGATGGGCAAGAAAAAATGTCCATTCATTTATTATTTAGTTCTAATAACCTTTAAAATTTGATAATTAAAATAGATATTATTTTAGAGGTAAAAGTTCAGCTTTCTTCCCCAGATGCAATATACTATTATCCTGCACATTTTAAGTGCAGTAACGAACAAACTATAGGTACAGACCACAGAGTACAATGAATCAGAGAGAACGAATACTTTTAAAAACCCTAGAATAATGAGGCTTACAGTCGGGAGTCAATCACTGACTACCAGACAGTATGAAGAAACAGTAGGAACTAAAATTTCAGCTTTACAGTTCATCTCTTTAATCTGAGGGAGCATTTTAGAACAAGATGCACATTGCATTTAGCCTCTTCTTATCATGCCATATAAGGCCTTCCTGAATATTTAAAATACCTTTTCTCATGTGGGAAACAAAATTATGAACAGGATAGCTCATGGGGTTTCTGTATATTGCCTTGTTATTGACTGATGTTTTCTATGTTTGGGAATGGGAGTATGTGCAAGGCAGAGCAGGCAGGCATTTTGTATTTCTACTGCCCGAAACTGTTACGAGGAATAAAACCACTGAAATGGGTAGTTCTGTGACCATTTGTAACTCTTATGGGAGCATTTTCCGTAGCATGATTTAGTGTTACATTGATTTTCATGTCAATTTGGGGAAGTTTTACTTGTCCAATATGTCTGTTTGCAATGTGGAAAAGCATTCTGTAAAAATATAGTTTGACTGATGGCTGTATCTTGTATTCTATAAAAATATAGTTTGACTGATGGCTGCATCTTCCTCTCATGTCATATTTGCTGGGACAGCTGACTGTTTCTCACTATATTTTAATAAGTCCTGCTTGCAGAGCCATCGTAGCTGCCAGAGACCCTGTTCTGTTGCAAGCCATATTCCGTTTCCCCAGAACACCAGGTAAATTTTCTTTCATAAGCATATGCTGCTGACAAATATTCATGAAATCCATGAAATTAAGACAAAGACTGAGGTTCTGGCATGCAAAATAAATGTTTTGGAAGACACAGAGAGTGATGTAAAGAATGCTATTTTCAAGCCATACTTCTTACATGAAGCAAATGTTACAGTGTTATTACAGAATATTACAGGTAGGAAATAAACTGTAGGGAAGAAATGGTGACATAAGGGTGCTACAGCTTCTGCAGCAGGCCCATCAGCATTTTTGCACACTTCAGGCAGCCAAGGTTGCTTTGCTGTGGTTGTACTGGGTCTAGTGGGAGTGGAGATAACTTTCTTCATAGCAGCCCACATCACATTTGTAGTTAAAACCATGCTGACAACACATCATTGTGCTGACTATTGCCCAACAGTGCTTGCACAGCTCCAAGGCTTCCTGCCTTCTCCCTCTCCCCGCTAGCAAGTTAGGCTGGGCTTGGGCAAGAGCTTGGAAGGGGACACAGCCTGGAGAGCTGACGCTGACTGACAAAGAGATATTCCATACCATATGACTTCAGGCTGAGCAATAAACACCCAGGGAGAGGAGGAACAGGGGCTGTTTGTGACGATGGTGTTTTCTCCCTCAGCAACCCTTACACCTGTTGAGGCCTTGCTGTCCAGGAAGTGGCAGGACATCCATCTGCCCAGGGGAAGTACTGAATGAATTCCTCTTTTTGCTTTGCTTGTGCATGTGGCTTTTGCTTTCCCTAGTAAAATGTCATAATCTTGATCCACAAGTCTCCTCACTTTCTTGTCTTCTCCCCATCTCATGAGAAAGGGTAGTAAGGAAGCATCTGGGTGGAATTTTGGCTGTTGGCAAGGGTCAACCCACTGCGGTGGGGCAAGTTTTTTCCTTGCATGTAGTCGTTAACACATCAAGATCTTGGAAGTCACATTGCTTAATTCAAGGATGTATAATGGAGCAGACAGCAAGTGCTGAAGTGCATGGAAAATTACTTTCAGCTGTTTAGTCCAGGGAGTAATCGGTAGGCTTAGTTAGTGTTGCAAAACCATATGCACTTACACATCAGAAACAGTTTATACATGGTGGTCCACTTTTTAATCCAATAATTTCAGACAAGAGAATCTAAACTTCAAATATACAGGAAGAACAGATTGTTCAAGTTATGACTATTGTATCTCAATTAAAACAGTTCTCCTTGTGGTAGTTATAATGTTCTGGGGTTTAAGCTGAGGAGGGGAGAGAAAAAGTTTTCTCAGATTTTTCATGAACATATGTACCCCACAGATTAAGCAGTTTGGTGTTTTGTTTTGGTTTGCTTTTTTTAATAACATTAATTATGGTGGACCTGCCAGGTACACATGTGCCCAGCTTCCGTACAGAGACTTATTGCCTGACACCCACACCCACCCAGCTCATGCTAGACATCATTTTTTCACTGCCCAACAAACACACAGGACTCAACAGCTCACAAAACACTGTCAGTTGCATAAAGCCATCAGATGCACAGAAAATCCCTCTGAGTCCTAAGAAAAACAGCTTTTCAGGTGATTTCCCTGTTTGCAAGTACTGCAGTGATAATTGACATCTCTAACATTTACAGAGAGGTGGGTGGTGGTCAGTGTGACCATCTGGTTCCCTCAGGATTCATGACACCAAGACTTAATATACGCAAGTGCCTGTTGAAAATGAGTATGAAAGCCAAAGGGGACTGAATATACAAAGTTTTCCAACATGAGCAAGTTTTCAGATGATGTGCTTTCCCCCTGTGTCGGTTTGTGGAGCTGAGAAGGAGAGAGGTCAGTGAATGTGCTGAGCTCTGGAAACTGCAGGAACAGTTTCACCAAGAGCAATGAAAATTCAGCTGCTTCTTAGAAACTTCTACTTCCAAAATTTATTTTCATTTTTCAGAAATACAAATGTGTTCAAATTTCCTCTGAAGTGTGAATCTTAAATTAAATATTTTTGTCACAATGTTTATTTTTTTCTGAATTGGGTAACTTTTAATTGATTTGCATATGTACTTTGTTGCATAACATTATGTATAACTAATGACTTGTGAAGAAATACAGAAGTAAAGCAATAAAAAAGGTTCTAAAATCTTCAATTAACAAGATAATTGCATTCCAAACAAATGCTGTCTTGAAAATGTTATTTGGAAGATTATCAAATTTTGTTACAAAGTGTTTTTCCTCTGCTGGATTTTGCTACACTTTAAGCATTTTATGGAGAAAAGGACATTTCCAAACAGAAAAATCTTTTAGGCAAAAAGCCTCTGATCAATTGTTACCTGATAAATTCACTAGATGGTATGAAGATTTTTCTAATTTTTCTGATTATCCTATGATCAAGGGCTAATTCAGGGTCGCTTCTGCTCACATAATATTTAATATTTAATAATGCTCACATAATATTTAATGAAATATTTTCCTTCATTGTCACTGAGAGAAGAAGTGGCATTTGGTATGGGAGTTCTGTATTATTATTATTTTTATTTAAACAGACACTTACATTTTATGAGCAGTCAACAATGTACTCACACACACTTGCAGATGGGGTACTTTCAGCTTTGAGCTAGAGTTGAATTTGGGTTGTCACCAAGTTGGTTGAACTGCCTTCCACATGTCAAACTCCTGACTCTGTCAGCAAGACAGTGTTTTTTAGATGAAAGTGCAAATTATTTACAAAACATATATTTTAAGCAAAAATACAAAAAACGGTGCAAATTTGAAATCTAGTGAAAGAATACTTTTCTTAAAATTATTTTTTGAATGGTGTTACATGGCTATTACCAAGGGTTGAATAAGTGTTGCACTTCAAAGAGTGTTAGAAAGTATTTTTATATACCAGCTCCATTTTCAGCTTCTATATTCTTGCTTTAATTATCAATAATAGATGTTCTTTTAAAAAGTTATATGAAAAAATGTTAGAGAACTTCATCTGGATGTTCCCCTGGATTGTATTGCCAGTTTTTTTTAACTTAACACTGTAGAGTACGATTTTGGTTGCAAAGAGGATTGCAAAAAAACGCTACGAACTTCAGTGAGCCAAGGACAACTACTACCAAATCCTGTATATTAGAGCTGTAGTAGCACTGCTGTGATTTCAAAGCAGTTACCACTCAGCCAATAAAAGTACGATGATGCAGATACAAAACAGCTCTCTATAAAATCATTTATCCCTTCTGATATTTCCTAACAAAATTCCTTATTCTTAAAAATCCACAAGCTTCATGTGCTGCAGCTTTCATGGCTGAGTATTTTGGCTTCATTTCTTGTTTTTCTTCTGTTCGGTGTGGTTTTGGTTCTTGTTTGTGTTGGTTTGGGGTTTTGTTTATAGAGTTGGTTGGCTGGGTTTTTTAATTCAGGTTGTATGTTTCAGAAATAAAAGGCTATAAAATCATACCATCTCACCTGTCTGAATAGTGAGTTGGCAATTGTCTGTACCACCTTCTCACCTTTCTTGTTTGAATTAAATACTGCCCATGTTCACCTCCAATTTACCTCCTCACCTCTGAATCAAGCATCTCCCTGGCAACAGCAGAATTTCTAGTGGCAAATGAAGGACTCCTACAAATATGTTACCTTTTGGTAAGATCTGGTTTGTTACGCATTACATGACAAATGATCAATAAGATATCCATCCTGCAAGAAAAACTGTATATATGCTTACAAAGTTATTTTTCCCAGCTCTTAATGACCATTAAATAATACTTAAAAAAACCTGGAGAATTGGTCACGACCTTAATAATTTCAGTGTAAACCCAATATCAGTTTAGTGAGTTACTCCTAATCTAACCTAAGTAATGAACACCAGAATGGAGTGCCTCACCCAAAGGTTATTGATGTCTGTCTACTCCTATTGAAGGATCTTGAACTATAAAGATTTTCCACCTTTTAACATTGAGTACTGTAGTACAGATAGAAGTAAATGTAAAGATGTTCTTACTAAGCATTTTCCAGAAATCTATGTTTGTTAGTTGGTCTCAGTTGTATGTTTCCTGCCCTTTCTTGACAAGATACCCAAACTAACTAATTACCCAGCAAGCTGTTGAAACCTTGCTTTTCACTTACGTGGGCTTCTTCTTTCTTGCGAGGTGGAAAACCTGATGAGTCCTCAGGGAAAAGCTTGGCAAAGTGGTGTTGGGACTGCTAAAGTGACAGTGGTAACTTAAGAATAAATTTGAGTGCATCTCACAGAAGGGAAGAGCACCATACTTTCTACCCATGAGTCTTCATTCTTCAAAGGTGACCGTGCACCAGGGTTAGCAGCACATTCCTGCATTTCCCTGCCCTACCTTGTCTTTCTACCTGGACAGAATTTCTGTGGGACCCTGATTTTCATATGGACATTAAGCAGTGTTTTCCTCACTACAAAGTCCTGGCTACCTTCATGTCCTCAGTGCCAAGGAATTCCATATGAGTGAAGTGCAAAGTTTAAAAACAACAAGAAGGAGAACAACAGGTAGAGATCTGCAAATTCGACACTATTCCTAAGGTTATCTTTTAAAAATTAATAAATCAGAAACAATACCCTCCCAACCCACAACATGACACTCACTTCTCTGGGCAGAGCAAGGACAGCCAAAGTGTAACCCATGCATATTTCTGAGAACACTTTGTAAATATAACCCCTGCTTTGAGCTGAAGGAACAAAATTGGATTCTTATTCTCAGAAGTGAAGTCCCTAGCATCAGCTGCAAGAGGTCTCCCCCAGATTTAAATAGAACAGGGGGTTTGTAAGTAAAAATTCTGAAGATGTGGGGTAAATACAAGACTTCAGGAGATAATTCAGTAACAAATAGTCCATTCATAGGAATGTGAAGGTACAAATGGACTGACAGTTTTCTGATACCACAGTTACTTAATTACGAAATGCACAAGTGCAATAAAGAGCACAATTTTAATGTTAGCCAACATGGTACAAAGTGCTTAATATGATGCTATATTTGCAAACAGGACATTAGGTAGATTAGCACAATACAAAGCAATTCAATTAGAGGTAGTGTGACCTCTTACTGCATGTGCTCAAAAGCAGCAGAAGGAACCTTGCCTGTAATGAATACTTCGCTGTCTCTACTTTGTTGCTGTTTTCTAGCATTATCTAAATGAATGCGCCTTTTCTAAATTGCAGATGAATTTGGACGTCTGTAGGCTTTCAACAGGGAGATAGCCCTTTCTCAGCTCGGTGTTCTGAGTACTGTCAATGAAGTCATATATATGTTCTCAGTAATATAACAGTAGCTTCAGTTTAACCATCAAGATATTGATTTCACCCTTGGGAAACTAGCAAGCTGGGCATCTTTAAAATAACATTTGCCACTTCTCAGAGATTGCAGTGATGCAATATCTCCTCTGGTGCACCAGAGAACAACATTCCCCCCTTACTGTCCTTCCTGCAGTGAAAGTTGTGCATTAAGTGGTGCCTGCTGCAGGTAACAACAGTGTTGCATGTACTGCCTCACCTTAGTACATTTGAAATAAAAATTACAACCTAGGCTAGGATGTGGCTTCTCCCAGAAACAAAGGAGAAGTCATTATAAAAACCTACTGACTTCACCTAAGAAAAATAACAATTGTTTATAGATCAAAACTAATGAGTACCGTGTGATCAAGAGCTCAGTTTTCTCTCTCTTCTATATCATAAAATGGTGCGACCCCTTCACATCATGCTGGTAAATTGGCTCAATAACAACTCAGAAAATGTCGCCTGCACTTCCCACCCAGCAGCTGAATTTTACCACAAGTCCTTTAATTGAAAATGCAATTTTCTAGCTAGGCTTTCTTTTTTTTTTTTAAAACAAAAAAGTAATTGTTCTTGTAGTTGAATACCTGGTACTTGCTTTGTTTTAAAAATGTAATGCTTGGCACATACAGTATGTGGTTCTGATAATATCCTCCAATATAACAAATATAGCCAAGTGTATAGCATCAGAAAATGGTTTGTTGAGGGCAGGAGTGTGTTTCATTTAACATGGTAGAAAGGCACCTCACTGTGCAGCATTGGATAGTCTTCAGGTACAGCTGCTTGATTCTAGAGCATCTCTCAAGGCTGTGAGCAAAACAATGAGAAGAAATTAGACAGGGGATTTAACTACAGGAAAGTAAGGAGCAGGGGATGGGAGGTGGCCCTGGGCAGAGTCTGTGGTTAGTGGCATGTTCAGTCAGGTTATGCTGGCCACATGGATTTCTGGGAGCTTCATCAGGTACCAGAAAGTCTGTATGGGTAGTTAGTTAAGGACTGTCTCTGCTGAGCCACCCCAGCTGCACCCACAGGTGCCACGGGGGTTAATGAGTGTCCACGGTCTCAGACTGGCGGGTGGCAGGAATGCAGCTGAGTCAGGGGGGAAATCATGAACTCACTAGGTGGACTCACCAGAGAGACCGAAAGGAAAGCTCTCGGTCCTCCTGGAAATCCCCAGCTGAGCATGGCTCAGGGAGGGGGGCAGCGCTTCTGCTAATTCCAGGACAAGGAAACCATATATGTACATCATCTCGAGGTCATTGTTAGAAGCAATATTTCCATCCCACTCCTCACACAAGTATGTTCAAAGTGGGAGTAGCTAAACTTTTTGCCAATTAAGGCATTGCTAGCTCATGAGGGACTGTAGAGTCCAGTTTTTCAAGGAGGATGAAGGGTACTAAAGAAGATACTTCTCCGTGGGTTCCTCTGGACCTTGGTCCCTCCAGCCCTACAGAGATAATTGCCTAGCCAGCATATATGCTGGTTTGCTCCTGAGCTTTTTTGTGTCATAGACCAACTAATTCCTCCCAAGATGAGAACCAGAACTGGTGGATGAGGACTTTGCTCCAGGATCTGCTCCATGTAGCTAATGAGGATGTGGGCTGTGCAAGGGTTCAACACTCAGCTCACCAGTCTTTCAATATTATTTACTTAAGTCCCTGGGTCCCCCACTGCCCATGCATGCATGACAGACTGCTGGTATCCTGAGATAAAAACACCACACTCACGTATTGCCAAGGGTCTTTCTCTAAATATATCTGTCTTATCTTGAATTGGTACATTAAGAACAATTAGGATGTTGCAGGGGCACAGAAGGCCAAACTGAGGATGGAGAGATCAAAGGTGCACTAAGATGCCTTTAGACTCCATCAGCCAGGCAGGTCTCACCAGATAGCACGACAGCTTGGCACAAGAAGATAAAACTATTGTGCTGAGCTAAGCCAGTTTGCACTTCAGAAATTGAAGTTTTGAGTCCAATAAACCAGGGAGCTCAGCTGCCATATCCATGTCCTTGACTCTCAGCACTAAGGAGGAGGAAACAGAGGAAGGGCCACCTCACCATTGGATTTTCATCCCTCATGATCCTCAGTAGATGGTGCTCGTGTGAGAGATCAGACCTTCTGGACCAGGTGAGAGCTAGTGCTGGGTGAGTCAGGCTATTTGTTGCTAGGGCAGTTACATATGCACAGGTGGCAATAAGCGCTTGCCGCCCATTCAAGAGGCATGCCCATGGATGGTCCTTGTGACTGAACTTGTACAAACTAATTAGTACTCTCCTGATATGGCCCACTGGCTGGATCATGGATGCAAAGCTTATCAGCAGCTCTTCCCCAAAAACGGGTGACCCTGACTGTACAATGTGGACCATGTGGATGCACAGACTCTGCAGAGTGGTGTTTGCAAACATTTGTCGCCTGTGTGACCACACTGGATTTTTTTCAGTCCTTAAATCAGCGGTTCCATTAAGTCTGACATGGGAGTGGCTTGAAGTGTGGTGATGTGCCTCCAAGGGGGCTCCCAGTTCCCAGCCAGGCACCTTAGAGGTGGCCTTCCACCTTTCCAAATTTTGCATCCTGGGCTGGCAATCTCACAAGGTTAGTCTCAACAGTGACAGAGGCTGGTGTCCATAAATCCAAACCTTTGCCATACAAGGGAAGGACTGCCATAGCTTGCAACTAAAAATGGAGTTGTTTAGCAAGTGGGGCTTTGTTGGGGAAAACTAAAAGCAAGTGTGGTCTGCAGATCCAGGAGTCAGAGTTGCGCCCTATCTTGTGGTACCTTTCACCCAGACCTGCCCCATCTCAGCTGGGGTCCCCCAGGATGAGGCCATCCCAGTGAAGGGCTTCTGCCATCATGTGCAGAGAAGCCACGGGTGCAAGCAGGGTGGGAGCAGGCTGAGGGTCTTCTTTTCCAGGCAGTAATGATGAAGGTGTGAAACCTTTTTTTGTGTGTGCTCCATTGTGGCCCTGTGCAGAGTACAGCACAGATGACGAGAAGTGAGGCTACAGCGACACATTGGTGAATGAATCTGAAGAGCTCTGGGACTGGGACCACGACAAGGTTTGCTCTGAGTTTTGCTGCAGTTGTTCTGTTCCATGAGGGCTGATCATGAAGAGTGTGAGCATGAGTCATTCCCCACCAGCTGACTGGCAGCCCCAGGCTCCCTTCATGGATCATAAAGGCTGCATAAATGTAGCCTAAATATCTCTGTAAGCATCAGAACTCAACTGTCAGGCATCACTGTTGCTCATAACTTGTCATTTGACAGCGTAAGTTCTTCTGAATATGATTTTCCAATAAAAGCTTCTAAATCTGTACTTTTTTTTTTTTTCTTTTGGTGGTGGGTAGACATCAAAATGATAATGCTGTCCAGGGAGGAACTCATGAGTAAGTCTTCCTGGAATTCACAAAGTTTACGTCCCCTTGCTTATTCCACTTAGCAGCTCATTGTCACACACATGTCCTGAGCCTACTGAACACAAAGAATGTGTGGAAAGGAGGAAGAGAGGCTGGTCACCATATCACCTGCTTTCACCTGCTGCTGTACACATCCTCAGAGAGGCCCAAACACCGGGTGTGCTCACAGCTGGAGCTCCCCAGTGTCCAGGCCAGAGCACCCATCACAGTCAGGAGCCTGTAGCCATCAGGGTAAACGCTGCCCAGAGAAATATCCTCATCCCCGTACGCCCTGAAAGAAAGGCTCTGCCATTAAGAACTTGCCTTGTCCCCTTGTAAAATGGAAATGACACCTTTTCCCCACACTGGTTATTTGAAAGAAGTGTTTAGACTGCTAAGATCAGGACACTCTTCATGAGCTAATAAATCATCAATTTCCCCTGAAAATCTTTAATAAAAAAAAACCCTCACTGCCAACTGTACTATGCATCAACATCAGATCAATACTGTAAAATAATCCCTCCAAATTCATGTTCCTCTAATAAATACAGGTCTGACCAGTTCCTATTTTGTAACAAAAAATGCTCATGTAGACTGCCGTAGATTGCACCCTTCTGATTTATAGTGGTCTGAACCGCCCTATAAATTTTGGAAGAAAGGGCCATGTTTTGTAACATCACTACAGACATGTAGAGGGGGAGGAGAGGCAGGAGGTAGCTAAAAATGGATCTGGAGATTTACTGTACTAAAAACACTGAATATGCCATTCTGGTCTTCTAGGTTTGCTGGAGCAGAGGGGGAAGTTGCAGGAACGTTTAGCAGGTTGAGTGAAAAGAAGTGAAGACTGTGGATTTTTTAACAAAAGCTTCCTTATTTCAGCTGTTAATTAATAGTTGATGTTACCTAGGTGTTAATAAAAGCACACAAAAGACGAAGAGCTCTGAACAAGCCATCTTGAAATCCTGTCACTCCTACCTGTTCATATGGAGCCTGTTTTTTGCTCTACATAATCTCAGAGTTTCATTAGCTCTTCACTCATCCTGGTCTCCCTAGTCTGAAGGGATTTTTTGCTTCATTTCTGTTTAAAAGGAAATAGAAATCCCCAGGAGAAGGGACAGTCTTTTGGCATTCATTAGGGCAGACCCTCTCTCAGTTGCTGGGATCCTGATCCAGAAGAAGGACCTGTAGCTACCTTGCCGGTGGCAATGATATGAAGGAAGGCAATGATATGACAGGAAGCTCAACATGAGCCATCAGTGTGCCCAGGTGGCCAAGAAGGCCAATGGTATCCTGTCCTGTATCAAAAATAGCATGGTCAGCAGGACAAGGGAAGTGATCCTTCCCCTGTACTCTGCATTGGTGAGGCCACACCTGGAGTACTGTGTTCAGTTCTGGGCCCCTCAGTTCAGGAAAGACATTGAAATGCTGGAGTGGGTCCAGAGAAGAGCAACAAGACTGGTGAAGGGACTTGAGCACAAGACCTATGGAGAGAGGCTGAGGGAGCTGGGATTGTTTAGTCTGAAGAAGAGGAGGCTTAGGGGTGACCTCATCACTCTCTATAACTATCTGAAGGGAAGTTATAGCCAGGTGGGGATTGGTCTCTTCTCCCAGGCAGTCAGCAATAGGACAAGGGGGCATGGGCTTAAACTCTGCCAGGGGAAATTCAGGCTGGATATTAGAAAGAAATTCTTTACAGAGAGAGTGGTCAGGCATTGGAATGGCCTGCCCAGGGAGGTGGTGGACTCGCCGTCCCTGGAGGTTTTTAAAGTGAGGTTGGACATGGCACTTAGTGCCATGATCTAGTAAACAGACTAGAGTTGGACCAAGGGTTGGACTCAATGATCTCTGAGGTCTTTTCCAAACCAGTCGATTCTGTGATTCTGTGTGATTCTGTGTGATTCTGTGAAGGGCAAGAAGAGCTGCCCTTGTCTCTGTCCTGGGGACCTCATGGTGCTGAGTCTCTGCATGGTGCTGTGCACCCAAACTCCTGGGTACCTTGGGGCACTCCTGGGTCCCTCCCAGAGTCCTGGGACCCTTGGGGCACTCCTGGGTGCCTCCCGAACTCCTGGGTCCCTTGGGGAACTCTTGGGTCCCTCCCAACTTCAGGGTTCGTCCCAAACTCCTCTGTGCGTTCTGAACTCCTGGGTCCCCACCCGAACTCCTGGGTCCCTCCTGAACTCCTGGGTCCCATGGGGCACTCCTGGGTCCGTCCCGAATTTCTGGGTCCTTTGGGGCACTCCTGGGTCCCTCCCGAACTCCTGGGTAACATCACATCCCTGGTGCTGCAAAGACTCTCAGCAGGTCGTTTCACAGGGCTACCAGCCTCTTCTCTCTGAGGTCCCACATGTGCTGAAGAATCACCTCTTAACAACAGAAAACTAAAGGCTGTTTTTCATCCTTACTCTACAGGCACAGGTCTGAGCAGCTGCATTGCAGCCCTCACAAGGATGGCTCACATGCAAGGGCTTCATAAAAATACCACTGCACTCTAAAGCAAAAGAAATGTTTTTATTCTCACTCCCACTCCTTCTCACTGTGAAAAGTCAGGCCTGTTGGCATGCAAAGGTGAACATAAATGACATATACTTGTTAATTATTCCTTAGTTCACTTTCTATTTTGTTGGAAATGCTCTTTTCATACTACGTTTTTACTCTTTATAATGTTTGATGCCAAATCTGATATGGACCTGTGCTATGGCTTGTATAATTTATATTTTATCTTTCTTCAGACAATGTTAATCACCACAGGACATACTATACTTACATTTTCAAACACTTTAGTGACCTTTCACTTATGTCTTGAAAATCTTTTTTAAGTGAGGCTAGAGGTTTTGGTGGGACATTAAATCTAAACTCATGTCTAAGACCAATCGTGTCCGCTCCTGCTGAACATCATTCAGCTGCTCCCATTCCAGGTAAACACCACCCAGAATCCTTTTGGTCTCCAGCAGTGAAAAAATGCTGAGTGAATAAATCCTTAAGTGTTTGAGAAGGGTGCCATACCCAGCTCGCCAATGGTTAAGTAAAGGTAGCTCTTCAGTCATGCTGACTTCATCCCTTCAGGGTTTTTCCATCCCTTCAGGCACGTGGTACACTCTGTCTTTCCTTTTTCTGATGCAATGCAGCCTACATTATTGAAACACTCCTTTGCAGATTTACTAATTAGCCTTTATTACCAGAATTGGTCTGACCTTATCTACCTTCAGTACTGTTCTTCCTGGCTCTGTTCCTCTAGAGCATTCTCATCTATTCCCGTGTCCAATGCACATTCAGGAGCTTGTTTGGGTTATGAGTCAGAAGATAAGCCTGTCTCCTAGTCTGCAGCTGTAGCTGTAAGGCTCCTGAGGCTTAGCTGTAATCTCCAATATTCTTTACAGTAATTGTTATTTTCTTTACAAGGTAGACTGAAGGATCAATATCTAAAAGCAGTAGAGATATTATTATTATTATTATTATTATTATTATTATTAGCCTGGCATTTGTAAGCCAGACTATAGATTATAGAGAAAATTTTACAGGCATAGCAGTGCACACCCTGAATATCACAATGTTTTCCTGCTGTTGAGTAGAGAGGGAATGTCACAAGCTTCCAGCACAAGGTGAACAGTCTCCAAAAGCTGGGTAAGGTTTGTTCCACCAAGTTCTTCTTGCGCTGACAAAGACGATGGAAGTTGCTGCGAAGCTCTTGTCCCACCTTCTCCTTCCTGAGCAGCTGTGCCAACAGTGCCATGACATGAATAATAAAAATAACACTAATTTAAACCAAACACTAACGAAACCAGAAAACCTCTCTTTCAGAGTAGGTGGCTGTATGCTGCAGTCTCCTACAGAGGCGCTTATCTGCTCACCAGGCTTCAGTGGCGTGTAGGAAGCCTGCCCAAGGGGGCTGATTCACCAGCCACCAGCAAGATCACACCAGATTACAGTCATGTTTAGCTGAAAGATTAGGGCTGCTGTCAGAAGCTGAGGAGTTCAGCCCAACAAGAAAAATGGGTGCTTTTACAGAGCTAAGTGCAGAGCACATGAGGAATCGCTAGTACTTGTTGTTTCACACAGGCGAAAGAGCTGGAATGTTTCTCTGAGAGGCTCTGTTGAGTTGTTGATTCTACAGAACATGTCTGATTTCTTCAGACCCCTGAGCCTCCTCTCTTCAGTGGAGCAGCAGCACCCTACAACAGTTCAGGGCCTAAGCATGAGGAATTATTAGTTGTTACAAAGCTATTCATACCCTGCACTTTAGGAATGTCACACCACACATGCATGGCAACATGGCAGCCTTAACGTTTTGCTACCCAGATGAAATGTAGGAGGAATTCCTTGTGCTACATGGATGTGACTACATCACTCTAATCATAACGTGTTTTACCATAGAGATTTGGGAAAGAATTTCTGTAAAACACTTTTTTTTTTTTTTCCCCTGGAAATGGGACAATTTCCCATGGAGCAGGAAGCACTTCTTATGGAAGGCTCTCTGCATTTTGCTCCCCCCATATGAGTTAGAGGCAATTTATACTGTTTTTTTTTATTATACCTGGTGTATTTTTAAGCACAATGCATAGCACTTCTAGCAGAATACTGTGGATAAACCTGTTGTGTAATGTTGCCTCCCACGTTTTTACTATAGACTGTACAAACAGCTGATACATGGACAACACTGTAGGAAAAGAGGCAAAACTGTTTCCTTGTGAGGCATTGTTGAATTATTGGCAGCATAGAACTGCCTTGTTATGAGCATGCTGAAGCATATTGTAGTGTTCAGAATAACACCTGCAATTTCCCCTGTAGATTTTGTCCTAGGAGAAGATGGTGCAGTCATTATTCATTCTCTTTATAAAGCTATAGCAATTTGGCACTCAGTCCCTCAGTTGAGGGAGAAGAAGGGGACTGTGACCTTTATTCAGGCACAGCCATTTTTCAAGAAAATACAGCTGACAATGACAGAAGACGTCCCAATAGAGTACACAAATCAGGGACAGAAAAAACAAAAAAACCTCCAAAGTGCTCCCTACAGTGCAAGCAACCTTCCTCAAGTAAATAAAATGGTTCTTGTGGTAGCAACCAATTTCCTGTTCCCAAGCAGATGCTCCTGAAAAAGGATGTATTTACCAGTTCTTTTGGCAAAACTATTTTCTTTTGATTGTGCTGGAACAACCAGAAGGTTGCAAGAAACTGACTAAAAAAGAAAGCAAAGTTAAGAACTAGATATAATATCAGCAGGATGTAAAAGTCCATCACCTGTTTCAGCAGAATCTAGCAGTGGCAGACTAGGAGGCTTCATCCAAAACCTTACAAATGCTCAAAAAGCATACTAATTTCCTCAAAAACATAAAACAATAACTGTCTTTTCAGTAGGAGTACTCACAGAGAGAGAGAACAAGAGACTGTTCAAATTACAGGGTGTGCAAAAGGACGGACTTGAGCAAGGAGCAGCTCATAAAAGGTGAAGTAGTTTGGGCTAGATTCATAACCAGGTTGAAAGGCAATGGCATTCAAAGAAGAATGATCCAAGTAGCTGTGTAACTCCACCAAGATTCAGTCTTGGGCAAGACTAACAGGCAATCTTCCATCTGAAGACAAAGCAAAGGGGTTGCTGCCAGAAAATGTGGTGCCATAAACAGGGGGACATGCCCAAGTACAGAGAAGACAAACTACAGAGAAAACACTGTGAATGCCATATTAAAGTAAGTGTACAAACAAGAATGAAAAAGGGACAAAATCACAGAAGAAAGCAGGCATCCAGTGAGTGAGTACTTGCACATACTTGAGCTCAACACAGCTTAAAAAGCAAAGGAAACCATCAACCACAAATGACACAAATGAACAGAAGATGTCTGTAAAGCTCAGCGGAGTACCAGATGGAAGAGAAGGGCTGAAGCCGTGAATAAACTGGAAGCCAAAACCCAAACAGACATGGTTTGGTGTTTCGTGTCATAAAGGCACTCTGTGCCTTTTGCAAAGAAAGAAAGTGAAATTGCAGCAAAACAAAGCAAAATATAATCATAAGATGGCACGCTCAAAAATCCAGAAACATAGTGTAACTTAAAAGCAGGGCACAGGCAAAGAAGTAAGCTGGGGTTTCAGGTAGGCAACAAGTAAAACTAAGAAATCTCTGCTTTTATTAAAACATATGACCCTAGCAACGCCAAAGCCAAAAGAAATGTTCCTCTCATAGACAAATGGCAAACTGAAGGAGTAGCAGGAGGAACTAAATCTTCTGTTCCATCAAGGCAGCCAGAAGGTTCATAAATTGCCATCATGTTATTTTTTTGGATGGACTGGGTTGTCTTCCAGGCTTGTTATATGTGATAATAGATAAAATATTTTGGCTATTATAGGAGCCGACTCCCAGAAAATCAATTCCATTACAAGAGCAAAACAACTAACAGTGGGAGCCGCAAAGAGAATGTAAAGGATCATATTGTCACAGAAGCCAAGAGTTAGATGAGTAGCACGGTACTTGCTTAGAAATCAGGCAAGCTATTTGCCAGGGATCCTTAGTGCTTCAAGCAAAGCACTAAAAAGAGCTCAACATCAAAGGTTTGCAAAAGGAGAAGTATAAAGTGACTTGAAATTAAAAAAACGTGTCAGCAACCAGTGCCAACAGTAAATGTTAATAAATGTCATCGAAGCTACTTCACTGTATTTGAGATGTCATCAGGTTGATAGAAATGGCAAAGAATGACATTTGAGGTGAAATCTTAGGGCAAGACTTTCAGTGTTACCAGAAAGACATACAAGCAAGATTCTTAGGAAGTTGCATCATAGCAGATTGTGTTCTGGTGGCACAGATACAGTGATAGCCTGGGGAAGGCTGCTGTGACTCATGGCAGAAACCCTCACTGTCTTCTGGGACCATCCAGGGGTGCAGGACTGCAGCTGGAAGTGATATCACATGCGGGGTCCAGTGACCATGCAAGGTCTGTGACCTGGCCTTGGGAAGGCAGAAATAATAAAACACATATCCACACTAAAGGGATTCAGTTTACAGACTATTAGCATTTGAAAACTAGTTACGCTATTTTTTTTTTTCCCCAGAACCTTCAGGTGTAAGTAAATTTTTATGATTACTGCTACACAAATGTGGTATATTGCTACCTCAACGTGGCACAGCTATCCCATACCTCTGAGACTGCCTACCCATCCCAAAATATTCGGATGTGTACAGAGGAATGTGACAGAGGCTGCAGTGGCAGTAAGTCCTTCTGTATTGAAGACCATGCTGAAACAGGGGCTTGCAGGATTGTGTACATGAGAAAAATACATGGGAAATACATTCAATGTGTCTGAGCATGGGAAACCTTTAAAGAGAATGTGACCATGAATGACTAGTTAGCTTTTCATAAAGCAATTACTATCAGCTTCTGGAAGCTTTCATCACATGCTACTGATATTGCAGAGCTGGCATTTAAATATACGCTTCAGGAGACTGAGATGTACCTAGCTGGCTTCTTTTCAAAAGGGACATTGTAACGTGAAGCATGGCAATTTACCAAAATTATTACATCATCAACTTGAGAGAAATACAGCCAACTGCATGACACAGAAAACATCAATCAAGGTAGTTAAGAGGCAATCTCAAGACAGAGGTTAGAAAGAGTTGGAGAACAAGCCATGTAAAGCAACAAATTGCAAGTGTTCATGCCAGTCATTCTGATGGGAGGGTGAATCATCAGACTGAGGCATGATCTGCCTCAGAAGACTGGTGAGATGGGCTGAGTGAACCGTGACAACATGAGGTGCAAAAGTAGTTGTATCGCAACAAAAGTTTTCTCTGGGGTACATTTGAGCCTATCTGGAATAACAGCTGGAAAAGCAGAAATGCCACAGCCAGCTGACCATAGGACCCTGTGGTCACTTCTGATGTGTGTGGGAAAGTCCAAAGCAGTTAAAAGAAACCACTTTCACAAGAGACCTGGCAGCACTGCAGGGGTGGAATTTTTCATTGCAATAATCTAGTGTGTTTCCAATAAAACTGCTGCTCAGACTCCTAAGGACCAGAGACATAGGCAATGTAGTCACAGCAACTGTCCTGGACAATGCAACGAGGATACGGTGGGCCTTGCAATCTCGTGGTGTAGTTTTGCAGGGGAAATCCAGGTGACACAAAGCTTCATTCAGGTTACCCGTGCCTGAGAGGTCACTTGTCCCAGATCACCACTAGTGGAAGAGGGCTACAAATGTGGTTTTTATGTCCAGCAGAAACTTCTGTGATTACCACAATTTGCTGTTCCTGCAGCAAAATTTACTGAAGGCAGTGGATGTGGTCTACCTTGATTTCAGTAAGGCATTTGACACAGTCTCCCACAGTATCCTCGCAGCTAAACTGAGGAAGTGTGGTCTGGATGATCGAGTAGTGAGGTGGACTGTGAACTGGCTGAAGGAAAGAAGCCAGAGAGTCGTGGTCAATGGGGCAGAGTCCAGTTGCAGGCCTGTATCTAGTGGAGTGCCTCAGGGGTCAGTACTGGGACCAGTACTATTCAATATATTCATCAATGACTTGGATGAGGGAACAGAGTGCACTGTCAGACAGTCTGCTGATGACACCAAGCTGGGAGGAGTGGCTGACATGCCAGAAGGCTGTGCTGCCATCCAGAGACCTGGACAGGCTGGAGAGTTGGGTGGGGAAAAATGTAATGAGATATAACAAGGGCAAGTGTAGAGTATTGCATCTGGGCAAGAACAACCCCACGTTCCAGTATAAGTTGGGGGATGACCTGTCAGAGACCACTGTAGGGAAAAGAGACATGGAGGTCCTGGTGGACAACAGGATGACCATGAGCCAGCACTGTGCCCTTGTGGTCAGGAAGGCCAATGGCATCCTGTGGTGTATTAGAAGGGGAGTGGTCAGTAGGTCCAGAGAGGTTCTCCTTCCCCTCTACTCTGCCCTGGTGAGACCACATCTGGAATATTGTGCCCAGTTCTGGGCCCCTCAGTTCAAGAAGGACAGGGAACTGCTGGAGAGAGTCCAGCCCAGGGCAACAAAGAGGATGAAGGGAGTGGAGCATCTCCCTTATGAGGAAAGGCTGAGGGAGCTGCGGCTCTTTAGCTTGGAGGAGACTGAGGGGTGACCTCATTAATGTTTATAAATATGTAAAGGGTGAGTGTCAGGAGGATGGAGCCAGGCTCTTCTCGGTGACAACTGATGTTAAGACAAGGGGCAATGGGTACAAACTGGAACACAGGAGGTTCCACTTAAACATGAGAAGAAACTTCTTCTCAGTGAGGGTGACAGACATTGGAAGAGGCTGCCCAGGAGGTTGTGGAGTCTCCTACTCTGGGGACATTCAAAACCCGCCTGGACACATTCCTGTGTAACCTCATCTGGGTGTTCCTGCTCCAGCAGGGGGATTGGACTGGATGATCTTTTGACATCCCTTCCAATCCTGACATTCTGTGGTTCTGCAACTTGATGTTCATTGTGAAAACCTGAGAAGAAAAACTCACAGGAAAAAGAGAGAATTTGTAGCCCAAAGACAGAGCTCCCATTTTTCGCTATGGTAGATTCAGCATTCAAGTTCTTTACCCAACAGTGAGGAAGGATCTGGATCTCTCATATTGTAGGAGATCACCTTTAACCAGAAACGTATTCTGTGCTGGGACCACTTGTCTTTTCTCCTGAGGTTTTGGTTTTTTTTTTTCTTTCCTTAATCCTCTCTGTTTCTGTTTTGTTTTCTGTTGGTTTTGTTATTTTGTTTTGTTTGTTTCTTTGTTTGTTCATTTGTTTGTTTTGCAGGGGTGGAAGGAAATAAGGGGAGAAAACTTTTGCTAGGGCTAGGCTGCAGAAAATCAATGGGACCAGCGTTCCTAGGGGAGTGGGCACCCATATGATACTGCCCCAAGCACTGTCTCATCCTTGGATACTTCACTTCAGGGGATATCCTGCCTTAGATGTTCCTCTATTTTTTTTTTTCCCCTGGGTACTTGTCCAGTGTCCCTCTGAGCCCCTGTTAACTTGTTACTGTTTTGTCATGCACTTCTTTTATGCTCATGCACTAAGCACAGGCAGCTCCCTTAAGCCTTTGCTTGATTCCTCTATATGAAGAGTTATAATGCAGCCTTTTCAGTAAAGAAAATCCTTGAAGTGGCACAAGGCTCATGGTCTGTAGCTACATTAATTTATATAGAAGTCCGTGTTGAAGACAAAATAAGTTTTCATTTTATCAGATCATTATACAAGCAGCATCATTTCTGATGTAGATTCTATTATCAGTTAAAATAGTTTAAAAACTTTATATACTGAACAGAAAGTTACATTCAACAAGTTATATAATTAAATTACATCAATAGCTTGCTCATAATCTTCTTCAGTGTTCCTGGGCATAAGCCTCAGACTTCATTCTTCTGGCAAGTCCTCAGTGTTAGTTGATGTGGAAGCACCTTTGTACTGATCACAGCTCACCATCTGTAGGCACATGAAGCGCATTCCTAAACCTGACTATGGGAAGCTCCAATACCTCATTTAATGATAGGCAGAGTGAGTCTGGGAATTTCTAAGCTTTCACAGCTTTTTTGTATCTCATATCAAGGCAGAAAGTTGAAATACAGAAAGCCAAGTCAAATCCTCTGCCGCCGCTTCCTTCTGGATCATGTTGTCCAAAGTTGCTTTCAATCTCAAATGCATTTTTCCTCCTCCCTCTATTTTTATCTTTTGGAAGAATGCATATGTCATCTTTGATCTGATCTTCCTTTTCCTACTGTTCTCTGGAAGTCAGTAAGTGCCCACACCTCTGGCTGTGCCCTCTCACCACCTCCTTTCAGACAGTGGGGCTGAGCTGGTGTAGGGGTCCTCAGCACTTTCCCTCTAACTCTTACTGTAGTACCTGCCCCACATGACATAACAAATAATTCATATTTTTACTTTAAAAATCATATAAATGACATGTTTCAAATGTAAAAAGGCTTTTCCAAAGATGTCAAGGCAAAAAGTCCTCCACTGGATCTGCTGTCATAGACATTAGATTTGGGTACAACTCTGTTTTGATGTCTCACTACCTCCCAGGTAAAAGTGAGTGAAGCACCAAGACCTGCATTTGTAAGAGAGAGGCAGGAGGTGAGCTTTTTCACCCTACAGCACAACTGACGCCAGAGGGAACTGGCCTCATTTTCCAATGCTGGTTACTCTAGTAGGTCCAAATAAAGCTCAGCACTTTTGAAGCTCAAACTTTTTTATTTAGATGCACAAGCACAGATCCTGAATCTAGCTTCAAATAGATGTCTATGCCCAAAGTTTGCCTAGGACACAGTAAATCACATCACCTACAGACACCCATATGTGCAGTCTTCACCAAGATGGCAGAGGAAATGGTTAGACTACTATTGATTTTCCTCAGATTATGAATATGATATATAGGGTTCTGTACTGCTGTAAACTGCTTTTCAGAGTGCCTTTGGATTTTTCAGGGATCTGGTGTACCTCTATCCTCTGTATTTATCTCCTTTGTTGTCTTTATTGATTATTTTTCAAGTTGATTTGCTTAAATTTGAATCAACTTCATTGAATTTCTCAATGCTCAGTCTCTACATAAGAAAAAGGGCCCAAAACATCACTTCTTTTTTACATCTGTCACTGAAGTAGTGAGTATAGTGATGTCTGTGGTGGTTTGCTGTGTAACCTGGTACCCTTTTGCGTACCATTACAGCTACCACAAAATCACAGAATCACAGAATCGACTGGTTTGGAAAAGACCTCAGAGATCATTGAGTCCAACCCTTGGTCCAACTCTAGTCTGTTTACTAGATCATGGCACTAAGTGCCATGTCCAATCTCAGTTTAAAAACGTCCAGGGACGGCGAGTCCACCACCTCCCTGGGCAGGCTGTTCCAATGCCTGATCACTCTCTCTGTAAAGAATTTCTTTCTAATATCCAGCCTAAATTTCCCCTGGCAGAGTTTAAGCCCATGCCCCCTTGTCCTATTGCTGACTGCCTGGGAGAAGAGACCAATCCCCACCTGGCTATAACTTCCCTTCAGGTAGTTATAGAGAGTGATGAGGTCACCTCTAAGCCTCTTCTTCTCCAGACTAAACAACCCCAGCTCCCTCAGCCTCTCCTCATAGGTCTTATGTTCAAGTCCCTTCACCAGTCTTGTTGCTCTTCTCTGGACCCGCTCCAGCACTTCAATGTCTTTCTTGAACTGAGGGGCCCCATGTCCTTGCATTGCTGTGACATCTACAAACCTTGGTCACAGCTCTTGGTCACTCTTGCTCTTGTCCCAGAGAAAAGCATTAACTCCACAGTGCCATACCTTATTTCTTGGTGCTCATTATGTCTCTTTTAATGATGGCCACAACAGGCAGGGCCATTAGGTCCATTTGAGTCCCACAGGTTGCACCTTCTCTTGCCCCAGAAATGGCAGCAGTAGCAGTCAGCTAATGTTATTATTGTAGGAGCTGACCATCTTTGCTATGCACCAGGAGCCACAGTGGAAAGCAAGAAATGACCACAGAGCAAAGGCAGTTACGCCTTTGGGAGACTGCAGTGTAGCAGAAAGAGGACGGTTTGGGCAGATGAAAGAGCACAGGGAAGCAGTAGGCAGGCACTAGCTGAAATGACACACTTGCAACAGCACACAGGCTATCAGGTTATCCATAGACACTTGCAAAAACAGCTGTACCTCCGCAAGTTGCCTTGTGGTTCTTTCAACCACCGCCCAAGTGCACAAAAGTCAACCAGAAGGTTGAGCAGAAACAGAAGTCTGCTTAAATCCATCCTTATAGATGTAGAGATAGGAGCAACAGTACAAGGCTGGTACTTGGGGATGTGCCGACTCCCTGCAGCCCCAGGCACCTTGTCACAATGGACCGTGCTTGAAAAATATCATAGAGAAAACAACCACTGCTCTTAAAAGTCTCCTGGCCTCCTGAGTGCACAGCTATCAGGGATGGCCATTGCCCTAGAAAATTTTGTTGTCGACACCAAAAATAGCAGTTCAAAAAGGGAAATGATGCATTGACATTTGCTCTGTGAAATCTTCACAATAATGCAATTTTGGGTAAATGCACATAGATAGGGTCAACGCAGTTCTATTTCAAGTAAGAACCATTTGTTTATTTCCTGTGCCCACAAATCAGGAGAATGAACCTACTTTCTTGTTTAACCCTGCATGATAGGCCCAATCAGCTGATCCAGATGCAAGAGGTGATTTTTGCAAATTGACACAAATGAATTTTACATCCAGCTCCATTTCTGCAAGAATCCTCAAAGACTGAAACTGCAATGTGATATAGGTAAAAGGGATGACAGCAAAATAGAAAAGACAGTAACTGGAGATTCAGTAAAAACCTGATAGACACAAAATGGCTTTGTGTACTGTTTCTGATGCCTTGGCTTATTGGTGTGGTTTAGTGAACAGCATGGGAAAGCTCTTAGCCTTGCATCCCTGGCTCTGTCCCAGGCCAGCTTTTGATGTGAAGAAATCCCTGGAAAAAGCTGTAAAGAGGAGTGATGTCAAGGGCATGTCAATGGGAACTGTTGCCAAACCTGCTACCATGGCAGGTCCCAGCAGGGACACACAATGCGTGTACCGCTGATATACAACATTCTGCAGATATAAAACATATTGTGTCACTTGAGGTGTGGGGAGGAAGGAAGAGAGCACTGCACTCCCTCAGCATTGGTCCAGCCTCTTCCAGCTCCTTCACTGCCTTCAAGATGGATGGATAAGCACTAGAATTCAATGTTAAGATGCTGTGTGTCCCCTGGCAGTGATGTACTATTACCGCTTCAAACACAAAAGGGAGCTGTGGGGTTTTCACGTGAGGCTGCTGGGGTGACTGCAACAGTGCATGCTCTCATCTCGCAACTCAGTCTGAAGCAGAGTTTTAATTTGTTTGCTCAGGACTATTTATCTTCCATTTTTAAACCTCACACACACAAGGTTTCAGTGGTTTCAAACACTTTAAACCATTTCCACCTTCCTGTTTCATTCCGATGTTGAAAGAACAGATACCTCATATGCATTATTGAAGACTGAAGATGATGGCAGAATTGAAAAACAGACAAGCTAACACTAAACAAAATATACTTGGCTATGTATCTGCTGTGTTCTGGCTCAGCTCAAAAAGACCCAGCTGAAAGTGCCCCGTGATACCTAACCCGTGCTGTGTACCATTTAGAAATCAGAACCTGAGGAAGATCTTTGGCAATGTTTTGTCAGCCGATAAGCCAGCTAAACATTAACCTCTTTTTTGCAATCCCTAATCAGAGGTTTCCATTCATATGGCTGCTCTGTACTCTGAACCTTGAGTTAATGTGTCTCCATTTTACAGGAAAGCTTTGCTCACGTCGCTTTTGGGCTCTGCAGACTTCACAATGTGACCTTCCGTTGCCGGCTCAGGAGGGAACGTGACGTTGCCTCTGCCTGGTCTTAGTCAACGAGTTCACGACAGGTCCAGCGTTTAGCTTGTTAAGCACGACTTGTGGTTTCTGAATGAAGCACAGCATCCTGAAAGTAGAATTTTACAGACTGAGAGAAAGCACTATGATTTAGAAATTCACATTAGATGGACAAAAATATCTCCAAATCCCTGTACAGGAGTGGAGTAAGCCAGAAACAGATTGCTTGCTGGGGTAAGTAGACCCCACCAGCAGAGCACCACCAGCCTTCAAGAGTCTTCTTCCATGAAAGAAACCGAACAGAAAACTAGACATTTTGGTGTTTCTGGATAGTGTACCAATGTGGTCTGTTCTTAAAATATGAATAGAGATATTAGCTCAATGTTGTCATTTATTTTGTCTAGTTTTTAAAAAAGGAAAAAGAGATAAGGGGCACAATATCAGCAAAAGTGTTAGATTTATACTGCAGATGCTGAATTTTCATTTTGGTAGTTTAACATTGTTTTGTGATTTCGCAGTAGTGCGAAGCTGATGCATTTAAACTGGTTGCAGGGCAGATGAAGGGTCCTGGGGTAAAAAAGGTCCTGCAGAGCAGCTCAGTGGCTCCCTGTTCCATTGTAAAGCCCAGTCAGCAGCATGGGGTGAAGAAGACTGAAGAATCCTAAGAGGGGAAAACATCTAATAATGTTGTCTGTCCCAGCCTGCCTGGACTCTGGGAATGCTCTGTGGGAAGTGTTGGGCTAGCATCCCCACAAAACAGAGCCATGTCCCCTCTTCCTCTCCCAAATTCTGCAGCTCTGGGACTTCCTGAGCTGCAGTGAGAACCTAGAGCACATTTTGCTCTCAGTATCCTGGATATTTTGGCTCTGCCCCTCTGTGTTTAAGTGTGCTGCTGCAGGCTTAGCCTGTCTCGTCTGTGCCCTAAGAACTTTCTTTGGAAATGCTTTTCCTCAGCTCCTGTTTTCCAGACAAAAATTATAGCTAGGTCACAATTCAGTAAACCATCCCTATCGCATACAACACTTCATCACATACTTAACTGTAACTTTAGCACTGACCTGAAGGGGATGTGAGCACATAACTTGCTGTCCATGCTGAATTATTTTCCTGAGCAAAGACTGGCAGAAGGATCAATCCTGAGCCAAACTGTGGCCTTGCCAGATTTTGTTTTTTAGAGTTCAGCTGTTTTTTGCTGGTTTTTAGCTTAAAAAAAGAGAAACCCAACAGCATTGCAAGAATTTATTTTACACCACAAGAAAATACATGGTTTTTATATTCTGCTGTAATTCATTAACAATTGAAGGCATAAGGCTCACTAAAGTGATTTGTTAGTGTTCAGAAGCAGAGATGAGCATTTTCCGCTCAAAAAGTGAACATTTTTCAGATGCGCAAAAGGTGAGAACTCGGGGATAACTGAAACTGCCTTGGGGTTTTACTGCAGCCTTCATGAAAAAGCTCCTGGGTAAATTATTTCTTCTTACATGCAGTCTAAGGCAGTAAGCTCTTTCTTTGGTAGAGGTCCTTACAGTACTGCAAAGCAGTCCTGTGAATGTAAGATCATCAGTACAGCATTATGTTTATTTTTCCAGTTTTATAACTCCAAGCACTATCTGACATTGAACGAGTAAGTAAGGGGCAGTAGGAGAGTACAAGTTTAAATACAGCCCCACGTTAAAAACATAACACTGGTGATTACATTAGCTTTGGATTTGGGTTCAGGAAAAGAGATCATTTTCGGAGTGCCAGAATGAGCTCTCCACCAGCTCTCAGCAACCACAGCTCTTGCCCAAAGATCTAAATTTTAGACTGATGCAATGAAGAGTGGTACTGCAGGAGCCTCCCTTCTCTCCACATCCTTCACGTGTGCACCACGCTGTTGAGGCACCATGTTTGCCGCAGTGTCAGTAACGAGCTGTTCATCAGTATGTCAGCCCCTGTGCCTGTTCTGGGTGCAAATCCTGACAGAAGAGTCCCAGGCCCATGGGGTGCAGGGGCGAGCAGACTCTCGGTGCAGGGCAGCCCTGCTCAGCTGCCTTCCCAGCCCAAATGTGCCACTTTTGTTGGGGTTCTGCCAAGAGATGCCGAGGTCCTCCAGCACCCCTGCTGTCACAGCCCTACTGAAACTGGGTGTCTTTCCCTCTCAGAACCCTTTCTACAGCCTGTACCATCTCACCTACACAGATCTGTTCCTCCCTGGGATCTTTCTGTGCTCATTTAAGGAAGTGGGAAAATAATTTCCTCCTAAGAAATTGTACACAACTTAACTTGTAAATCCCCTCTGAGTCACTTCTCTCATGAGCAGATTTCTTTTACCATTTTTGATGTCAGATAAAATCTAAATTATATTTACATGTGTCCTAGGCTTCTGCTATGCAAAGGATTTCCAACATATTGAAGCAAAGCCTGATAACTGCTTAGGACTAAGCAGTATTTAGTGTCTCAAGAATAGTAATCATACATTACTCTGCAGTAAAGCCATTATATAATGACCATCTGTGGAAGAAAAATTCCCATGAACCTAGTGACAAAGAAACAACCCATTTTAGCTGCATATCACTTCCACATGAAGCAGAAGAGCATGGCTATATTGCCCAAAACTGCCTCTTCAGGAGGGCTGATGAGGAGAAGCTCATGGATGGATACTGGTCTGTTTGAATAACGTTTAGTAGGGACAGGCTGCATCATTATAACTACCTGGATCTGTTTAGATTTACGTCTGTGGTCACTGAGGGGTAGCAGAAGCATATAATGTCATGTGCAATTACAGACTCCATCCCTCTCCATATGGGAGAAGGCAGCACAACTTTCATTAAACATCGTTTTATCCCAAGCAAAAAACTGTACACAACTGATCAATAAAATGTGAAGTAAAATATATCTTTTATTCAAATTAATAAAAACTCAAACTGAAGTATAAGCACAAAGGGTCAGACTGTGACGTCCTTGTGGGCAGAGAACATCACTAAATGTGGTTTGGTGGGAGCAAATAGCAAACACAAGGGGGCTAAGGTGTTAGCCAGTGTCAGAGAAGCACCACAATCAGATAAAATCATGAGAGAAAGAAAAAGAGAGAGAATGACAAGTGAAGGGGAGAAGTCTGCTCTAGTACCGCCAAGGTTGTGTGGAACTGGGTGGGCTTTCCTCTGCAGAAGTGTGTGAGAAATGTTTCCTGGTATTCAGTGCCTTGGTAAAGTGACCCCCTCTCTCAACAGATTTTCATAAAGATGTCACATGCTAGATGAACCCATCTGAAGCTATATATGTTGCTATGTATGTTTGTTATATGCATGCATGTTATATGCAGCTAGAAGGCATATTCTAGAAAGTATATAACACATGTTATTTACTTCACAGTGACCAGAATAACCTGTAGAAACACAGCAGTGACCCTTTAGGACTTCCAATCAGCTGGTAAAGCTGATAAAATGTAAGAAATTTCTTCCTGCCCTTGTAGCACATAGAGGAAGGATGCAACTTCTCAGGACTGAAGTGGCTCTGCAACTTCTTTGTTACTGTCTGGGTTCTATGAGCAGGTCAATTCACCTCTGACTCATGCCTCTTGCAAGGCAGCCATTGGTGATGATGTAAGGAGCTGAGCTGTGAGGTGTTCTTTGAGTTGGGTCTACTTGCAGGTAATCACAAGATTTTGCTTTGTTTGTCTCAGGGTGGTATTTTTTGGTTTGCAATTTCCCTCTTTTGGCTTGTAGGTAGGATTTACAGCTTGCTTTGCTTTTATGCAAGAGCAATTATTCGTTTCCTATCTGAATGAAAACTTTCATCTGCTGATTTGTGGCTGCTTTTCTCTTCAGGATTGCAGTTTCAGATTCAAGAGGCCCTAGAAATTATTGTTAAAATTGTCAATTGCTGATCAGCAGTTAAAAGACACAGGACGCTAGGGCGAGATGCAAGCTGCAGTGCTGATGGGAGAAAACAGCTGAATAAACAATGCCAACGATTCTTTACTTGCTGCTATGTGAGCCAGATACACACATGGGGGCAGGGAGGACTGCCTGGTGCATCCCTCCCTGGATGTGTATCTTCCCATGGACAAGGCCTTAGAGTGATTATTTACAGGACTTGATAAGCCTTCATCTGTTTGAGGAGCTATTCTCTTTAACCAAGGTAAGATATTAAGGCAGGCCCTCAGTATATAGACAATAAATGATGCTAATCCCCCCTGTGCTTATTTTAACTCAAACTTATGCCTTCCTTTTGCACGTCAAAGACAGACACGGTCCTTTCCTGCCCAGCGCCATGTGCACTGCCAGAGACTGCCCTGAAGGTGACTGATTCACTGAGAAGTCTTCTGAAACTGAGTCTCACAAGCTTTCTCCTTTACCACAAAGCATAAACTCTGATTTATCTTCATGACCACGCACAACTACAAATATAATTACCTGTGACAAAAATGAACTCCTGCCACCCAGCTCCATATTTCCAGATCTGCTGCTGAAAGGTGGGGTTCGAAGTTCAGTGTATCCTTCTTGGTTACAGCATATACAACCCAAAAGAACTGCCCATTTCACCCTTTCCTGAGACAAAGTCCCCAGGCAAAAAGAACTGACAAGAGGCCTAAAAAGATCAACCTGGGACATGTAGTTGAAGTTGAGTTTGTCTCTAATAGCTCCAGAAGCATGCCCCACGCTTGTAAGACTATGGAAAACATTTATGGAAACAAAGGGTTTGGGGTGATAGACTTGAGGACTTGGCAAACATGGGTGGTTAGTGGTAACGTACTAGCAGTTGTACAGAATGAATCTTCACATTCATGCAATGCAGCTCCTTGTTATGCTGCTTAGAATACACTTTGCAAGACTTGCATCCGCAGTTACTCTCCGTGCGAGCAGGAATTCTCTTGTTTCCATGGATGAGGAAACTGCATCACAGAAGGGTCAAATGAGTCTGCCTCAGTCACACAAAGTCAGACACAGAGTGCAGGAACACCTGATTCATCTCCTGGCTTGAACAATCAGATGGTAGTTCCTTGGGATGAAGAAAACAGGCATTTTTTGCAATAGTAGATTGAAATTGCTCTATCACAGGGAAGATTGTAAGGCCATTGTTCATGGTGTTTGTAACCATTAGGAATACCATTTTAAGAGGTTAACAAGATGTGAACCACCATTATGAAATGATTTTTCCAGTCTATGTTCCTCTTGGTGCTGGCATTATCATTGTGATCCCCTGTGCCTTTCTGAAACCATGCCATTTTTCTCCTCTTTCTTACTCTAAGGACTTATCCCATAGGCTCTGTAGGTAGATTTACTGTTTCAGATAAAAGCTTTTCATGAGGGGTCTTAGAGAATAAATACAGTGGTCAAATCTTCCTCCCTACAAATGCGTTTCCAGAATCTGCCATAAGTCAGATCTATAGTGTGCTAACTCCTGACAAATACCAAGATTTGACTAACCAAGTTCTTTCATAAACTTTGAGAAGGGCTGCACAGAATATGAAACACATATCATAACCATGTTTCTTTCCCTAAGTTCTAAGTTTGAGTCAGATTTAAAACAAAGAATGTTTGGAGAAGTAAAGAAAACAATCCCAAATCCATGACCTAAATGAGAAAATAAAGAGAAATTAGTAGAGAAATAGGAAGATTTTAATAATGCAAGGATACAGTTCTTCAAGTAGAAACAAGTTTAGTAAATTTTAAAATATTTAAACTTGGAAATCTACTGTAGGAAACATTTCAGATAATTCATTCAATTAAAAAAAAATTATCAGAGATGTGTGTCTGATGGAAAGCTGGAATGATTCAAAATCCTGAAGAGGAGGGATTCATAGTAGGCTCCTCATTATTTTCTAGGCCAATGCTTTGTACAATCTCCTAGATCCAACTTTTTTTCTAATTCCATTGCCAGCTGCACTGTAAGCATTAGGGGTAAGCATGCTGGGACAAAGTGGCTAAGGAGGTGTGACAGAGGCAGTTTGGCCTTCAGGGAGGTATTGGCATATGGGACAGTACCAGGGAACCACAGCACTTTCTGGAGAGAGAGAGAGAGGAGATGGGGAATACTTCAGGGACATGGGTGTTTTCCTTGGATGAGCTGGCCAGAACTATGCTTTGTAACTGGGTCATGATAGATACCTGATTTTCACAGCAAAGAAAGGTAGATTTGGGCTTTGTAAGCTGGCCATTTGCCTTTTATTTAGTCTTTGGGGTTTCTCTTTCTTTCCCATTATTGTTTATCTTCCTCTTCTCTGTTATTTTGGAGAGAGAGAGAGTTTCAGGTCTTTGAAATTCATAGGAGCTCCCTAGGCCTCCTAGAGACAAAAATTAGGACAGTTATCTTGTACTCGGTGGGAGCAGATCATGGAGCCACCCTACAATCTGGGGAGCTGCAAGCAGCTCTTTCTGGCTCTATGTAATAAACTGTGCCTGACCGCTCTCTGGGTACTGTGCAAATCTGTGTGCACACTTATCTATTCAGATCAGAAGCAGGCAAGGAATGAGAAGATGACAAGAGGATCACTGTTTCCCCTCCTTCTGCCACAAAGAGGTGATGTTCATTTCCAGGGTGTATAAGCTCCCCAGAGGTTAGATTCACCGTGCAGAAGAGGCCATAGTAAGAGCCATCACAGCTGATCTGGCTGTGAGAGGCTGTAGTCTGAGGATCCACTGGCACGTGAATTAACAGCAATGTCTTTTCAGTTTCCAGGGCACACACTCCTCTTCGTGTTTTGCTTTCATTTCTCGTTGAGTGTGCTAAGGAGGAAAATATTTGGACATGGCTTGATTGCAAATAGTGCCTTTTATTCACACATGGACATGTGAGCCCTGGTGATTTCTGTGGTCTAAAAGAAAGAGACTTAGCCAAGGTCCCAAGCCAGTAAAAAGAATGCAATACTGTATCTTTGTACTATAGGAATAATTGGTGGAAAATAATTCCAAGAAAATAAAACATTCCTGATGGAAGGGTTTTCTTCCCTCTTACTACTTCTGCTTGCTACTAGGTTCTTCCATGGAAAGTCTGGGGACTAAGGGAAAAGATTTTTAAGGAAGCACAAAATAAATAACTTACCTGTCAAATGTCATTTGTCTTGTAATCACTGTATTCAGGAGCCTCTTCTTCTAGCTAAAATTTTCTGCTGGCTTCAGTTATTTTGCAGGATGAAGTCATCTACATTAGGCATACACAAAATGATTAAGTCATCTACATTTCCCTGAACCTTTTGCTTCGCCACCCTGTGGCACATCCACTGCATGGTGAGACAGCGAAGAAGTGGAATAAAAGTCTCTTGTATGCTGCCCTAGGATAGTTTCTGTTTGCCTGCTTCCAGATGCTGGGTGTTAAATTCATTTGGGGTTGCCATTAGAAGCGAAGCACTCGGTGCTCACAGTTCTTCTGCTGAATCTAATGCTCAGTTAATGCCCAGTCTTTAGCTCAGGCAAAACAGCCTGGAGGAACCAGACACCTTGCTGAATAGTAATCTATTGGATGCTGCAGGAGCAAACTCCTTTGATGTAGAGGCACACCATGAGGTTGTTTGCTCTTATACAGGGTTTGTTACTGAGGTATTTTTTATTCAATTTCATCTTTGCTCAGAGTTCACTCCCTTCCCATTATTTTGGTGCTAATCAGAACTAATCTCTTTCAAAAGTTTCTTCTCCAGCCACACAAAGAATTTCTGAACTAAGATTGGTATCAAATCTCCTGAGAAAATACAGATTTTTTTTCTAGACTATATGTAGATGCTAATCTGTAAGTGTTACCAAACATGTTGCAACATCATGAATTAGTCTCAGGGGCTTTCCTGGTGGTCAAAAGATTGAAAAGAAAATATTTATCTGTTTATTTCATTATCCTGTTACTCAGAAGTGCTTTGGAGCCAAGCATAATATGCAGGATCAGTCAGATCTAAAAAGTGTTCCCAGTACATGACAAGGTCTGGTTTAGGAGAACCAGTGAGACACTCTTCATGGCAGTGTTGACAGTCTCTGTCAGTAATGGTGCTCGTAGGTATTTTCTGTCAGCTATGGCTGGAATGGGTTTGACTTACATGTGGTGACTCTGATTTCTCTCAGCACTTCCCTGATGCCTGGCTCTGTTAATGTGCTGAAATCTGGAAGAAGGGGAAACATATCCTCTCATGTGCTTTTGGTATGGTTGCTCCCACATGGAAAGGGCTTCTGCAGTGCCAGGGATGCCTGACACATGTCTGGGAGTCCCTGACATTGTGCAAACCTGATTTCTAGAGAGACTGGGAAGCACTGAGGGCTGACAAGTGGATGTAGAGGTTGGGACAGTCTGGGGTGTGGGAAGGAATTTAGCTGCTGCAAAGGCAGAACTGAGACATCTCCCTGCTGTTGACACATCCATTTGGGGACGTGGGGAACATTTGGAGGATGTCTGAATCTAATAATGTTTTCCATGCCTTCTGTTTTATTTTCCTTTTTCATGTTTAAACCTGAGGTTTTTTTCTGCAGGAATGATTTTGGGACAGCTTGTACTCCAGTGACAGCAGTTCTTGTTGGTACTTAGCTGTAATTCCTTATCAGCTTTTAGGTGCTCCAGGGTGGAGACAACATTCCAGCAGGGTACACTTCAGCTGTGAAGCAATGAAGGGGTTTATGGTAGGCTGAAGATGGAAGAAGAGGCTGAGAGAAAAGAGCTGTTGCTCTGTTGAGTTTCAAGGTATGAAGGGAATAGTGCTGTATCATAAAATAAATTCACAGCCCTTTATTTATTCTCCCTGTAGTACAAAATGTCCTAAAAGTCTCTGAGCTTCTCTTCTTATTGGAAAGTATATAAAGAAGATCAAATGATTAAAGGAGCCCTGGTGCACTAAATAAATAAAATACACAAACACACATGCACACAAAAAAAGAAAAAATCTAACCTACTAGAATTGTTTCATGATAAACCAAATTAATTCTTTAATGTGACGCACTGATGCATGAGGTTCTTAGCTTACCTGCTTTTAGGGGCTTTTACGCCGTCTGACCCAATATTATGAAAACTAAACCTTCCTTGACACCCAGAGAAAGACTGGATACTTACCTGTTCAAGTAGTTACAGAACAATAAGCTTTTGGGTCGGGCTGTATACTTAGGGCGCTTCAGTCTTCTCATTCTTAGGCTGAAAAGAGTCATACATAGACCCTGAGAGTACAATGAATTTCAATGAAGAAAGGAAGGGCAGGGACACATACACACATCATTTGGATTTAACTTAGCTTTGAGAGTATTCAAACAGAAATGCTAAACGAGCACACTGATTGTAGTTCCTCCAAAAACAGAGACTTTAATGCAACTTTCACAAGAAAAGTGGCATTCACAGTAATGCCCCTTGTCCTGCTATTCCTGTGCTTTTGGAGTAGAGGCTGTAGCCAGCTGTGGTAATAGAATAATTCATAGCTCATGTCTCTTCGGCCTGATCAAGACTTTAGCATATATACTGAAATCTCCAAAACACAAGTCCTTCCTTCTATTTGGCCCACATATAGTTCTTTCCCACATCATCAGAAAGATAAGTTTGGTTCTGCCTTAGGAGACTTGCCTTTGGGTTGTTCATCCTATGTCCTCTCTCCCTGCAACAGCACTGTGCTTCCTGCAATGCAGGTGAGTTACAGGTTGTATATCTTAGAGACCCAGTCAACCAGTGTCAAATATCTTCCTCACTTATCAGTATTTTCCAATAAGGTTATGATCCTGTTGCCTTGTGAACAATAAAAGTTTGTTTGATATCATAAATTTTAGACAGACCTCATTTAAAATGAAGTAATTGAAATGTAATAATTCCACCATAAATTTCCACTCAGAAATAGTGGTGTCCTTAGGAGACTTATGGCCCCTAATTAGGATACTTGATAGCAAAGAAGAAAACCCAGACAACCTCTATGATAGCAAAGAGGATGATTGATTTCAGGATTCAGTGGAAAGGTGGAGTGTTATCAGGCTGAGCAATTCAAAGGTGAAATCCATAACTGTGAGTTGGAGATCAGAGAATTGCCCCGCTATTACAACGCCTCACTGCTTTCAAGGGAAGGAGCAGTTTGACCAGCAGTTTCCAAGAAAAAATAAATTCACAGGAAAATCTTGTCTCTGAAGAACTATAGGTGGCTCGGGCAGACAGGTGAGGTTTAGTATGCACTGGGGAGAGGGAAAGATGGCTCTTTTGCACTGGCTTTGACAGAGAAGTCTGAGCAGTGCTGTATGGAGGAACACAGTAGTACAGGTAAAAGAGCTAGTGAAGAAGTGGTCTGTAGGCTGCTGTAGGCATGGTGTTCGGAAGAGCAACTCAAAATTAATATGCAGGCAGGAGAGGCAGTATCTGGAAGGAAATATCAGGTTCAGAAGGAGCACAGAAAGCACTGGAGGAAGAGGTGGCAAAGACATGTCTCCCTCAGCCCCGGCACCGCAAGCAGTGAGCAAACTGGAAGAAGATCTGCAACAAGCTCCAGATAAGAGACCACCTTCAGCTCTGTCGCTGGCCTGTGTCTGTGATAACAGCCAGATCATTTTACCTTTCCTGCACTTTTTTCTCCTTCCCACTATGGAATCATCTCTTGCTCCAAGTTTGCATGGTTCTAGCACAGGAGGGACTCAGGTTTTCTGGGGCCTTCAGGCACCATGGCAACAAAATATCACCTAATGACAACAGAAATAATAGCAAGGAGGCCAAGTCTAAGTATAGGCCTGGAAACTGAAGGTAATAACAAAGAGGGAAGACACACGATGTCCATAACCTTTACTAGGAAGGAGTCTTCATCAGCTTTGAAATCTTTGGGTTTCCTTTCCTTTGTCCATCTCTTTCCCTGTTGTCATTTGTCTTGTACTGTGCCTTCATTTTTGTAGCTATTGGTCGACATCCAGCAGCTAAAATCTACGTGTGTCATTCCCAACCATAGCTTGCCTATTGCTACAAATGGCCTCTCTGCTCTGTTTCCATGGAAATGGAAGCTAGCAGCATGACAATAAAATGGGAGAAAATCATCAAAAGAGAGCAGTCTAATACTTTTATCTTACCTCTGCTTAGCAGTAGCAACAAGGCAAATACTGTCTATCTAGAGCAGTTTCAAGTAGCAGATCTCAAAGTGCTTTCCAAACACAACTGTAGTTATCCTCAAAACATCCCCAAGGAAAATAGTGCTCCCACTTCATACTGGAAAAATATACTTTTTAGATTTGAAGCTCCATTGCCAGGTATGTAGAGTCTTTGTTTCAGGCTGGGCCTTTTAGGCACTGCATAGCCGTGTCACATGGCATGTGACATGAGAGCACCGTGCTAATGTGTTCAGGAGTAGACCCCAGGGCTGCCCATTATGTCACTTTCCCCCAAGAACCGTCTTCTTCTAGGGGCAAAAGGAAGGAAAATGGCATTTCCTGACTTTCTGGGATTACAGACCCAAATTAAATACCACCAAAGATAACAAAAAGTGTCTAGCTTTCATTCTCACTTCCATTCTCAGAAAAAAAATGAGGTCAGGGAATAGCAAGGCCTTTCAAGCACCTTTAAAACAATTGCCTCTATCATATGTCTGATCCTCTCACTCCCATTTCCATGGAAACAGAGCAGAAAAAAAATTGCAGTAGAATGGGACAGGGGACAGTTACAAAAGTGTATGTAATAGTTCTCACTAATAGACCCCACTTTCAGGTTGGGTGCATTTTAAGCACGGAAGTTTAAAATCTGACAGATGTCTGATGGTGGATCTCTCACCACTATGAATCTTCACCAACTAGTCAGATGTCTTCTTTCCTAGTGTTCAGACCATGATGAACTATATTGCATTGCTCAATAGGTCTCTTCAGCCTGGTTGTCAGTTGCACCCAATTTTGCCTTGTGGCTCTATGGAACAAATGCATTAGAACAGGTACATATGAACACCACAGTCTTAAAGCAGGTCTCAGACACATTGAAAATAAGTCCGTTTGTCTATTTGTTTATCCATTCATCCTTGCATCACCTGTGCACTTCTGTGTTTCCACTGGGCCAAGCATGCAGCACTGATTTTATATGCCAGATGCCATATGGTTCTCTTTGCTTTCTGAGGTGATACAAGCATTGCAAAGAATGATACTATTAATTCTGAACAGTACTACCGCTTAATGGGAATACAATGTTTTTCCTGTAGGTATTTGTTTTACTTGTCTTAAATGAAAACTTATATGTGCATCAACAAATCTATGGGAGGTAGTAAGCTTGAGCACCTCCCATGACACAAAATTGGAAGGAGCTTTTGACACTCTTGAGGGCAGAGAGGCCCTGCAAAGGGAACTGGACAAATTGGAGAACTGGGCAATCACCAACCTGAAGAGCAGCTCTGTGGAGAGGGATCTGGGTGTTTTGGTTGACAACAAGTTGACCATGAGCCAACAGTGTGTCCTGGCAGTCAAGAGGGCAATTGTGTCCTGGGTGCATCCAGCACAGCATTGCCAGCCGGGCAGGGAGGTGATTGTCCCGCTCTGCTCTGCACTGGTGCGGCCTCACCTGGAGCACTGTGTGCAGGTCTGGGTAACATAGGATAAAAAGGATACAAAGCCACTGGAGAGTGTCCAGAAGAGGGCTAGGAAGTTGGTGATGGGTTTGCAGGGGAGGCTGTATGAGGAGCAGCTAACGTCACTGGGTTTGTTCAGCCTGGAGAAGAAAAGACTAAGGGGAGGCTACAGCTTCCTCACAAGGGGAAGAGGAGGGGTGGGTGGATAGATGATGGTAGAACAGTGGATATGGTCTATCTTGGTTTCAGCACGGCATTTGACACAGTCTCCCACAGCATCCTCGCAGCTAAACTGAGGAAGTGTGGTCTGGATGATCAGGTAGTGAGGTGGACTGTGAACTGGCTGAAGGAAAGAAGCCAGAGAAGCCAAGTCTGGTCAATGGGCCAGACATTTGGATGCCTGTATCTAGTGGGGTGCCTTAGGGGCCAGTACTATTCAATATATTCATCAGTGACTTAGATGAGGGAATAGAGTGCACTGTCAGCAAGTTTGCTGATGACACTAATCTGGGAGGAGTGGCTGACACGGCAGAAGGCTGTGCTGCCATCCAGAGACCTGGACAGGCTGGAGAGTTGGGCAGAGAAAAATTCAAGGAAATATAAGAAGGGCAAGTGTAGAGTCTTGCATCTGGGCAGGAACAACCCCACGTTCCAGTATAAGTTGAGGAATGACCTGTTAGAGAGCAGTGTAGGGGAAAGGGACCTGGGGGTCCTGGTGAACAGCAGGATGACCATGAGCCAGCACTGTGCTCTTGTGGCCAGGAAGGCCAATGGCATCCTGGGGTGTATTAGAAGCGGGGTGGTCAGTAGGCCCAGAGAGGTTCTCCTTCCCCTCTACTCTGCCCTGGTGAGACCACACCTGGAATATTATGTCCAGTTCTGGGCCCCTCAGATCCAGAAGGACAGGGAACTGCTGGAGAGACTCCAGTGCAGGGCAACAAAGAGGATGAAGGGAGTGGAGCATCTCCCTTATGAGGAAAGGCTGAGGGAGCTGGGTCTCTTTAGCTTGGAGAAGAGGAGACTGAGGGGTGACCGCATTAATGCTTATAAATACGTAAAGGGTGAGTGTCACGAGGATGGAGCCTGGCTCTTCTTGGTGACAACCAATGATAAGACAAGGGGCAATGGGTACACACTGGAACACAGGAGGTTCCACTTAAATATGAGAAGAAACTTCTTCACGGTGAGGGTGGCAGACACTGGAAGAGGCTGCCCAGGGAAGTTATGGAGTCTCCTTCTCTGGAGACATTCAAAACCCTCCTGGACACATTCCTGTGTAACCTCATCTGGGTGTTCCTGCTCCGGCGGGGAGATTCGACTAAATGATCTTTTGAGGTCCCTTCCAATCCCTGACATTCTGTGATTCTGTGAACTTCCTCCTTTCTTTGGCAGAGTGAGGAGACAAAATGGCGGTGATGGATTCGCACCCATTTGTTTATTTTGTGTTACTGACAGAAGTGATGACAGAAAATTCCAGAGCAATCTCTAACATACAGCTGGAATACTTCAAATGGATGAAACTGACATTTGGAAAAAAGTTAAGGAAAAGGTTTCCAGAGCTTTTTGCTGTCATCGTGGCATGGAAGTCATTCTGCACGTGCATGAGGAGACACTTCTGCATGGATTGACTGTTTCAGAAGTTTGTCTGGGCTCAGAAGTTTGCCTGTGGGCATAATTTTGCAGGATAAATCAGTCAGAAAACTTCTGGTGACACTCTCCTAAATGAAGTGTATCCTCCAGGAAGCCATCTGGTCTTATAGACAAGGAAGAGAAAGACACAGACTGCCAGGACTTTACCCAGTAAAACAGAGCTTGCTCTCAGGAAAGACCCTGAGAAAGAAGCCTGTGTGGCCTTAAACAAACATTTTATAAGATGCTGTAACTCTTCACTACAGCTGCTTCAGAGCTACTTCAGACTCTCTTCTGCCCTCACTATGGACCATTCAGTCAGAAAACAGGGAAAAAAATGCTCTGAGACCAGTGGCAGCCAGATACTGAAGGAGATTAGAAAAGGAGACTGAGATTTCAATGTGCAAAGAGGAGTTGCTGAGGACAAGGGATGAGGAGAGACTCTTGGGGAAAAAAGAGCAATTTAAAGAAGTCCTGCTGACAGGAGGAGGAGGGATAGAGGTCATAGAGTATAATCAGTCTTGGAACAATTGGCAAATGCAAATGAAGAGTAAATGAGGGAGAATTCTGGTCTGCTTGTGGATATTCTGGAAGCAGACAAGCTAACTTAATTGGATAAGTTTTAGATGTGAATTCTTTATTCCACCTGGATGATTAGCAAGTCTCTTTATTCTTGTAGCCCATTTTGAATTTCTTCAGAGATTTCTCAGGTAAATGCAGAGCTGGTTACTTAGGTAAGGCATTTTGACAAAGGAACAAGGTAAACTAGTTAACTTGCTTACAATGGCTTCCTGCCCAAGGGCACTTGTCACGGATTAAATTACACAAAGAAATAATTCAGATGTGACTCGGAAACAATACATGATTCACACTGAACTTTTACTAGAAACCTTGTCAATTGTTTACATGTGCAATTAAAAAGTCTGTGCTTCATTTTGGCATGAATAGAGCCAGTTCAGTTCTTCTTGAACTTAATTTGGAAAAGTCTGAGTTTAGACCAGGTAAAGCAGATGTACCTTTATCCATAGAGTTAAGATGTTTTGGCAAGGTTGATCTGAACTGTAGAGGGCTTTTGAATGATGGTGTCTTTCTGCTTCAGCAAAGGAAAACAGGAGTTGTGTTACACACTGGCTAATGTATATTATTTATCTTAAGATACAGGAAAAAAAAAAAAAGTGCAGCATTAAAATTCAGCTTCTCTTTGAACTGTTTGGGAAAGCACTTTTCAGCAAAGTGAGATCACAGCAAGCCTGACAGACTTTTTACATGTAAGCCAAGGCACCCAGAGCAGTTTGCTTCTTCTCAGAGAGGGAGGACAAAGCTCTGCTCTTGGTCTGGTTGCCATGGTCATCTGCTCTGGGCCTGCTAGGCCTCTCTGTACTTCTGTGGGGACACAACTCACCCAGAAACACCTCTTAATATCTGGATTGTCCGTCAGGATCTCTGCTTGTCCTTGCAACCTGTGTAGGTCGTATTAGTCCTCTCTCCATCACCACAGCTCTGCTGCAGATGTGTTTCCTTTGTTCCTGTAGCCCCCAGAGAATGACTCCTTTACTATGTAGGTCCCATCATCAACAGTGACAGGGTTTTCAGCTTCCTTATCAGAATATTTTGGATTTGGTACCAAAGATTATTTGCATATGAGAGATGAGGATAGGTGACTGATGATAGCCCCTTTGCTTCCTATCCTCTCCACTCCTTGTTCTATGCCCAGCTTCCTGTTAAATCTTTGTTTCATAGACCAGCGGTTCTTTGCAGGTCACTTGTCCCTCAGCTGCCGTAGGAGAAAGATGCAGGGTTCCAGACAATGCAGGGAGGAAGGCTGATGTCCACCCTTAGGATTTCGCTTCCACCTCAGTCTTACTTAATGTACGGATGCGATGCTTACCTTCAGATCAGTAACTGCTTGCCGTTTTAGGGTAATGTGAGCTTCTTTGCTGTGCACAGCTCGGAGACAGTCCTTCAGGCAAGCAGTGTCTTACAGTGGGTCCTGTGCCTCAGAGGGAGTCTGCTCTTGGCCCACCAGGTCACCCTGCATTCACGCCATATGCATGGTTTTGGGAGCTAAGGGCAAGTTCCTTTCCTAGAGGATTCTCAAACCTAAGCACTGATTCTCAAACCTATAGCCACAACCTTCTTGCTTCGTCTTTCCTGCCTGTGAGGTTGGGAATGTAACCTTGGAAATGCACTTCAGTTTTTCAAATATTACCTTTTACTTCCAAACATTCTTCAGAAATCTTATCAGCAATGCTGAATAGCTTTTGCATTGAGCTAAATTGCCAAAATAGCTATTTAGTTGGGTTGTGACTCAAAAGGTCTGGCATCTGTTCAATGCTCTGCTACCAAGTTCATCTGCAGTCATAAGCAGATCCCTTCTTCTAGCTGTAATGTAGAGGGGTCAATTAATAGTAAAGTGGGGGGATTTAACCAGCCAAAGTTTTGCTCTGAACAGATGCAGAAATTATCATGGCCCCATAACATATTAGAAAGGAAGACAATGAGTGAAAAACACCAGTATGGTCTGTTTTGCTTCAGCATAGCCTCCGAGAACAGAGAAAAGGAATAACCAAGCTTCTAGGAAGTTCAAGCTAGTCCTGCAGCTACCCAGAACCTTTGGAAATGTTTTAACATTTATCATGTCAGAACATTTATCAGGCTAATCTTTGAGTTTATACAAAAAACCCAAGCACATGTATATATTTATTTATACATAGCTGTACAGTTATATACTTGTAATTATAAATGTAGGTTACATTTGCATAGCTAGTTTAAAGTTATACAATTTTTATATATAACTCTACACATACTTAACTAGAAAATCACACACACATACATCCATATGTATTTTTTATGGTTTAAAGAAAGAGTGAATATCACTCTCAGTATAACAAGGGTCTCTCCTGAAAAAAACACAAACACAAAATCAGCTGAAGTCTATCTCTCTGCCCTTCTTAAATGTGGTGGAAACCAACCAATCTATTCAAAAGATACTGGAGAGACAGCAGATCAATAACATAGTCTTTGTTGCCTTAGAAAAACAGTCCAACGTTCAAGCTTAGCACTTGGTAATATTTCTGCTTCTCACACTCTACCACTTGAATAAGCAGAAATAATTGTTTTCAAATGTCTTCACAGAAAAACTGTTTTATCAATTGGTTTATCTTTTTACACTCCAATTTCACTGGATTATTTTCTGTGTCTTTCAGACTTGCCTCCCCTTTTCTGCCCCTTTCCTTTTTTTCCTGTTGAAAACAACTTATAAAAGGCCAGGTGTGCAAAGACTGGCTGACAAAGGACACAGCTTTAAATGAAAAACTCCTCAGTGGTCCTTCAGCCACTACACACAAAGGGCCCTGGTCCTTTCCTTCCATTGCCCCAAAAGTACACCAAAGAGTACTACAGAGCTTGGACACACCGGGAGACATCAAGAGAGATTTGGAAACCATGAAGAAAGTGAGAAAAGGGCAAAACCACCAGCTACTTACATGATCCACTGTTCAGTTTTGATGCAGTGTTTATTCCCTCTCATTAACTACAGTAACAGAATGATTTGGCATTATCATCTACATGGGGTATGAAGCTTGCTTGTTCTGAAGAATGGGAACATGTTGCTTGTCACAGAGGAAGCTTCTCCAAAGACATTAAAGCTGTTCCCTCAGCTCTGCAACCCAGACTGCTAGCAAATCCTGCACAAGTATTTTTAGCAGTGGTTATAGGGATGACAGCATTTTCTGGGAACATTCTCACTAAAGGGAGTTCCAGTGGTGTTAGTTCTCCACTCTGTAGAAGATTTTATGGGCAGGACTCCCAGATGTGGCCAAAGATGCAGGACTGAGCTCCCACACACCAACTGGTTGTCATCTTCAGGTACTCCTGAGCTTTATCCTGCCAGGCAGTCCAGACTGACTCCAGTGATATTACAGAAAATTGAAGGGATTCAGCACCACCTATGTAGGGTTTGGCCCAAATAAAGTTTTCATTGTCTTTAGGTGGAGCAGTTAATTTTGAGTGCTTTCAGGCCATGAAAGATACCCTCAAAACAGACTCTTACAGATGATACAACAGCTATTAGATTAACCAAGATGGCTGGAAAACATTTTGCTCGGAAGAATTTTATGATTTCAAATAGCCTCTTGAAAGTTTACCTATTCATCAAACCGTATTCTTTCTGCAAATCCATTAGTTTTGTATAACGTTTTTGGGGTCATCAGGGGTTGAGAGTACTTATGGCCATTTTTGACAGGCTCCCAGTTCTTGTGACATCTGAACTGAGGGAACTAGTGCAAAAGGTTCCTCTAAGTCCCACCCAGACATGAGTTCCCCTCCTTTCCTCTCTCTATTCCACTTCTGTGACCTCCATTATCAAACACAGTTTAATCTCACAGGGTTTCTTGCTCAGCAGCCAAATTTCCAGGAACAGGAGAAGCCTTTGCAGTCTCTTAACATGACCGTTTACTAAACCTTGTATGCTGGCAGTACTTATATTCTAAGAGTCTGCTTACATGCTGTACAGACACTGGCTTTTGGTCACACCTATATCCCGTTGTAGCAGCTTTTTGCTCCTTGCCCTGCCTGCTTCTCTGCTCTCCTACTCCTCCACTAGCCTGTCTCAGCTCCAGTGAACACTTCCTAATGACATAAAACAAAGCAGTTACAAATATTTACATAAGAGTACAATTTACTGTGGAACAGCATAGCCACTGGAAAGCCCAAGAACTTTATTTATTATTCATGTGTAATTTTTCTTTAGTTCTTTCCACTTTTATATTGTTTTTGAAAGCTTATAGGGACCAAGAAGGATTTTTCCTTCTGGTTTTGCATCTTGTTGATCATGTTGGACTGTGCAATAATAACATAACAAGTTAAAACAAGATGGCAGTAGTTTGAGAGGTAGTAGGTCACAAGGAAGTTAAAGTGTGCCAGTCTGAAATAATCAACACGGTTTTTGAAGCTTACTGGTAGTCTCTTATCCAAGTCATCAATTGATCAGAGCCAACAAAATAAATGAATTATCAGATTTTGTGCACCTCGTAGTTCTTCAGTAGATGTCCTCTCAACTGCAGAAAAGAAACCTTTGCCTGAAGCTGTTCAGTTGTATAAATAATCTATTAACCCATCAGCATGCTAAGGCAAAACATCCATGTGACACTTCATTTTTGAGCATATGCCTTTCTCCCATTCTTCTTGGCTGTACTGTTACAAGGGAAAAAGAAAAAAATAATATTTTTGCATCTCTTCCATGCAATGCTGTGAATTACTTTGCTACTTTCCTATTTCTCCTTTGTACAAGAAAACAGCTGCTCTGATTCTAGCCAAACTATTCTATGATTCTGATTGAGAGCACATATGAAGTTAGGAAAAACCCCATTGGTCTCCAGATTCATTTTCTATGGGGGAAAATTATCCACCTTTTTTTTTTTTAATTTTTTTTTTTTTTAAATTCTGGGTGTTATTAGATGAATTTAGGTCCACAATGTTCCATGAAATCAATGGTATCAGATCAGATTATATTGATAGAGAATGGGAAAGGGGAGGTAGGCATGGTTTAACTTAGTAAAATACCTTGAAGGGTCTCAGTCACTGAGTGGAATAACACTCAATGGCCTCAGTGTGTTGTTGAAGGTTATTTTTTGCAGCACAACCTTAGCCTAAATACGCCCTCCCTGCTGCTGTAATCTGTATTGGTTGCCCACAGATTCTTCAAAGAAGCTGAAACACTGTTCTCTCCTGAATTTCACATTTATTAAAAGATTTCATATTCTCCTGTGTAATGTTTGCATCACAACACAAATCATCAGCTTGCTTTGACCCTGACATCATTTTATAGCCTTAATAATAATAAATCTATGTCCTGAAATAGTTTCTGCAGATTACAGCAATCAATCAAAATTCAGGGAGCCTTAAACCATTAATGTCATCGGCAATGATCCAGCACCCTGGGAATCCATCTAAATCAGCCATTATTACTGAAAATGCTCCTTAAGAGCCTTAAGATAAAGGTAGTGTTTGGGAGCATAAATTGCAGTTCTATTTTTATCAGTCATTGAGAGATAATTTTTGTAGTGATTTTTTTGTATCTGTTTTGAAAAAGACAAAGCCAGAACAATTCCTTCTTTTGCCTCATGCAGCTGTTTTGGTTATTGTAATAGAAAAATAGAAGCCAATACATAGCAGATTGCTTTACTAGAGTGAAATGGAAGTATTTGTTACATAAAGGAGTCTCCGGGTCTTTTTTGAAGGAAAAGGGAAGAGGTGCCATCACAAGTCCTTAGTGCACTTTGCGTTGAAATAATTCTAGTTCAAGGCAGTGTTCCTAAGAGAAGCTGTGCCCACTTTATTAGACTACAGATATCTATAGGTTTGGTATTTTCACACTATGGAGTTTTGTGATGTGGATAAATAATTCAAGAATTCAGGACAAAACAATTCCTTCACTGAGAGATATGTCTACAACTCTTTGTCTTGGGATTCTCCGTAGCCATCCATTAACAGAGTACCTGAAAGCCGATCAGGTAAAATTGATGGCAATAGTGAAATACTGCAGAGCTCAGATACTTTTTCCTTTTTTGTAAAAAACTATGTTTAGTTTCTGGTTTGTTTGTGAATTTTTGAAATTAGTTTTCTTTTGCCTGTTTTAATTGCATTTGCATGTGATTTTTAAATTTTTTTTGCTTAGCTGGTTGGGTTGAAGTAAGCTAGAGAAACATAAGGGCCATATGCTTTGGGGTAGTGTCTCTTGAAAGTATCCATACTATGTCCTGCTGATTATCCTGCCTAATGTGCCCTGACAGCTTGTTCCCACTGAGCTGAGCACACACAACACGTCTTGAACACATCAGCACAGGCTCTGTGATCAGCATTGTCCTGGGAACAGCCATCGTGTTAAAAAGATCAGAGCTCCATCACAGTGCGAATGAATTCAAGATGCCGCCGAAGACTAGGTCTGGCCCCAGAGATTTGCTAGAAGGTAGCCGATCCCCCAGCAGCCAAACCTAATGGACAGTGCTGAGGCAGTTCAGCAGTCCCCATCTTCCACAATTAGTATCTAAGCAGAGATCCAGACAGCTATAAAACATACCAGCAAACTCAAAATAAGAGGAAAAACGTTTAAGTCATGTTGTTACAGATAGAAATGTAAATCAGCTAATCAGACAGTTCCTATCACAAAGCCTGTCTGAAAAGGGAACAACCTTTTTTTTTCTTTTTTTTTTTCTTTTCCAGGGGCCTAAATTATCCACAGGTACAGCTACTGTTCTGTTGCTCATGTCCTGTTTTTTCCCCAAAGCAGACTAAACATATACTGCATGGATGATTTTGAATCTTCATACCTAAAAAAGAAAAGTATACGGACAAAGACTTGTCTCAGAAAGCATATTGTGTGATACTCACTGTAAAGCAGCTTAAATTTTGATCTAATTCAAAGGAAATATATCTACAGACAGGTTTGCAGCCTCCCATTTCACACTGAGAAGAAGAATACAAAAGAGAATAATTTTCTGGTTTCCTATTTGTGAGAAGCACTCTAGTCTCACTTGGTGGTTTTCTGTTTTTGCAGCTGCTATATTTCCCTGATAGGAGATTAGCTGTTGTTCTGCACTTGAAATATGACATTGGCATTGTTGTCTGATAATGGTTCAAACCAAGCTTCAGGAGTCTAGGGAAAAAGATTTCCACAGCTGACTCATGCCCGGTGAGAAATCTCTAAACTTTGCTCCCATCACCACAGAGGTCTATAAAATCCTGATCCCACCAGAAGCATGCCAAGTTTCTTTACTTGAAGCTGGATTATAGCCTGTGGAGCCTATGCAGTAGAGAGAGACAGGTGTAAGGGGAAAACAAACAGGTATTGTTCTTTCTCATCTGTTCTATGAGTTAATGGAAGAATAATCTGTGAAAGTCATAAGCTAGGGAACATGCAGCTAAATCACCTCCTCTTGTTCTTCCCTTAACCTTGTATTTCCTAAAATGTTACACTTGACCTTCTACGTCTTTCTAATTTGATAGCAGTATCTTTCAAAAACAGACAGGCAATTGTGACCTCAACAATGTCAAATAATTTTATCTACCATTAGATGCCAGTCCTCATTTAACTGATTTGCATTTGGTACTGCAGTTCTCCCTGAGCTAGGTGGCTGTTAATGGGGCCTGCTGCTGTGGTTGGTGATGCAATGAGCTATAAATGCAACCTTTTATTTTAGCTTTTACTATGCAAGTAAAACCAGTTACTGTAAAAGCTGTTTGGGAAAATGAGTGACAAAGCCCATCAATTGAATAATGTAGCCCATTCTGCATCTGAAACTTTGCCACAGGAATTGCAGTTAAAGACTGAGGGTGGGGACTAAAAAAGCCCCAAGGCCAAAATTTGGAGTTGGATGACTACTACTCTAATGGAACAGAAGAACAAGGAATGATGTTTTTATTAGATTATTTCTGAGGAAAGTTTCCCAAATGTACTGAACAAAGCACTTGGCAGAAGAGGAAAAGCACATAAGAAGGAACCATATAATTCTTGGGGCTCATGAAATTCCCCAGTGTCATGACTTTGAGGCTCATCTTGGCTTCATCTCCTGGCTGCTACGCACTTGGTAGGTAGAACAAGTTCAGATTTCTCTGGGTTCTTCCTTTTTTGCACCTCTGTGTGTCACATCTACCAGGCTGCCTGGGATTGCTTCAGGCTCTGCTCTACAGCTCTAGCAAACAGTGGTGACACCAGTTATGGTGTGGGAATGAGCCATAGCAGATCACACAATGATGAAACCCATGAACCTGGGCAGTAGCAGAGCTCAGGATGGGCCAGATAATGACCCAGTCCTCAATTGAGGATAAAACCAGCTTTCTGAGTTGCAATTTGTCTCCAGCAGAACAAGCAAAGGTTAATGAAATACTTATATTCTACAAACAGGTTTGGAAAGATTTAAATCTCTGGAAGCTCTTAGGAAGAACATTGGGACTCTGAACAGCAAACTCTTGACATAGTATCCTTGCTCTCAAAGGAGTGTTATCTTATCTGAGAGAAGTGCTAATTTGCACAGAGTTATATTTCTATGCAATCTAAACAGGAAGAGAGTATTTCAGAACTAGGTTGTCTGGTGTGTGTGGACTCCGTGTGTTTATTAACGTTTAGCCTTTTGCTTAACTTTTGACCTTCCAGTTCTGACTGTCTGGTTCTGGAAATGTGAGGATTTTGATCTGTAGACTCTCATCTTTAACCTAAACTGCAAACTGAGACATTGATGTCAGCACAGCACAGCAGGATAACCTGCATGCACAGTATGTTACATGGCATAGACAGTCCTTTCAGCAACTAACTTTATCACAGAGATTTCTAAGTTTCTCATTGTTCTTTTAAGGAGAAACCCAGATTCTATTGTGTTGCACTCTGGTGAAAGTACCTAAAGGAGGTTTGTCGTATCAGTGACAGTGCATATAGTACAGTACACAAATTAGATCATAAGGTTACAAATCTGCATCTGATTTTCACAAATACTTACACGTATTCAACAGAGAATTCATCGCACTTGGTTATCCATTTGCATAAAATGTCTCTAAGAGCTGAAACTTATTTGTTGAATGTATTTTGTCCTGTTACACATTCTTTTGGATTTATACCATCAAGAAGAAATCAGTGAAAAGCTCACAATAGTCTGACCTTTCTGGAGATTAATGAAGCCTGATTAGTATAGAGAGACCTGGCTTAAAAGTATATATGTCTTGCTGAATAAATCAAACATGATCTGAGTTTGGGTTAGTTTAATCTTAGCAGATTTCGATTTCCTAATCTCCAAGTTCCACACTCAGAAGATTCAAAATTGTTCTGGTGGTCCAAGCTGCTCTGGGGTCCCATTTCTGCTGGTCCCAGCACTACTGAGAAACTATTCCATTAGGCATCCCTTCTCTCCAAGTGCACACCACAGCTGTGTGTCTAGTGAGGGTTAAGGAGCTCCTCAGTAACATCAAGTACAGGCACTAGGCCTTTCAGATCTGCTACAGCTGCAAGATAAAGTAATGCAACCCACAAACTGGTAGGGTGCGTTGAAGGGAAACATTGGAAAGTAGGTGAAAAGGTAAGCATAGTAGTACAAAGAAAAATTCTTCAAAACGTGTGGAGGCTTTTCTGCTCCTAATCTGAAAATCTAAATCTCTTTGTCAGTGAGCTGATTCTCCCAATATCAATCAATATTCAATCCTGAGTATTTCCTCAGTGGATGAGGACCAAAGTAAAAAAGCAGTAGGTGAAGGCAGGCTGGTGACTTGGGAAGGAGCCGTACTTACACCGTTTGCTTTATTGGGAAGATAACTGAAAGACCTAATGCTTACTGCCTGTCGCTTATGAGGCTATTTCTGAAGCTAAAAAGTGAGGGAAGGTTTATTGTTTTAATTATTGTTCTGCTGAACGTCTGAGATGGGCATTTAACAATCTCCAAACTGTCCATGAGGAAGCGTTGGTTATCCCTGGATTTTCAGGAGATTAGGCATGCTATCTGGTGTCTGCTGCTCCACAGATCAAGGGGCAGTGGAAATTAAGTGCAGTAATGAACAGCAGGATTACAGGGTTTTTCTCCATAACTAAATTAATAATTTAAAAATTGTTAAAAGTATTTCTCAGTCTTTAATTTCTTTGTAGACGTGCTCTCCTTCTCATGGGGTTGAGGCAGAGACTGGATGGAAGAAGCGAAAGCAGAGGATACAAAACAGAGTTGTCTGCACAGTTCTAGAGAAGTGGTCCATAGTCAGAAAATATTTTAAGCATTTAGACCTGGCAGTGTGATGAGGATCATATACCCAAGGCCGAATGAGGCCTACAGAATAGATTGGCCATAATAGAGAAGCAATTTCCATCATGCCTATTCTTAGCCACTTTGTTCTAGACAAAGTGGAAAGCAACCTCTAGAAGTTACAGCTCTGAAGTGTCTAATAAAATTTCTTAGTCACAGAATCTGAAATGTGAAGTCTTTTCATCTTTGAGATAACTTGTGAACTGAAAGCACTGTCTTTATTGTTGATTATGAATTCTGAGTCCATCGAGGGAGCAGAGAGCTGACAACTCTACAGTGAAGGGTTTCTGAAAACTAGCTGTGGTTTTGAGTCATTAATTGTACACCAAACCTGTGCTTGGCCTGACATTATGCACAGCTATTAGCAGAGACGTAACAGAGAAATATATCTGATTTAGTGTTTCCTGTTTTAGGGCTTGCCAAATGTTGCGTAATTCCCAGTGGTGATGAATGTTTTTGAATCCCAAGAAGTCAGAGGATCAGTAGGTGCTCAGCACCTCCTCCTGTGAGGGCTGAGCCAATAGGCTCATTGCAAATCATGTCCCGCAGCAGTGCAGTCAGGGAAGTGCGTATCTGCTGGTGGACAGAGGTTGAAAGGTCTGTAATCCCCAATCAACATCAGCCCAGACAGGCTCAGATGCAGTCTTGGGATAGTGCAGCAGTTTGGCTTTGTGTAACAGAGAGGTGGACTTGGCTGGACAAGGGGTGCCTAATTGAAGTCCTATTCATCCATGGCAGTCCTGTGCATGTCAGCTATAAATCAGCAGCTTTCCTTGCTTCCCTGCACTGTAGCACTATAAAGTGTGTTGTGCTTCACTGGCTGTGTAAGGGTATGGTTGAGTTTGGGACTAGAAACCCCACTGGGGAGAGTGAAGAGCAAGCAGCTTCTGCACCACATCTATACCACAGCTATGACAACATTCACAGCCATTCAGGATTGTGCCTGATTGTTTTGCTGGGCAGAAAAAGCAATCCTCAGGATAAGGCCATCCTTTTATTCTGAACTCTGTTCCTACTTCAGAGATTCTGTTTCAGTAGGCTAAAAAGTGTCATTTTTCACTCCTGTTAGCTCAAGCAATGCAACCGATGCAGCTCAAAAATTATGTTAGGCTGCAGACTACTATGCTCAAAAATTTGTCAGCTGCTGATATTTGGGCTGGGGTACAGTCTAGACTACAATGCATAGAGTACTACACTTTCAAACTTTGCTTTATGGTTAACATAATATAAAAATAATTAATATAACATAAACATAATTAATATAATATAAAGGAAACAGTATAATTGGACTCCAAAGAGGCACATCCATCACAGATTGTGTGCAGACAGACACAGATAGCTTCACTATCTAACTTTTCTAGCAGGTTTCCAGTGGCGTTCATAGTACTGAAATGAAAGCCCATGCAAAAGCTACTGGATATTAGAGAGACAGTAACATTTTTGCAGATTACAGCTATGTACTGCATTGAGCTTTTCAATCACCTTAAGTTAACTTAGCCACACCTTTTCAACTCATAAAGAAGGATCAAAGACACATGATCAAAGACACCTTTTCTGTGTCCCTGACTTGGGGTGAATGAGACTTAGCCTATTGAATAGTCAAGCTAAATCAGCGTAATAGTTCTGGTTCACTTGAGTAATTTGTACAGGAAATACATTCGTCCATTGTTCCTAATGCACATGGCAGCTTCATGTGAGTGAATTCATACAAGGGTTTGCTTCCTGGCTTCTGATTTCAAAGTCAGAATGAGAACCAAGCCTTAGCTTTTCCAGGCACTTAGATTCAGTTCAAGAAAGAGATGAAGGTATTGTGGATCCCTATCAGTTCAGACTCAGGGTGTCTAAAGTCACAGGTGAACCAGTGTTTTGTTACTGCTGCAAGCCCTCCCCAAGCATACAGCATGATACCAATTTTCTGCCTCCCAAAGTCTTCTGACAGATGACAATGTTTGCTGGTATTGTTGCTTCATTTCTGCTTGAGGTAAAGAACAACCATAAAACATCATTAAAACTAAGAAAAATATTATTCCACACTGAAATAACATCCCATGTCTGTAGGGCAGTTCCTAAACCATGCCCCGCCAAGCACCGTCTCCCATGAGACAGACTCTTCTGCACCAGGCCTTTGGGGCCTATTACCTCTGACCCTCTCCAAAAACTTGTGCTCTCACGACTTCCTCCTCCACACAGCCTCCATCATTGGAAAATCTTCTTGAATGATTTCTTTGAAAATCCAAACAAAAAAATATCCAGAGCACTCTCCCAGTCTTTCCTATTACTCATAGCTTTAAAATACCTAAGCAGTTTATTTTAAGCCACTCCTTCATCTAATTCCATGTCTCTAATCAAATTATTCTGCTGTTAGCTGTTCTCTCAGTAATCGTCAGAAAATTGTTTCTCCGTTAAGCTGATTTGTAACAAAGTCTCTTTCACAAGCTCAGTTCTGGGGCCAGAGCTCTTGGTCTCTCCCCCCTGACCCTGAACTTCTAAAGTCTTGAATGTTTCCTCTTCGGGTTGTTTTGTGTGGATGTAGACAAGACAAGGTGATGCCAGACTGCTGAGCAGCTCCACATGCAGAGGTGACCTCACAGTCCAATTACAATAGTCCTTGGCTTCCTTCTGTACTCCACAAATCACTGAAAAGGTATCAACTGAGCCAAGGCAGCCCACCAGCTGGGATGCACGTTTTTTACCGTATCAGTGGCAGGCAACAGCTTCCTTCTTTCATGAAAGTAAATGAAATAGAAATAAAATTATGGTTGGTTGGTGGGAGAAAACCCAAGAAGAAGGGAGACCAGTCTTCTGCTCACAAAAATGGCTAATTGCTAATGAGCTTCTGTCTCTGAGACAGTTTAAGAATTAAAAAAAGCATTTATTTTCCACGATATAGTGGAGCACTCTCACCATGATGCTAATAGGTATTGGAAGAAGACTTTTTCAAGTGAGATCTCTTGTTGGTGCTATTAAAGTAGATGAATAGTGTCTATTAGGGTATATAAATAATTAAATGGATGCCAGAGTAGGATTTTGAACCTTGTTCTCCTACATCCCCCGGTGGGAGATACAGCCACTAGGCCATCTTACCCGTTCTAATTGCCTGTGCTTGCTCTGGGCCTGTGAATGATTAATTATATCTATAGAGAAGAATAACACCCACAAAAGAGACTGGTATTGATGGAGTCTGGTAGGGATACTGGTTTGCTGAACTTAGTGAGTGGTTATAGTACCACAAGACTCTTCCAGAAGTGCAGTGTCCTTGTTTATTTCTCCCGGACACCAGTTGACGCTTGGCGATTAGAGAGCCTGTGGAAATTGCTTCTCTTACCTTTCAGAGGTTTTTATTTTGTGTGTGTGTGTGCCAAATTTTTCACTTTTAATTTTGTATGGATTGAGTGTTCTCTCACGACTTTCTTTCCCACCTCAAAGAAGATCGTGGCAGAAAGCTGAGAGATAAGGCTTTGCTGAAACAGAAAAAGATGAAATGTGATGAATTGTAATGACAAGCTTGTACTGGGTAATTTAATACACTCTCAAATGAATGTCTGCTTGCCTAATACACTGTATTAGTCAGTGTAGTAGTCAGATGGCTGCAATAAAACACAAAACAAAAGGAAAAATAATCTGAGGAGACAAGAATCCACCCATACTCCCAGGGAGGGATTAATACATTTTCAGTACACAGATATTTTAGGTGAATTGTATCCACTTCCCCCCAGAGCCATCTAGGTTGAGGAGGCAAGCTGATGAGAGTCATCAGCCTGTCCTATTCTTTGATTCCTCAGTTTTACTCAGTTTATCAGACCAATGTTATATAGTCTCTCCCATGACAGAGCTTCATGTAGTGACTGGAATGAATTCCACATGTTTCTTCATGTACCACTGAATAGGATGCATTGGGATGCTTGCCTTGAAAATTATTTAGATTTATATAGTTTGGTACAAGTGTGACTCTCTATCTAAGAAGCTAGGAGTAAGAATTATTTATCACTGTCTTCATCTGTGAGAGACTTTTTTTGTGTTTATTTTTCATATTTGCAGTGTTTGGAAATAGAAAGACATTCAATTTTACTAGTACTTGTTCAAGTAATGGAGAATGACAAAATAGACAAATGGCAGGCGGGAATTCAAATTTAGAAATTCACCAGATGGAAATGCAATGACTGACATAATAGAGAGGTGAATGGGCTGAATCTGGCCTGATCCTAGGGCTTTTGTTTTCCCTCCTTCCCCTCCATGATGAAATTTCCCCTTATGGCTAAACACTGAGTAATAATGAAAAAAAAAATCCAAACTTCTTATATTTTTGGGGAAAGTTTTCCAGAATGAAAAGAGGAGGAAGCCCTATTTGAATAACTGGAAATTAGAAGAACTAAATGATCAAGAAAATGTTTCTGACAAAGTAAGTGTTACTTTCATGCAATCTGAGCTCTGAATATATGGGCAGGCAATTACCCAGTCTATTACAGGCCACTGCATATTGGATGGCAGCTACAGAACTCTTGGATTCAACATGTTTGGCTAGAGCAGTACCTTAATTCTTCTTCCTGTTTCTGTTAATGGGAAGAACAGCAGCTGGGAGGAACATTTGCTGTGGGCAGAGTGTAGATTGCATTAAGGATCAAACATTGAAGTAGAACATTTCAACAGGGATGCAGAACCCATTTAGATTTCAGCTGTGAACATGTTCAATCTTGTTTAAAACTGAGCCCCTTAGAATGCGTCTGCAAAAGCTGGGAAATACTAGAAATTAAGCTTGCATTTACATTTGAAGCAAATGGTCATAAGAATGCAGTAAGAATATCCCCTTATTTGTTTATGTTGCCGAATACTTGGTGTAATATTAGTACACGAAGCTATGGTACTGCACAGCAGAGAGTGTGAAAGTGAGTCCCACATCCTCTTGTGGACATGGAATTCTGACAGATTTTTCCAAAACATTTAATAGATCAGTCATGAGCTCCTGGAGACTTTAAAAAAAAGGTACATTAATGAGACACAAGTTTGAATCAAAATTCTAGAGAAAAAAGGCAACACAGAACAACAGCCCACCTTTTAGAAGGTAGAAGTTTAAATAACTATGTGGAGCTGAACATTGCAGGTGAAGTTACAATGAGCCTGACTACCAAATACTTAATAAGTTTGGAATCTAGGTCTGAATTACCTCGATAAATTTTTTCCAGATACTTGATTAGCCTCCATGTAGTAGCTTTCTTGGTTTATCATTGCTTCATTTCTACCTGCAGTATAAGAATTTTACTGCCTGGCAGTTGTGGCAGCCTTTTTTTGTGTAGTAGTCCTGATGGATTTGACTGCCATGAATTTGTCTAATACCTGTTCATTATTCACAGTTTCCCAAGCCAAAGAATTTGATAGTTTCACCTATGTATTATTTGTATTAATTTGTTTTAAATCAGCTACCTGTTAAGGTCGTCTGAAGCCCTTGGACCTTATGTTCTGAGGAGCAGTAACTAAATCTTCTCTCTTTCAGAAGTGGTTGTAGCTATCACACCTCCTCACCAGCCTCTTTTCCAAAATAAGGCACCCTACCTTAGCTATGTCTTCTCTCAGTGAAACTTCTCCACACTTTCAACAGTCTTTTTTTGTCCTACCTGATACTTTTGCTAGTTTTTTTATCTGCATTTTCAGATGAAGGAAACCACAACCATATGCAGCCTAAGATTTCTACTATCTTTGAAACAGCTGAGTTGCATACCAATTTATGAACTGATCTTTTTTGGGTTGGATACTGTATAAGGGCTTTCTCACAGATTCAGGTTTGATGAGGCAATAGGCTGAGGTGTGATTTTCCACTGCCAAGCTGAGAAAAAAAAAGGTAGGTATGGGATTTGTGACTGATTGTGCTTATCTGGTGCTGCACCAGTGGCAATTACTTACTGACTTGTCCCACATGCCTGTCTACACACACAAACACCCCTGAGACACTTTGTACGTTGCACTTTTAGAAGAGGAAATGTACACCTCCCTTTGCCCTTACCACTAACGAAAAAACCACTTCCTCCTCGCCCTCGCCCCTCTGCCCCACACCCTGCTATCTGCACAGCGAAACCAAGACAGAAAAGGTTGAATCTTTCTGGTCCAGGTGACCACCACAAGAGCACCTTTTCACCAGTCACTGTGAATTTGCCCTCATATCAACTGTCTGTCCCGTCCTGAAAGTCACAGCTGATGACCAGGTGAGCCAATTTGCCCTCTCTTCCTACCCAAAGCTTCTTCCTTAGGCAGGAATCTGAACGTGCAGAAGAACATTTAAAAACTACATTCCTTCTGTGGGAACAACATTTAAACAAAGTTTGTAGTTCAGATTCAACAGAAAAAGAGCTCAAGAAATGCAGGCATCTGTAAGAATATTCAAGCTCTCTAATTGGGAAATACAAATTCTGTTTTCCATTGCAAGTATTGTTCAGGTACACCAGGTCCATGCAGTCAGGCACACAAGGGGAATAGGTTTCTCTGAGCTAATACAAAAGCACCCCACGGGAGCTTGTGGCAGCAACATTAAATGAGTGACAATTTACAGTTTCTCACCGATGAAGTACCACCAGTGCTAGATAAATTATTGAAAAAGTTGTCAAATTAATTGTCTAGTGGATATGATCACCATTTTGCTGGTTGAACAGCATTTGAGCAGGTGTTCCTCCAGTACCCTCCAAAAGGGATTATTTGAGCGAAGTTTTAATGTGACTCTTCTTCTACAGAACCTTCTTTAATGAATACCTTGGGTGTAATTCTATCATCCACTCAGGACATTTGCACTTCGATACTGCTCCACACGAATGGGAGGAGAAAAACTCTTTTGCCAAACCATGCATGTCTTAAAGGCCAGGAGGCCTGACCAGTGATTTCTGGTCAGTCACGTCTTAAAATGTTGCTAAGGAAAGCAGAAACTATTTTAAAATATTTTGGCTTAGCAAGTAGGCAGGGCTACTGATTTTAACTTAACAGTAAAAATAGTAACCGGAATGGCAGCCAAATCTGTCTATAGGGAATGAACGTAATTCTGGGGAGATTCTTGTGCTGGGATTACATGGAGTCAATGAACCTAAAGAGACTTTTGGCACACACAGCGCTGTCATGTATATTTGTCCATCTCTAGTTAACAGAAATTTGTTCTGGGATTGGAGCAGTCCGGAGAGAAGGGGTTGAAATGAAGACACAAGGGTCTTTTCTGACTTGGAACTTCCAATCAGTTAACAGTTAGTTACGCTGTGGTATGTTTTTAAAGCCATAAAAGCTTCTAACACGTTCATTGGCCTTTTTATAACTGCTGTGTTCAAATGTCCATGTTTCTGATCCAAAAGACCAGGCAGTATTGAGCTTTTCAGTAAAAATGAGAGAAATCAAAACTGAGGATCTAAAATACCTTTGATTTCTGGGTGGATAAAGTACAGTTATGAAACCGCCAGTCCAGTTTTGTTCCTGTGTCACACTCAGATCTGTCTGGGTTTGATTTCTTGTTCTGTTTCTAAGTTCTATATGTTAAAAGCAGAAGGTTTGTGATTTCTGCAATTGCATGAGATCGTTTCTCATGGTGGAAAAACCTCCCAGACTTTTATCCTTTAGAATGCAACGCCAGACTCACATCACAGACCAATTAGGCCTTGAAATGTGTTGATCTAAAAGCAGTTCTGGTCTAGATGTCACTTCTTGAGCTGTAATATTCAGTAAAAAGCCAAGAGATCAAACTGCTTAGAGAAAGACACCACCACCTTTATAGCTGTACAGTTACCTGTCTCAGAGTTTACAGGAAGCTGGAGGCTTCATCTTGTACACATGTAGGAACTATTGAAGCAGGGATGTGAATTCGGTCTTCCCTTGGCTGTGGTGAGTGCCATAATGACTCAGCACTGTGACGGGTTTTCTTTATCCCAGATACTATTTTTATTTATATGGACTGAAACCACCAGTGGATTGAAGGTAACTCTTTAGTCTGGCGGCAAAAGCATTCACCCTAGATGCATTATCTCCAACTTCAGCCACTGCTCACCAGAGACTCACCTAGATCTCACATCTACTAAGTGACTACCAGCATGGTCAGTGTTGGTTAATGGGCTATCTTAGATGGAAAATGGAGTCCTGCTTTTAGTTCTCAACATTGAAAAAGTTCTTCTGAATCCATAAGCCTTGTGAAGATTTCATGTCAAACAAGTGAAGTTTTTTTCAGTGAGAACTGTCCTTGCAGAAGTATTCTGGATCAGCTCTAGTATGTGCATGATGAGTGTTATATTCCTAGTCTCTCTCAAAGTCCATGACTCGATTGATTTCTAAGAAAGGATGGAGAATGACGGCATCTTGTTGCTGACTGGGCCATTTATCTGTACACAGGAACGTAGCCTTGGATTACCAAATGCATCAGCACTAACAAATACATCAGCAACTTTAAACTGACAAAGATGCTGGGCTGGAAAATTTTTCCCTTTATGATCTGCACAGTAAAATGCAATAGTTAAGTAAATTCAAGGTTTTAGAAGACTATGTGAATAGAAAAGCTAGTCATTAACAATCTTGTCATATTTCTCTGCCTTGAGCCTTCCCCTGGCATTCAAAGAGATCTCCCAGGAAACTGATCCACTGAAAATGGGTAGGTCAGGAAAATATTGGAAGAAAAGCTTTTTTCCAGGTCTTATGCTCCCTATATCTCTGCGGGAATCAGTTCTCAAAGCTTCAGAGCCAGATTTGCTTCAAAAGGTGCAGAGGTGAAAGTGTAAAGAGACTGATACCCACGGATACACATTATTTTTCTCATGGGGAGCTTACAGTCAGCTATTTCAGCTTCAAGACTGTACAGAGTAGAGCTGATACTAAAAAAAAAAAAAAAAGAAGTCAGAAGAAACCAGCTGCTTAACTTGTGATGGTGCTTTTTATGAGCTAAAAAGCTTTGAAGACGACAGCTCAAAGAAGACACAGGGCATGGACACGCACCAGTCAAGGCCTACACACGTGTTGCCAGATATGGGAGCACTTTCTTGGAGTTTCTGAGATCAGACCTGTTCCTTAGGTGCACGCTGATTTCATACCAGGACACAAGCTAGCCACCACCTTCCCTTGCAGCCCGATTGCCACAGAAAGCCACCCTGGTGTGTGTGTGGGAGCAGCTTCCGCCCCCTTCAGCTGTTTGTCCTGTCAGTGGCTAGAATAATAAGATTTGACGGCAATCAAAAAGACCACAGTCTTTGTTTTTTGGCCTGGAGACTAAGCCAGCAAATCTGATCTGGAGATCTCACATAGGTATAACAAGTATGGGACGCAGTGACGGAGCTGTGGTAGACTCACTTTCCAAGCTGCAGACCACATTTTCTGGGAAACTGCAGCAGTCTATTTAACTCATATAGCACGGTTACTTTAACAAGCCATCGACAGGGACTTCTCAGGCTTCTCAGTACACTTTTCACCGATTTTATACCATTTTCAAGGAACAAATTAATTTTAAAAATGGTTGGAGTGTGGCATTTTCAAGTTAGGACTCTTCATTGGCACAACCTGGCTAAAAAGCTGAATACATTCCAAATTAGTCAGCTTGTCTGCAGACCTGAGTCCACATTATCTGTTGTATTCAGCTAAGAAATGTCCAGGTGTGCCTGCAGGTATTGTAGTCACAGTGTCTGCAGCATGGACATGCTGAGAGAGTGTGTGCATTTACATAGCTATAGATGTTCTGAAAATAAGGGAGGTGAGGAACCCGTTCATTTAACAGCCACAGCCAACGATATTCGCCAGTAAAAGGTGTTTTCTTGAATCATCTTAATAGAGGATGCACTCTTCTGTATGTGATACCAAAAGAGAGATTCTGTCACACACAGCTGGCCAGAAGAGAGCACACACAGCCAAGGGACTTGTGCTCAGGGAAGACAACTTGGGTCCAGCCTCTGGCCGCACCCCATTGGAAGCCCATGTGGCCCAGACAGATAAGAGACATTTTCTCCACTGGAGAACTGTGGACATGCCCTTGCCCATCTGTGCCTGCCAAGATTAGAAGGGGAAATGGACATATCATGACAAGATTTCAGTTTTAGTAACACTGTTATTGGTAACGAAGATCAAGACATTTTGAAACATCAACATCATTCAATTACATGTGTTTGTACATGACTTGGCTTTTTTTTTTTAATCAGTTTGTCCTCTTGTCTCTTCTGAAATACTCACAGCCCTGAAAGAGAGCAGTTGCGCACATTTATTCACCTGCTAGGTCAGTCTGTCTTCACCTAGGAGCACTGTTATTTTGTCTGTAAAACCAAAGTGCCTACTGTTAAAGCGGTGCAATGCCATGAACCCACGCTGAGGATCTTATTCACATATCCTGAGGTCTCCTGGTGCTTATGAATTGTTTGACAGTCCATGGCTTTCTTGTTTACATTGCATGTTATCAGCAGAGCAACAGCTGTCTGCGTCACAGCTTCTCCTCTTTCATCTCAAGTCTCCTGAAGCTTCTCTGCGAAATTTTGTTCCTGCCTTAGACCTGTCACTGCATCTGCTCTAGCTACGGTGCTATGCAAGGCCTGGTCTCCCATTTCACTGGACAGAGAAGCTCCCCAGATCCTTCTCAGCACAGCATTCTGCACTGAAAGTTCTGGTTTAACTAGGGCAGGTAGGCATGTACTCCTGTACTTAAAAAATATCGTAGGGCCTGCCATCTCCTTGAATTTTCTACGTAGTAGATGCATGGGGAACTTCAGACAGCTCTGCTACCCTGAGGCAGAGCTCAGCATGACTGGGAGGTATTTTGTCTGGTCCTTCCTGTCTTAGTTTTATTGTCACAATATGCCGTCCTGTGTTCTTGGCTATGGATCAGCTAGAAGGAAAATCAAGTTCCCTAAGTTTCCCCTGGTTAAGAGAGGAAACACAGGTGAGGTGACTAACAAACTGATCTCACTGAGAAAAACCAGCAGCATGTTCTTCATCCATGTCTTTTCACTTGACCACATGTCTGAGACCAAATTGTTGGCATGGCATGGCAAGAGACCAAATTGTTCCCCCAAAGACAGGTCTACGGCTTTCACATAGACCGGCCATTGGAAGGCAGGATTTTGCCCTGGAGCAGACAGAGATGCTGGTGGTATCCTGGCATTACTGCTTATCTGCGCTCCTCTGTGTGGCATCCAGCATTGCAGCTCCAAGCAGAACACGGCCCAGCATCTTTTTGAACCTGTCTGCCACCTGCACAATTATTACAAAAAACCCCAAATCTATAAACCGACTGAACTTCCTGCCCCAAATTAACTGTCCCTTATCATTATGCCTAAGAGCAGGAGATATTGCAGCTGGTTCTGGAAAGATTAAAGCTGAACTATCTATCAGCAGGGAAGAGACTAAGTTCGTCTAGCCTCAGCTGCCTTAAAGCTGCACATCTAGTGTGAGCCATTTCCCTGGGCTCCCCCTCCGGCTGATGGAGGGACTCCAGAGCGTGATTCACTGCATCCTAAGAATAGTGCCCGAGGTAGGTGGGGTGAATCACCCCGGGGAATTGCCTGGCTTCGATGACAAGCCTTTTGTTTAGGTGCTTAAAATTAGATGAGATGAATCCCACTTCAAAATATGCAGCCTCACTGTCTTCCTGAAACAGAGAAGAGCTGCAAGTCTCATGTGCCTGCAAACAGATGTTGTTTTTAAGTGTCAGTCTTTACCCAACAGAATAATAGTTCTGCATGGGTTTCACAGGGAAGGTGGAAGGTGCCTGCAGCCCCAGCACGGTGTAATCTGCATCCTTGCCCAGAGGATGCGGTGAGAGATGTGAAGCTGTTCCCTTCGTATGGCCTGAGGGCACACAGAAGACAGCATCGGCATGAAGTGCTGCCATGGGTACCATGCTGCCATGGGTACCATGCTGCCACGCAGACCAGACGTGCAGTTCCCTGAAAAAAGGTCACCAAACGTTGACTTTTGGTATGTCTGCTTCACCTAACACCACGTGGACAAATCTGCTGAAGTAGATGGGTGGTTGCAGCATCAAAAATAAAAAGGATCCAGCAGCCTTCACAGAATGTTTGTTCAACACCAAGCACAACATTTGTAGAAAAATAAACCATGTAGGAAATAAATGTTTATAGTGGAAGAAATGCTCTTAGGTATGAAGTAATTATCTTTCTTCTCAGGTTACAGTCTTCTAGCACGTGAGGAATACCAGGCACATGACAGTGAAATAATTATCTGAATTAACTACATTCATGTCTAGTTTTGTCAACAATATTTGCTCAAAGACCTGACGGCAGGTTTCAGATCCTTTTGTGTGCTACCTGCTAAATTTTTCTCCTGTCAATATTTGCACACGTTTAAATCAGTAGCCTAAACTCCTTCTTTTTCAGTATGCAACGGTAATTTCTTCATAAGGGCAGTGCAACAGGAGGTGTCCTTGCAACGCCAGTCTGCCAGGAAACGTGGCCTGGCACAGCCATGGATAAAAACCTGATTTTTCAAAGAATTATCAGGACGTTTCTGCTTGTCTGGTTGCCCTTCAGAGGTTAAAGTGCGGGTCCCTGCAAAGATTATCCAAAATTTGAACAGTGGCTGATCAATCGATACCTGTTTGCCCAGAAGGTCCCAATGGAGTTTCTATTTTTGGCAGTCTATTTATTTGAGGACATAGGTCCTCAGACGGACTAAAAAAAAAGAGAACTGTGTCCTCAGCAGTGCTCCCACAGTTCACGTTTTCTGTTATTTCGGAGGTGACAGGGAAGGCCTAGTGCCTTTTGTACAGCTCACGTCTGACGGGAAGCGTGTCTGACTCCGTTCCCCCGCAAGCTGTCCTACAGGGAAATACAAACTCCCTAATTTTACCCTTCTTTCCAGCCAGGGGCCCTGTCAGGAAAGTTTGCCATTTCCTCAGTTTCCACCCTCTAAACCAGGACCCCTGTGGGGTGTCAGGCCCCTGGGGTAGGTGTTGGGTGTATCCTAAATGCAATAATTCCCAAAGGGTCCCTCTGTGAAGAAGAGGGCTGCTGCCCATGGTGTAAGGGAGGGTCGTAGTGAAATCTGCCAGTCTGTAGATTTCTGCAGTTCGTGGTCAGCCGGTCATAACTTCTCCCAATAGCTGATGATGGACAATGCGTGACTGTGACCTGGCTGACCTTATTTTCAGATGTTGAGCTCTGTGGCAGCAGCTGAGTTTGTGTTGCTTAACATTGGCTCAGGGGGCAGGAACGACATAAACTCAGTGTCTGTTTTAGAAGAACCAGCTTACTTAAAAAAATAGCAACAAGTACATTCATTGGAGACCTAGCCCGACTTTCTACTAAGTGGGCTAAAAGTATAACAGCCTTTAATCTGTGCTTCTTATAACATCTAAGGGCCAGTGAAAATCGTGTGAATATTTATAATTATTCCAAGCCTGTCCTGAGTACCTGAGTCAGGGGTTATTATGTGACTGTGAGCAAAATGTGGGCAGATTTTGCAATGGAAACATTTAACAGAATGTGAATAGGAAAGTGTCTCTGCTTCCAGAGCGGCTGTCTGACTTCCCCGGTGGACCTCTCCTGCGGCAAGATATGGATGGGCCTGAAGAAGTCAGATACCACACACCAATAACAAGGGGAAGGAACCAGTGCTTCGAATCGCTCTTACCCCAATCTGACCCAACCCCGCTTCCTCCCTCTTCTTCATTCTCTCACGGTTTTTCACCATCAGATGCAGCCATGAAACTGGTCAATGACTTCTAGCTACAAAGGCAGACAGGCTGGCTTCATGGACATCAGTGACAAAACTCCCACTCATTTCAGAACCAGAACTTCACCTGCAGTGCGAAAGGTGTATCACAGATCATGAATACTGTACTGCTTTTGCAAGCATATGTCAGGAGCAGAACTGTCGTTTTGGCTACGTTTGACACGAGACTGTTTTGGAGCTACTCAACTACTCTCTCTATCCACTTCAATACACAGAATGGCTGTGAGTCTGCTGAAATTATTCGCTCCCTAGTTCCCTCTAATAATATGAGCACCTGGGTCTCGTTTCAAAGTAGGCCACAAATAGACAGGAAGAGCCAGCCGAAAATTCTGGCAGACAGACATCTCAGTCCTTACTGAAGCCTCAACAACCAAAATGCAGTTTCAAAACAACCTTTATTCTGCTTGAAGACTTATTACAATTTTTAAAGCAACTTAAAAACAAGACACAGCTCCATCAACTCTATAGCTTGAACAAAATTTCAAGGAGGCATGATTCCATTGTTGCCTTGTAAAGGCAATTTACAAACCACTTTACCCTCCACCTCCTCAAAGACCATTTTTAAACAAACTAATCTTAATGTTTTAAAGACATTTAACAGAACAGAGCTTTATTTTTAAAAACAAGAATAAAAAAAATAGCAGCATCTTGGGCAGCTAATGCAGTCTCATTAGGACAAGTGCAATGTAACATTACCAACTCCCACAGTCCAGTTTAGTCTTCAACTGCAGTAAATACAACATAATTCTATGTAAAATGTTGCATTTTGTAACCTTGTCCCATGGGAGGCATTGTGCTTTGAGCTGCCCATTTCTAAAAGTGACCCTGGAAAAAAATAATATCAGGATTCACTTTCCCAACTTAATACCATGCATAGCAAAAGCACTGTGTGAAAATCAGCAGAAGTTATCCCCATTAGAAGCATCTGAATGTTTTTCCAAGCATTATTATTTCATTGCCAATTACAAGACAAAGCCATTTCTTCACTACAGAACAGTTGACATCAAATAGAAAATCTGAAGATTTGGTTTTAGATTGCTTGACAAGATTTCTTAGATAACTGAACCATACAGACAAGTGTTTTTTTTAGGTTTTTTTTAAGTTTTTTTTTTTTTAAAAAAAAAGAAAGAAAATATCCAACAACACAGAAACTCAGTTTTCTAACTGTATTTGGAAACATGCTGCACTCACAAAGGTCTAGTGTGCACGTGTATGTGTTTTTAAACAAAGTTAATGATACTGCTTACTGAATTAAGCAAAATGATCATGTTGGGAGGAAACGCAGCTATACTGGGATCTATTCATACATAAACACACAAGTGTCCACACATATGCACAGATAAACATCCCCAAACCTGAAAATTTAAACTTAAGGAAATCAGAAACTCCTAATTTTGCTTGTGGGTTCTGTGTTACGTCTCATGCCTTTCAAGGGCCTTGCGAAAGTGCTGCTGCAGTGCAGCATAACCTAGGGATTTAAAATAAAACAAAAATTTCACAAAAGCAAAGAACATAACAAAACAAATCCCAACCTTCAATCGTATTAGATGGAAAAACTACATATTGAAAGAAATACAGAAAAGCACTGTGTTTCTTGAGTTATATCCATGTGCTTTTTTTCTACGTATATTAGCCTGCTCGAGATCAAATCAAAACTGGAGTGAACAATATGGTACATCAAGGACAAACAACTCTGCAGTGAATAGGGCCTTGTCCTAGGGCTCTGTGCATTAAGGAGGGAGGGAAATGCAGAGGTCACACAGTATGTAAGTACCAAAGAACGCCCACTGGAGCCAATTTGAGGGCGTAAGTGACCCTTGCAAATTGCACACACCCTGTGCAGGCAGAATGTCCCCTCAGGAAGCCCTACGCACTCATCCTCACAACACAGCGCTTACTCCTCATCGCTGCTCGTGCAAGAAAAGCAAGTGCCAAATTTGCACACACACTACTTTTTTTTCTCTGCTACAACTACAGACGAAGACAAGATGTACAGGGACAGATGTACAACAGGGACAAATGATGTCCCATACTGGGCTGGGCACACCAAGGACAAGGCCCACTGACAGAGCAGAGGTTTTCTTAACACGAGGAAAATTAGATCCAAATGCCTTAACTATGATAAAATTTCTTAACAAATGCTACGTGAAACAACAATTCAGATTACATATATTTTGCTTATAGAAAAAAAAATACAATTTTACTCTTAAAATATTTAACATTTAAAAATGAATATATGTCCAAAGAATATCTTGGATTGCTACAAGTGTTAAATTGTTGTATACTGAACTGATTTGTAACTTCAAGCCTGGTAAAATAACTGGCAAACTAGGGTAATTGTTGGTGCTTTTCATAGCAAAGGCCAGTTATTAGTAAACCAAATTTACATGGTCCTACAGGCCTGAAAAATAGTGTGGAATGAGGAAGGGAAAGCAACGATGACTAAACTTCTATTCAGAGAAAATATTCAGAATAATTTTGTAAGTGGTAACTATCCCAAAACATTAATGTTGGTTGAATCCTGTTTCCTGATATAAATTCTAGTAAGAAAATACATCTACAGGAAATCACAGACAACCCATCAAATATAAGAACACAAAATCAAAATAAAATCAAAAGCCTTACAGCCTCAGAAATGAATGAATAATGTAAAAATTAAAAGATAATATAAAAAGTATGGGAGACTGGCAAATTTATTATTATTTCCAATAGCTTAGTAAGCACTGCATACTTTGTATTAAAACACGTGTGTCTCTTCAACAGAGCTATTATGATAGAACTCCACGGGTCTTACTCTTGATTGTGTCTGCAACACCCTTTAATAGTAAAGGGTCTTGCCTTTGCATCGTGGTTAAGAATTAATTCATGTTAATTCACTTAAGTCAAAACTTTTCCAAGATTTCTCTGAACTTCATTACTTTATCATTTTGCAACGTGTGGTCAGGACAATAAATAACCATTGCAAATCACCCACAGTGAATTGTCCCAGAATTACTAATAAGTTTGCTCTAGTGGGATCCATGTATCTGTTTCCTTTAACAAAACAGAGTTCCGTAAGACTCTGGTGCCTGAAATTACTGAAGTGTTCATTTTGATATTGCCTCAGCCTACAAACTTACGAAAATAAATCCAAAATGTTAAATATGATAAACTAATCATTTTCAAAACAGACATTTTCCATCCTTAATTAGCTCTATGTTGTATCCAAACATTCTCAGTAAGGTGACAGCTTTTTTTCACAATACTAATACAGAAAACAGACTTAGGCAACAGATTAGAGAAACTTCCTTCATATGAAATGAAAATACCTTTACATGCTCACAAGAATTCTGCCACAGTAGGTCAAGAAGAAATTTATTTACTATAAAGAATGGAGTCATTCTGAAATCCAAACTATCTATATCCCCATAGACAAATTTCCTGTTTTGAAATAACTATCAGAGAAAGATACACAAGTTTTTGTCTTTCAAATACAAAGACAATAATGATAGAAGTTCAAAATGCTTCAAGAAGCAAACGTAGCGTGGTACCGTATTCTAAAGATATCTCTGAAACAATATTGTTGGACTCAGTGATATTTTGTAATGTTCATACATTTCTTATTGAATAAAGCAGCTTTGAAGCTTATCAGGCACTGCCCAACAAAATATTTAGTCAAAAAAAATTACGAACTTTTAAAACTTCGAGCTAGTAGCTCAATATTCTATACAAAGAAAACTGTAAAATCTTTCATAGTTTTAATTCTGAAGCCAACTCTTGCGGGCTTCCTGTACAATTAAAAAAACAAACAAACAAACAAAAAACAACAACAACAAAACAACCAACAACCAAACAACAAAATGAATAACAAAAAATAATCATCAGGAAAAATATTTTCAGGCAAAAGAATGGAAGGAAGAATAAAGAAGACAAGGAAATATGAAAAAAAACAAGCTTAACCTGTAGATATGCTTGAGAGAAGACTACGGCCTAAAGAAAATTCAGCATTGCATAGCACAGTCTAAGAGTTCAGCTTTCGGCAAACAGAAAAGGGAAAAGAGAAGCAGTTTGGTATTGGTAATTTCCATCAATGATAGTTAAGTCATCCAATACTATGTACATTATTATATACTGTATGCCATTGAAAGTCCTGTTTTCTTCAGTCTTAAATATATTCTCAAAACAGGATTTTTAAACGTCTAAACAAAACACTTCCTGGCACTTTGCTATCACAATTACTCTGACCAACATACTGTCACTGAAGTCCTTTTAAAGTGTCCCTTAGAAATGAAAGTGCCATTCTGCTACATATCATTCACCAGAAACCAAAAAATCCACAATGCTGTGTGTCTGGATCCACTGAGTGCAGCAACACCAAATCCAAGCCAGGTCGTGACCACAAAATTCCAATAACCGAATGACAAAGACCTCTTACACCTTGTGTCCGGAGAATCCAATGTTCTAGCTGGTAAAGCTTCAGAAGTGGTCGTAAACAAGCACCATGGTTAAAGGCCTCTATGTCCCTGCAGGGAGATCAGGTTAGGATTTCTCTCTCTTGTGTTTTCCTTTTCTTAAAGAAAAAAAGCACTTCAGATTAGAAACATATGTTCACAGCTTCGTACTGTGATCTCTCCCACTGCAGTTGTAAAGGAAAGCTCTAGTCCCATCTGAAGACAGATAGCTTTGATACTGCAGCTCAAATTCTTGAGTAAGGCTGAAAGGAGCCTTCTCTCTCCAGAGGCCTCAATGTTGTCAAATCTTTTCTTTAGAAAAAAACCAAACAGCCCAGAGTATTAAGATCTTCATCGCCTCTGCTGTGCATATACTGGGTAGGCTAGTGTGACATTGAGAGAGTCATTGTGCTGCACGAGTGATGTGTGTTGATAATGTAGCACCAGTTCTTTGAGTGAGTTGTACAAGTTATATGGCTCTGCAAATCCATACCCAGTGGGCGTTTTGTTTATCACACAGTGCTTTACTTCTCCATCCACCCTAAAGAGGAAGAAAAAAAACACAACCACTTTTTAGTTGTTCAGTACAGTAAAGTTAAGCTAGAAAATAAAGCATTGGCAATAAATCTTAAGATTCTAGTCATTACATAGAATTCCTGCCTTCTGTGGTGGCATAACACTAAAAGCCTAGGTTTAACCCAAAATCCCAGATGTTGTGTTAGCTTAGGGAGGCAGTAAATAGGCAGGACTTAGCAGCTGCACATAAAGGAGTGCATCCATGCTTTTGTTTCCCTACTGCGTGAGGCTCATCTGCGGGAATGGTACAGGTTTGAACTGTGTAGGAAACAGAGCAGCGATAAGGATGGCCTCAGGACTTGCTGGTCTGCTTCTAAGCACGAAGTTCCAGTGGGATCCACACATATCTACGTGTCTTATCTGTCCTGGCTCAAGGTAGGTGCCTCGAATGTTGTTTACATCATTCATTAATAATGGTACGTACACAACAGAGCAGGCATAGCAGCCTTGTTTGCTGCTCTCCCGAACAAGGAATGTCCCATCTCGCTTTCCCCGCAGCAGATTTTCAGCTTGGCTTCTATTGATATTTCCCACATTCCATGTTCTCTCATCATGATGGGGCAAGTCCTCATCATCTTCTACCATTGAGTATTGGCTGTTGAGACAGGACAAAATGTGTGTTTGTGAAACAAACAGCAGGGCAAAATCCATGAATTTTGTAGTCCTGATTTCATATTACTTGGAAAAAAAATAAGTCAGTCGTTAGTAGGATGCCTCCCTGGTAAAACTAGGGCTGTCAATCATGTAATATTGCACCATTTAAACCACCTAACAAAAACGTAAGTTCTGGTTCTTGTTTCTTTTAAAAACACCCATGTAAACCTGAAAAAGGATATAAAAGGATACTGCATTATCTTTCAGAATCTGCTGCAAAGTACTTGAGTACTTCTACCATTGCTCACTGTTTTGGTAAATAGCAAACCCAACGAAATCAATATCCTCTGAGTCAGCTTCATTTCCAAAGATCAGAATCCTTGGTCAGCAGTGAAAAATCATGCAATGTATCAAGTACAGCTGCTGCTTGGGAAAGCTATGAGCTGTTGTATAGGTAGACAGATTATTTATAGGGCAGATGGGTTTGTGGAAAGGGCGGAATAGTGGAGTGCTCTCTCTCTCCTTATGAACACAGTATTACAACAATATATAACATAGGGCCTTCTCTACCAGAACAAGCACTACCTGATTCAGTTATATAGAACCCTCTGAGCTAAAGCCCACCATGAAAGAACATGTCTCTAGTTCACCTGTGTGGACACCACTTTGATATTCTGCAGTTCCAGAGCCCCCGACTCACCCAGTAGCCTGCACTGGTGGGCGCTGCCTCTCCTGCTCAGCTTGCAATCAGTCTGTGTTTGGCTAGTGTATTTATTCTCTCTGTAACAACTTTTTAATCAGTTTTCCCTGGTATAAGAAAACATAATTTCCCACTCATCCACAGTTCTGCCTTTCTGAAGGCTCTCAAAGTAGTCTACAGAAATCAGCACTCTCACACGGATTTCAACTTTTCAGAAAGAAGGAGGGTTCTTTTGTTTCAGACAACACCTCTCTAGGTCTCTTACAACATCATGCTTCATCCTGTATGATATTCAAATGCATTCAGCAATGGCTCTATTTTCAACCAGCACCTGGAGAAAGTGATTCCTGTTTTTCCTGCTGCTCTTTGTATTGATTTTTTCCACATTGCAACCTTTTCTTCTAAAGTCATATTCTGAAAGTTTAATGTTTCAGCAGAAACCTGAGCACTTATCAGACTCACTGGCAAGGAGAGCCACAGAGCGAGAGAAAAGGAAGATTTTCTTTAAACAGTTTCACTTACTACTTTGATGCTACATTAAAACTACGGCCTGGCATTATTTTTTGTCTGATGTTTAAGCGATGGGAGTACCACTGGAAACAGATGCCTATGTATTCTCTATGATACCACCTTTGAGCTGTGCGTTAAAACATGGATGCCATTTTTATCCCCCGCTTCTACCAGTGCAGCCACAGCGGAGATGCACAATTTGCAGCACAACAGCAGGAGACTCAATAAACCAAGTGAAATTAAAATAGATGTGGACAAGGCTAGAATGTAAATCCGCAAAACAGTTGTTGTCAGTCTGCTGCTTTTGCTATATGTTCAGCCAGACAGTGCAAAAGGCATGCACAGGAAACTACACAGGCAGAAAATGTTGATATAAATATTGCTCAGACAACTATGTTTCTGTATCTGTCCATTCTTCACTGTTACTACACTTTTGGTATTATTTTGTGGCTTGCTTTAGTTTTAATTTGGTCTACATTCACACCATCCAGGTGGAATGTATACATTAACCAAGCCCCTGTCAGAAACAATAGTAAGCTGAAATGACAGAAATGACAGAATACCATCCTGCCATTTCCCAGAAAAATTAACCAGACCACAAAAACAGAGAAGGACCACTCTTTAGCATATACAATTTTATCATTTCCAATAACAGCAAAGTGATACACTGATGTGGGTACCACCACACTAGATAGCACCATAGTACCGATGCTTGAAATTTGGAAAAATCCTGCCCATGCCTAAAAGACCTTCTGAACACTTTATCGATCTATATGGTATCTCTATCAGATACTGACACCTTATGATCTTCATTTTGCTGGTAACAATAGAGACACCGGTTAAATTCCAGTGCTTTGCTAGAGTAACTTGATTTTGCACTTCCCTGAATAATGCTGAGCAGAGGGTGAGACAGAGTCCTTTCTAATACTTGCATGATGTAGGCTGCCACGTGTTAACAGTGCACATCGTTACTGGAGAGCTAGGCTTGAGATTTCCTCTGTGTGATACAGGAATTAAATATCCTTTATCTCGCTTTTGCGTAAGACGATTTGAAATACCCGATATATTTAAATCTTTTAATACTCACTCTTCTGTATTTTCATTTCCAAGCCACTCATTTAGCTTCTTTTGTCGAACACCTTTTTGAGTCAGCCACCTGGACAACAATTGCAAATAAAATGAATTGTTAGTCACAGAAGTTGAATACCAATTAAAAAAAAACCCAAACAAACTCATATAAAAAATTGTTAATTCATAATGATACTCACATCAAGTACTGGTCTCTTGTCTTCCTCAGCTGTATGAGGTCTGGCTTAATGCTGTTCATACGCTTGTCTATCTCTCTATATTCAGCTGCTTGCTTCTTCAAATCTTCTTCTAATCTACGCCTGCTGTCCACAATTTCACTTATTCGGGACTTCAGTTTTTCATAGTTGTGCATAATTCTGAATGGAATAATGCAGTAGGTTACGCTCTGTTGATGTCTTATTCATCATTTTATAATCTGCTATTTAGTGGTGTAGACACTTAAGATAACAGATTATTTTTCTAGACGCATTTTGCCAGTTCATATCTACCCCATTTAAGGCTTGCTCTGCTTACAACAGAACAACTTTAAGCTTGCCATCATGCTTTAGTTTTAGTTTAGTTTTAGGCAGATCTATACTTGGCATTGTTTCTTTCTTCAAAATCATACAATTTGAAACGTAAATACAAATACTGACCTTTGTATTTCTTTTTCATTTCCTTCTCGTTTGAATTTTTCAATGTATTCCTTACTGTATCTTTCTTGTGTCTGGCACTGCTCTTCAAATATTTTTATTGTTTCATTAAATGCTTCAATAGCTGTTCTTTTCATTTGAATTTCCTGAAAATAAAATAATTGTTATTACTGTTGTTATCACACAGAGGGGATGATTTATTGGCTTGTGTCACAAAACCACTTCAGTATATTGTAACAGAACACTGCAATATCCCTTTACCAGAACACATTCTGTTTGCAGAGCCTTACAACAGAGAGAACAGGTCTGTGCTAAAGGCTGTTGAGATGAGGCTTTCCATGATGATGTCTTCCAAGAAAGATAAATTGCTAGACAAAAAGCTACCTACAATCTTTCTTTTGTATAAACAAGTTTTATTTGTGATTATTAGAGCTTTATGGCAATGCACTTTGGCCATCGTACCAACTAATGTCCTTAGAGGCACATCTGTCTTTCTGAAATAAAAGTGTAAGATATTGGCCAGGACAGATCTCGAGTGGTCAGTCATCTATCTGGTCCATCCTCCTGCCCCTATATTGCTAGTCAACAGGTAAGTGTTTTAAGTTATTAGTTCAAGTTGCCTGCATGTTTCCACCTGTCTTTGATTATTTTTAGGCATATTTCCTGCACATTTTAAGAGGCATTCTTGATTTTAGATCCGTAAAACAGCACTAATTTGCTGGCACTTCAAGACTTGTCTACTAATTATTTCCTGCACTGTATCTACACACGTCTTCTTTCTACCCTGCACGTATTAAATCAGATCCTTAAAAAATTAGTAAGAAAATACAATACCTCCCTGCAAATACGTTTTGAAAACTGCAACTCAGCTTGATGAGGTCTGTGTACAAAGGTGTTGGTAAATCAAGGTATTTCTGTGCTTGCTTTGGAAGCAGGTCAGACTTGGGCACAGGGTGGGTTCAGTTACAGGTGACGACTGCTCAAACATGAGTAAGGGATTCTACCATCCTGAACAAGCACATCAGATATGCTTTCTCTTTTGGGCAATGGTGGTGATGGAGGAAGGGAGGGGGAGGAGGATGAAGATGGTAGTATGAATTTACAATAATATTCTTCTAAATCTACAGAAGCTTTCCCCTCTCCCTCTGGATTCAAATCTAGCTCACCTGAGATGTTCTTGTGTAGTCTTCATAAAGCCTGTCATACTCTCGGCTTTTTTCTTGGAACTGGGTATTATATTCGTGTAATTTCTTTCCCACTGCTTCAATACTATCCTCTTTTACAACTTGATCCTGGAATGATGAGCAGAAGGAAAGATATTCCGTGAAGAAGCAATTACATTGCACAGATTCTCAACATAAAACTGCTTAAAAATGCCTAGATAATTACATGGTAAATGTGACGGCTCTTTCACCAATATGGAGAGATAATACACTATATGCATAATATGCAAATGAGATATTAGTGACAAAAAGCAAATTTTGCATTGAAACTGTTCAGCTTTATATTGAAAATGTTCTATTTCATAAATAATCAGTGGGATATCTATTAATGTAAGTTTATTTCTTAATAATGTATCTGCAGTATTTAAAGTTTTAAGTATTTATATGCAAGCTGTGGAGTTGTTAAACAAAATATCCATTTTTATACCCACTTTGTTTTTTCAAATATTAACAGAGTTGAAGTTCTTCATGATACATGACTCCCCAGTCAGCAGAAATTTCTCTGTATTTAAGTGAAACACGAAGAATATAGACCAAATTACCTGCTGGTACTTAGATACTGGATACAGCAATTTTACATCCAATTTAGGATTATACTGGGCTAGAGATTCATTCCGGTAGTGGTTTATTAGCTCAACCACAGAGTTGAAAGTTAATGGGTCAGAAAAGCCATATTTTCCATCACGATGAAATATTTTGATTAATTTGTTATTTCCTCCTTTCCTGAAAATAAAGTTTGTTGAAAAGTTAGGCATACCTCAAGTGCTATTTCCTAAAGAACACTGTATTTTAAATGCAGTATTGCATTTACTGTCAAGTATTAGAGACCTAGCACAACTAATCTCACCTTAATGTAAGTGTGTAGTCCCCATGCATTTTGGTTGAAGCATCTCGTACCAAAAATGTACCATCAGCAGTGTCTCGAAGCTTCTCATTTACCTCTTCTCTAAAATGATAGCAAAAGTAACCAATCATTTCGGCTGCCTCTCACTCATTTATTCTCTCACTGTGCTCTAAATTCTTCTGTTTTAAAGTAAGGTTTTTTTATAAGCCTTCTTGATGTCTATATTAATAAATAAGTTATTTAATAGCTTATTCAACATTGCTGGAGAACAACTGCGAAATAAAAATGGTATACCTTATGTCCTCTCACTGCTGGACAAAATTATATTAATGCAAAGGTCTTTCTGCTTGTTCATACAAGCCTGCACAATTGGAGCAGCCAGTGCTTGTCTACTGTACCTATATATAGTACAGTTAAAAATGTTGCTAATATATGGCACTTGTCTGGCTTGTTAACAACTGTGCCAACAGTTGAGGTTCTGGATGAAAGATAAGAAGAAAATACTTATTTCTTGGTGTTGTCCTTTCATGACAGCATTTCCTATAGCTGTCTTAAAGTAACAGAACAATAATTTCACATACTATGTTCTGACTGCCAGTAACTTTTTAGTCATGTTTGGAATAAAACCAACTGCAACATGTTTGTGGTGGAAAATATCCTAAAAATGGCTCTTAGAACCATAATTTTTCTATACTTAAGCATAATACATGTACACAGAATAGCACAGCAAGAACACAAAGCTAGATATTAGAAATAGATGTTTTGAGCTGATTTACCTTGAGATATCTCCCCAGTACCATTCAGCATCTTGTAATGACATGTTGTTATTCATGCCGTTGTTAGTTACAGTATTAGGTTTCGGTGGCTTAGGAGGCAGTGCTGCAGATGAAAGGGGAAAAAAAAAAGTTGATTATAACTCATTGAAAGCCTGACCATATATTCCTTGAAATTACACATTACTACATGAATAAGGGGAAAAAAAAAAAAAAAAAAAAAAAGAATAGTTACAAAATAGAGTTTTTGATCACTAACAGTCTTAAAAGA